>NC_091282.1:1092872600-1094168125 GCF_032444005.1 Ranitomeya imitator | reverse complement strand
GGAATTACGTGGAGGCAGGTGGCCGGTCTTCTTGGCACTGCCTAAGTGGACAATGAATCATAAAGAGTCAGTGGGCTTGAGGGTAGTCCAGAATCAACAGGTGGCAGGACTGAAGAGGAATTGTACTAAAGATAAAAGAAGAGCAAATTGCTGTTCACTATCCCACCTGTACCAACCAGATGAACTTGAACTGTCTACTAACTGTTTTACTGTTACAAAGAACTTGGTGTGCCATGCATTGTGTGTGAAAGAGCCTCCTGAAGATGTAAGTCTGTAGACAGCACAGGCTTGTGGTTCTTAAGTGAGTATGATGCACCCCACACTATTCAGCACACTGGGACTGGAGCACCCCTTGTCATTAAAGTGCTAGAGCATAACTGGACAGCAGCTCGGTCATGAATACTGCTCTCTGCCGCTTTATACATGTGATTATACTGTATATATAATAATAATTGCTAGTAAGAAAAGTATGACATTTCTAAATGAAATAATGAAAACCAAGTGATTATTAATCTTCTGTTTTCAAAAAAGCATCCTTATTTAGAAGCTATTATTTCTAGAACAAATGTGCCTGCAACTGATGTCAAAGTTGAAGTCAATAAAATTATTAAAAAAAGAAAAAACTTATCGGACACTGTCAATAAGCAGACACTTGTTGTGAGATAACTTAACTTATTTTCTGTTAAAATAAACTTTAATAAAAAGTGATTGAAAACCCAAACATCATATAAAAACATAAATAGAGGAGAAAACTTAATTATATGTTATTGTTGATAATTTGTCTTCCAAGTAATAACTGCAATATTGACGTTTCAACATGATTACATGACACATGTTGTCTGTCATAAAACAAAAGAGCAATATTTTTTCCTACATTATTGTTGTTTTTCTCTGGAGAAAGAAACAATAAAGGGAATGGATTAAAAATGTTGTGCCCATGTGAGCAACTGCAAAAAAAAGCTAAAATAGTTGTGATAACTGGTAAACGTTAGTGAATTGGGAGTACAACTTATAGCCCCAACAGAAAATATGCGGTAGGTAGGTGACTGCCTCAGACCTTCTTTGAGTGGATGAGGTCACTATTAAACAGTAAACATACCGTATATATAACCAACACAAATTACACACAGTTTTTGATTGGTGCTGCTTTAATCCCTTTTTTGGAATTACATATATACATACCTACATTAGACTGCATAATGATAGCGAGAGCACGGGCACAGAGGTGAGTTATGTCAGTACGTCACTAATGCAGCTCACCCTTCTACCGCATCCTGGTCATCATTCCATGCATTCACTTGTATTCATGCCTTTAAGATGTGAATACAATTGATGATAAGAGAACTGGTGCTGGAGGTGCAGAAGAGCATTAATTAACTCCCGACTCTGATAGGCATCGGCTTGGTGAGGTAACCTTATAATGATACTGACATCACTGTAGTGCCACAGAGAAGTGGGAATGTAGGCGCTACAAAGTGGACTTTTGCTTTGTGCAGGTCCCCTATTATGTGAGTGGAATAGTGTGATCACAGTGTAGAGAGGAGGCAGCTTGAGATAGAAGTGCGGGGAGTTAGCAACGTATGGAGAAGGAGCAGTATGGGTGGCAATGTAATGGCTTACTGTGAAAGGTGGGCAGATCATAGAGAGGGAGCAGCATAAAAGGGATGATGGTATGGCAGTTATAGTTCATGAGCCGGGACATAATATAGAGCAGATATAGCCTAAAATATAGTATTTCAGTACATTGGCTTAGGCAAGATTCATTTGGGATCTTGTAGGATCATAGTACACCTTTAGGTGAGCATTTCAACATTTTAAACAAAATCCTTTTATTGTTTATTTCCCCCTGTAACTGGCTATTATCAGCAGGGAGCTGTAAACTATAAAAGTCCTTATTGAGATAAGGTGCTATGTTAACCCTGTTGTGCCCGATATATAGGTTGTGCTCTTACAAGGGTATTGCCCAAGTGTGGAACTCCCTATGATATACCCCAAAACCAAGGGACCCTTCCTCTGGATAACATAGTGCCTTACCTCGTTTCATGTTTTGCTTCTGAACAATTTACTACCTTGCAGTGATAGAATCATATTTTGATGACACATCTCATCAAAACATATGTTGAGATTTAACCTTTATTATGAGCACTGGTATTTTTTTAGCATTTGCACTGTACAGTATGTATGTATTTTAGGTGATCAACTTTTGTCCATTGATTCTAGGTTCATTCTTTTAATGACATCATTAAAGTTTAAGTTTTATGCATCTTTATAGTTTACCTATCCTTGCTGATAATACACAGTTGCATACTGGGAGTCATTTTGGGAAACTGAATGCAATATCCAGGTTCCAGCTGTCACTTTCCCTTGTAACTAGGACTTGCATATTAACGGCAGTGAAAGAGCAAATGAGCCTCCTTCTTTAGCAAAAGATTTGCTGTTTGCGATCTGCCAGGATTCAGCAGCTTCTACTCATTTCAGAAACTCAGTGATCACAAAATTGCTGGATCCCGAAGAGCAAGCATTGCTAGCATTTCTTATACTATATTTACAATACTCACTGAGGGCCGTGTGCTAATAGATCATATTCGGTGTGCTCTTATACCATGTTCCAGTCGCCACAGTTGCATGTCTCGCGGCTGTTCGACCGTCGCAACACATGCAGGGATTGACAAACAAGCACTGCTGTCTCATCTCTCTGTACATCCTATACCTGCTCTGACCCTCCGGTCAGATGAATCAGTCCCGGGGACTGCCCTGGATTGGTACCTGGTGTCTACCAGCGGCCTGGCCTACCAACAATATCAGAGTCTCTAGTGAATACCTGGTGGTCACGTCCCTCCAGTGTAAGCCCCATCCATGGTGCAGGGGGTTGTACCTATCTTATGCTGTCCTCAGATTACATAGCAAACACTATGCTGACAGATTCCCTTTAAAGGAGTGCACTCATGTTCCTTCTTTAAGAGTATAAGATTTCTCTGTCTTAGAACATATTAGTAAAAAGTGAATGTTGTGTGGTTGATCAGTATTGGAATCTGATTTTATATGTTTGTTCAAGCTGATGAATGTTTGCAGGGTTCTCCAATGGCAGATTTCAGCTCACCCCAAATATTTTCAGTGGGATTGAGGTCAGGACTTTATGCTGGCCATTTTAAAACAGTCCATATTTTCTTTTTCTACCATTACTGTGTACTTTTGGATGTGTGTTTTGGGCCTTTGTCTTGCTGGAGGACCCATGATCTTCGAACCAAACCAAGTTTTCTAACACTGGGCAGGACATCTCACTCAAACATCTCTTGATAATTCTCTGATTTCATAATTCCTGTGATACAGTCAAGGTCTCCAGTATTGGATGCATCAAAGCAACACCACAGCATAATGGATCCTCCACAATGCTTAAATGTTGGTAGGGTGTTATTTTCCTCATGAGCTTCATTGCTCCATCTGTTAACAAACTGTTGTTTTGCATTGCCAAAATACTCTATTTTTGTTTCACCTGTCCACATAACATTTTCTCAGAAACATTGTGGTTTGTCAAGGTACTCTGTGGCAAACATCATTTGTTCCTTTTTATGTCTGTTTTTCAGCAATGGTTTCTTCCTTGGCCTTTGCCCATAAAGCTCTGATTGGTTTAGTGTGCGGCATATGGTACTTGTTGAAACCATAACCCCAGATTTTTCCAGGTTATCCTTCAGGTCTTTGAGTGTTTAACATTTTTTTTTCCACCATTCGCACCAACCTTTGAATACATCTCTTGTCAATTTTCCTTTTTCTACCAGATCCAAGGGGTTCTTAATGGTTTCATGCTTGGCAAACTTCTGACTAACACTGTACACTATTGAAACTGGGATACAAAGGTCTTTGGAGATGGCCTTATGCCCTTTGGAAGTCTTGTGTTTGCTAATAAAAGCAGTTCTGATATCGTCACACATCTCTTTTGTCTTCAACATTGTGACAAAGGAACAGGGCCTACCATGTGGCTTTTAAAAACACTGAAGTCATCATTCATTGGCTAATTCACGTCACATGGGCACTGACAATTAATCACAAGTGATTCTCCTTTGTCATTTACCACAGGAGAGTCAAAATGTGTTTCCATACTAATTTACTATAAAGGGTGTCAATTCCAGTGTCACAGCAAAGCTAGGTTTTTCTATTTTTCCCTCCCATTTTTTTTAAATGATTATCATTAAAACAGATGCTCAATATAAAAAAAAGTTTCAATTGATTCATTTTTTTCAGGAGATATTCCACATTTTGCACTTAAACTTCATGAGTGCCACTAAGGATGAGCAGGACTGTAGAGCAGCATTTTTGTTGTGTTTGGTATTTTTGGAATATGTAGCCTTGGACTGCAATATGGCATTTTTAAAATAGATTTTGTGATACCATTGAAAGAAAATCTTAGACTCATTAAAACTAAGAATCTACCTTCCAATTATTAACATCGAATGAGAAAAGTAACTTTATACTATACCAAGGTTAAAAACACCTGGTTTACTGAAAACTTGAAATCAACATGTACATTGCTCTATTAGATAGTGCTACAAATGAATTATACCAATTACTAGTTTTCTAGCTCTCAAAGGAAGAACTGTTCTGTTCACTCACCTTCTCTGATGGCCTAGGTTTAAACCGGCTGTGTGAACGTAAATCTTAATTAGTGTAATTTATGTATCCTTGGGTGTCAATCATTAGTGCTGAGAGGTGGGACTTACGGCTCTGTACATTAATTAAGAGCATATCTCAGTAGAGTAATATTCCACCTAAGGGATAAAATAGGAAGTTTTAATTAGATTTCTGAAGGCAAGATGTCATGTGTAAAATGTAAGAATGATTTTAGTTCTTTCACAAAGTTGTATTTCATTAATTTTTAAGGAAAGTATCACAAAAGAATATTATTACTGATCATGCAACAATATCAGTCACTCACTTAAGCTACAGAGCAAAGTCAGGAAGGTTAAGTTAGGAATATAGTGCTGTTAAAGCTTTGAAGCCTAGTCACTGATGCATACTCAAAAAATGAATACATTTAGATGCATGGCAAACTATGTAAACTGCTGACCTTTCACATTCACATAATAAAATGAAGGGTCAAACTAATGAATGTAACGTTAGCATAGAATGGTTTCCACTGCTATCACAAATTAATTATCCACTATTGAGTAAAAAAGTATGATAGTTAGCTTGACAAAATCAATGGTGACTCACTTTTCAAGGTAAAGGTGAACTTATAATATCATTGAATGTCTAAGGTCATCATGGGAAAATTTGAACTAGAAAAAAAGATTAAAATGCAAGTATTTGTATTATTTTACATATGGAAGCATAGGCTCTTTACTCCACCGAAGGAAAAACATAGTTGACTTTGTAATTAATAAATTTGGTATGAGGTTTTAATTTTTTTTAGTTTATTAGCAAATTATCCTTTAACTTATTAAGGTATATATTATTTATTCTAGTACATTTATGAATACACTAGCTGAAGAGCCCGGTGTTGCCTGGGCAGAGTAAATATCTGTGGTTAGTTATAGCACCTCACTTCTCTTATTTTCCCATCATGCCTCTCATTTTCCCAATCACATCTTTCATTTTCCCCCTCACATCTCTTATTTTCTCCCTCACACCTCTCATTTTCTCCCTCACTCCTCTCATTCCCCCCTAACACTTGTCATTTCGACCTCACATCTGTCATTTTCCGATCACTCCACTATTTTCCCTCACTCCTCTCATTTTGCACTCACACCTTTTCATTTTCACCTCACACCTCTCATTTTCACCTCAGTATATACATGTTTGTCATCTCCCTTATATATAGTATACACCTGTATGTCATCTCCTGTACATAGTATATACCTGTATGTCATCTCACCTGTATATAGTATATACCTGCTGTGTGTCATCTCCCCTGTATATAGTATATACCTGTATGTCATCATCTCCTATATATAGTATATACCTGTATGTCATCTCCTTCTATATATAGTATATACCTGTATGTCATCTCCTCCTGTATATAGTATATACCTGTGTGTCATCTCCCCTTTATATAGTATATACCTGTGTGTAATCTCCTCCTGTATATAGTATATACCTGTATGTCATCTTCTATATATAACATATACCTGTATGTCATCTCCTCCTGTATATAGTATATACCTGTGTGTCATCTCTCCTGTATATAGTATATATCTGTGTGTCATCTCCCCTGTATATAGTATATACCTGTGTGTCATCTCCTCCTGTATTAGACCTCGTTCACACGTTATTTGCTCAGTATTTTTACCTCAGTATTTGTAAGCTAAATTGGCAGCCTGATAAATCCCCAGCCAACAGGAAGCCCTCCCCCTGGCTGCATATATTAGCTCACACATACACATAATAGACAGGTCATGTGACTGACAGCTGCTGTATTTCCTATATGGTACATTTGATGCTCTTGTAGTTTGTCTGCCTATTAATCAGATTTTTATTTTTGAAGGATAATACCAGACTTGTGTGTGTTTTAGGGCGAGTTTCGTTTGTCAAGTTGTGTGTGTGTTGTGTGTTGTGTGTGTTGAGTTGCGTGTGGCGACATGCATGTAGCGACTTTTGTGAGATGAGTTTTGTGTGGGGACATGCGTGTAGCAACTTTTTGTGTGTCGAGTTGCATGTGACAGGTTAGTGTAGTAAGTTGTGTGCAGCAAGTTTTGTGCATGCCAAGTTTTGCGTGTGGCGAGTTTTATGTGTGGTGCCTTTTGAGTATGTGCAAGTTTTGTGTGAGGCAACTTTTGCATGTGTTGCAACTTTTGTGCATGTGGCAATTTTTCCGCGTGTGCAAGTTTTGCGTGTGGCGAGTTTTCCATGAGGTGAGTTTTGCACTCGTGGCGAGTTTTGCGTGAGCCTAGTTTTTGCATGTGGCGAGTTCTGCGCGTGGCGAGTTTTGAGCGGCGACTTTTGTGTTTCGACTTTTATGTGGCGAGGTTGGTGCATGTGTGGTGAAATGTGTGCTGAGGGTGGTATATGTGTTCAAGCACGTGGTAGTGTGTGGCGCCTTTTGTGTGTGTGTTCATATCCCCGTGTGTGGTGAGTATCCCATGTCAGGGCCCCACCTTAGCAACTGTACGGTATATACTCTTTGGCGCCATCGCTCTCATTCTTTAAGTACCCCTTTTTCACATCTGGCAGCTGTCAATTTGCCTCCAACACTTTTCCTTTCACTTTTCCCCATTATGTAGATAGGGACAAAATTGTTTGGTGAATTGGAAGGCACGGGGTTAAAATTTCACCTCACAACATAGCCTATGATGCTCTCAGGGTCCAGACATGTGACTATGCAAAATTTTGTTGCTGTAGCTGCGACGCCTCCAACACTTTTCCTTTCACTTTTTTCCCCATTATGTAGATAGGGGCAAAATTGTTTGGTGAATTGGAACGCACGGGGTTAAAATTTCGCCTCACAACATAGCCTATGACGCTCTCGGGGTCCAGACGTGTGACTGTGCAAAATTTTGTGGCTGTAGCTGCGACCATGCAGATGCCAATCCCAGACATACATACATACACACATACACACACACACACACACACATTCAGCTTTATATATTAGATTGCTGATTGTTCTTTTATATTTTCTCTAAATAAAAAAATTGGTAACAAGCTAAGAACAATCTTCAAAATACCATTCATCTAAACTTTGAAAGAGAGTTTTAAAGTTCTGTTGAGGACAGAAATATTACGACTGATTTAACAGAATTGTTATTGTGGTGCTATGGCTAACTGGAGCTATAATGGTGAAACAGTTTCTGGCACAATTAAGGGAATCACGGCAAATTAGCACCAAGACAGAGGAGGGAGCTGTAGCTTATACGGCCTTATTCACATAACCGTGTGCAAACACATACAGCTAGGGTCAGAAATATTTGGACAGTGACACAATTTTCGCGAGTTGGGCTCTGCATGCCACCACATTGGATTTGAAATGAAACCTCTACAACAGAATTCAAGTGCAGATTGTAACGTTTAATTTGAAGGGTTGAACAAAAATATCTGATAGAAAATGTAGGAATTGTACACATTTCTTTACAAACACTCCACATTTTAGGAGGTCAAAAGTAATTGGACAAATAAACATAACCCAAACAAAATATTTTTATTTTCAATATTTTGTTGCAAATCCTTTCGAGGCAATCACTGCCTTAAGTCTGGAACCCATGGACATCACCAAACGCTGGGTTTCATCCTTCTTAATGCTTTGCCAGGCCTTTACAGCCGCAGCCTTCAGGTCTTGCTTGTTTGTGGGTCTTTCCGTCTTAAGTCTGGATTTGAGCAAGTGAAATGCATGCTCAATTGGGTTTAGATCTGGAGATTGACTTGGCCATTGCAGAATGTTCCACTTTTTTGGCACTCATGAACTCCTGGGTAGCTTTGGCTGTATGCTTGGGGTCATTGTCCATCTGTACTATGAAGCGCCGTCCAATCAACTTTGCAGCATTTGGCTGAATCTGGGCTGAAAGTATATCCCGGTACACTTCAGAATTCATCCGGCTACTCTTGTCTGCTCTTATGTCATCAATAAACACAAGTGACCCAGTGCCATTGAAAGCCATGCATGCCCATGCCATCACGTTGCCTCCACCATGTTTTACAGAGGATGTGGTGTGCCTTGGATCATGTGCCGTTCCCTTTCTTCTCCAAACTTTTTTCTTCCCATCATTCTGGTACAGGTTGATCTTTGTCTCATCTGTCCATAGAATACTTTTCCAGAACTGAGCTGGCTTCTAGAGGTGTTTTTCTGCAAATTTAACTCTGGCCTGTCTATTTTTGGTATTGATGAATGGTTTGCATCTAGATGTGAACCCTTTGTATTTACTGTCATGGAGTCTTCTCTTTACTGTTGACTTAGAGACAGATACACCTACTTCACTGAGAGTGTTCTGGACTTCAGTTGATGTTGTGAACGGGTTCTTCTTCACCAAATTAAGTATGCGGGGATCATCCACCACTGTTGTCATCCGTGGACGCCCAGGCCTTTTTGAGTTCCCAAGCTCACCAGTCAATTCCTTTTTTCTCAGAATGTACCCAACTGTTGATTTTGCTACTCCAAGCATGTCTGCTATCTCTCTGATGGATTTTTTCTTTTTTTTCAGCCTCAGGATGTTCTGCTTCACCTCAATTGAGAGTTCCTTTGACCGCACGTTGTCTGCTCACAGCAACAGCTTCCAAATGCAAAACCACACTCCTGGAATCCACCCCTGACCTTTTAACTACTTCATTGATTACAGGTTAACGAGGGAGACGCCTTCAGAGTTAATTGCAGCCCTTAGAGTCCATTGTCCAATTACTTTTGGTCCCTTGAAAAAGAGGACGCTATGCATTACAGAGCTATGATTCCTAAACCCTTTCTCCGATTTGGATGTGGAAACTATCATATTGCAGCTGGGAGTGTGCACTTTCAGCCCATATTACATATATAATTGTATTTCTGAACATGTTTTTGTAAACAGCTAAAATAACAAAACTTGTGTCACTGTCCAAATATTTCTGGCCCTAACTGTATATGAAAAAATGGTATCGGTGTTTCAGTGTTGCACATCAATGTGTCATCAGTGTGTCTATCTTTACCATCAGTGTGTGACACGTGTGCCCCTTTTTACTATCAGAGTTTGATCCATGTGCTCCCTCTTACAATCAGTGTGTCATATGTGTGTCCATTTTTGCCATAAGTGGATCACCAGTGTTTTTCAAGGATGGATAAACTAATAAGTTAATTACAAGTCTTCTCATTTATTTTGCCGTGTTAAACAAGCACATCACCCAGATGATAGAGGTATATCATCCGTGCTCTGTATGTGTTTTTCACAGACACACACTTATATTAGCCCATTTCATCCGATCTGACAGAAAAAAATGAACATGTGAACCGCAGCACAGATTACAATGGGTTTGTGTTATACTTGTTTAGGAAATTGATACGAAACATAGGTGCATCATGAACCTGAGAATGAGGACTAACTCTGAGTGATGCTGCTACCTAAGACAGTATAATTTAATTGTAGTCTGTGCTTTGATTTTCTACAATCTGAAAAAGTAAAAAAATTATGGCCTAAACATTGGGTTCTGTGGAAAATGCGTGACTCAAACTTTGGTCGTATTACACTGCAATTTATTTTAATTTTCGCAAGAGTAACAGGAGAATTTGGACTCCAAAATTTGTTGTGCAATTTCTCCTGGGCATGCCGTTACCCCATATGTAGGTGAAAACCATTGTTTGGGCACACAGCATAACTCAAAAGGGAAGAAGCGGCATTTGATATTTTGAATGTAAAATTTGATTAAATAATTAGCGGACACCATGTCGCATTTGGAGAGCCACTGATGTGCCTAAACAGTGGAAAACACTCACAATTGATACCATTTTGGAAACTAGACCCCTCAGGGAACATATCTAGATGTGTGGTGAGTACCTTGAACCTTAAGGTACTTCACAGAAGTTTATAACGTTGAGTAGTGAAAATATAAAAAAAAATCACAACAAATGTTTCTTAGCCCCAAATTTTGCATTTTTACAAGGGTAACATGAGAAATTGTGTTATACTATTTGTTGTTCAATTTTTCCTAATTACGCCAATACCCCATGTGCAGGAAAACTACTGATTTGTTTTCCCACAAAATCTTTTTTAGCCACAATTTTTTTTACTTCCACAAGAGTAACGGAAGACAATGCACCATACAATTTGTTTTGCTATTACTCCTGAGAACGCAGATGCCCAATACATGGAGGAAAACTACTGTTCAGGTGCAAGGCATGGATCAGAAGGGAAAGAGTGCAAATGTACTTTTTGGATGCAAAATTGGCTGGAATTATCAGCTATCGCATTGTCACGATTGAAGAACCACTGATATGCCTAAAGAGTAGAAACCCCCCTCAAGTGACCTTTTTTTAGATTAAAGACTCCTCAAGTAACTGATCTGGATGTGTGGTGGGCACCTTCAACCTTCAGGTGCTTCATAGAAGTTTATAACGTTAAACCGTGAAAATAAAAAAACACATTTTCCCCACAAAAATGATTTTAGCCCCCAATTTTTTTTATTTTAACAAGAGTAACAAGAGAAAATAGACCCTACAATTTGTTGTGCAATTTATCCAGAGTCCTGATACCCAATCAGTGGGGGAAATATACTGTTTGGGAGTATTGCAGGGCTCAGAAAGGAGGACTACATGTTTTGAAGTATTGTTCTGCGGGTGTCATGTCACATTTGTAGAGCTCCTGATCTGCCTCAACAGTGAAAATACCCCAAAAGTGACCCCATTTTGGAAATTAGACCCCTCCAAGGAACTTATCTAGATGTGTGGTGCGCACCTTGAACTCCCAGGTGCTTCAAAGAAGTTTATAACGTTGAATCCTGAAAATAAAAAAATAATAATTTTCCTCACAAAAATTTATTTTAGCCCCAATATTTTATATTTTCAAAAGGGTAACAGGAGAAAATAGACCTCCAAAAAACTGTTGTGCCATTTCTCCTGATTACAATCATACCCCATATGCAGTCAAAAACTACTTTTGGTGCCCAAAGCTCAGAAAAAAATAAGCGCTATATGGAAGTTCAGATTTTGTTGCATTGGTTTGAGGGTGCCATTTCACATTGATAGAGTTCCTGAGGTGCCAGAACAGCAGAAACCCCCATAAGTCACACCAATTTTACAATCAACTCCTATAAGGGCTAATAGGACTTTTTTTTACAACAAGCTGAGGTCCATTTTTTTCCTGAGTGCATCAATACCCTACATATAATCAAGAAATATTTTTCAGTCACAGTGCAAAGCACATAAGAGAAGGAGCACTATACTAAAGTGCAGATTTTACTGTTATGATTTGCGTTTGCCATGACCCAATGGATGAGCCTCAGAGTTATTATAAGAGCAGAACTCCCCATAAGTAACCCAATTTTAAAAACTACAAATAACTACATTTTTTCAACCAAAATTTTGTTTTAGCCCCAGATTTTACATTTTAACACAATAAGTGGGTAAAAATGGCACCATAGTTTTTGCCATAATTTCTATTGAATGTATTGAATGTATTCTATTTAGCAATGCGGAGAGTGTCTCGGGAGGAACGGAGCGCTATTTGCCTCCTGGAGCGCAGATTTTCCTAGAACAGTTTACAGACTCCATATCCAGAACTCCTAATTGTTAGAAGAGCAGAATCCCCCCTCAAGTGACCCCATTTTGAAAATGATACTCCTTTGGGAATTTATCCACAGGTGTAGCGATGATTTTGACTTCATGGATGTTTTCCAAAAACAAGCAGTAATGAATGTTGCCGAGTGAAAATTGCAAACTGCCATTGCAGTGACCAGTACGCTGTTCTGACCAGTACATTATTGTGACCAATACATTTCAGAAATCAGTACATCAAGGCAAGCTCTTACTTCTGGAGACATGCACTCGTAAGTTAGGTTGGGTCTCATTGCTTCAGAAAAGCCAAACATGTGGACGATACATGTGGTTTAGATACACTGTGGGGCTCAGAAGGGAGGTGGGCTTTTGGATTTGGGAGCTCAGAATTTGCTAAATTCATTTTTGAGGATGAGGAGCCATTTTGCTTTTCCAGATCATTTGTACTACCAGTAACATGGAAGCCCCCTATATTTCTGTTAACAGATGACAGACCTGAGTGGGGGATTTATTTTCTTTGTGGATTGATTTGAAGCTTTTTTTTGGCAACATTTTACATAACATTTGGGGTCACATTTATCCGGCCCTCTACACTGAGCACTTACTTTGGGTTTTCCATCTAAATCTCTGAGTGACGTGATTCAGTTGAAACCCCCAAGGGATCAATTCACTATAATGAGACAGTAGATTTAATCTGGAATCCATCTGGCCTCTGTTCAGTGTTGTCCTTCAGAAATGCACAAAGCTGTGGCCGATTGCACTTTTATGCAATCCTGAAAACACGGACACCAACGGATCACAGGTCCTATGGCATCCACTGTGCCTCCATCTGTCTCATAATAGGGAATCTTCTGCTAGGGGTTCCTTCTGAATCACTTATTTCAACGATTTACATGGAAACCCAGAGGGAAGTGTTCAGAGCAGAGCGCAGGATAAATGTGTGCCGAGCCTTACTGCAATCTTTGGGAGGCAGAATATAAAAATCAACTGCTAGTGAATAATTGGTTTTATTTATATTGATGCCATTCCTCATGCGGTTTAACTGATTAGGGGACTTTATTCTTCGAGTCGATTACAGTGATAACAGATTTATATTGGATTTTTATGTTTGGCTTCTGTCACACACTAAAAATTGCTTTTTATTGCAAAAAATAGTTTTAGATTCACCATATTTTCCATATATTGATCCACAGAATCATGTGAGGGCTTGTTTTTTAAGTGGGCGAGTTGATCTCTTTATGGGTACCATTTTCAGACACTTGACGTTTTTGCATTTCATTGTGATTTTTGGGAGGCAGAATGAACAAAAACCAGCAAATCAGGATTTTTTGGAGGGGGGAGGTCATTTCGCTTGTCGTAAAATTGATAAAACAGTTTTATTCTTCTGGTCACAATGATTACAGCGATTACAGCAATCCCACAGTTATATTGTTTATGTTTTGACACTTTCACTCAATAAAAACTATTTTATAGAAAAAATAATTATTTTTGCATTGCTTTATTCTGAGAGCTATTACTTTTTTTATTTTTCAGCGGTACCATTTTTGTTTATATTTGTCTTTTTGATTGTATTTTATTCCACTTTTTGTTCAGTGGTATGATGATAAAGCATTGTTTTGCAATGTTTTTTAGTTATTTTTTATGGTGTTCACTAAAAGGATTAACTACAGGGACAGTTTTATAGGTCGGATTATTCCAAATACAATGATAACAGATTTGTGTACTTTTATTGTTTACAATTTTTTCAAACAAATATTTATTTATGGAAACAATATATTTTTATTTTTATATTATTTATTATTTTTTATATTTTTACAATTATTTAAAAACTTTTTTTTACTTTTTTACTTTGTCCCCATTATGGGACTTTCATTTTCTGTAGGCTGAATGCTTATATAGCAATGCAGCAGCATCGCTATTCTTTGCAAACTGTCAGCGCTACACTGACAGATTCAATTGCTTATCATGCTCAGGTGGGTCACAGATTTTTTTACCATTGGGCAGTGAAGAAAAAATATTTACATTTTTACCACCAAAATGTTGTTTTAGACCCAGATTTAACATTTTCACATAGGTAAATGTATAGAAATGTCACCAAAATGTGTCTCACAATTTCTACTGAATGTAAAAATGTACAGTATATGGCTGTAGAGTACTGTTTTGCCGCAGGGTGTGACTTGGAGGGACGGAATGCTATTTGCCTCCTTGAGGGCAGATTTTGCTGGAATATTTTGCAGATTTCATATTCAGAGGCCCTTAGTGCTAGAAGAGCAGAATGCCTCCTCAAGTGACCCCATTTTGGAAATTATTCCCCTATGGAGATTATCTGTAGGGGTAGTTCTTGCTTCTGGAGACATGCATCTGTAAATTAGACAGGCTGTCATCGCTACAGAAATGCCAAACATCCGGGCGCTAAATGTGGTTTAGGCACATTGTGAGACTCAGAAGGGAAGGGAGCATTTGGATTAGGGAGCACAGAATTTGCTGAATTTCTTTTGGGGTGCGAGGATATCGCTTTTACAGACGATTTGTACTACCATTAACGTGGAAATCCCCTATATGTTCATTAAGAGATGAGTTGGCCAGCACCGATCATGGGCATTGCTGCAGTGTCAGCTCTCATATAAAGCTCAAAAACACAGAACGCACATATGTTACCGCACAGCTGACATATCCAACTCACCAACCAAACAGTTCGACACCTAGCAGGAAAAAGTGGGCTAAATGTATCCTCCACACCAAATAGATCAGGGGTGCAGCTTCCAGAAAAATATGCAAAGTCCAAAATAGAAAAATAAGAAAAAATAGGAGCGCACTTACCCTGGTGTGGTATGCATCACTTTATTGAAACATAAAAGGTGGACAGCAGGGAGGGGCAGGATCGGCCATGGACAACGGCCGTTTCGTGCTTACTGGCACTTCAACGGGTCCTAATGGTAAATGAGCTGGAGGAGTGTTATATTGACCGGATCTAGTCTCGAACTCCTCCCCTCAAATGCTCACACAAAATACAATGTGAAAATTAAAAACAACATGTAATTAAAAACAGCAGACGTAGAACACAATCTAGAAAACTGAATACAAAATTGGAATAGACTGATATTTACAAAAAGACAGACATGTCGACCTTTTCATTGAAACCAGATGGTCCTGCCGCGTTAGCGCGCAGAATCCACCTGGCTTCTCTACGTAATAGAAGACGACACAGATCTCCTCCTCCCTCTGGCAGTGAGACACGCTCCAAACCCGCAAACCTCAACGATTGAACATCCCCCGCATGGTGAGTCCGAATATGTTCTATCAACCTGGGGGCACCCTTCCCTGTTTTTATAGAATTGAAATGCTCCCTAATGCGAACAAACAAGGGGCGAATAGTTTTGCCGATGTAGAAGCCTCGGCACGGGCAAAAAAGAATATATACAACGTGAGAGGTTTTGCAAGATATAAAGTCTCGTACCGTGTGTTGTATATGGCCCACCCTCACTTGATCTCCTGTATGATGATATTTGCAAAAATTGCAGCTCCCGCATTTGAAATTACCTGTGGGTACACTATCGGTGAGCCAATTGTTTCTATCGGTCCTGAAACGGTTCCGGACTATAATATCTCTGATGTTTTTACTCCGACGACTAGCAAAAAGGGGGCCTCTTTCTACCACTTCTTTAAGATCACTGTCCTGACTCAGGATCTGCCAATTTTTACGTATAACCGATCTAATGTGATTGTCAAGCGGTCCGAATTTGAAACTAAAAACAAACTTTTTTTCTCGTTTTTTCTTAGAAGACATAGAAACATTGGTAGCTTTTGCTTTATCATAAGCGGCATTCAACACTGAAGGGGGATATCCTCATTTTTTGAAACGATTAATTAAGTCCACTGACTGCCGTTCAAATCCTTCAGAATCATTATTGATTCTTTTAACCCTAAGAATTTGACTAAAAGGAAGGGACCGTTTCACATAGGGGGGATGGGCACTATTAAAGTGCAATAGTGAATTAGATGCAGATGGTTTACGGTATACCTCTGTGGACAGACCTCTTTCACTGGTGTACAATTTGACATCTAAAAACACCAAATTGGTGCCTCCAAATTGCGAGGTGAACCGCATATTCATGGTGTTGGATGTCCCCAGGTGCTCAACAAAATCGTTGAAAACATCCTGGCGTCCATCCCACACCATGAATATGTCATCGACATATCTAGCATAAAGCTTGATATGCCGAAGAAAAGGGTTACTTGAGGAATAAATGTATTCCTCTTCAAACCTGGCAAGAAAGAGGTTGGCCAGGGTACATGCGACGGGGGTACCCATCGCGGTACCCACCGTCTGCAAGTACCACTGGCCATCGAACTGAAAAGCATTATGCTCAAGAATGAATGAAAGTCCCTCACAAATGAAGTCAACCGTGTCCTGTCCAGTAGGCGTATTTTGTAAGATACGTCTGATTGTCTCCACTCCCAATGTTTGTGGTATGCGGGTATACAGGCTTTCGATATCTATCGATGTCAGAGAATAAGAATCATGCCATTCGAAATCTTTCAGAATTTGTAAAAAAGCTCCTGTGTCTTTTATGTAGGAGGGAACATCTAACAAAAGGGGGCGTAATAGCCAGTCAATGTATGAAGAAAGCGGCTCAGTCAGGGAGCCCACCCCTGACACAATGGGACGACCTGGGGGGGCTACTACCGACTTATGTAGTTTAGGTATATGATACCAATGGGGACGCCTTGGGAATTTAGGAAAAAGCTTCTCAGCTTGTTTAGATGAAAATACCCTTTTTTCCACGAAATGTCTTAAAAAAGAATGTAATAGATTTTTAAATTTTATAGTGGGGTCCCCTTTAAGTTTTGCATATGTTTCTTCATCAGACAATTGTCTTAAAGCTTCTGTTTTATAATACTCTCTCGACAGCAACACGACGTTACCTCCCTTATCCGCATTACGGACAATCACATCAGACCAGTTTTGTATTTCAATTAAAGCCTGTTTTTCTTTTATCAGAAGATTGTCTAAAGGTTGTTTATATATTAAGGCTTCTATGTCTCTCAACACCTGCATCTGAAAAATATCGACAATGTTCCCTGGGGATATAGGGGGCATATAGGTGGACTTATTCCCCCCCGTAAAAGGTTGAACAACCATATCCTCCTCTATTCCTGACCGCGGAACAGTGTACAAAGAGTCAATAAGATCCCGTGTCTCTTCCCGTACCTCGTCAAATGGGTCCTCAGTGACGAAAAAGCCAAGGGGGCCCACGTGACAGGGTAATTCTCCTGGGAAAATTTCTCGAGGGGCTAGATTATTTTTAGCTGTGGAAAAAAATTTATGTAGATGGATTTTGCGTATCGCCTTGAATAAATTGATCTTGAAGTCCACTACATCGAACCGTTCTGGAAGACAAAAATTGAGTCCCTTAGTAAGGACCGACATATGTGTATCGTTCAATGTCCGCGGGGTGAGGTTGACCACTGTTATTTCATCGGTTTCCAGGAGACTTGTCGTCTTTTTTTCGCGTTGCCTTCTGCCATTTCCCCTACTCCCTCGACGCGTCCTGCGTCTAAAGGGGACACACCTGGGGTAGTTACTTGTTGTAGGGGCGTTATGCTTGTGGATGCAGCAGAATCTTCCGCTGCACTCGAGTCCGAATCTGTGGTGAGGTAATCCCTTTTATTTTTGTTCCTTTTAAACTGGGACTTGTTCCATCCTTGTCCCTTATTCTGATTCCACTTACTGCGGAATTTTCGATTACTCTCAGCTGGGACACCTTTGTTCCAAGAGAAGATTTTTCTGGATTCAAAGTCGATCTTGTCTCTAATAAACTTATCCCTTTTCCTTTGTTTGATCTCATTTTGCAGGGTTATAAGTTTTGTGTTCAATTTTTTGTCCAAAACTGTCCATTGAGTATCAGACAATCTAGTCTTTAGTTCCTCTTTAGTTTTCACGAATTCAGCTTTTGTGGCCTCATAGTTAATAATATTTTGTTTCAGGACAAGACGTAATAAATCTTGGGAGCACTGTAGTAATATTTTCTCCCACTCCTTAATGAAGGATTCATTGTCCTTATATTGAGCCATTTCTTTAGTGACTCGCAATCCTCGCGGTACCTGACCGCACTCCATATAGGATTTTAAAGAGTTGTTTGTCCAAAACAAGTTAACTTCTCTTTCTGCGGCCATAAATAATTTGTGTTCAACCTCTCACGTTGTATATATTCTTTTTTGCCCGTGCCGAGGCTTCTACATCGGCAAAACTATTCGCCCCTTGTTTGTTCGCATTAGGGAGCATTTCAATTCTATAAAAACAGGGAAGGGTGCCCCCAGGTTGATAGAACATATTCGGACTCACCATGCGGGGGATGTTCAATCGTTGAGGTTTGCGGGTTTGGAGCGTGTCTCAATGCCAGAGGGAGGAGGAGATCTGTGTGGTCTTCTATTACGTAGAGAAGCCAGGTGGATTCTGCGCGCTAACGTGGCAGGACCATCTGGTTTCAATGAAAAGGTCGACATGTCTGTCTTTTTGTAAATATCAGTCTATTCCAATTTTGTATTCAGTTTTCTAGATTGTGTTCTACGTCTGCTGTTTTTAATTACATGTTGTTTTTAATTTTCACATTGTATTTTGTGTGAGCATTTGAGGGGAGGAGTTCGAGACTAGATCCGGTCCATATAACACTCCTCCAGCTCATTTACCATTAGGACCCGTTGAAGTGCCAGTAAGCACGAAACGGCCGTTGTCCATGGCCGATCCTGCCCCTCCCTGCTGTCCACCTTTTATGTTTCAATAAAGTGATGCATACCACACCAGGGTAAGTGCGCTCCTATTTTTTCTTATTTTTCTATTTTGGACTTTGCATATTTTTCTGGAAGCTGCACCCCTGATCTATTTGGTGTGGAGGATACATTTAGCCCACTTTTTCCTGCTAGGTGTCGAACTGTTTGGTTGGTGAGTTGGATATGTCAGCTGTGCGGTAACATATGTGCGTTCTGTGTTTTTGGATTTCATATTTGGACTTCGCTATTTGAACATTACCAGCACGCTGAGCCACCCACACCTTTTCAGCACACCAGTCGTTGATTAGCAGCATAGTGGTTTCCCACTATATCAAGTTTCTGCTGCATGGAATTGGAGGCTGTATCCCTATCGCATGGACTACTAGCAGGGAGGGAGAATGTGGATTCTTATTTTTCTGAATGTGAACTACATGACAACGTTCTTTCTTTTAGTACTAAGACGCTTGAACACAAATTATTTATGGCCGCAGAAAGAGAAGTTAACTTGTTTTGGACAAACAACTCTTTAAAATCCTATATGGAGTGCGGTCGGGTACCGCGAGGATTGCGAGTCCCTAAAGAAATGGCTCAATATAAGGACAATGAATCCTTCATTAAGGAGTGGGAGAAAATATTACTACAGTGCTCCCAAGATTTATTACGTCTTGTCCTGAAACAAAATATTATTAACTATGAGGCCACAAAAGCTGAATTCGTGAAAACTAAAGAGGAACTAAAGACTAGATTGTCTGATACTCAATGGACAGTTTTGGACAAAAAATTGGACACAAAACTTATAACCCTGCAAAATGAGATCAAACAAAGGAAAAGGGATAAGTTTATTAGAGACAAGATCGACTTTGAATCCGGAAAAATCTTCTCTTGGAACAAAGGTGTCCCAGCTGAGAGTAATCGAAAATTCCGCAGTAAGTGGAATCAGAATAAGGGACAAGGATGGAACAAGTCCCAGTTTAAAAGGAACAAAAATAAAAGGGATTACCTCACCACAGATTCGGACTCGAGTGCAGCGGAAGATTCTGCTGCATCCACAAGCATAACGCCCCTACAACAAGTAACTACCCCAGGTGTGTCCCCTTTAGACGCAGGACGCGTCGAGGGAGTAGGGGAAATGGCAGAAGGCAACGCGAAAAAAAGACGACAAGTCTCCTGGAAACCGATGAAATAACAGTGGTCAACCTCACCCCACGGACATTGAACGATACACATATGTCGGTCCTTACTAAGGGACTCAATTTTTGTCTTCCAGAACGGTTCGATATAGTGGACTTCAAGATCGATTTATTCAAGGCGATACGCAAAATCCATCTACATAAATTTTTTTCCACAGCTAAAAATAATCTAGCCCCTCGAGAAATTTTCCCAGGAGAATTACCCTGTCACGTGGGCCCCCTTGGCTTTTTCGTCACTGAGGACCCATTTGACGAGGTACGGGAAGAGACACGGGATCTTATTGACTCTTTGTACACTGTTCCGCGGTCAGGAATAGAGGAGGATATGGTTGTTCAATCTTTTACGGGGGGGAATAAGTCCACCTATATGCCCCCTTTATCCCCAGGGAACATTGTCGATATTTTTCAGATGCAGGTGTTGAGAGACATAGAAGCCTTAATATATAAACAACCTTTAGACAATCTTCTGATAAAAGAAAAACAGGCTTTAATTGAAATACAAAACTGGTCTGATGTGATTGTCCGTAATGCGGATAAGGGAGGTAACGTCGTGTTGCTGTCGAGAGAGTATTATAAAACAGAAGCTTTAAGACAATTGTCTGATGAAGAAACATATGCAAAACTTAAAGGGGACCCCACTATAAAATTTAAAAATCTATTACATTCTTTTTTAAGACATTTCGTGGAAAAAAGGGTATTTTCATCTAAACAAGCTGAGAAGCTTTTTCCTAAATTCCCAAGGCGTCCCCATTGGTATCATATACCTAAACTACATAAGTCGGTAGTAGCCCCCCCCAGGCCGTCCCATTGTGTCAGGGGTGGGCTCCCTGACTGAGCCGCTTTCTTCATACATTGACTGGCTATTACGCCCCCTTTTGTTAGATGTTCCCTCCTACATAAAAGACACAGGAGCTTTTTTACAAATTCTGAAAGATTTTGAATGGCATGATTCTTATTCTCTGACATCGATAGATTTCGAAAGCCTGTATACCCGCATACCACAAACATTGGGAGTGGAGACAATCAGACGTATCTTACAAAATACGCCTACTGGACAGGACACGGTTGACTTCATTTGTGAGGGACTTTCATTCATTCTTGAGCATAATGCTTTTCAGTTCGATGGCCAGTGGTACTTGCAGACGGTGGGTACCGCGATGGGTACCCCCGTCGCATGTACCCTGGCCAACCTCTTTCTTGCCAGGTTTGAAGAGGAATACATTTATTCTTCAAGTAACCCTTTTCTTCGGCATATCAAGCTTTATGCTAGATATGTCGATGACATATTCATGGTGTGGGATGGACGCCAGGATGTTTTCAACGATTTTGTTGAGCACCTGGGGACATCCAACACCATAAATATGCGGTTCACCTCGCAATTTGGAGGCACCAATTTGGTGTTTTTAGATGTCAAATTGTACACCAGTGAAAGAGGTCTGTCCACAGATGTATACCGTAAAACATCTGCGTCTAATTCACTATTGCACTTTAATAGTGCCCATCCCCCCTATGTGAAACGGTCCCTTCCTTTTAGTCAAATTCTTAGGGTTAAAAGAATAATAATAAATAATAATGATTAATAATATTGATTGATGATTAATAATAATCAATAATGATTCTGAAGGATTTGAACGGCAGTCAGTGGACTTAATTAATCGTTTCAAAAAATGAGGATATCCCCCTTCAGTGTTGAATGCCGCTTATGATAAAGCAAAAGCTACCAATGTTTCTATGTCTTCTAAGAAAAAACGAGAAAAAAAGTTTGTTTTTAGTTTCAAATTCGGACCGCTTGACAATCACATTAGATCGGTTATACGTAAAAATTGGCAGATCCTGAGTCAGGACAGTGATCTTAAAGAAGTGGTAGAAAGAGGCCCCCTTTTTGCTAGTCGTCGGAGTAAAAACATCAGAGATATTATAGTCCGGAACCGTTTCAGGACCGATAGAAACAATTGGCTCACCGATAGTGTACCCACAGGTAATTTCAAATGCGGGAGCTGCAATTTTTGCAAATATCATCATACAGGAGATCAAGTGAGGGTGGGCCATATACAACACACGGTACGAGACTTTATATCTTGTAAAACCTCTCACGTTGTATATATTCTTTTTTGCCCGTGCCGAGGCTTCTACATCGGCAAAACTATTCGCCCCTTGTTTGTTCGCATTAGGGAGCATTTCAATTCTATAAAAACAGGGAAGGGTGCCCCCAGGTTGATAGAACATATTCGGACTCACCATGCGGGGGATGTTCAATCGTTGAGGTTTGCGGGTTTGGAGCGTGTCTCACTGCCAGAGGGAGGAGGAGATCTGTGTGGTCTTCTATTACGTAGAGAAGCCAGGTGGATTCTGCGCGCTAACGCGGCAGGACCATCTGGTTTCAATGAAAAGGTCGACATGTCTGTCTTTTTGTAAATATCAGTCTATTCCAATTTTGTATTCAGTTTTCTAGATTGTGTTCTACGTCTGCTGTTTTTAATTACATGTTGTTTTTAATTTTCACATTGTATTTTGTGTGAGCATTTGAGGGGAGGAGTTCGAGACTAGATCCGGTCCATATAACACTCCTCCAGCTCATTTACCATTAGGACCCGTTGAAGTGCCAGTAAGCACGAAACGGCCGTTGTCCATGGCCGATCCTGCCCCTCCCTGCTGTCCACCTTTTATGTTTCAATAAAGTGATGCATACCACACCAGGGTAAGTGCGCTCCTATTTTTTCTTATTTCTCATATAAAGCTGACAACCGCATTTGATCCTGGCGACACTCAACGTGAGCCCAATTGATCATCACGCCATATATATGGTGATTTCCGGGATCAGGAAGGGGTTAATGGTGTTGCAGCCTCTATTGCGTTTCCGAAAAGCTGTGTTTATACTGCTAGACAATGTGACATTTAGATTGCACGTAGGTGGAATTCCGTTCACTAAGCATGTGACTTATGAAAATTATTGCTTGTACCAAAACTTTATAGAGGTTTCAAGATAAAAGGGTGGATACATATGATGGGTAATGATTTACTGTACAGTGGGTTACAGTCACAGCTGCGGGGTCAGGCTGATGTTTGACAGCATATCCCCGCAACGCTCTGACCGATGGTAACGATTTTATCGGCAGTAACGTTACCGCCGATCAGAACCGCTGGTACGATCACACCAAATTTTGCAGAAAATGCTCAGGAATCTGAACACGAATCTGAATGTGCAACGCTCATGCGGATTTGGGATTGGCAAATGTTTTCCAAACCAGTTCGCTCATTTCTACATGTGAGTTCTTTGTCCAATCACTGCTGGCTTCAATGTATCCACTTTCGGATATATACATAATCAAGAGTAAGTGAGTGACCAGTGGCAGCACTCACATATACGTAATCAAAAGGATATGGTCACTCACTTTCTCTTGATTACGTATACTTCCATAGGTAGGGACAGTGACGTCAGGGTTGAATTGGTGCAGGGCTCACATGTCAACAACAGCACCTGAGACCCCCAAATGTGAGTGCCAAAACTTCTGGAATAGCGTTGACAAGAGAGATGAATATAAGTGTTTTTATTTTCACATTGGCAAATATTCAGAACAAGATGGGGAGTAAAATAAAATACTTATAGTATAGTATAGTATAGGGTAGTAAAATAAGATACTTGCATTTGACTTGAAATGAGAAAAATCCAGAAAAATAGCCAGAAATTAGATTTTAAAGAATATTCTCATTTAAAAAAAATACTGTGAGATAGAATGCTACAGTATGACTGGGAAAGGATGTAGGGAGATAGCACTGGTCCATTAGTAGTTTTTCCTGTCCTTAATGTTAATTTGCATCTAACAGTTTTTTTCAGCTCTGCAGAGACATAGCTACAATGGCGTGCAAAAGTATCCACCTCCTTGTTTTTTTACCTATTTTGTTATATTGTTATATTGCAAGCTGTGTATAAATATCCGATATGTGTGTGTGATGCATCAGTACTAAATAGCTTTTAAGTTGGTGAAGTGAAGTGACAAAAATATAAGCATCAATTATATTTATGGAATCACATAACTAAAAAATTGCATTTGTATATGTATTCACCCATTTTGTTATGAAGCCCTTAAAAATTTCTGGTGCAAACAATAACCTTCACATGGCACATGCTTAGGAAAAGAAGTCCACGTGTGTGCAATCTCATTGTCACATGGTTTGTCAGAATATACACACATTTTCTGAAGGCCACAGACACTGTAATAACATTAAGCAATAGGCACCACTAATCAAACAACACCATGAAGACCTAGGAGATGTCTTAATAAATCAAGGACAATGTTGTTGAGAAGTACAAGTCAGAGTTGGGTTATAAAAAAAAAAATCCCAATCTCTGATTATCCCCAGAGCACCATCAAATCCCGTATCATCAAATGGAAAGAACATAGTACAATAAAAACCTGCAAAGAGAAAGCCACCCTCCAAAACTGTCAGACAGGGCAAGGAGGACAATATTCAAAGAGGCAGCACAGAGACCAAAGGTAACCCTAAAGGAGCTGCAGAGTTCCCAAGAAGAGACTGGAGAATCTGTTTCTAAGACCACAATAAGCTGTACACTCGATAAAGGTGGCCTTTATGGAAGAGTGGCCAGAAAAAAAGCCTTTACAAAAGTGTCTGGCATTAAACTAACACAGCTCATCACCACAAGAACACCATCCCTACAGTGAAACATGATGGTGGCAGCATTATGTTTTGGGATTTTTTTTCGTCAGCAAAGGGAAAATGGTCAAAGTCGAGGGGAAGATGGATGGTGCAAAACAAAGGGATATTTTTGAGCAAAACATGTTTCAGTCTGTCAGTGATTTGAAACTGGGAAAGAGATTCACGTTTCAACAAGACAATGACCCAAAACATTCCGCTAAAATAATATTCAAGTAGTTTAAGGGGAAATGTGTAAATGTTTTGGAGTGGCTTAGTCAAAGCCCAGACCTTAATCCAATTGAGTATCTGTGAATAGACTTGAAGATTGCTGTTAACCAGAGGAAACCATCTAACTTGAAGGAGCAGTTTTGCCTTGAGGAATGAGCAAAAATCCCAGTGGCAAGATGTGGAAAGCTAATAGAGTCTTAGCTAAAGCGACTTGCAGCTGTAATTGCTGCAAAACGAGACTCTACAAAGTACTGACATTAGAGGGGTGAATAGTTATGCACACTGAATTTTTAAGTTATTTTGTTATATTTGTTGTTTGCTTCACAAAAAAAGTAAAACAAAATGTTCACATTTGTAGGCGTGTTCCATAAATGAATCGATGCAAACACACAAAAAAACAGTGAAATTCCAGGTTATGAGGTAGCAAAATATGAAGAATGCCACAGTTGTGAAAGCTTTTACAATCCACTGTATATAAGTATTTGTCCCTATAATTTAATGTATGCATCTAGACATTTATATCTATAGATATACAAAGAAAAAAATTGGAACAGCACCGTAAAGACTGCCTCAGAAGATATGCAGAGTTTTCCCAACCAACAATCCAAATGGCGTCCAACAATAAAGTAAAAAAAGTAAAACAGCACAAAATTTTTTTAAAATTGGACTTTATTGCCCAATGGTGTGGCAACATATTGGATGTAGTATCCTTTCTCGAGCTTGGTCATATAAAAGCTTGGTCAAAATTACTCTTATTGTGAACAGTTAAGCAAATTGAAGATGAAATGATGAAATAATATCTAAAAGGGCTAAAAAAAAGTTAAAAATAACACATTTCTTTTGTATTTTAGGCTGTATATATATATATATATATATAAATATATATTTACTGTATGTCAGATGTATATAGTCATTTTTTACATTTTAAATATTACAAAAAGGAAAGTGGGCGTATAAAAATGTTTGGGCATGTTAGGGTTATGGCTTGTTCACTATCACCATTAGGAAAGGCCAGGTGATGCAAATTATCCAGCTTTATAAAAATGTAGGCTCCTCTAAGACTGGCATCACACTAGGCGTAAGTAAATACGGTCCGTTTTTTACGGCTTTAATACGCAGTAATTGTCCTAAAACACACTTTTCCGTATTCAATGCGAGGATGCAATTTTTACGCACAAATTTATCCGTGTGTCGTCCGTATGGCATTCATATGGCTTCCGTTCGGCGATTTTTTATCTCGCAGGCTTGCAAAATGGTCATATCATGGATCCATCGGATCATGGATTAATTCAGCGCTAGATAGCAGAAAAGCCAGTAATTCAATTGCCGGCTTTTCACAAACCCGACAGGATATGAGACATGGTTTACATACAGTAAACCATCTCATATCCCTTCTTTTATTACATATTCCTCTTTAGTAATGTAAGAAGTGTCTTTGTGTCAAATTTGGGGGCTCTAGCTATTAAATTAAAGGGTTAAATCCCGGAAAAAATTGGCGAGGGCTCCCGCGCAATTTTCTCCACCAGAGTGGGAAAGCCAGTGACTGAGGGCAGATATTAATAGCCTAGAGAGGGACCCCCCTGGCTAAAAACATCTGCCCCAGCCACCCCAGAAAAGGCACATATGTAAAATGCACCTATTCTGGCACTTAGCCTCTCTCTTCGCACTCCCCTGTAGAGGTGGGATATGGGGTAATAAAGGATTAATGTCACCTTGCTATTGTAAAGTGACATTAAGCCAGGTTAATAATGGAGAGGCGTCAATTATGACACCTATTCATTATTAATCCAATAGTATGAAATGGTTAATAAAACACACACACATTATTAAAAAGTATTTTAATGAAACAAAGACACATGGTGTTTTAATATTTTATTATACTCTTAATTCACCTGGAGACCCTTGTCACCTGAAACAAAGTTAAAAAAACAAACAACAATATTCCATACCTTCCTTCGTTACAGTTTTTTCCCACGCTGTAAATCCATCTGAAGGGGTTAAATCATTTTACACCCAGGAGACTGCTAATGCAGCTGTGCTCCTGACTGTACAACTTGGTGAATGAATGGAATGCAGGGGAATGTTCTGTAGTTACCTCGAGTCGCGGTGATGCACCCTCTGCTGGATGAACTCATATGAACTCAAGCCTGGGAACTTTTCAGAATATTTTCCTACGCTCGAGTTCATATGAGTTCATCCAGCAGAGGGCGCATCACCAGACTTAAAAATTCCAGCATTTTCTGTACCCCCGATGATACGGAGTCATGGACCAATTTGAGAATTCAAAGTTTCACAGCCTCAGGGACATAAATACATCAATCTCTAAGCTTTACACCATTCTGAAAGACTCACATTTTCAGGTCGGGCAGCAAGAGATATGTCACTATCATAGGCCAGCTTGATTTCCTCCCATAAGTCCCGGCCCTGGAGCACTCCTATGAAATTGGCATCAGACAAGATGGTCTTAGATGGGGTCCCAGTCACGGAGTCCATCATGTGGATTAGGGATAATGCATCCGCTTTCCCATTACGTGAACCTGGGCGGTACGAGATGATAAAATCAAACTGGTTCAAGAACAAACTCCACCTAGCTTGTCGAGGAGAGAGACATCTGGTGGACTTAAGGAATTCCAAATTACGGTGATCTGTGAGCACTACAACCTGTGGAGTTGCTCCCTGAAAATGGTGTCTCCATTCCTTAAAGGTGTAAATGATTGCCAAAAGTTCCTTATCTGCAATATCATAGTTCAGTTCAGCATATGATAACCTGCGAGAAAAGAAGGCACACGGGTGCAGCAAACCTTTGTCTCCAGTTCGTTGTGAGAGGATTGCTCCCAGTGCACAGTCAGAAGCATCAACCTCCACGACAAAAGGCAGTGCAGGACCCGGATGCGTCAATATCGGAGCCGTGGTAAAACAAAACTTGAGGCAATCAAAGGCTTCCTGGCCTTGCGAAGACCATACAAACTTCTCCCCCTTCTTAGTGATGGGACGGACAATTTCAGAAAAATTCCGGATAAAACGTCTATAAAAGTTAGCAAAAAAATGAATCGTTGTACCTCTTTAATGTTTCCTGGTACCGTCCAATCTATGATTGCCTGGTTCTTGCTGGACTCCATATTCAATTACTGGGGAGAAATAACATAGCCTAAAAATTGAATCTTGGAGCAATGAAATTCACACAGTTTGAGTTTGATGTACAAATGATTATCTCTCAAATGTCTGAGCACGGTCTTGACATGTTCCTGATATTCCTGTAGGGAATCAGAGAAAATCAAGATGTCATCCAGGTAAATTACCACATAATGATCCAGTAAATCCCTGAATATATCATTGGCTAAGTGTTGGAAAGCAGCAGGAGCGCTACAGAGTCCGAATGGCATCACTATATATTCAAAATGTCCATACCTGCATCTGAAAGCTGTCTTCCATTCATCTCCCAGATGTATATGGAGTAAATTATATGCCCCGCGAAGATCTAATTTGGTGAATATCTTAGCTTGGCGAACTCTCTCCAATAATTGAGGAATTAGCGACAACTGGTACCTTTTACGAATGGTTACCTTATTTAACTCCCGGTAGTCAATGCAAGGTCTTAGGGTCCCATCTTTCTTCTTTACTAAAAATATGGGGGCTCCCGCTGGTGAAGAAGATGATCGGATAAATCCCTTGGCTAAATTCTCGTAATGTTTTTAATTCTGGAGCTGCCAACGGGTAAACATGGCCAAAAGGAATCGCTGCCCCAGGAAGCAGTTCTATGGGACTGTCACATGGTCTATGTGGGGGGAGTTGGTCTGCCTTCCTCTTGTCACAAACATCTGAGAATTCCTGGTAAACCAGAGGGAGAGTAGGTACCTGTATTGTTTCCTCCAAATTCTGGGTAACTGGAACCGTTACCGTTGGACTGATGGTAGGGCTACACTTTGGAAGGAAGGATATCTCCTTGGTTTCCCAATTGATGTTTGAATTTTGTGACAGTAACCAGGGAATTCCTAAAATTACAGGAAAATGAGGAGAAGATATTAACATAAATGAAAGGGTTTCCTGATGGTCTGGTTCCATCTTACACTTCAGAAGCACTGTCTCCCAGTCTACTGGCCCGGAAACTAATGGAGAACCATCCACCGCTTCCATGGTGTCTGGTGAGGATCTTAGTTGTGTCCTAATACCATGTTCCCTGGCAAAAGAAGAATCCATGAAATTTCCACCTGCTCCAGAGTCTATCATAGCAGAACTGGGTATCCACTGTCCCTCCCACAGAATCTGAATAGGAAGAGAACAATGTGAGTATTTCTCCCCTTGATCTTTAGGGGAAGTCGACATCACTGTTAGGGGAACCACAGCATCTAGATGTAAACTGGTCTCTGAAACTTCTGACTCAGTGTCCGTATTGTCACAATCCCCTACTGCCACTAACACTTTGTTAGGTCGCCTGGGACATTTAGGACAAATAATGAGGAAATGATCTGATTGACCGCAGTAAAAACATAAGCGCTCACGAAAACGATATTCTTGGCGTTCATTATTCTCACATTTTTGTATTGAGTCCACTTGCATAGGCACCTCCTCAGCCTCCCGTGGGTTCTTGTTGGTAGTTTCCCTGTTGTGAATTCTGCTCTTGTGTTCCCTCCAGTGGTTGTAGCTGGGAATGCAGTTGTCTCCGAGTCACAGTCCTGGCCAGGTGTATCTGCTAATTGCTGTTCTGACTGGGATATTTAAGTGTGCAGGATTCATTAACCCTGGCCAGTTGTCAATGTTTCTTTGGAAGTTTTGGATCTCTGCCTGGCCTCACCTGCTTAGCTGCCAGTTCAGCAAAGATAAGTGTTTATTTCTTTTTCTGAAGCACAATTGCTGTGTGCTTATTTTCAGTGCTGATCTTTTGTTTCTATTTGCTCCAGCTTTGACTGTGTCAGTTGCTTTTCTCAGTCTGGTTGGATTTTCTGGAGTTGCAGTTATACTCTCCACACCTTTAGTTAGGTGGTGGAGTTTTGTATTTTCTGCTGTGGATATTTTTGTACTATTTTTATGCTGACTGCTTAGTATCCTGTCCTGTCCTTTTCTACTTAGCTAGAAGTGGCCTCCTTTGCTAAGCCTGTTTTCTGCCTGCGTGTGTCTTTTCCTCTCCAACTCACAGTCATTATTTGTGGGGGGCTGCCTATCCTTTGGGGGTCTACTCTGAGGCAAGATAGTTTTCCTATTTCCATCTTTAGGGGTATTTAGTTCTCCGGCTGTGTCGAGGTGTCTAGGTTTTGTTAGGCACACCCCACGGCTACTTCTAGTTGCGGTGTTAAGATCAGGGTTTGCGGTCCGTATAGTTACCACCTACTCCAGAGAAAGTTTTCATGCTGCTCCAAGGCCACCTGATCATAACATTTCCCTAGACAGAAGAGCAAAATTAGTGATGCGATTTAAAGCTGCCCATTTCTCTTGTCTGCATTCAGTTAGGCGGATATCCATACGCACACAGCGTTGTAAAAATAACTCAAACTCCTGTGGAGACTCTGATAGAGCTAGCTCATCCTTGATTGTACTGGACAACCCTTTCCTAAAAATTGGGAACTGTTGGTGCAGAAAGAGTCAAATCCAGGTATGTAGTAAACACAGGGAAGTCCAGAACAAGTCCTCAGGTTAATCCCAGGTGTGGCATAAACACGGGTAAGTCCAGAAACAAGTTCTCAAGTTGATCTCAGTTGTGACATAAACATGGGTAAGTCCAGAACAAGTTCACATTAAAGTATTATACTGGTGTAAATTCCAGTAGCTCCCACCGGGGGGAGTAAATGAAGGATTAAGTAGCAAAATCACAGTCCAGCAACATAGTTCCAAAACACAGTTCAAAAACAGAGTTCTTACCAGAAAGAGGGAACCAAGGGTTAAGTTCCAAAGCCAACAGACTGAGAGTGTATCTTACATAGGCAGAGAATATTCAGAGCCACGGGTAGAAGCACAGTAAAACAAGCAGCTGAGCCACAGAATACTCCAGCAGGGAGGCTGACACCTGAGCCGGGTTTTAAACAAACAAACAGGAAGTAGGGCAGACAGAAACCGCTAACGCCATCTTAACAAAGGGCAAAATCATTCACAAGGTGACTTGGAAAACCCAGAATGCTGACACCTCCATGGGGTATTCATTTTGATAATTGTTATGTTTTATTGTTCCCAACACATTCCACTATGCAATGAATAAAAATTTGCAACTTGAATATTTTAATCAGAGATATCTAGGATGTGGTATTTTAGTGTTCCCTTTATTTTTTTGTGCAGTGTAGACATCTTTGGCCACAATGATCAAAGGTATGTGTGGAGAAAAAAGGGTACAGAATCTCAGGAAAAGAACATCTCCCCAACCATTAAGTAAGGGGATGGATCAATCAGGCTTTGGGGTTGTGTTGCACCTAATGACACTGGGAACATTTCATGGGTAGAGGAAATAATGGGTTCAATGAAATTACATCAAATTCTTGATGTAAACACAACACTATCTGTAAAAATGCTGAAGCTGAAAAGAGGATGTCTTCTACAAATTGATAAATATTCTAATCACAATCCACAATAGACTTCCTCAAAAGTTGCAAGATGAAGATTTAAACGGCTCTCACAGTCCCCTGATCTAAACATCATTTAAAATCTGTGTCTACACCTCGAAATAGCAGTGCATGCAAGATGACCCATGAATCTCACGGAACTGGAATAATAAGAAAGGAAGGATGAAAATCGCTCAAAGAAAAATGTAAATTTTTTTTTGCATTTCTAGAAATCAAAGGAAATGTGTCATCTTTAACTTTAGACCTTTTAGAGATCATTTAATCTTCAACTTGCTTAACTGTTCAAATAACAGTATTTTTGACCAGGAGTACTCAAACTTTTTCCTATATATATAATTAACAATGTATTTAAGCACTATTAATATGTGGCACTATTAATATGTGTTTATGATACCGTCCCAACTGCTTTAAACACATAGTAAAGCAGGTTGTCAATTTATTTAATGCATATCCCTATGGTTTTAGTCAAGCACTAGTGGTAAGATGTTATTCTTACAAATAACAGAAATAACAGTGGTTGAATAATAACCTTTGCCCTTTGAATGGATAGAATGTAATTTTCTCATTATTGCTTCTAAAACAATGAATCCAAATTGTTCCCTTGGCTCTATGTATTTCCTTGGTTCCATGCTGGATACAATCTGCATATTTAATTTTCTTCCACAGCGTCCTTTACTTCTACAAAGCTTCATTAACTGCTGTACAAAAAACTTTTTTTTACCTAAGCAATTACTCTAGATATTAAATATATAAGCATAGTAAATGAATAAACAGAATAATGATTTAGGGTAAGTTATTAAGTGCAATATTTTCAAAATGAAAAACTTTGCACAAATTTAAATTCAATAAACATTTAATAAAATAGCCGTTTCTATGATTCATTATAAACAGGACTGGACAAACAAGAAATGAATTAAAATTCATACAAATATGCAGCAGTATAAGATATACACATACACTAGAAAATTAAGTGATGCAGAAACAACGGTTTCATTAAGTTTAAATAAATAAATCCAACAATAAATTAAAATGGATAAATTAGGTTTTATGAGCAGTTTCCAAAATTTGTAGACATAATAAGGCATAAAATAGTAAAGAAAAGAATGGCACTCAGCTTAAAAAGGCACGTGTTAGTAAACCAGAGACAATAATGAGAGTAATTTTATGAGTATTTTGTGGGCGGTTTAACCCATGCAAATTTGATATTATTTTTATGGAGATTGTGAAGTCAAAGCAAGGAAACTCCACAGTGTGCACATTGTTAAATAAGCACTATTATTATTTTTTTTAAATAAATGTGTCTATATGTTCATGTAATATAGTGTGAGTGTATAAATATTCTCAACTACAGCTGTTCTCTCCAGGATCCAGTGATGTTCCTCTCCTCTTCAGAGTGATGTCATCCCTTTACAGACTCTCCATGTGACATTACGCTCTGTGTGACCCAGAAGTGACATTTAGGAAGGAGTCACACTACCGTGTAACATGGCCCAGTGCTGTACGATAAAACGTTTTCTTACTTTTATATATTGCATCTGATGCTCTCATATCAGAAGCCATACTCTGGTGTGGTTCCAGTCTTAAAATGGAAGTCTATGGAGCTTCAGAACGTAACTAAAGAGTGCCAGCTAGTCAAAATTGCAGTGACGTCACTGAGAAAAGGGGAAGAATGGCTCTGGACACTGAAGAGAGCAGCGGTACATTAGTGTATTAATACATTCACACTATATTACATGCACATATACACACATTTAATCTTTATAACTCACTGTTAGTGCTTCTTTAATAAACACCATAAAACATTTATAGCAGTCAGTATCAATGTGCACATTGCAGTAAACACTATTGTGCAATTTGTAGTAAACTCCACATTGTGTACATTGCTTTTAGCTCAACAAAGTGAACATTGCAGTGAAGTCCACAGTGTGCCCATTTTAGTTGTCACATTTCCAGTAAGACATGTTCCTGCAACATCTTCTTCTGTAACCAGATGACACCACATTCATTCTGTAGTCAACACTGGTGATAGAGGAAATGTAGGAACCAGAAGTTCTCGGCTATGCAGACTCTGTCTTGCCATTTAGATTAAGGTGTCTGGGAACCACAGACACTTGCCACCTGCCACCTGCCCTGGTGATGTGGCAAGTAGGGTGATATTTGGGGGGTTTGATGTCACCTTTGTATTGTCAGGTGACGTCAAGCCCAGAGGTAAGTAATTGAGAGGCATCTATAAGACACCTATCCATTACTAACCCCATAGTCATATTGTATGAAAAAGCACACACCCAGAATAAAGTCCTTTAATTGAAATAATGACACGGTCTACTTTAATGAATCAAAATTAAACCATACTTACGTCATCGCTCAGTCCACAGAAGCCAATGTCTCATGTAACAGAATTGAAATAATAAACTACAAAATTACTCACTTGTCTGAAGAGAAGATGATAATCTATTTGTTCCATGATGGGTCTAGCTCTGCTACATTTAGATGGCAGGCTGCATTGTTGCATGATGCGACTATACTGCATGGCATCCATCAGAGACACACTGAACAGTGGGTGCAAGCGTTACTCAGTGTGTTGTAGTGTTATCCGTATGTCATCAGTGTGCATGCATGCAGGACATTTGCTGCTTGTGGTGCTACTGGAAACCTGATTTTTGAAAAGACAAATTGGACAACATCTTTTTGGGTCCAATTTCTCCTGTTACCCTTGTGAAAATACTAAATCGGGGGCTAAAACATCATTCTTATTGGAAAAAAAAATATTTTCACTGCTCTGCGTTATAAGCTTTAGTGAAACACTTGGGGGTTCAAAGCTTTCACAACACAGTTAGATTAGTTCCAAAGGGATCTAGTTTCCAAAATGGGGTCACTTGTGGGGGGGTTTCAACTGTTTAGGTATATCAGGGGATCTGCAAACGCAACGTGACGCGTGCAGACCATTCCATCAAAGTCTGCATTCCAAAACATCACTACTTCCCTTCCAAGCACTGATGTGTGCCCAAACAGTAGTTTTCTCCAACATATGGGGTATCAGCGTACTCAGGACAAATTGGAAAGCAACTTTTGGGGTCCAATTTCTCCTGTTACCCTTGTGAACATACAAAATTGAGGGCTAAAAATTATTTTTGTGGAAAAAAATGATTTTTTATTTTCACGGCTCTGCGTTATAAACTTTAGTGAAATATTTGGAGGTTCAAAGTTCTCACAACACATATAGATAATATCCTTGGGGGGTCTATTTTCCAAAATGGGGTCACTTGTGGGGGTTTATACTGTTTAGGTACATCAGGGGCTCTGCAAATGCAACGTGAAGCCCGCAGACCATTCCATCTAAGTCTGCATTCCAAACGGCGCTCCTTCCCTTCCGAGCTCTGCCATGCGCCCAAACGGTGGTTCTCCCCTATATATGGAGTATCGGCATATTCAAGACAAAGTGTAGAACAACATTGGGCATCTTATTTCTCCTGTTACAAATGGAAAAATTAAAGTTTGGGGATGAAAAGATCATTTTTGTGGGAAAAAATTTTTTTTTATTTTCACGGCTCTGCGCTATAAACTTTAGTGAAACACTTTTGGGTTCAAAGTTCTCAGAACAAATCTAAATACGTTCCTTGGGGATCTAGTTTCCAAAATGGGGCAACTTGTGAACATCATAATATAAGGAGAAAGATACAGAGCATTGATGAACATTTCATTTAGACAAATTTTATTCCATAGCTAGTACACTGACATATAATTTAATATCAAGTATCATAAAGTAATAATACAAACAAAGATGAATGTTTGAAACATGCTGTAAAAAAGCCCCCATACCCCTAATCCCCCTTAGTGTAACTACCAAAATTGGAAGCACACACGGAACCCCTGCCCTACCCCCCAGAAAAGGGAGGGGAGGATCGTAAATAACCAGACACTAATTGCAAGTAAGCAAAGGCACAAGTGTGCCTAACCTGAGAAGCCAGCACCCATGCATGCAGCAAAAACTGTCCACACTAGGACTCCATAGTGGCACCAAACATCATGGTGGCTGACATGGGGGCAAAAACTTACCAGGTATAGAGGCAGGGTGGGGAGACAGTCGGGAGGTGGTCCCCAATGCGCGTTTTGCGGCCGCACAGTGCCGCTTCCTCAAAGGGATAACTGCATTATGCCCAAAAGGACCTTGAAATAGCTCCTGACCCTGGTCACATGACAACTGGCGGCCAATTACAGTGGCGCTGTCGGCGCATGCGCACTGCATCCAGCAGGTCCTGGCAGTGAACCTCAGCATCAAGACAAGTGCGCACGTGCGGGAAAGACCCAAAACGTGCCAACGAGCCCTAAAGACGCTGGTTCACACCAGGGCAGGACGGACCGCAGTGCGACACGCACGGCCACCAATGAAAAAAAGGGTGATTGTAAAAAACAATCAAATAGTAATGCACCAATCTATAAGCCGCCCCATCAGTAAATTGGAGACCCATCAAACATCATTCCCACAAACCGCATACATGGAAAACAGGGGCACATACATAGGCAAATACAAAAATTAAAGAAGTAATCCAGTCTCTGTGCGCCAACTCCATGCTGCGGTAGGCATATTCCTCCCTTCATAGGGGTAGTGTCCATAGTGATAGATGGAAGTCATCATATTCGATTGCACAATGATGACAGTTAACGTGTCCCTTTATCTCGACTGGGATGGTGCCTGTGATAGATACTGTTTAGAAACATCAGTGTAGAAAAACTCTGGAGATGGGGCAATTTCATAAACCAGATGTCTAAATTGGAGAGCAGATGGATTTTCATATTGGACACACTTATGGCAGCTGGTTAAAAACCTTCTCCCCGAAGACTGTTTTCACCTTCCCGATCAGGCCAATTTTTACTATTCAGACCACTGTCAATTCATGAGATCATAACTCTGGAATGCTTCAATAACTCACACTGATTCTGAGTTTATTTTCTTGTGACATATTGTACTTCATGATATTGGTAAAATGTGTATTCAATGTGTATTGAACATTATTCTTCAATGTTCAATGTGTATTGAACAACTTGAACCACCAGGTGCTTCACAGAAGTGTATAACGTTTAGCCGTGAAAATAAAAAAAATCCAATTTTTCACGCAAAAAACTTTTTTCAGCTCCAAATGTAGTTTCCCAAGGATAGCAGGAGAAAATGGACCCAAAAATTTGTTTTTCAATTTGTCCTTAGTTCACGGATACCCCATATGTTTTCAAAAATTACTTTTCGAGGCACAGTGCAAAGCTTAGAAGGGAAGTAGCGCCATATTACAGTGCAGATTTTGCTGCACTGGTTTGAGGATGCCATGTCACACTGGCAGATACCCTGAGGTACCGGGACAGCAGAACCCCATAAGTGACCCCATTTTACAAAGCAAACCTCTCAATGAATTCATCTAGGGGTGCAGTGATTATATTGACACCACAGGTGTGTCACAAAATTTTATACCATTGAGCAGTGAAGAAAAAATAAATTACATTTTTACAACCAAAATTGTATTAGCACCAAATTTTACATTTTTATACTGGGAAATTTGTAAAAAAAATGGCATCAAAATTTGTTCCACAATTTCTGCTGAATGTAGAAATACCCCATATGAGGCTGTACAGTACTGGTTAGCCATACGGAGAGACTTGGGAGGGACGGAGTGCTATTGCCTCCAGGAGTGCAGATTTCATACAATAGTTTGTGGATTCCATATAAAGAGCCCCTAAGTGCTAGGAAAGCAGAATCCCCCCTCAAGTGACCACATTTTGGAAATTATACCTCTTTGAGAATTTATCTACAGGTGTAGCGATGATTTTGACTCTATGGGTGTTTTCCAGAAACAAGCAGCAGTGGATGTTGCTGATTGAAAATTGCAAACTGCCTTTGTAGTGATCAGTACATTATGTCCAGCTCATGCTTCTGAAGACACGCACCCATAAATTATGTGGGCTATCATCAGTACGGAAATGCCAAACATATGTGCGCTAAATGTGGTTTAGGCATACTGGGACTCAGAAGGGAAGGGAGGCATTTGGATTTGGGAGTGGAGAATTTGCTGAATTTCATTTTGAGGCAAGCCGCCATTTAGCTTTTCCAGAGCCTTTGTGATACCAGTAACGTGGAAGCCCCTATATTTCCGTCAAAAGATGATGGACCTTAGTGGGGACTTGCTTTTTTGTGGATTGAGTTGAAACTTTTATTGGGAATCTTTTACATAACATTTATGATCCCATTTAGCCAGTGCTCTACGCTGAGCACTTACATCGCAGTTTACATCTAAACCTTCGAGTAACATGACAGATCAAACCCCTGTTGGATCTGTTCACTACAATGAGGCAGTGGAGATACCCTGGACACTGTCTGGCCTCTGTTCAGCAGTGTCCTTCTATTCAGAAGCGTTAGGCTTGGCGGAATGCACTAAATAATTATAAGGTTGGTATAAGGTGCATTCGCAGCCCAGGGTCCACCGTGCAGAGATGGAACCTGCTGATGAGTAATGGCGGAGGGAAGCTTGCTCACACGTAGGTTAGATCTCCCCCAGTGTGAATGGAAGCGAATTCTGTTGCTTCACAGAGTCGCCAAATAAATGCTGAGCCCTGTTAGCAGTCACAGGGTGTAGCTGAAAGACGCTGGTGGGATCCGTATGAATCACCCCCACTAAACTGGTGATAAGACTTGCTCTGATCCTTGGTGGCTTTTAAGCCCGCACCTTTAGACACCCTGAGTCAGATGCAGAGTCCAAGTGGGAATTCCCACCCAACACTGACCGGTTGTCAGGACAGAACTAAACTAATATTTACAGCACAGAGTGCATACAGCGCTGCACTGGCGGACGCCACTATCCACCCTAACTAGGGTCAGGAAAGCGTACTTGTTGCGCACGGTGCCGCACTGGCGGTCGCTGCTGATTTGACGCAGTAAAGTCATGCTTCTGTGCAGTATAGCACTGTAAGGCGCTAGGTAGCTCCATCATTCGCGAATATTAAACATCACTAGGAATGGGTATGATTAAGGACCATTCACCAGAACAGGCATACATCCACACACATGATAACCAGTTTATGCTAGCGCATGTCTGTGTTGCCATGCAAACCTTTTATAGCGGTAGCTCTCTGGGACTTTCCAAGTGGTCCAATAGGAGCTGCTACAGGAACTGAGCATGTGACTCCCGACCTCCAATGGGAGGTCATCCCTTGGGCATGCTCAGAAGAAGAAAAGCAGGACTTAGTCCCAGGAGTGCCCGCTCGCCGCAGATCAGTACTTGTTATGATGGCAGAGCCTGGAAGGACAGCAGGAACCAGCCGCACAGTATCAGCTTGAGCCACATGCTGGGGCCAACATCTCTGCTGAGCAGTCTCCACTGCGGCTGGAGGAGAATTGGGGCCCACAGCGAATATAGTTTGAGATTCCCCCTGTGCAGCGGTGGGAACTCAACACCTAACAAGAAGTGCACAAAACTGGCCGAAGGCACTTTTATGAAAACCTTAAAAGACGGACACCGCCGGATCACAGGTCCTATGGTGTCTACAATGCCTCATTATGCCTCTTATAGGAAATCTTCTGCCAGAGGTACCATCTGAATCATGTATTTCAGAGATTTACACGAAAGCCTCAGTGTAAGCTCTCAGTGCAGAGCGTAGGATAAATGTGTGCCAAGTATTACTGCGATCTTTAGGAGGCAGTATGAAAAAATCAACAGCTTGTGAAAAATTGGTTTTATTTATCTTTTACATTGTTGCTCATGCAGTATAAGTGATTAGCAAACGTCTTTGGGTCGGTATGATTACAGCGATACCTGATTTATATTGTTTTTTATATTTTTCCGCTTTTACACAATAAAAATTATTTTAAAGAAAAAAATATTATTTTGACATCGCTTTATATTGAGAACTATAACTTTTTTATATTTCTGCTGATGGAGCTGTATGACAACTTGTTTTTTGAACAGGATTCTGTGTTTAGTAGTGTTGAGCGATACCGTCCGATACTTGAAAGTATCGGTAACGGATAGTATCGGCCGATACCCGAAAAATATCGGATATCGCCGATACCGATATCCGATACCAATACAAGTCAATGGGACATCAAGTATCGGAAGGTATCCTGATGGATCCCAGGGTCTGAAGGAGAGGAAACTCTCCTTCAGGCCCTGGGATCCATATTAAAGTGTAAAATAAAGAATTAAAATAAAAAATATTGTTATATTCACCTCTCCGGCGGCCCCTAGACATCAGCGGGAGGATCCGGCGTCCGGCACGGCTTCTTTCTTCAAAATGCGCGCCTTTAGGACCTGTGGAATGACGTCCCGGCTTCTGATTGGTCGCGTGCCGCCCATGTGACCGCCACGCGACCAATCAGAAGCCGCGACGTCATTCCTCAGGTCCTAAAAGGCGCTCATTCTAGGACTTTAGCTGAGGAATGATGTCGCGGCTTCTGATTGGTCGCGTGGCGGTCACATGGGCGGCACGCGACCAATCAGAAGCCGGGACGTCATACCACAGGTCCTAAAGGCGCGCATTTTGAAGAAAGAAGCCGTGCCGGACGCCGGATCCTCCCGCTGATGTCCAGGGGCCGCCGGAGAGGTGAATATAACAATATTTTTTATTTTAATTCTTTATTTTACACTTCCGATACCGATACCCGATATCACAAAAATATCGGATCTCGGTATCGGAATTCCGATACCGCAAGTATCGGCCGATACCCGATACTTGCGGTATCGGAATGCTCAACACTAGTGTTTAGAGGTACAATGTTTATTGACATTCGTCTTTTTAATTGCATTTTATTGCATTTTTTGTTTCGTGGTATGATGATAAAGCATTGATTTTTTTACAGTATTCACTGAAGGGGTTAACTAGTGAAACAGATTTATAGAGCTGGTCGTTACGGACGCAGTGATACCAAATATAAGTACTTTACTGTTTATTTTTTATTTAAATAAGTAAATGTATTTATTGGAAAATTTATTTTTTTCTTTATTTGGGAAATTAAAAAAAATATTTTTATATAATTATATTAAAACAAATTTTTTTTTTTTTTTTACTTTTTTACATTGTCCCAACCTGGGACATCACTGAACGGTCTGATCTGATACTCTGCACTGCAGAGTATTACATCAGCATCTGACAGGCAGGGAAGGAAGCATGTCAGGTGCTCACAAACCACCTTCCCTGCAGGACCCTGAAGGTTCCTGCGGCCATCTTGTGACTGGCGGTCTTCATGGAGACCATCAGGACAATGCAATTGCATCACGTTGTCCTGATGGAAGCCTATAGGGATCCTATTCCCTGCATGATGCTAATCTATGCTGCTGAACGGAGAACTACATCAATGCATAGCGTACAGGGGTCTTAACGCCATCACCGTTAAGAACAAATACCCTCTGCCTCTGATATCTGAGCTACTCGATAGCTTCTGGGGAGCGAGGGTATTTACTAAGCTTGATCTGTGGGGTGCTTACAACCTGATTCGCATCCATGAGGAGGACCAATGGAAGATGACATTTAATACCAGGGACTGGCACTATTACATGGTGATGCCATTCAGGCTCTGTAATGCTCCTGCCATTTTCCAAGACTTTGTGAATGATATCTTCCGACATATGTTCATCACCTCGGTAGTAGTCTATCTGGATGATATTCTCATCTACTCTCCAGATATACACTCCCACCGGAGAGATGTTTTCTAAGTCTTCGACCTCCTACGGGCAAACTCCCTCTATGCCAAGATGGAGAAGTGTGTGTTTGAGCAGGAGTCCTTTTCTTTCCTGGGCTATATCATCTCCGCCCGGGGATTGGCCATGTATCCTGCCAAGCTACAGGCTGTGATGGACTGACAGGAACCCCATTCTCTTAAAGCAGTGCAGCGCTTTATGGGGTTCATTAAGCTCCCGAAGAGGTTAACCTCTGCCCGACATGCGCGGTACATCTACTGCTCTGCGGGAGCTTAATGAACCCGATAAAGCGCTAAACTGCTTTAAGAGAATGGGGTTCCTGCCAGTCCATCACAGCCTACAGCTTGGCAGGATCCAATAGTAAAATAAAGCTATTTGCGTTCGTGGATCAACAAGTAAATAATGGCAAGGAAGAAAAAAATCTTTGGGAAAACAAAATCAACCACTGCCCTGTACAATAGTAAAACCAAAGCAAGAAGGACGATATCATTTGAAATGTGTAGGATTGCAGAAGATTAAGTGTCTTATTTTACTTTTTTATTTTCCTTTTTTGGAAAGCACACAGCATTTGAAGTCACTACAGCAGAAGCTGATGTTTTCTTAGTGAATAGTATGATTCAGCCTAATCGGCCAGCACACTGAATAAGGCTGGCGTCACACCTAACATATAAAAATACGGACCGTTTTTTACGGCCGAGATACGCAGAAATTTTCATGTACAGTGATTCGTATGTCATCCGTATTCATTGCGAGGATGCAATTTTTCTCCAAAACTGATTCATGTGGCATCCGTATGGCATCCGTATGATGAGATTTTCTAGCTGGCTTGCAAAATGGACATATAATGGTTTCATGGGCTCAAAGATTCGTGAAAACATATACATAGTCTATATATATATATATATATATATATATATTTATATATACATACTGTATACATACAGTACAGACCAAAAGTTTGGACACACGTTCTCATTTAAAGATTTTTCTGTATTTTCATGACTATGAATATTGTACATTCACACTGAAGGCATCACAACTATAAATTAACACGTGGAATTATATACTTAGCAACAAATGTGAAACAACTGAAATTATGTCTTATATTCTAGGTTTTTCAAAGTAACCACCTTTTGCTTTGATGACTGCTTTGCACACTCTTGGCATTCTCTTGATGAGCTTCAAGATGTAGTCACCGGGAATTGTCTTCCAACAATCTTGAAGGAGTTCCCAGAGATGCTTACCACTTGTTGGCCCATTGGCCTTCACTCTGCACTCCAGCTCACCCCAAACCATTGCGATTGGGTTCAGGTCTGGTGACTGTGGAGGTCAGGTCATCTGGAGTAGGACCCCATCACTCTCCTTCTTGGTCAAATAGCCCTTACACAACCTGGAGGTGTGCTTGGGGTCATTTTCCTGTTGGAAAATAAATGATGGTCCAACTAAATGCAAACCAGATAGAATAGCATGCCGTTGCAAGATGCTGTGGTAGCCATGCTGGTTCAGTATGCCTTCAATTTTGAATAAATCCCCAACAGTGTCACCAGCAAAGGACCCCCACACCATCACACCTCCTCCTCCATACTTCACGGTGGGAACCAGGCATGTAGAGTCATTCCGTTCACCTTTTCTGCGCCGCACAAAGACACCGTGGTTGGAACCAAAGATCTCAAATTTTGACTCATCAAACCAAAGCACAGATTTCCACTGGTCTAATGTCCATTCTTTGTGTTCTTTAGCCCAAACAAGTCTCTTCTGCTTGTTTTCTGTACTTAGCAGTGGTTTCCTAGCAGCTATTTTACCATGAAGGTCTGCTGCACAAAGTCTCCTCTTAACAGTTGTTGTAGAGATGTGTCTGCTGCTAGAACTCTGTGTGACTTTGACCTGGTCTCTAATCTGAGCTGCTGTTAAACTGCGATTTCTGAGGCTGGTGACTCGGATAAATTTATCCTCAGAAGCAGAGGTGACTTTTGGTCTTCCTTTCCTGGGGCGGTCCTCATGTGAGCCAGTTTCTTTGTAGTGCTAGATGGTTTTTGCCACTGCACTTGGGACACTTTAAAAGTTTCCCAATTTTTCGGATTGACTGAGCATCAGTAATGATGGCCACTCGTTTTTCTTTACTTAGCTGCTTCTTTCTTGCCATAATGCAAATTCTAGCAGTCTATTCAGTAGGTCTATTAGCTGTGTATCCACCAGACTTCTGCACAACACAACTGATGGTCCCAACACCATTTTTAAGTCAAGAAATCACACTTATTAATCCTGACAGGGCACACCTGTGAAGTGAAAACCATTCCCGGTGACTAACTCTTGAAGCTCATCAAGAGACATACTGTGTGCTCAGATCCAGCCAAATGCAGGAAAAATGATTGGTCGTTGTTAGTGTTGAGCATTCCGATACCGCAAGTATCGGGTATCGGCCGATACTTGCGGTATCGGAATTCCGATACCGAGATCCGATACTTTTGTGGTATCGGGTATCGGTATCGGATCAATAGGGATGTGTAAAATAAAGAATTAAAATAAAAAATATTGATATGCTCACCTCTCCGGCGGCCCCTGGACATCACGCTGGTAACCAGCCGGCTTCTTTGTTTAAAATGAGCGCATTTAGGACCTGCGAATGACGTCGCGGCTTCTGATTGGTCGCGTGCCGCTCATGTGACCGCCACGCGACCAATCAGAAGCCGCGACGTCATTCTCATTCACTAAACTCCTAATTCTAGGAATTAAGGACCTGCGAATGACGTCAAGGCTTCTGATTGGTCGCGTGGCGGTCATATGAGCGGCACGCGACCAATCAGAAGCCGCAACGTCATTCGCAGGTCCTAAACGCGCTCATTTTAAACAAAGAAGCCGGCCGGTTACCAGCGTGATGTCCAGGGGCCGCCGGAGAGGTGAGCATATCAATATTTTTTATTTTAATTCTTTATTTTACACCTCACTATGGATCCCAGGGCCTGAAGGAGAGTTTCCTCTCCTTCAGACCCTGGGAACCATCAGGATACATTCCGATACTTGATGTCCCATTGACTTGTATTGGTATCGGATATCGGTATCGGCGATATCCGATATTTTTCGGGTATCGGCCGATACTATCCGATACCGATACTTTCAAGTATCGGACGGTATCGCTCAACACTAGTCGTTGTTTCATACTACAGATGGACAATGACGCAAAACATAAAGCTAAAGCAACCCAGGAGTTTATTAAAGCAAAGAAGTGGAATATACTTGAATGGCCAAGTCGGTTACCTGATCTCATCCCAATTGAGCATGCATTTAACTTTTTAAAGACTAAACTTCAGACATAAAGGCCCACAAATAAACAGCAACTGAAAACCACCACAGTGAAGGCCTGGCAGAGCATCAAAAAGGAGGAAACACAGCGTCTGGTGATGTCAATGAGTTCAAGAATTCAGGCAGTCATTGCCAACAAAGGGTTTTCAACCAAGTACTAAAAATGAACATTTTATTTATTGGGAAAACTTTGAAAGTGTCTTCAAGTGCAGTGGCAAAAAAACATCTAGCACTACAAAGAAACTGACTGACACGAGGACTGCCCCAGGAAAGAAAGACCAAGAGTCACCTCTGCTTCTGAGAATAAGTTTATCCGAGCCACCAGCCTCAGAAATCGCAGTTTAACAGCAGCTCAGATTAGAGACCTGGTCAATGCCACACAGAATTCTAGCAGCAGACACATCTCTACAACAACTGTTAAGAGGAGACTTTGTGCAGCAGGCCTTCATAGTAAAATAGCTGCTAGGAAACCACTGCTAAGTACAGGAAACAAGCAGAAGAGACTTGTTTGGGCTAAAGAACACAAGGAATGGACATTAGACCAGTGGAAATCTGTGCTTTGGTCTGATGAGTCCAAATTTGAGATCTTTGGTTCCAACCACCGTGTGTTTGTGCGACACAGAAAAGGTGAACGGATGAACTCTACATGCCTGGTTCCCACCGTGAAGCATGGATGAGGAGGTGTGATGGTGTGGGGGTGCTTTGCTGGTGACACTGTTTGGGATTTATTCAAAATTGAAGGCATACTGAACCAGCATGGCTACCACAACATCTTACAGCGGCATGCTAATCCATCTGGTTTGCGTTTAGTTGGACCATCATTTATTTTTCAACAGGACAATGACCCCAAGCACACCTCCAGGCTGTGTAAGGGCTATTTGACCAAGAAGGAGAGTGATGGGGTGCTACACCAGATGACCTGACCTCCACAGTCACCAGACATGAACCCAATTGCGATGGTTTGGGGTGAGCTGGACCGCAAAGTGAAAGCAAAAGTGCCAACAAGTGGTAAGCATCTCTGGGAACTCCTTCAAGATTGATGGAAGACCATTCCCGATGACTACATCTTGAAGCTTATCAAGAGAATGCGAAGAGTGTGCAAAGCAGTCATCAAAGCAAAAGGTGGCCTCTTTAAAGAACCTAGAATATAAGACATAATTTCAGTTGTTTCACACTTTTTTGTTAAGCATATAATTCCACATGTGTTAATTCATAGTTTTGATTCCTTCAGAGTGAATGCACAATTTTCATAGTCAAGAAGATACAGAAAAATCTTTAAATGAGAAGTTGTGTCCAAACTTTTGGTCTGCACTGTTTCTCCAGGTCAGTTTTGTAATTTTGATACCTTGATTCATATAGGTACCATAGCGCAAGACTATACAAGTTTTGCATTCTTATACTATCACAAGCATGGGGCAGATTGTGGCTTTAGCTGATGTGGCTTTGTTTTAACAATTAGAACCTTTGTTGTAGGGGAATCACTGGTGTTTCTATTTTATTTTATTGTTTAATGCAGTGGATGTTGTAACATTCTTCAGCCTATTTTATGTAAAGTGTTTAAAAATATAATTTTCTCCTTCACTAGTAAACATATAAAGCATATATTTCAGAAGTATTGTTAGATATAAATCTGCTGTGCAAACAGAACACCTCTACATAAAGGTCACTACGGATATATCATAAGAGGGAACAAGAAAATGTAGGACATATCTGGGTTGCTCTAGTATTCCCTCTGGCTGCTCCATAACCACTTTTGACATACTGACAGAAACTATTGTTATCACTTTTACTGGTGGCGATAAGTTTATACATGCTACGTTTTTTATGACATCCAACCTGCATAGATAGAACATTCACACGCGTCTTGCAGATTTAAGCATTGATATGTCAAAGTGACCCATTATTCCAATTCCCCTTTTTTATGTTTTAAATAGTTTGATATTCTGAACACAATTCTATAGTATAATTTTTATTTACTGTGCTTATTTTATGGAATTATATGCAATATCGGTAAATGTCCAATTTAGTTTAAGCTTCAGGTTATCAGTTCTATTGATATGCTTTACAGCACATGAACATATATCTACACAATAAATATTCTGGATTTATATTGTAAGGCTATATTCATATCTTTGGTTGAGACGTCGTTTAGATTCCCATTTCAAATCTAATCGTATTGGATAAGAAAAATCACACTACATGAGAACTTTTATTTTTAATTAATTTAAAACACTCTTAAGGTTTTTTGGGGGCTAGGAATAAATCACTGCAGTCATTCTATATGACTTCTGAATTATCACAATGTGCTACACACATTGTTCAATCTTAGAGTGACTGCCGAAATCTGACCTAGAAAACATCTTTAATTCTAGGGAACTTTATATTCAATCACATGATTTACATTATATAATCAACTTGAAATCCACTAACAAAGTGCAAATCAAGTAATACTGATAGCAAGGTACTGTAAAATGGAGGAGAATACATTGTCTTTGAGAATTTACAATCTATAGAGAATGGCAATGGAGACAATGAGTGAGGATAGAAGCTGATAGTATGGCAGTATAATCCCAGAAGTGTTATTTTCGTTTGAAAAGATTAGCTTTTCTGGTTAGCACTGGAAGTTTGCAAAGGTGGGAGACAGTCAGATCGGTTGGTGTATCAAGCTCCAGAGTACAATGGAAACATGGTAGAGTCTTGGAGAGTTTGTGTTGGAAGAAGCTAAGTGTCCCAGATTACATGTGTGTGCCAGTGGGATGTAGTAATAGGAGATGTTTGGAAGGACCAGGTAATGAAGAGTCATGTAAGTCAATTATAATGTTTTGAACTACTAAATACATTTTAACTCTTCTATTTTTATTGACATATTCAAAAGTCTATATATGTGAAAAACCTCAAAAGTGATACTGTTGAAAAACAGCACCCCTCAAAAATACTGCCGGGAAATTTGCTAAACCATCAGGTGTTTCACCAGGATTAATACAGCATGTAATGCAAAATGTAATCATTTGTTTCCACAAATTTTATAATTTTAACAAGAGGTAATAGGAGAAAATGTAATATGCAAATTGCCTCTTCTGAGAAAAAGAGGACTTAAACTCTATAGCGCCACCTGTTGGAAGTAGCGATCCTACAAGTCACAATCAACCCTTTAAACGAGCCGTGCAATATGACTTAGGATAAAAGCCAAATCAGTATCTCAATAGGAGAAAATGGACTCTATAATTGGCTGAACATCACCTGAATGTGGTAATATCCAATATGTGGTCCACAACTGCTGTCTTGACACAAGGCAGAGTTAGGCTGGGTGCACACGATCCAGAACTAACAACACTTTGGACGCAGTGCATGTTCACTGCATCCAAACTGCTGCCTTCTATTGAACGCATGTGAATCCGTATGTGTTCACTTAACCATGAGGATGCACTACATCCAACACATTATATTTGTGAAATTTCTTGACATGCTGCAGTCTAGAAATGTCTGCCACATGTCAGTCTCCACGGATGATCAAAAGAAAAATGGATGCCGCTAACAATGTGACGCATGCCCCCCAATGCAGTGGCTAAAAATTTACTCAGAGGAAATAATTCTATTTTGCAAAAGAAAAATGGACATAACTAACAATGTGATGTATGCATCACTAATGGACGAGCTAAAAACAGGGATGTCACTAATAGAGATCAGAAAATATATCAATATTCGGTTTGGATCATGATTGACGAATTAGCAATATTCACCAATTTATTTGTCTAAGTGGCCAAATATAGCCAAACTCCATACATGGCACAAAAGCCAGTGTAGCAGTTCTGATCAGCTGTAACGTTACCGCCGGTAGATAGTTACCACTGTCAGAGTCCTGCGGGGTCATGCTATGAGATGTCAGCAGGACACTGCAGAGATGCGGTGACCCACAGTGAAAAAAAAGAAGCTTACTGCAGGCCAGCAGGTTCTGGCTGATGAGAGACTACTCCTCCCATTAGGCTATGTCTGCAGTCACTGATAACAGTGATAGCAGGAGCCACTGATGGAAGAGGTAGTCTCTTGTCAGCCGGGCCTGTGCTCAATGTTAGACAATAAAAAAAGTTACCACCGTCATGACAGTGCCCTAACAGTAGGTGTTCGGTACGGACATCAAACTTTACTGTTTAGGTTCGCCCGTCTCTAGTTAGGGGCCTTATACAATTTAATCTGTCAGATTATATTGTAATCTGAAAGCAGGATGTTTTGTAAGAACAGTCCATAAGTCATTTTTAATAGTAATATTTTTCTGTTATGCTATAAGCAGCAAATAAAGACTTCTCTGTTATTGACTGGTTGACTATAATACTGTAAAGAGAATACAAAAAAAGTCATATAACAGCTAGGGAAGGCATAGAGCACAGAGCAAATTATGGGTGAAGGTTTTCTATGCCCACTATAAACTTATATTAGTGCATGTATTACATGGAGCAACATCCAACAATAAACTGTGAGCCATTTATCCAACCTGACTAATTTGTAGTCAACATCCCCTCCACATTTATGTTTCTATCGTACTATTCTTTACTGACCAAATATATAAATATAAATATATATATATATATATATCTATAATATAACGCTGGGAGCGTCACTCTGTCCGAAGCCTTTATGGACTGCGCAAGTGCAAGCGCCAGCGCAGTCTGGGCCTCACAGAGTGACGCTCCCAGGAGATCACGGTATGCGTAAACACTGAACGCACACCGCGATCTCCACCGGAGAGTCAGGGACCGCCAGGAGGGTAAGTATATTCACCTGTCCCCCGTTCCAGCGATGCGTGTGGCTCCGTCTCCCGGGTCCTCTGCTGTGATGTTCCCAGTTCAGAGGGCGCGATGACGTGCTTAATGTGCGCCGGCGCCGCCCTCTGACTGAACAGTCACAGCCAGAGGAGCCAGAAGATGGCGGCGCGCAGCGCTGGAACGGGACAGACAGGTGAGTATAGCAAGTACTGGGGGCCTGAGCTGGCGGTGACTCCGGCACCTGACCCCCACAGCGCGCCGGTGTCCCCGCCTGCTCAGGCCCCCAGCACTCGGCACCCAGCGACGATAGGTGAGTATGGTATTTTTTTTTTTATATGGCAGCAGCATACGGGGCATATATAATGGAGCATCTTATGGGGGGCATATAATACAATGGTGGCGCAGGATGGCAGCAGCACATGACAGAACGGGGGCGCAGGATGGGAGCAGCACATGACAGAACGGGCGCAGGATGGCAGCAGCACATGACAACGAGCGAAGGATGGCAGCAGCACATGACAGAACGGGCGCAGGATGGCAGCAGCACATGACAGAACGGGCGCAGGATGGCAGCAGCACATGACAGAACGGGCGCAGGATGGCAGCAGCACATGACAGAACGGGCGCAGGATGGCAGCAGCACATGACAGAACGGGCGCAGGATGGCAGCAGCACATGACAGAATGGGCGCAGGATGGCAGCAGCACATGACAGAACGGGGGCGCAAGATGGGAGCATCACATGACAGAACAGGGGCACAGGATGGTAGCAGCACATGACAGAATGGGCGCAGGATGGGAGCAGCACATGACAGAACGGGGGCGCAGGATGGCAGCAGCACATGACAGAACGGGCGCAGGATGTGAGCAGCACATGACAGAACAGGGGTGCAGGATGGGAGCAGCACATGACAGAATGGGGGCGCAGGATGGCAGCAGCACATGACAGAACGGGCGCAGGATGGGAGCAGCACATGACAGAATGGGGGTGCAGGATGGCAGCAGCACATGACAGAACGGGGGCGCAGGATGGGAGCAGCACATGAGAGAACAGGCGCAGGATGGGAGCAGCACATGACAGAACAGGGGCGCAGGATGGGAGCAGTGTTGTGAATTCTGTGGCAGAGCTCCCTCCTGTGGTCACAAGTGGTACTTCGGCTGATTCTCTCTGTGAGCTTCCGTTGGTGGAGGAGAGTGGTACTGCGGCTTCTGAGTTTCCTTCCTCAGGTGATGTGGTGAAGTCGTTAGGTGCTGCTCTATTTAACTCCACCTAGTGCTTTGATCCTGGCCTCCAGTCAATGTTCTAGTATTGGACCTGTTTCCTCCTGGATCATTCCTGTGGCCTGCTGCTCTGCATAGCTAAGTTCCGCTTTTGCTATTTTGTTTGCTGTTTTTTTCTGTCCAGCTTGCTTATTTGTGTTTTCTTGCTTGCTGGAAGCTCTGGGACGCAGAGAGTCTACCTCCGTACCGTTAGTTCAGTACGGAGGGTCTTTTTGCCCCCTTTGCGTGGTTGTTTATAGGGTTTTGTGTTGACCGCAAAGTTACCTTTCCTATCCTCGCTCTGTTCAGAAAGTCGGGCCTCACTTTGCTAAATCTATTTCATCTCTACGTTTGTCTTTTCATCTTAACTCACAGTCATTATATGTGGGGGCTGCCTTTTCCTTTGGGGTATTTCTCTGAGGCAAGGTAGGCTTATTTTCTATCTTCAGGCTAGCTAGTTTCTCAGGCTGTGCCGAGTTGCATAGGGAGCGTTAGGCGCAATCCACGGCTGCCTCTAGTGTGGTTGGAGAGGATTAGGGATTGCGGTCAGCAGAGTTCCCACGTCTCAGAGCTCGTTTTATGTTTTTGGGTTATTGTCAGGTCACTGGATGTGCTCTGACTTCTATGTCCATTGTGGTACTGAATTACTAGATCATAACAGAGCAGCACATGAAAGAACGGGGGCACAGGATGGGAGCAGCACATGACAGAACAGGGGCGCAGGATGGGAGCAGCACATGAAAGAACGGGGGCACAGGATCGGAGCAGCACATGACAGAACGGGGGCGCAGGATGGGAAGAGCACATGACAGAACGGGCGCACGATGGCAGCAGCACATGACAAAACAGGCGCAGGATGGGAGCAGCACATGACAGAACGGGGGTGCAGGATGGCAGCAGCACATGACAGAACGGGCGCAGGATGGGAGCAGCACATGACAGAACGGGGGCGCAGGATGGGAGCAGCTCATGACAGAACGGGGCACAGGATGGCAGCAGCACATGACAGAACGGGTGCAGGATGGGAGCAGCACAAGACAGAACAGGGGCGCAGAATGGGAGCAGCACATGACAGAACGGGGGCACAGGATGGGAGCAGCACATGATAGGATGGGAGCAGCAAATGACAGAATGGAGGCGCAGGATGGGTGCAGAACATGTCAGAATGGAGGCGCAGGATGGGTGCAGCACATGTCACAATGGGGGCGCAGGATGAGAGCAGCACATGACAGAATGGGGCGCAGGATGGGTGCAACACATGACAGAATGGGGGTGCAAGATGGGTGCAGAACATGTCAGAATGGGGGCGCAGGATGGGAGCAGCACATGTCACAATGGGGGCGCAGAATGGAAGCAGCACATGACAGAATGGGGGCGCAGGATGGGTGCAACACATGACAGAAAGGGGGCGCAAGATGGGTGCAACACATGGCAGGATGGGGGAGCAGGATGGGTGCAGCACATGACAGGATGGGGATGCAGGATGGGTGCAGCACATGTCACGATGGGGATGCAGGATGAAGCAGCTCATGACAGGATGGAGATGCAGGATGGAGCAGCACATACCAGGATGGAGACCATATACCAATATAGATGCTAGCCACCCGGGCGTAGAACGGGTTCAATAGCTAGTATATATATATATATATATATATATATATATATATACATATATATATATACATAGTAACATAGTAACATAGTTAGTAAGGCCGAAAAAAGACATTTGTCCATCCAGTTCAGCCTATATTCCATCATAATAAATACCCAGATCTACGTCCTTCTACAGAACCTAATAATTGTATGATACAATATTGTTCTGCTCCAGGAAGACATCCAGGCCTCTCTTGAACCCCTCGACTGAGTTCGCCATCACCACCTCCTCAGGCAAGCAATTCCAGATTCTCACTGCCCTAACAGTAAAGAATCCTCTTCTATGTTGGTGGAAAAACCTTCTCTCCTCCAGACGCAAAGAATGCCCCCTTGTGCCCGTCACCTTCCTTGGTATAAACAGATCCTCAGCGAGATATTTGTATTGTCCCCTTATATACTTATACATGGTTATTAGATCGCCCCTCAGTCGTCTTTTTTCTAGACTAAATAATCCTAATTTCGCTAATCTATCTGGGTATTGTAGTTCTCCCATCCCCTTTATTAATTTTGTTGCCCTCCTTTGTATTCTCTCTAGTTCCATTATATCCTTCCTGAGCACCGGTGCCCAAAACTGGACACAGTACTCCATGTGCGGTCTAACTAGGGATTTGTACAGAGGCAGTATAATGCTCTCATCATGTGTATCCAGACCTCTTTTAATGCACCCCATGCTCCTGTTTGCCTTGGCAGCTGCTGCCTGGCACTGGCTGCTCCAGGTAAGTTTATCATTAACTAGGATCCCCAAGTCCTTCTCCCTGTCAGATTTACCCAGTGGTTTCCCGTTCAGTGTGTAATGGTGATATTGATTCCCTCTTCCCATGTGTATAACCTTACATTTATCATTGTTAAACCTCATCTGCCACCTTTCAGCCCAAGTTTCCAACTTATCCAGATCCATCTGTAGCAGAATACTATCTTCTCTTGTATTAACTGCTTTACATAGTTTTGTATCATCTGCAAATATTGATATTTTACTGTGTAAACCTTCTACCAGATCATTAATGAATATGTTGAAGAGAACAGGTCCCAATACTGACCCCTGCGGTACCCCACTGGTCACAGCGACCCAGTTAGAGACTATACCATTTATAACCACTCTCTGCTTTCTATCACTAAGCCAGTTACTAACCCATTTACACACATTTTCCCCCAGACCAAGCATTCTCATTTTGTGTACCAACCTCTTGTGCGGCACGGTATCAAACGCTTTGGAAAAATCGAGATATACCACGTCCAATGACTCACCGTGGTCCAGCCTATAGCTTACCTCTTCATAAAAACTGATTAGATTGGTTTGACAGGAGCGATTTCTCATAAACCCATGCTGATATGGAGTTAAACAGTTATTCTCATTGAGATAATCCAGAATAACATCCCTCAGAAACCCTTCAAATATTTTACCAACAATAGAGGTTAGACTTACTGGCCTATAATTTCCAGCCCTTTTTGAATATTGGCACCACATTTGCTATGCGCCAGTCCTGCGGAACAGACCCTGTCGCTATAGAGTCACTAAAAATAAGAAATAATGGTTTATCTATTACATTACTTAGTTCTCTTAGTACTCGTGGGTGTATGCCATCCGGACCCGGAGATTTATCTATTTTAATCTTATTTAGCCGGTTTCGCACCGGCTATATACACTGCAAGTTTTCCACCTACAAAAAATGTAGAGGTTTTTATCGTAGGTGCACATTCACTCTGAAAGACAGAATATGTAAAGAGATAACATTTGCAGTTTATTCCATGAAGTAAATATTTCATGCAATAGAAAAACAGAACTAAATATTTGGTACAGAAACTTTTATTGGCTATTAAATAGGTGAGAAGTTTCCTATAGTTCTTTACCAAGTTTGCTTACATTGCAGCAGGCATTTTGGTCCACTTTGGTCAGGGTTGTCGCTGGGCAGCATTGAGTTTCACCTCCCTCCAAAAAAATTTATTTTGGGTTCAGGTCTGGAGACTGGCTGGGCCACTTCCAGGACCTTGATATGCCTCTCAGAGAGCCATTAATTAGTTGCCCTAGCTGTGTGTTTCAGGTCATTGCAATGCTGAAAGACCCATCCACTGTCCGTCTTCAATGATCTTACTGAGGGAAGGAGGTTGTTGGTCAAAATCTCAGGATACATGATGCCTAACATATTCCCTTCAATACGGTGCAGTCGTCCTGTCTCCTTTGCAGAAAAGCACCCCCAAATTGGAGTTGAGTTGATACCAAAAAGTTCTATTTTGGTTTCATCTGACAACATGACCTTCCCTAATGTCTCCTCTGGATCATCCAGATGGTCATTGGTTAACTTCAAATGGCCCTGTGCATGTGCTGGTGGGAGCAGGGAGACCTTGCACGCCCTGCAGGATTTTAATCCATGACAGCATAGTGTGTTACTAACAGTAATGTTTGAGACTGTGGTCCCAGCTTTTTTCACGTCATTGACCTTATTCAGAATCATCATTACTCCATGAGGAGAGATCTTGCATGGAGCCACAGACCAAGGAAGATTGATAGTCATCTTGTGCTTCTTTAATTCTCTAGTAATTGTGCCAACAGATATTGCCTTCTCACCAAGCTGCTTGTCTAGTGTCCTGTAGCGTATCCCAGCCTTGTGCAAGTCTGTAAATTTAACCCTCGGGTCTTTAGACAGCTCTTTGGTCTAGGCCATGGTGGAGAGGTTGGTGGGTGATTGATTGAGTGTGTGGACAGGTATCTTTTATGCAAGCAACAAGTTCATTCAGGTGCAATTGATACTTGATACAAGTAATGAGTGCAGTTTTTTAAGAAAAACTAACAGGTCTGTGGGAGCAAGAATTGTTGCTGGTTGGTAGGTGATGAAATATTTAAAAGGTAATTTCATTATTTAAAAATCATACAATATGTTTTCTGGATTTTCTTTTTAGATTTTGTCTCTCACAGTTGAAGTTTACCTATGATAAAAATTGCCGACCTCTCCATTCCTTGTAGGTTTGAAAACTTGCAAAGTCAGCAGTGCATCAAATATGTGTATATATATATATATATATATATATATATATACATATATATATATATATATATATATATGGAACTCAGGTAAAAAAATCAATGAGTTTTGAAGAGTTTGAGGTTGAAAACAGATAAAAGTTCATCAAATTCAATCTATATTGTAGCATGAAAATGAATCAAATTCTCCAACACCAACAAGCATGAAATGTACTTTATAACTTCAGTGGAACTAAAAGGCAATTGCAGGCATATCACAGCGAGGATGTACATATACTATATTTACTTTATGTACTAGATTGAATGAGTTTGAACAATAAGCTACATGTACTGTATATTTCATTGAACATTATATGTTGTAAGTACACTGCATTGTAGTTTTATTTTTTACATGCCTATGTAATATGAATCTTTTATAAAATGAATGCTCAAACTAGACAGAAACAAACACTTTTTCATCCATAATGGTGAGACAGTCTAAAAAGGCTTTTTTGAAATCTGCCACAAAATTGTTTATAACTTTTAGTTGCAATAATCAGCCATACATAAACTGTTCTTTCAGAAGGTATTAACTAATATAATCTTCAATTCAAAATATAGCAGAGGGAGGATAAAAATATAAAGCATCTTAATTGCAGTACAACATATGACAACCACATCTTTTCCCCCACTTGACGGCTAATTTATTCAGCCATTTGCTGCAGTAGTTGCAGTGCTAACCTTTGAGCCACTGTGTTGTGAAGTATTACCACACATGGAACTACTTCTTTTTACCAGCAGCACGGTGTACCAGTACATCTATCTCCTAGTTCTCCTCAGACATCTGAATGAGACATTACACTGACTGAGTCCACAAATATGGAGGGGCAGAGGAATTGAGCTACCTCCATGTGTGGTAGATACCAGTTGTGTTACACCTGGCATCTGATGCTTAGCACAACAAATATAGCTGATCTCCCATTGCTAGTTTTATTTAGACATTTCAATGTCTAGGTCAATCTCTGACAGTGGAATTTAAATTGAATTCATGGATGTGCTCCATGACATTGACCTACTGCAATACAACTGTGGGGTATACATGAATTATCATGGCAGCTGGAGACCTGCTAAAAATATCCATTGCTATCATCTTGGTACTCCTATGGTGCCCAGCCACAGGCTGAGCTTCATAGGAGACAGTGATTCTCTACATATTGCAATACTGTTGTATTTATCTATATTGTACAAGTGATTAGACAAGTTGACTGAAAACAAAAAAAAACATGATGAATTTTAAAATTTGTATACTTATCCTTTAAGAATAAATAAATGCAAAAAAAAACAACCATTTAATATTTCTATTTCTGTAAAAGTCCAGTCTATCAATTAACCCATTTTGTAAATCTCATAAAGGGAAATTAAATTGTAACATCAGAAATACTCTTTTTGCCACAATGACGTTTTAAAAATAAAATAACAAGTGATCCAAACATTGTAGGTACCTCAAAATGGTAGCAATGAAGACCTAAGTTTGTCATACAAAAAAGCCCTCACATAGCTCCATTGACAGAAAAATAAAAACATTATGGATCTAAGAAAATCACAAATGAACTGTTGTATTTTTTTTTTTTACAAATTACTGAATTTTGAAAAATATAAGCAAGTTTGATATTAACATAATCATACTGTCCTGCAGAATCATGTTGACAGTTTTTTTTATCATAAAATAAATACTGTAAAAACACAATCTAACCAAGCAATGCAGAATTGCATTTTTCCTGATATGCATCGCTATTGGCAAAGATTGAGAGAATGGGCCCTAGTATTTTTGTCTGATAACCTAGGTCTCTAGTCATGCCACTTCGAACTGAATCTGGCTAGTAAAGTTTAAACCTCTGGTAAAGCAGAGGGAAATGGGTTCATTGCCTTACCACTCACTGTCTTGTATCCCAAAGGCTGCTTTAAGTGTGCAGCATACAAAACAGCATAGTCCCTGTAAGGGGGTACAAAGGCGGTGCGATTCCCCCACACTCGTACCGCCATGTTTTATTGTAATATAAGGTTTTACTTTTGGATTGTATATTTTATGGTGTATTGATCTAATACTCTTGTACAATGTATGTTATTTGGCTAGGGAAAGCATAGTTAAATTATAGGTCCACTAGCGGGAGCACCTTGAATTAGTAGTCAGCACACTGTACATAGTCAACAGGGGCTACTGTGCGATAAGCTAGGGAGTATTTCCTATTTTCAGTCAGTGTAGCCTGGGAGCTCAGCAGCTCAGGAGGCCTGAGTGCCTTGACATTCCTGACAGGCTTAATGCCCAGGAAAACACAATGGCCACGTAACATTATGGGAGAAGCCAAGCCATCCAGGGCCAGCAACAGGCCAGACCAACAGCAGAACATAAGCAGTGACAGCGTTTAGTGAGAATTGGAGCTGCAGGAAAAGTTACAGGAGTAACGAAGGGCAGGTCGCTCACCATGTGATACATCATCACATGGGCTGATGCTCTCAGATCCATTGTTAAATGGCTGAGGGAATTCCCAAGCACAGAGAGTCTGAACAAGGAGGACGCTGAGGAAACATATAATATGGTCCATCCCAGGCATGTGCTTTTTGACAAGGAGAGAAGTACAGGGAAAGAGAAATAAATGTACATTGTGGAATCTGTTGTTGAAGTTGTGACAAAAATGGATGTGCTGCGAAATCAGGAGAGTTTTGCATTTGAAGTTTGAAACAGACTCTGTGTCTTTGTGTGCAATGACAGCAGCAGAGGATCTTCAGCCAGACTGATGGGACCCTGATGGTACAGAAGTTGAAGCGGAAGGTATGCTGCAGAGGGAACGCTATTTTCATATGACGGGAGACCAGGGCGTGTTAAAGTATAGAAACTCAGCCACGACTATGGCCCTGTCTCTTCCACTCACACTTGGTGTAGTGCGGCAGGATCCCGCAACCGTGCAGCGTGGGAATGCAGTGGAAGATGTTATTGATGTGAGAAAAAAGAGTGAAGATGAAGAAATTGTGAATGTTACCGAAATGCTGGATGTGACTGATATTATGGATATGTCTAAAACCTTAAATGTGACTAACACTGTGATGACAAAGATGGTGGAGGATGGCACCAAAATTGAGAATGACGACAGTAATCCCACCCTTCCTGGGCATTACAGCCCTGAGATGGCGCAAAAAGTTGTCTGGTGACATCCCCCACTCCTCCCATGATGGGCGCGACAGAGAAGGAAGAGACCTCATCCTGCTCCGTCAAATTCTACAAAATGGGTGAAGCGGCTGGAAGCGACACCATCCTGGAATGGGTGGGGACCAGACGAAAACCCCATGTACAGCTGCGGCGGTATAGGCCTCATCAAGAGGAAATGGAGTCAAGAAGAGGAGAGGAACCGACCCAGATGACAGTGGGGAGTTACCGATGAGTTCTGTACTCTTTGCCCAGAGCCAGTGCTTCCACTCTGTCGGGGACCAGAAAAATATAGCCCTAGAGGAGCCACGCCGAATATGAAGGCCAAGCTGGAACAGCTGCGTCCATAGAAAGATCTGGCAGTCGCGGGATGGGCGTGACCAGGATTTCAGAACAGGAGCTGGTGAGCGCACCTCGGCCCCTCACCCCAGCAGTCCCACTGGTCCCTTAGCCTCTCATCCCTGGGAGTGAGCCCTTGCGCAGCAGGCCCATGCCCGGCAACATTTCATCCCTCGGTCAGTCTCATCCACATCTGCAGTCGGAGACCCCTACCCTTCCCCTGGGCAGGCTGCCTGGATTGAGGAGGATGACCCTCGCAGATATTTTGCTGTGGCCGTAAGTCTGCAGTCACAAAATAATTTAGAGCTGTGTGCAGGCCTGGAACAGGCTTAATTGGCTCCCTGTTCCCTATCAACTGCCCAATCAGGCTCTGCCATATCCTGGCAACCTATGACATCTGTGGCTAGAGAGTCTTCAGCTCAAATCTGGGCATGGAGCCCAACAGCTGACAAAGTGGCACAGGGTGCGTGTCGCTGAACTGACATAGTGATTTGCTGATGTAAGAATGTTGTGCTCGTTGCGCTAAAATAATGTGTAGGACTGTTCTGTGTCGATGCGAGCAAGGGAGCCCTGAAGCACCAAAGTTGGTTGCGGTGTGGCCGATATGGAACATAGTTAAGTGTTATTTTTTCCTCCATTGAACTGTTTATCTTCTTCTCCTTTTGGACGGCAGGACTTTGTATTTGCGGAGTAATGGGACCTTGGACTGTGGAACAAACCGTGTGTGGCTGTGGCAAAAGACTGTGCACCAGAAGCAGGCAGCGCATTAATGGTATAAGGGTATTGTTCTGCATAAAGGAAATTGGGAATGTGCCTGTGGACTTTAAAAAAAATGGACTGTGTATGGCTGTTGAGTGTGCAGCGTATATGTGTTTTTTTTTAAAGGGGCCGTTCCTCACACAAAGGGAGGGGGACCTCTTCCTCTAAGGACTGTTGACCTTATGGAAAGGTTAAACCTCTGTAAAGTATTAAAGGATCTGGGTAAATGGTCAGTGATAACCATCTTAAAAGGAAGGGGGAAAGTAAGGGGGCACACAGGCAGTACCATTCCCTCCACACTCGTACTCTCATGTTTCATTGTAATATAAGGTTTTACTGTTGGATTTAAACCTCTGGTTAAGCAGAGGGAAATGGGTTCATTGCCTTACCACTCACTGTCTTGTATCTCAAAGGCTGCTGTAAGTGTGCAGCATACAAAACTGAATTGTCCCTGCAAGGGGGTGCAAAGGCGGTGCGATTCCCCCACACTCGTACCGTCATGTTTTATTGTAATATAAGGTTTTACTGTTGGATTGTATATTTTATGGTGTATTGATCTAATGATCTTGTACAATATATGTTATCTGGCTGGGGAAACATAAGTTAGGTCCACTAGAGGGAAAAATTTGTATTAGTAGTCAGCACACTGTACATAGTTAACATAGGCCACTGTGGGATAAGGCAGGTAGTATTTTCAGTCAGTGTAGCCTGGGAGCTGAACAGCTCAGGAGGGCCTGAGTGCCCTGACAGACCAGACGGTCCTAATGCCCAGGACCACACAGTGGCCTCGTAAAGTTAAGGGAGAAGCCCAGCCATCCCGGGCTGGCAGCAGACCAGACCAGACCAGCAGCAGGCCAGACCAACAGCAGAACCTAAGCAGTGACAGCATTTAGTGAGAATTGGAGCTGCAGGAAAAGTCACAGCAGTAACGAAGGGCAGGTTGTTCAGCATGTGGCAGATCATCACATGGGTTGATGCCCTCAGATCTGGGGTGAAATGGCTGTGGGAAATCCCAAGCACAGAGAATTTGAACAGGGAGGACACTGAAGAACCGTATGATACGGTCCGTCCTGGGCACGTGCTGTGTGACACAGAGAGAAGTACAGAGAAAGAAAAAGAAATGTGCATTGTGGAATCTGTTGTTGAAGGTGTGATGAAAATGGATGTGCTGCGATGTCAAGAGAGTAAAGGTTTTGCTTTTGAAGTTGGAAACAGACTCTGTGTCTTTGTGTGCAATGAAGGCAGCAGTGGATCCTCAGGCAGCCCGATGGGACCCTGACAGTACAGAAGGTGAAGCGGAAGATCTGTTGCAGAGGGGACACTACATTCATGTGATGGGAGACCAGGGCATGGTAAATTGTAGAAACTCAGCCAAAAGTATGGCCCTGCCTCTGCCCCTCACTCTGTAATGATTGCACTGCATTGCCCATTCCCGTTCTTATGTGCAGTGCAGGAGAGGGGTTGATGTGTTGAGGGATCAGATTAAGTAAGTATAAAATTTATATTATGCAGATGGCATGGCACATAGCGGTCAGACTCATTATTACTGAAGGAGCACTGTGGTGGGCAGAATATTACTGAAGGGGGATCTCTTGGCGAGTGGCTTTATTACTGAAAAGATCACTCTGATGGGGCATTATTACTGAAGGGGCACTCTTGGTGGCATTACTACTGAAGAGGGTACTTTGGAGGGCATTATTACTAAAAAATGTACTCTGTAGGTATTATTCCTGAAGGTGGTCATGCTTGGGATACATAATTACTGAAGAGGGCGCTTTGAGCATGTTACAACTCAAGAGGGTAATCTTACAGAAGAAGGTTAGGAATGAATGAGGATATGCTAGAAATTTGAAAAGTACCATGTATCTGTGTTATACACACTGCATATACTGTACATGTCCTCAAGTAGTCGCCATGGTCTTCTGTGCCAAATAGAAAAAAAAAAACATCATGGGCTTCAAACAAAAATCATCAATAACTATATTTAGAAAATACCTCAACATTAACTTACCACATATAATTGTATTTTATTCATCACGGTGCATAGAACAATTTCTTTTTTATAATTAAAGTGACAGTTTTGTCATCAAATAGAGTTGCTCTGTGTGATATTTCATATATACAATTGTATAGTGGTGTTATTGGTCATATTGGTCTTTTGGTCTTCATACAATGTGTACAGGTATGTAGAAGTATTGTATACTCACTATGTTGTGGTAATGGTAGTGTTCATAGTTTTGCGGTATAATTTTAGCAACAATATTACATGATAAAATAAAATTCTATGAATAGCCTGTGTGTGCTTAGACCTCCACTATCATAGATCTCTGTTGGATAGAGCATACTGGCAACATTCATGACAACATTGCTGCTCTCCATTGAAAGTTTTATGATTCAAATCATAATCTACTCTGGTGAAATGAAAGCTGAGCCCTAATTGGTTGCTACAGGCAATACATATAGCTTTATTACTAGACCGTTCTGATGAATCAGACCCAATGAGCATTATCTTGTAAAAATAAAAAAGGGAATGTGTTCTGGTTTGAATGACCTACCTGGTTACCTGTTGTGAATTCTGTGGCTGAATTCACTCCTGTGGTCACAAGTGGTACTGCAGCCTCTGGGCTTCCTCCCTCAGGTGTTCTGGTGAGCTCGTTGGCTGCCTTGTTATTTAACTCCGCCTGATTCTGTCTTCCTTGCTCCTTGTCAATGTTCCAGTGTTGGATCTGAGCTCCTGGATCTTTCCTGTGGCCTGCTGCTCTGCTTAGATAAGTGCTTCTTTGCTTTTGTTGCTGTTTTTTCTGTCCAGCTTGTCTATTCGTTTTTGCTGGAAGCTCTGAGACGCAAAGGGTGTACCGCCGTGCCGTTAGTTCAGCACGGTGGGTCTTTTTGCCCCCTTTGCGTGGTTTTTGCTTTAGGGTTTTTTGTAGACTGCATAGTTCTCTTTGCTATCCTCGTTCTATCTAGAATATCGGGCCTCACTTTGCTGAATCTATTTCATCCCTACGTTTTGTCTTTTCATCTTGCTAACAGTCATTATATATGGGGGGCTGCCTTTTCCTTTGGGGTATTTCTCTGAGGCAAGTCAGGCTTGTATTTCTATCTTCAGGCTGGTCAGCTCCTCAGGCTGTGCCGAGTTGCATAGGTAGTGACAGGCGCAATCCACAGCTGCCTTTAGTTGTGTTAGGATAGGTTCAGGTATTGCGGTCTACAAAGATTCCACGTCTCAGAGCTCGTTCTATTGTTTTTGGGTTATTGTCAGATCACTGTATGTGCTCTGATTGCTGCACACTGTGTTACTGGATTGCCTACATAACAGTACAAGGAGCCAATCTAATGATTCTCAATAGAGGGAAAAAAGAAGTTCTGACATCATTTTTTTTTCTCAGCTCTGTGTTCAGTCTTTTTTTTCCCCTAGACATTAGGGTGCTTCAGGACACAGCTGTGGACATGGATATTCAGGCTCTGTGCTCTTCAATGGATAATCTCGCTATAAATGTACAAAAGATTCAGGATACAATTGATCAGAAATCTATGCTAGAAAAAAGAATTCCTATTCCTGATTTGTTTTTTGGTGATAGAAATAGGTTTCTGAGTTTCAAAAATAATTGTAAGTTATTTCTGGCCTTGAAACCTCATTCTTCTGGTAATTCAGTTCAACAGGTTTTGAATATTATTTCTTTTTTGCGCGGCGACCCTCAGGACTGGGCATTTTCTCTTGCGCCAGGAGACCCTGCATTGAGTGGTGTCGATGCGTTTTTCCTGGCGCTCGGATTGCTGTACGATGAGCCTAATTCAGTGGATCAGGCTGAGAAAAATTTGCTGGCTTTGTGCCAGGGTCAGGATGATATAGAAGTATATTGTCAGAAATTTAGGAAGTGGTCTGTACTCACTCTGTGGAATGAATCTGCGCTGGCAGCTTTGTTCAGAAAGGGTCTCTCTGAGGCTCTTAAGGATGTCATGGTGGGTTTTCCTATGACTGCTGGTTTGAATGAGTCTATGTCTTTGGCCATTCAGATCGGTCGTCGCTTGCGCGAGCGTAAATCTGTGCACCATCTGGCTGTATTGTCTGAGATTAAACCTGAGCCTATGCAGTGCGATAGGACTATGACCAGAGTTGAACGGCAAGAACACAGACGTCTGAATGGTCTGTGTTTCTACTGTGGTGATTCCACTCATGCTATTTCTGATTGTCCTAAGCGCACTAAGCGGTTCGATAGGTCTGCCGTCATTGGTACTGTACAGTCCAAATTCCTTCTGTCCATTACCTTGATATGCTCTTTGTCATCGTATTCGGTCATGGCGTTTGTGGATTCAGGCGCTGCCCTGAATCTGATGGATTTGGATTATGCTAAACGTTGTGGCTTTTTCTTGGATCCTTTGCGGTGTCCTATTCCGTTGAGAGGAATTGATGCTACACCTTTGGCCAAGAATAAACCTCAGTACTGGGCCCAGCTGACCATGTGCATGGCTTCTGCACATCAGGAAGTTATTCTGGTGCTGCATAATCTGCATGATGTGGTCGTGTTGGGGTTGCCATGGCTACAAACCCATAATCCAGTATTGGATTGGAACTCTATGTCGGTACCCAGCTGGGGTTGTCAGGGGGTACATGGTGATGTTCCATTTTTGTCTATTTCGTCATCCACTCCTTCTGAGGTCCCAGAGTTCTTGTCTGATTTTCAGGATGTATTTGAAGAGCCCAAGTCCGATGCCCTACCTCCGCATAGGGATTGTGATTGTGCTATCAATTTGATTCCTGGTAGTAAATTCCCTAAAGGTCGTTTATTTAATTTGTCCGTGCCTGAACACACCGCTATGCGCAGTTATGTGAAGGAATCCCTGGAGAAGGGACATATTCGCCCATCGTCATCACCACTGGGAGCAGGGTTCTTTTTTGTAGCCAAGAAGGATGGTTCGCTGAGGCCGTGTATTGATTACCGCCTTCTTAATAAGATCACTGTTAAGTTTCAGTATCCCTTGCCATTGTTATCTGACTTGTTTGCTCGGATTAAGGGGGCTAGTTGGTTCACTAAGATAGATCTTCGTGGTGCGTATAATCTGGTGAGAATCAGGCAAGGAGATGAATGGAAAACGGCATTTAATACGCCCGAGGGTCATTTTGAGTATCTAGTGATGCCGTTCGGACTTGCCAATGCTCCATCTGTTATTCAGTCTTTTATGCATGACATCTTCCGTGAGTATCTGGATAAATTCCTGATTGTTTACTTGGATGACATTTTGGTCTTCTCTGATGATTGGGAGTCTCATGTGAAGCAGGTCAGAATGGTTTTCCAGGTACTGCGTGCTAATTCTTTGTTCGTGAAGGGATCAAAGTGTCTCTTCGGGGTGCAGAAAGTTTCATTTTTGGGGTTCATCTTTTCCCCTTCTACTATCGAGATGGATCCGGTTAAGGTCCAAGCCATCCAGGATTGGACTCAGCCGACATCTCTGAAAAGTCTGCAAAAGTTCCTGGGCTTTGCTAATTTTTATCGTCGCTTCATCTGTAATTTTTCTAGCATTGCCAAACCATTGACCGATTTGACCAAGAAGGGTGCTGATTTGGTTAATTGGTCTTCTGCTGCCGTGGAAGCTTTTCAGGAGTTGAAGCGTCGTTTTTGTTCTGCCCCTGTGTTGTGTCAACCAGATGTTTCTCTTCCGTTCCAGGTCGAGGTTGATGCTTCTGAGATTGGAGCAGGGGCGGTTTTGTCACAGAGAGGTTCTGGTTGCTCAGTGTTGAAACCATGTGCTTTCTTTTCCAGGAAGTTTTCTGCTGCTGAGCGTAATTATGATGTGGGCAACCGAGAGTTGCTGGCCATGAAGTGGGCATTCGAGGAATGGCGTCATTGGCTTGAAGGAGCTAAGCATCGTGTGGTGGTATTGACTGATCATAAGAACCTTACTTATCTCGAGTCTGCCAAGCGCTTGAATCCTAGACAGGCCCGTTGGTCGTTATTTTTTGCTCGCTTCGATTTTGTGATTTCGTACCTTCCGGGCTCTAAAAATGTGAAGGCGGATGCTCTGTCTAGGAGTTTTGTGCCCGACTCTCCGAGTTTATCTGAGCCGGCGAGTATCCTCAAGGAAGGAGTCTTTGTGTCTGCCATCTCCCCTGATTTGCGGCGAGTGTTGCAAAAATTTCAGGCTAATAAACCTGATCGTTGTCCGGCCGAGAAACTGTTCGTCCCTGATAGGTGGACTAGTAAAGTTATCTCTGAACTTCATTGTTCGGTGTTGGCTGGTCATCCAGGAATCTTTGGTACCAGAGAGTTAGTGGCTAGATCCTTCTGGTGGCCATCTCTGTCACGGGATGTACGTACTTTTGTGCAGTCCTGTGGGATTTGTGCTAGGGCTAAGCCCTGCTGTTCACGTGCCAGTGGGTTGCTTTTGCCCTTGCCGGTCCCGAAGAGGCCTTGGACACATATTTCGATGGATTTCATTTCTGACCTTCCCGTTTCTCAAAAGATGTCAGTCATTTGGGTGGTCTGTGATCGCTTTTCTGAAATGGTCCATCTGGTGCCCTTGGCTAAATTGCCTTCCTCCTCTGATTTGGTGCTTTTGTTTTTCCAGCATGTGGTTCGTTTGCATGGCATTCCTGAGAATATTGTTTCTGACAGAGGTTCCCAGTTTGTTTCAAGGTTCTGGCGAGCCTTTTGTGGTAGGATGGGCATTGACCTATCTTTTTCCTCGGCTTTCCATCCTCAGACTAATGGCCAGACCGAACGAACCAATCAGACCTTGGAAACATATCTGAGATGTTTTGTTTCTGCAGACCAGGATGATTGGGTGTCCTTTTTGCCGTTGGCTGAGTTCGCCCTTAATAATCGGGCCAGCTCGGCTACCTTGGTCTCTCCATTTTTCTGCAATTCTGGGTTTCATCCTCGTTTCTCTTCAGGACAGGTTGAGTCTTCGGACTGTCCTGGTGTGGATTCTGTGGTGGACAGGTTGCAGCAGATCTGGACTCAGGTAGTGGACAATTTGACCTTGTCCCAGGAGAAGGCTCAACTTTTCGCTAATCGCAGACGCCGTGTGGGTCCCCGACTTCGTGTTGGGGATCTGGTTTGGTTATCTTCTCGTCATATTCCTATGAAGGTTTCCTCTCCTAAATTTAAACCTCGTTTTATTGGTCCGTATAGGATTTCTGAGATTCTCAATCCTGTGTCCTTTCGTCTGACCCTCCCGGACTCCTTTTCCATACATAATGTATTCCATAGGTCGTTGTTGCGGAGATACGTGGCACCTATGGTTCCATCTGTTGAGCCTCCTGCCCCTGTTTTGGTGGAAGGGGAATTGGAGTATATTGTGGAGAAAATTTTGGATTCTCGTGTCTCTAGACGGAAACTCCAGTATCTGGTTAAATGGAAGGGTTATGCTCAGGAAGATAATTCCTGGGTTTTTGCCTCTGATGTCCATGCTCCAGATCTTGTTCGTGCCTTTCATGTGGCTCATCCTGGTCGGCCTGGGGGCTCTGGTGAGGGTACGGTGACCCCTCCTCAAGGGGGGGTACTGTTGTGAATTTTGTGGCTGAATTCACTCCTGTGGTCACAAGTGGTACTGCAGCCTCTGGGCTTCCTCCCTCAGGTGTTCTGGTGAGCTCGTTGGCTGCCTTGTTATTTAACTCCGCCTGATTCTGTCTTCCTTGCTCCTTGTCAATGTTCCAGTGTTGGATCTGAGCTCCTGGATCTTTCCTGTGGCCTGCTGCTCTGCTTAGATAAGTGCTTCTTTGCTTTTGTTGCTGTTTTTTCTGTCCAGCTTGTCTATTCGTTTTTGCTGGAAGCTCTGAGACGCAAAGGGTGTACCGCCGTGCCGTTAGTTCGGCACGGTGGGTCTTTTTGCCCCCTTTGCGTGGTTTTTGCTTTAGGGTTTTTTGTAGACTGCATAGTTCTCTTTGCTATCCTCGCTCTATCTAGAATATCGGGCCTCACTTTGCTGAATCTATTTCATCCCTACGTTTTGTCTTTTCATCTTGCTAACAGTCATTATATGTGGGGGGCTGCCTTTTCCTTTGGGGTATTTCTCTGAGGCAAGTCAGGCTTGTATTTCTATCTTCAGGCTGGTCAGCTCCTCAGGCTGTGCCGAGTTGCATAGGTAGTGACAGGCGCAATCCACAGCTGCCTTTAGTTGTGTTAGGATAGGTTCAGGTATTGCGGTCTACAGAGATTCCACGTCTCAGAGCTCGTTCTATTGTTTTTGGGTTATTGTCAGATCACTGTATGTGCTCTGATTGCTGCACACTGTGTTACTGGATTGCCTACATAACAGTTACCTGTCAAATACTGAAATATCTAACTGTGGTATACTGAAATTAGGCAACGTATCTTTACTTTTTCATCAATAATACTACCAATACCTTAACAAGTTACTTATTCAGAGCAGAAGAATCTTTAGAAGTGTCAGATTGTAGCTCAATCAACATTTATGCATGATCCATATTTGAATGGCAAACACTTGCTGCCTTCAGGCAAAATTATGTTTCTATCTGTTTGCGATTTCTGATCCTTGAACCTAAGCGCAGAGTGTTACAAATCACATTTAGCAACAATTATCTACTGGCATTTCATGAAAGAGAAACTAGCGTGATTAATGAAAAGTGACATTCATTGAAGGCTGATACATTAAGAGGTGACCTTTGCTTATAAGAAGGTTAAATAGAACGAACATTGTTGTTTACAAAAAATGCAGTCTCAAGAGAACACTTATATTAATGCAGCGCTGACAATGGGATGGAAACAAAGAAAGTGGAATAAAAATTAAAGGAATAATAATAATAATCTTCATTTATACAGCGCTAACATATTCCGCAGCGCTTTACAGTTTAACATTTTCAAAAGGAATCATAGTAATCAGAATATTAATTATTAAAATAGAAATTGGCAAAAAGTTACAAACCAACATGAGCATAACTATAGTGGGTGCAAGATTTACAGCTGCATCCAGTACCCTTGTCCCATGACAGAATATCAATACTATTAAAGTCCTGTAATATTTGGGGCCTGTTGTAGACTTTACATTGGGGCCAACAAGCTTTAAAGTACATGACAGCACAGCAAATGTCATTAATAAAGTATCTGTCTATGTAATCTTTCTACCTACCTATCTGTCTAAATATGTGTCCTTCTTTCTCTTTTCTCTAAACAAACCATGCTGTATGTAAATATAAATGGCATGAGATGTAAAACCTCTAGCATCTATAAATGACATCCATTAACCATGGGCCAGGATCCTATATTAAACAGAATGCTCATATCTATAGTACTTACCTACCTAGATACCCAGATGTGGATATACTACTGATGTGACGAGAGGAAAGGGGGCCTAATTCCAGCTCAAAATTATATGGAATTGTGCATTGTGATGAGCTATTGGAATGCAAAGGACCATATACCATTTTTGCATAGAGGCCTTCTTCTGTCTGTGCCCATTTCTGCATTGATCTACCTATCATAAATATTTGGTGTCTCCATCTATCTAACAAAAAATCAATGCAGCACCAGCAAAAGGAAGCAGGGATTCAGAGCCTCCCAGGCATAAACCATGCCTCCCAAAATAGAAATTTTGTAAAATGTAATGGTCCATAGTGATGGCCTTGTTTCAGTCAAAGCTTCAGAAAGGTCCTCAAATGGGCTGTAATGTTACCGTCACTCTGGGACATTAAAATTATCAACATTTCTATTTTGGGAGGATTGGCATATGTCTGGGAGGCTCTATCTATCTATCTAGCAAGCTGGTATACAGTCATTTTGGTGCCAATGATGTTTTAATGGTAGTGATGAGAGAGCATGCTAGGGTTGAGCGACTTTTACTTTTTAGGATCGAGTCGGATTTCGCGAAACCTGACTTTCTCAAAAGTCGAGTCGAGTGAAATCGGCCGATTATTGCGAAAAGTCGGGGATCAACCGAAACACGAAACCCAATGCAAGTCAATGGGGAAGCATAGTCGGCAGTGAGTGGAGGCCAGGAAAACACCTACAGTGCCCATTTTAATGGCAAAAACATCCATCCTTGTTACTGAAGCTTGTCAATCTTAATTTACCTTATAATAATAGTTAGGCATTGGAAATTGGGGTCATTTGGCTAAAGTTGTGGGGGTAGGGCTGGTTCAAGTATTTAGTGGGAAACGTGGACTACATCATGGCGGTGGAGCAGGGAGAGGTAAGTATTTCAACTTTGCAAGTGCTGTGATCCTGAGCAAGCAGCGGGGGCCCACTTGTTCGCATTGGCACTGGCACAGGGCCCCTCAAAGTACGGCGGTGTGTTTGCACTCCCACCGGCAGCGACACTTTTGCGTACTATGAGGGGCTCTGTGCCAGTGACATCGCAAAAGATATCGCCCCCCACCTGATGAAGGAACCTGCACTTTCATGTGCACTTTCCTCTTTGTCCCCGTGTAAGGTGGTATAGTATGCGGGAAGGGGAACCTGACTTTCAGCAGGGTCAGATTCTGGCTGTGTAGCATGCAAGGGGAATGTAGTGGTCTGGGTCAATGTACCAGCAGACTCATCTAGCACTGGCTGGGCAATGGGCAGGATGAGGAGGAAACACAGATATAGGCCCAAATAATAAAGTGAGCTAAATGCAGTTCAAAATTGGTAACAGGACTAACGAGGCGACATTGCTTTGTTCAGTGGAAGACAACTGTAATGAGAGGCTGACACAGTGCGTAGGCCCAAATAAGTAAGTAGGCTAAATGCAGTTCAAAATTGGTAACAGTAGTAAACAGGCGGCACTGCTTTGTTCAGTGGAGGAGGACAGCAAGGAGCGGCAGACACCGTTAGTATGCCCAACCAAATTAGTAGGCCAAATGCAGATTACAATTTGTAAATATTGGCCGAAAGCCTAAAGATTGAAGGCCAGCTTTGTTCAGTGGAGGAGAAAAGCAAGGAGCGGCAGACACCGTTAGTAGGCCCAACCAAAGTAGTAGCCCCAATGCAGTTTTCAAATTCCGATATGCTGAAAACCTGACAATTGAAGCTCAGCTTTTTCAGAGGAGGACAGCTGTATTGAGTGGCACAGACCGACACAGGTAGTAGGCCTTAAACAAAAAAAAGTTGGCAGTTTAAAAAAGGTTAGAGGGGTACACAGGCAGCATTGGTGTGGTCAGCGGAGGACGATTGCAAGGAGGGACCGCAGACAGACTTACTAGGCCTAAAATAAAAAAGTAGGCTCTATGCAGTTTTAAATAGGTTACAGGGGTACACAGGCAGCATTGGTGTGGTCAGCGGAGGACGATTGCAAGGAGGGACCGCAGACAGACTTACTAGGCCTAAAATAAAAAAGTAGGCTCTATGCAGGTTTAAATAGGTTACAGGGGTACACAGGCAGCATTGGTGTATTCAGTGGAGGACGATTGCAAGGATGGACCGCAGACAGACTTACTAGGCCTAAAATAAAAAAGTAGGGTCTATGCAGGTTTAAATAGGTTACAGGGGTACACAGGCAGCATTGGTGTAGTCAGTGGAGGATGATTGCAAGGAGGGACCGCAGACAGACTTACTAGGCCTAAAATAAAAAAGTAGGCTCTAAGCAGGTTTAAATAGGTTACAGTGGTACACAGGCAGCATTGGTATGGTCAGCGGAGGACAATTGGAAGGAGTGGCACAGACTTACTAGGCCTAAAATAAAAAGTAGGCTCTGTGCACTTTTAAATAGGTTACAGGAGTACACAAGCAGCATTGGTGTGGTCAGCGGAGGACGATTGCAAGGAGGGACCGCAGACAGTCTTACTAGGCCTAAAATAAAAAAGTAGGCTCTAAGCAGGTTTAAATAGATTACAGGGGTACACAGGCAGCATTGGTGTGGTCAGCGGAGGACAACTAGAAGGAGTGGCGCAGACTTACTAGGCCTAAAATAAAAAAGTAGGCTCTATGCAGTTTTAAATAGGTTACAGGGGTACACAGGCAGCATTGGTGTGGTCAGCGGAGGACGATTGCAAGGAGGGACCGCAGACAGACTTACTAGGCCTAAAATAAAAAAGTAGGCTCTATGCAGTTTTAAATAGGTTACAGGGGTACACAGGCAGCATTGGTGTAGTCAGTGGAGGACGATTGCAAGGAGGGACCACAGACAGACTTACTAGGCCTAAAATAAAAAAGTAGGCTCTATGCAGGTTTAAGTAGGTTACAGGGGTACACGGGCAGCATTGGTGTGGACAGCGGAGGACAATTGGAAGGAGTGGCGCAGACTTACTAGGCCTTAAATAAAAAAGTAGGCTCTATGCAGTTTTAAATAGGTTACAGGGGTACACAGGCAGCATTGGTGTGGTCAGCGGAGGACGATTGCAAGGAGGGACCGCAGACAGACTTACTAGGCCTAAAATAAAAAGTAGGCTCTATGCAGGTTTAAATAGGTTACAGGGGTACACAGGCAGCATTGGTGTGGTCAGTGGAGGACGATTGCAAAGAGTGGCGCAGACTTACTAGGCCTAAAATAAAAAGTAGGCTCTATGCAGTTTCAAATAGGTTACAGGAGTACACAGGCAGCATTGGTGTGGTCAGCGGAGGACGATTGCAAGGAGGGACCGCAGACAGACTTACTAGGCCTAAAATAAAAAAGTAGGCTCTATGCAGTTTTAAATAGGTTACAGGGGTACACAGGCAGCATTGGTGTGGTCAGCGGAGGACGATTGCAAGGAGGGACCGCAGACAGACTTACTAGGCCTAAAATAAAAAAGTAGGCTCTATGCAGTTTTAAATAGGTTACAGGGGTACACAGGCAGCATTGGTGTAGTCAGTGGAGGACGATTGCAAGGAGGGACCACAGACAGACTTACTAGGCCTAAAATAAAAAAAAGTAGGCTCTATGCAGGTTTAAGTAGGTTACAGGGGTACACGGGCAGCATTGGTGTGGACAGCGGAGGACAATTGGAAGGAGTGGCACAGACTTACTAGGCCTTAAATAAAAAAGTAGGCTCTATGCAGTTTTAAATAGGTTACAGGGGTACACAGGCAGCATTGGTGTGGTCAGCGGAGGACGATTGCAAGGAGGGACCGCAGACAGACTTACTAGGCCTAAAATAAAAAGTAGGCTCTATGCAGGTTTAAATAGGTTACAGGGGTATACACGCAGCATTGGTGTGGTCAGTGGAGGACGATTGCAAAGAGTGGCGCAGACTTACTAGGCCTAAAATAAAAAGAAGGCTCTATGCAGTTTCAAATAGGTTACAGGAGTACACAGGCAGCATTGGTGTGGTCAGCGGAGGACGATTGCAAGGAGGGACCGCAGACAGACTTACTAGGCCTAAAATAAAAAAGTAGGCTCTATGCAGGTTTAAATAGGTTACAGGGGTACACACGCAGCATTGGTGTGGTCAGGGGAGGACAATTGGAAGGAGTGTCTGACACAGTTAGTAGGCCAAAATAATAAAGTGAGGTTAATGTCTGTCAAAAAAAAATTCACAAATAAACAGGTGGCATACCTAGGTACAGGGGAGGTCTCCTCTGTTGACTTGCAGACAGTGGTAGTTGGCGCAAAGTATTAAACTGGTGTAAATGTAGGACAGGGTCCCTGAATATTTTTACTATCATAAATCATGTCAACAAATTGGTATTGACAGTGCCATTGAAGGATTTAACAGCACAGACTAAACAGTGGTGGAGCAGTGAGAGGTAATTTTGCAAGTGGTAGAGCACTGTTTGAGCTGGGGGGTGGAACACTCTCTAGTGGGCGGCGGTACTGGCCCAGTGCCCCTCATGTTACAACGGTGTGTCTGACGTTGGGTGTGCACCCCCACCGCCAGAGACACTTCATTGTACTATGAGGGACCCTGTGCCAGTGCCGTCGCCCAAAAATGGGCACACTCACCTGTTCAGTCAAACGGCACTCGCACGGGTGCTTGCGCCAAGTGGTGACCACGGCCCCATGGGGGGAGTCAGCCCATTTAGAGAGGTGTCAAAATGGCCTATGGTGGACATACAGCAGCTGCAAATGGAGAAATTGGAGCAGTCAGTAAGACGAGTCCAAAAGCTTGATAAAGGTTATTGCACCGAAACGTCGCTGCAGGAGGCAGATTAAATACGTAAGGTCTTCATCACTGACCAGTGTGGCGCTGTCTTTCTTCTATTCTGGGATATGGACTTGTAGCCGGGTTGGACCCCTTGGCATTGACTTGCGCCAATATGCGTATGGAAGCTGTATGGACATAGGGTGCGGTTTTACTCTTCTTGGATTTCTGAGTCCAAAAGCAAGACCTTTTTACAGGAAAGCTAGGTGTCAGCAGGGAAAGGTGGGGCAAAATAATTAAAAATCCATGATTGGTTCATTTTAATGAAGGTTAGATCATCAACATTTTGGGTAGCCAGACGAGTCCTTTTTTCGGTCAGTATTGAATCAGCAGCACTGAATACTCTGTCTGATAGCACACTACCAGCTGGGCAAGCAAGCTCCTGTAATGCATATTCTGCCAATTCAGGCCAGGTGTCTATTTTGGATGCCCAGTAATCAAATGGGAATGACGTGTGAGGGAGAACATCGATAAGGGAGGAAAAATAGTTAGTAACCATACTGGACAAATGTCTCCTGTCACTTTGAATTGATGCTGCAGTACCTGTCGTGTCTGCGGTCATTGCGAAATCACGCCACAACCTGGTCATAAAACCCCTCTGTCCAACGCCACTTCTGATTTGAGCACCTCTAACACCTCTGCCATGTTGTCCCCTGCAGCTCATGTGAGAACTATCACCGCCGCTGTGTGCTGGGAATGCCTGAACCAAACGGTCTACAAGAGTTGCTTATTTGGTAGCCAATATTTGCTCAAGGTTCTCATGTGGCATGATATTTTGCAATTTCCCTTTATAGCATGGATCCAGGAGGCAGGCCAACCAGTAATCGTCATTGGTCATCATTTTGATAATGCGGGGGTCCCTTTTTAGGATACGCATGGCATAATCCGCCATGTGGGCCAATGTTCCAGATGTCAACTCACTGCTTGTGCTGGGTTGACGAGCACTGTCTGGCAAATCAACATCACTTGTCTCCCTCAAAAACCCTGTACCTGACCATGCAATGCCACCAGTTTCTATTGCCCTCTGAGAAGCTTCCTCCTTCCATAAATATTCAACCCCATCATGCTCCTCGTTCTCCTCCTCTTTGTCCGCCACCCCATCCAGGAGACTTCCCTGAGCAGACAATGGCTGACTGTCATCAAGGCTTCCCTCGTCCTCAGCTGCATACGCCTGCTCCTTTATGTGCGTCAAACTTTGCATCAGCAGACGCATTAGGGGTATGCTCATGCTTATGATGGCGTCATTTGCACTAACCAGGCATGTGCATTCCTCAAAACATTGAAGGACTTGACACAGGTCTTGTAGCTTCGACCATTGCACACCTGACAACTCCATGTCTGCCATCCAACTGCCTGCCCATGTATGTGTATCCTCCCACAAATACATAACAGCACGCCTCTGTTCGCACAGCCTCTGAAGCATGTGCAGTGTGGAGTTCCACCTTGTTGCAACGTCGATTATTAGGTGGTGCTGGGGAAGCTTCAAAGATTGCTGATGGTTCTGCATACGGCTGGAGCGTACGGGCGAACGGCGGATGTGCGAGCAAAGTCTTTGCACGTTCAGGAGCAGGGCGGGTTACCCCGGATAACTTTTCAGGAAGCACTGCACCACCAGGTTGAAGGTGTGAGCCAGGCAAGGAATGTGTTTCAGTTGTGAAAGGGCTATGGCAGCCATAAAATTCCTTCCGTTATCACTGACTACCTTGCCTGCCTCAAGATGTACACTGCCCAGCCATGAGTTTCTTGCTGCAAGAACTCGGACAGAACTTCTGCGGTGTGTTTGTTGTCGCCCAAACACTTCATTTCTAACACAGCCTGCTGACGCTTACCACTAGCTGTTCCATAATGGGACACCTCGTGTGCAACACTGGCAGCTGCGGATGGAGTGGTCGTGCGACTGCAGTTTGTGAACGAGCTCTTGCTTATGCTGGAGGACGAGGAGGAGGAGGAGGAGGGGGGGTGAACGCCTACAGCCGTTTCCTAGTCCGTGGGCTAGGCAGAACTGTCCCAATATGGCTTTCCCCTGTGAACCCTGCATCCACCACATTAACCCAGTGTGCCGTGATGGACACGTAACGTCCTTGGCCATGCCTACTGGTCCATGCATCTGTTGTGAGGTGCACCTTTCTACCGACAGATTGCCTGAGTGCTTTGACAGTGCGGTTTTTGACATGCTGGTGGAGGGCTGGGAGGCTTTTCTCGCACAGAAGTGTCGACTGGGTAGGTCATAGCGTGGTACTGCATAGGCCATCAAGGCTTTGAAAGGTTTGCTTTCAACCAACCGGTAGGGCATCATCTCTAATGAGATTAGTCTAGCAATGTGGGCATTCAAACCCTGTGTACGCGGATGAGAGGATGAGTACTTCCTTTTCCTAATGAGAGTCTCTTGTAGGGTGAGCTGGACTGGAGAGCTGCATATGGTGGAACTAGAAGGGGTGGTGGTGGACATCGCAGACTGAGAGAGGGTTGGTGATGGTATTCTTGCTGTTGGCCTACATACAGTGTTTCCTACCAAGAACCTGGTGATTCCCTGACTGCTTTGACCTTGCAACGATACCTCCACATTTGCTGCAGGTGGTGTCGTAAATGGTGGGCTTACAGTGAGGGAAGGAATGTAGCGTTGCTGACTAGCTTCATTGTGAGCGGGTGCAACAACGTTACGGGACGTTTGGTAGTCAGTCCAGGCTTGCAAGTGCATGGTGGTTAAATGTCTACGCATGCAACTTGTATTTAAATTTTTGACATTCTGACCTCTGCTAAAGGTCCTTGAGCATTTCTTACAGATCACTTTGCACTGATCATTCGGATCTTGGTTAAAAAATTGCCAGACTGCACTCTTCCTACTATCGAATACCTTTTCAGGCATTGCACACTGAGCTACTTTAACCGGATGGCCACGCTGTCCTACAACTATTTTTGGTTTTGACACACGTTTTTGACCAGATACGGGCCTGCCAGATGAAAGGTGTTGCGATGTTGATGCCTGCTGCGGCTCCTCCTCCTCCGCTTCAGAGCTACTGCCAGCGGCACCCTGTTCCCCCAATGGCTGCCAATCGGGGTCAGCAACTGGGTCATCTATCACCTCCTCTTCTATGTCCTGTGCACTTTCCTCTGTGTCACCATGTAAGCCGGTGCTATAGCATTCGGGAAGGGGCACCATAGTCTCATCAGGGTCAGATTCTGGGTGAGTACACTGCGAGGGCAATGTGGTGATCTGAGTCAATGGAACAACATAATGATCTAGCTGTGGCTGTGCATCTGTGCACTCCATGTCCGATTCATCTTGTAATGGGCATGGCCTGTTAACAATTTCCCTTTCTAACCCAGGCACGGTATGTGTAAAGAGCTCATGGAGTAACCTGTTGTGTTGCCTGACGCATCCTTCACTGTTGTTCTGGGTGAAGGACACAAGGAAGCGACTCGCTGCTTTTAAATTTTGCATTTTCCGAAGAGGAGGCGAAAGAGCTAGAGGCAGAGCCAGCAAGGAAAGCCAAACTATTTTCCTGCTGCTCCGGCTTTAAAAGTGGTTTTCCTACTCCCAGAAAAGGGAGCGTTTGAGGCCTTGTGTAGCCAGACGATGACGTTGGCTCAACAACTCGAGACTTAGATGCAATATTGCTTTTCCCATGACCACCTAATGCTCCACCACCACTACCATCATTACCAGCTGGCAATGACCGCCGATGGCCATGACCTCTTCCACCAGACTTCCTCATTCTTGGAAAAATGTAAGCAAACTAACAAACGTTATATGGTACTGTAAAACCGGGTAGAAGGTGTACGTAAACTTGTTGTGAATTTAAATCTCCATTTATAGGTGTGGGAGACCACTGTATTACACTAAACAGTTTCAGTGTCAGAAAGTGGCTGACAGATATGCCACAAACAGGACTGATGCAGATGCACTTAGTGGCAACAGAAATTTCCCTTTATAGGTGTGGGAAACTGCTGGGAAAATCAGGCCCATTGTATTACACTAGGGATGAGCGACCTTGACCTTTTTAGAGTCGAGTCGTGTTTCGCGAAACCCGACTATCTTAGAAGTCGAGTCGAGTGGAATCGGCCGATTATGGCGAAAAGTCGGGTATCGCCCGAAACACGAAACCCAATGCAAGTCAATGGGGGAGCATAGTCGGCAGTGAATGGAGGCCAGGAAAACACCTACACTGCCCATTTTAATGGCAAAAACATCCATTCTTGTTACAGAAGCTTGTCAATCGTAATTTAGCTTATAATAATTGGAAGGTATTTGAAATTGGGGGTCATTTGGCTAAAGTTGTGGGGGGTAGGGCTGGTTCAAGTAATTAGTGGGCCCAGTAAATCTGGACCACGTCACGGCAGTGGAGCAGGGAGAGGTAAGTATTTCAACTTTGCAAGTGCTGTGATCCTGAGCAAGCAGGGGGGGCCCACTCGTTGGCATTGGCACTGGCACAGGGCCCCTCAAAGTACAGCGGTGTGTTTGCACGGCGGGGGCGCCTCCCACCGGCAGCAACACTTTTGCATGCTATGAGAGGCCCTGTGCCAGTGACGTCGCCAACTAGTATTCCTCCCCCCACCTGATGAAGGAACCTGCACTTTCATCTGCACCTTCCTCTTTGTCCCCGTGTAAGGTGGTATGGTATGCGGGAAGAGGAACCTGACTTTCAGCAGGGTCACAATCTTGCTGTGTAGCGTGCACGGGGAATTTTGCGTTATGGGTCAATGTACCAGCAGACTCATCTATCACTGGCTGGGCAATGGGCAGGATGAGGAGGAAACACAGATATAGGCCCAAAGAATAAAGTTGGCTAAATGCAGTTCAAAATTGGTAACCCAGGACTAACCAGGGGGCATTGCAGTGGAGGACAACTGGAATGAGAGGCTGACACAGAGAGTAGGCCCAAATCAGTAAGTAGTCGAAATGCAGTTCAAAATTGGCAACCGTAGTAAACAGGCGGCACAGCTTTGTTCAGTGGAGGAGAACAGCAAGGAGTGGCAGACACCGATAGTAGGCCCCAACCCAACTAGTAGGCCAAATGCAGTCTAACATTAACAACTACTTAACGAGAGCCTGAAAATGGAATTTCAGGACAGGAAACCAGGAGAACAGCAAGGAGTGGCAGACACCGATAGTAGGCCCCAAACCAACTAGTACGCCAAATGCAGTTGTTCTATTTAACCACAATTTAATGAGAGCCTGAAGATAGAAGTTCAGGAAAGGCAACCTGGAGAACACCTTGGAGTGTAACACACCATCTCTCTGCACCCCATACCCAATTTGTAGGCCTAATGCAGTGTAGTTTTCAACAACTACTAAACGAGAGTCGGAAGATCGAAGCAATGTGGACGAAACCTGGGGAACACCTTGGAGTGTAACACACCGTCTCTCCACACCCCATACCCAATTTGTAGGCCTAATGCAGTGTAGTTTTCTACAACTACTAAATGAGAGTCGGAAGACCGAAGCAATGTGGACGAAACCTGGGGAACACCTTGGAGTGGAACACACCATCTCTCTACACCCCATAACCAATTTGTAGGCCTAATGCAGTGTAGTTTCCAACAACTACTAAACGAGAGCATGAAGATCGAAGCAATGGACAGGAAACCTGGGGAACACCTTGGAGTGGAACACACCATCTCTCTACACCCCATTCCCAATTTGTAGGCCTAATGCAGTGTAGTTTCCAACAACTACTAAACGAGAGCATGAAGATCGAAGCAATGGAGAGGAAACCTGGGGCACACCTTGGGGAGGCAGACACCGTTAGTAGGCCCTAACAAAGTTGTACCCCCAATGCAGTTTTAAAATTCCTAGAGGCTGAAAACAAGACTATTGACGCTCAGCTTTTTTCAAAGGAACACAGCTGAATTGAGTGGCGCAGACAGACACAGGTAGTAGGACTTAAACCAAAAATGTGGCTCACTGCAGCTTAAAAAAGTTACAGGGGTACACAAGCAGCAGTGCTCTGGGCAGTGAAGGACAATTTCAATAGTGGACCGCAGACAGACTTTGTACGCCTACTATTAAAAAAAGGATGCTCTATGCAATTAAAAATAGGTTCCAGGGGTCCACGGGCAGCAGTGGTGTGGTCAGTGGACGAGTATTGGAAGGAGGGACCGCAGACAGGCGTAGTAGGCCTAACATAACAAAATTAGGCTGTAGATACTGTAAAATTGGTTCCAGGGGTACACGGGCAGCAGTGGTGTGGTCAGCGGAGGAAAATTGGAATTAGGGACTGCAGACAGACTTTGTAGGCTGTCCCCTGTGGACCATGCATCCAACACATTAACCCAGTGCGCCGTAATGGACACGTAACTTTTTGTGGACATGCCTACTGGTCCATGCGTCTCTTGTCAGGTGCACCTTTCTACTGTTTGATTGCCTGAGTGCTATGACAATGCAGACTTTTTCATGCCGCTGGAGGGCTGGGATGGCTTTTCTCGCAAAAGAAATGTCGACTGGGTAGCTTGAACCGTTGCACAGCGTAGTTCATCTGGGCTTTCTAAATATAAAACAAAGAAAAAAAGGAGGCTACATGCACTTTCAGCTGGGTTCCAGGGGTACACGGCCAGCATTGGTCTGGTCAGTGGAGAACTATTGGAAGGAAGGACCGCAGACAGGCTTCGAAGGCCTAACATAATAACTAGTGTTGAGCGATACCGTCCGATACTTGAAAGTATCGGTATCGGATAGTATCGGCCGATACCCGAAAAATATCGGATATCGCCGATACCGATATCCGATACCAATACAAGTCAATGGGACATCAAGTATCGGAATGTATCCTCATGGATCCCAGGGTCTGAAGGAGAGGAAACTCTCCTTCAGGCCCTGGGATCCATATTAAAGTGTAAAATAAAGAATTAAAATAAAAAATATTGTTATATTCACCTCTCCGGCGGCCCCTGGACATCAGCGGGAGGATCCGGCGTCCGGCACGGCTTCTTTCTTCAAAATGCGCGCCTTCAGGACCTGTGGAATGACGTCCCGGCTTCTGATTGGTCGCGTGCCGCCCATGTGACCGCCACGCGACCAATCAGAAGCCGCGACGTCATTCCTCAGGTCCTAGAAGGCGCTCATTCTAGGACTTTAGCTGAGGAATGACGTCGCGGCTTCTGATTGGTCGCGTGGCGGTCACATGGGCGGCACGCGACCAATCAGAAGCCGGGACGTCATTCCACAGGTCCTGAAGGCGCGCATTTTGAAGAAAGAAGCCGTGCCGGACGCCGGATCCTCCCGCTGATGTCCAGGGGCCGCCGGAGAGGTGAATATAACAATATTTTTTATTTTAATTCTTTATTTTACACTTCCGATACCGATACCCGATATCACAAAAATATCGGATCTCGGTATCGGAATTCCGATACCGCAAGTATCGGCCGATACCCGATACTTGCGGTATCGGAATGCTCAACACTAATAATAACAGATGGCTGTAGGCAATTTTAAATTGGTTCCAGGGGTACACGGGCAGCAGTGGTGTGGTCAGTGGAGGCCTAGTGGAAGGAGTGACCGCAGACAGGCATCGAAGGCCTAACATAATAACAGATGGCTGTAGGCAATTTTAAATTGGTTCCAGGGGTACACGGGCAGCAGTGGTGTGGTCAGTGGAGGCTTGGTGGAAGGATTGACCGCAGACAGGCATCGAAGGCCTAACATAATACCAGATGGCTGTAGGCAATTTTAAATTGGTTCCATGGGTACACGGGCAGCAGTGGTGTGGTCAGTGGAGGCCTAGTGGAAGGAGTGACCGCAAACAGGCATCGAAGGCCTAACATAATAACAAATGGCTGTAGGCAATTTTAAATTGGTTCCAGGGGAACACGGGCAGCAGTGGCCTGGTCAGTGTAGTAGTAGTAGAAAGAACGGACCGCAGACAGGCTTCGAAGGCCTAACATAAAAAAATTGGGCTGGCTGTAGGCAATTTTAAATTGGTTCCAGGGGTACACGGGCAGCAGTGGTGTGGTCAGTGGAGGCCTAGTGGAAGGAGTGACCGCAAACAGGCATTGAAGGCCTAACATAATAACAGATGGCTGTAGGGAATTTTAAATTGGTTCCAGGGGAACACGGGCAGAAGTGGCCTGGTCAGTGTAGTAGTAGTAGAAAGAACGGACCGCAGACAGGCTTCGAAGGCCTAACATAATAAAATTGGGCTGGCTGTCGGCAATTTTAAATTGGTTCCAGGGATACACGGGCAGCAGTGGTGTGGTCAGTGGAGGCCTAGTGGAAGGAGGGACCGCAGACAGGCTTCGAAGGCCTAACATAAAAAAATAGGGCTGTTGGAAATTTAAAATTGGTTCCAGTGGTACAAGGGCAGCAGTACAATGGTCAGTGGAGGCCTAGTGGAAGGAGGGACCGCAGACAGGCTTCGAAGGCCTAACATAAAAAAATAGGGCTGTTGGCAATTTAAAATTGGTTCCAGGGGTACACGGGCAGCAGTACAATGGTCAGTGGAGGCCTAGTGGAAGGAGGGACCGCAGACAGGCTTCGAAGGCCTAACATAAAAAAATAGGGCTGTTGGCAATTTAAAATCGGTTCCAGTGGTACAAGGGCAGCAGTACAATGGTCAGTGGAGGCCTAGTGGAAGGAGGGACCGCAGACAGGCTTCGAAGGCCTAACATAAAAAAATAGGGCTGTTGGCAATTTAAAATTGGTTCCAATGGTACAAGGGCAGCAGTACAATGGTCAGTGGAGGCCTAGTGGAAGGAGGGACCGCAGACAGACTTCGAAGGCCTAACATAAAAAAATAGGGCTGTTGGCAATTTAAAATTGGTTCCAGGGGTACACGGGCAGCAGTACAATGGTCAGTGGAGGCCTAGTGGAAGGGAGGGACCGCAGACAGGCTTCGAAGGCCTAACATAACAAAAATGTCAATACAATGGTATTGTCAGTGCCAGGCATTGAAGGATGTCAGCGCATAGACTAAACATTGGTGGAGCTGTGAGAGATAATTTTGCAAGTGGTAGAGCACTGTTTGAGCTGGGGGGGGAACTGTCTTGTGGCCGGCGGTACAGGCCCAGGGCCCCTCATATTACAACGGTGTGTCTGACGTTGGGTGCGCACCACCACCGCCAGAGACACTTTATTGTACTATGAGGGACCCAGTGGCAGTGCCGTCGACCAAAAGCGGGCACACCCACCTCTTCAGACAAACAGCACTCTCACGGGTGCTGGCGCCAAGTGGCGATACCACGGCCCCGTGTGGGGAGTTTGGCCATTTAGTGAGGTGTAAACATGTCGTATGCTGGACAATCAGGTGCAGAAAATTACGAGATTGGAAAAGTCATTCAGAATAGTCCACAGGCAAGACCTTTTCATAGGAAAGCTAGGTGTCAGCCGGGCAAGGTGGGGCAAAAGATTTCGAAATCCAGTTGTGGTTCATTTTAATGAAGGTTAGATCATCAACATTTTGGGTAGCCAGACGAGTCCTTTTTTCTGTTAGTATTGAACCTGCAGCACTGAATACTCTTTCTGATAGGACACTAGCTGCCGGGCAAGCAAGCTCCTGCAATGCATATTCTGCCAATTCTGGCCAGGTGTCTAATTTGGATGCCCAGTAATCAAATGGGAATGACGGTTGAGGGAGAACGTCGATAAGGGATGAAAAATAGTTTGTAACCATACTGGACAAATGTTGTCTCCTGTCACTTTGAATTGATGCTGCAGTACCTGTCCTGTCTGCGGTCATAGCAAAATCACTCCACAACCTGGTCAGAAAACCCCTCTGGCCAACGCCACTTCTGATTTCTGCCCCTCTAACATCTCTGGTCTGCTGGCCCCTGCAGCTCGTGTGAGAACGATCACGCGCGCTGTGTGCAGGGAATGCCAGAAGCAAACGGTCAACAAGAGTTGATTGTTTGGTTGCTAATATTATTTCCAAGTTGTCATGTGGCATTATATTTTGCAATTTGCCTTTATAGCGAGGATCAAGGAGGCAGGCCAACCAGTAATCGTCATCGTTCATCATTTTAGTAATGCGTGTGTCCCTTTTGAGGATACGTAAGGCATAATCCGCCATGTGGGCCAAAGTTCCAGTTCTCAAATCTGCGGTTGTGCTTGGTTGAGGGGCAGTTTCAGGCAAATCCACGTCACTTGTGTCCCTCCAAAAACCAGAACCCGGCCTTGCCGCACCAACAATTTCCAGTGGCCCCGGAAAAGCTTCCTCATTAAAAATATAATCATCCCCATCATCCTCCTCGTCCTCCTCCTCCTCTTCGCCAGCTACCTCGTCCTGTACACTGCCCTGGCCAGACAATGGCTGACTGTCATCAAGGCTTTCTTCTTCCTCAGCTGCAGACGCCTGATCCTTTATGTGCGTCAAACTTTGCATCAGCAGACGCATTAGGGGGATGCTCATGCTTATTATGGCGTTGTCTGCACTAACCAGCCATGTGCATGTCTTGAATCTTCGACCACTGCACACCTGACAACTCCATGTCTGCCATCCTACTGCCTGCCCGTGTATATGTATCCTCCCACAAAAACATAACAGCCCGCCTCTGTTCGCACAGTCTCTGAAGCATGTGCAGTGTTGAGTTCCACCTTGTTGCAGCGTCTACGATTAGGCGATGCTGGGGAAGGTTCAAACAGGGCTGCCACTAGAAATTTCGGGGCCCCATACTGGCAAAATTTTCGGGGCCCCCTTGAGACTCCGCCCAGGCTCCACCCAGCCCCGCCTCCACGCTCCACCCCTCGAGCTGTCCACAGTCCCACCGCTCTCTCTTGGAAAAACTCCACTTCTCACCTATCACACATTAACAGTTCCCATCACCAGATCACACATATAGCCGGCAGCTTTTGTTTTGGCCAAAAGATTTTTTATGCTGCCACCATAACACAGTAGACACTTTTGGCCGGGCCCTACTCTACTGTAACCTATTAAATATTTGTTAAAATATGCAATACAATTTAGGTATATTTATATTTATTTTTCAATTTTTTAAATGACCAATAATATCACATACAAAGAACAAATACCACAACACCATGACCAGACCACATATTACCACCACATAGTGACTGAATACTACAATTCTGATCAGTAATAAAAAAAAAAGCACCATACTATCACCATAAGTGCCATTATACACAGGAGATCTGTACTTAGTATGCAGTGTTTGTGTACAGATAATACAGTGATCACTAGTGAAATTATACACAGGAGCTCTGTATACAGTGTATAGTGTCAGTGTATAGGTAACACACTGACTTACCAGTGACGTCTCTAGGTTGAAGTCCTTCATCTTTCATCCAGCACAGACCGCCATCATTTCATCCAGCCAGGACTCGTTTCTGCAGCAAATAACACAGTTATCTCGAGCTCTGCTTGTAGAATACATTAATTAATTTTCCCAACTTCTACATTACACCACATGAAGAAAAAGAGGCGACATAGTATCACTCTACACAGTAACAGGATCGCCCCCTCATTTAAAACAGTATCCTCAAAAAATAAAATAAATACATCACTGCAGTAATAATATCCCTAAATTAGTCCCTATGGTAATAATATTCCCCATCCTGGCCACCGTGTGTCTCATTCCTGGCGTCAGCCATATGTTCTCCCATCCTGCCCTCATGAGTATCCATTCTGCCCCATATGATCTCCCCATCCTGACCCATTTGTCTCCATCATATCAATCCTGCCCCATGATCCTGCAAGATCTGTCTCCAGTCATGCCCCCATGTCTTTCATCATACCCCGTATCTCCATTCTGCCCCTGTGTCCAGCATCTCCTCTGCCCCTGTGTCCAGCATCTCCTCTGCCCCTGTGTCCAGCATCTCCTCTGCCCCTGTGTCCAGCATCTCCTCTGCCCCTGTGTCCAGCATCTCCACTGCCCCTGTCTGTGTCCAGCATCTCCTCTGCCCCTGTGTCCAGCATCTCCTCTGCCCCTGTCTGTGTCCAGCATCTCCTCTGCCCCTGTGTCCAGCATCTCCTCTGCCCCTGTGTCCAGCATCTCCTCTGCCCCTGTCTGTGTCCAGCATCTCCTCTGCCCCTGTCTGTGTCCAGCATCTCCTCTGCCCCTGTCTGTGTCCAGCATCTCCTCTGCCCCTGTCTGTGTCCAGCATCTCCTCTGCCCCTGTCTGTGTCCAGCATCTCCTCTGCCCCTGTCTGTGTCCAGCATCTCCTCTGCCCCTGTCTGTGTCCAGCATCTACTCTGCCCCTGTGTCCAGCATCTCCTCTGCCCCTGTGTCCAGCATCTCCTCTGCCCCTGTCTGTGTTCAGCATCTCCTCTGCCCCTGTGTGTCCAGCATCTCCTCTGCCCCTGTCTGTGTCCAGCATCTCCTCTGCCCCTGTGTCCAGCATCTCCTCTGCCCCTGTGTCCAGCATCTCCTCTGCCCCTGTGTCCAGCATCTCCTCTGCCCCTGTGTGTCCAGCATCTCCTCTGCCCCTGTGTGTCCAGCATCTCCTCTGCCCCTGTGTGTCCAGCATCTCCTCTGCCCCTGTGTGTCCAGCATCTCCTCTGCCCCTGTGTGTCCAGCATCTCCTCTGCCCCTGTGTCCAGCATCTCCTCTGCCCCTGTGTGTCCAGCATCTCCTCTGCCCCTGTCTGTGTCCAGCATCTCCTCTGCCCCTGTCTGTGTCCAGCATCTCCTCTGCCCCTGTGTCCAGCATCTCCTCTGCCCTTGTGTGTCCAGCATCTCCTCTGCCCCTGTGTGTCCAGCATCTCCTCTGCCCCTGTCTGTGTCCAGCATCTCCTCTGCCCCTGTGTCCAGCATCTCCTCTGCCCCTGTGTCCAGCATCTCCTCTGCCCCTGTCTGTGTCCAGCATCTCCTCTGCCCCTGTGTCCAGCATCTCCTCTGCCCCTGTGTCCAGCATCTCCTCTGCCCCTGTCTGTGTCCAGCATCTCCTCTGCCCCTGTGTTCAGCATCTCCTCTGCCCCTGTGTGTCCAGCATCTCCTCTGCCCCTGTCTGTGTCCAGCATCTCCTCTGCCGACTGCCCCTGTCTGTGTTCAGCATCTCCTCTGCCCCTGTCTGTGTCCAGCATCTCCTCTGCCCCTGTCTGTGTCCAGCATCTCCTCTGCCCCTGTGTTCAGCATCTCCTCTGCCCCTGTGTGTCCAGCATCTCCTCTGCCCCTGTCTGTGTCCAGCATCTCCTCTGCCGACTGCCCCTGTCTGTGTCCAGCATCTCCTCTGCCCCTGTCTGTGTCCAGCATCTCCTCTGCCCCGGGCCCCCTCCCCTGGATCGCCGCTACCAAAAAAAAAAAAAAACTTCTTACCTTGCCATGCTCCCGCGGCGGGCAAAGCTCCTCCACGCAGGTGAAGGACGCACTCGCCGGCGGCTGACGATGACGTCAGACGCCGGCGAGGTGCGACTGCGCACTGCCGCCGTTCAAGTCAGCTGCCAGCCTCCGACTGGCTGGCGGCGACTGTTAACTATTGACGTGCGGGCACGGGCCCGCACGTCAATAGTGAGCCGCAGCGCCTGCAGGGGGGGCCCGGTGAGCAGATGAGACGGGGCCCGATGCGGGCCCCCTCTGCCCACCGGGCCCCATACGACAGTCATGGCTGTCATGCCCTGATGGCGGCCCTGGGTTCAAAGAACGCTGATAGGTCTGCATACGGCTGGAGTGTACGGGCGAACGGCGGATATGTGAGCAAAGTCCACGCACTTTGAGGAGCAGGTCGGATAACCCCGGATAACTTTTCAGGAAGCACTGCACCACCAGGTTTAAGGTGTGAGCCAGGCAAGGAATGTGTTTCAGTTGGGAAAGGGAGATGGCAGCCATGAAATTCCTTCCGTTATCACTCACTACCTTGCCTGCCTCAAGATCTACAGTGCCCAGCCACGACTGCGTTTCTTTCTGCAAGAACTCGGACAGAACTTCCGCGGTGTGTCTGTTGTCGCCCAAACACTTCATAGCCAATACAGCCTGCTGACGTTTGCCAGTAGCTTCCCCATAATGGGAGACCTGGTGTGCAACAGTGGCAGCTGCGGATGGAGTGGTTGTGCGACTGCGGTCTGTGGACGAGCTCTCGCTTCTGCAGGAGGACGAGGAGGAGGAGGAGGGGGTGCGAACGGCTACAGCCAACTGTTTCCTAGACCGTGGGCTAGGCAGAACTGTACCAAACTTGCTGTCCCCTGTGGACCCTGCATCCACAACATTCACCCAGTGTGCCGTGATGGACACGTAACGTCCCTGGCCATGCCTACTGGTCCATGCATCTGTTGTCAGGTGCACCTTTGTGCTCACAGATTGCCTGAGTGCATGGACGATGCGCTCTTTAACATGCTGGTGGAGGGCTGGGATGGCTTTTCTGGAAAAAAAGTGTCGACTGGGTAGCTCGTAGCGTGGTACAGCGTAGTCCATCAGGGCTTTGAAAGCTTCGCTTTCAACTTACCGGTAGGGCATCATCTCTAACAAGATTAGTCTAGCTATGTGGGCGTTCAAACCCTGTGTACGCGGATGCGAGGCTAAGTACTTCCTTTTTCTAACCATAGTCTCATGTAGGGTGAGCTGGACTGGAGAGCTGGAGATCGTGGAACTAGCGGGGGTGCCGGTGGACATGGCAGACTGAGAGACGGTGGGAGATGGTATTGTTGCCGCCGGTGCCCTAGATGCAGTGTTTCCTACTACGAAACTGGTGATTCCCTGACCCTGACTGCTTTGGCCTGGCAAAGAAACCTGCACAGATACTGCAGGTGGTGCGGAAAATGGTGGCCCTACACTGCCGGAAGGGATGTTGCGTTGATGACTAGCTTCATTGGCCGAGGGTGCTACAACCTTAAGGGACGTTTGGTAGTTAGTCCAAGCTTGCAAATGCATGGTGGTTAACCCCTTCATGACCCAGCCTATTTTGACCTTAAAGACCTTGCCGTTTTTTGCAATTCTGACCAGTGTCCCTTTATGAGGTAATAACTCAGGAACGCTTCAACGGATCCTAGCGGTTCTGAGATTGTTTTTTCGTGACATATTGGGCTTCATGTTAGTGGTAAATTTAGGTCAATAAATTCTGCGTTTATTTGTGATAAAAACGGAAATTTGGCGAAAATTTTGAAAATTTTGCAATTTTCACATTTTGAATTTTTATTCTGTTAAACCAGAGAGATATGTGACACAAAATAGTTAATAAATAACATTTCCCACATGTTTACTTTACATCAGCACAATTTTGGAAACAAAATTTTTTTTTGTTAGGAAGTTATAAGGGTTAAAATTTGACCAGCGATTTGTCATTTTTACAACGAAATTTACAAAACCATTTTTTTTAGGGATCACCTCACATTTGAAGTCAGTTTGAGGGGTCTATATGGCTGAAAATACCCAAAAGTGACACCATTCTAAAAACTGCACCCCTCAAGGTACTCAAAACCACATTCAAGAAGTTAATTAACCCTTCAGGTGCTTCACAGCAGCAGAAGCAACATGGAAGGAAAAAATGAACATTTAACTTTTTAGTCACAAAAATTATCTTTTAGCAACAATTTTTTTATTTTCCCAATGGTAAAAGGAGAAACTGAACCACGAAAGTTGTTGTCCAATTTGTCCTGAGTACGCTGATACCTCATATGTGGGGGTAAACCACTGTTTGGGCGCACGGCAGGGCTTGGAAGGGAAGGAGCGCCATTTGACTTTTTGAATCAAAAATTGGCTCCACTCTTTAGCGGACACCATGTCACGTTTGGAAAGCCCCCGTGTGCCTAAAAATTGGAGCTCCCCCACAAGTGACCCCATTTTGGAAACTAGACATCCCAAGGAACTTATCTAGATGCATAGTGAGCACTTTGAACCCCCAGGTGCTTCACAAATTGATCCGTAAAAATGAAAAAGTACTTTTTTTTCACAAAAAAATTCTTTTAGCCTCAATTTTTTCATTTTCACATGGGCAACAGGATAAAATGGATCCTAAAATGTGTTGGGCAATTTCTCCTGAGTACACCAATACCTCACATGTGGGGGTAAACCACTGTTTGGGCACATGGTAAGGCTCGGAAGGGAAGGAGCGCCATTTGACTTTTTGAATGAAAAATTATTTCCATCGTTAGCGGACACCATGTCGCGTTTGGATAGCTCCTGTGTGCCTAAACATTGGCGCTCCCCCACAAGTGACCCCATTTTGGAAACTAGACCCCCCAAGGAACTTATTTAGATGCCTAGTGAGCACTTTAAACCCTCAGGTGCTTCACAAATTGATCTGTAAAAATGAAAAAGTACTTTTTTTTCACAAAATAATTATTTTCGCCTCAATTTTTTCATTTTCACATGGGCAGTAGGATAAAATGGATCATAAAATTTGTTGGGCAATTTCTCCCGAGTACGCCGATACCTCATATGTGGGGGTAAACCACTGTTTGGGCACTCGGCAGGGCTCGGAAGGGAAGACGCGCCATTTGACTTTTTGAATGGAAAATTAGCTCCAATTGTTAGCGGACACCATGTCGCGTTTGGAGAGCCCCTGTGTGCCTAAACATTGGAGCTCCCCCACAAGTGACCCCATTTTGGAAACTAGACCCCCCAAGAAACTTATCTAGATGCATATTGAGCACTTTAAACCCCCAGGTGCTTCACAGAAGTTTATAACGCAGAGCCATGAAAATAAAAAATAATTTTTCTTTCCTCAAAAATGATTTTTTAGCCTGGAATTTCCTATTTTGCCAAGGATAATAGGAGAAATTGGACCCCAAATATTGTTGTCCAGTTTGTCCTGAGTATGCTGATACCCCATATGAGGGGGTAAACCACTGTTTGGGCGCACGGCAGGGCTCGGAAGGGATGGCACGCCATTTGGCTTTTTAAATGGAAAATTAGCTCCAATCATTAGCGAACACCATGTCACGTTTGGAGAGCCCCTGTGTGCCTAAACATTGGAGATCCCCCAGAAATGACACCATTTTGGAAACTAGACCCCCAAAGGAACTAATCTAGATGTGTGGTGAGGACTTTGAACCCCCAAGTGCGTCACAGAAGTTTATAACGCAGAGCCATGAAAATAAAAAAAAAAATTATTTTCTCAAAAATGATCTTTTAGCCTGCAATTTTTTATTTTCCCAAGGGTAACAGGAGAAATTTGACCCCAAAAGTTGTTGTCCAGTTTCTCCTGAGTACGCTGATACCCCATATGTGGGGGTAAACCACTGTTTGGGCACATGCCGAGGCTCGGAAGTGAAGTAGTGACGTTTTGAAATGCAGACTTTGATGGAATGCTCTGTGGGCGTCACGTTGCGTTTGCAGAGCCCCTGATGTGGCTTAACAGTAGAAACCCCCCACAAGTGACCCCATTTTGGAAACTAGACCCCCAAAGGAACTTATCTAGATGTGTGGTGAGCACTTTGAACCCCCAAGTGCTTCATAGAAGTTTATAATGCAGAGCCGTGAAAATAATAAATACGTTTTCTTTCCTCAAAAATAATTATTTAGCCCAGAATTTTTTATTTTCCCAAGGGTTACAGAAGAAATTGGACCCCAAAAGTTGTTGTCCAGTTTCTCCTGAGTACGCTGATACCCCATATGTGGGGGTAAACCACTGTTTGGGCACATGCCGAGGCTCGGAAGTGAAGTAGTGACGTTTTGAAATGCAGACTTTGATGGAATGGTCTGTGGGCGTCACGTTGCGTTTGCAGAGCCCCTGATGTGGCGTAACAGTAGAAACCCCCCACAAGTGACCCCATTTTGGAAACTAAACCCCGAAAGGAACTTATCTATATGTGTGGTGAGCACTTTGAACCCCCAAGCGCTTCATAGAAGTTTATAATGCAGAGCCGTGAAAATAATAAATACGTTTTCTTTCCTCAAAAATAATTATTTAGCCCAGAATTTTTTATTTTCCCAAGGGTAACAGGAGAAATTGGACCACAAAAGTTGTTGTCCAGTTTCTCCTGAATACGCTGATACCCCATGAGTGGGGGTAAACCACTGTTTGGGCACACGTCGGGACTCAGAAGGGAAGTAGTGACTTTTGAAATGCAGACTTTGATGGAATGGTCTACGGGTGTCACGTTGCGTTTGCAGAGCCCCTGGTGTGCCTAAACAGTAGAAACCCCCACAAGTGACCCCATTTTAGAAACTAGACCCCCCAAGGAACTTATCTAGATATGTGGTGAGCACTTTGAACCCCCAAGTGCTTCACAGACGTTTACAACGCAGAGCCGTGAAAATAAAAAATCATTTTTCTTTCCTCAAAAATTATGTTTTAGCAAGCATTTTTTTAGATTCACAAGGGTAACAGGAGAAATTGGACCCCAGTAATTGTTGCGCAGTTTGTCCTGAGTATGCTGGTACCCCATATGTGGGGGTAAACCACTGTTTGGGCACACGTCGGGGCTCAGAAGTGAGGGAGCACCATTTGACTTTTTGAATACGAGATTGGCTGGAATCAATGGTGGCGCCATGTTGCGTTTGGAGACCCCTGATGTGCCTAAACAGTGGTAACCCCTCAATTCTACCTCCAACACTAACCCCAACACACCCCTAACTCTAATCCCAACTGTAGCCATAACCCTAATCACAACCCTAACCGCAACACACCCCTAACCACAACCCTAACCCCAACACACCCCTAACCCTAACCACAACCCTAATTCCAACCCTAACCCTAAGGCTATGTGCCCACGTTGCGGATTCGTGTGAGATATTTCCGCACCATTTTTGAAAAATTCGCGGGTAAAAGGCACTGCGTTTTACCTGCGGATTTTCCGCGGATTTCCAGTGTTTTTTGTGCGGATTTCACCTGCGGATTCCTATTGAGGAACAGGTGTAAAACGCTGCGGAATCCGCACAAAGAATTGACATGCTGCGGAAAATACAACGCAGCGTTTCCGCGCGGTATTTTCCGCACCATGGGCACAGCGGATTTGGTTTTTCATATGTTTACATGGTACTGTAAACCTGATGGAACACTGCTGCGAATCCGCAGCCAAATCCGCACCGTGTGCACATAGCCTAATTCTAAAGGTATGTGCACACGCTGCGGAAAACGCTGCGGATCCGCAGCAGTTTCCCATGAGTTTACAGTTCAATGTAAACCTACGGGAAACAAAAATCGCTGTACACATGCTGCGGAAAAACTGCACGGAAACGCAGCGGTTTACATTCCGCAGCATGTCACTTCTTTTGTGCGGATTCCGCAGCGGTTTTACAACTGCTCCAATAGAAAATCGCAGTTGTAAAACCGCAGTGAAATGCGCAGAAAAAAACGCGGTAAATCCGCCATAAATCCGCAGCGATTTAGCACTGCGGATTTATCAAATCCGCAGCGGAAAAATCCGCAGAGGACCAGAATACGTGTGCACATACCGAAACCCTAACCCTAGCCCTAACCCTAGCCCTAACCCTAGCCCTAACCCTAACCCTAACCCTACCCCTAACCCTACCCCTAACCCTACCCATAACCCTACCGCTAACCCTAACCCTAACCCTACCCCTAAACCCTACCCCTAACCCTACCCCCAACCCTATTCTAACATTAGTGGAAAAAAAAAATTTCTTTATTTTTTTATTGTCCCTACCTATGGGGGTGACAAAGGGGGGGGGGTCATTTATTATTTTTTTTATTTTGATCACTGAGATAGATTATATCTCAGTGATCAAAATGCACTTTGGAACGAATCTGCCGGCTGGCAGATTCGGCGGGCGCACTGCACATGCGCCCGCCATTTTGGAAGATGGCGGCGCCCAGGGAGAAGACGGACGGGACCCCGGCTGGATCGGTAAGTATGATGGGGTGGGGGGGGACCACGGGGTGGGGGGGGACCACGGGGTGGGGGATCTGAGCACGGGGGGGGAATCGGAGCGCGGGAGGGGTGGAACGGAGCACGGGGGGGCTGGAATGGAGCACGGGGGGGCTGGAATGGAGCACGGGGGGGTGGAACGGAGCACCGGGGTGTGTGAATCGGAGTGCAGGGGGGGTGATTGGAGCACGGGGGGGTGATTGGAGCACGGGGGGAGCGGACAAGAGCACGGGGGGGAGCGGAGCACTGGACGGAGGGGAGCCGGAGCAGTGTACCGGCCAGATCGGGGGGCTGCGAGGGCGATCGGTGGGGTGGGGTGGGGGCACATTAGTATTTCCAGCCATGGCCGATGATATTTCAGCATCGGCCATGGCTGGATTGTAATATTTCACCCGTTATAATAGGTGAAATATTACAAATCGCTCTGATTGGCAGTTTCACTTTCAACAGCCAATCAGAGCGATCGTAGCCACGAGGGGGTGAAGCCACCCCCCCTGGGCTAAACTACCACTCCCCCTGTCCCTGCAGATCGGGTGAAATGGGAGTTAACCCTTTCACCCGATCTGCAGGGACGCGATCTTTCCATGACGCCGCATAGGCGTCATGGGTCGGAATGGCACCGACTTTCATGACGCCTACGTGGCGTCATGGGTCGGGAAGGGGTTAAATGTCTATGCATGCAACTTGTATTGAGACTTTTCAGATTCTGCCCTCTGCTTAAGGTAGTTGAACATTTTTGACAGATGACTTTGCGCTGATCAATTGGATGTTGTTTAAAAAAATGCCAGACTGCACTCTTTCTAGCATCGGATACCTTTTCAGGCATTGCAGACTGAGCTTTAACCGGATGGCCACGCTGTCCTCCAACAGGTTTTGGCTTTGCCACGCGTTTTGGGAAAGATACGGGCCCGGCAGATGGAACCTGTTGCGATGTTGATGCCTGCTGCGGCCCCTCCTCCTCCGCTTCAGAACTGCTGCCGCCTGCACCCTGTTCTTCCAATGGCTGCCAATCGGGGTCAAGAACTGGGTCATCTATTACCTCTTCTTGTAGCTCGTGTGCAACTTCTTCTGTGTCACCGTGTCGGTTGGTGGTATAGCGTTCGTGATGGGGCAACATAGTCTCATCAGGGTCTGATTCTTGATCATTACCCTGCGAGGGCAATGTTGTGGTCTGAGTCAAAGGACCAGCATAGTAGTCTGGCTGTGGCTGTGCATCCGTGCACTCCATGTCAGATTCAACTTGTAATGGGCATGGACTGTTAACTGCTTCACTTTCTAAGCCAGGGACGGTATGTGTAAAGAGCTCCATGGAGTAACCCGTTGTGTCGCCTGCTGCATTCTTCTCTTTTGTTGTTTTTGCTGAAGAGGACAAGGAAGCGACTTGTCCCTGACCGTGAACATCCACTAACGACGCACTGCTTTTACATTTACCAGTTTCACGAGAGGAGGCAAAAGAGCTAGAGGCTGAGTCAGCAAGATAAGCCAAAACTTGCTCTTGCTGCTCCGGCTTTAAAAGCGGTTTTCCTACTCCCAGAAAAGGGAGCGTTCGAGGCCTTGTGTAGCCAGACGACGAACCTGGCTCCACAGCTCCAGACTTAGGTGCAATATTTTTTTTCCCACGACCACCTGATGCTCCACCACTACCACTACCCTCATTACCAGCTGACAATGAACGCCCCCGGCCACGACCTCTTCCACCAGACTTCCTCATTGTTTTAAAAACGTAACCAAACTAACGGTATTTGTTGCTGTCACACAACTTACACGGTGAGCTATAACTTCAGTATGATTTAGCTACCCCTTTACAGGTGGGTGAGACCACAACGAAAATCAGGCACAATGTTACACACTCTGTTGTTGGTGGCAACAAATGAGAGAGATGCCACACACGCAGGACTGTCACTGAAGCACAAATGTTAATATTAATCTCCCACTGTTTTTTTTTATTTTGTTTTTTTTTCAGGGAGACTTTAGAAACAAAATAAAATAAAATGATTTTTTCAGGAAGAATTTAGAAACCAAATAACATAAAATGATTTTTCCAATGACAATTTAGAAACCAAATAAAAAAAACAAAAAACAAAAAGGCTTTCTATGCACCACTGAGTGAGAGATGCCACACTCAGGAGTCAGGAGTGGCACACAAGCCCAGAGGCCAACATTTTTCTCCCAATGATTGATGTAGTGATTTTTTCAGGTAGACTTTGGAACCCAAATCAAGCAAAAAAAATAACAGGCTTTCTATGGCCCACAATTGGAGAGAGAGAGAGAGATGGCACACCCAGGAGTCAAGACTGGCACACAAGCAGAAAGGGCAATATTAATCTCCCACTGATTTTTTTTTTTTTTTCAGGGAGACTTTAGAAAAAAAAAATAATAGAATAAAATGATTTTTTCAGGAAGAATTTAGAAACCAAATAAAATAAAATGATTTTTTCAGGGAGAATTTAGAAAACAAATAAAACAAAAAATAGGCTTTCTATGGCCCACTGAGTGAGAGATGACGCACACAGGAGTCAGGAGTGGCACACAAGCCCAGAGGCCAATATTGTTCTCCCAATGATTGATGTAGTGATGTTTTCAGGTAGATTTTGGAACCCAAATCAAGCTAAAAAAATAATAGGCTTTCTATGGCCCACAATTGGAGAGAGAGAGAGATGGCACACCCAGGAGTCAAGACTGGCACACAAGCAGAAAGGGCAATATTAATCTCCCACTGATTTTTTTTTTTTTTTCAGGGAGACTTTAGAAAAAAAAAATAATAGAATAAAATTATATTTTCAGGAAGAATTTAGAAACCAAATAAAATAAAATTATTTCTTCAGGGAGAATTTAGAAAACAAATAAAACAAAAAATAGGCTTTCTATGGCCCACTGAGTGAGAGATGACGCACACAGGAGTCAGGAGTGGCACACAAGCCCAGAGGCCAATATTTATCTCCCACTGATTGATTTAGTGATTTTTTCAGGTAGATTTTGGAACCCAAATCAAGCAAAAAAATAATAGGCTTTCTATGGCCCACAATTGGAGAGAGAGAGAGAGATGGCACACCCAGGAGTCAAGACTGGCACACAAGCAGAAAGGGCAATATTAATCTCCCACTGATTTGTTTTTTTTTTTCAGGGAGACTTTAGAAAAAAAAAATAATAGAATAAAATGATTTTTTCAGGAAGAACTTAAAAACCAAACAAAATAAAATGATTTTTTCAGGGAGAATTTAGAAAACAAATAAAAAAATAAATAGGCTTTCTATGGCCCACTGAGTGAGAGATGACACACACAGGAGTCAGGAGTGGCACCCAAGCCCAGAGGCCAATATTGTTCTCCCAATGATTGATGTAGTGATTTTTTCAGGTAGATTTTGGAACCCAAATCAAGCTAAAAAAATAATAGGCTTTCTATGGCCCACAATTGGAGAGAGAGAGAGAGAGATGGCACACCCAGGAGTCAAGACTGGCACACAAGCAGAAAGGGCAATATTAATCTCCCACTGATGTGTTTTTTCTTTTTTTTCAGGGAGACTTTAGAAAAAAAATAATTAAAAAAAATGATTTATTCAGGGAGAATTTAGAAAACAAATAAAACAAAAAATTGGCTTTCTATGGCCCACTGACTGAGAGATGGCACACACAGGAGTCAGGAGTGGCACACAAGCCCAGAGGACAATATTAATCTCCCACTTTTTTTTTTTTTTCAGGGAAAATTTATAAACCCAATAAAAAAAAATATAAATAGGCTTTCTATGGCCCACTATCTGAGAGAGAGAGATGGCACGCTTAGGACTGGCACACAAGCCCAAAGGCCAATATTAATCTCCCTTTTTTTTTCAGGGAGAATTTATAAAACAAAAAAAATAAAATAAATAGGCTTTCTATGGCCCACTATTTGTGAGAGAGATGGCACGCTCAGGACTGGCACACAAGCCCAGAGGCCAATATTAATCTCTCACTTTTTTTTTTTTTCAGGGAAAATTTATAAACCCAATAAAAAAAATAATAAATAGGCTTTCTATGGCCCAATATCTGTGAGAGAGAGATGGCACGCTTAGGACTGGCACACAAGCCCAAAGGCCAATATTAATCTCCCTTTTTTTTTTCAGGGAGAATTTATAAAACCAAAAAAAAATAAATAAATAGGCTTTCTATGGCCCACTATTTGTGAGAGAGATGGCACGCTTAGGACTGGCACACAAGCCCAAAGGCCAATATTAATCTCCCACTGATTGATTTATTGATTTTTTCAGGTAGAATTTAGAACCCAAATAAAGCAAAAAAAAAAAATAGGCTTTCTATGGCCCACTGAGTGAGTGATGATGCACACAGGAGTCAGGAGTGGCACACAAGCCCTGAGGCCAATATTTTTCTCCCACTGATTGATGTAGTGATTTTTTCAGGTAGATTTTAGAATCCAAATCAAGCAAAAAAATAAATAGGCTTTCTATGGCCCACTGAGTGAGAGATGGCACAGACAGGGATGGCACTCTAGCAGAAATTCCAATCTTAATCTCCCACAAAAAAAAAAAAAAAGAAAAAAAGGAACTGTCCTTCAATTACTATCTCCCTGCAGTAATCTCAGCCAGGTATGGCAGGCAGCAATAAGGAGTGGACTGATGCACAAATTAAATAAAAAGTGTGGACAAACAAACAAGATAGCTGCGCAGAAAGGAAGGAACAAGAGGATTTGTGCTTTGAAAAAAGCAGTTGGTTTGCACAGCGGCGTACACACAGCAATGCAGCTATCAGGGAGCCTTCTAGGGCAGCCCAGTGAGCTACAGCGCTGAGGAAAAAATAAAAAATGTAGCTTCCACTGTCCCTGCACACCGAAGGTGGTGTTGGACAGTGCAAATCGCTACAGCACAAGCGGTTTGGTGGTTAATGGACCCTGCCTAACGCTATCCCTGCTTCTGACGAAGCGGCAGCAACCTCTCCCTAAGCTCAGATCAGCAGCAGTAACATTGCGGTCGGCGGGAACGCCCATTTATAGCCCCTGTGACGCCGCAGACAGCAAGCCAATCACTGCAATGCCCTTCTCTAAGATGGTGGGGACCAGGACCTATGTCATCACGCTGCCCACACTCTGCGTTTACCTTCATTGGCTGAGAAATGGCGCTTTTCGTGTCATTGAAATGCGACTTTGGCGCGAAAGTCGCGTACCGCATGGCCGACCCCGCACAGGGGTCGGATCGGGTTTCATGAAACCCGACTTTGCCAAAAGTCGGCGACTTTTGAAAATGAACGACCCGTTTCGCTCAACCCTATATTACACTACAGAGTTTCAGTGTCAGAAAGTGGCTGACAGATATGCCACAAACAGGATTGACGCAGATGCACTTAGTGGCAATAGAAATTTCCCGTGATAGGTGTGGGAGACTGCTGGGAAAATCAGTTGATACTGTATTACACTACACAGTTTCAGTGTCAGAAAGTGGCTGACAGATATGCCACAAACAGGACTGACGCAGATGCACTTAGTGGCAATAGAAATGTCCCTTTATAGGTGTGGGAGACTGCTGGGGAAATCAGGCCCATTGTATTACACTACAGAGTTTCAGTGTCAGAAAGTGGCTGACAGATATGCCACAAACAGGACTGACGCAGATGCACTTAGTGGCAATAGAAATGTCCCTTTATAAGTGTGGGAGACTGCTGGGAAAATCAGGCCCACTGTATTACACTACAGAGTTTCAGTGTTAGAAAGTGGCTGACAGATATGCCACAAACAGGACTGACGCAGATGCACTTAGTGGCAATAGAAATTTCCCTTTATAGGTGTGGGAGACTGCTGGGAAAATCAGGCCCACTGTATTACACTACACAGTTTCAGTGTCAGAAAGTGGCTAGCAGATATATTAAAAAAGGGACTGTGCTACAATAACAATCTCCCTACAATGATCTCAGGACAAGTATGGCAGCCAGCACTAAAAAGGACTGCTGCACACAAAAGTGTGGACAAACAAAGAAACAAGAGAACTGTGCAGAAAGAAGCAACAGGATTTTTGCTTTGAAAAAAGCAGTTGGTTTGCATAGTGGCATACAAACAGCAATGCAGCTATCAGGGAGCCTTAAAATCTACAGAGCTGATGCACAGAAATCTAGCCTCCACTGTCCCTGCAAATAAAAGGTGGTGTTGGACAGTGGAAATCGCTAAAGCACAAGCGGTTTGGGGGTTAATCTTCCCTCCCTAACAATATCCCTGCTTCTGACGAAGCTGCAGCAACCTCTCCCTATGCTCAGATCAGCAGAAGTAAGGTGGCGGTTGGCGTGCACGCCCCTTTATAGCCCCTGTGATGCCACAGAAAGCCAGCCAATCACTGCTATGCCCTTCTCTAAGTGTACGTTCACATTAGCGTTTTGCGTGTTTGCGTCGGGTGCCGCAGCGGCGACGCATGCGTCATGCGCCTGTATATTTAACATGGGGGGCGCATGGACATGCATTGTGCTGCGTTGTGCGATGCATGCGTTTTTTTGCCGCAAGCATTGGGCGCAAAAAGCGCAACAAGTTGCATTTTTTTGCGTCCAAATTTCGGCAAAAAAGGACGCATGCGTCGCAAAACGCAGCGTTTTAGCGTGCGTTTTGGTGCGTTTTTATTTGCGTTGTGCGTTGCGTCGCCGACGCAGCGGTGCACAACGCAAATGTGAACGTAGCCTAAGATGGTGGGGACTGAGACCTATGTCATCACACTGCCCACACTCTGCGTCCACCTTCATTGGCTGAGAAATGGCGCTGAACGCGTCATATGAAATGCGACTTTGGCGTGAAGATCGCCGACCGCATGGCCGATCCCACAATGGGATTGGCTCGGGTTTCACGAAACCCGACTTTGCCAAAAGTCGGCGACTTATGAAATTGACTGATCCGTTACGCTCAACCCTACTCGCCACTATTCGGTGCTGCCGAGTATTAAAGGAGTTGCTCAGCTGGAGCTCGGGTCCCCGCCTTGCATGTTTGGCTCTCTTTAGAGAGCCAATGAACATGCAGAGATTGTCTGCCACACACTGCAATGCTGCAGTCATTTTGGTTGTGACAATACAGTGACTGGCTGGCCGCACAGCATCATCAGGTCTATTTCAGTCCCGGGGCCGCTATGCTCGCCACATGCTTGGTCTGTGTGTGCGGCTGTGTGCAGGTGTCTGCATGTGTGTGTGGCTGTGTGTGGGTGTCTGTATGTCTGCGGGTGTCTGTGTGTGCGTCTGCAGGTGTCCATGTGTGCAGAAATGCTACCGCCTGTACTGTCAGTCACAGTCTATTGCTCCCATAAGGCCATCTCTAGTGTCACTGATATCAGTGACAACAAGTGCCGCTGATGGGAGAGTAGTATCATCTGCCGGCACCTGTGCTCACTGTTAAAAAAAAGTAACATTACCTGCATATTTATTATTAGTATTGAGCATTCCAATACTGCAAATATTGGGAATCGGCTGATATTCGCTGTATCGGAATTCCAATACCGAGTTCCGATACTTTTGCGATATCAGATACCGGAATCAGAAGTTCCCATAGTGCAATGATGCACTATAATGGAGTGTGGGTGGTGTGTGAGCGGAGACTGCGTGTGTGTGTTTGTGGGGGTTTGTGCGTGACCGTAGGGGATCTGTGCGGGCCTGCCGGGGGTCTGTATGGGCCTCTCGGGGGTCTGTGCGCGCCTGCTGGGGGTCTGTGCAGGCTGCTGGGGGTCTGTGCGTGCCTGCCAGGGGTCTGTGCGGGCCTGCTAGGGCTCTGTGCGGGCTGCCGGGTTCTGTACGGGCTTCTCGAGGGTCTGTGCGTGCCTGCTGGGGGTCTGTGCGGGCTGCTGACGGTCTTTGCGTGCCTGCCGGGGGTCTGTGTGGGCTGCCAGGGGTCTGTGTGGGCTGTTGGCGGTCTGTGCGGGCCTGCCGGGGCTCTGTGCGTGCTGCCGGGGCTCTGTGCGGGCTGCCGGGGGTCTGTGCGTGTGTGCAGACATCGTCCGATGGGACTACTAGTCCCATTGGACGATACATGCTACAGTGACAGTGATTGACACATTAGCCAATGATGGGACAGCAGCAGTCCCATCATCCGGCTAATGTGTTGAATGTAAAAAAAATATATACTACATACATACTACATACATACTACATACATACATACTACATGCTACCTACATACATACATACTACATACATACTACATACATACAACATAAATACTACAAACATACATACTACATGCATACATACAACATACATACTACATACATACAGACTACATACATAATAAATACATACTACATACATGCTACATACATACTACATACGTACTACATACATACATACAACATACATGCTACATACTACATACATACTACATACAATACATTCATACATTACATACAATACATACATACAGACATACAGTACATTAAACATAGATTACATACTCACCATTACTTGTCATTTTGATCCCCGAAGCCAGTGTCATCTGTAAAAAATATTAAAATAACAAACAACCAATACACTCCCTGATCCGCAGAAATCCACGAGTGTCCCACGACGATCTCCAGTTGAGAACGGCAGCATCAGCTGATGCGACCGCTCTCCAGGAGCTCCAGGAATCCAATGACGGGAGGAGGGTATCCTTCGGCACTGTATTCCTCCGCCGCTGTAAAAAAAATAGTCCCTAGTCTCACTTTTGTCATTGCTGTGTGAGAAATTTTCCCATGCAGCAATTGCCATAAAGTAAGACTTTGAACTATAGTAACCTCAGTGATGCACAGCAGGAACCATTGTCTCCTGTCAGTGTGTCACTGAGGGTCCTTTAGAGCAGTGACATCACCCGATGTCACTGTTCTACAGGGGAGATTGTCATGGGACACTCATTATTAATTGGACTTCGGTGGACAGGTAGTATACGGTTTATTATTTTACATTTTATGCAGGCGCTGAAGTATGGTAAGTATGGTTAAACAAAGAATATTAAAATACTTCTTTCCTAATGTGTATGTGTTTTATTAACACTTATTTCTATTGGATTAATAATGGATAGGCGTCTTATTGACGCCTCTCCGTTATTAACCTGGCTTAATGTCACCTTACAATAGTAAGGTAACATTAACCCCTTATTACCCCATATCCCACCGCTACACGGGAGTGGGAAGAGATGCGCCATTTCGGGGGTGGCTGCGGACTGGCATTTGTAGCCGGGGGGCAATATCCATGGCCCCTCTCTAGGCTATAAATATCAGTCTGCAGCTGTCAGCATAGCCTTTCTGGCTATAAAATATAGGGGGACCCTATGTCATTTTTTTGGGGGGTCCCCCTATTTAATAGCCAGTAAAGGCTACGCAGACAGCTGTGGGCTAATATTCATAGCAGGCTACAAATATTGTCCCCCGGCTGTTGGCTTTTCCCCTCTGGCGCAGAAAATTGCACGGGAGCCCACGACGTTTTTTCCATTTTTTTTTTAAAGTAAATGCTCATTAAGGCATCTTTCACACTTGCGTTGGTACTCGGTATGGGTCTGTCGCTATGCGTCGGGCCGATATACCGATGCATGTTGTAAAATTTGTGTACGACGTGGGAGGTTGCAGTTTTTCAACGCATCTGCTGCCCATTCTGAAGTCCGGGGAGAAGGGGGCGGAGCTTCGGCTGCACATGCCAGGTAGAAAATGGCGGACGCGATGGAAAAAATAGTTCACTTTAACATTTTTTCGTGCCGACGGTCCGCCAAAGCAGGAATCCATCAGAGCACGGATCCGTTGCATGACAGACGCAACATATGTCCATCCGTCGCGATCCGTCGCTAATACAAGTCTATGGGTAAAAAACGCATCCTGCGAGCACATTTGCAGGATCCGTTTTTTTCCCAAAACGACGGATTGCGACGGATTGCTAAAAGTGCAAGTGTGAAAGTAGCCTTAGAAACATTGGCCTTTCTATTATATATCTATGGATATATCTATCTATAGATATATTTACAGATAGATATATCTGAAGATACATAGATGTATCTATCCATATATCTGGCTGCTTTCACACATCAGGTTTTTGCCGTCATGCCCAATCCGGTGAGTTTTGAAAAAAATGGATCCGGCGGAAAAAGATGGATCCGGTGGGAAAAAACAAATCCGGCAGAAAAAAAGGATCGGCGGAAAAAAATCAGTTCCGGTGGAAAAAACAGATCCGGTGGAAAAAAACGGATCCTGCGGAAAAAAATGGATCCGGCGGAAAAAAGGATCCATTTTTTTAAAACTCACCGGATTGTGCCTGACGGCAAAAACCTGATGTGTGAAAGCAGCCAGATATATGGATAGATATCGGGTCAAGTCTACTTCACCGCTGTGGGTCACAGTCAGCTGTTGAATTATGCTGACATCTGCCAGCATGATCCCGCAGTGCTGTGACCGACAGTACCAGGGGTAGCATTACTGCACACACAGACACCCACACACACCCACAGACACACGCACACACACACACACAGACACCCGCACACACCCGCACACACCCACAGGCACACACACACACAGACACCTGCACACACCCGCACACACACACAGACAGCTGCACACACAAGCAGTCAGCTGCATACACACTCAGACAGCCGCATACACATGTAGACAGCTGCATACACACGTAGACAGCCGCAGACACACATACTCTAAATGTTAAATGTCAAACTGCAACATTGTTCACAGCAGTGACCTGGGAGTCAGAGATGCTTCCAGGGGTCTTCCCTATGCTATTTCCATGTCATTTGAGCACTTTTCCCATTGATTTCTGCAGTTTTTAGACCCTCAAAAGACCTCCTGGTGGTCGCTGCAAAAATGCTCGAGTTTCCCATAGATTTACATTGGGCTCGTTGCTCAGGTCGAGCACCCAAGCATTCCAATTTTCTTGACCCGAACAACGAGCACCCAAGCATTTTTGTGCTCACTCATCACTATTTAATGGTTATACATTAAGTTTATGGTGTTGATTAATAATTTGACTTTGGTTTTGCCATGTTGGCTCTAGTTTCTGAGATATATAATAGTTGATTAATTAATTACAGTAGAACTCTGGCTCCAAAGTGTTGCTTTTATAGCCTACAAATTGAAATACAAAATGATTATGTGGGATATTTCATTGCCAAAGAAGCTGATAAAGAGTCAAAAGTCCAACCAAAGCTATGGCATTTGTTATCAAACACAAGTCGCATTGGGGGAATGCATTATTTTCATAGATAAAACATCTAACTAGCTGTCTTTCATTATAATTTTACATCTTGTTAAGTAAACAGCACAGATTTCTTGCTGTCTGAAACCAAAAATAAAATGTTAATATTTTACTTTTCCCTTCTCACAAATGGCACTTGTCATCATTTTCATGTGATAAGAGCTATTCTTACACTGTCATGTTCTGCAGACAGTACATCAGGTTGCAGAGGCAGGAAATATATTAGGAAATTGACACCTGCTATGTAGGAAGAAAGTATAATAATAATAAATTGATACCCAAATATATGGTGTCATTTGAACAATCATAATTCCTGATTCCTATTGTTACTGTTTTTGAGGACTTGATTAAAAACCTCTGAACCTCAGATTTCATGTTTTAATTACCGTACTAACTTACAGAAATATCCAATATCTATTGGAGTGTATTTTACTTTGCACATTAAAAGCATGATTTTACTGTTCTCGGACCATACAGTGAAGAGATATGGGGATACTTTTTATGCCATTTTTCTTATTTAGCAAAAAATATGTTTAGTCCAAACGAGCATCTATTAGAGGTGTCTTAATAACTCATGCATACGGATATACTGTCTGATGATAATCCTCTGCTGTCTAAGGCATGCTGAATAACATTCAGTGTTATACAAGTATTGTTACCATAAAATTATTGCTTTCATTAGAAGATAACTCTTTTATACTGTAAAGTGAAGAATATCATAATGTGCCACCCACAGTACTTACAGAAGCAGTCCTATAATATTTATTTTCATTCCTTAAACCTGAGTAGTGTTAGTGTAATATAAGTGTATTAATATACTCCCAGATCATGGCCTTTTGTCATTTTCTGGACCTCTTCTAAATCATGTGATGGCTCTTCCAACTTGCCGGCTAACACTGGACTCTTTCTTAGCCAGAAGTCGCTTTTACAATATAATAATAATCTTTATTTTTTATATAGCACTAACATATTCCGCAGCTCTTTACAGACATTATGATCACTGTCCCTGTTAGGGCTCACAATCTAAATTCCCTATCAGTATGTCTTTGGAATGTGGGAGGAAACCCACGCAAACACGGAGAGAACATACAAACTCTTTGCAGATGTTGTCCTTGGTGGGGTTTGAACCCAGGACTCCAGCGCTGCAAGGCTGCTGTGCTAACCACTGAGCCACCGTGCTGCTTATTGAGCGGCAGATGAAGGTTCCACTGACTTACATTGTAAAAATGACTCAGACATAGAGACTAGAGTGACCCAACTGTTGGGAATAGCTGTTATGTGACTCACATGAGGACTGGAGTAATGCTGGAAGCCGGGGAAGATGATAATTGGTGAGTGTAGCAACACTCACTTCACTATGATTTACACAGGAACAAGGAATTAGAAATAAAAAACATGAAGGCTTCTTTAAGGGGAACCTGTCACCCCCAAAATCGAAGATGAGCTAAGCCCACCAGCATCAGAGGCATATCTACAGCATTCTGTAATGCTGTAGATAAGCCCCCGATGTATCCTTAAAGATGAGAAAAAGAGGTTAGATTATACTCACCCGAGGGCGGTCACAGTACGATGGGCGTCATGGTTCGGGGCCTCCCATCTTCTTACGATGATGTCCTCTTCTGGTCTTCATGCTGCGGCTCTGGCGCATGCGTACTTTGCCCTGTTGAAGGCAGAGCAAAGTACTGCAGCGCACAGGCACGGGAAAGGTCAGAGAGGCCAGGCGCCTGCGCACTACAGTAGTTTGCTCTGCACTCAACAGTCAAAGTACGCCTGCGCCGGAGCTGCAGCATGAAGACAGGAAGAGGACGTCATCGTAAGAAGATGGGAGGCCCCAGACCGGTGCGGACCGCTTATCGGACCGGACAGCAGTGGGAACGCCCCTGGGTGAGTATAATCTAACCTCTTTTTCTTATCTTTCAGGATACATTGGGGGCTTATCTACAGCATTCCAGAATGCTGTACATAAGCCCCTGATGCCGGTGGGCTTAGCTCATCTTCGATTTTGGGGGTGACAGGTTCCCTTTAAGTATTTTAAATATGGATTTGCAGGAACTGCCCTTGCCAATATAAAAGCTTTATGAACATACTCTGTCATGAGCTGTAACTATAGTTTTGCAATGTGTAAGATGGATAGTGTTTCCTGTATTATGATTGTTTTTATTTTTGTTGTAAATGTATAGTAACTGATAATTTGAAAAATAGGCTGCAAGGACATTGGGCATTGTTTATGCTTTCAGAAATGTGACATATATGAATAAAAGAAAGGACCTGGAAAGTCACAATTAAATAACATTTCTTTTAAAAATTGTGAGAGAATTGCTACTGAAATAACAATTTATTCTGGAGAATCATGTCCCAGTAACTTAGTCTACCTCTAACAGTGGATAGGTGGCCACTCGTCTATGGCTGTCTTCATTCACTTATATGGGAGTTTAAAAATCAGAGTGCAAAAGTGCTTGGCTAATTTCAGAACTTCTATACAAATAATTGTAGAAGCAATGACAGACATGTGCAGCGTCCTTTATTCTTTGGATAAAAACTGACCTCACTGGTGTTACTTCTATTGGACATTTACAGCATATCCTGTGGATATCATAAATGTTGGAGAACCCTTATTATCATCAAATAGCTCTGAAATCATCGTGGGCAAATATACATTGAAGAAACTGCATGTTAATTCAGGGGGTATTCTTGACTGTAAACCTCTACAAAAACCAGGTAATAATAAATAATCAAAAATATGTATTTAATTGATAAGATCAGAAAGCTTGGACAAGAAAGTTTAAAAACACTAAAGATTTATTTTACTAAAAGTGCACTCCTCCAATTAAAGTTTTTATCATCTTAATATATTGCAATCATCATTTTAAATAGCACTGTGTATTACAATTGCTAATTTTGCCTTTCTAAACAGTAATTATTACTTTTTCTCTGCTCTGTGTACAAACAGGAAGTGTATTTTGCCTGCATTTATCATTTCCCTCTTCACCGCCTGACCCAGTGGCTTCTCCTCCCCCTGTCTGGGACTTAATTATGACTCAAAAAGAGACTTCATGTTACTGCATAGAGCTTAGAAGGATTCAGCTAGTCAGTTTTTAATCATGTGATGTCATAGACCTTATGAAAAAGAGAAGAATTAACTGGGTAGAAAGACAAAATGAGCAATTGTAAGTACACAGTGCTTTATAATAGGATGATTGCAATACACTAAGATGATAACATTTTTGATAGAAGCAATTCCTTAATTATATTATTTTTGTAGGCATAACCATATTTATTTTCTTTCATCTCCTTGTCATTTAATATATGCACTTTACTCATACACACGTGGTCAAAAGTGTTGGCACCCCTCGTTTAATGACAGAAAAACCCGCAATGATCACAGAAATAACTTGAATCTGACAAAAGTAAGAATAAATAAAAAATCTATGAAAATGAACAAATGAAAGTCAAACATTGCTTTTCAACCATGCTTCCACAGAATTTAAAAAAAAATTAAACTCATGAATTAGACCTGGACAGATATGGTGGCACCCCTGAAAATAATGTGACAAAAGGGACATGTTACATCAAGGTGCATCCACTAAGTAGCATCACAGGTGTCTACAATCTTGGAATCAGTGAGTGGGCCTGTATATAGGGATACAGATACTCACTGTGCTGTTTGGTGACATGATGTGTATCACACTCAACATGGACCAGAGGAAGCAAAGATAAGAGTTGTCTCAGGAGATTAGAAAGAAAACTATAGACAAACATGTTAAAGGTAAAAGTTATAAGACAATCTCAAAGCAGCTTGATGTTCCTGTGACTACAGTTGCACATATTATTCAGAAATTTATGATCAATGGGACTGTAGCCAACCTCCCTGGACAAGTCCACAGGAGGAGAATTGATGAAAAATCAGAGACGATTAATGCGAATGGTAACAAAAGAACCCAGAAAAACTTCTAAACATATTAAAGGTGAACTTCAAGCTCAAGGAATATCTGTGTCAGATCGCACCATTTGTCGTTGTATGAGCCAAAGTGGACTTCATGGGAGACGACCAAGGAGAACACCATTGTTGAAAAAAAATAAATCATAAAAAAGCCAGACTGGAATTTGCCAAACAACATTCTGGGATAATGTCCTATGCACAGATGAGACAAAAATTGAACTTTTTGGCAAGGTACTACAGCTCTAGGTTCACAGACGGAAAAATGAAGCATATCAAGAAAAGAACACTGTCCCTTCTGTGAAACATGGAGGAGAATCTTATGTTCTGTGGCTGCTTTGCTGCATCTGGCACAGAGTGTCTAGAATCTGTGCAGGGTACAATGAAATCTTAAGACTATCAAGAGATTCTAGAGAGAAATATGCTGCCCAGTGTCAGAAAGCCTGGTCTCATTGGCAGATCATGGGTCTTGCAACAGGATAATGACCCAAAACACACAGCTAAAAACACCCAGGAATGGCAAAGAGGAAAACACTGGACTATTCTGAAGTGGTCTTCTGTGAGCCCTGACCTAAATACTATTGAACATCTTTTAACCCCTTCCCGACCCATGACGCCACGTAGGCGTCATGAAAGTCGGTGCCAATCCGACCCATGACGCCTATGTGGCGTCATGGAAAGATCGCGTCCCTGCAGGCCGGGTGAAAGGGTTAACTCCCATTTCACCCGATCTGCAGGGACAGGGGGAGTGGTAGTTTAGCCCACGGGGGTGGCTTCACCCCCCCGTGGCTACGATCGCTCTGATTGGCTGTTGAAAGTGAAACTGCCAATCAGAGCGATTTGTAATATTTCACCTATTATAACTGGTGAAATATTACAATCCAGCCATGGCCGATGCTGCAATACCATCGGCCATGGCTGGAAACAATAATGTGCCCCCACCCCAACCAACCGATCGCCCCCCCAGCCCTCCGATCTGGCCGGTACACTGCTCCGGCTCCCCTCCGTCCTGTGCTCCGCTTCCCCCGTGCTCCAATCACCCTCCCCGTGCTCCAATCACCCCCCCTGCACTCCGATCCACCCCCCCGTGCTCAGTTCCACCCCCCGTGCTCCGTTCCACCCCCCCGTGCTCCGTTCCACCCCCCCGTGCTCCGTTCCACCCCCCCGTGCTCCGATCCACCCCCCCATGCTCCGATCCCCCCCCCCCCCGTGCTCCCCCCTACCCCATCATACTTACCGATCCTGCCGGGGTCCGTCCGTCTTCTCCCCGGTCGCCACCATTTTCCAAAATGGCGGGCGCATGCGCAGTGCGCCCGCCGAATCTGCCGGCCGGCAGATTCGTTCCAAAGTGCATTTTGATCACTGAGATAGATTAAATCCCAGTGATCAAAATAAAAAAAATAATAAATGACCCACCCCCCCATAGGTAGGGACAATAAAAAATAAAGATTTTTTATTTCCACTAATGTTAGAATAGGGTTAGGGGTAGGGTTAGGGTTGGGGCTAGGGTTAGGGTTAGGGATAGGGTTAGGATTAGGGGTAGGGTAGGGCTAGGGTTAGGGTTAGGGGTAGGGTTAGGGCTAGGGTTAGGGTTAGGGCTAGGGGTAGGGCTAGGGTTAGGGGTAGGGTTAGGGCTAGGGTTAGGGTTTCGGTATGTGCACACGTATTCTGGTCCTCTGCAGATTTTTCCGCTGCGGATTTGATAAATCCGCAGTGCTAAACCGCTGCGTATTTATGGCGGATTTACCGCGTTTTTTCTGCGCATTTCACTGCGGTTTTACAACTGCGATTTTCTATTTCAGCAGTTGTAAAACCACTGCGGAATACGCACAAAGAAGTGACATGCTGCGGAATGTAAACCGCTGCGTTTCCGTGCAGTTTTTCCGCAGCATGTGTACAGCGATTTTTGTTTCCCATAGGTTTACATTGAACTGTAAACTCATGGGAAACTGTAGCGGATCCGCAGCGTTTTCCGCAGCGTGTGCACATACCCTTTAGAATTAGGCTATGTGCACACGGTGCGGATTTGGCTGCGGATCCGCAGCAGTGTTCCATCAAGTTTACAGTTCCATGTAAACATATGGAAACCAAATCCGCTGTGCCCATGGTGCGGAAAATACCGCGCGGAAACGCTGCGTTGCATTTTCCGCAGCATGTCAATTCTTTGTGCGGATTCCGCAGCGTTTTACACCTGTTCCTCAATAGGAATCCGCAGGTGAAATCCGCACAAAAAATACTGGAAATCCGCGGAAAATCCGCAGGTAAAACGCAGTGCCTTTTACCCGCGGATTTTTCAAAAATGATGCTGAAAAATCTCACACGAATCCGCAACGTGGGCACATAGCCTTAGGGTTAGGGTTGGAATTAGGGTTGTGGTTAGGGGTGTGATTAGGGTTATGGCTACAGTTGGGATTAGAGTTAGGGGTGTGGGGGGGTTAGTGTTGGAGGTAGAATTGAGGGGTTACCACTGTTTAGGCACATCAGGGGTCTCCAAACGCAACATGGCGCCACCATTGATTCCAGCCAATCTCGTATTCAAAAAGTCAAATGGTGCTCCCTCACTTCCGAGCCCCGACGTGTGCCCAAACAGTGGTTTACCCCCACATATGGGGTACCAGCATACTCAGGATAAACTGCGCAACAATTAATGGGGTCCAATTTCTCCTGTTACCCTTGTGAAAATAAAAAAATGCTTGCTAAAACATCATTTTTGAGGAAAGAAAAATGATTTTTTATTTTCACGGCTCTGCGTTGTAAACGTCTGTGAAGCACTTGGGGGTTCAAAGTGCTCACCACATATCTAGATAAGTTCCTTGGGGAGTCTAGTTTCTAAAATGGGGTCACTTGTGGGGGGTTTCTACTGTTTAGGCACACCAGGGGCTCTGCAAACGCAATGTGACGCCCGCAGACCATTCCATCAAAGTCTGCATTTCAAAAGTCACTACTTCCCTTCTGAGCCCCGACGTGTGCCCAAACAGTGGTTTACCTACACACATGGGGTATCAGCGTACTCAGGAGAAACTGGACAACAACTTTTGGGGTCCAATTTCTCCTGTAACCCTTGGGAAAATAAAAAATTCTGGGCTAAATAATTATTTTTGAGGAAAGAAAACGTATTTATTATTTTCACGGCTCTGCATTATAAACTTCTATGAAGCACTTGGGGGTTCAAAGTGCTCACCACACATCTAGATAAGTTCCTTTCGGGGTCTAGTTTCCAAAATGCGGTCACTTGTGGGGGGTTTCTACTGTTTAGCCACATCAGGGGCTCTGCAAACGCAACGTGACGCCCGCAGAGCATTCCATCAAAGTCTGCATTTCAAAACGTCACTACTTCAATTCCGAGCCCCGGCATGTGCCCAAACAGTAGTTTACCCCCACATATGGGGTATCACCGTACTCAGGAGAAACTGGACAACAAATATTGGGGTCAAATTTCTCCTGTTACCATTGGGAAAATTAAAAAATTCTGGGCTAAATAATTATATTTGAGGAAAGAAAACATATTTATTATTTTCACGGCTCTGCATTATAAACTTCTATGAAGCACTTGGGGGTTCAAAGTGCTCACCACACATCTAGATAAGTTCCTTTCGGGTCTAGTTTCCAAAATGGGGTCACTTGTGGGGGGTTTCTACTGTTTAGCCACATCAGGGGCTCTGCAAACGCAACGTGACGCCCGCAGAGCATTCCATCAAAGTCTGCATTTCAAAACGTCACTACTTCAATTCCGAGCCCCGGCATGTGCCCAAACAGTGGTTTACCCCCACATATGGGGTATCACCATACTCAGGAGAAACTGGACAACAAATATTGGGGTCAAATTTCTCCTGTTACCCTTGGGAAAATTAAAAAAATCTGGGCTAAATAATAATTTTTGAGGAAAGAAAACGTATTTATTATTTTCACGGCTCTGCATTATAAACTTCTGTGAAGCACTTGGGGGTTCAAAGTGCTCACCACACATCTAGATAAGTTCCTTTCGGGGTCTAGTTTCCAAAATGGTGTCACTTGTGGGGGGTTTCTACTGTTAAGCCACATCAGGGGCTCTGCAAACGCAACGTGACGCCCACAGAGCATTCCATCAAAGTCTGTATTTCAAAACGTCACTACTTCACTTCCGAGCCCCGACATGTGCCCAAACAGTGGTTTACCCCCACATATGGGGTATCAGCGTACTCAGGAGAAATTGGACAACAACTTTTGGGGTCAAATTTCTCCTGTTACCCTTGGAAAAATAAAAAATTGCAGGCTAAAAGATCATTTTTGAGAAAATAATTTGTTTTTTTTTTTCATGGCTCTGCGTTATAAACTTCTGTGAAGCACTTGGGGGTTCAAAGTCCTCACCACACATCTAGATTAGTTCTGTTGGTGGACTAGTTTCCAAAATGGGGTCATTTCTGGGGGATCTCCAATGTTTAGGCACACAGGGGCTCTCCAAATGTGACATGGTGTCCGCTAATGATTGGAGCTAATTTTCCATTTAAAAAGCCAAATGGCGTGCCTTCCCTTCCGAGCCCTGCCGTGCGCCCAAACAGTGGTTTACCCCCACATATGGGGTATCAGCGTACTCAGGACAAACTGGACAACAACATTTATGGTCCAATTTCTCCTATTACCCTTGGCAAAATAGGAAATTCCAGGCTAAAAAATCATTTTTGAGGAAATAAAAATTATTTTTTATTTTCATGGCTCTGCGTTATAAACTTCTGTGAAGCACCTGGGGGTTTAAAGTGCTCAATATGCATCTAGATAAGTTCCTTGGGGGGTCTAGTTTCCAAAATGGGGTCACTTGTGGGGGAGCTCTAATGTTTAGGAACACAGGGGCTCTCCAAACACAACATGGTGTCCGCTAACAATTGGAGCTAATTTTCCATTCAAAAAGTCAAATGGCGCGCCTTCCCTTCCGAGCCCTGCCGAGTGCCCAAACAGTGGTTTACCCCACATATGAGGTATCGGCGTACTCGGGAGAAATTGCCCAACAAATTTTATGATCCATTTTATCCTATTGCCCATGTGAAAATGAAAAAATTGAGGCGAAAAAATTTTTTTGTGAAAAAAAAGTACTTTTTCATTTTTACAGATCAATTTGTGAAGCACCTGAGGGTTTAACGTGCTCACTAGGCATCTAAATAAGTTCCTTGGGGGGTCTAGTTTGCAAAATGGGGTCACTTGTGGGGGAGCTCCAATGTTTAGGCACACAGGAGCTCTCCAAACGCGACATGGTGTCCGCTAACGATGGAGATAATTTTTCATTCAAAAAGTCAAATGGCGCTCCTTCCCTTCCGAGCCTTACCATGTGCCCAAACAGTGGTTTACCCCCACATATGAGGTATCAGTGTACTCAGGAGAAATTGCCCAACAAATTTTAGGATCCATTTTATCCTGTTGCCCATGTGAAAATGAAAAAATTGAGGCTAAAAGAATTTTTTTGTGAAAAAAAGTACTTTTTCATTTTTACAAATCAATTTGTGAAGCACCTGGGGGTTCAAATTGCTCACTATGCATCTAGATAAGTTCCTTGGGGCGTCTAGTTTCCAAAATGGGGTCACTTGTGGGGGAGCTCCAATTTTTAGGCACACGGGGGCTCTCCAAACGTGACATGGTGTCCGCTAAAGAGTGGAGCCAATTTTTGATTCAAAAAGTCAAATGGCGCTCCTTCCCTTCCAAGCCCTGCCGTGCGCCCAAACAGTGGTTTACCCCCACAATGAGGGATCAGCGTACTCAGGACAAATTGGACAACAACTTTCGTGGTTCAGTTTCTCCTTTTACCATTGGGAAAATAAAAAAATTGTTGCTAAAATATAATTTTTGTGACTAAAAAGTTAAATGTTCATTTTTTCCTTCCATGTTGCTTCTGCTGCTGTGAAGCACCTGAAGGGTTAATAAACTTCTTGAATGTGGTTTTGAGTACCTTGAGGGGTGCAGTTTTTAGAATGGTGTCACTTTTGGGTATTTTCAGCCATATAGACCCCTCAAACTGACTTCAAACGTGAGGTGGTCCCTAAAAAAAATGGTTTTGTAAATTTCTTTGTAAAAATGAGAAATCGCTGGTCAAATTTTAACCCTTATAACTTCCTAGCAAAAAAAATTTTGTTTCCAAAATGGTGCTGATGTAATGTAAACATGTGGGAAATGTTATTTATTAACTATTTTGTGTCATATAACTCTCTGGTTTAACAGAATAAAAATTCAAAATGTGAAAATTGCGAAATTTTCAAAATTTTCGCCAAATTTCCGTTTTTATCACAAATAAACGCAGAATTTATTGACCTAAATTTACCACTAACATGAAGCCCAATATGTCACGAAAAACATTCTCAGAACCACTAGGATCCGTTGAAGCGTTCCTGAGTTATTACCTCATAAAGGGACACTGGTAAGAATTGCAAAAAATGGCAAGGTCTTTAAGGTCAAAATAGGCTGGGTCATGAAGGGGTTAAAAGAGCTGAAACATGCCATCTGGAAAAGGCAACTTTCAAACACGAGACAACTGGAGCAGTTTGCTCTTGAGGAATGGGCCAAAATACCTGTCAAGAGGTGCAGAAGCCTCATTGATAGTTACCGGCATCATTTGCCCACAACAAATTATTAAGTTAAGGGTACCATCATGTCTGTTTGGGCCTATTACACGAGTTTTATTTCTTTTTTAAATTCTGTGAAAGCGTGGGTGAAAAGCAATGTCTGACTTTCATTTGCTCACGTTCATATATTTCTTATTTATTTTTACTTTTGTCAGATTAAAGCTATTTCTGTGACCATTGTGGGTTTTTCTGTCGGTAATCGAGGGGTACAAACGATTTTGACCACATGTGTATGAGTGAAGTGCATAAATTAAATTACAAGGAGACGAAAGAAAATAAATATGATCATGCCTACATAAATAATTTATGCCACGTGTATTTATAAATGGCAATTTACAGCTTTACATCTATAAATGAATTTGGTTGGTGTTTTGTCAGTGATATAATCAAGTAATGCACAGCACACTTCACTATTCCTTGGTATATTCATCTATAGTTTAGTTATATTACCTCTTGCTGAATTACATATATATGATTACATATTTATTTTAGTTACGCTCACATTTTTGTGAGGTATTGTTCCACCTCTCGTTATTTTATTTTTTCTTATTTTTGCATTTCTGTAACCGTCTTGATCAGCTTTCTGTTGTCATAAACAACATTTACATATTTGATAACTTACCCTTACCTGATTCTTCCTGCTTTTTGTAGGTGTAATTATATGAATGTAGTCCAGTAGACTGTTTATTATTATTATACATTTTTTATAGCTCCATTTATTCCATGACGCTTTACATGTGAAAGGGGCAGATATAGACAAGCACAATAGGAATGAGCAAAACAAGGCGCACACAAGTACAGAAGGAGAGGGGACCCTGCCCGCGAGGGCTCACAGTCTACCGGGGATGGGTGAGGATACACTAGGAGAGGGTAGAGCTGGTCGTGCTGCGGTTCAGCAGAAGAAGTATCACTGCAGGTTGTAGGCTTGTCGGATGAGTTGGGTCTTCAGGTTCTTTTTGAAAGTTATCGTGGTAGGCAAGAGTCTGATGTGTTGGGGTAGAGAGTTCCAGAGTATGGGGAAGGCACAGGAGAGGTCTTGTATGTGGGTGTGGTAAGAAGAGATGAGAAGGAAGTAGAGAAAGAGATCTTGAGAGGATCGAATGTTGCATTTGGGTAAGTACCAGGAGACCATGTCACAGATGTATGGAGGAGACAGGTTGTGGATGGCTTTGTATGTCAAAGATAGGGTTTTGAACTGGAGTCTCTGGAAAATAGGAAGCCAATGAAGGACTTGGCAGAGAGGAGAGGCTGGGGAATAACGGGGAGACAGGTGGATTAGTCAGGCAGCAGAGTGTAGGATGGATTGGAGTGGTGCCAGAATGATTGTTTTATCTATCTATCTGTCTATCTATCTCCCATATCTATCTATCGATCTAACTACCTACTATATATATATATATATATATATATATATATATATATATACACAGTATGTGTGTGCACTGTATATATATATATATATATATATAATATAACGCTGGGAGCGTCACTCTGTCCGAAGCCTTTATAGACTGCGCAAGCGCCGGCGCAGTCTGGGCCTCACAGAGTGACGCTCCCGGGAGATCGCAGTATGCGTTAACAGAGAAGCAGGGACCGCCAGGAGGGTGAGTATCGGCTATATTCACCTGTCCTCAGTTCCACCGCTGCGCGCCGCCATCTTCCCGGTCCTCGGCCTGTGACCTTCAGTTCAGAGGGCGCGATGACGCGCTTAATGCGCACCGGCGCCGCCCTCTGACTGACCAGTCACAGCCAGAGGACTGGGAAGATGGCGGCGCGCAGCGGTGAAACGGAGGACAGGTGAATATAGTAAGTGCTGGGGGGCCTGAGCTGGCGGCGATACCGGCACCTGACCCCCACAGCGCGCCGGTGTCCCCGCCTGCTCAGGCCCCCCAGCACTCGGCGCCCAGCAACGATAGGTGAGTATGTTTTTTTTTTGTTTTGTTTTGTTTTTTATATATTGCAGCAGCATACGGGGGCATATAGAATGGAGCATGTTAAGGGGGCCATCAACCATAATGGAGCAGTGGACAGGGGCATAGAGTATGGAGCATCTGACCAGTCACAGCCAGAGGACTGGGAAGATGGCGGCGCGCAGCGGTGAAACGGAGGACAGGTGAATATAGTAAGTGCTGGGGGGCCTGAGCTGGCGGCGATACCGGCACCTGACCCCCACAGCGCGCCGGTATCCCCGCCTGCTCAGGCCCCCCAGCACTCGGCGCCCAGCAACGATAGGTGAGTATGTTTTTTTTTTGTTTTGTTTTTTATATATTGCAGCAGCATACGGGGGCATATAGAATGGAGCATGTTAAGGGGGCCATCAACCATAATGGAGCAGTGTTCGGGGGCATATAGAATGGAGCATGTTAAGGGGGCCATCAACCATAATCGAGCAGTGTACGGGGGCATATAGAATGGAGCATGTTAAGGGGGCCATCAACCATAATGGAGCAGTGTACGGGGGCATATAGAATGGAGCATGTTAAGGGGGCCATCAACCATAATGGAGCAGTGGACAGGGGCATAGAGTATGGAGCATCTTATGAGGCCATAAACCATAATGGAGCAGTGTACGGGGGCATAGAGTATGGAGCATCTTATGGGGCCATAAACCATAATGGAGCAGTGTACAGGGGCATATAGTATGGAGCATCTTATGGGGGCCATAAACCTTTATGGAACAGCGTACGGGGCATACACTATGGAGCATCTTATGGGGGCTATAAACCATAATGGAGCAGTGTACGGGGGCATATACAAGGAGCATCTAATGGGGCCATAAACCATAATGGAGCAGTGTACGGGGGCATATACCATGGAGCATCTTATGGGGGCCATAAACCTTTATGGAACAGCGTACGGGGCATACACTATGGAGCATCTTACGGGGGCCATAAACCATAATGGAGCAGTGTACGGGGCATATACTATGGAGCATCTTATGGGGGCCATAAACCATAATGGAGCAGTGTACGGGGGCATATACCATGGAGCATCTTATGGGGGCCATAAACCTTTATGGAGCAGCGTACGGGGCATACACTATGGAGCATCTTATGGGGGCCATAAACCTTTATGGAACAGTGTACGGGGCATATACTATCGAGCATTTTATGGGGGCCTTCAACCTGTATGGAGCAGTGTATGGGGCATATACTATCGAGCATTTTATCGGGGCCATAAACCTTTATGGAGCAGCGTATGGGGCATATGGATGGGAGCAGCAAATTAAAGAATGGTGGCGCAGGATGGGAGCAGCACATGACAGAACGGGGGCGCAGGATGGGAGCAGCACATGACTGAATAGGGCAGCACATGACAGAACGGGGGTGCAGGATGGGAGCAGCACATGACAGAGCGGGGGCGCAGGATGGGAGCAGCACATGACAGAATAGGGGCGCAGATGGGAGCAGCACATGACAGAACGGGGGCGCAGGATGGCAGCAGCACATGACAGAACGGGGGCGCAGGATGGAAGCAGCACATGACAGAACGGGGGTGCAGGATGGGAAGCAACACATGACAGGATGGTGGCGCAGGATGGGAGCAGCAAATGACAGGATGGGGACGCAGGATGGGTGCAGCACATGACAGGATGGGGACGCAGGATGGGTGCAGCACATGACAGGATCGGGACGCAGGATGGGTGCAGCACATGACAGGATGGGGACGCAGGATGGGTGCAGCACATGACAGGATGGGGATGCAGGATGGGTGCAGCACATGACAGGATGGGGACGCAGGATGGGTGCAGCACATGACAGGATGAGGACGCAGGATGGAGCAGCACATGACAGGATGGGGACGCAGGATGGAGCAGCACATACCAGGATGGAGACCATATACCAATATAAATGCTCGCTACCCGGGCGTAGAACGGGTTCAATAGCTAGTATATATATATACACACATATATAGTTACATAATTATTTGCATAATTTACCACAACTTGCGTACTCCCATGAAATCACTCTGTTGTATATATATATATACAGTTATATGAAAAAGTTTGGGCTCCCCTATTAATCTTAAGCTTAATGTTTTATAAAAATTGTTTTTTTTTGCAACAGCTGTTTCAGTTTCATATATCTAATAACTGTTGGACACAGTAATGTTTCTGCCTTGAAATGAGGTTTATTGTACTAACAGAAAATGTGCAATCTACATTCAAACAAAATTTGACAGGTGCATAAGTATGGGCACCCTTATCATTTTCTTGTTTTAAATACTCCAACCTACTTTTTACTGAATTACTAAAGCACTTTTTTTGATTTCTAACCTCATTAAGCTTTGAACTTCATAGCCAGGTGTATGCAATCATGAGAAAAGCTACTTAAAGTGGCCACTTGCAAATTGTTCTCCTGTTTGAATCTCCTCTGAAGAGTGGCATCATGGGCTCCTCAAAACAACTGTCTAATGATCTGAAAACAAAGATTATTCTACATAGTTGTTCAGGGGAAGGATACAAAAAGCTGTCTCAGAGATTTAACCTGCCAATTTCCACTGTGAGGAACATAGTAATGAAATGGAAGAACACAGGTACAGTTCTTGTTAAGGCCAGAAGTGGCAGGCCAAGAAAAACATCAGAAAGGCAGAGAAGAAGAATGGTGAGATCAGTCAAGGACAATCCTCAGACCACCTCCAGAGAGCTGCAGCATCAACTTGCTGCAGATGGTGTCACTGTGCATCGGTCAACTATACAACACACTTTGCACAAGGAGAAGCTGTATGGGAGAGTGATGTGAAAGAAGCCATTTCTGCAAGCACGCCACAAACAGAGTCGGCTGAGGTATGCAAAAGCACATTTGGAGAAGCCAATTTCTTTTTGGAAGAAGGTCCTATGGACTGATGAAACCAAGATTGAGTTGTTTAGTCATACAAAAAGGCGGTATGCATGGCGGCCAAAAAACACAGAATTCCAAGAAAAGCACTTGCTACCCACAGTAAAATTTGGTGGAGGTTCCATCGTGCTTTGGGGCTATGTGGCCAATGCCGGCACCGGGAATCTTGTTAAAGTTGAGGGACACATGGATTCCTCTCAGTATCAGCAGATTCTTGACAATAATGTTCATGAATCAGTGGCAATGTTGAAGTTACGCAGGGGATGGATCTTTCAGCAAGACAATGATCCAAAACACCGCTCCAAATCTACTCAGGCATTCAAGCAGAGGAACAATTGCACTTTTCTGGAATGGCCATCCCAGTCCCCAGACCTGAATATCATTGAACATCTGTGGGATCATTTGAAGAGGGCTGTCCATGCTTGGCGACCATCAAACTTAACTGAATTGGAATTGTTTTGTAAAGAGGAATGTTCAAAAATACCTTCATCCAGGATCCAGGAACTCATTAAAAGCTACAGGAAGCGACTAGAGGCTGTTATTTTTGCAAAAGGAGGATCTACTAAATATTAATGTAACTTTCTGGTGGGGTGCCCATACTTATGCACCTGTCAAATTTTGTTTGTATGCAGACTGCACATTTTCTGTTAGTACAATAAACCTAATTTCAAGGCAGAAACATTACTGTGTCCAACAGTTATTATATATATGAAACTGAAATAGCTGTTGCAAAAAAACTATTTTTATAAAACATTAAGCTTAAGATCAATTGGGGGTGCCCAAACTTTTTCATATAACTGTATATACAGTTAGGGTCAGAAATATTTGGACAGTGACACAATTTTCGCGAGTTGGGCTCTGCATGCCACCACATTGGATTTGAAATGAAACCTCTACAACAGAATTCAAGTGCAGATTGTAACGTTTAATTTGAAGGGTTGAACAAAAATATCTGATAGAAAATGTAGGAATTGTACACATTTCTATACAAACACTCCACATTTTAGGAGGTCAAAAGTAATTGGACAAATAAACATAACCCAAACAAAATATTTTTATTTTCAATATTTTGTTGCAAATCCTTTGGAGGCAATCACTGCCTTAAGTCTGGAACCCATGGACATCACCAAACGCTGGGTTTCATCCTTCTTAATGCTTTGCCAGGCCTTTACAGCCGCAGCCTTCAGGTCTTGCTTGTTTGTGGGTCTTTCCGTCTTAAGTCTGGATTTGAGCAAGTGAAATGCATGCTCAATTGGGTTTAGATCTGGAGATTGACTTGGCCATTGCAGAATGTGCCACTTTTTGGCACTCATGAACTCCTGGGTAGCTTTAGCTGTATGCTTGGGGTCATTGTCCATCTGTACTATGAAGCGCCGTCCATCAACTTTGCAGCATTTGGCTGAATCTGGGCTGAAAGTATATCCCGGTACACTTCAGAATTCATCCGGCTACTCTTGTCTGCTCTTATGTCATCAATAAACACAAGTGACCCAGTGCCATTGAAAGCCATGCATGCCCATGCCATCACGTTGCCTCCACCATGTTTTACAGAGGATGTGGTGTGCCTTGGATCATGTGCCGTTCCCTTTCTTCTCCAAACTTTTTTCTTCCCATCATTCTGGTACAGGTTGATCTTTGTCTCATCTGTCCATAGAATACTTTTCCAGAACTGAGCTGGCTTCTTGAGGTGTTTTTCTGCAAATTTAACTCTGGCCTGTCTTTTTTTTTTATTGATGAATGGTTTGCATCTAGATTTGAACCCTTTGTATTTACTGTCATGGAGTTTTCTCTTTACTGTTGACTTAGAGACAGATACACCTACTTCACTGAGAGTGTTCTGGACTTCAGTTGATGTTGTGAACGGGTTCTTCTTCACCAAATTAAGTATGCGGCGATCATCCACCACTGTTGTCATCCGTGGACGCCCAGGCCTTTTTGAGTTCCCAAGCTCACCAGTCAATTCCTTTTTTCTCAGAATGTACCCAACTGTTGATTTTGCTACTCCAAGCATGTCTGCTATCTCTCTGATGGATTTTTTCTTTTTTTTCAGCCTCAGGATGTTCTGCTTCACCTCAATTGAGAGTTCCTTTGACCGCATGTTGTCTGCTCACAGCAACAGCTTCCAAATGCAAAACCACACACCTGAAATCCACCCCTGACCTTTTAACTACTTCATTGACTACAGGTTAACGAGGGAGACGCCTTCAGAGTTAATTGCAGCCCTTAGAGTCCATTGTCCAATTACTTTTGGTCCCTTGAAAAAGAGGACGCTATGCATTACAGAGCTATGATTCATAAACCCTTTCTCCGATTTGGATGTGGAAACTATCATATTGCAGCTGGGAGTGTGCACTTTCAGCCCATATTATATATATAATTGTATTTCTGAACATGTTTTTGTAAACAGCTAAAATAACAAAACTTGTGTCACTGTCCAAATATTTCTGGCCCTAACTGTATATATATATATATATATATATATATATATATATATATATATACTACTCCTGAGTTGAACCTGTGTTGGACACTGTCTTCTGCCAGTTCAATTTTTTTATTTTCCTTATCACCTTAGACCCAACTCAAGTTCTTTGATTACTTTATTTTTACATATAACTATACATAAAAAAAAATACTGTGCATTGAAAGCATGGCATAGTGACATTTCTGTCACTATGCAAATCAATCCTATTCTTCCTGACTTTTTTTCCACAATGTCTAAGGCAAAAATAATGATGAAGTGCATTTCGTCTGCTAAGCAATCATAATCACAAATAGCAAATAATTCAAAACACAATCCCTGGAGAGTGCTGTTAAGGTATTACTGCTACAATTATAGCACTTAATACAATAGTTTGCTCCCAAACCTAATAATGGTTTACATACATAATGAAAATTAATAGTGTATGGAATTTACTTATTCGGACTATTACTACATATTGACTTGATCAAATCTCAGCAAGTTGATTACCAATGAGATTTTTTAATGTTTTAACAATTTCTACAGAATGGTTTCAAGGGAGTATGCAAGCTATGGTAAATCATAAAATTCATTTTGTTTTGCATCAATTCATTCATCTGTGTTCCCGCTAATCACCTCATTTAAAAATTCAATAAACCTAAATACCTGGATTTATGGTGCTTTGTCAGACTGAACAAGGGAATATAAGCAGTGCGCAACAACATGTCTATTGCAACTTAAAGACCAACATTGAGTTGAAAACAATTAAAAAGACTCTGCAGCAATAATTATATTCACAGTGTTAGCAAATAAAATAAATTAAAACCGATTTAATTTCTGCTGTGGGAGATAGAGAGGAAATACTGAAAGGTTTTAATGCAGACACTTAAGACATTAAAGTAGAGTTAAAGTGAAACTTTAAACAGTCTATAAAGTGTTGCTGCAGCATTAGGAGTTCTTAATTGCAATGAGTGTATATACAGTATGCTGCACAGGGGCATTTTAAGACTATGTGTCTCTGTAACATTTTGTAATGGTTCACTAAATATCTATCTACTGTGGTATAGATTAAATTAAGCGAAATAGCCTTAAAATGTGTCAGACTTGATTGAAAAATAATGGCTTGACTGAAAAATAATGGCATGACAAGGATTTAAACAATATGTAGCCTTCGGTAAAATAAATATTTGCTTGAATTTTTTTTTTCAATTAGTATTTATTCTTTCCTTTTTAATATCTCCTGATATTATGATGGCCTGTATGATACATAAAAAAATACTTGTTTTAGCTTTTATTGATGTAAACTTATTGTATACTATAAAACATATTGAGGTTGCTAGCTGGGGTTTCTACTGAACAAAATTCAGTGTACAAAACGTTAGCTGTAGATAATAAAAAACAAAAATGTTTATTTTAAGATTTGAAACATTTAATAAAATGTTGCACAAATGAAATTCCAGTCAAGCTCTCCTTTCCTAAATCTATCTACACTATGTGACTGATAAGACTTGGAAAAGAACATACTTTTTAAAGTTAATGAATATTTGAGGCCAAAAAGATGGCACCTTGAGAAGTAACACTTAATGTGTGCAAAAAAAATGAAATTCTGATATTCTTTACAAATGTGTACACCTACATGTGGAATTCACTGTTCGTATCTACATTAAAGGGGTTGTGCAGTAATAGATAACACTTTCTTAATAGCTAATACTTACCTCACTGACCCACACTATTCCTCCAATGTCAACATTGTATCTCATGGGATCACTCTTCATTGTTAAATCTTGTGACTGCTGCAACTAATGATTTGCCATTGATCAGCTGCAGCCTTGAGTGCTGTGTCAGCCGAGGTTCCTTGGCTGATATCCTGTTGTGTCTGTCTGGAAACAGAGGCATCCCCGGTTTATATTCCAGAGCTCTCATTCAGGGCATGCTCCCACATGATTAGGAAAAGGTGAGTGGAGGGAATCCCCTACTATTCAATTAAACTGCATATTTGTCCTCCAAGTTGTGCAGACTAGTACACTGCAGGGAGCTGAATCAATCTGTAATCAGCAGGTATTCCACAAACTAACATACAACAAAAGTCAACAGACACACTCAAATGTAACAATGGCTCATGCCCCTTGACTTATTGAATAAAAGGAACAATATGTCATAAGTTAGAATAATTCACCTCCACACTAGTAGCCAGGTTGATGCTGGTATGCAATTATAGTGTAATATGTGCTTCTATAGTTTATTTATCATAAATCACCAGACATCTCTATAGCATACATGTTTATATTTCTTATTTACATTTAATTTGTATCTGTTTAACCATTCCCTAGCACAAATATGCTGACCTCATTTCTGCTTCATCAAATTTTATTTTTCTTTCTGGCTTACTGCAGTCTAGTTGTCACAAAATCCAACAGCCCCAACGGGGTCGGTCAGCAGATGGCACAGCACACACACAACGGGATGGGAAAGGGAAAGGAAGGCCCTACCAATAGGGAATGAGGGATGGTCGCCACCTAAGCGCAAACCTGATCCTGTCCCTGCACTCCCCTAACACCCTAAGTGGGTCCTCCCGCCACCACCATTAGGAACCTCGTCCCACTCTGTCACCTCCCACTGCTCTGGCTAGCGCACTGGCTGGCAAGGGTGCTAGCTTCACCACTGCAGATGGTACCACAAGTGACAAACATGAGAGGGACAAGGAATAAACACAACACTTAGCTTCCAGACTCCGCTGCCAAGCTCCACACAGCAGAAGAGACAGAAAGAGGACTCCAAACACCAGAAGTAGCTGACACCAGAGAGCTGCAACTGCACGGCTGGTCTCCATAGAGAAACTCTATCACCGACAGTCAGCTGATGCATCAGGTGACCATTTCAAGGATGATGGGATTGGTCACCACCCACATCAGCTGATCTAGTCACTCTGCAGCAGGCTTCCAGCAAAGTAAACTAATATTAACCCCGGCTGGTCCAGAAAGATAAAAAGCTACAAACATAGTGAAGCCAGAACTGCCACACATCCAAAATTGGATGGTGACACTAGTCTTTTAGATTCAAAACTTTTGAGGCATTGTTATAAATAGAGATGAGCATACTGGTTCTATGATAATTCAAACACTTCAGATTCAATTTACATGGATTGCAAAATAAAAAGAAAAGCTTATGATGTATTCGGTGACCACTCATCCTTACCCATAATGCCCTGTAGGTATTACATCATATTGCCTATACCAATTTATCAGGTTAATTGTTTTACCTTTTTCAGTGGAGGACAGTACCTGGATTATAAAGGATTAGCCTGTGAAGCACAACCAGGTGCAGGGCTGGCAAACGCCAGAGTTGGAATCATATCTAGATTCACTGTGTAAGTGACTACTGTAACCTCCTGCTCTGTGGCCTCCCCTCGAACACTCTCGCACCCCTCCAATCTATTCTAAATTCAGCTGCCCGACTAATCCACATGTCCCCCCGCTATTCCCCAGCCTCTCCCCTCTGTCAATCCCTTTACTGGCTCCCAATTACCCAGAGACTCCAGTACAAAAGCCTAACCATGACATACAAAGCCATCCACAACCTGTCTCCTCCATACATCTGTGACCTCGTCTCCCGGTACTTTCCTGCACACAACCTCTGATCATCACAAGATCTCCTTCTCTACTCCCCTCTTATCTCCTTTTCCCACAATCGCATACAAGATTTCTCTCGCGCATCACCCCTACTCTGGAACTCTCTACCACAACATATCAGACTCTCACCTACCATCGAATCCTTCAAAAAGAACCTGAAGACCTACCTCGACCAAACCACTGCACGACCAGCTCTATCCTTACCTACTGTGTCCTCACCCATCCCTTGTAGATTGTGAGCCCTCGCTGGCAGGGTCCTCTCTCCTCCTGTACCAGTTGTGACTTGTATTGTTCAAGATTATTGTACCTGTTTTTATTATGTATACCCCTCCTCACATGTAAAGCACCATGGAATAAATGGTGCTATAATAATAATAAATAATAATAATAATATTGACAGACATACGGGGTCATCAGCAGACCCCTGCTGTGATGACAAGCCATTGGTGCCCTGCATGTTAAATCACGCTGTCAGAAATTGACATGGAATAAATGGCGCTATAATAATAAATAATAATCTACTTTATAATTGTCTAAGGGTTACTTCCGTCTTTCTGTCTGTCCTTCTGTCACGGTTATTCATTCGCTGATTGGTCTCGCCAGCTGCCTGTCATGGCTGCCGCGACCAATCAGCGACGGGCAGAGTCCGGAAGAAAATGGCCGCTCCTTACTCCCCGCAGTCAGTGCCTGTCGCCCGCATACTTCCCTCCGGTCACCGCTAACACAGGGGTAATGCCGGCGGTAACGGACCGCGTTATGACACGGGTAACGCACTCCATTACCGCCTCTATTAACCCTGTGTGTCCTCAACTTTTTAATATTGACGCTGCCTATGCGGCATCAATATTAAAAAAATGTAATGTTAAAAATAAGAATAAATAAAAAACCTGCTATACTCACCCTCCGTAGTTGCTCGCGCTGGCCCCCATCTTCTGTTGCAGGTTCTGGTGGCAAAGATGGTATGAGAGAAGGACCTGCCATGACGTCATGGTCACATGACCGCGACATCATCACAGGCCCTGTGCGCCTGCGCTAGAAAGACCTGCCATGACGTCATGGTCATGTGACCGCGACATCATCACAGGTCTTGCGCTCATACCAAACCTGGGACCGAAAGCTGCCATGGACTACAATGGGCCCTCGGAAAGGTGAGTATATGTTTATTTTTTATTTTTTAACCTGTGACAAAATGGCTTGGCAATATACTACGTAGCTGGGCAATATACTACGTGACTGGCCAATATAATACGTGGCTCTGTGCTGTATACTACGTCACTGGGCAATATACTACGTCACTGGGCAATATACTACGTGGCTGCGCAATATACTACGTCACTAGGCAATATACTACGTAACTGGGCAATATACTACGTGGCTGCACAATATACTATGTCACTAGGCAATATACTACGTAACTGGGCAATATACTACGTAACTGGGCAATATACTACGTGGCTGGGCAATATACTACATGGTTGGGCAATATAGTACGTGGCTGGGCAATATACTACGTGGTTGGGCAATATACTACGTCACTGGGCAATATACTACATCACTGGGCAATATACTTTGTAGCTGGGCAATATACTACGTGTCTGGGCAATATACTACATCACTGGGCAATATACTACGTGTCTTGGCAATATACTACATGTCTGGGCAATATACTACGTAACTGGGCAATATACTGCGTGGCTGGGCAATATACTACGTGGCTGGGCAATATACTATGTGGCTTGGCAATATACTACGTGGACATGCATATTCTAGAATACCCGATGCGTTAGAATTGGGCCACCATCTAGTAATAATAATAAGTGGCTTTATAGATCAACATAAGCTAAATGTCTCTCTTTCTCTCTCTACTCCTTACAAAAAGTAAGGGTGCTAAAAATATATATTTCTGAGCAAGCAGAAGCCTTCCAGTATTCACGCAAATTTATTCTCTGTGAATCAAATTTTGTGCAAAATTCATCAAAGATGTTGAGTTTGAATTTAAATGGATCCACTCATCTCTAGTTATAAATTAACTCTGACTCTGAGTTCTGCCTTAGAAGCACAATGGTTAAAGGTAATGCTTTCCAAAAACTAGAGTGCACGTTTCAAATCTTATTAGGGGTGTTTTATACATTTTATTTTTCCTTTTGAGAAAGGTTTTGAATGAGAAGCTGAAAATTGAAAAAAAACAGTTGTGCTCAAAAGTTTACATACCCCTGGGAGAATTTTTGCTTTCTTAAGGTACCTTCACACTCAGCGACGCTGCAGCGATACCAACAACGATGTCGATCGCTGCAGCATCGCTGTTTGGTCGCTGGAGAGCTGTCACACAGACAGCTCTCCAGCGACCAACGATCCCGAGGTCCCCTGTAACCATGGTAAACATCGGGTTACTAAGCACAGGGCCGCGCTTAGTAACCCGATGTTTACCATGGTTACCAGCGTAAATGTTAAAAAAACAAACACTACATACTTACCTTCAGCTGTCTGTCCTCCGGTGCTCTGCTTTCCTCTGCACTGTCAGCGCCGGTCAGCCGGAAAGCAGAGCGGTGACGTCACCGCTGTGCTTTTCGGCTGGCCGGCGCTGACACAGGATGCAGGAGGAGTGCAGAGAAGCACAGCACCGGGGACAGACAGCTGAAGGTAAGTATGTAGTGTTTGTTTTTTTAACGTGTACGCTGGTAACCATGGTAAACATCGGGTTACTAAGCGCGGCCCTGCGCTTAGTAACCCGATGTTTGCCCTGGTTACCAGTGAAGACATCGCTGGATCGGCATCACACACGCCGATCCAGCGATGTCAGTGGGAGATCCAGCGACAAAATAAAGTTCTGGACTTTCCTCAGCGACCAACGATCTCCCAGCAGGGGCCTGATCATTGGTAACTGTCACACATAACGATTTCCTTAACGATATCGTTGCTACGTCACAAAAAGCAACGATATTGTTAACGATATCGTTATGTGTGACGGTACCTTTAGCCTTTTTTCAAAGAATATGAATGATAACATCAAAACTTTTCTCCACTCATGGTTAGTGGTTGGATGAAGCCATTTATTGTCAAACTTCTGCATGTTCTCTTTTTAAATCATAATGACAAACCAAAACGTACAAATGACCCTGATCAAAAGTTCACATACTATGGTAATTTTGGCCTGATAACATGCACAGAAGTTGACACAAATGGGTTTGAATGGTTACCAAAGGTAATATCCTCACCTGTGACCTGTTTGCTTGCAATCAAAATGTGTGCATAAAAGCAGAGTGAGTTTCTGGGATCCAGACAGACTCTTCATCTTTCATCCAGCCACTGATGTTTCTGGATTGTGGTTCATGGGGAAAGCAAAAGAATTGTCAATGGATCTACGGGAAAAGGTAGTTTAACTGTATAAAACAGGAAAAGGATACAAAAAGATATCCAAGGAATTGATAAAGCCAATCAGCAGCGTTCAAACTGGGATTAACAAATAGAAAATCAGGGGCTCTGTAAAAACAAAACCACGGTCAGGTAGTGATAGGGTTTGGCGAAATGCACCAAATATATATTTAAAGAGTAATCGGTGCGTTCGCAACCCGGGGTCCACCGTGCAGGAGTAAAACCCGCTGCTAGTAACTGACGGTAATATTTGGCGGTATAAGTGAACAATGTTACTGCACAGAGTCACTAAAGACAAGAGAACGCTGTGCCTTGTTAACCTCACAGAGGTCATGCAGTCAGAATAGCATACGCAAATCTACTCACCGGAGGGGCAGGTATTCTAGAGGCTTATTTCAGCTGAACTCTGAAACCACATTCATATGACAACACTGGCGCAGAACACATAAGTTAGTTGATACTAGCACATGGCCGTGACCTTTTTTTATAGCTGCAGCAACTTCAGGACCTCCCTAGAGGACAAATGGGAGCTGCTGCAGTACCTGAGCAACTTCAGGACCTTCGTAGAGGACCAATGGGAGCTGCTGCAGTACCTGAGCATTTGACCCCCGACCTCCAATGAGAGATCTTACCCTGGGCATGCTCAGAAGGGGAAAAGCAGGACTTAGTCCCAGAGATGTCTGCTTGCCACTGACCAGTACTGGTTACAATGGCTGAACCTGGAAAGGCAGCAGTAGTCATCCGCACCATATCAGGCTTAGCCAGACGCTGAGACCGTCGTCTCTGCTGGGCAGGCTCCACTGAAGCTGGAGAAGAATGGGAGACCACAGCAGAGATGGCTTGATACTCCCCCTGTGCAGAGGCGGGAACTCGTCCCCTAACAGGCAGACCAACAAAAATGTCATCCACAACTTGCAGGAAATTTGTTCAGGATGCAAAGAAAAACCCACAAATAACATCACCTGAAATACAGGACTCTCTGAAAACTAGCAGTGTGGCTGTTTCAAGATACGCATGTCATGTGGAAAGCAAAAGAATTGTCAACGGATCTATGGGAAAAGGTAGTTGAACTGTATATAACTGGAAAGGTATGCAAAAAGATATCCAAGAAATTAATAATGCCAGTCAGGGCTCTGTAAAAACATAACCACAGTCAGGTAGAACAGCAAAAATGTCATCCACAACTGCCAGGAAAATTGTTTGGGATGCAAAGAAAAACCCACAAATAACATCAGCTGAAATACAGAACTCTCTGAAAATTAGCGGTGTGGTTGTTTCAAGATGCACCATAAGGTGGCACTTGAAGAAAAATGGGCTGCATGGTCGAATCACCAGAAGAAAGTCATTAAGGTGAAATTGCCACAAACTGTCTCGCCTACAATGCACAAAACAGCACAGAGACAAGCCTCAAAACTTCTCGAACAAGGTAATTTGGAGTGATGAGATCAAAATTGAACATTTTGGCCACAACCATAAACGTTACTTTTGGAGAGAGGTCAGTAAGGCCTATAATGAAAGGAACACCATTCCTACTCTAAAGCACGGAGGTGGATTGCTGATGTTTTGAGAATGTGTAAGATACAAAGGCACAGGAAACTTGGTTAAAGTTGAAGGAAAGATGAATGCAGCACAATATCAGCAAATACTGGAGGCAAATTTGCACTCATCAGCCTGGAAGCTGCGCATGGGACATACTTGGACATTCCAACGTCACAAGGATTCAAAACACAATGCCAAGTCGACCTGTCATTGGCTACAGCAGAACAAAGTGAAGGTTCTGGAGTGGCCATCTCAGGCTCCTGACCTCAATATCATTGAGCCACTCTGGGGAGATCTCAAGCGCGCAGTTCATGCTAGACAGCCTAGGAATTTACAGGAGCTAGAGTTTTTTTGCCAAGAAGAGTAGGAAGCTTTACCATCTGAGAAAATAAAGAACCTCATCCACAACTACAACAGAAGACTTCAACCTGTCATTGATGTTAGAGAACGCAACACACGGTATTAAGGAATGGGGAATGTGAACTTTTGATCAGGGTCATTTGGATGTTTTGGGTTGTCTTTATGATTTAAAAGAGAAAACACAGTAGTTTAACAACAAATGGCTTCACCAAACCACCAACCACAAGTGGAGAAACAGTTTTGGTGTTATGATCCATATCCTCTGAAAAAAGGCCAGGAGATCAAAAATGCTGAGGGGTATGTAAACTTTTGAGCACAACTGTATCTGTGCTAATAAAGCTCGCCTTTTTCACTGATATCCATTGGTGTGCTGCATCCAGCCAATATATATATATATATATATATATATATATATATATATATGATACAACCACTTGCAATTAATTAACTCATTATATGAGTGGTCATAACTAGAGTTGAGCGACTTTTACATTTTTAGGATCGAGTCGGGTTTCGCGAACCCCGACTTTGTCAATCGTCGGGTCAGGTGAAATCGTCTGATTATTGCAAAAAGTCGGGGACCGACCGAAACACAAAGCCCAATGCAAGTCAATGGGGAATCAAAGTCGGCAGTGAGTGGAGGACAGGAAAACATCTACAGTGCCCATTTTAATGCCAAAAAAATCAATTCTTATTTCTTAAGCTTGTCAATCTTAATTTACATTATAATAATAGTTAGGCATTGAAAACAGGAGTTCATTTGGCTAAAGTTGTGGGGGGGTAGGGCTGGCTCAAGAATTTCATGGGCCCAGGAAACGCGGAATATGTCACGGCGGTAGAGCAGGGAGAGGTAAGTATTTCAACTTTGCAAGTGCTGTGATTCTGAGCAAGCAGGGGGGCCCACTCGTTGTCACTTGGCACTGGCACAGGGCCCCTCATAGTACGGCCGTGTGTTTGAAGGCGGGTGGCGCCTCCCACTGCCAGAGACATTTTTGCATACTATGAGGGGCCCTGTGCCACTGACGTCGCCAATGAGTATGCCCCCCACCTGAAGAAGGAACCTGCACTTTCATATGCACCTTCCTCTTTGTCCCTGTGTAAGGTGGTATAGTATGCGGGAAGGGGAACCTGACTTTCAGCTGGGTCAGATTCAGGCTGTGTAGAGTACAAGGGGAATGTAGTGGCCATGGTCAGCAGACTCATATAGCAGTGGCTGGGCAATGGGCAGGATGAGGAGGAAACACAGATATAGGCCCAAATAATAAAGTAGGCAAAATGCAGTTCACAATTGTTAACAGGACTAAACAGGTGGCATATCTTTGTTCAGTGGAGGATAACTGTAATGAGTGGCGCAAACACAGTTAGTAGGCCCACAATAAAAAAGTAGGCTATATGCAGTACAAAATTGGTAAAAGGACTAAACAGGCGGCATAGCTACTTACTGGGGTGGGCTCCTCTGCTGAGTAGCAGACAGTGGTAGTAGGCGCAAAGTATTAACTGGTCAAAATGGAGGCCAGGGCCCCTGTATATTTTAAATATCATCTATCATTTCAACAAATTTGTATTTACAGTGCCATTGAAGGATTTAACTGCACATACTACACAGTGGTGGAGCAGGGAGAGGTAAGTATTGCAAGTGGTAGAGCACTGTTCGAGCTGGGGGGAACACTCTATCGTGGGTGGCGGTACTGGCATAGGGCCCCTCATATTACGACGGTGTGTCTGACATTAGTTGTACACCACCACCGTCAAAGACACTTCTTTGTACTATGAGGGACCCTGTGCCAGTGCCATCTCCCAAGAGTGGGCGCACCCACCTGTCCAGGCAAATGGCACTCGCACGGGTGCTTGCGCCAGGTAGTGACCACGGCCCTGTTGGGGGAGTCAGCCCATTTAGGGAGGTATAAAAATGGCCTATGGTGGACATTCAGCAGCTGCAAATGGCGGAATTAGAGAAGTCAGTAAGAGGAGGCCAAAAGCAAGACATTTTTCAGGCAAGCTACTTGTCAGCAGGGGAATGTGGGGCAAAATAATTTGAAATCCATGATTGAAGGTTAGATCATCCGGCTTTAAAAGCTGTTTTCCTACTCCCAGATAAGGGAGCCTTCAAGGCCTTGTGTATCCAGATGATGACGCTGGCTCAACACCTCCAGCCTTAGGTGCTATTGTGCTTTTGCCACTACCACCAGATGCACCACCACCACCACCACCATCAGTACCAACTGGCAACTACCGCCCATGGGCTCTTCCACCAGACTTCCTAATTTTTTGGAAAATCTAACCAAAATAACACCCGTTATATGGTACTGTAACACAAGGTAGAAGGTGTATATAAACTTGTTGAGAATTTAAATCTCCCTTTTTTGAGGGGAGACTGAACCAAAACTCAGGCCCTGTGCATAAAACAACACAATGTAAGTGGCAGAAAGTGACTGGCTGATATAAGACAAACTAACAGGACTGAAGTATATCCACTTTGTAAGAATTTGAATCTCACTTTTTTGGGGGGAGACTGAACCAAAACTCAGGCTCAGTGCATAAAACAACACACTGTAAGTGGCAGAAAGTGGCTGGCTGATATACGACAAACTAACAGGACTGAAGTATATCCACTTTGTGAGAATTTGAATCTCACTTTTTTGGGGGGAGACTGAACCAAAACTCAGGCCCAGTGCATAAAACAACACAATGTAAGTGGCAGAAAGTGTACTTCATTGTACTATGAGGGACACTGTGCTAGTGCCATCACCCAAGAGTGGGCGCACCCACCTGTCCAGGCGAACGGCACTCGCACGGGTGCTTGCGCCAGGTGGTGACCACGGCCCTGTGGGGGGAGTCAGCCCATTTAGGGAGTTATAAAAATGGCCTATGGTGGACATTCAGCAGCTGCAAATGGCGGAATTGGAGAAGTCAGTAAGAGGAGGCCAAAAGCAAGACATTTTTCAGGCAAGCTACGTGTCAGCAGGAGAAGGTGGGGCAAAATAATTTGAAATCCATGATTGGTTCATTTTAATGAAGGTTAGATCATCAACATTCTGGGTAGCCAGACATGTCCTTTTTTTGGTCAGTATTGAACCAGCAGCACTGAAGACTAGGCTTGAGCGAAATGGATCGGACAAATTCAAAAGTCGCCAACTTTTGGCAAAGTCGGGTTTCATGAAACCCGACCTGATCCTAGTGTGGGATCGGCCATGCGGTCGGCGATTTTCGCGCCAAAGTCGCGTTTCGTATGACGCGTTTGGCGCCATTTTTTCAGCCAATGAAGGCGTGGACGCCTATCGCCATCTTGTCACTTGTGCGCTGTAGCGATTTGCAATGTGTAACACCAGCTTTTCTGTTCAGGGACAGAGGAGAGAGAGAGAGAGAGATAGAGAGAAAAAAAAAAAGTTAAATTTCCCATTGACTTTGCATTGGGTTTCGTGTTTCGGTCGATCCCGGACTTTTCGCCATAATTGGCTGATTTCACTCGACTCGACTTTTGAGATACTCGACCCTAAAAAAGTAAAAGTCGCTCAACCCTACTGAAGACTCTTTCTGATAGCACACTAGCAGCAGGGCAAGCGAGCTCCTATAATGCAACACAATGTGGCAGAAAGTGGCTGGCTGATATATGACAAACTAACAGGCCTGAAGTATATCCACTATGTGAGAATTTGAATCTCACTTTTGTTGGGGGAGACTGAACCAAAACTCAGGCCCAGTGTATAAAGCAACACAATGTAAGTGGCAGAAAGTGGCTGGAAGATATATGAAAAAAATACAAGGACTGTAGTACAATTTCAATCTCCCCACAATGATCTCAGGAAAAGTATGGCCGCAATAAAAAGGACTGCTGCACACAAAAGTGTGGACAAATAAACAAGATATCTGTGCAGAAAGGAGAAACAGGATTTTTGCTTTTAAAAAAGCAGTTGGTTTGCACAGTGGCGTCCAAACAGCAATGCAGCTATCAGGGAGCCTTATAAGGCAGCAGAGCTGATGCACAAAAAATATAGCCTCCACTGTCCCTGCATACAAATGGTGGTGTTGGACAGTGGAAATCGCTACAGCACAAGCAGTTTAGGGGTTAATCTTCCCTCCCTAACTATATCCCTTCTTCTGATGAAGCTGCGGCAACCTCTCCCTATGCTATGATCGGCAGAAGTAAGATGGCGGTCGGCGTGCACGCCCCTTTATAGCCCCTGTGACGCTGCAGAAAGCAAGCCAATCACTGTCATGCCCTTCTCTAAGATGGTGGGGATCGAGACCTATGTCATCACGCTGCCCACACTCTGCGTCCTCCTTCATTGGCTGAAAAATGGCGCTGAAAGCGTCATACAAAACGCGACTTTGGGAAGAAGATCGCCAACCTCATGGCCAATCCCACACTAGGATCGGGTCGGGTTTTATGAAACCCGACTTTGCCGAAAGTCGGCAATTTTTTTATTTGTTCGATCCGTTTCGTTCAACCCTAGTCATAACCATAGATATCTAAGCTACTGCAATGCTCTGTACATGGGGTAAGCGACGTAGTGATTCAGGAGATTTATTCTACATTTCTAATTGGATCTACTTGCTAATATTATTATTATGGTGTAGGATCTAATTGGATAGGGTCTTGGATATGGGTATAACCCTTTAATTTCATGATTTATTTTATGTATATTGCATCACTTCATGCAGGTAAGGTAATGCTAATGATAAATAATATGAACATAAAAACTCTTTTAAAACACTTAAAAGAGAATAAAATTGTTCAAGTCACAAAAGGTCTGGATTTATCAGTTAGCCCTTTAATTAAATTCAGAGAAGTAATCAGATGTAAAATGAGAAATGGCTGAGAGCACTACTGAATTATTTCAGCATTCATACCTATGACTGTCAATCTGTGAAACGCTATTTTAAATATGTCACGTAAATCATAAGAGCTGGTACTTCTTCCAGTGATTCATGTTGGCTCTGTTCTATGATTTACAGTGGAATGATTGTATTTCTCTTTCAGGGAAATTCTTGATCTCTTCACTGTGATTACTCTCTCAAGTTTGAATGATCATAGCTTTATACATGAGTGACTATCACAATATTTCGGAATATAAATTTGTCAAGCTCGTTTTTTACACATATGTTTTTTTAATGTGCTTACACAAAGACACCCATTAATTTTAAACCTTGCATACACATTTTCAGAGCAGATACTCACAATACATTATAAGTCTGTCCTTGCAGAATAAATTACTGTACATATTGTGTGACTAAACAGTCTGAAATGAAGTGCTAAGAAGTAAAGCGCTAATTGTACGCAAATATGGAATATAATGGAACATTTTCCTTGAATTAGTTGTCGTGCCTGACAAATATAAGTCAAGTATTTTTATAGAAATAACACATATTAAGTTAAGTATTAAATTCATTGTTCCATTGGCATTTTTAGTTAAAATTCTGAACCTTATAGTACACTCTATAATCTGGAAAAATATCAAAAATGTGTTCCAGCTCCTTCTTGATAAAATGATTTCTTTATTTCATATATATTAGAATGCAAATATATAATCCAACTGAAAAAAATGAACCATTATGGATTGCTTCACACTTGCACACACAGACATAACCACTACTATAAGAAAAAATGTCAGAATACAGATATGTGCTTACAGACATTTCCTTAATTTTAGATATCTTAAGATATGTGGTCAAAGATTTAAAATAGTTAAAAAAGTATCAACATTTTGCAATGCCCTGTTATGAGTTGTCTATGCTGTATATGTGTAAATGTGACCAATCACTGGTGGTTTAACCCCTTCCCGACCTGTGACACAGCGTATGCGTCATGAAAGTCGGTGCCAATCCGACCTGTGACGCATATGCTGTGTCACAGAAAGATCGCGTCCCTGCAGGCCGGGTGAAAGGGTTAACTCCAATTTCACCCGGCCTGCAGGGAAGGGGGGGAGTGGTAGTTTAGTCCAGGGGGGGTGGCTTCACCCCCCCGTGGCTACGATCGCTCTGATTGGCTGTTGAAAGTGAAACTGCCAATCAGAGCGATTTGTAATATTTCACCTAAAAAACTGGTGAAATATTACAATCCAGCCATGGCCGATGCTGCAATATCATCGGCCATGGCTGGAAACACTTATGTGTGAGATATAACCTATCTCAGTGATCAAAATAAAAAAAATAGTAAATGCCCCCCCCCCTTTGTCACCCCCATAGGTAGGGACAATAAAAAAAAAATATTTTTTTTTCCACTAAGGTTGGGGTAAGAACTAGGGTTAGGGTTAGGGGTAGGGTTAGGGGTAGGGTTAGGGGTAGGGTTAGGGGTAGGGTTAGGGTTACGGTTAGGGCTAGGGGTAGGGGTAGGGTTAGGGCTAGGGTTAGGGTTACGGTTAGGGCTAGGGGTAGGGTTAGGGTTTCGGTATGTGCACACGTATTCTGTTCCTCTGCGGATTTTTCCGCTGCGGATTTGATAAATCCGCAGTGCTAAACCGCTGTGGATTTATCACGGATTTACCGCGGTTTTTCTGCGCATTTCGCTGTGGTTTTACAACTGCAGTTTACTATTGGAGCAGTTGTAAAACCGCTGTTGAATCCGCAGAAAGAAGCGACATGCTGCGGAATGTAAACCGCTGCATTTCCGTGCAGTTTTTCTGCAGCATGTGCACAGCGATTTTTGTTTCCAATAGGTTTACATTGAACTGTAAACTCATGGGAAACTGCTGCGGATCCGCAGCATTTTCCGCAGCGTGTGCACATACCTTTAGAATTAGGCTATGTGCACACGGTGCGGATTTGGTTGCGGATCCGCAGCGGATTGGCCGCTGCGGATTCGCAGCAGTGTTCCATCAGGTTTACAGTACCATGTAAACCTATGGAAAACCAAATCCGCTGTGCCCATGGTGCGGCAAATACCACGCGGAAATGCTGCGTTGTATTTTCTGCAGCATGTCAATTCTTTGTGCGGATTCCGCAGCGTTTTACACCTGTTCCTCAATAGGAATCCGCAGGTGAAATCCGCACAAAAAACACTGGAAATCCACGGTAAATCTGCAGGTAAAACGCAGTGCCCTTTACCCGCGGATTTTTCAAAAATGCTGCTGAAAAATCTCACACGAATCCGCAATGTGGGCACATAGCCTTAGGGTTAGGGTTGGAATTAGGGTTGTGATTAGGGTTGTGATTAGGGTTATGGCTACAGTTGGGATTAGGGTTAGGGGCGTGGGTGGGTTAGTGTTGGAGGCAGAATTGAGGGGTTTCCACTGTTTAGGCACATCAGGGGTCTCCAAACGCAACATGGCGCCACCATTGATTCCAGCCAATCTTGTATTCATAAAGTCAAATGGTGCTCCCTCACTTCCGAGCCCCGATGTGTGCCCAAACAGTGGTTTACCCCCACATATGGGGTACCAGCATACTCACGACAAACTGCGCAACAATTACTGGGGTCCAATTTCTCCTGTTACCCTTGTGAAAATAAAAAAATGCTTGCTAAAACATCATTTTTGAGGAAAGAAAAATTATTTTTTATTTTCACGGCTCTGCGTTGTAAACGTCTGTGAAGCACTTGGGGGTTCAAAGTGCTCACCACATATCTAGATAAGTTCCTTGGGGGGTCTAGTTTCTAAAATGGGGTCACTTGTGGGGGGTTTCTACTGTTTAGGCACACCAGGGGCTCTGCAAACGCAACGTGACGTCCGCAGACCATTCCATCAAAGTCTGCATTTCAAAAGTCACTACTTCCCTTCTGAGCCCCGACGTGTACCCAAACAGTGGTTTACCCCCACACATGGGGTATCAGCGTACTCAGGAGAAACTGGACAACAACTTTTGTGGTCCAATTTCTTCTGTAACCCTTGGGAAAATAAAAAATTCTGGGCTAAAAATTATTTTTGAGGAAAGAAAACGTATTTATTATTTTCACGGCTCTGTGTTATAAACTTCTGTAAAGCACTTGGGGGTTGAAAGTGCTCACCTTACATCTAGATCAGTTCCTTTGGGGGTCTAGTTTCCAAAATGGGGTCACTTGTGGGGGGTTTCTACTGTTTAGGCACACCAGGGGCTCTGCAAACGCAACGTGACGCCCGCAGACCATTCCATCAAAGTCTGCATTTCAAAAGTCACTTCTTCCCTTCTGAGCCCCGACGTGTGCCCAAACAGTGGTTTACCCCCACACATGGGGTATCAGCTTACACAGGAGAAACTGGACAACAACTTTTGTGGTCCAATTTCTCCTGTAACCCTTGGGAAAATAAAAAATTCTGGGCTAAATAATTATTTTTGAGGAAAGAAAACATATTTATTATTTTCACGGCTCTGCATTATAAACTTCTGTGAAGCACTTGGGGGTTCAAAGTGCTCACCACACATCTAGATAAGTTCCTTTCGGGGTCTAGTTTCCAAAATGGGATCACTTGTGGGGGGTTTCTACTGTTTAGCCACATCAGGGGCTCTGCAAACGCAACGTGACGCCCGCAGAGCATTCCATCAAAGTCTGCATTTCAAAACGTCACTACTTCAATTCCGAGCCCCGGCATGTGCCCAAACAGTAGTTTACCCCCACATATGGGGTATCAGCGTACTCAGGAGAAACTGGACAACAACTTTTGGGGTGAAATTTCTCCTGTTACCCTTGGGAAAAAAAAAAATTGCAGGCTAAAAGATCATTTTTGAGAAAATAATTTTTTAATTTTATTTTCATGGCTCTGCGTTATAAACTTCTGTGAAGCACTTGGGGGTTCAAAGTCCTCACCACACATCTAGATAAGTTCCTTTCGGGGTCTAGTTTCCAAAATGGGGTCACTTGTGGGGGGTTTCTACTGTTTAGCCACATCAGGGGCTCTGCAAACCCAACGTGACGCCCGCAGACCATTCCATCAAAGTCTGCATTTCAAAACGTCACTACTTCACTTCCGAGCCCCGGCATGTGCCCAAACAGTAGTTTACCCCCACATATGGGGTATCAGCGTACTCAGGAGAAACTGGACAACAATTTTTGGGGTAAAATTTCTCCTGTTACCCTTGGGAAAATAAAAAATTGCAGGCTACAAGATAACTTTTGAGAAAATAATTTTTTATTTTTATTTTCATGGCTCTGCGTTATAAACTTCTGGAAAGCACTTGGGGGTTCAAAGTCCTCACCACACATATAGATTAGTTCCCATGGGGGTCTAGTTTCCAAAATGGGGTCATTTGTGGGGGATCTCCAATGTTTAGGCATACAGGGGCTCTCCAAACGTGACATGGTGTCCGCTAATGATTGGAGCTAATTTTCCATTTAAAAAGCCAAATGGCGTGCCTTCCCTTCCGAGCCCTGCTGTGCGCCCAAACAGTGGTTTACCCCCACATATGGGGTATCAGCGTACTCAGGACAAACTCGACAAGAACATTTGGGGTCCAATTTCTCCTATTACCCTTGGCAAAATAGGAAATTCCAGGCTAAAAAATCATTTTTGAGGAAAGAAAAATTATTTTTTATTTTCATGGCTCTGCGTTATAAACTTCTGTGAAGCACCTGGGGGTTTAAAGTGCTCAATATGCATCTAGATAAGTTCCTTGGGGGGGTCTAGTTTCCAAAATGGGGTCACTTGTGGGGGAGCTCCAATGTTTAGGCACACAGGGGCTCTCCAAACGCGACATGGTGTCCACTAACAATTGGAGCTAATTTTCCATTCAAAAAGTCAAATGGCGCGCCTTCCCTTCCGAGCCCTGCCGTGTGCCCAAACAGTGGTTTACCCCCACATATGAGGTATCGGCGTACTCGGGAGAAATTGCCCAACAAATTTTATGATCCATTTTATCCTATTGCCCATGTGAAAATGAAAAAATTGAGGCAAAAATAATTTTTTTGTGAAAAAAAAGTACTTTTTCATTTTTACAGATCAATTTGTGAAGCACCTGAGGGTTTAAAGTGCTCACTATGCATCTAGATAAGTTCCTTGGGGGGTCTAGTTTCCAAAATGGGGTCACTTGTGGGGGAGCTCCAATGTTTAGGCACACAGGGGCTCTCCAAACGCGACATGGTGTCCGCTAAAGAGTAGAGCCAATTTTTCATTCAAAAAGTCAAATGGCGCTCCTTCCCTTCCAAGCCCTGCCGTGCGCCCAAACAGTGGTTTACCACCACATATGAGGTATCAGTGTACTCAGGACAAATTGGACAACAACTCTCGTGGTTCAGTTTCTCCTTTTACCATTGGGAAAATAAAAAAATTGTTGCTAAAAGATAATTTTTGTGACTAAAAAGTTAAATGTTCATTTTTCTTTCCATGTTGCTTCTGCTGCTGTGAAGTACCTGAAGGGTTAATAAACTTCTTGAATGTGGTTTTGAGTACCTTGAGGGGTGCAGTTTTTAGAATGGTGTCACTTTTGGGTATTTTCATCCATATAGACCCCTCAAACTGACTTCAAATGTGAGGTGGTCCCTAAAAAAAATGGTTTTGTAAATTTCGTTGTAAAAATGAGAAATTGCTGGTCAAATTTTAACCCTTATAACTTCCTAGCAAAAAAAAATTTTGTTTCCAAAATTGTTCTGATGTAAAGTATACATGTGGGAAATGTTATTTATTAACTATTTTGTGTCACATAACTCTCTGGTTTAACAGAATAAAAATTCAAAATGTGAAAATTGCGAAATTTTCAAAATTTTCGCCAAATTTCCGTTTTTATCACAAATAAACGCAGAATTTATTGACCTAAAGTTACTACTAACATGAAGCCCAATATGTCACGAAAAAACAATCTCAGAACCGCTAGGATCCGTTGAAGCGTTCCTGAGTTATTACCTCATAAAGGGACACTGGTCAGAATTGCAAAAAACGGCAAGGTCTTTAAGGTCAAAATAGGCTGGGTCATGAAGGGGTTAATTATCAAAATATTGAGGAATTGGAGATGTTTTTATTTAAATAATTATTATAATGGCCTATTTATTATCAAAAATCACAGTTTTTGGGCCACATGTATAATCATTATGTAAAAGCCTTTTTTTATAGATTTATTCTGTGTAAAAGATCCTGCCAGAAGCTTAACCCCTCTCGAAATCATTAATATGATTATGTAGCGATATCAAAGATAAACACATTGATCACTTTATAACTAGTGATGGGCGAGAACTAATATGCTCCGATGCTCGTTGCTCGGGTCGAGCAAATTGGAATACTCGGGTACTCGGCCAGAACAGCGAGTCCAATGTAAGTCTATGGGAGACCCGAGTATTTGTACCGCGATCCCCTGGGGGTCTTTTTAAGGTCTAAAAATGTCTGAAAATGATGGAAACACTGCTCAAATTACACAGGGACATCATGGGGATCGCCCTTGGAAGAATTCCTGACTCCTAATTCACAGCTTTAATCTATTTTTTCCAAGATTCATGCCATTGTTCCCGGTGCCACAAAAAACACATTAAAACGAAACCAAAACGGATTTTGCTGGGAAATATGTCAAGGTACATCCTTTGCAGGTTAATGACTTGCCTGTAAAGCCAAATATTTAACCCCAGACCAAATATTTCCTCCCCCACTTAGGCTTAGTTCAGACGCAGCGTTTTTGAAGCGTTTTTCAACTTTAACATTGCTTTCAACCACTACAAATGCATTCACTGGGAAATGTCATTGTAACATTTAACAACCCTAGCTGACCATGTGATGTGTGACACATAAGCAGACCGATCTTGTTTCATTTATGAAGGAGGGACTCTTACAGTCACAGAGCCTATTTTTACTGATGCATCAGGCGGCATTAAAATTCTTAAAGGGCCATTATGAAACAGTGGGTCTCCTAAGCTGCTGTAGCCTATGCTGTGAGTGGATGGGCTGCCAAGAATTATGACGCACCACAATACCCCTGTCATAAGATGTTAAGTGGGGACTCCTGAAAAAATGTTGCATTGAATTCAAGGCCTGCCCTGCTACCAATTCATATGCACCCCAATAAGCCTTTGAACTCAAATAGTGGATGGGCCCATGAAAATCCACTTCACAATATGCATTTTATACTCCGTACTCCTTTGTTTTACACATTGGCTGCAAGGCCAGCCCTGCTGCATAGTCAGTCATATGCACCCCATTAGGCCTTGGAACCCACATACTGGATGGGCCCATGAAAATCCACTTCACAATATGCATTTTGTACTCCCGTACTTTATGGTTTTACACATTGCCAGCAAGGCCAGCCCTGCTGCATAGTCATATGCACCCCATAAGGCCTTGGAACCCAAATACTGGATGGGCCCATGAAAATCCACTTCACAATATGCATTTTGTACTTCCGTACTCCTTCATTTTACACATTGCCAGCAAGGACAGCCCTGCTGCATAGTCAGTCATATGCACCCCATTAGGCCTTGGAACCCACAAAGTGGATGGGCCATGAAAATCCACTTCACAATATGCATTTTGTACTCCTGTACTCCTTGGTTTTACACATTGCCAGCAAGGCCAGCCCTGCTGCACAGTAAGTCATATGGACCCCATTGGGCCTTGGAACCCGCATACTGGATGGGCCCATGAAAATCCACTTCACAATATGCATTTTTTCTCCATACTCCTTTGTTTTATACATTGGCAGGAAGGCAAGCCCTGCTGCATAGTCAGTCATATGCACCCCATTAGGCCTTGGAACCCACATACTGGATGGGCCCATGAAAATCCACTTCACAATATGCATTTTGTACTCCTGTACTCCTTGGTTTTACACATTGCCAGCAAGGCCAGCCCTGCTGCATAGTCAGTCATATGCACCCCATTAGTCCTTGGAACCCACATACTGGATGGGCCCATTAAAAAAATCCACTTCACAATATGCATTTTGTACTCCCGTACTACTTTGTTTTACACATTGGCAGGAAGGCGAGCCCTGCTGCATAGTCAGTCATATGCACCCCATTACGCCTTGGAACCCACATACTGGATGGGCCCATGACAATCCACTCGTATTTTTTAATGATATGATGGTTCCCTCTTTGCAGAATTATTTACAGGAGAATTTGGCAATTGTGTTTGCCATGTTTTTAACACTAAGGTTCAGATACGGCTTTAAAAAAGGCTAATCCTTGCAATACGAAGTAATTTCATTGCAAACTACAAAATTCAAGTAATATTATGATTGAATAGTGTGACTGCATACATTTTTGTATATGTTAACAATAACATACAAAGGTTAATAAGTACATATAAGGATTACATAAATATACTGATTATGTATATATGACGATTAACCCCTTCCCGACCCATGACGCCACGTAGGCGTCATGAAAGTCGGTGCCATTCCGACCCATGACGCCTATGCGGCGTCATGGAAAGATCGCGTCCCTGCAGATCGGGTGAAAGGGTTAACTCCCATTTCACCCGATCTGCAGGGACAGGGGGAGTGGTAGTTTAGCCCAGGGGGGGTGGCTTCACCCCCTCGTGGCTACGATCGCTCTGATTGGCTGTTGAAAGTGAAACTGCCAATCAGAGCGATTTGTAATATTTCACCTATTATAACTGGTGAAATATTACAATCCAGCCATGGCCGATGCTGAAATATCATCGGCCATGGCTGGAAATACTAGTGTGCCCCCACCCCACCCCTCCGATCGCCCCCCCACCCCCCCGATCTGGCCGGTACACTGCTCCGGCTCCCCTCCGCCCTGTGCTCCGCTCCCCCCCGTGCTCGTGTCCGCTCCCCCCGTGCTCCAATCACCCCCCCGTGCTCCAATCACCCCCCCTGCACTCCGATCCACCCCCCCCGTGCTCCGTTCCACCCCCCCGTGCTCCATTCCAGCCCCCCCGTGCTCCGTTCCACGCCCCCCGCGCTCCGTTCCACCACTCCTGCGCTCCGATTCCCCCCCCGTGCTCCGATCCCCCCTCCCCGTGGTCCCCCCCCACCCTATCATACTTACCGATCCAGCCGTGGTCCCGTCCGTCTTCTCCCGGGCGCCGCCATCTTCCAAATTGGCGGGCGCATGCGCAGTGCGCCCGCCGAATCTGCCGGCCGGCAGATTCGTTCCAAAGTGCATTTTGATCACTGAGATATAATCTATCTCAGTGATCAAAATAAAAAAAATAATAAATGACCCCCCCCCCCCTTTGTCACCCCCATAGGTAGGGACAATAAAAAAATAAAGAATTTTTTTTTTTTCCACTAATGTTAGAATAGGGTTAGGGTTAGGGGTAGGGTTAGGGTTAGGGGTAGGGTTAGGGTTAGGGGTAGGGTTAGGGGTAGGGTTAGGGCTAGGGGTAGGGTTAGGGGTAGGGTTAGGGCTAGGGTTAGGGGTAGGGTTAGGGGTAGGGTTAGGGTTAGGGGTAGGGTTAGGGGTAGGGGTAGGGTTAGGGCTAGGGTGAGGGCTAGGGTTAGGGCTAGGGTTAGGGTTAGGAATGTGCACACGTATTCTGGTCCTCTGCGGATTTTTCCGCTGCGGATTTGATAAATCCGCAGTGCTAAACCGCTGCGGATTTATGGCGGATTTACCGCGTTTTTTTCTGCGCATTTCACTGCGGTTTTACAATTGCGATTTTCTATTGGAGCAGTTGTAAAACCGCTGCGGAATCCGCACAAAGAAGTGACATGCTGCGGAATGTAAACCGCTGCATTTCCGTGCAGTTTTTCCGCAGCATGTGTACAGCGATTTTTGTTTCCCATAGGTTTACATTGAACTGTACACTCATGGGAAACTGCTGCGGATCCGCAGCGTTTTCCGCAGCGTGTGCACATACCTTTAGAATTAGGCTATGTGCACACGGTGCGGATTTGGCTGCGGATTCGCAGCAGTGTTCCATCAGGTTTACAGTACCATGTAAACATATGAAAAACCAAATCCGCTGTGCCCATGGTGCGGAAAATACCGCGCGGGAACGCTGCGTTGTATTTTCCGCAGCATGTCAATTCTTTGTGCGGATTCCGCAGCGTTTTACACCTGTTCCTCAATAGGAATCCGCAGGTGAAATCCGCACAAAAAACACTGGAAATCCGCGGAAAATCCGCAGGTAAAACACAGTGCCTTTTACCCGCAGATTTTTCGAAAATGGTGCGGAAATATCTCACACGAATCCGCAACGTGGGCACATAGCCTTAGGGTTAGGGTTGGAATTAGGGTTGTGGTTAGGGTTAGGGGTGTGTTGGGGTTAGTGTTGTGGTTAGGATTATGGCTACAGTTGGGATTAGAGTTAGGGGTGTGTTGGGGTTAGTGTTGGAGTTAGAATTGAGGGGTTACCACTGTTTAGGCACATCAGGGGTCTCCAAACGCAACATGGCGCCACCATTGATTCCAGCCAATCTCGTATTCAAAAAGTCAAATGGTGCTCCCTCACTTCCGAGCCCTGACGTGTGCCCAAACAGTGGTTTACCCCCACATATGGGGTACCAGCATACTCAGGACAAACTGCGCAACAATTACTGGGGTCCAATTTCTCCTGTTACCCTTGTGAATCTAAAAAAATGCTTGCTAAAACATAATTTTTGAGGAAAGAAAAATGATTTTTTATTTTCACGGCTCTGCGTTGTAAACGTCTGTGAAGCACTTGGGGGTTCAAAGTGCTCACCACATATCTAGATAAGTTCCTTGGGGGGTCTAGTTTCTAAAATGGGGTCACTTGTGGGGGGTTTCTACTGTTTAGGCACACCAGGGGCTCTGCAAACGCAACGTGACACCCGCAGACCATTCCATCAAAGTCTGCATTTCAAAAGTCACTACTTCCCTTCTGAGCCCCGACGTGTGCCCAAACAGTGGTTTACCCCCACATATGGGGTATCAGCATACTCAGGAGAAACTGGACAACAACTTTTGGGGTCCAATTTCTCCTGTAACCCTTGGGAAAATAAAAAATTCTGGGCTAAATAATTATTTTTGAGGAAAGAAAACGTATTTATTATTTTCACGGCTCTGCATTATAAGCTTCTATGAAGCACTTGGGGGTTCAAAGTGCTCACCACACATCTAGATAAGTTCCTTTCAGGGTCTAGTTTCCAAAATGGGGTCACTTGTGGGGGGTTTCTACTGTTTAGGCACATCAGGGGCTCTGCAAACGCAACGTGACGCCCGCAGAGCATTCCATCAAAGTCTGCATTTCAAAACGTCACTACTTCAATTCCAAGCCCCGGCATGTGCCCAAACAGTAGTTTACCCCCACATATGGGGTATCACCGTACTCAGGAGAAACTGGACAACAAATATTGGGGTCAAATTTCTCCTGTTACCCTTGGGAAAATTAAAAAATTCTGGGCTAAATAATTATTTTTGAGGAAAGAAAACGTATTTATTATTTTCACGGCTCTGCATTATAAACTTCTATGAAGCACTTGGGGGTTCAAAGTGCTCACCACACATCTAGATAAGTTCCTTTCGGGGTCTAGTTTCCAAAATGGGGTCACTTGTGGGGGGTTTCTACTGTTTAGGCACATCAGGGGCTCTGCAAACGCAACGTGACGCCCACAGAGCATTCCATCAAAGTCTGCATTTCAAAACGTCACTACTTCACTTCCGAGCCCCGGCATGTGCCCAAACAGTGATTTACCCCCACATATGGGGTATCAGCGTACTCAGGAGAAACTGGACAACAACTTTTGGGGTCAAATTTCTCCTGTTACCCTTGGGAAAATAAAAAATTGCAGGCTAAAAGATCATTTTTGAGAAAAAAAATTTTTTTTTTTTATTTTCATGGCTCTGCGTTATAAACTTCTGTGAAGCACTTGGGGGTTCAAAGTCCTCACCACACATCTAGATTAGTTCCTTTGGGGGTCTAGTTTCTAAAATGGTGTCATTTCTGGGGGATCTCCAATGTTTAGGCACACAGGGGCTCTCCAAACGTGACATGGTGTCCGCTAATGATTGGAGCTAATTTTCCATTTAAAAAGCCAAATGGCGTGCCATCCCTTCCGAGCCCTGCCGTGCGCCCAAACAGTGGTTTACCCCCACATATGGGGTATCAGCGTACTCAGGACAAACTGGACAACAATATTTGGGGTCCAATTTCTCCTATTATCCTTGGCAAAATAGGAAATTCCAGGCTAAAAAATCATTTTTGAGGAAAGAAAAATTATTTTTTATTTTCATGGCTCTGCGTTATAAACTTCTGTGAAGCACCTGGGGGTTTAAAGTGCTCAATATGCATCTAGATAAGTTCCTTGGGGGGTCTAGTTTCCAAAATGGGGTCACTTGTGGGGGAGCTCCAATGTTTAGGCACACAGGGGCTCTCCAAACGCGACATGGTGTCCGCTAACAATTGGAGCTAATTTTCCATTCAAAAAGTCAAATGGCGCGCCTTCTCTTCCGAGCCCTGCCGAGTGCCCAAACAGTGGTTTACCCCCACATATGAGGTATCGGCGTACTCGGGAGAAATTGCCCAACAAATTTTATGATCCATTTTATCCTACTGCCCATGTGAAAATGAAAAAATTGAGGCGAAAAGAATTTTTTTGTGAAAAAAAATTACTTTTTCATTTTTACAGATCAATTTGTGAAGCACCTGAGGGTTTAAAGTGCTCACTAGGCATCTAAATTAGTTCCTTGGGGGGTCTAGTTTCCAAAATGGGGTCACTTGTGGGGGAGCGCCAATGTTTAGGCACACAGGAGCTATCCAAACGCGACATGGTGTCCGCTAACGATGGAAATAATTTTTCATTCAAAAAGTCAAATGGCGCTCCTTCCCTTCCGAGCCTTACCATGTGCCCAAACAGTGGTTTACCTCCACATGTGAGGTATTGGTGTACTCAGGAGAAATTGCCCAACACATTTTAGGATCCATTTTATCCTGTTGCCCATGTGAAAATGAAAAAATTGAGGCTAAAATAATTTTTTTGTGAAAAAAAAGTACTTTTTCATTTTTACGGATCAATTTGTGAAGCACCTGGGGGTTCAAAGTGCTCACTATGCATCTAGATAAGTTCCTTGGGGCGTCTAGTTTCCAAAATGGGGTCACTTGTGGGGGAGCTCCAATTTTTAGGCACACGGGGGCTCTCCAAACGTGACATGGTGTCCGCTAAAGAGTGGAGCCAATTTTTGATTCAAAAAGTCAAATGGCGCTCCTTCCCTTCCAAGCCCTGCCGTGCGCCAAAACAGTGGTTTACAACCACATATGAGGTATCAGCGTACTCAGGACAAATTGGACAACAACTTTCGTGGTTCAGTTTCTCCTTTTACCATTGGGAAAATAAAAAAATTGTTGCTAAAAGATAATTTTTGTGACTAAAAAGTTAAATGTTCATTTTTTCCTTCCATGTTGCTTCTGCTGCTGTGAAGCACCTGAAGGGTTAATAAACTTCTTGAATGTGGTTTTGAGTACCTTGAGGGGTGCAGTTTTTAGAATGGTGTCACTTTTGGGTATTTTCAGCCATATAGACCCCTCAAACTGACTTCAAATGTGAGGTGGTCCCTAAAAAAAATGGTTTTGTAAATTTCGTTGTAAAAATGACAAATCGCTGGTCGAATTTTAACCCTTATAACTTCATAACAAAAAAAAATTTTGTTTCCAAAATTGTGCTGATGTAAAGTAAACATGTGGGAAATGTTATTTATTAACTATTTTGTGTCACATATCTCTCTGGTTTAACAGAATAAAAATTCAAAATGTGAAAATTGCGAAATTTTCAAAATTTTCGCCAAATTTCCGTGTTTATCACAAATAAATGCAGAATTTATTGACCTAAATTTACCACTAACATGAAGCCCAATATGTCATGAAAAAACAATCTCAGAACCGCTAGGATCCGTTGAAGCGTTCCTGAGTTATTACCTCATAAAGGGACACTGGTCAGAATTGCAAAAAACGGCAAGGTCTTTAAGGTCAAAATAGGCTGGGTCTTGAAGGGGTTAACTTCAAACAGTCTATTTAGATCATCACCAAGAGGATTTTAAATATCATCCGTCTGGAATATCCAAGAAGCAACACCAAGACAGAGAACCCCTGGGAGATTACCTACAATGCATGGACGTCCCCAATTATGCAGGTATCAGCACACTGTACATGTACAGGTACCCCAGTATTGGCATCTGTCTTAGTCATGTTTCTCTGGTCTTATATAGTGATTTACTCTATGTAGTAACTCTAGTTTCACCCAGACCTTCAAGTGGCCACTTTTCAAGGTTGGATGAAACTGAGATATCATGGACTCATCAGACGAGGGGCCATCAAACCACCACAGGCAGAGTTTCAGTAAACCTTAATGTCTTACAATGACAAACAGCAAACATATAGAGGTTTTGAACTGTTTATGCAGTGAGCAAACAAACATTTATCAAGATTGTGTCACTATGAGCATTGTCTGTCACATCTGTAAATGTTTTACAAGACATGCAGCTATGTGATTGTCTGAATGCATTCGGTGTACAGTATTTCAATCTTGTTTACAAATCGCCATTTATATATTCGCCATTTGTACATTTGAGGCAGCCAAAGTTATGTCTCTCAAGTAGAGAAACTAATATAGAAGACACAGCTATATTTTTAATGAACTACTGAGCCAAACTAACAGAATTGCTTTATCAAATTTATATGAAGTATATTGTATCCATTTTGAGCAACCAGGCAACACAAAAAGGAGCTTTTCAAGTGAGCTCTTTAAGGTACACAAATGTGAAGTGCTTGCCATCAATTATGTGGTTTCACCAATAGGGGGTACCTTTTTAAAAAAATATACTATTGCCATCACAGCCCCCTTGAACAAACTTCACGGGCCTATAACAGTACAAAGCATGTTCACCCAGGTCATGTCATCGTAGATAAGGAAGAGACATTAGGGCCAATGTAGTTTTGTGGGTCTCTGAGACTTGCAATGCAGTGCATGAATTGCCAAACAATTCCCCAATGGGTACCTTTTTAAAAAATACACTAGTGCCATCACATGCCCCTAGCCCTAACTTCAACGGCCTATAACAGTACTGAGCACGTTCACCCTGGTGATCTAGTGGCAGGTACATTTTAGATTGCAGGAGACCGAGTTAAGAAGTCAGACAATGTAATGTCACGCCCAATTACCCAATGTGGGGTCAATTTTTAAAAAAATAAAAGAGTGCCATCACAGACCTCTTGCCCAAAATTCACTGGACTATAACAATACAGAGCGCGTTCACCCTGGTGAGCTACTGGCATGTACAGGACAGATTGCAGGCGACCGAGTTAAGAAGTAGGCCCAATGTAACGTCACGGCCAATTCCCCAATGTGTTGTCCTTTTTGGCCTAAAAAAAATAGTTCCATCACAGCCCCCTTACCCAAAATTCACTGGACTATAACAGTACAGAGCACGTTCACCCTGGTGATCTACTGGCAGGTACAGGACAGATTGCAGGTGATCGAGTTAAGAAGTAGGCCCAATGTAATGTCATGCCCAATTCCCCAATGTGGGATCCTTTTTGGACTTATTAAAATAGTCCAAGCCCAAAATTCTGTGGCCTATAAGAGTACAGAGCACGGCAACCCTTGTGATCTAGTGGCAGTTAAAGGACAGATTGCTGGAGACAAAGTTAAGAAGTAGGCCCAATGGAATGCCATGCCCAATTCCTCAATGTGGTGTTCTTTTTGGACTTATTAAAATAGTGCCATTACAGCCCCTTAGCCCAAAATTCAGTGAACTATGAGAGAACAGAGCACGTCAACCCTGGTGCTCTAGTGGCAGTTAAAGGACACATTGCTGGAGACAGAGTTAAGAAGTAGGCCCAATGGAATGCCATGCCCAATTCCCCAATGTGTTGTCCTTTTTGGACTTAAAAAAAATAATGCCATCACAGCCTCCTTGCCGAAAATTCACTGGCCTATAACAGTTCAGAGCATGTTCACCACGGTCATCTAGTGGTAGTTAAAGGAGACATTGCAGGAGACAGGTTACGAAGTAAGCCCAATGTAGGTGTGTGGTGTCTGACACTTGTAATGGAGTGCATGGCCTAAAAAGCAATTGCTCATGGGAGTAAATGTTTAAAAAATATTTCATGGGGATCATAGACACCCTTGCCCAAAAATTGACTGTCTTTAGCAGCACGGAACACGTGAAGCCTGGTGATGTAGTGGTGGAGAATGATGAGAGGTGAGGAAGGCCTCATTAAAACCTATTCCCAATGTAAAGGAGCGGGTCTCCTACACTTGTAATGCCCATAGACTTAAGGTACCGTCACACATAGCGACGCTGCAGCGATACCGACAACGATCCGGATCGCTGCAGCGTCGCTGTTTGGTCGCTGGAGAGCTGTCACACAGACAGCTCTCCAGCGACCAACGATCCCGAGGTCCCCGGTAACCAGGGTAAACATCGGGTAACTAAGCGCAGGGCCGCGCTTAGTAACCCGATGTTTACCCTGGTTACCATCCTAAAAAGTAAAAAAACAAACGCTACATACTTACCTTCCGCTGTCTGTCCTCGGCGCTCTGCTTCTCTGGTCTGGCTGTGAGCGCCGGGCAGCCAGAAAGCAGAGCGGTGACGTCACCGCTCTGCTTTCCGGCTGACCGACGCTCACAGCCAGAGCAGGAGGAGAGCAGAGCACAGCGCTGGAGGACAGACAGCAGAAGGTAAGTATGTAGTGTTTGTTTTTTTACTTTTAGGATGGTAACCAGGGTAAACATCGGGTTACTAAGCGCGGCCCTGCGCTTAGTTACCCGATGTTTACCCTGGTTACCAGCGAAGACATCGCTGAATCGGTGTCACACACGCCGATTCAGCGATGTCTACGGGGAGTCCAGCGACGAAATAAAGTTCTGGACTTTCTTCCCCGACCAGCGATCTCCCAGCAGGGGCCTGATCGCTGCTGCCTGTCACACTGGACGATATCGCTAGCGAGGACGCTGCAACGTCACGGATCGCTAGCTATATCGTCTAGTGTGACAGTACCTTAAGTGCATGGGCTGTGAAACATTTCCCCATGGGGGGTGAATTTTGTACAAAAATTTGTTAACGGCCATCATAATTCATAAACACCTTGCAAAACTGTAAATTGGTTTCCTACACAGTGGCTGCTGGGAAGGTTCAGCTTTTTTCTAAAATTATGGAGGACAAATCGCTGGATGAAGTGATCAGGAAAAGGGGCATGGTGATGACAGGAATGGGAACGTACATGATTAATAACAGTGGTGGCTTTGGGAGGTATGAGATCCAGGATACAGCCAACAATGATTAGTCATTTAGCCACCACCAATTACCAGAATGTGTTTCATGCCCGTCAGAAGATCTGTGTAACAGATGCGCGTGTTAGACTCGGCCTAAAAAATTCCTGTCAAAAATATGTTGCCAAAGACGCACATGTCTGTCTAAAGGGCAAAGTGCGACATGTTCGCGAGATGCTGAATTAGAGTAAGCAGATAAGTGAGGTAGGAAAACCAAAAAATGATGGATGCTTGTGAAAAAACAAAGTTTAAAGAGCAGTGCATCATCAGTAACTATAAACACACAATAATATCCAAATGTCACAGTCAACAATTCTTTTTTCTAGTGTAACGTAACGAACACTGTTAAAGGGAAGGTGCCATCAAAAAAAATTTTTTTCCAGCAATTGAAAAATTGTAAAGAATTAGTGTTTACATTTTCTTAAAAAATATTATCATTTGTTTATAATTTAGTAAAATATGAAAAATAATTTGAAAATGTTTGGCATTTCCACTTTTAAACACTAGGGGGAGCAGCTACTGAAATTTGACAAAAACCTAGTGTACAACTAGCTCACATTACTGCACTGCAGTAATTATGGGCAGAGTCTGCTGACGTGTGTGATGTCTCCTCTCCTCCCCTTCTGGTGTTTGCTAAGGGATGAGAGGATTCAGGAACACAGTGAGCAGCCATTTTGTTGGTGATTGCAAAGTTATACTGACAAGTAGACAGTCTCAGAGGATGGCAGGCAGCAAGGATTGTGGGAGATATATGGTGGAGGGAGCAGGGTGACAGCAGTGCAGAGTATTTCAGGAGAGTAGTGTGCTGGGGGCACCCTGTTTGGTGCACGGAGCAGCCAGGGATTTACATAGTGCGCTGTCTTTTATACACATGGATGGACCGTCTGCTCCACAGAAATCCAGGAAACATTTCTGCTGATTGATGGCCTGGTCTGATCCAGACATTGCATGCAAATACTCCATTCCCCTCCTCAGATCCTGTCCTGGCGATGTGTGAAAGCGAGGCGACAGGCGCAGTCTGGAATGACGCTGGGGGGAAATGTAGCCATATAGTAACGATAAAAATGAGACCCCTCTTTTGAGCTGCCTCACCAGCCCTCCCCTGACTGCACCTAACTGGAGGTCATGCTGCCCCCTCTATTACCCCAGACCCGCGTGCAGGTGCTCAGCCAGAACCACCATAGAATGGGTCCGCTTTCTGAATATAATACTGCCATACAGATCACACAAATACCGCCATATAGATCACACATAATACCGCCATATAGATCACACATAAAACCACCATATAATTCCCACATAATACTGCCACATAGATAGATCACACATAATCCCACAATATAGTTCTCAAATAATCCCATCATATAGTTCTTATATTATTGCACCATACTGATCAAACATAATACAACCATACATATCACATATAATACTGTCATATAGATCACACATAATACCATCATACAGGTCATACATAATAATTAGCGGCATCAAGTGTGGTCTATATGGTAGCATTATGTAAAAAATATACATTATATGGTGGCATCATGTTTGATCTATATGGCAGCAGTATGTAAAAAATATATATGGCAACATTACGTGCGGTCCATATTACAGTATTATGTAATAGATATATCTGGCGGCATTATGTATGACCTATATGGCAGTACTATGTAATAGATATATATGGAGGTATAATGTGTGGTCTTTATGAGTATTATGTGATAAAATATATATGGCGGCATTATGTATGACCTATATGGCAGTATTATGTAATAACTATATATGGCAGTATATTTATTATGTAAAGGCAGGATAGTTGTGAGCTATGCCCTTCTGTGACCCCCACAATTATTATTATTTTTTTTGGGGGGGGGCAATTAGACCTTATGCTATGTCGCCCTATGATTTGTATGTACGCCCCTGGTGACGATCCTCACAGCTTGTCCTGAAAGAAACCAGGCTTGGGGTGTCGGTGAGATTGAGGTGGGTTTCAGGGAGCAGGAGATGGGTGTCAGGGGGCATGGGGTGAGTCAGTGAGCTTAGGGTGGGTGTCAGGGCCCAGCCTCAGTCTTTCCTCTTCTGCTCCCTGGATCACTAGTCTCAGACTGCTGCCACCTGCCCTCTGCTCTGCAATGTATAGTAGGAGGATCAGGCAGGAGACCTGAGGAGCTGCAGGACTACAACACTTAGGAGCTCAGTCCTGGCATGTTGGGACTTGTAGTGACACAGCAGCTAGAGCTTGCTGAGTGTCCACCCCCTGGGGTCTGCATCCTTGTGCCAACCATAGCCCAAGTGTTAGAACAATATTATTGTGCCAACCATAGCCCACCTCTTTACACTGTGCAGACCTCCCACCTGATCCATAGGTGAAGCTGCTGCCTGCCTGCACACTGATCCCCCTGCACCATGCACAGCAGGCAGAGAAGGGTTAACCATTACAGGCCAGCCTTGTGCCGCCCCTTGTAACCAGGAGGGATCCCCTGCTGCAGAGAATTACTCTATTTTTAGATACATGGGGCTTTAGACTCCAGGCTGCAGTCTACACGGACAGTCACTCTGTCGGGTGATGAAGTGCAACATGTCCAGGCTCCAGCCAGAAATCAGTGCGGCACAGAAAAGCAGCAGACATAACGCTCCATGTACAGGGAGACACACTGCTGCTGCTGCTGGGTGATTTCCTGCCCCTGGACTGAGGGAGGAAGCTTTCAGCAAGACAGCGCAGGTCGGCAGTGATCGCAGCCTGTACTGTAATACTAAGTACAGGCTGCGATCACTGCTAGTGCTGCAGATACTCACCCCAAACCATCGCTCCCAGCAGCTTCTCCTCAATATCTTCGGTCATCGTAGCCCACAGCAAACAAAATGGCTGCGATCTTCTCTCACAGCTGTGATCTAGCAGCTCAGTGTGCGTGTCCAGGTCACAGCTGAGAGGCAGGAGGAGCGGCCTCAATGTAAGATGCGGTCGGGGTCCGACTGTTGGCTCCTATGCCCATGGCTGCCATAAGTGAGGAGTGCAAGTGTCGTTCCCAGACACACACACTCCCACTAGTCAAAATGGCAGCCCCCAGTGGCACACACAAATGTCAATAAATAAAAAACTCTTAAAGTAGTTAATTTTATTTTGTATTAAAAATAATTGATCGTATAATCAATAATTATTAATACAATAATTAAAATCACGGCACCTTCCCTTTAAAGGAGTGCTACAAAATATACATAACCATGACTCTGGGAAACACCAGATTTCCTCTTTCCGAGATATGTATGATGAGGGTATTGATGAACACTGTCACGATATTGTATGAAATATAATATGATGTTGTAGCTGCGGGCTAAACCCCCCCTTCTCTCTCTGGCTCCCTTTGTTTCTGAATGTGTGTGTAGAAGAGCTTTTATGGCTTCTTGCTGCATTCCTGACTTTGAGCTCCCAAATCCCTCATGCCCCTCCTATAGGAATTTTTATGATCGGTATAGATGCATAGACAGTTGTACCAGCTTAAACTGGTTGGATCTCCCTTGTAAAACATGAAGTCCTTTGTCCTAATATTGCAAGATATTGGGCCAATGATTTAGGTTAGGAAAATAATGAGTACATAATGCTAAAGTCCATCGGCACATCTATCCATCACTGTAAGCAGGAGCCTCCAAGTCCAACAGGGGCAGAGTATGAATTTCTCTGGAACTGAGTGTCACTACTAGCCTGAATTTAGTATCTATAGAGAGCAAATCTTAATAGAAGATGAATGCTGGGTGTGTTATGATCCTGACATGTTCTGTAGATGAGATACAGGCATTAGACAAACTTGTGTTAAATATAGTAAGACTGAAGAGATAGGAGGGTCTGAATAAGCCAGCCCTGTTGGTGATGTCACGGGCTGCGATTTATAAGTTTCTGCCAGACCCCCAGCAGTTAGTTTTTACCTGAGAAGCCTGACTGCCAGTCCTGGTGCATTGGGACATATGGGAACTAGCCTGGTTGCCTGCAATGTCCTGAACACATGTAAGTGTTAATTTCTCACTTAACCCCTGTTATTTTTATAATTACCTTGTACATATTTTCAATTGTCTCATATTGTAACATCTTTTATATCTTTTCATAAACATTGCCTAATTTTAATGGAGTAAAATATTTAAAATACTAGATTTGTTCTTCCTGTTCTAAAACGTGCCCTAAGTCTTCTGAAGGGAATTACGCTACTGTTTTGGGTTAGCTTCAGACCCGTTTAATTGAAGCTGGTGGCAGCATACCTTTGTACTTTGTAGTTGGGAGTCATTGTAGTGACTGCGGCGTTGATAATTATTGTTCCTGCCTGAGTGGGAGTAGTTAAATTGCCTCGCTGCAGCATGCCCAATAGCCAGTACATAGCAGGCAGCCTTTCTGGCGACTAATTACCCTAGGTGCAGTACCTAATCTGACCTGAAAGTAAGGGGGGCGCCAGAGAGCTGCAAGTTTCAAGTGGAACTGTAAGCGGGATATACATAAATCCCTGCAGTTCGTGGTATATTGAGGAGCAGTGGGATACCTAAAACAAGCCCCTGCTGTAAACTACGAGGTCAATAACCTTGTGTGTTTTTCCATCACATTGTAGCAGTAGAGGGATAACTAAGATAAGCCCCTTGCACATGTGATAGCTATCTGTTGGCCTAAAGTCACTCTGATCTTTGACGTGGGGGTGACGGTCACAGTGTGCATCGTGAGATATTGGTGGCAGCGGTGTGGATTCGTGACAAACACTTTGAAATTTACTACATCCACACCAAGAAGATGAAGATCTCAGCTGCAAAAAATGTACAAAAAAGGCCGTGAATGTCAGGGAAATCATTTTCTCTTTGGGCAAACTTTCCCTCTTACTAAAGTGGTACCGAATGATGCATACACAGTTCTCATATCTATTTAGCCTGAGATGGTTGAAAGATAATGAATTCTGTTTGCTCCATGTTCTCTTTTTGAAAGCGAGCACAAAAGAAGGATGAATTAGCGGGAAGACGTGTGATTTTGGATGGTAAGGAGGTGATGTCAGGTACAGATAGGTAGATACGCGTGTCACTGGCTTACTGATGAGATTGCAAACCGTGCCATTACATCAGCTGGTCCAAGCCAAAGGTGTAGATGGAGAAGAGTAGTGGTCCTAGAACTGTGCCTTGGGGAACATCAATAGACCGGGGTCGAGGTGAGGAGGTGGTGTGGGAGAGGGAGACACTGAATGTCCCCGTAACAGCCTGGCTGTTTTTTAAAGAAACTGCTGATAACACCAAAAAGGCCATTTGCACCCCCGGCCATGCTCGCATAAGAAGGGGTAGCAAAACTCCCATCCTAACCACCACAAGCATGATCAGGCACATGGCAGGAAAGCACCCGACTTTGTGTGTTGAACACAAGGCTCCATGAACAATGTGTGCGGGTGATGCCACTGCTTCTTCCGATGTTGTGCGTGCAAGCCAATCCCCTGTCCATGCTGCATGCAAGCATGCCTCATGCCCTGCATCTGCAGTTCCACACAAACTCAACTACCACCATCAACAAGCACGTCCACATCCTTGTCTCAGTGCACGGTTCAGTTGTCCATACCCCAGTCCTTAGAATGCAAGTGCAAATATGCAGGCAACGCCACAGTACTAAATTCAAACATTTTTCGTCTGCATGCAATCAAAGTGTTGAATTTTAGGCCCGTGTGAGGCCTAAGCTTTCAGCAACCTGATGGCGATGACCATCACAAGGTACTCGCTACCCAGCCGCCACAATTTTGCCCAGTCTGCAGTCACAACATTACACAAGCAACGACATGTCCCACAACATTACCCAGGCCCTCAACAATGTTGTTACAGGGAAAGTGCACCTAACCATGAACACATAGACAAGTGCTTGTGGGCAGGGGTGGTACATCTCGCTGATGGCAGGCTGGGTTACAGTAGAGGAAGCCATGACCCAGTTGGACATTGGGAGACCATGCTACAAATGTATGGCGACAGGTTGTGGAAGAGTTTGCATGTCATAGTTAGGGTTTAGATTTTGGACTGTAGCCTCTGTGCAATTGGAAGTCAGTGAAGGGCCTAGCAGAGAGGAGAGGCCAGGGAATAACCGAGGGACAGTTGGATTACTTAGGCATCAGACTTTAGGATAGATTGGAGTGGTGCAAGAGTACTAGAGGGGAGGCCAGACAGTAGAAGGTTGCAATAGTGGAGGCGAGAGATCATGAGGGCGTGCATAAACATTTTTGCAGTTTCTTGGAATGTACAGATCCTAGAACTGTTTTTGAGTTGTAGTGGGCAGGAGGAGGCAAGGGCTTGGATATGTATTTTGAAAGAGAGGGCAGAGTCGAGGATCACCCCGAGGCCACGAACATGCGGGTCTCTTTGTGTCGGTGTGGCATCCTCGCTTTACACAGGCACGTGTCCTAAAACATTACCCATGCCCTCCAAGATGCTGTTATTGGCAAAGTCAACATAACCACAGACACATGGACAAGTGGTTGTGGTCAGGGACAGTACATCACACTAACAGCACACTGGGTTAACAGAGTGGAAGCCGGGACCCAGTCCAACCTTGGGATGGTGCATGTCCGAACAACCACGAGTATTGCGGGCCCTTAGTCAATCTGGGTTGCCCCCACAGTCTTCAGCTACTCCACCTCCTCCTCTTCAGCCTCCATTTCCGCAAGTAGCACATCAGTCACATGCTGGAAATACTGCTGCATTGCCTCAGCCAAGCGGCAACAGGCTGTGCTGAAGCTAATATGCTTAGGTGACAAACCGCAGAATGATGAAGACTTGTGGACACTGGACAGCTCTGAAAGAGCAGGCCGATTTGTGGCTGACACCGCTGAACCTACAGCCAGCCATGGTCATGTGGGACAATGGCTAGAACCTGGTGTCTGCTCTGTGTCGAGGCGAGCTCACACACGTGCCATGCCTGGCCCATGTGCTTAATCTCATAGTTCAACATTTAATGAAAAGCGACACAGAGGTGCCAGATCTGCTGGGAAAAGTACGAGGCTCTGCGTACACATTTTGGAATGTCAGCTAGAGCTTCATCCGCCTTTGACGTGCTTCTGCAGCACTTGCAGCTTATGTCTCACCGACTGTTGTGTTATGTCCTCCCCATGCATTGGAACTCTACACTGCATATTTTGGAAAGGATTTGTGAGCGGAAGAGGGCAGTTGTTGACTACCAGCATCAACAAGGCCGTCGGTGTTCAGTTCTGAATTCACACATAAGATCTCATGAGTGGACATGGATGTCAGACATATGTACCATCCTCCCAAACTTTGAGGAATTGGATGGTGAGCCGCAATGACACCATAATTAACATCTCCATCCTGCTTCTCTGTTTTCTAATATTAATATTTATAGTTATTTACTGTATATGACGTAAACATATTTACAGTTTCAAACACAACAGTCCTAAGTAACAACAATAACAATAATAAAATAACTAAACAGAAATAAAACTACCCTGCTTGTGACAGCTTAGGATCTACACTAACTTATAACGATAACAATAATTAAAATGAAAAAAAAGGTAACAACTTAAAATCTACAATGAGGTGGGGGAAATAAAAACTATAAGGGAATATATTTACAATGATGTATTTACAATGATATTACTGAGGTTTGTTGAAAGTAGTGGAGGCCTAAGGACAAGGAGGAGGGGGAGACCATGGTCAGTTGTGCTTTTGGTGAGGACATGGAAGTATCGACTGTTTGCAGTCTATGATGCATGGCTGAGTTTAGGTTACGCTGCCTTTCCTGTCACTCTTGCACTCTCCAAATTTTGGGTGACAGGCAATACTGATTGGTGAAGTTGACACTTCTAGACCCACGCTACAAGGAGAAGTTTATATCTCTTATTCCAGAGGCAGACAGGTGTACAACAAGGTTGTAGGACCGTAGGGTCCTTCTTGCTGAATTATTTAAAAAAAATCCATCTGAAAACACTGGCAGAAGAGGTCACAGTTCATGGCCAAATAAGGAGTACAGGTGAGAGAGACACAACTCCAATCCAGCAGAGGCAGTGGAACACTGGCAAAGTTCAGGGAGAGTTTTCTCAGACCCTCCCATCACCGTGGCCCTGAAGGATGGTGGACTCTCACAAGGAGTGCAAAGTTTGGGAAAATGCAGAGGGAGTACCTTACTGACCATACCAACGTCCTGTGTGCCCTTTAATTATTGTTCAGCAAAGCTGAACACAGAGCATGAACTGTCTCTCTCTACTGTGCACGTGCACTGTACTCACGTTCATGAAGCACACAGTGCCTCACTCTCTTGCGGTCATTGGGCACATGTCTCCTCGCTTTAAGGCAGTACCGCTTCTATTGGCAGGAGAAAACACCTTGATAATACAGAGTACAACACCGCCCAAGCGTTCACACTCTGCTCCTCAGACTTTCTATGTGCGCAGTGACTGCCTGTATGCAGAAGATGAGGATGGTGGTAGTAATAGTTAGAGCATTTAACACAGTCATGAAGCAGCCATAACAACTCGCAAGAGAAGTATTTTTAACAAGATACCACAATGTTCGAAATGTGGCCTGCATTTTTTACTTTTTTAAACTAAAATAGTGTACTGAACTAGGCTAACAGACAGCAAATACTGTATAAAAATGGCCTAAAATGCGGTAACTTGCAGCACGCACATATAAGAGTCCTGTCACGGAAATTACACACTGCCAAATAGGTGTTTTTTCTTTAAATGCAAAATAGTGCTGTATATAATTAGTGTTTCAGACAGCAAAAAAAGTGGTCCACCGGCCAAAAATGCGGTAACTTGGAGCACGCAGATATATCAGGGCTGACATGGAAATAACACACTGGCAAATCTGTGGCCTTTTTTTATTTTTTTTTTATGCGAAACAGTGCTGTATAGAATTTGAATATCACACAGCCAAAAAATAAGTACACCGGCCTCCAATGCCCAACCTTTGAGCGCAGAGATATATGACGGCTGTAACGGAAATGCCACAATGGCAAATCTGTAGCCTTTGCATTTTTTTTATGCAAAATAGTGCTTTATAGAATTTCAGCATCACACAGCCAAAAAATAAGTACACAGCCCTCCAATGCCCAAACTTGGAGCACAGAGATATTTGACGGCTGTAACGAAAATACCACACTGCCAAATCTGTGGCCTTTCAAATTTTTTTTATGCAAAATTGTGCTGTATAGAATTTGGGTATCAGACAGCCAAAAAATAAGTACACCGGCCTCCAATGACCAAACTTGGAGCACGCAGAAATATGAGGCCTTTTTCGGTGAATTTAACACACCAAAAAAAAAGGGGCACAAGGGTAGCACACACAACTATGCTACGTATGCCTGACAAACTATAACTTTTCAACAGGCCTCAGTCTGACAGAACAGACTGTATATGTTTTTGTGGGGGAGGGATTTTTGGAAAAAAAAATAGGCATATAGACAGTAAATAAGCTGCAGCAGCAGCAGGCAGTTTTGGAGCTTTGGGAAGGATGCAGTGGGAGCAATGGACTCACATACAGCGCCTGCAGGCCTTGCACTGACGTGGATATGCTGTACCCTGCCTAGCTAGCGCTGCAATATCGAGACCCACAAATTAGCCCTAAAAAGGACTTTTGGTTTCTGAGGAGTTGTGGATGTAAGAGATGCAGACCTACAATAACTCTAAAACCACGATTCTGACCCTATCTCGGCAGCAGCTCTCCCTACTCTTGGTAAAACAGGAACATAATGCGGTGATTAGGGCGGCGTCGGGACTCTTATACTTGGGATGATGCTGTATGGCCCAGTCAATTCAATCACTGTACGACCACAACAAAGATGACTGTGGTGTTTCATGGCCTGGCAGACAATCCATGCACTGTGATTGGGTCTGCCAAAACTGCTGGATGGAGACTGCAGTTACCACCGAATAATACTGGAAATGCTCGCTGCTCACCGAGTACGCGGAGCATAGCGATACTCGGGCGAGTAACGAGTAGTGGCAAGCACGTTCGCTCATCACTATTTATAACCCCTAAAGCTTTGGTCTAGAAGTGAGAAATTGCATTAGTACATTCCAGTGCCTAATTCACAGGTTGTTTGCATTGGCATTTGGCCAATGATCTATCAAGCAGCCAGAGGAGGGTGCTGCTAGTTAGGAAATATAACATGAGCTCAGTAGCTGTAAGTGCATCTTCACAACCAAATGCATTTCCGCACCCAACTTCAGAATGTTATTTTTCACCACTGGACCAATGTTTTGGGGTTTTAAAGGGATTCACTTGATTTTATTTTTAAGTGATGCATGATCATAACCTCTTTATGACCTATGATGTATAGGTGCATCATAGGTCGCCCCCCCTTTGATGCAGGCAGAGGCACCGAGCCCACATCTTTTTAAGCTGATCTGTTTAGCTGTCATGTGCCCCTAACAGCCACGGGTGGAATTGCAATACAACTGAGGCTTTTAACATGTTAAATGCCGCTGTCAGTCTCTGACAGCAGCATTTAACACTCATGTAACTAGCTCTGCCCATTCGCGCCACTGTCATATGATTGTGGGGCACCGAAGGGTTTGAATGGCCACCCGGGGTCTGCAGGAGACTCCTATTGCCATGATTGCCGATCTGTTATGAGCACCACCCAGTGGCCGGCGTTCATAGCAGATGAGCATTTCTGATGATCACCCAAGAGCATCTGTGATTGTGAAGACACCTTTTTTAATAGGAAGAACTATGTTATCACAATGGGTGCATTATTTAAAATATTTGTGATCCGTGGCTGTGCGCATCCATGGTGTTGCTCGTGGTGTCTGACGTGCTACTGGGCGTCCGATGGCCTCCTGCTCTCACCCTGGCACCCCCCACATGCATGCAGTGATGCTGGATGCCTTTTCAGCATATGCCGAGACCTTTCGGGCCCACTGTGCATGCACCATTGATGCCAATGTGATTGGTGAATTTCTAACATGTGATCGGTCAACTGGGGCTTAAGAAGGTCCTGTGCATCCAACACAGTACATTACCTTGAGAAAGTGGGGCGCTACGCCCGCAAAACGTATGTCGGGACTGGCTCACCTGACCAGGGGCGTCACTGTCTTGTTTCTGGGTAAGGAGTCTTTCACAATTGGTGCAGAATCCAACCAGAGGAGCAGCACTTTTAGACCTAATACTATCTAATAGACCTGACAGAATAACAAATCTGCAGGTGGTTGGGCATTTAGGAAATAGCGACCACAATATTGTGCAGTTTCACCTGTCTTTCACTAGGGGGACTTGTCAGGGAGTCACAAAAACATTGAACTTTAGGAAGGCAAAGTTTGAACAGCTTAGAGATGCCCTTAATCTGGTAGACTGGGACAATATCCTCAGAAATGAGAATACAGATAATAAATGGGAAATGTTTAAGAACATCCTAAATAGGCAGTGTAAGCGTTTTATACCTTGTGGGAATAAAAGGACTAGAAATAGGAAAAACCCAATGTGGCTAAACAAAGAAGTAAGACAGGCAATTAACAGTAAAAAGAAAGCATTTGCACTACTAAAGCAGGATGGCACCATTGAAGCTCTAAAAAACTATAGGGAGAAAAATACTTTATCTAAAAAACTAATTAAAGCTGCCAAAAAGGAAACAGAGAAGCACATTGCTAAGGAGAGTAAAACTAATCCCAAACTGTTCTTCAACTATATCAATAGTAAAAGAATAAAAACTGAAAATGTAGGCCCCTTAAAAAATAGTGAGGAAAGAATGGTTGTAGATGACGAGGAAAAAGCTAACATATTAAACACCTTCTTCTCCACGGTATTCACGGTGGAAAATGAAATGCTAGGTGAAATCCCAAGAAACAATGAAAACCCTATATTAAGGGTCACCAATCTAACCCAAGAAGAGGTGCGAAACCGGCTAAATAAGATTAAAATAGATAAATCTCCGGGTCCGGATGGCATACACCCACGAGTACTAAGAGAACTAAGTAATGTAATAGATAAACCATTATTTCTTATTTTTAGTGACTCTATAGCGACAGGGTCTGTTCCGCAGGACTGGCGCATAGCAAATGTGGTACCAATATTCAAAAAGGGCTCTAAAAGTGAACCTGGAAATTATAGGCCAGTAAGTCTAACCTCTATTGTTGGTAAAATATTTGAAGGGTTTCTGAGGGATGTTATTCTGGATTATCTCAATGAGAATAACTGTTTAACTCCATATCAGCATGGGTTTATGAGAAATCGCTCCTGTCAAACCAATCTAATCAGTTTTTATGAAGAGGTAAGCTATAGACTGGACCACGGTGAGTCATTGGACGTGGTATATCTCGATTTTTCCAAAGCGTTTGATACCGTGCCGCACAAGAGGTTGGTACACAAAATGAGAATGCTTGGTCTGGGGGAAAATGTGTGTAAATGGGTTAGTAACTGGCTTAGTGATAGAAAGCAGAGGGTGGTTATAAATGGTATAGTCTCTAACTGGGTCGCTGTGACCAGTGGGGTACCGCAGGGGTCAGTATTGGGACCTGTTCTCTTCAACATATTCATTAATGATCTGGTAGAAGGTTTACACAGTAAAATATCGATATTTGCAGATGATACAAAACTATGTAAAGCAGTTAATACAAGAGAAGATAGTATTCTGCTACAGATGGATCTGGATAAGTTGGAAACTTGGGCTGAAAGGTGGCAGATGAGGTTTAACAATGATAAATGTAAGGTTATACACATGGGAAGAGGGAATCAATATCACCATTACACACTGAACGGGAAACCACTGGGTAAATCTGACAGGGAGAAGGACTTGGGGATCCTAGTTAATGATAAACTTACCTGGAGCAGCCAGTGCCAGGCAGCAGCTGCCAAGGCAAACAGGATCATGGGGTGCATTAAAAGAGGTCTGGATACACATGATGAGAGCATTATACTGCCTCTGTACAAATCCCTAGTTAGACCGCACATGGAGTACTGTGTCCAGTTTTGGGCACCGGTGCTCAGGAAGGATATAATGGAACTAGAAGGAGTACAAAGGAGGGCAACAAAATTAATAAAGGGGATGGGAGAACTACAATACCCAGATAGATTAGCGAAATTAGGATTATTTAGTCTAGAAAAAAGACGACTGAGGGGCGATCTAATAACCATGTATAAGTATATAAGGGGACAATACAAATATCTCGCTGAGGATCTGTTTATACCAAGGAAGGTGACGGGCACAAGGGGGCATTCTTTGCGTCTGGAGGAGAGAAGGTTTTTCCACCAACATAGAAGAGGATTCTTTACTGTTAGGGCAGTGAGAATCTGGAATTGCTTGCCTGAGGAGGTGGTGATGGCGAACTCAGTCGAGGGGTTCAAGAGAGGCCTGGATGTCTTCCTGGAGCAGAACAATATTGTATCATACAATTATTAGGTTCTGTAGAAGGACGTAGATCTGGGTATTTATTATGATGGAATATAGGCTGAACTGGATGGACAAATGTCTTTTTTCGGCCTTACTAACTATGTTACTATGTTACTATGTTACTATGACCGGTGAGCGATAGGTATATTATATAGTTACTTTAACTATATACATTTGCTCCATGGTATGGTACCTTCCCCTGACACACTGCACTATAGCACTTTTTATTTACTTCCCTCTTTCCCTTTGTGGGGAGATTGGGGGGCATGTGCAATTTTGTAATAGACACTGGTTGCAGCACCTTCATGCCTCAGGTGGGATACATCTTCTCAGGTTTTGGCATGGAATTTTGAATTATGATGCACATTTTGACACAAATACATATATAGATACAATTGCCTGACCTAGTGACTAGGGTTGAGCGACCTTGACCTTTTTAGAGTCGAGCCGTGTTTTGCGAAACCCGACTATCTTAGAAGTCGAGTCGAGTGGAATCGGCCGATTATCGCGAAAAGTCGGGTATCGCCCGAAACACGAAACCCAATGCAAGTCAATGGGGGAGCATAGTCGGCAGTGAGTGGAGGCCAGGAAAACACCTACACTGCCCATTTTAATGGCAAAAAACATCCATTCTTGTTAAAGAAGCTTGTCAATCGTAATTTACCTTATAATAATTGGAAGGCATTTGAAATTGGGGGTCATTTGGCTAAAGTTGTGGGGGGTAGGGCTGGTTCAAGTAATTAGTGGGCCCAGTAAATCTGGACCACGTCACGGCAGTGGAGCAGGGAGAGGTAAGTATTTCAACTTTGCAAGTGCTGTGATCCTGAGCAAGCAGGGGGGGCCCACTCGTTGGCATTGGCACTGGCACAGGGCCCCTCAAAGTATAGCGGTGTGTTTGCATGGCGGGGGCGCCTCCCACCGGCAGCAACACTTTTGCGTACTATGAGAGGCCCTGTGCCAGTGACGTTGCCAACTAGTATTCCTCCCCCTACCTGATGAAGGAACCTGCACTTTCATCTGCACCTTCCTCTTTGTCCCCGTGTAAGGTGGTATGGTATGCGGGAAGAGGAACCTGACTTTCAGCAGGGTCACAATCTTGCTGTGTAGCGTGCACGGGGAATTTTGCATTATGGGTCAATGTACCAGCAGACTCATCTATCACTGGCTGGGCAATGGGCAGGATGAGGAGGAAACACAGATATAGGCCCAAAGAATAAAGTTGGCTAAATGCAGTTCAAAATTGGTAACACAGGACTAACCAGGGGGCATTGCAGTGGAGGACAACTGGAATGAGAGGCTGACACAGAGAGTAGGCCCAAATCAGTAAGTAGTCGAAATGCAGTTCAAAATTGGCAACCGTAGTAAACAGGCGGCACAGCTTTGTTCAGTGGAGGAGAACAGCAAGGAGCGGCAGACACCGATAGTAGGCCCCAACCCAACTAGTAGGCCAAATGCAGTCTAACATTAATAACTACTTAACGAGAGCCTGAAAATGGAATTTCAGGACAGGAAACCAGGAGAACAGCAAGGAGTGGCAGACACCGATAGTAGGCCCCAAACCAACTAGTACGCCAAATGCAGTTGTTCCGTTTAACCACAATTTAATGAGAGCCTGAAGATAGAAGTTCTGGAAAGGCAACCTGGAGAACACCTTGGAGTGGAACACACCATCTCTCTACACCCCATACCCAATTTGTAGGCCTAATGCAGCGTAGTTTCCAACAACTACTAAACGAGAGCCGGAAGATCGAAGCTCAGGAAAGGCAACCTGGAGAACACCTTGGAGTGGAACACACCATCTCTCTACACCCCATACCCAATTTGTAGGCCTAATGCAGTGTAGTTTCCAAGAACTACTAAACGAGAGCCGGAAGATCGAAGCTCAGGAAAGGCAACCTGGAGAACACCTTGGAGTGGAACACACCATCTCTCTACACCCCATACCCAATTTGAAGGCCTAATGCAGTGTAGTTTCCAACAACTACTAAACGAGAGCCGGAAGATCGAAGCTCAGGAAAGGCAACCTGGAGAACACCTTGGAGTGGAACACACCATCTCTCTACACCCCATACCCAATTTGCAGGCCTAATGCAGTGTAGTTTCCAACAACTACTGAACGAGAGCATGAAGATCGAAGCATTGGCGAGGAAACCTGGGGAACACCTTGGAGTGGAACACACCATCTCTCTACACCCCATACCCAATTTGTAGGCCTAATGCAGCGTAGTTTCCAACAACTACTAAACTAGAGCCGGAAGATCGAAGCTCAGGAAAGGCAACCTGGAGAACACCTTGGAGTGGAACACACCATCTCTCTACACCCCATACCCAATTTGAAGGCCTAATGCAGTGTAGTTTCCAACAACTACTAAACGAGAGCCGGAAGATCGAAGCTCAGGAAAGGCAACCTGGAGAACACCTTGGAGTGGAACACACCATCTCTCTACACCCCATACCCAATTTGTAGGCCTAATGCAGTGTAGTTTCCAAGAACTACTAAACGAGAGCCGGAAGATCGAAGCTCAGGAAAGGCAACCTGGAGAACACATTGGAGTGGAACACACCATCTCTCTACACCCCATACCCAATTTGTAGGCCTAATGCAGTGTAGTTTCCAAAAACTACTAAACGAGAGCCGGAAGATCGAAGCTCAGGAAAGGCAACCTGGAGAACACCTTGGAGTGGAACACACCATCTCTCTACACCCCATACCCAATTTGTAGGCCTAATGCAGTGTAGTTTCCAACAACTACTAAACGAGAGCATGAAGATCGAAGCATTGGCGAGGAAACCTGGGGAACACCTTGGAGTGGAACACACCATCTCTCTACACCCCATACCCAATTTGTAGGCCTAATGCAGCGTAGTTTCCAACAACTACTAAACGAGAGCCGGAAGATCGAAGCTCAGGAAAGGCAACCTGGAGGACACCTTGGAGTGGAACACACCATCTCTCTACACCCCATACCCAATTTGGAGGCCTAATGCAGTGTAGTTTCCAACAAGTACTAAACGAGAGCATTAAGATCGAAGCAATGGCGAGGAAACCTGGGGCACACCTTGGGGAGGCAGACACCGTTAGTAGGCCCTACCAAAGTTGTACCCCCAATGCAGTTTTAAAATTCCTAGAGGCTGAAAACAAGACTATTGACGCTCAGCTTTTTTCAAAGGAACACAGCTGAATTGAGTGGCGCAGACAGACACAGGTAGTAGGACTTAACCCAAAAATGTGGCTCACTGCAGCTTAAAAAAGTTACAGGGGTACACAAGCAGCAGTGCTCTGGGCAGTGGAGGACAATTTCAATAGTGGACCGCAGACAGACTTTGTACGCCTACTATTAAAAAAAGGATGCTCTATGCAATTAAAAATAGTTTCCAGGGGTCCACGGGCAGCAGTGGTGTGGTCAGTGGACGAGTATTGGAAAGAGGGACCGCAGACAGGCGTAGTAGGCCTAACATAACAAAATTAGGCTGTAGACACTGTAAAATTGGTTCCAGGGGTACACGGGCAGCAGTGGTGTGGTCAGCGGAGGAAAATTGGAATTAGGGACTGCAGACAGACTTTGTAGGCTGTCCCCTGTGGACCATGCATCCAACACATTAACCCAGTGCGCCGTAATGGACACGTAACTTTTTGTGGACATGCCTACTGGTCCATGCGTCTCTTGTCAGGTGCACCTTTCTACTGTTTGATTGCCTGAGTGCTATGACAATGCAGACTTTTTCATGCCGGTGGAGGGCTGGGATGGCTTTTTTCGCAAAAGAAATGTCGACTGGGTAGCTTGAACTGTTGCACAGCGTAGTTAATCTGGGCTTTCTAAATATAAAACAAAGAAAAAAAGGAGGCTACATGCACTTTCAGCTGGGTTCCAGGGGTACACGGCCAGCATTGGTCTGGTGAGTGGAGAACTATTGGAAGGAGTGACCGCAAACAGGCATCGAAGGCCTAACATAATAACACATTGCTGTTGGCAATTTTAAATTGGTTCCAGGGGAACACGGGCAGCAGTGGCCTGGTCAGTGTAGTAGTAGTAGAAAGAACGGACCGCAGACAGGGATCGAAGGCCTAAAATAAAAAAATTGGGCTGGCTGTAGGCAATTTTAAATTGGTTCCAGGGGTACACGGGCAGCAGTGGTGTGGTCAGTGGAGGCCTAGTGGAAGGAGTGACCGCAGACAGGCATCGAAGGCCTAAAATAAAAAAATTGGCTGGCTGTAGGCAATTTTAAATTGGTTCCAGGGGTACACGGGCAGCAGTGGTGTGGTCAGTGGAGGCCTAGTGGAAGGAGTGACCGCAGACAGGCATCGAAGGCCTAAAATAATAACACATGGCTGGAGGCAATTTTAAATTGGTTCCAGGGGTACACGGGCAGCAGTGGTGTGGTCAGTGGAGGCCTAGTGGAAGGAGTGACCGCAGACAGGCCTCGAAGGCCTAAAATAAAAAAATTGGGCTGGCTGTAGGCAATTTTAAATTGGTTCCAGGGGTACACGGGCAGCAGTGGCCTGGTCAGTGTAGTAGTAGTAGAAAGAACGGACCGCAGACAGGCATCAAAGGCCTAAAATAAAAAAATTGGGCTGGCTGTAGGCAATTTTAAATTGGTTCCAGGGGTATACGGGCAGCAGTGGTGTGGTCAGTGGAGGCCTAGTGGAAGGAGTGACTGCAGACAGGCATCGAAGGCCTAAAATAATAACACATGGCTGTAGGCAATTTTAAATTGGTTCCAGGGGTACACGGGCAGCAGTGGCCTGGTCAGTGTAGTAGTAGTAGAAAGAATGGACCGCAGACAGGCATCGAAGGCCTAAAATAAAAAAATTGGGCTGGCTGTAGGCAATCTTAAATTGGTTCCAGGGGTACACGGGCAGCAGTGGTGTGGTCAGTGGAGGCCTAGTGGAAGGAGTGACCGCAGACAGGCATCGAAGGCCTAAAATAAAAAAATTGGGCTGGCTGTAGGCAATTTTAAATTGGTTCCAGGGGTACACGGGCAGCAGTGGTGTGGTCAGTGGAGGCCTAGTGGAAGGAGTGACCGCAGACAGGCATCGAAGGCCTAAAATAATAACACATGGCTGTAGGCAATTTTAAATTGGTTCCAGGGGTACACGGGCAGCAGTGGTGTGGTCAGTGGAGGCCTAGTGGAAGGAGTGACCGCAGACAGGCCTCGAAGGCCTAAAATAAAAAAATTGGGCTGGCTGTAGGCAATTTTAAATTGGTTCCAGGGGTACACGGGCAGCAGTGGCCTGGTCAGTGTAGTAGTAGTAGAAAGAACGGACCGCAGACAGGCATCAAAGGCCTAAAATTAAAAAATTGGGCTGGCTGTAGGCAATTTTAAATTGGTTCCAGGGGTACACGGGCAGCAGTGGTGTGGTCAGTGGAGGCATATTGTAAGGAGTGACCGCAGACAGGCATCGAAGGCCTAAAATAATAACACATGGCTGTAGGCAATTTTAAATTGGTTCCAGGGGTACACGGGCAGCAGTGGCCTGGTCAGTGTAGTAGTAGTAGAAAGAACGGACCGCAGACAGGCATCGAAGGCCTAAAATAAAAAAATTGGGCTGGCTGTAGGCAATTTTAAATTGGTTCCAGGGGTACACGGGCAGCAGTGGTGTGGTCAGTGGAGGCATAGTGGAAGGAGTGACCGCAGACAGGCTTCGAAGGCCTAACATAACAAAAATGTCAATACAATGGTATTGTCAGTGGCAGGCATTGAAGGATGTCAGCGCATAGACTAAACATTTGTGGAGCTGTGAGATAATTTTGCAAGTGGTAGAGCACTGTTTGAGCTGGGGGGGGAACTGTCTTGTGGCCGGCGGTACAGGCCCAGGGCCCCTCATATTACAACGGTGTGTCTGACGTTGGGTGCGCACCACCACCGCCAGAGACACTTTATTGTACTAGGAGGGACCCAGTGGCAGTGCCGTCGACCAAAAGCGGGCACACCCACCTCTTCAGACAAGCAGCACTCTCACGGGTGCTGTCGCCAAGTGTCGATACCACGGCCCCGTGTGGGGAGTTTGGCCATTTAGTGAGGTGTAAGCATGTCGTATGCTGGACAATCAGGTGCAGAAAATTACGAGATTGGAAAAGGCATTCAGAATAGTCCACAGGCAAGACCTTTTCATAGGAAAGCTAGGTGTCAGCCGGGCAAGGTGGGGCAAAAGATTTCGAAATCCAGTTGTGGTTCATTTTAATGAAGGTTAGATCATCTACATTTTGGGTAGCCAGACGAGTCCTTTTTTCTGTTAGTATTGAACCTGCAGCACTGAATACTCTTTCTGATAGGACACTAGCTGCCGGGCAAGCAAGCTCCTGCAATGCATATTCTGCCAATTCTGGCCAGGTGTCTAATTTGGATGCCCAGTAATCAAATGGGAATGACGGTTGAGGGAGAACATCGATAAGGGATGAAAAATAGTTTGTAACCATACTGGACAAATGTTGTCTCCTGTCACTTTGAATTGATGCTGCAGTACCTGTCCTGTCTGCGGTCATAGCAAAATCACTCCACAACCTGGTCAGAAAACCCCTCTGGCCAACGCCACTTCTGATTTCTGCCCCTCTAACTCCTCTGGTCTGATGGCCCCTGCAGCTCGTGTGAGAACGATCACGGGCGCTGTGTGCAGGGAATGCCAGAAGCAAACGGTCAACAAGAGTTGATTGTTTGGTTGCAAATATTAGTTCCAAGTTCTCATGTGGCATTATATTTTGCAATTTGCCTTTATAGCGAGGATCAAGGAGGCAGGCCAACCAGTAATCGTCATCGTTCATCATTTTAGTTATGCGTGTGTCCCTTTTGAGGATACGTAAGGCATAATCCGCCATGTGGGCCAAAGTTCCAGTTCTCAAATCTGCGGTTGTGCTTGGTTGAGGGGCAGTTTCAGGCAAATCCACGTCACTTGTGTCCCTCCAAAAACCAGAACCCGGCCTTGCCGCGCCACCAATTTCCAGTGGCCCCGGAAAAGCTTCCTCATTAAAAATATAATCATCCCCATCATCCTCCTCGTCCTCCTCCTCCTCTTCGCCCGCTAACTCATCCTGTACACTGCCCTGGCCAGACAATGGCTGACTGTCATCAAGGCTTTCCTCTTCCTCAGCTGCAGACGCCTGATCCTTTATGTGCGTCAAACTTTGCATCAGCAGACGCATTAGGGGGATGCTCATGCTTATTATGGCGTTGTCTGCACTAACCAGCCGTGTGCATTCCTCAAAACACTGAAGGACTTGACACATGTCTTGAATCTTCGACCACTGCACACCTGACAACTCCATGTCTGCCATCCTACTGACTGCCCGTGTATGTGTATCCTCCCACAAAAACATAACAGCCCGCCTCTTTTCGCACAGTCTCTGAAGCATGTGCAGTGTTGAGTTCCACCTTGTTACAACGTCTATGATTAGGCGATGCTGGGGAAGGTTCAAAGAACGCTGATAGGTCTGCATACGGCTGGAGTGTACGGGCGAACGGCGGATATGTGAGCAAAGTCCACGCACTTTGAGGAGCAGGTCGGATAACCCCGGATAACTTTTCAGGAAGCACTGCACCACCAGGTTTAAGGTGTAAGCCAGGCAAGGAATGTGTTTCAGTTGGGAAAGGGAGATGGCAGCCATGAAATTCCTTCCGTTATCACTCACTACCTTGCCTGCCTCAAGATCTACAGTGCCCAGCCACGACTGCATTTCTTTCTGCAAGAACTCGGACAGAACTTCCGCGGTGTGTCTGTTGTCGCCCAAACACTTCATAGCCAATACAGCCTGCTGACGTTTGCCAGTAGCTGCCCCATAATGGGAGACCTGGTGTGCAACAGTGGCAGCTGCGGATGGAGTGGTTGTGCGACTGCGGTCTGTGGACGAGCTCTCGCTTCTGCAGGAGGACGAAGAGGAGGAGGAGGGGGTGCGAACGGCTACAGCCAACTGTTTCCTAGACCGTGGGCTAGGCAGAACTGTCCCAAACTTGCTGTCCCCTGTGGACCCTGCATCCACAACATTCACCCAGTGTGCCGTGATGGACACGTAACGTCCCTGGCCATGCCTACTGGTCCATGCATCTGTTGTCAGGTGCACCTTTGTGCTCACAGATTGCCTGAGTGCATGGACGATGCGCTCTTTAACATGCTGGTGGAGGGCTGGGATGGATTTTCTGGAAAAAAAGTGTCGACTGGGTAGCTCGTAGCGTGGTACAGCGTAGTCCATCAGGGCTTTGAAAGCTTCGCTTTCAACTAACCGGTAGGGCATCATCTCTAACGAGATTAGTCTAGCTATGTGGGCGTTCAAACCCTGTGTACGTGGATGCGAGGCTAAGTACTTCCTTTTTCTAACTCATGTAGGGTGAGCTGGACTGGAGAGCTGGAGATCGTGGAACTAGCGGGGGTGCCGGTGGACATGGCAGACTGAGAGACGGTGGGAGATGGTATTGTTGCCACCGGTGCCCTAGATGCAGTGTTTCCTACTACGAAACTGGTGATTCCCTGACCCTGACTGCTTTGGCCTGGCAAAGAAACCTGCACAGATACTGCAGGTGGTGCGGAAAATGGTGGCCCTACACTGCCGGAAGGGATGTTGCGTTGCTGACTAGCTTCATTGGCCGAGGGTGCTACAACCTTAAGGGACGTTTGGTAGTTAGTCCAGGCTTGCAAATGCATGGTGGTTAAATGTCTATGCATGCAACTTGTATTGAGACTTTTCAGATTCTGTCCTCTGCTTAAGGTAGTTGAACATTTTTGACAGATGACTTTGCGCTGATCAATTGGATGTTGTTTAAAAAAATGCCAGACTGCACTCTTTCTAGCATCGGATACCTTTTCAGGCATTGCAGACTGAGCTTTAACCGGATGGCCACGCTGTCCTCCAACAGGTTTTGGCTTTGCCACGCGTTTTGGGCAAGATACGGGCCCGGCAGATGGAACCTGTTGCGATGTTGATGCCTGCTGCGGCCCCTCCTCCTCCGCTTCAGAACTGCTGCCGCCTGCACCCTGTTCCCCCAATGGCTGCCAATCGGGGTCAAGAACTGGGTCATCTATTACCTCTTCTTGTAGCTCGTGTGCAACTTTGTCTGTGTCACCGTGTCGGTCGGTGGTATAGCGTTCGTGATGGGGCAACATAGTCTCATCAGGGTCTGATTCTTGATCATTACCCTGCGAGGGCAATGTTGTGGTCTGAGTCAAAGGACCAGCATAGTAGTCTGGCTGTGGCTGTGCATCAGTGCACTCCATGTCAGATTCAACTTGTAATGGGCATGGACTGTTAACTGCTTCACTTTCTAAGCCAGGGACGGTATGTGTAAGGAGCTCCATGGAGTAACCCGTTGTGTCGCCTGCTGCATTCTTCTCTGTTGTTGTTTTTGCTGAAGAGGACAAGGAAGCGACTTGTCCCTGACCGTGAACATCCACTAACGACACGCTGCTTTGACATTTACCAGTTTCACGAGAGGAGGCAAAAGAGCTAGAGGCTGAGTCAGCAAGATAAGCCAAAACTTGCTCTTGCTGCTCCGGCTTTAAAAGCGGTTTTCCTACTCCCAGAAAAGGGAGCGTTCGAGGCCTTGTGTAGCCAGACGACGAACCTGGCTCCACAGCTCCAGACTTAGGTGCAATATTTTTTTTCCCACGACCAGCTGATGCTCCACCACTACCACTACCCTCATTACCAGCTGACAATGAACGCCCCCGGCCACGACCTCTTCCACCAGACTTCCTCATTGTTTTAAAAACGTAAACAAACTAACGGTATTTGTTGCTGTCACACAACTTACACGGTGAGCTATAACTTCAGTACGATTTAGCTACCCCTTTACAGGTGAGTGAGACCACAACGAAAATCAGGCACAATGTTACACACTCTGTTGTTGGTGGCAACAAATGAGAGAGATGCCACACACGCTGGACTGTCACTGAAGCACAAATGTAAATATTAATCTCCCACTGATTTTTTTTTTTTTTTTTTTCAGGGAGACTTTAGGAAAAAAAAATAATAGAATAAAATGATTTTTTCAGGAAGAATTTAGAAACCAAATAAAATAAAATGATTTTTTCAGGGAGAATTTAGAAAACAAATAAAACAAAAAAAGGCTTTCTATGGCCCACTGAGTGAGAGATGACGCACACAGGAGTCAGGAGTGGCACACAAGCCCAGAGGCCAATATTTATCTCCCACTGATTGATGTAGTGATTTTTTCAGGTAGATTTTGGAACCCAAATCAAGCTAAAAAAATAATAGGCTTTCTATGGCCCACAATTGGAGAGAGAGAGAGAGATGGCACACCAAGGAGTCAAGACTGGCACACAAGCAGAAAGGGCAATATTAATCTCCCACTGATTTTTTTTTTTTTTTTCAGGGAGACTTTAGGAAAAAAAAATAATAGAATAAAATGATTTTTTCAGGAAGAATTTAGAAACCAAACAAAATAAAATGATTTTTTCAGGGAGAATTTAGAAAACAAATAAAACAAAAAAAGGCTTTCTATGGCCCACTGAGTGAGAGATGACGCACACAGGAGTCAGGAGTGGCACACAAGCCCAGAGGCCAATATTTATCTCCCACTGATTGATGTAGTGATTTTTTCAGGTAGATTTTGGAACCCAAATCAAGCTAAAAAAATATTAGGCTTTCTATGGCCCACAATTGGAGAGAGAGAGAGAGATGGCACACCCAGGAGTCAAGACTGGCACACAAGCAGAAAAGGCAATATTAATCTCCCACTGATTTTTTTTTTTTTTTTTTCAGGGAGACTTTAGGAAAAAAAAATAATAGAATAAAATGATTTTTTCAGGAAGAATTTAGAAACCAAATAAAATAAAATGATTTTTTCAGGGAGAATTTAGAAAACAAATAAAACAAAAAAAGGCTTTCTATGGCCCACTGAGTGAGAGATGACGCACACAGGAGTCAGGAGTGGCACACAAGCCCAGAGGCCAATATTTATCTCCCACTGATTGATGTAGTGATTTTTTCAGGTAGATTTTGGAACCCAAATCAAGCTAAAAAAATAATAGGCTTTCTATGGCCCACAATTGGAGAGAGAGAGAGAGCTGGCACACCCAGGAGTCAAGACTGGCACACAAGCAGAAAGGGCAATATTAATCTCCCACTGATTTGTTTTTTGTTTTTTTTCAGGGAGACTTTAGGAAAAAAAATAATAGAATAAAATGATTTTTTCAAGAAGAATTTAGAAACCAAATAAAATAAAATGATTTTTTCAGGGAGAATTTAGAAAACAAATAAATCAAAAAAAGGCTTTCTATGGCCCACTGAGTGAGAGATGACGCACACAGGAGTCAGGAGTGGCACACAAGCCCAGAGGCCAATATTTATCTCCCACTGATTGATGTAGTGATTTTTTCAGGTAGATTTTGGAACCCAAATCAAGCTAAAAAAATAATAGGCTTTCTATGGCCCACAATTGGAGAGAGAGAGAGAGATGGCACACCCAGGAGTCAAGACTGGCACACAAGCAGAAAGGGCAATATTAATCTCCCACTGATTTGTTTTTGTTTTTTTTTCAGGGAGACTTTAGGGAAAAAAAATAATAGAATACAATGATTTTTTCAGGAAGAATTTAGAAACCAAATAAAATAAAATGATTTTTTCAGGGAGAATTTAGAAAACAAATAAAACAAAAAAAGGCTTTCTATGGCCCACTGAGTGAGAGATGACGCACACAGGAGTCAGGAGTGGCACACAAGCCCAGAGGCCAATATTTATCTCCCACTGATTGATGTAGTGATTTTTTCAGGTAGATTTTGGAACCCAAATCAAGCTAAAAAAATATCAGGCTTTCTATGGCCCACAATTGGAGAGAGAGAGAGAGAGATGGCACACCCAGCAGTCAAGACTGGCACACAAGCAGAAAGGGCAATATTAATCTCCCACTGATTTTTTTTTTTTTTTTTTCAGGGAGACTTTAGGAAAAAAAAATAATAGAATAAAATGATTTTTTCAGGAGGAATTTAGAAACCAAATAAAATAAAATGATTTTTTCAGGGAGAATTTAGAAAACAAATAAAACAAAAAAAGGCTTTCTATGGCCCACTGAGTGAGAGATGACGCACACAGGAGTCAGGAGTGGCACACAAGCCCAGAGGCCAATATTTATCTCCCACTGATTGATGTAGTGATTTTTTCAGGTAGATTTTGGAACCCAAATCAAGCTAAAAAAATAATAGGCTTTCTATGGCCCACAATTGGAGAGAGAGAGAGAGATGGCACACCCAGGAGTCAAGACTGGCACACAAGCAGAAAGGGCAATATTAATCTCCCACTGATTTGTTTTTTTTTTTTTTTCAGGGAGACTTTAGGGAAAAAAAATAATAGAATACAATGATTTTTTCAGGAAGAATTTAGAAACCAAATAAAATAAAATGATTTTTTCAGGGAGAATTTAGAAAACAAATAAAACAAAAAAAGGCTTTCTATGGCCCACTGAGTGAGAGATGACGCACACAGGAGTCAGGAGTGGCACACAAGCCCAGAGGCCAATATTTATCTCCCACTGATTGATGTAGTGATTTTTTCAGGTAGATTTTGGAACCCAAATCAAGCTAAAAAAATATCAGGCTTTCTATGGCCCACAATTGGAGAGAGAGAGAGAGATGGCACACCCAGCAGTCAAGACTGGCACACAAGCAGAAAGGGCAATATTAATCTCCCACTGATTTTTTTTTTTTTTTTTTTCAGGGAGACTTTAGGAAAAAAAAATAATAGAATAAAATGATTTTTTCAGGAGGAATTTAGAAACCAAATAAAATAAAATGATTTTTTCAGGGAGAATTTAGAAAACAAATAAAACAAAAAAAGGCTTTCTATGGCCCACTGAGTGAGAGATGACGCACACAGGAGTCAGGAGTGGCACACAAGCCCAGAGGCCAATATTTATCTCCCACTGATTGATGTAGTGATTTTTTCAGGTAGATTTTGGAACCCAAATCAAGCTAAAAAAATATTAGGCTTTCTATGGCCCACAATTGGAGAGAGAGAGAGAGATGGCACACCCAGGAGTCAAGACTGGCACACAAGCAGAAAAGGCAATATTAATCTCCCACTGATTTTTTTTTTTTTTTTTTTCAGGGAGACTTTAGGAAAAAAAAATAATAGAATAAAATGATTTTTTCAGGAAGAATTTAGAAACCAAATAAAATAAAATGATTTTTTCAGGGAGAATTTAGAAAACAAATAAAACAAAAAAAGGCTTTCTATGGCCCACTGAGTGAGAGATGACGCACACAGGAGTCAGGAGTGGCACACAAGCCCAGAGGCCAATATTTATCTCCCACTGATTGATGTAGTGATTTTTTCAGGTAGATTTTGGAACCCAAATCAAGCTAAAAAAATAATAGGCTTTCTATGGCCCACAATTGGAGAGAGAGAGAGAGATGGCACACCCAGGAGTCAAGACTGGCACACAAGCAGAAAGGGCAATATTAATCTCCCACTGATTTGTTTTTTGTTTTTTTTCAGGGAGACTTTAGGAAAAAAAATAATAGAATAAAATGATTTTTTCAGGAAGAATTTAGAAACCAAATAAAATAAAATGATTTTTTCAGGGAGAATTTAGAAAACAAATAAATCAAAAAAAGGCTTTCTATGGCCCACTGAGTGAGAGATGACGCACACAGGAGTCAGGAGTGGCACACAAGCCCAGAGGCCAATATTTATCTCCCACTGATTGATGTAGTGATTTTTTCAGGTAGATTTTGGAACCCAAATCAAGCTAAAAAAATAATAGGCTTTCTATGGCCCACAATTGGAGAGAGAGAGAGAGATGGCACACCCAGGAGTCAAGACTGGCACACAAGCAGAAAGGGCAATATTAATCTCCCACTGATTTGTTTTTTTTTTTTTTTCAGGGAGACTTTAGGGAAAAAAAATAATAGAATACAATGATTTTTTCAGGAAGAATTTAGAAACCAAATAAAATAAAATGATTTTTTCAGGGAGAATTTAGAAAACAAATAAAACAAAAAAAGGCTTTCTATGGCCCACTGAGTGAGAGATGACGCACACAGGAGTCAGGAGTGGCACACAAGCCCAGAGGCCAATATTTATCTCCCACTGATTGATGTAGTGATTTTTTCAGGTAGATTTTGGAACCCAAATCAAGCTAAAAAAATATCAGGCTTTCTATGGCCCACAATTGGAGAGAGAGAGAGAGATGGCACACCCAGGAGTCAAGACTGGCACACAAGCAGAAAAGGCAATATTAATCTCCCACTGATTTTTTTTTTTTTTTTTTTCAGGGAGACTTTAGGAAAAAAAAATAATAGAATAAAATGATTTTTTCAGGAAGAATTTAGAAACCAAATAAAATAAAATGATTTTTTCAGGGAGAATTTAGAAAACAAATAAAACAAAAAAAGGCTTTCTATGGCCCACTGAGTGAGAGATGACGCACACAGGAGTCAGGAGTGGCACACAAGCCCAGAGGCCAATATTTATCTCCCACTGATTGATGTAGTGATTTTTTCAGGTAGATTTTGGAACCCAAATCAAGCTAAAAAAATATTAGGCTTTCTATGGCCCACAATTGGAGAGAGAGAGAGAGATGGCACACCCAGGAGTCAAGACTGGCACACAAGCAGAAAAGGCAATATTAATCTCCCACTGATTTTTTTTTTTTTTTTTCAGGGAGACTTTAGGAAAAAAAAATAATAGAATAAAATGATTTTTTCAGGAAGAATTTAGAAACCAAATAAAATAAAATGATTTTTTCAGGGAGAATTTAGAAAACAAATAAAACAAAAAAAGGCTTTCTATGGCCCACTGAGTGAGAGATGACGCACACAGGAGTCAGGAGTGGCACACAAGCCCAGAGGCCAATATTTATCTCCCACTGATTGATGTAGTGATTTTTTCAGGTAGATTTTGGAACCCAAATCAAGCTAAAAAAATAATAGGCTTTCTATGGCCCACAATTGGAGAGAGAGAGAGAGATGGCACACCCAGGAGTCAAGACTGGCACACAAGCAGAAAGGGCAATATTAATCTCCCACTGATTTGTTTTTTGTTTTTTTTCAGGGAGACTTTAGGAAAAAAAATAATAGAATAAAATGATTTTTTCAGGAAGAATTTAGAAACCAAATAAAATAAAATGATTTTTTCAGGGAGAATTTAGAAAACAAATAAATCAAAAAAAGGCTTTCTATGGCCCACTGAGTGAGAGATGACGCATACAGGAGTCAGGAGTGGCACACAAGCCCAGAGGCCAATATTTATCTCCCACTGATTGATGTAGTGATTTTTTCAGGTAGATTTTGGAACCCAAATCAAGCTAAAAAAATAATAGGCTTTCTATGGCCCACAATTGGAGAGAGAGAGAGAGATGGCACACCCAGGAGTCAAGACTGGCACACAAGCAGAAAGGGCAATATTAATCTCCCACTGATTTGTTTTTTTTTTTTTTTCAGGGAGACTTTAGGGAAAAAAAATAATAGAATACAATGATTTTTTCAGGAAGAATTTAGAAACCAAATAAAATAAAATGATTTTTTCAGGGAGAATTTAGAAAACAAATAAAACAAAAAAAGGCTTTCTATGGCCCACTGAGTGAGAGATGACGCACACAGGAGTCAGGAGTGGCACACAAGCCCAGAGGCCAATATTTATCTCCCACTGATTGATGTAGTGATTTTTTCAGGTAGATTTTGGAACCCAAATCAAGCTAAAAAAAATATCAGGCTCTCTATGGCCCACAATTGGAGAGAGAGAGAGAGATGGCACACCCAGGAGTCAAGACTGGCACACAAGCAGAAAGGGCAATATTAATCTCCCACTGATTTTTTTTTTTTTTTTTTTTTTTTTTAGGGAGACTTTAGGAAAAAAAAATAATAGAATAAAATGATTTTTTCAGGAAGAATTTAGAAACCAAATAAAATAAAATGATTTTTTCAGGGAGAATTTAGAAAACAAATAAAACAAAAAAAAGGCTTTCTATGGCCCACTGAGTGAGAGATGACGCACACAGGAGTCAGGAGTGGCACACAAGCCCAGAGGCCAATATTTATCTCCCACTGATTGATGTAGTGATTTTTTCAGGTAGATTTTGGAACCCAAATCAAGCTAAAAAAATATCAGGCTTTCTATGGCCCACAATTGGAGAGAGAGAGAGAGATGGCACACCCAGGAGTCAAGACTGGCACACAAGCAGAAAGGGCAATATTAATCTCCCACTGATTTGTTTTTTGTTTTTTTTCAGGGAGACTTTAGGAAAAAAAATAATAGAATAAAATGATTTTTTCAGGAAGAATTTAGAAACCAAATAAAATAAAATGATTTTTTCAGGGAGAATTTAGAAAACAAATAAATCAAAAAAAGGCTTTCTATGGCCCACTGAGTGAGAGATGACGCATACAGGAGTCAGGAGTGGCACACAAGCCCAGAGGCCAATATTTATCTCCCACTGATTGATGTAGTGATTTTTTCAGGTAGATTTTGGAACCCAAATCAAGCTAAAAAAATATCAGGCTTTCTATGGCCCACAATTGGAGAGAGAGAGAGAGATGGCACACCCAGGAGTCAAGACTGGCACACAAGCAGAAAGGGCAATATTAATCTCCCACTGATTTTTTTTTTTTTTTTTTTCAGGGAGACTTTAGGAAAAAAAAATAATAGAATAAAATGATTTTTTCAGGAAGAATTTAGAAACCAAATAAAATAAAATGAATTTTTCAGGGAGAATTTAGAAAACAAATAAAACAAAAAAAGGCTTTCTATGGCCCACTGAGTGAGAGATGACGCACACAGGAGTCAGGAGTGGCACACAAGCCCAGAGGCCAATATTTATCTCCCACTGATTGATGTAGTGATTTTTTCAGGTAGATTTTGGAACCCAAATCAAGCTAAAAAAATATTAGGCTTTCTATGGCCCACAATTGGAGAGAGAGAGAGAGATGGCACACCCAGGAGTCAAGACTGGCACACAAGCAGAAAAGGCAATATTAATCTCCCACTGATTTTTTTTTTTTTTTTTTCAGGGAGACTTTAGGAAAAAAAAATAATAGAATAAAATGATTTTTTCAGGAAGAATTTAGAAACCAAATAAAATAAAATGATTTTTTCAGGGAGAATTTAGAAAACAAATAAAACAAAAAAAGGCTTTCTATGGCCCACTGAGTGAGAGATGACGCACACAGGAGTCAGGAGTGGCACACAAGCCCAGAGGCCAATATTTATCTCCCACTGATTGATGTAGTGATTTTTTCAGGTAGATTTTGGAACCCAAATCAAGCTAAAAAAATAATAGGCTTTCTATGGCCCACAATTGGAGAGAGAGAGAGAGATGGCACACCCAGGAGTCAAGACTGGCACACAAGCAGAAAGGGCAATATTAATCTCCCACTGATTTGTTTTTTGTTTTTTTTCAGGGAGACTTTAGGAAAAAAAATAATAGAATAAAATGATTTTTTCAGGAAGAATTTAGAAACCAAATAAAATAAAATGATTTTTTCAGGGAGAATTTAGAAAACAAATAAATCAAAAAAAGGCTTTCTATGGCCCACTGAGTGAGAGATGACGCATACAGGAGTCAGGAGTGGCACACAAGCCCAGAGGCCAATATTTATCTCCCACTGATTGATGTAGTGATTTTTTCAGGTAGATTTTGGAACCCAAATCAAGCTAAAAAAAAATAGGCTTTCTATGGCCCACAATTGGAGAGAGAGAGAGAGATGGCACACCCAGTAGTCAAGACTGGCACACAAGCAGAAAAGGGCAATATTAATCTCCCACTGATTTGTTTTTTTTTTTTTTTCAGGGAGACTTTAGGGAAAAAAAATAATAGAATACAATGATTTTTTCAGGAAGAATTTAGAAACCAAATAAAATAAAATGATTTTTTCAGGGAGAATTTAGAAAACAAATAAAACAAAAAAAGGCTTTCTATGGCCCACTGAGTGAGAGATGACGCACACAGGAGTCAGGAGTGGCACACAAGCCCAGAGGCCAATATTTATCTCCCACTGATTGATGTAGTGATTTTTTCAGGTAGATTTTGGAACCCAAATCAAGCTAAAAAAATAATAGGCTTTCTATGGCCCACAATTGGAGAGAGAGAGAGATGGCACACCCAGGAGTCAAGACTGGCACACAAGCAGAAAGGGCAATATTAATCTCCCACTGATTTTTTTTTTTTTTTTTTTTTTTTTTTAGGGAGACTTTAGGAAAAAAAAATAATAGAATAAAATGATTTTTTCAGGAAGAATTTAGAAACCAAATAAAATAAAAAGATTGTTTCAGGGAGAATTTAGAAAACAAATAAAACAAAAAAAAGGCTTTCTATGGCCCACTGAGTGAGAGATGACGCACACAGGAGTCAGGAGTGGCACACAAGCCCAGAGGCCAATATTTATCTCCCACTGATTGATGTAGTGATTTTTTCAGGTAGATTTTGGAACCCAAATCAAGCTAAAAAAATAATAGGCTTTCTATGGCCCACAATTGGAGAGAGAGAGAGATGGCACACCCAGGAGTCAAGACTGGCACACAAGCAGAAAGGGCAATATTAATCTCCCACTGATTTGTTTTTTTTTGTTTTTTCAGGGAGACTTTAGGAAAAAAAAATAATAGAATACAATGATTTTTTCAGGAAGAATTTAGAAACCAAATAAAATAAAATGATTTTTTCAGGGAGAATTTAGAAAACAAATAAAACAAAAAAAGGCTTTCTATGGCCCACTGAGTGAGAGATGACGCACACAGGAGTCAGGAGTGGCACACAAGCCCAGAGGCCAATATTTATCTCCCACTGATTGATGTAGTGATTTTTTCAGGTAGATTTTGGAACCCAAATCAAGCTAAAAAAATAATAGGCTTTCTATGGCCCACAATTGGAGAGAGAGAGAGAGATGGCACACCCAGGAGCCAAGACTGGCACACAAGCAGAAAGGGTAATATTAATCTCCCACTGATTTGTTTTTTTTTTTTTTTTCAGGGAGACTTTAGGAAAAAAAAATAATAGAATAAAATGATTTTTTCAGGAAGAATTTAGAAACCAAATAAAATAAAATGATTTTTTCAGGGAGAATTTAGAAAACAAATAAAACGAAAAAAGGCTTTCCATGGCCCACTGAGTGAGAGATGACGCACACAGGAGTCAGGAGTGGCACACAAGCCCAGAGGCCAATATTTATCTCCCACTGATTGATGTAGTGATTTTTTCAGGTAGATTTTGGAACCCAAATCAAGCTAAAAAAATAATAGGCTTTCTATGGCCCACAATTGGAGAGAGAGAGAGATGGCACACCCAGGAGTCAAGACTGGGACACAAGCAGAAAGGGCAATATTAATCTCCCACTGATTTTTTTTTTTTTCAGGGAGACCTTAGGAAAAAAAAATAATAGAATAAAATTATTTTTTCAGGAAGAATTTAGAAACCAAATAAAATAAAATGATTTTTTCAGGGAGAATTTAGAAAACAAATAAAACAAAAAAAGGCTTTCTATGGCCCACTGAGTGAGAGATGACGCACACAGGAGTCAGGAGTGGCACACAAGCCCAGAGGCCAAAATTTATCTCCCACTGATTGATTTATTGATTTTTTCAGGTAGAATTTAGAACCCAAATCAACCAAAAACATAAATAGGCTTTCTATGGCCCAATATTTGTGAGAGAGATGGCACGCTCAGGACTGGCACACAAGCCCAGAGGCCAATATTAATCTCCCACTTTTTTTTTTTTTCAGGGAAAATTTATAAACCCAATAAAAAAATAAATAAATAGGCTTTCTATGGCCCACTATCTGAGAGAGAGAGATGGCACGCTTAGGACTGGCACACAAGCCCAAAGGCCAATATTAATCTCCCTTTTTTTTTTCAGGGAGAATTTATAAAACCAAAAAAAAAAAATAAATAGGCTTTCTATGGCCCACTATTTGTGAGAGAGATGGCACGCTCAGGACTGGCACACAAGCCCAGAGGCCAATATTAATCTCCCACTTTTTTTTTTTTGTTCCAGGGAAAATTTATAAACCCAATAAAAAAAATAATAAATAGGCTTTCTATGGCCCACTATCTGAGAGAGAGAGATGGCACGCTTAGGACTGGCACACAAGCCCAAAGGCCAATATTAATCTCCCTTTTTTTTTTCAGGGAGAATTTATAAAACCAAAAAAATAAAATAAATAGGCTTTCTATGGCCCACTATTTGTGAAAGAGATGGCACGCTCAGGACTGGCACACAAGCCCAGAGGCCAATATTAATCTCCCACTTTTTTTTTTTTGTTCCAGGGAAAATTTATAAACCCAATAAAAAAAATAATAAATAGGCTTTCTATGGCCCACTATCTGAGAGAGAGAGATGGCACGCTTAGGACTGGCACACAAGCCCAAAGGCCAATATTAATCTCCCACTGATTGATTTATTGATTTTTTCAGGTAGAATTTAGAACCCAAATAAAGCAAAAAAAAAAATTGGGCTTTCTATGGCCCACTGAGTGAGTGATGATGCACACAGGAGTCAGGAGTGACACACAAGCCCTGAGGCCAATATTTTTCTCCCACTGATTGATGTAGTGATTTTTTCAGGTAGATTTTAGAACCCAAATCAAGCAAAAAAATAAATAGGCTTTCTATGGCCCACTGACTGAGAGATGGCACACACAGGAGTCAAGAGTGGCACACAAGCCCTGAGGCCAATATTTTTCTCCCACTGATTGATGTAGTGATTTTTTCAGGTAGATTTTATAACCCAAATCAAGCAAAAAAATAAATAGGCTTTCTATGGCCCACTGAGTGAGAGATGGCACACACAGGGATGGCACTCTAGCAGAAATGTCAATCTTAATCTCCCACAAAAAAAAAAAAAAAAAAAAACAGGGAGTGTCCAAATATTACTATCTCCCTGCAGTAATCTCAGCCAGGTATGGCAGGCAGCAATAAGGAGTGGACTGATGCACAAATTAAATAAAAAGTGTGGACAAACAAAAAAGATAGCTGTGCAGAAAGGAAGGAACAAGAGGATTTGTGCTTTGAAAAAAGCAGTTGGTTTGCACAGCGGCGTACACACAGCAATGCAGCTATCAGGGAGCCTTCTAGGGCAGCCCAATGAGCTACAGCGCTGAGGGGAAAAAAAAAAAATGTAGCTTCCACTGTCCCTGCACACCGAAGGTGGTGTTGGGCAGTGGAAATCGCTACAGCGCAAGCGGTTTGGTGGTTAATGGACCCTGCCTAACGCTATCCCTGCTTCTGACGAAGCGGCAGCAACCTCTCCCTAAGCTCAGATCAGCAGCAGTAACATGGCGGTCGGCGGGAACGCCCCTTTATAGCCCCTGTGACGCCGCAGACAGCAAGCCAATCACTGCAATGCCCTTCTCTAAGATGGTGGGGACCAGGACTTATGTCATCACGCTGCCCACACTCTGCGTTTACCTTCATTGGCTGAGAAATGGCGCTTTTCGCGTCATTGAAACGCGACTTTGGCGCGAAAGTCGCGTACCGCATGGCCGATCCCGCACAGGGGTCGGATCGGGTTTCATGAAACCCGACTTTGCCAAAAGTCGGCGACTTTTGAAAATGAACGACCCGTTTCGCTCAACCCTACTAGTGACTTTTTTACCCATATTGGTGCATTGGCATAATAACACTGAATCCATGTGATTGTTTGATATCATGTGCGAGTGCATGGTTATACAACTATAGACAGTGACCTCAATATCTCTGTTTCCCTGAATGTGTTTTTTGTATTGTAATGTTTTTTATAGATATATTTTTTGATAGACAAATAAAATTACACAAATTTTTATATGCACTTAAGTACTCCATGTCCTCCTATTTTGTTATGTTTTCTATATATGGAGTCATAATGATCTGGAGAATGATAAAGGCAGGTGAGGGTTTTTTTTGCAATTTTACAGCCCTTGGACTTTTTTCCTGTTTTCAGTACAACATATGGTAAAACCAATGGTGTCGTTCAAAAGCGCAACTCTTCCCACAAAAGTCAAGCCCTAACATAGCCATATTCAGGGATAAATTTAAAAGTTATAACTCTGAGAAGAAGGGGAGCAAAAAACGAAATGGCATAAAAGGAAAATGCTTAGGTATTGAAGGAGTTAATGGTTTGGAGGAAGGTTCTGACAGATTTTTTATAAGCAACTGACATTTTATGCATTGGATACTTGATATGGTATCTAAAGATGTTGATTTTTATGAAGATTATGACATCTATCAATCATGACCTGCGTTGTTCAATCCGGTCTTGTTAAGTACATGGACTTGAGTCAGACTCTCTTGATTAATTAAGAGGCACCATAGGACAAGTGGTGTGTGTCTCTGTGGGAACTGACGTGAGATTTGTGGTATTAGTAACTCTGTTGCTCGTCATACATTTAACCAACAGGGTTGCCACGTTCCCATCCACTTTGTCAAAGCTGGATGAAAATGGCGTGAGAATGTCAAAAGTGTGAATATTTTAGTAAATCTAACAAAATTTTGCGACTTTAAGAATCTTTTTAAGTTAGAATTCTGGCATAAAAGTCCTAAAGTCTGATTACTTCATTGGGTAAATGAAGTATTGTGGATACTTAACTTTTATGCTATCAAAGTATTAGCACTTTTTTATTACTTTTACTTTTAACACAATCCTTTAATATATTATTCCTTTCATGACAGTGACAGTGTGTGTGTTTTGGGCCTGAACGCACAGAACTAATTTAAGTTTTCAACATTTTTCATTTTAAAGGTCTTTTTTGTTAGTTTGTATTAAAGTTTACCCCTAAATGTTGCTTCTTTTTGGTGAGGCACATTATTCCTTTTTATTATTAAAAGTTAATCCTTTTTATTATTAAAAGTTGGAAGGAATATTATAATCTATCTCTAAGTACAATGTCATCAGGAGTAGTAGGAACTGAATTTGAGAGTACATGACTGAGCACACAGTCACCATGAGCGTAGGTATCATAACATAGTACTAAGTCAGGAGCAAAAGTAATACATACTTACCAGTAAATAGAATTAAAAATAGAATTAAAAATCATTGTATTTACAGTAGGCCCCACTTTTAAATACCCAAAGGAATTATTTAACCCCTTAGTGACAGAGCCAATTTGGTACTTAATGACCAAGCCAATTTTTACAATTCTGATCACTGTCACTTTATGAGGTTATAACTCTGGAACGCTTTAACGGATCCCGCTGATTCTGAGAAAGTTTTTTCATGACATATTGTACTTCATGATAGCGGAAACATTTCTTCGATATTGCTTGTGATTATTTATGAAAAAAAAAAAGAAATATGGCAAAAAAAAAATGTTTGCAATTTTCAAATTTTGAATTTGTATACCCTTAAATCAGAGAGATATGTCACACAAAATAGTTAATAAATAACATTTCACACATGTCTACTTTAATCAGCACAATTAACCCCTTCATGACCCAGCCTATTTTGACCTTAAAGGGACACTGTCACCTGAATTTGGAGGGAACAATATTCAGCCATGGAGGCGGGGTTTTGGGGTTTTTGATTCACCCTTTCCTTACCTGCTAGCTGCATGCTGGCTGCAATATTGGATTGAAGTTCATTCTCTGTCCTCCATAGTACACGCCTGCGCAAGGCAATCTTAGCTTGTGCAGGCATGTACTACGGAGGACAGAGAATGAACTTCAATCCAATATTGCAGCCAGCATGCAGCTAGCAGGTAAGGAAAGGGTGAATCAAAAACCCCAAAACCCCGCCTCCATGGCTGAAGATTGTTCCCTCCAAATTCAGGTGACAGTGTCCCTTTAAAGACCTGGCCGTTTTTTGCAATTCTGACCAGTGTCCCTTTATGAGGTAATAACTCAGGAACGCTTCAACGGATCCTAGCGGTTCTGAGATTGTTTTTTCGTGACATATTGGGCTTCATGTTAGTGGTAAATTTAGGTCAATAAATTCTGCGTTTATTTGTGATAAAAACGGAAATTTGGCGAAAATTTTGAAAATTTTGCAATTTTCACATTTTGAATTTTTATTCTGTTAAACCAGAGAGATATGTGACACAAAATAGTTAATAAATAACATTTCCCACATGTTTACTTTACATCAGCACAATCTTGGAAACAAAATTTTTTTTTGCTAGGAAGTTATAAGGGTTAAAATTTGACCACCGATTTCTCATTTTTACAACGAAATTTACAAAACCATTTTTTTTAGGGACCACCTCACATTTGAAGTCAGTTTGAGGGGTCTATATGGCTAAAAATACCCAAATGAGACACCAATCTAAAAACTGCACCCCTCAAGGTGCACAAAACCACATTCAAGAAGTTTATTAACCCTTCAGGTGCTTCACAGCAGCAGAAGCAACATGGAAGGAAAAAATGAACATTTAACTTTTTAGTCACAAAAATGATCTTTTAGCAACAATTTTTTTATTTTCCCAATGGTAAAAGGAGAAACTGAACCACGATATTTGTTGTGCAATTTGTCCTGAGTACGCTGATACCTCATATGTGGGGGTAAACCACTGTTTGGGCGCACGGCAGGGCTTGGAAGGGAAGGAGCGCCATTTGACTTTTTGAATGAAAAATTGGCTGCACTCTTTAGCAGACACCATGTCGTGTTTGGAGAGCCCCCGTGTGCCTAAAAATTGGAGCTCCCCCACAAATGACCCCATTTTGGAAACTAGATTCCCCAAGGAACTTATCTAGATGCATAGTGAGCACTTTAAACCCTCAGGTGCTTCACAAATTGATCCGTAAAAATGAAAAAGTACTTTTTTTTCACAAAAAAATTCTTTTCGCCTCAATTTTTTTATTTTCACATGGGCAATAGGATAAAATGGATCGTAAAATTTGTTGGGCAATTTCTCCCAAGAACACCGATAGCTCACATGTGGGGGTAAACCACTGTTTGGGTACACGGCAAGGCTCGGAAGGGAAGGAGCGCCATTTGACTTTTTGAATGGAAAATTAGCTCCAATTGTTAGCGGACACCATGTCGCGTTTGGAGAGCCCCTGTGTGCCTAAACATTGGAGCTCCCCCACAAGTGACCCAATTTTGGAAACTAGACCCCCAACGAACTTATCTAGATGCATATTGAGCACTTTAAACCCCCAGGTGCTTCACAGAAGTTTATAACGCAGAGCCATGAAAATAAAAAATAATTTTTCTTTCCTCAAAAATGATTTTTTAGCCTGGAATTTCCTATTTTGCCAAGGGTAATAGGAGATATTGAACACCAAATGTTGTTGTCCAGTTTGTCCTGAGTACGCTGATACCCCATATGTGGGGGTAAACCACTGTTTTGGCGCACGGTAGGGCTCGGAATGGAAGGCACGCCATTTGGCTTTTTAAATGGAAAATTAGCTCCAATCATTAGCGGATGCCAAGTTGCGTTTGGAGAGCCCCTGTGTGCCTAAACATTGCAGATCCCCCACAAATGATCCCATTTTGGAAACTAGACCCCCAAAGGAACTAATCTAGATGTGTGGTGAGCACTTTGAACCCCCAAGTGCTTCACACAAGTTTATAATGCAAAACCATGAAAATAAAAAAAAAAAATTCTTTTCTCAAAAATTATTTTTTAGCTCGCAATTTTTTATTTTCCCAAGGGTAACAGGAAAAATTTGACCCCAAAAGTTGTTGTTCAGTTTCTCCTGAGTATGCTGATACCCCATATGTGTGGGTAAACCACTGTTTGGGCACACGTCGGGGTTTGGAAGGGAAGTAGTGATGTTTTGAAATGCAGACTTTGATGGAATGCTCTGCGGGCGTCACGTTGCATTTGCAGAGCCCCTGATGAGGCTAAACAGTAGAAACCCCCCACAAGTGACCCCATTTTGGAAACTAGACCCCCAAAGTAAACTTATCTAGATGTGTGGTGAGCACTTTGAACCCCCAAGTGCTTCACAGAAGTTTATAACGCAGAGCAGTGAAAATAATAAATACGTTTTCTTTCCTCAAAAATAATTTTTTAGCCCAGAATTTTTTATTTTCCCAAGGGTTACAGGAGAAATTGAACCTTAATAGTTGTTGTCCAGTTTCTCCTGAGTACACTGATACCCCATGTGTGGGGGTAAACCACTGTTTGGGCACACATTGGAGCTCAGAAGGGAAGTAGTGACTTTTGAAATGCAGACTTTGATGGAATGGTCTGCGGGCGTCACGTTGCGTTTGCAGAGCCCCTGGTGTGCCTAAACAGTAGAAACCCCCCACAAGTGACCCCATTTTGGAAACTAGACTCCCCAAGGAACTTATCTAGATATGTGGTGAGCACTTTGAACCCCCAAGTGCTTCACAGACATTTACAACGCAGAGCCGTGAAAATAAAAAATCATTTTTCTTTCCTCAAAAATGATGTTTTAGCAAGCAATTTTTTATTTTCACAAGGGTAACAGGAGAAATTGGACCCCAATAATTATTGCCCAGTTTATCCTGAGTGTGCTGGTACCCCATATGTGGGGGTAAACCACTGTTTGGGCACATGTCGGGGCTCGGAAGTGAGGGAGCACCATTTGACTTTTTGATTACAAGATTGGCTGGAATCAATGGTGGCGCCATGTTGCGTTTGGAGACCCCTGATGTGCCTAAACAGTGGAAACCCCTCAATTCTAACTCCAACACTAACGCCCCCACACCCCTAACCCTAATCCCAACTGTAGCCATAACCCTAATCACAACCCTAACCACAACCCTAATTCCAACCCTAACCCTAAGGCTATGTGCCCACATTGCGGGTTCGTGTGAGATTTTTCCACACCATTTTTGAAAAATCCGCGGGTAAAAGTCACTGCGTTTTACCTGCGGATTTACAGCAGATTTCCAGTGTTTTTTGTGCGGATTTCACCTGCGGATTCCTATTGAGGAACAGGTGTAAAACGCTGCGAAATCCGCACAAAGAATTGACATGAGGCGGAAAATACAACGCAGCGTTTCCGCGCTGTATTTTCCGCACCATGGGCACAGCGGATTTGGTTTTCCATAGGTTTATTTGGTACTGTAAACCTGATTGAAAACTGCCACGAATCCGCAGCGGCCAATCCGCTGCGGATCCGCAGCCAAATCCACACCGTGTGCATATAGCCTAATTCTAAAGGTATGTGCACACGCTGCGGAAAATGCTGCAGTTTACAGTTCAATGTAAACCTATGGGAAACAAAAATCGCTGTATACATGCTGCAGAAAAACTGCATGGAAACGCAGGGGTTTACATTCCGCAGCATGTCACTTCTTTCTGCGAATTCCGCAGCGGTTTTACAACTGCTCCAATAGTAAACCACAGTTGTAATACTGCAGTGAAATGCGCAGAAAAACCGCGGTAAATCCGCGATAAATCCGCAGCGATTTAGCACTGCGGATTTATCAAATCCGCTGCGGAGAAATCCGCAGAGGACCAGAATACGTGTGCACATACCGAAACCCTAACCCTACCCCTAACCCTAACCCTAGCCCTAGCCCTAACCCTAACCCTAACCCTAATCCCAACCTTAGTGGGCTAAAGTACAACTCCTCCTGTCCCTGCAGGCCAGGTGAAATGGGAGTTAACCCTTCCACCCGGCCTGCAGGAGCCCAATCCGGCCATGACGCATATGCTGCGTCACAGGTCGGAATGGCACAGGTTTTCATGACGCATACGGTGCGTCAAAGGTCGGGAAGGGGTTAAAAGTTGACCAGCAATTTCTCATTTTTAGAACAAAATTTACAAAACAATTTTTTTAGGGACCATTTCACATTTAAAGTCACTTTTAGGGGTGTACATGACAGAAAATAACTAAAATTGAAACATTCTAAAAACTACACCCCTCAAGGTGCTCAAAACCACATTAAAGAAGTTTATTAAACCTTTACGTGCTTCACAGGAACTGAAACAATGTGGAAGGAAAAAATGAACATTTAACTTTTTTTGACAACATTTTACTTCAGAACCAATTTTTTTTTTTTTCACTAGTGTAAAAAGAGAAAATGAACCACAAAATTTATTGTGCAATTTGTCCTGAGTACGCTGATACCCCATATGTGGGGGTAAACCACAGTTTGGGCGCATGGCAGAGTTTGGAAGAGAAGGAGCGCCGTTTGGCTTTTTCAATGCAGAATTGGCTAGAATTGAGATCGAACGCCATGTTGCGTTTGGAGAGCCCCTGATGTGCCTAACTAGTGGAAACCTCCCACAAGTGACCCCATTTTGGTAACTAGCTCCATTAAATAACTAATCTAGATGTGTGGTGAGCACTTTGAACCCCCAAGTGCTTCACTGAAATTTATAACGTAGAGCCGTGAAAATAAAAAATCATTTTTTTCCCTCAAAAATGATTTTTTAGCTCGCATTTTTTTATTTTCTCAAGGGTAACATGAGAAATTGGACACCAAGATTTGTTGTCCAGTTTGTCTTGAGTATGCTGATACCCCATATGTGGGGGGACCACTGTGTGGGCACACATCGGGGCTCGGAAGGGAAGTAGTGATGTTTAAAATGCAGACTTTGATGGAATGTTCTGCGGACATCGTGTTGCATTTGCAGAGCCCTTGATGTACCTAAAGAGTAGAAACCCCCCACAAGTGACCCCATTTTGGAAACTAGACCCTCAATGAACTTATCTAGATGTGTGGGGAGCACTTTGAACGCACAAGTGCATCACAGGAGTTTATAATGCAGTCGTGAAAATATTTTTTTTTCCACAAAAATGATTTTTTTTAGCCCCAAATTTTTTTTTATTTTCCCAAAGGTAACAGGAGAAATTTGGCACCAAAAGTTGTTGTCCAATTTGTCCTGAATACGCTGATACCCCATGTGTGGGGGTACCACTCTTTGGGCACACATCGGGGCTCGGAAGGGAAGTAGTGACGTTGAAAAAAGGCAGGCTTTGATGGAATGGTCTGTGGGTGTCATATTGCATTTCCAGAGCCCATGATGTACCTAAACAGTAGAAACCCCCCACAAGTGACCCCATTTTGGAATCTAGACCCCCAAGGAACTTCTTTAGATATGTGGTGAGCATTTTGAATGCCCAAGTGCTTCACAGAAGTTTGACGCAGAGCCGTGAAAATAAAAAATCTTTTTTTTTCACAAAAATGATTTTTTAGTCCTATTTTTTTATTTTTGCAAGAGTAACAGGAAAAACTGGACCAAAAAATTGTTGGCCAACTAATACTTAGTGTGCTGATGCCCCAAATGTGGGGGTTAACCACTGTTTAGGTGCACGGCAGAGCTCAGAAGGGAGGGAGCACCATTTGACTTTTTGAGTGCAAAATTGTCTGTCTCGTTTGGAGACCCCCTGATGTACCTGAACAGTTGAAACCCCCCAATTCTAACTCCAACCCTAACCCCAACACACCCCTAATCCCAACCCAATCCATAATCCTAATCACAACCCTAACCATAACACGAATCACAACCCTAACCCCAAAACACCCCTAATTCCAACCCTAACTATAACCCTCATTAAAATCCTAAACCAAACACACTCCTAATCCTACTCTCAACAATAACCCCAAACTTAACCCTAATCCCAATACACCCCTAACCTTAATCCCAACCCTAAACTTAACCCTAATCCCAAACCTAACCCTAATCCCAAATGTAACCCTAATGCCAACCCTAACCCTAATCCAAACCCTAATCCCAACTCTAACCCTAACTTTAGCCCCGACCCTAACCGTAACTTTAGCCCCAACCCTAACCCTAACTTAATTTCCAACCCTAGCCCTAACCCTAGGCCTAACACTAGCCCTAGCCTTAACCCTTACCCAACCCTAATTGGAAAAAAGAAATACATACTTTTTTAAATTTTATAATTTTTTCCTAACTAAGGGGGTGATAAGGGGGGGTTATTTATTATTTTTTTATTTTGATCATTGTGATAGGATCTCACAGTGACCAAAATAAAACAAGAAGAAGAATCTTACTCTGCCGGCCGGCAGATCACGGCAGGCGCACTGCGCATGCGCCTGCCATTTTCTTACCGAAGCAAGAAGCCGGTGGCCAAGAGAGGAAGCAGGAGGACCCAGGGACACTGGTCAGTATAACAGGGTCCCCGATCCCCTATTTCTCTGTCCTCTGATGTGTAATCACAGCAGAGGACAGGGAATGACACACCACTTTTTTTTTTTGCGGTCGCCGGTAAACGGTTATTTACCGGTGATCACAAAACATAAGTCAGTAAAAACCGACCCTGATCATGTTCTTCGGGGTCTCGGCTCCCCCTGGCAGCCAAGACCCCAAAGATCTGTGCATGCCCACCATGGTGGCACCCATGGGGATCCACGAGGTGCACCGGGGAGACTGGTGAGTATCAGGGGCATTCAGGGACCCCATTTCTCTGTCCTCTGATGTGTGATCACATCAGAGGACAGAGAAATTAAATGGAAAATCACTTTTTTTTTTTTTGCAACCGCCTGCAAACGATTAATTACCGGCGATCGCAACTCGGGGGTTGGTAAAAACCGACCCGAATCATCTTCTCTGGGGTCTTGGCTACCCCCGGGCAACTGACAGAGAAAATCTGACTCTGGGGAGCGCTTTACACTTTTTCCACAGCGCCGCTGTGGTTTAAGTACCCTTAACTGCCGCCGTTAAAAGGTGTATCGGCGGTCGTTAAGGGGTTAAAGCCACTAACTTTTGAATAAGGTTTTGCAAAAAGCCTCTGTACTGCTTTACAATTTTGGTTTTGCAAAACTGGGATTGTTGACATGAATGAATAATAGAGTATTAGGCCGGGATCACACATGTGAGAAATACATCCGAGTTTCGCATGGTAATCCCCGGCCCAGCACCCGACACTCAGGAGCGGAGCGTGTGGCTCCATGTATTGCTATGCGGCCGCACGCTCTGCTCCGGAGTGCAGGCTGCAGGGCCGGGGATTACCATGCGAGACTCGGACGTATTTCTTGCATGTGTGATCCCGGCCTTAGAGTGTTGTACTGAATAAGCTTCCATTAAAAGTTGTGATAACATGCCAGGTCACACAATGTCATAATGTAGTCTGCTTTGTCAAAATTATTATTATTTATTTATATAGCACCATTAATTTCATGGTGTTGTACATGAGAAAGAGGTTACGTACAGAGTTAGAGATATCGTTTACAGCAGGGGTGTCAAACTGCATTCCACGAGGGCTGCAAACAGGTCATGTTTTCAGGATTTCCTTGTACTGCACAGGTGATAATTTAATCACCAACTCATTATTTGTGTAGGTGATTAAATTATCACCTGTGCAGTACAAGGAAATCCTGAAAACATGACCTGTTTGCAGCCCTCCAGGAATGCAGTTTGACACCCCTGGTTTACAGTAAACAAATTTACAATGACAGACTGGTACAGAGAGCAGAGGACTCTGTCCTTGCGGACTTACATTCTATGGGGACTGAAATGAGGAGAGAAAAGAAGTATGAAAGTGGTATACCAATGTTAATACATGTCCAACCTAGTGAGATTTCCCCTTTTTTCAATGGTATCTCTGACATCTTGGAAAACTGGCTGTGCACTGTATATTATATGTCTGATCAAAACAGAAGGAACATGACATTCCTAGGAGCATCACAAGCTGCTTGAGTTATTTCAATGGTGAATCAAATTTAAAACTAAACATTTGAGTTGAACAAAATGATTTTCAGCAACCTTAACCAGGGCCCACATTATTAATCCATGGAGGCTAGACTAGTGCCCTGTAAACCTTCTCCTACCGAATTATATCCCCAGATCCAGCTCTGATTAGTATGCATAGCACAATGTCATACATACATTGTGCCACAACAATGATGTCATGCTAGACTGACTAATCAAGTGATAAACCAGGGGTGCCAGCAGGTGAGAGATGTTTCAAAGGGCTCTGCTGTAACATGCACAAACTACCGACCTAGGGACTGCTTATTTTTGTTATATAGAAGAAGAATCCTCATAGTCAATTACCGTATATACTCGAGTATAAGCCGAGATTTTCAGCCCAAATTTTTGGGCTGAAAGTGCCCCTCTCGGCTTATACTCGAGTCACGGTAGCGGTGGGGTCGGCGGGTGAGGGGGAGAGGGCGCTGAGGCATACTTACCTATTCCCAGCGATCCTCGCGCTGTCCCTGCCGTCCCACGGTCTTCTGTGCTGCAGCTTCTTCCCCTCTTCAGCGGTCACGTGGGACCGCTCATTACAGAAATGAATAGGCGGCTCCACCTCCCATAGGGGTGGAGCCGCCTATTCATTTCTCTAATCAGCGGTGCCGGTGACCGCTGACAGGAAGAGGCTGCAGCACAGAAGACGGGGAGGAAGGCGGGGAGCGTCAGGATCGATGGGACTAGGTAAGTATGTTATATTTACCTGTCCACGTTCCAGCCGCCGGGCGTCGCTCCATCTTCCCGGCGTCTGCGCTCTGACTGTTCAGGTCAGAGGGCGCGATGACGCATATAGTGTGCGCGGCGCCCTCTGCCTGATCAGTCAGTGCAGAGAGACACCGGGACCGGACGCCGGAACGAGACGCTGGGAGCTGCAATCAAGATAGGTGAGTATGTGTTTTTTTTTTTTATTGCAGCAGCAGCAGCGGCCATGGCACAGATTGATGTGCAGCATCTATGGGACAGTATGAATGGCACACAGCACTATATAGGGCATCTGTGCAGCATCTCTGGGGCAATATGAACGGCACACAGCACTATATGGGGCATCTGTGCAGCATCTATGGGGCAATATGAACGGCACACAGCACTATATGGGGCATCTGTGCAGCATCTATGGGGCAACATGAACGGCACACAGCACTATATGGGGCATCTGTGCAGCATCTATGGGGCAATATGAATGGCACACAGCACTATATGGGGCATCTGTGAAGCATCTATGGGGCAATATGAACGGCACACAGCACTATATGGGGCATCTGTGCAGCATCTATGGGGCAATATGAACGGTGCAGAGCACTGTGGGGCATCTGTGCAGCATCTATGGGGCAATATGAACGGTGCAGAGCACTGTATGGGGCATCTGTGCAGTATATATGGGGCAATATGAACGGTGCAGAGCACTGTATGGGGTGTTATGAAAGGCAATTCAGTACTACAATGGACATAGCGATCAGAGCACATACAGTGATCTGACAATAACCCAAAATCATAGAACGAGCTCTGAGACGTGGGAACTCTGCAGACCGCAATCCCTAATCCTCTCCAAACAACACTAGAGGCAGCCGTGGATTGCGCCTAACTCTGCCTATGCAACTCGGCACAGCCTGAGAAACTAACTAGCCTGAAGATAGAAAATAAGCCTACCTTGCCTCAGAGAAATACCCCAAAGGAAAAGGCAGCCCCCCACATATAATGACTGTGAGTTAAGATGAAAAGACAAACGTAGAGATGAAATAGATTCAGCAAAGTGAGGCCCGACTTTCTTAACAGATCGAGGATAAAAAAGGTAACTTTGCGGTCTACACAAAACCCTAAAGAAAACCACGCAAAGGGGGCAAAAAGACCCTCCGTACCGAACTAACGGCACGGAGGTACACCCTTTGCGTCCCAGAGCTTCCAGCAACAAATTAGACAAGCTGGACAGAAAAAATAACAAACAAATAGCAAAGAAGAACTTAGCTATGCAGAGCAGCAGGCCACAGGAATGATCCAGGGAAAAGCAAGTCCAACACTGGAACATTGACAGGAAGCCAGGATCAAAGCATTAGGTGGAGTTAAGTAGAGAAGCACCTAACAACCTCACCAGATCACCTGAGGGAGGAAACTCAGAAGCCGCAGTACCACTTCCCTCCACCAACAGAAGCTCACAGAGAGAATCAGCCGAAGTACCACTTGTGACCACAGGAGGGAGCTCTGCCACAGAATTCACAACAGTACCCCCCCCCTTAAGGAGGGGTCACCGAACCCTCACCAGAGCCCCCAGGCCGACCTGGATGAGCCACATGAAAGGCACGAACAAGATCGGGAGCATGGACATCAGAGGCAAAAACCCAGGAATTATCTTCCTAAGCATAACCCTTCCATTTAACCAGATACTGGAGTTTCCGTCTAGAAACACGAGAATCCAAAATCTTCTCCACAATATACTCCAATTCCCCCTCCACCAAAACCGGGGCAGGAGGATCAACAGATGGAACCATAGGTGCCACGTATCTCCGCAACAATGACCTATGGAATACGTTATGTATGGAAAAAGAATCTGGAAGGGTCAGACGAAAAGACACAGGATTAAGAACCTCAGAAATCCTATACGGACCAATGAAACGAGGTATAAACTTAGGAGAGGAAACCTTCATAGGAATATGATGAGAAGATAACCAAACCAGATCCCCAACACGAAGTCGGGGACCCACACGGCGTCTGCGATTAGCGAAACGTTGAGCCTTCTCCTGGGACAAGGTCAAATTGTCCACTACATGAGTCCAAATCTGCTGCAACTTGTCCACCACAGTATCCACAGCAGGACAGTCCGAAGACTCAACCTGTCCTGAAGAGAAACGAGGATGGAACCCAGAATTGCAGAAAAATGGCGAAACCAAGGTAGCCGAGCTGGCCCGATTATTAAGGGCGAACTCAGCCAAAGGCAAAAAGGACACTCAGTCATCCTGATCGGCAGAAACAAAGCATCTCAGATATGTTTCCAAGGTCTGATTGGTTCGTTCGGTCTGGCCATTAGTCTGAGGATGGAAAGCCGAGGAAAAAGACAAGTCAATGCCCATCCTACCACAAAAGGCTCGCCAAAACCTTGAAACAAACTGGGAACCTCTGTCAGAAACGATATTCTCTGGAATGCCATGTAAACGAACCACATGCTGGAAGAACAATGGCACCAAATCAGAGGAGGAAGGCAATTTAGACAAGGGTACCAGATGGACCATCTTAGAAAAGCGATCACAGACCACCCAAATGACTGACATCTTTTGAGAAACGGGAAGATCAGAAATAAAATCCATAGAGATATGTGTCCAAGGCCTCTTCGGGACCGGCAAGGGCAAAAGCAACCTACTGGCACGAGAACAGCAGGGCTTAGCCCGAGCACAAATCCCACAGGACTGCACAAAAACACGCACATCCCGCGACAGAGACGGCCACCAAAAGGATCTAGCCACCAACTCTCTGGTACCAAAGATTCCAAGATGACCAGCCAACACCGAACAATGAACCTCAGAGATAACTTTATTGGTCCACCTATCAGGGACAAACAGTCTCTCCGCTGGACAACGATCAGGTTTATTAGCCTGAAATTTTTGCAGCACCCGCCGCAAATCAGGGGAGATGGCAGACACAATTACTCCTTCCTTGAGGATACCCGCCGGCTCAGACAAACCCGGAGAGTCGGGCACAAAACTCCTAGACAGAGCATCCGCCTTCACATTTTTAGAGCCCGGAAGGTATGAAATCACAAAGTCAAAACGGGCAAAAAACAGCGACCAACGAGCCTGTCTAGGATTCAACCGCTTAGCAGACTCAAGATAAGTCAAGTTCTTATGATCAGTCAATACCACCACGCGATGCTTAGCTCCTTCAAGCCAATGACGCCACTCTTCGAATGCCCACTTCATGGCCAGCATCTCTCGGTTGCCCACATCATAATTTCGCTCAGCAGGCGAAAACTTCCTGGAAAAAAAAGCGCATGGTTTCATCACTGAGCAATCAGAACCTCTCTGCGACAAAACAGCCCCTGCTCCAATCTCAGAAGCATCAACCTCGACCTGGAACGGAAGAGAAACATCTGGTTGACACAACACGGGGGCAGAAGAAAAACGACGCTTCAAGTCTTGAAAAGCTTCCACAGCAGCAGAAGACCAATTGACCAAATCAGCACCTTTCTTGGTCAAATCGGTCAATGGTTTGGCAATACTAGAAAAATTGCAGATGAAGCGACGATAAAAATTAGCAAAGCCCAGGAACTTTTGCAGACTTTTCAGAGATGTCGGCTGAGTCCAATCATGGATGGCTTGGACCTTAACAGGATCCATCTCGATAGTAGAAGGGGAAAAGATGAACCCCAAAAATGAAACCTTCTGCACACCAAAGAGACACTTTGATCCCTTCACAAACAAAGAATTAGCACGCAGGACCTGAAAAACTGTTCTGACCTGCTTCACATGAGACTCCCAATCATCCGAGAAGATCAAAATGTCATCCAAGTACACAATCAGGAATTTATCCAGGTACTCTCGGAAGATGTCATGCATAAAGGACTGAAACACTGATGGAGCATTGGCAAGTCCGAATGGCATCACTAGATACTCAAAATGACCCTCAGGCGTATTAAATGCAGTTTTCCATGCATCTCCTCGCCTGATTCGAACCAGATTATACGCACCACGAAGATCAATCTTGGTGAACCAACTAGCCCCCTTAATCCGAGCAAACAAATCAGATAACAATGGCAAGGGGTACTGAAATTTAACCGTGATCTTATTTAGAAGGCGGTAATCTATACAAGGTCTCAGCGAACCATCCTTCTTGGCTACAAAAAAGAACCCTGCTCCTAATGGTGACGATGACGGGCAAATATGCCCCTTCTCCAGGGATTCCTTCACATAACTGCGCATAGCGGCGTGCTCAGGCACGGATAAATTAAACAGTCGACCCTTTGGGAATTTACTACCAGGAATCAAATTGATAGCACAATCACAATCCCTATGCGGAGGTAGGGCATCGGACTTGGGCTCATCAAATACATCCCGGTAATCAGACAAGAACTCTGGAACCTCAGAAGGGGTGGATGACGAAATTGACAGAAATGGAACATCACCATGAACCCCCTGACAACCCCAGCTGGACACCGACATGGATTTCCAATCTAATACTGGATTATGGGCTTGTAGCCATGGCAACCCCAACACGACCACATCATGCAGATTATGCAACACCAGAAAGCGAATAACCTCCTGATGTGCAGGGGCCATGCACATGGTCAGCTGGGTCCAGTATTGAGGCTTATTCTTGGCCAAAGGCGTGGCATCAATTCCTCTCAATGGAATAGGACACTGCAAGGGCTCTAAGAGAAACCCACAACGCTTAGCATACTCCAAGTCCATCAAATTCAGGGCAGCGCCTGAATCCACAAATGCCATGACAGAATACGATGACAAAGAGCAGATCAAGGTAACGGACAGAAGAAATTTTGACTGTACCGTACCAATGGTGGCAGACCTAGCGAACCGCTTAGTGCGCTTAGGACAATCAGAGATAGCATGAGTGGAATCACCACAGTAGAAACACAGCCCATTCAGACGTCTGTGTTCTTGCTGTTTAACTCTGGTCAAAGTCCTATCGCACTGCATAGGCTCAGGTTTAAGCTCAGGTAATACCGCCAAATGGTGCACAGATTTACGCTCACGCAAGCTTCGACCGATCTGAATGGCCAAAGACATAGACTCATTCAAACCAGCAGGCATAGGAAATCCCACCATGACATCCTTAAGGGCTTCAGAGAGACCCTTTCTGAACATAGCTGCCAGCGCAGATTCATTCCATTGAGTGAGCACGGACCACTTTCTAAATTTCTGACAATATACCTCTATCTCATCCTGACCCTGACAAAGAGCCAGCAAATTTTTCTCTGCCTGATCCACTGAATTAGGTTCATCGTACAGCAATCCGAGCGCCAGGAAAAACGCATCGATATTACTCAATGCAGGATCTCCTGGCGCAAGAGAAAATGCCCAGTCCTGAGGGTCGCCGCGCAAAAAAGAAATAACAATCAAAACCTGTTGAACTGGATCACCAGAGGAGCGAGGTTTCAAGGCCAGAAATAATTTACAATTATTTTTGAAACTCAGAAACTTAGTTCTATCTCCAAAAAACAAATCAGGAATAGGAATTCTTGGTTCCAACATAGCTTTCTGATCAATAGTGTCTTGAATCTTTTGTACTCTTGCCGAGAGCTGATCCATAAGTGAAGACAGACTTCTAATGTCCATCGCTACACCTGTGTACTGAACCACCCAAATGTCTAGGGGAAAAAAAAGGCAAAACACAGTGCAAAGAAAAAAAAATGGTCTCAGAACTTCTTTTTTCCCCTCTATTGAGAATCATTAGTACTTTTGGCTTCCTGTACTGTTATGAAAGGCAATTCAGTACTACAATGGACATAGCGGTCAGAGCACATACAGTGATCTGACAATAACCCAAAATCATAGAACGAGCTCTGAGACGTGGGAACTCTGCAGACCGCAATCCCTAATCCTCTCCAAACAACACTAGAGGCAGCCGTGGATTGCGCCTAACTCTGCCTATGCAACTCGGCACAGCCTGAGAAACTAACTAGCCTGAAGATACAAAATAAGCCTACCTTGCCTCAGAGAAATACCCCAAAGGAAAAGGCAGCCCCCCACATATAATGACTGTCAGTTAAGATGAAAAGACAAACGTAGAGATGAAATAGATTCAGCAAAGTGAGGCCCGACTTTCTTAACAGATCGAGGATAGAAAAGGTAACTTTGCGGTCTACACAAAACCCTAAAGAAAACCACGCAAAGGGGGCAAAAAGACCCTCCGTACCGAACTAACGGCACGGAGGTACACCCTTTGCGTCCCAGAGCTTCCAGCAACAAATTAGACAAGCTGGACAGAAAAAATAGCAAACAAATAGCAAAGAAGAACTTAGCTATGCAGAGCAGCAGGCCACAGGAATGATCCAGGGAAAAGCAAGTCCAACACTGGAACATTGACAGGAAGCCAGGATCAAAGCATTAGGTGGAGTTAAGTAGAGAAGCACCTAACGACCTCACCAGATCACCTGAGGGAGGAAACTCAGAAGCCGCAGTACCACTTCCCTCCACCAACAGAAGCTCACAGAGAGAATCAGCCGAAGTACCACTTGTGACCACAGGAGGGAGCTCTGCCACAGAATTCACAACAATGGGACATCTGTGCAGCATCTATGGGGCAATATGAACGGTGCAGAGCACTGTATGGGGCATCTGTGCAGCATCTATGGGGCAATATGAACGGTGCAGAGCACTATATGGCACAGCTATGGGGAAATAATGATCTAGTTTTATTTTTGAAATTCACCGGTAAATGCTGCATTTCCACCATAGGCTTATACTCGAGTCAATAAGTTTTCCCAGTTTTTTGTGGCAAAATTAAGGGGGTCGGCTTATACTCGGGTCGGCTTATACTCGAGTATATACGGTACTTTGGTTTGGCACTACTTATCTCAGTCTAACACCATTAGATTGGTCTTGGTTTAGATTTAACCAGAGTTAATAATGTTTAATTCAATACAAATAATTTTCTGCTTCACTACTCAGTTAATAAGGGCTTGCAGAACAGAACATAGCTCACAATGCCTCGCATAGACTGTGTACTTATTGGCTTATTCTTATAGAATGTAACATCAGCATCATCAGCTCTATGTTGCCATTTTGTTGATTTTAATAGAGTAGTAATCACATTCAGCAATCATATATAAATATATATATATATATATATTATGCATACAACATTGTTCATATATAGCATGCAATCAAAATGTTGATATTTATACTATAATTGGTTGGATGCTAAAAAAGAAGCTGAGATGGTCTTGAAAATTTAATTATAACTATTATGAACAGTTTTATCATTGTGAAGAAAGTGGAAGAAAAGAAACAACATTGTAATGTGGATGGTTGGCAGGAAAGAAAAGTTTGGTCAAAGAAATGTTTTCACATAATGTTCATTTTATATATCTATATTTTATTCAATAAACTCTTTGTTTGTTTCATCAAAGGAAAAGTCATTAAGACGTTGATAGGCTTTGTTTTGAGTTCAGGTTTAGAACAATGCAAATTGCAAAGAGAACAATAAGTAACCAAGGGGAACAAGCTAATTTTCTTTGCAAAAAAAACCAACAGCTTTTATACTATACCTAAACCTGTGTTACTCTGTATGTTTATTTCTGTACAAAATACTTATTCACAAGGTACTGCTGAGTTCTGGGAATTTACATATTCATTTAGCTCTAAAAGAAATGTTAAAAAGATAAATAATTTGTAGAGCTAAATTTTCAAGACTCCTTTGCATCTGTTTAATCTCAGAAAGGAAATGTAGCATCAACTGATCTTTACTGTCCTATTAAAGGATAAGAAGAATCCAGGATATCTATAAACAGAAAGATAGTGACTAAACAATTAGCTAACATAAATGAATTCAAGCCTCCAGGTCCAGTACCCCAGAGTACTGAAGGAGATAGCAGAATAAATTTTTGAACCACTCTCCATAATCTTTGAAAATTCTTGGAGAACAGGAGAAGTCCAAGAAGACTTCAGAAGAGCAAATGTTGTTCATACCTTCATAATAGGGAAGAAGGTGGTCCCAGGGAACTATAGACTGGTGAGTCTGACTTCCATACCAGGAAAGATCTTTGAACAAATTATTAAACAACATGTATGTAAGTACCTGGATAACAATGAAGTGATTAACCAGAGTCAGCATGGGTTTGTAACTAATAAGTCATGTCAGACTAACTTAATTTCCTTCTATGACAGAATCACTGACTGGGTGGATCAGGGAAATGTTGTAGATATAATATATCTTGACTTCAGCAAAGCATTTGACAAAGTATCTCACACTATCCTTATTGAAAAAATGGCTAAGCATGGAATGGACAAGGCAACTGTTAGGTGGATTCATAACTGGCTTAGTGATTGGACTCAAAGAGTGGTTGTAAATGGCTGCACATCCAGTTGGAAGAATGTCTCAAGTGGGGTAGCACAGGGTACTGTCCTGGGCCCTGTATTGTTCAATATCTTTATTGATGATTTAGATGAAGAAATTGAGGGTACACTAAAAATATTTGCTGATGACACTAAGCTAGGAGGGATAGCTAATACTAGAGAAGAAAGAGAGAGGATTCAAAAGATATAAATAAACTGGAGCAGTGAGCAGCAACTAACAGAATTGTTTTTAAGAAGAAAAAATGCAAAGTACTACATCTTGGCAATAAAAATGAGAAAATCATTTACAGAATGGGTGGCATAGGGCTAAGCAACAGCACATGTGAAAAAGACTTGGGTATACTAATAGATCATAAACTGAACATGAGTCAACAGTGTGATGCAGCAGCAAAAAAGGCAAATGCACTTCTGGGATGTATTAACAGAAGCATACAGTCTAGATCACGTAAAGTCACTATTGCCCTCTACTCCTCTTTGGTCAGACCTCACCTGGAATACTGTGTCCAGTTTTGGGCACCAAAAAAGACATCAACAAACTGGAGCAAGTTCAGAGAAGAGCGACCAGAATGGTGACCAGTCTGCAAACCATGTCCTATGAGGAATGGTTGCAGGATTTTGGAATGTTTAGCTTGCAGAAAAGAAGACAGCTTAATATCTGTCTGCAAATATCTCAAGGGCTGTCACACTGTAGAAGGATCATATTTATTCTTATTTGCACAAGGAAAGACTAGAAGCAATGGGATGAAACTGAATGGGAGGAGACAGATTAGATATTCGAAAAAATTTTTTGACAGTTAGGGTGATCAATGAGTGGAACAGGCTGCCACGTGAGGTGGTGAGTTCTCCTTCCATGGAAGTTTTCAAACAGAGGCTGGACAGACATCTGTCTGGTATGATTTAGTGAATCCTGCTTTGAGCAGGGGGTTGGACCAGATGACCCAAGAGGTTCCTTCCAACTCTAACATTCTATGATTCAAAATTTTCTTCATAATCAGGCTCCTTATATCATGTTCTCACACACTTTATGCATTTAATAGCCCTTGCGCCTGTACATATACTGGTTGGTAACCGGTTTATGCAGCATTACATGAACGCCCGATTTCTTACATTATGGCTGATCAGAATAATGAAAGCAATTGTTACCATCCACCTTTCCTGTTTCCCCTATTTCCTCATAAATTGTAAGCTTGCGACCAGGGCCCTCATTCCGCTTGGTATCTGTTGTGTATGTGATTATTGTTATTCTGTAATGTTCTTTTATTGTCTGTACAAGTAACCTCTAAAATGTAAAGTGTTTTATAATATGTTGTCGCTACAGAAATAAAATTATTATTTATTATTATTATTATTATTAGCAGTCGAATTATAGTGTGTGGGCAGGTCACAAATCAGTCGGTGATGAGGCAAATTAAAGCGCTGCTGCAGCAAAGCTAGTTTACCGAAAGCATGAGATGACTTTTGTAAATGTGCACCGACAAGCTGTACCTTGTCAAGTGGATCTGGCAAGTCAGGGTATGTTTTAAAAAATGCTGTATAACCAAGTTCAGAACGTGGGCCATGCATGGAACATGTTTAACAGCTTGCCAAGCTTTAAAGCCACTACAAATTTACACCCGTTATCATACACCACCAGACCTGTTTAGAGGTTTAGCGGGGAGAGAACCTGATTGGTCTGTGCTTTTGTCACATTCAACAGCTCGGCTGCGTTATGAGCTTTATCAACTAAACAGATAAGCTTCAGCAGAGCATGCTGCCTCTTTGCCAAGGCAGTTCTGCAGACTTCCCAGCTGGGGAGTGATGGGGAGGCTACTTTCGGTGAGAAGGAAGAGAGACAGGAACTAGAATATGAGGAGACTGAAACCCTGATGGAATTTGGGACCGATATTCTTGGTGTGGGTAAGATGTGTGATGTCCCAGCCTCTGACTCTGTCCCAGACTCCATCAGGTTCAGCCAGTGAGCCATAAGGGAAATGTAGTGTTCCTGTAAACAAGAACTTGTCCACGTGTCTCTGGTAAAGTAGACCTTCCCTGTGACTGCGTTGGCCAGAGTACGACAGATATTGTATAAGTGCTTCTGTAATGCGTTGATGGCACACCGGGAAAAATAGTGTCGGACGGTAATCGAGTAACATGAGGCTGCCACCGTCAAGAAGTCGCAGAAAGAATCAGTTTCACATGTCGAAACGGCAAAATTTCTAGGGCTACCAATCTGGCTATGTGGGTGTTTAGCATTTTGACATGTGGGTTGGTGGATATTTCTGCTTTCTGTTAAACTTAAGGGGCAGAGACAACTGAATGCTGCACTGGGACTGTTGTGTCTGTGCAACTGCAGGTTGTAGGCAGGAGGCATTACAACCTGCTTAATAGACAGCAGATAGGTAAGGCCATAACACAATGGTTTCACCATCAGACAAAGATTTTGTAACCAGGCGTTCCACCCACCTACTAGGGTGCTTGGATGCCATGTTCTATTGCATGCTGTTGATGCGGAGTTTGGCAGTGTTCTTGCCTCTTTTTAGCTTAGCTTGGCATATGATGCAAATTACAGTTGTTTTGTCTGAAGAAATTTCAGAAAAATCTGCCATACAGGGTAACAACGCACCCTTGCCCTGTTATCTATCCTTGCGTGGGGGGCTTTGTGGAACAGTTGACCGAGTAACATAGTAACATAGTAACATAGTTAGTAAGGCCGAAAAAAGACATTTGTCCATCCAGTTCAGCCTATATTCCATCATAATAAATCCCCAGATCTACGTCCTTCTACAGAACCTAATAATTGTATGATACAATATTGTTCTGCTCCAGGAAGACATCCAGGCCTCTCTTGAACCCCTCGACTGAGTTCGCCATCACCACCTCCTCAGGCAAGCAATTCCAGATTCTCACGGCCCTAACAGTAAAGAATCCTCTTCTATGTTGGTGGAAAAACCTTCTCTCCTCCAGACGCAAAGAATGCCCCCTTGTGCCCGTCACCTTCCTTGGTATAAACAGATCCTCAGCGAGATATTTGTATTGTCCCCTTATATACTTATACATGGTTATTAGATCGCCCCTCAGTCGTCTTTTTTCTAGACTAAATAATCCTAATTTCGCTAATCTATCTGGGTATTGTAGTTCTCCCATCCCCTTTATTAATTTTGTTGCCCTCCTTTGTACTCTCTCTAGTTCCATTATATCCTTCCTGAGCACCGGTGCCCAAAACTGGACATAGTACTCCATGTGCGGTCTAACTAGGGATTTGTACAGAGGCAGTATAATGCTCTCATCATGTGTATCCAGACCTCTTTTAATGCACCCCATGATCCTGTTTGCCTTGGCAGCTGCTGCCTGGCACTGGCTGCTCCAGGTAAGTTTTTATCATTAACTAGGATCCCCAAGTCCTTCTCCCTGTCAGATTTACCCAGTGGTTTCCCATTCAGTGTGTAATGGTGATATTGATTCCTTCTTCCCATGTGTATAACCTTACATTTATCATTGTTAAACCTCATCTGCCACCTTTCAGCCCAAGTTTCCAACTTATCCAGATCCATCTGTAGCAGAATACTATCTTCTCTTGTATTAACTGCTTTACATAGTTTTGTATCATCTGCAAATATCGATATTTTACTGTGTAAACCTTCTACCAGATCATTAATGAATATGTTGAAGAGAACAGGTCCCAATACTGACCCCTGCGGTACCCCACTGGTCACAGCGACCCAGTTAGAGACTATACCATTTATAACCACCCTCTGCTTTCTATCACTAAGCCAGTTACTAACCCATTTACACACATTTTCCCCCAGACCAAGCATTCTCATTTTGTGTACCAACCTCTTGTGCGGCACGGTATCAAACGCTTTGGAAAAATCGAGATATACCACGTCCAATGACTCACCGTGGTCCAGCCTATAGCTTACCTCTTCATAAAAACTGATTAGATTGGTTTGACAGGAGCGATTTCTCATAAACCCATGCTGATATGGAGTTAAACAGTTATTCTCATTGAGATAATCCAGAATAACATCCCTCAGAAACCCTTCAAATATTTTACCAACAATAGAGGTTAGACTTACTGGCCTATAATTTCCAGGTTCACTTTTAGAGCCCTTTTTGAATATTGGCACCACATTTGCTATGCGCCAGTCCTGCGGAACAGATCCTGTCGCTATAGAGTCCCTAAAAATAAGAAATAATGGTTTATCTATTACATTACTTAGTTCCCTTAGTACTCGTGGGTGTATGCCATCCGGACCCGGAGATTTATCTATTTTAATCTTATTTAGCCGATTTCGCACCTCTTCTTGGGTTAGATTGGTGACCCTTAATATAGGGTTTTCATTGTTTCTTGGGATTTCACCTAGCATTTCATTTTCCACCGTGAATACCGTGGAGAAGAAGGTGTTTAATATGTTAGCTTTTTCCTCGTCATCTACAACCATTCTTTCCTCACTATTTTTTAAGGGGCCTACATTTTCAGTTTTTATTCTTTTACTATTGATATAGTTGAAGAACAGTTTGGGATTAGTTTTACTCTCCTTAGCAATGTGCTTCTCTGTTTCCTTTTTGGCAGCTTTAATTAGTTTTTTAGATAAAGTATTTTTCTCCCTATAGTTTTTTAGAGCTTCAATGGTGCCATCCTGCTTTAGTAGTGCAAATGCTTTCTTTTTACTGTTAATTGCCTGTCTTACTTCTTTGTTTAGCCACATTGGGTTTTTCCTATTTCTAGTCCTTTTATTCCCACAAGGTATAAACCGCTTACACTGCCTATTTAGGATGTTCTTAAACATTTCCCATTTATTATCTGTATTCTCATTTCTGAGGATATTGTCCCAGTCTACCAGATTAAGGGCATCTCTAAGCTGGTCAAACTTTGCCTTCCTAAAGTTCAATGTTTTTGTGACTCCCTGACAAGTCCCCCTAGTGAAAGACAGGTGAAACTGTACAATATTGTGAGTTATCCCTCACATCAAACCACTACCTCTTCTTGCCTGTTTTTGTGCTACGAACCAATCCCTGCCTGCACTGCTGTGCTTGCTAAGCATGCCACCATGCCAGGTTGGATCAGCGGCCTCATCATCGACCACATCAACTTCCAATTTCTCAATCTGATCCTCCTTCTGAGTTTTGATTTTAGGCTGATCTGATGGCAACTGAGCATCATGATATCCTCCTCCTCTTCAGACACTCTGCACTCCACCTCCTCATGACCTTCTTTATTGATACATGTTGAGAGGCCTGACACAGTTCCTCGGATTGGCCAGCATTGGGGTCATATGTCTCCTGGGACTCTTGATGGTGGGAGGAAGGAGGACCAGGTTGAGTTTTCAGAGGCCCAGCCTCTTGGACACTGAGACTGAACCATTTGAATGATTTTGCGGTGCTGCTTGTCAGCACACTGGAGCTTTTGTCTGCCATCCAACTCATAACATCTTTGCAATTGCCTGGATTTATCATCTGTGTATCGCACTGACCACATTTTGACAGGAAGCGAAAACGAGATCCAGTCACCTTCTGATCTGTAACATGACCTTCGCGGGCACCACCACATCCATGTCCCTTAATGTCACCCTTTCTCATATTGAATGCTTTATGCTTATGAAAAAAAAATGTAAATTCCCTGGCATTATTTTTGACAAGTACCATTACAGAGGTATTGTGTACAAATTAAATATATCTAGCAATGTGTGGTAATATTTTTAAAGATATCACCTTTATTACACATGGCAACAGCACACTCATGAAAATGAGAGAAAAATAGCCACTTTTGCATATCTCGGCAGTCTTTGTACCAGTCACACAACTGCTAGATAAAGACACACTATTTATTAAACCAATAGAAAATTATAAATTATGTGTTTTCTTATGCAGTTGTGCTCAAAAGTTTACAAATCCCAGCCAAATTTTTGATTTGTTGGTCTATTTTCAGAGAATATGAATGATAACACCAAAACTTTTTCTCCACTCATGGTGAGTGGCAGGGTGAAGCAATTTAATGTCAAGCTACTGTGTTTTCCCTTTTTAAATAATAATGACAACCCAAAACATCCAAGTGAACCTGATCAAAAGTTCACATACCCCGTTTCTTAATGCCATGTATTGCCCGCTCTAACATCAATGACAGCTTTAAGTCTTTTGTGATAATTGTGTCGGAGGTTCTTTATTTTCTCAGATGGTAAAGATGCCCACTCTTCTTGGCAAAAAGCCTCCAGTTCATGTATATTCCTGGACTCTCTAGCATGAACTGCGCCCTTGATATCTCCCCTGAGTGTCTCAATGATATTGAGGTCAGGAGACTGAGGTGACCACTCCAGAACCTTCACTTTGTTCTGCTGTAGCCAATGACAGGTCGACTTGGCCTTGTGTTTTGGTGCATCGTCATGTTGGAACATCCAAGTACGTCCCATGCACAGCTTCTGGGCTGGTGAGTGCAAATTTGCCTCTGGTATTTGCTGATAATGTGCTGCATTCATCTTTCTTTCAAATTTGACCAAGCTTCCTGAGTCTTTGTAGCTCACACCTCCCAAAACATCAGGGATCCAACTCAGTTCTTTACAGAAGAAATGGTGTTCCTTTCATCATAGGCCTTGTTGACCTCTCTCCAAATGTAAAATTTATGGTTGTGGCCAGAAAGTGCAATTTTGGTCTCATCACTCCAAATTACCTTGTTTCAGAAGTTTATAGGTTTGTTCTGTGCTGTTTTGCGTATTGTAGGCGAGACAGTTTGTGGCATTTTCACAGTAATGACTTTCTTCTGGTGACTCGATCATGCAGACCATTTTTCTTCAAGTGCCTCCTTACAGTGCATCTTGAAACAGCCACACCGCTAGTTTTCAGAGAGTTTTATATTTCAGCTGATGTTATTTGTGCTTTTTTCTATGCATCCCAAAAAATGTTCCTGGCAGTTGTGGATGACATTTTTGCTGTTCTACCTGGCTGTGGTTTTGTTTTTACAGAGCCCTGACTGGCATTATTAATTTCTTGGAAATCTTTTTGCATCCCTTTCCTGTTCTATACAGTTCAACCACCTTTTCCCAAAGATCCATTGACAATTCTTTTGCTTTCCACATGACTCACAATCCAGAAACATCAGTGGCTGCATGAAAGATGCAAGAGTCTTTCTGGATCCCAGAAACTTACTCAGCTTTTATGCACACACATTGATTACAAGCAAACAGGACACAGGTGATTTTGTTACCTATAGCAGCCATTCAAACCATTTGTGTCAACTTTTGTGCATGTTATCAGGCCTAAATCGTCAGGGAATCTGAACTTTTGATCATGGTCAACTGGATGTTTTGGGTTGTCATTATGATTTAAAAAGAGAAAACACAGTAATTTGACATTAAATAGCTTCACCCAACCACTAACCATGAGTGGGGAAAAAGTTTTGGTGTTATCATTCAAATTCGCTGAAAAAACGCCAAGAGAGCAAAAACTTAGCTGGGTATGTAAACTTTTGAACACAACTGCATACCTTTTGTAATAACTGCAAAGTGCATTGTGATGTCTCCATCATGGTTTCTTTCAGTGTGTATGATACAGACCCCTTGGATCAATTTTTGGAGAAATTTGTACATTGTGTAAAGGTCAAATTTCTGCTCTCTATCTCTATATCATTATAATTTGTTTATCGTGTTGCCCGTCTCATGGTCTCTTTAAGCGTGCATTTGTAACCCTATGTTAAATTTTGGAGTTGTCAGCTCCTAAGGAAATAAAGGGTTGGACAGATTCAATTATATGGGCTGTGGATAAAGGGGGTAATACTGTTATCCTAAGTAGAGAGTATTACACAGCAGAGGCTCTTAGGCAACTTTCAGACAAAAACACGTTGTAGCGTGGCTAAAGGATGTCTAATCGATGGGAGATATGTGTCTTATAGATGGCTTGCTGCTGTGATGTAACCATAGCTACCTATATGTGTTTCAGGACCTGTGGTGATGTCACAACCACATGTCTGGTCATGTGATGGGTTCTGGGTGTGGTTAGACATATAAAAGAAAGCCTAATGCTTAACACAGGTAGATATGTGTGGAGGTGAAACCCTCCTGAGTGTGTTACGGCTTCAGGACTGAGCCGGATGAACTGGACACTTGTTTTTCTTTGCCTGAACCAAAGGCTATTTGCTTTCTGTTGTTTTGTCATATGGTTTATGGAGCAATAAACCCAGTGAACTTTAAAGGAACCTGCCTCCTGAGTGTCAGCCGTCGCAGCTGAGTGAGTGGAACCCCTACAATTGGTGGTAGACGTGCGGGCAGCGTTCCCAGCAGAGGCGTAAGTCTGTTGTTTAATGTCCTGGGTCAAGTCTGTTGCAAGCCAGCAAGCGTCGCCGGGGAAAATGGAGGACCTGCTGAAACACTTGGTCCAGTTGCAGAGCCAGCAGGAGCAACGGCAGCAAGAGACCAACAGGCTGTTGATGCAGCAGATACAAGAGCCAGCAGGAGCAACGGCAGAGCCAGCAGGAGCAGAGGCAGCAGATGCAACAGAGCCAGCAGGAGCAACGGCAGCAGATGCAGCTTCTGGCAACCGCCATCCAGGGCAACACGAGTGCCCCAACCCCAGGTCTGGCTGATGACGCCCACGTCCGGAAGACGGTAAGACGCGCATTGCAGAAAATGACCCCCGGGGATGATGTTGAGGCCTTCCTGACAGTGTTTGAGAGGGTCGCTGAGAGGGAAAAACTTCCGCCAGAGCAGTGGGCAGAGGTATTGGCGCCATACCTGACGGGAGAACCCCAGAAGGCGTACTATGACTTGACCTTGCAGGATGCCAAGGAGTATCACAAGTTGAAAGCCGAGATTCTCGCATGTTTGGGGGTGACACTGACTGTCAGGGCACAGCGAATTCACTGCTGGGCCTATCACCGGGACAAACCACCTCGTTCCCAAATGTTTGATCTGTTGCACCTGGTCCAGAAATGGCTGCAGCCAGAGTCATCTACGCCTGCTCAAATGGTAGAACGGGTGATGATGGATCGGTTTGTCCATTCCCTCCCAAGGCCTATACAGACTTGGGTTGCCCAGGGTGATCCCCAGAATGCCGACGAGCTGATCGGACTGGTTGAGAGATACCAAGGGTTGGAAGGCTCCTTCAGGAGGCAGCCCATGCCATACTGGGGGTCCCAGAAGGGAGCTGAGCCCCAAAAAGGGGTGGCGCGTCCAAGGTCACCAAGAGCGGGGGAGGTGGTGCCCAAGGTCCCTACGGGTGATATTATTTGTTGGAGGTGCCACGGGCCAGGACATATAGCTGCCCGTTGTTCCCAGACCACAGAGCAGATGGACTGCAGCATGGGACGCCGTTGTTCATACTATGCGTATCCAGCCTGCAGTGTGAACTCTCCGCCCAATGAGGGACCTCAAGCGTGTCCCGTAAAGGTGAACGGTCGAGCAGTAATGGCACTGTTAGACTCGGGGAGCCTAGTGACCCTGGTGAGGGCCACTTTTCCTCTCCACTTGCTCCCGGGAAAGAAGGTCGGAGTGCGGTGCATACATGGTGATGCAAAGGACTACCCTGTGGCCAGTGTGAACATTGAAACGACATGTGGCACGGAGTCCCACATAGTCGGCGTCATTCAGGACTTGTTGCACCCTATAATTATTGGCCGGGATTTCTGTTTGTTTTAGGATTTGTGGGGGAAAGGTTCTGAGCTCCCTAGCAACAGTAGGGAACCAGTGAACCCTGGAAGGGTGGTGCCACACCCAGAGTCAGACAGGTTTCCTTTTTGTGTCCTGGCTGGAGATGAGGAGGAAGTGTCCCCTGCATCTGACATTCTGGAGTTAGAGGTATCCGGTGAAAATTTTGGGACTGCCCAACATAGGGACCCCACTCTGAGGGAAGCCTTTAATAATGTCACAGTTATTGACGGGGTGGTACAGGAGCCGGGGGCAGACACAAGATTTCCCCATTTTCTAATGAGCAGGGAGTTGTTGTACCGGGTCACGAAAATAAGGGAGGAGTTGGTAGAGCAGTTGGTAGTGCCGGGTCCATATAGACGGAAGGTGTTGGACATGGCCCATTCACACATCTTGGGTGGACACCTAGGGGTGGAAAAAACGCAGGAACGGGTTGTGCAGAGGTTCTATTGGCCTGGGTGCCACCGGGAAATAGTGAACTATTGCAGGTCCTGCCCTACATGTCAGCTAACTGCTCCCACTCCTCATTTCCGGAACCCCCTTGTGTCACTGCCCATTATTGAGGTGCCATTCGAGAGAATTGCCATGGACTTGGTCGGTCCCTTAGTTAAATCAGCCCGGGGCCATCAGTATATATTAGTCATCCTGGACTATGCCACACGCTATCCTGAAGCAATTCCCTTGAGAAATTCTTCTTCAAAGAGTATAGCTCGCGAGTTGGTCCATGTCTTTTCCCGGACAGGTCTGCCGAAGGAGATCCTGACTGACCAGGGGACACCTTTCATGAGCAAGGTGATGAGGGAACTATGCAAAGCCCTGAAAATCTCCCAGTTGAGGACCTCGGTGTACCATCCCCAGTCAGATGGCCTTGTTGAGAGATTTAACAAGACACTGAAGAGCATGCTGAGAAAAGCTATAGAGAAAGACGGTAGAGACTGGGATTGTCTCTTACCCTATTTGATGTTTTCCATTCGTGAAGTTCCACAGGCCTCCACAGGTTTCTCACCGTTTGAGCTTCTGTATGGCCGACATCCACGAGGACTCCTGGATATAGCCAAGGAAACCTGGGAAGCCGAAGTCACGCCCCACAGAAGCGTCATTGAGCATGTGGCCCTGATGCAGCAGAGGATTGCAAAGGTGATGCCTATCGTGAAAGAACACCTTCTCCAAGCACAAGAAGCTCAGGCCAGGGTCTACAACCGGTCTGCAAGAGTGAGGCAATTCAATCCGGGAGACCGAGTTCTTGTGTTAGTTCCAACAGTGGAAAGCAAGTTCTTGGCCAAATGGCAAGGGCCATATGAGGTTGTCGAGAAACTTGGTGAAGTAAACTATAAAATTCACCAACCAGGAAGACGGAAACCATTCCAAGTATACCATGTCAACCTTATCAAGCCGTGGCAAGATAGAGAGCCGATAGTAACTCCATCGTTGTTAAGCAACCCAGAAGATGAGGTTGGAGCGGTTACTATAGCGGAGACGCTATCGGAGTCCCAGAAACAGCAATGCCGGGAGTTACTCCAGAAAAACAGGGACCTGTTTTCCGAGTTGCCTGGGTACATGAAGGTCATTGAGCATGAGGTCCTGACAGAGCCCCATATGCGCGTGAACGTGAAGCCCTATAGAATTCCTGAGGCCCATCGAGAAATAGTCTCCAAGGAAGTGGAGCGTATGTTGAAGCTTGGAGTCATTGAGGAATCCAAGAGCGGTTGGTCGAGCCCAATTGTCCTGGTCCCAAAACCTGATGGGGAGTGGAGATTTTGCAACGACTATAGGAAGTTGAATGAGGTCTCCAAGTTCGACGCATATCCCATGCCCCGCGTTGATGAGCTCATCGAAAGGCTTGGGCCCGCCAGGTACATAACCACCTTGGATTTGACGAAGGGGTATTGGCAGATCCCCATGGCACAGGAAGCCAAGGAGAAGACGGCGTTTTCTACACCAGATGGATGCTTCCAGTATGTCCGGATGCCATTTGGCCTACAGGGAGCTCCGGCCACCTTCCAAAGGGCTATGGATAGAATCCTTGCACCCCACAAGGCATACGCTGCTGCGTACCTAGATGATATCGTCATCTTTAGCCCGGACTGGGAGAGTCATCTGGAGAAAGTCCAAGCGGTGTTTGATGCTATAAGAGAGGCCGGATTTAGAATAAACCCGAAGAAGTGTGCATTGGGTAAAGAAGAAGCTAAGTACCTTAGATACATAGTGGGTCATGGAGAAATAAAACCCCAAATCAGTAAAGTGGAGGCAATTCAAACATGGCCAAAACCAGTTTCCAAGAAGCAAGTTAAAGCCTTCCTGGGAATCGTGGGATATTACAGGAGGTTCATCCCAAACTTCGCCACAATGGCGGCGCCTCTGACTGACCTGCTAAAAGGGACAAAATCAGTAATGGTTAAGTGGTTCGAAGAAACAGATTCAGCCTTCCAAGAAATGAAAGAGGCTTTATGTAAGCAACCCGTTCTGATGGCCCCAAACTTCAAGAAAGAGTTTATTCTTCAGACAGATGCCTCAGATGTTGGGGTGGGAGCAGTCCTTTCCCAAGAACTACATGGAGAGGAGCATCCTGTTCTCTATCTGAGTAGGAAGCTGTCCTCGTCTGAAAAGAACTACTCAGTCGTTGAAAAGGAGTGCTTGGCCATAAAATGGGCAGTCGACACATTACGGTACTATTTGCTGGGACGTAAATTTAGACTGATATCCGACCATGCCCCACTTAGGTGGATGAGGGAAACAAAGGGTAGAAATGCTAGGGTCACCCGTTGGTTCTTAGCCCTGCAGGACTTCTGTTTCCATGTAGAACATAGGGCCGGAAAGCTGCACGGTAATGCTGATGCCCTGTCAAGAATCCCTTGTCTAGTGGGAGAAAGTGCCAAGCCCCACGGCTTTAGGCAGAGGGGGGAGGTATGTAGCGTGGCTAAAGGATGTCTAATCGATGGGAGATATGTGTCTTATAGATGGCTTGCTGCTGTGATGTAACCATAGCTACCTATATGTGTTTCAGGACCTGTGGTGATGTCACAACCACATGTCTGGTCATGTGATGGGTTCTGGGTGTGGTTAGACATATAAAAGAAAGCCTAATGCTTAACACAGGTAGATATGTGTGGAGGTGGAACCCTCCTGAGTGTGTTACGGCTTCAGGACTGAGCCGGATGAACTGGACACTTGTTTTTCTTTGCCTGAACCAAAGGCTATTTGCTTTCTGTTGTTTTGTCATATGGTTTATGGAGCAATAAACCGAGTGAACTTTAAAGGAACCTGCCTCCTGAGTGTCAGCCGTCGCAGCTGAGTGAGTGGAACCCCTACAATGTATATTGTACTGAAAAAAGACTCTATAATTAAATGTAAAAGCAGTTTACGTTCTTTTCTGAGAAAGCATACTGAAATAGGCATTATGTCAGAAAAGCAGGCCGGAAAACTTTTACCAGAGTTCCACAGCGGTGGCTTCACCCCTGATGAAGCCACTGCTGTGGTGACACGTGTTGGGTCTCTGACCCTCTCTGGTCCCTCATTCTGGTTCATATTTTTTGAGCAGGCCTTCATGACCATTCCTTTCATCATGGGTATTTTTCCATGTGAATAGAAAAAAAAAAAAAAAATATATATATATATATATATATATATTTGAGCGTTAGGTTCTATTTTTGGTGTGCAGTTGCAATGGAATGCTACACAGGGGAATCCGGCTGGTCATTCCTTTATCCAGTATTGTTCTAGGTTTGGTAACGCTATACAAAGGAATACGGCTGGTCATTCCTTTATCCAGTATTATACTAGGTTTTGTCCTTGTTTGACAATATCAACTTATTTTGGCTATATCTGCCATCTTTTGTCCTTTGAATCATTAGGGGACTCTGTATTGGTATATATATCCTGATTGGCATGATAAAGGTATACATATCTTTTTGTTAAGCATCATAGTTATTATTACTAGAGACTGGTCTGTATTTTTTCCATAAATGTAGCCTGCACTTGCTCATGATATGAGGTCTGTTTTCTAGTATACATTGCCCTTGTTATTCTTTATACTGCTATACCGATTACATTGCAGGTTTGGGTCCTGGGGGGTCTTCCGCTTTATGGGGTTTGTTTTCTATTGTTTTTAAATGTTTTTATTGATATTTGTGTGTCTTGGACTTTAAAAAATAAACTAATATTCTAATAATTAAGTGACATTTGACACGGATCTTTTGGGTGCTCCCCAGTTGGGTTTGTCTCTTTTTTCTTCTCCTTTATTTGTCTATATTTTGGGTAAGGATGCAGATTTGGCAGAGATGTTTAAAAAGGGTCCTTTGTTTGCATGCTGTCGCGGTAAAAATATAAGATACTTATTAGTCCACAATCGTTTTGCGAATGACCAAGAGAATTGGTTGGAAGCTGGAGCCCCAAAAGGGAATTATAAATGTGGCCACTGCAATTTCTGTTCTTTCCATATAACAGGCAATAGGTTACAAATTGGGGCGGTTTTCCATCAGGCACGGCACTTTATTTCCTGCAGGACTACACATGTAGCGTATATGATTACCTTCCCGTGCGGCTTTTTCTATGTAGGCAAAACTATTCACCCATTGTTTATAAGCGTGAGGGAGCATTTTAATTCCATTCGCACAGGGAAAGGAGCCCCTCGGCTCATTAATCATGTTAGGCAATTTCATGCAGGTAATACTAGCACACTTCGGTTTGCGGGGCTAGAACAGGTGAGCCTACCGCAGCCAGGTGGGGATCTTCATAGATTTCTCTTGAGGAGTGAAGGAAAGTGGATTTCACGCACAGATACAATGGGCCCATTAGGCTCAAATGAAAAGATTGATATGGCAGTTTTTTTGTAAATATCCTTTTCATGAATTCTGTGCTTTGTGTTCCAGGTGTTTGTGCCCCAGCAATGTTTTTTTTTCTATTCTATTTTTTTATATTGTTTGTAAAAAACTTTTATTGTTTGTGTATACACATTCTGGTAGGTGGTATGTTATACCATCATGACGTCAGGAGGTGGGAGGCTCCCATGATTCCAGGAGGTAAAAGGTGCCTTCCCTCTTCCTTTCATCAGGACCCGTGGAAGCGCGGTAGTGCGAAACGGTCGTCGTCCTTCTCTGTCTGCGTTCTCCCTGCTGTACTCTGCACATGTCTTAATAAAGGATCGTTGTTTTTCAGGACTGGTGAGTCCACTTCCATTTTTTTCTTTTTTGGACTATTGTATATATCGCTGGATTCGGTGCATCCGAGGGTCCTTTTTCTTGGCTTAAAGGGCATAAGCAGCGGCACACAGCTGTGGGTACATTTGTTACGTGGGTATGGTGGTGCCGTGTTACTTTTTCTACATACTGACAATGCTCTATATATATGCTGCTACTTATAAAATCTTACCCACACATCTCTTTATAAAGGGAAATTCAACATAATACCTCTGTTAGCATATGCCATTTCCTGCACATGTACACAGCACCCCAGTATTTGGGTGGAATGCCTGGGCACAAAATCTGTGTCTGATGTTGAAACCACTCTTCCTTCTCCTGTGTTATGTCAGTCCCACTCTGATGTCCAGGAAAGAGGCGCTGAGGCTTCTGTCTCTTTATTAAACTGTCACTTTCTACATTTTCTTACAAAAAAATGGTGATGGGTTATTGGCCCATTTTTGTATATTTTAAGCATGTCTAAGAGACTGAGTTTATATGCTCCACAGACCTATTCAGGCCGCAGACTCCCACATATTGGAACATGGTAATTGATACTATTAGGCCTTTTCCTCAGCTCTGTAGCACTGCCTGTCACCGGAGTATTGCACTCCACAGACCTTCACACTCTCTGGGACATATCCTGTAATTACTCCATTGTTGCTCAAAACCATGCAAAAGATACATTCTGCCTGGTTGGGTAGTTTCCAGAAGAAGTGCATAGGCTTGTGCAGATCGGTCAATGGCACTCCTGTCTCTTTCCCTTGAGGAGGCTGTTTCCAAGTAAAATGAGGCTTGTCCAGTACATGTTTCTGACATGGGTTTCAGGCCTCACAGACTGACCACAATACAGGCCCTCGCTTACATACACTCACATACTCACCTTAATGTATGATACAGGGCCACCTGAGGGCTCTTAGCAAACTCAGGTTTCATGGCACCTTGTAAGCGAGGGCTGCATAATGACATGGCAGTCGATATGGTAGTGGCGGCGGGCAAAGTCCAACATTCAAATGGGCATGTTTGAAATGGAATTGTAAAAGGATGGGGAATATGTATTCCACTATCTTGCTAACTATTTGGCATGAAGGAGGGACCTCTCAAATGTAGGAGTGAGGGCCCTCACAAATGTTTAGCATATGCTAGGTACAGTATAATTTTTTTTTACATTTTTTTTTAGTGTTAAATACATGTATGTATAAAGGAATGAATGTTTCTTAGCATTTTTCCCTGAAAAAATTTTTTTTTGCTTGGTTTGATAGGTCTTTTTAAAAATTTGTAAAACCGGTGCAATACTCTGACATTATTTTCAGATATCATATGTGAGTCAGAGTTTTAGCTCTTTCCCATCAATTTTATCTTATTTCCTATGCCCCTAGACCTGTTTGTTGGGTCCAGCAGAAAAATAATCGGCTTTCCCATTGACTTGCATTGGATTTGTTATTTGGTACGAATACTCGGATATTAGAAATTATTTGTGCCAATTTCCCGAAACTGAATATTTCACTATTCGATCATTATTACTAATGACCAAGATGACACATGTCCTTAGATATTTTGAATGAAGATAAAGTTTTACCAAGAGATGACAAATTTTCCCTGTTTATATGTTATATCATTCAGAGATGCTTTCACTGTTCTTTCAAATGATATACTGTTGGAGATTAATTATGTATAGTTACTGCCAATGATATGTACTATTACAATAATCTCCTATTCATAAAGGGTTAAGGTGTACACTTAGAAAAATAAGAAAAAATGGCTACAGGGTCGTATAATCACTGTAAAAGCATATCTATTGCAGCATCAGTATAAGCAAGTTATTAGGGCTGCAAGATTACATTATCACCTATTTTCAATGCCACTAAGATTTCCTTTACTATTCATGCCCATCAAGTCTTATGCATGTTCAATTAGATTAGTTGAGTGCATATGGTGTTCGTGAAAACTAATACTAAAATGAAATATAATCAGTCTGAGCCAGCGGAAGAAGGCTAATTTGGTAACTCATTTAGCATTAAGGTGTAGTTTCTTTTGGTTTTCAATAATATTTGCACATCTGCTGCCCTATACTTTTGCTAAGTTGAAATATAAATGTATTAAAAAGTCATAGTAACATAGTAACATAGTAACATAGTTAGTAAGGCCGAAAAAAGACATTTGTCCATCCAGTTCAGCCTATATTCCATCATAATAAATATAGTAACATAGTTAGTAAGGCCGAAAAAAGACATTTGTCCATCCAGTTCAGCTGTTGAAGTCAACAGACAACAGAAAAATGCACAAGTACCATAGTGAAAAAGTGAAAGTGCAAGAATCCTGGTTAGGGTCCTATAAAATTCAAATTGTTAAAAATAATAATAATAGAATAATTGCTCTCAGTTCGCTCCCCCTCTCCCCTTCCCGATTTTGCTATCTCAGTCTTCATCCTAGCAGCAGGGCTCAGATACATGTCAGTAACATGAAACTGTACTTGAAAAAAGGATTGGTGTGTCTCTCAAATGGTCAGATAAAAACATCAATCTTTATTCCATAGATTTTAAAACAAGGCATGCAAGACATTGTATGCCAAAACCAACTTTGAGGATGTTTTCTCTGTCTTGTTATACATCATTGTTTTTATTTGACTAGATGAGTGTTGAATCAATCATCTTTTTAATTAAAACAAATGCAAAACTCGTATTCTGCCCATGAAAAAACTGTTATAATCTGTTGTTGGCAATGTGCATCATTTTAACATGGTGAACTGAGCAAGGTAAATTGCACTTTAATGGTTAAGCATGTCATAAATTTTTTTCAGGGGCCATGAAAATATTTTATGAAGGCAAGTCTTTTTGTACAGTGGGTACTCAGACTTGGTTGAAATCACACGTCATGTGTGCAGGATGCCAATGTCTGGATGCTGAGTGGTTCTGTATAAGATGGACAGATTGGATCTTGAGACCCTGGACAATTGCCATCAACAAAATCAGTAGTATCTGACCATGGACAAAGCTGCATAAATTTCCTTACTTTATGAGATACTATCTAATTCCGTCAGTAACATTAACAGCGATAAATTGCAATGAAACCGAAAAAGCACATCATACTCATAAATATATTAAAATACTAATTTTATTAAATCCACATACCGGTATATAGAAAATGCAACAAAGAATAACCAAAAAACCGAAAAGTATCTCAGATGAAGAGGGACCACTGGATAACCATTCACCTCTAGCATATGATCACAGCATTATATAATCAAACGGGCTATATAAATGCCACATGACAAACAATATCATGCAGGCTAATAATGAGCCTAGAAGGTACCAGGAATCTAATGTCCAGAAAATCGCAGACTAATTACAGCTAAAATATATTCCGTAAATGTATCAAACAAAAGACACATATGAGAACTTGCTGCATGTCTGCTTTCTAAAAGAGCCCAAAGTACCGGTAATACCAATAAAAACGCTATACTTACACAGCTAAGTGAAGAGTCCCGGTCCCTCTAACCCCGACACGCGTTTCGTCCACACTTCTTCTGACGCCCCCTGAAGAAGTGTGGACGAAACGCGCGTCGGGGTTAGAGGGACCAGGACTCTTCACTTAGCTTTGTAAGTATAGCGTTTTTATTGGTATTACCGGTACTTTGGGCTCTTTTAGAAAGCAGACATGCAGCAAGTTCTCATATGTGTCCTTTGTTTGATACATTTACGGAATATATTTTAGCTGTAATTAGTCTGCAATTTTCTGGAGATTAGATTCCTGGTACCTTCTAGGCTCATTATTAGCCTGCATGATATTGTTTGTCATGTGGCATTTATATAGCCCGTTTGATTATATAATGCTGTGATCATATGCTAGAGGTGAATGGTTATCCAGTGGTCCCTCTTCATCTGAGATACTTTTCGGTTTTTTGGTTATTCTTTGTTGCATTTTCTATATATGTGGATTTAATAAAATTAGTATTTTAATATATTTATGAGTATGATGTGCTTTTTCGGTTTCATTGCAATTTATTACTGTTAATGTTACTGACGGAATTAGATTACATAACCAGCACATGTGGATTTTCTGATCTTTGAATTGATTTTATGAGATACTAGGCTAGGCTTATGATTAGCCGTAATGGCAGACATCACCAGTGTGGTGTGCGGTACAAAGATGGTGTCTCACCATCCCCGATAATCATATACTGAGCCTGGGATCCCATAGAGTAAGGAAATTCAAACAGTTTTTGTCCATTGCCAGAGACTATAGACCTGGACAATATACCAGGGTCACTAAAAGTGATTATGTCTTGATCTGTGGCTTGAGCTAGTGGCAGAAGCTCTGGCTAATGATATTAAAGCTCCGCCATCACCGTTGACCAGAAATTGATAAGAACATGCATATTTGAGAAGTAGTTGATGCTCCATCATTGCTTAAATTATAGTATTATTGCTTTATAATAAGTATTAAAGAAGATACACTACAGACCAAAAGTTTGGACACACCTTCTCATTTAAAGATTTTTCTGTATTTTCATGACTATGAAAATTGTAAATTCACACTGAAGGCATCAAAACTATGAATTAATACATATAGAATTATATACTTAACAAAAAAGTGTGAAACAAATGAAAATATGTCTTATATCCTAGGTTCTTCAAAGTAGCCACCTTTTGCCTTGATGACTGCTTTGCACACTCTTGGCATTCTCTTGATGAGTTTCTAGAGGTAGTCACTGGAAATGGTTTTCACTTCACAGGTGTGCCATGTCAGGTTTAATAAGTGGGATTTCTTGCGTTATAAATGGCGTTGGGACCATCAATTTTGTTGAGCAGAAGTCTGGTGCATACACAGCTGATAGTCCTACTGAATAGACTGTTAGAATTTGTATTATGGCAAGAAAAAAGCAGCTACGTAAACAAAAACGAGTGGCAATCATTACTTTAAGAAATGAAGGTCAGTCAGTCCGAAAAATTGGGAAAACTTTGAAAGTGCAGTTGCAAAAACCATCAAGCGCTACAAAGAAACTGGCTCCCATGAGGACCGCCCTAGGAAAGGAAGACCAAGAGTCACCTCTGCTTCTGAGGATAAGTTTATCCGAGTCACCAGCCTCAGAAATCGCAGGTTAATAGCAGTTTAGATTAGAGACCAGGTCAATGCCACACAGAGTTCTAGCAGCAGACACATCTCTACAACAACTGTTAAGAGGAGACTTTGTGCAGCAGGCCTTCATGGTAAAATAGCTGCTAGGAAACCACTGCTAAGGACAGGCAACAAGCAGAAGAGACTTCTTTATGATAAAGAACACAAGGGATGGACATTAGACCAGTGGAAATCTGTGCTTTGGTCTGATGAGTCCAAATTTGAGATCTTTGGTTCCAACCACCATGTCTTTGTGCGACACAGAAAAGGTGAACGGATGGACTCTACATGACTGGTTCCCACCGTGAAGCATGGAGGAGGAGGTGTGATGGAGTGGAGGTGCTTTGCTGGTGACACTGTTGGGGATTTATTCAAAATTGAAGGCATACTGAATCAGCATGGTTACCACAGCATCTTGCAGCGGCATGCTTTTCCATCCGATTTACGTTTAGTTGGACCATCATTTATTTTTCAACAGGACGATGATCCCAAACACACCTCCAGGCTGTGTAAGGGCTATTTGACCAAGAAGGAGAGTAATGGCGTAGCACCCCAGATGACCTGGCCTCCACAGTCACCAGACCTGAATCCAATCGAGATGGTTTGGGGTGAGCTGGACCGCAGAGTGAAGGCAAAAGAGCCAACAAGTGCTAAGCATCTGTAGGAACCCCTTCAAGATTGTTGGAAGACCATTTCCTGTGACTACCTTTTGAAGCTCATCAAGAGAATGCCAAGAGTGTGTAAAGCAGTCATCAAAGCAAAAGGTGACTACTTTGAAGAACCTAGAATATAAGACATATTTTCAGTTGTTTCACACTTTTTTGCTAAGTATATAATTCCACAATGTTAATTCATAGTTTTGATGCCTTCAGTGTGAATGTACAATTTTCATAGTCATGAAAATGCAGAAAAATCTTTAAATGAGAAGGTGTGTCCAAACTTTTGGTCTGTACTGTATGTTTAAGAAAGCTTTTAGCTGTGGAGAACTTCTGCTAACATGAATTTTGCTAATCACACAATAAGATCAGCTGTCATTGTTTAAGGAAGACGTCAATAACTATTTATTGGTGACCCTGTTATGCACACGGCAATACATGTGAAAGTCACCTATGTTGGTTTAATTGTCAGCTGAGTTCAACCTGAAATTTTGAATTACACTTGAATGTATGTTTTTTCTGAAATACTGCAGCATTTCAGAGAAAAAAAATTACTCGTTAAAATAACATCTTTACGGCCCAAACAGCATGAATCAGCTCTTAGGCCTTTTTTTCTGGAAGTGCTGCAGCTTATTCAAACATGGTTACATACAGTGTGGAAAATAAGTATTTGATACACTGCTGATTTCACAAGTTCCCCACCTGCAAAGAATGGAAAAGTCTGTAATTTTTATCGTAGGTACACTTCAACTGTGAGAGACAGAATCTAAAAATAAAAAAGCAGAAAATCGCATTATATGAGTATTAAATAATTAAATTTAATTTTATTGCATAAAATAATTATTTGCTCACCTACCAACCAGAAGGAATTTTGGCTTTCACATACCTGTTAATTTTTCTTTAATAAGCTTTCCTACTCTGCACTCTTTACCTATTTTAATTGCACCTGTTTGAACTTGTTACCTTTATAAAAGACACTTGTCCACATACTCAGTCAATCACATTCCAACCTCTCCATCAATCTTAGAACTGCACAAAGCTGTGATAGGCTACAGGACAATAGGCAAGCAGCTAAGTGAGAAGGCAACTACTGTTGGCACAGTTAATAGAAAATGGAAGAAACACAATTTGACAGTCAATCTTCCTCTGTCTGGGGATCCTTCCAAGTTTTTGCCTAGTTGGGGTTGGAATTATTCTGAGAAAGGTCAGGAATCAGCCCAGAACTACACAGGAGGACCTGGTCAGTGACCTGAAGAAAGCTGGGACCACAGTCTTAAACATTACCATTAATAACAGTAACAACATCATGGATTGAAATGCTGCAGAGCGCGCAAGGTCTCCCTGCCCCCGCCAGCACATGTCCAGGCCCATTAGAAGTTCATCAATGAGGATGAGGATCATCCAGAGGATGCACGGGAGAAGGTCATGTGGTCAGAAGAGACCAAAATAGAACTTTTTAGTATCAACTCCACTCGCCATGTTTGGAGGAAGAAGAATGAGAAGTGCAACCCCAAGAACACCGTCCCAACCGTGAAGCATAGTGTAAGAAGAATCATTCTTTGGGGGTTCTTTTCTGAAAAGGGCACAGGAAGACATCTGTAAGAGCATTAAAGATGGGTTGTGGCTAAGTGTTCCAGCATAACAATAATCTAAAACACAGCCAAGGCAACAAAGGATTGACTCAATAAGAAGCATTTCAAGATCCCGGAGTGGCCTATCCAGTCTCCAGACCCAAACCTGATCGAAAATCTTTGAAGGAAGCTGAAACTCTGAAAGATCTGGAGAAAATTTGCATGGGGGAGTGGGCCAAAAATTCCTGCTGGATTATGTGCAAACTTGGCTAAGAACCAGAGGAAACATAATACTTTTGCAATTGCAAACAAAGGTTTCTGTACCAAATATTACATTCTGTTTTCTATTGTATCAAATATATATTTCATGCAATGAAATTCAAATGAATTATGTAAAAACTCATACAATGTGATTTTATGGATTTTTAAAAACTTTTTGTCTCTCACATTTGAAGTGTACTTACGATAAAAATTATACACTTCTCCATTCTTTATATGGGAAAATGTTCAAATTCAGCAGTGCATCAAACACAGTACTTATTTCTCCTACAGGACATGCTAACTATATATATATATATATATGTATATATATATATATATATATATATGTTAGGCGTCGAGTTCCTGCCACTGCACAGGGGGAATCTCGAGCCATGTCCGCTGCAATCTCCCATTGTTCTCCAGCCGCAGTGGAGCCTGTTCAGTGGAGACGTTGGTCCCAGCACCTGACTAGGACAGATACTGCATGCTTTTTTACTGCTGCCTTTCCAGGTTCAGCCATTATAACTAGTGCTGTTTGGCGGTGAGCTGGCGCTCCTGGGACTAAGTCCTGCTTTTCCCCTCCTGAGAAATCCCAGGGGAAGATCTCTCATTGGAGGCCGAGGGTAGCAAGCTCAGGTCCTGTAGCAGCTCCTATTGGTCCACTAGGAAGGTCCTGAACTGCTACAGCTATAAAAGGTTTGCATGGCCACAAGGCCATGCGCTAGTATCATTTGTGTTTGGCAGTTGCCAGTGGATACTCTGCCACACTGTATATAAGTGGTGTGAGTCTGTTTAGCCTTGGGGCTGTACATCAGGCAGGTAGCTAGCATCAGTGGGGGCAATTAGCTTTGGCTTAGCATCTGGTTCCTTCATGTGTGCGGTTAGCACAAAAGAGTTCCAGAGAAAGCACAACTTTTAGTTAGGGTTTTAGTCCCTGTGTACAGTGCGACTCTGTGAGGCAACAGATCTCATTTTCATTTCACACGGGGTGAAGTTTAACCAACGTTTGAGCTCAGTGTCCATCCGCCATTACTTGCAGCGGGTATCTCTGCATGGTGGACCCCGGGCTGCAAACGCACCTCAAAACTATCACCCTATTACTTGGTGCGCTCCGCAAGCCCTAACATATACACACACACACATATATATATATATATATATATATATATATATATATATAGTGGCAGTATACAGAGGTAGAAACCAACAAGAAGTGAAAATAAATACAGTGTCTCCGGCTAAAACAGAAAACAAAAAACAAAACACTGCAACACAGTCCATACGTATGTGGATGCCATCCCATTTTGGAGCAATACAGGCTCAAACTCTCTTCAGGACACCAAAACCACTAGAGAATCCTCTCCTTGGTCTAGGTGAACCAAGACTGCCCGAAGAGCCCATTTATTTAAACCCCAGATTATGAGACTCTTTCCAACATGTGACTGACCACATGTTCATGACATCACACAGGTCCTGGCAGCTCTGAAGGTGGAGATAAAGTGGACCTCCTCCCTCCCACTCTATGAAGGTCCACATGAAACAAGCCCATTATGCGACTTTAACTTAACCTTCACAACACATAGTGTGCAGGAGGAAAATACTCTGCAATCATATCACTGACGCCATTAAGCGCAGTGACACATATCTCCCCTCTATTACATTACCAGTGACTTTGTCACAATATATGTATAGATATATAAATAAATATATTTTGTATATATGTTTTTTACATTTTGTAAAATATTTTGGATTTCCCTATGCGTGATTCACCTTTATTTTCTGTATACCCCTCACAGTTCTTATGAGGGTCTAATTGTAAGACCAAAAATCTTTAAATGTAAAGATTGTCTAAATGAACAAACTCATTCACTTCACTGCAATGCTGTCTGAGTGCCAAGTTGCATCTATACTGCATAATAGCGTCTGTTCTTGGAATTACAGCATTGTTTTATTGAACTGAATGTGACAAGTCTGTGATACTCATCACAGCTGCTATAACAGTATGCAGATGGCAAGTGGGTAAATAAATCAGAAGAAGCTGCAGAACTTAACAAGTGCCTGAACACAGCTGATAAACACTGAGAGTCAGACCACCACCAATGGGGATAATGATAGTTCATATTTAAGATTAACTATTATTTTACTGATCTTGGAAAATCATTTCAGGAAGATTCTCATTTAGATCTCATGTAGTAGTTTTTTTAATGAAATATACTGAATGTGTATGATTGTGTGTGTAATATATTTATGAAAATGTGTAAGCCATGAAGATGTATAATATATAGCATTTTCATTGTAGAAGTTGGTATGTGGAGGGGTACTGGTAAAGGCTATAAGCATAACTGCTAAAAAAAAAATCATAAAACGCTATAAAATTATGAACACCAACGGGATAGTACGTCCGAGGTCAGAACCCCCACTTTGATGCGGGCTCCGGCGGTGAGCCCGCATCAAAGCCGGGACATGTCAGCTGTTTTGATCAGCTGACATGTGCCCGCAATAGCGGCGGGTGAAATTGTGATTCACCCGCCACTAGGGTTGAGCGAAACGGGTCGAACATTTTCAAAAGTCGCCGACTTTTGGCGAAGTCGAGTTTCATGAAACCCGATCCGACCCCTGTGCGTGGTCGGCCATGCGGTACGCGACTTTCGCGCCAAAGTCACGTTTCAATGATGCGAAAAGCGCCATTTCTCAGCCAATGAAGGTAAACGCAGAGTGTGGGCAGCGTGATGACATAGGTCCTGGTCCCCACCATCTTAGAGAAGGGCATTGCAGTAATTGGCTTGCTGTCTGCGGCGTCACAGGGGCTATAAAGGGGAGTTCCCGCCGACCGCCATGTTACTGCTGCTGATCTGAGCTTAGGGAGAGGTTGCTGCCGCTTCGTCAGAAGCAGGGATAGCGTTAGGCAGGGTCCATTAACCACAAAACCGCTTGTGCTGTAGCGATTTCCACTGCCCAACACCACCTTCGGTGTGCAGGGACAGTGGAAGCTCCTTTTTTTTTTTTTTTCCTCAGCGCTGTAGCTCATTGGGCTGCCCTAGAAGGCTCCCTGATACCTGCATTGCTGTGTGTACGCCGCTGTGCAAACCAACTGCTTTTTTCAAAGCACAAATCCTCTTGTTCCTTCCTTTCTGCACAGCTATCTTGTTTGTTTGTCCACACTTTTTATTTAATTTGTGCATCAGTCCACTCCTTATTGCTGCCTGCCATATCTGGCTGAGATTACTGCAGGGAGATAGTAATTGAAGGACAGTTCCTTTTTTTTTTTTTTTTTTTTTTGTGGGAGATTAAGATTGACATTTCTGCTAGAGTGCCATCCCTGTCTGTGTCATCTCTCACTCAGTGGGCCATAGAAAGCCTATTTATTTTTTTGCTTGATTTGGGTTCCAAAATCTACCAGAAAAAATCACAACATCAATCAGTGGGAGAAAAATATTGGCCTCAGGGCTTGTGTGCCACTCCGAAAACCAGGGATTCAAGCTTCAGGAGGCTAATTTGCATATTCCAGGTGCCTTCTGGGAGAAGCGAAGTCTCCCTAAGCTAGAAGATCGTTGGGTACAGCCGGGACCAGCTGCTTCGAAAGCATCACCAAACCAGGGATTCAAGCTTCAGGAGGCTAATTTGCATATTCCAGGTGCCTTCTGGGAGAAGCGAAGTCTCCCTAAGCTAGAAGATCGTTGGGTACAGCCGGGACCAGCTGCTTCGAAAGCATCACCAAACCAGGGATTCAAGCTTCAGGAGGCTAATTTGCATATTCCAGGTGCCTTCTGGGAGAAGCGAAGTCTCCCTAAGCTAGAAGATCGTTGGGTACAGCCGGGACCAGCTGCTTCGAAAGCATCACCAAACCGCCTGCCTGTAGGACATTATTGCAAGAGAGCTTGGCTGAGTAGATTACACAAGAAGGAAAACACACAGCAAGTCAGCAGGATCTAGGAGCAACATGGCAGATGTGACAACCTACATGGTGAGCTGCAGCATGTGCTACATGTTCACAGATCGACCAGAAGAAGAATCCAATTTCACCTGTCAGAAGTGTAGACTAGTGGCCCTTTTAGAAGAAAAGGTGCGGGGTCTGGAAGAAAGAATAGCAACTTTGAAACTCATCAAAGAGAATGAAGACTTTCTAGACAGAACAGAAGCATCTCTACTGGTCACAGAAGGTGAAAAAAGTGTCAGAGAACCTCCAAAAGCAGATGAGTGGAAGCATGTGACCAAAAGAAGCAAGAAGACCATGGAGAAATCACCAACCACACAACTGAAGAACCGATATCAAATCTTTGTAGAGGATGAAGATGGCACACCTAAGAATGAAGCAATACCAGCAAGCAAAAAAGAAAAGGGCACACAGCAACAAGTGACAGCAAAAAGTACAGCCAAGAAGCAACGAAGAGTGGTGGTGGTGGGAGACTCACTACTGAGAGGCACAGAAGCAACCATCTGCAGACCGGACATAACTGCAAGAGAAGTATGCTGCCTTCCAGGTGCGATGATCAAGGATGTGACCGATAGGATACCAAAGCTCTTCAGCTCCAAGGACGTCCACCCATTTCTTCTGATACATGTTGGCACCAATGACACGGCAAGGAAGGACCTACCGACAATCTGCAAGGACTTTGAAGAGTTGGGGAAGAAAGTAAAGGAACTGGATGCACAGGTAGTTTTTTCTTCTATCCTTCCAGTAGACGGGCATGGCACCAGGAGATGGAACAGGATCCTTGATGCAAACAACTGGCTAAGACGATGGTGCAGACAACAAGGATTTGGATTCCTGGACCACGGTGTGAATTACTGGTATGATGGACTCCTCGCCAGAGACGGACTACACCTCAACAAACCTGGGAAACACACATTCGCCAGAAGACTCGCTACACTCATCAGGAGGGCGTTAAACTAGAAGAAGAGGGGACGGGAAGAAAAACATTAGACTCGAACAAAGACGACCCAGGAAAACATATTCAGAAGGGAGGTAAGAACATTTCTAAAACAATCCACAGTGAGGAGATTGGAACAAAACAAAATCCTCTAAACTGCATGCTCGCAAACGCCAGAAGCCTGACAAACAAGATGGAAGAACTAGAAGCAGAAATATCTACAGGTAACTTTGACATAGTGGGAATAACCGAGACATGGTTAGATGAAAGCTATGACTGGGCAGTTAACTTACAGGGTTACAGTCTGTTTAGAAAGGATCGTAAAAATCGTAGAGGAGGAGGGGTTTGTCTCTATGTAAAGTCTTGTCTAAAGTCCACTTTAAGGGAGGATATTAGCGAAGGGAATGAGGATGTCGAGTCCATATGGGTTGAAATTCATGGAGGGAAAAATGGTAACAAAATTCTGATTGGGGTCTGTTACAAACCCCCAAATATAACAGAAAGCATGGAAAGTCTACTTCTAAAGCAGATAGATGAAGCTGCAACCCATAATGAGGTCCTGGTTATGGGGGACTTTAACTACCCGGATATTAACTGGGAAACAGAAACCTGTGAAACCCATAAAGGCAACAGGTTTCTGCTAATAACCAAGAAAAATTATCTTTCACAATTGGTGCAGAATCCAACCAGAGGAGCAGCACTTTTAGACCTAATACTATCTAATAGACCTGACAGAATAACAAATCTGCAGGTGGTTGGGCATTTAGGAAATAGCGACCACAATATTGTGCAGTTTCACCTGTCTTTCACTGGGGGGACTTGTCAGGGAGTCACAAAAACATTGAACTTTAGGAAGGCAAAGTTTGACCAGCTTAGAGATGCCCTTAATCTGGTAGACTGGGACAATATCCTCAGAAATGAGAATACAGATAATAAATGGGAAATGTTTAAGAACATCCTAAATAGGCAGTGTAAGCGGTTTATACCTTGTGGGAATAAAAGGACTAGAAATAGGAAAAACCCAATGTGGCTAAACAAAGAAGTAAGACAGGCAATTAACAGTAAAAAGAAAGCATTTGCACTACTAAAGCAGGATGGCACCATTGAAGCTCTAAAAAACTATAGGGAGAAAAATACTTTATCTAAAAAACTAATTAAAGCTGCCAAAAAGGAAACAGAGAAGCACATTGCTAAGGAGAGTAAAACTAATCCCAAACTGTTCTTCAACTATATCAATAGTAAAAGAATAAAAACTGAAAATGTAGGCCCCTTAAAAAATAGTGAGGAAAGAATGGTTGTAGATGACGAGGAAAAAGCTAACATATTAAACACCTTCTTCTCCACGGTATTCACGGTGGAAAATGAAATGCTAGGTGAAATCCCAAGAAACAATGAAAACCCTGTATTAAGGGTCACCAATCTAACCCAAGAAGAGGTGCAAAACCGGCTAAATAAGATTAAAGTAGATAAATCTCCGGGTCCGGATGGCATACACCCACGAGTACTAAGAGAACTAAGTAATGTAAGAGATAAACCATTATTTCTTATTTTTAGTGACTCTATAGCGACAGGGTCTGTTCCGCAGGACTGGCGCATAGCAAATGTGGTGCCAATATTCAAAAAGGGCTCTAAAAGTGAACCTGGAAATTATAGGCCAGTAAGTCTAACCTCTATTGTTGGTAAAATATTTGAAGGGTTTCTGAGGGATGTTATTCTGGATTATCTCAATGAGAATAACTGTTTAACTCCATATCAGCATGGGTTTATGAGAAATCGCTCCTGTCAAACCAATCTAATCAGTTTTTATGAAGAGGTAAGCTATAGGCTGGACCACGGTGAGTCATTGCACGTGGTATATCTCGATTTTTCCAAAGCGTTTGATACCGTGCAGCACAAGAGGTTGGTACACAAAATGAGAATGCTTGGTCTGGGGGAAAATGTGTGTAAATGGGTTAGTAACTGGCTTAGTGATAGAAAGCAGAGGGTGGTTATAAATGGTATAGTCTCTAACTGGGTCGCTGTGACCAGTGGGGTACCGCAGGGGTCAGTATTGGGACCTGTTCTCTTCAACATATTCATTAATGATCTGGTAGAAGGTTTACACAGTAAAATATCGATATTTGCAGATGATACAAAACTATGTAAAGCAGTTAATACAAGAGAAGATAGTATTCTGCTACAGATGGATCTGGATAAGTTGGAAACTTGGGCTGAAAGGTGGCAGATGAGGTTTAACAATGATAAATGTAAGGTTATACACATGGGAAGAGGGAATCAATATCACCATTACACACTGAACGGGAAACCACTGGGTAAATCTGACAGGGAGAAGGACTTGGGGATCCTAGTTAATGATAAACTTACCTGGAGCAGCCAGTGCCAGGCAGCAGCTGCCAAGGCAAACAGGATCATGGGGTGCATTAAAAGAGGTCTGGATACACATGATGAGAGCATTATACTGCCTCTGTACAAATCCCTAGTTAGACCGCACATGGAGTACTGTGTCCAGTTTTGGGCACCGGTGCTCAGGAAGGATATAATGGAACTAGAGAGAGTACAAAGGAGGGCAACAAAATTAATAAAGGGGATGGGAGAACTACAATACCCAGATAGATTAGCGAAATTAGGATTATTTAGTCTAGAAAAAAGACGACTGAGGGGCGATCTAATAACCATGTATAAGTATATAAGGGGACAATACAAATATCTCGCTGAGGATCTGTTTATACCAAGGAAGGTGACGGGCACAAGGGGGCATTCTTTGCGTCTGGAGGAGAGAAGGTTTTTTTACCAACACAGAAGAGGATTCTTTACTGTTAGGGCAGTGAGAATCTGGAATTGCTTGCCTGAGGAGGTGGTGATGGCGAACTCAGTCGAGGGGTTCAAGAGAGGCCTGGATGTCTTCCTGGAGCAGAACAATATTGTATCATACAATTATTAGGTTCTGTAGAAGGACGTAGATCTGGGTATTTATTATGATGGAATATAGGCTGAACTGGATGGACAAATGTCTTTTTTCGGCCTTACTAACTATGTTACTATGTTACTATGTTACTCCTGTGTGTGCCATCTCTCACTCAGTGGGCCATAGAAAGCCTATTAATTTTTTTGCTTGATTTGGGTTCTAAATTCTACCTGAAAAAATCAATAAATCAATCAGTGGGAGATTAATATTGGCCTTTGGGCTTGTGTGCCAGTCCTAAGCGTGCCATCTCTCTCTCTCTCTCAGATAGTGGGCCATAGAAAGCCTATTTTTTTATTATTTTATTGGGTTTATAAATTTTCCCTGGAAAAAAAAAAAAGTGGGAGATTAATATTGGCCTCTGGGCTTGTGTGCCAGTCCTGAGCGTGCCATCTCTCTCACAAATAGTGGGCCATAGAAAGCCTATTTATTTTTTTGGTTGATTTGGGTTCATAATTCTACCTGAAAAAATCAATCAATCAATCAGTGGGAGATTAATATTGGCCTTTGGGCTTGTGTGCCAGTCCTAAGCGTGCCATCTCTCTCTCTCAGATAGTGGGCCATAGAAAGCCTATTTATTATTATTTTTTTTTATTGGGTTTATAAATTTTCCCTGGAAAAAAAAAATGGGAGATTAATATTGGCCTCTGGGCTTGTGTGCCAGTCCTGAGCGTGCCATCTCTCTCACAAATAGTGGGCCATAGAAAGCCTATTAATTTTTTTGCTTGATTTGGGTTCCAAAATCTACCAAAAAAAATCACTAAATCAATCAGTGGGAGATTAATATTGGCCTCTGGGCTTGTGTGCCACTCCTGACTCCTGTGTGCGTCATCTGTCACTCAGTGGGCCCTAGAAAGCCTATTTTTTGTTTTATTTGTTTTCTAAATTCTCCCTGAAACAATCATTTTATTTTCTTTGGTTTCTAAATTATTCCTGAAAAAAATCATTTTTTTTGTATTTTTTTTTCTCTCAAATCTCCCTGAAAAAAAAAATAAAAATCTGTGGGAGATTCATATTGCCCCTTCTGCTTGTGTGCCAGTCTTGACTCCTGGGTGTGCCATCTCTCTCTCTCTCCCCAATTGTGGGCCATAGAAAGCCTATTAATTTTTTTCCTTGATTTGGGTTCCAAAATCTACCAAAAAAAATCACTAAATCAATCAGTGGGAGATTAATATTGGCCTCTGGGCTTGTGTGCCACTCCTGACTCCTGTGTGCGTCATCTGTCACTCAGTGGGCCCTAGAAAGCCTATTTTTTGTTTTATTTGTTTTCTAAATTCTCCCTGAAACAATCATTTTATTTTCTTTGGTTTCTAAATTATTCCTGAAAAAAATCTTTTTTTTTGTATTTTTTTTTCTCTCAAGTCTCCCTGAAAAAAAAAAAAAAAAAAAAAAATCTGTGGGAGATTCATATTGCCCCTTCTGCTTGTGTGCCAGTCTTGACTCCTGGGTGTGCCATCTCTCTCTCTCTCTCCCCAATTGTGGGAAATAGAAAGCCTATTAATTTTTTTGCTTGATTTGGGTTCCAAAATCTACCAAAAAAAATCACTAAATCAATCAGTGGGAGATTAATATTGGCCTCTGGGCTTGTGTGCCACTCCTGACTCCTGTGTGCGTCATCTGTCACTCAGTGGGCCCTAGAAAGCCTATTTTTTGTTTTATTTGTTTTCTAAATTCTCCCTGAAACAATCATTTTATTTTCTTTGGTTTCTAAATTATTCCTGAAAAAAAATCATTTTTTTTGTATTTTTTTTTCTCTCAAGTCTCCCTGAAAAAAAAAAAAAAAAAAAAAATCTGTGGGAGATTCATATTGCCCCTTCTGCTTGTGTGCCAGTCTTGACTCCTGGGTGTGCCATCTCTCTCTATCTCCCCAATTGTGGGCCACAGAAAGCCTATTAATTTTTTGGCTTGATTTGGGTTCCAAAATGTACCAAAAAAAATAACTAAATCAATCGGTGGGAGATTAATATTGGCCTCTGGGCTTGTGTGCCACTCCTGACTCCTGTGTGCGTCCTCTCTCACTCAGTGGGCCCTACAAAGCCTTTTTTTTTTTTCCTAAATTCTCCCTGAAACAATCATTTCATTTTATTTGTTTTATAAATTCTTCTGTAAAAAATATTTTTTTTTTTATTTATTTTTTTCTGAAGTCTCCCTTTTAAAAAAAACAAACACAAATCAGTGGGAGATAAATATTTACATTTGCGCTTCAGTGACAGTCCTGCGTGTGTGCCATCTCATTTGTTGCCAACAACAACAGAGTGTGTAACATTGTGGCTGATTTTCGTTGTGGTCTCACCCACCTGTAAAGGGGTAGCTAAATCATACTGAAGTTATAGCTCACCGTGTAAGTTGTGTGACAGCAACAAATACCGTTCGTTTGGTAACGTTTTTAAAACAATGAGGAAGTCTGGTGGAAGAGGTCGTGGCCGGGGGCGTTCATTGTCAGCTGGTAATGAGGGTAGTGGTAGTGGTGGAGCATCAGGTGGTCGTGGGAAAAAAAATATTGCACCTAAGTCTGGAGCTGTGGAGCCAGGTTCGTCGTCTGGCTACACAAGGCCTCGAACCCTCCCTTTTCTGGGAGTAGGAAAACCGCTTTTAAAGCCGGAGCATCAAGAGCAAGTTTTGGCTTATCTTGCTGACTCAGCCTCTAGCTCTTTTGCCTCCTCTCGTGAAACTGGTAAAAGTAAAAGCAGCGCGTCGTTAGTGGATGTTCACGGTCAGGGACAAGTCGCTTCCTTGTCCTCTTCAGCAAAAACAACAACAGAGAAGAATGCAGCAGGCGACACAACGGGTTACTCCATGGAGCTCTTTACACATACCGTCCCTGGCTTAGAAAGTGAAGCAGTTAACAGTCCATGCCCATTACAAGTTGAATCTGACATGGAGTGCACTGATGCACAGCCACAGCCAGACTACTATGCTGGTCCTTTGACTCAGACCACAACATTGCCCTCGCAGGGTGCTGATCAAGAATCAGACCCTGATGAGACTATGTTGCCCCATCACGAACGCTATACCACCGACCGACACGGTGACACAGACGAAGTTGCACACGAGCTACAAGAAGAGGTAATAGATGACCCAGTTCTTGACCCCGATTGGCAGCCATTGGGGGAACAGGGTGCAGGCGGCAGCAGTTTTGAAGCGGAGGAGGAGGGGCCGCAGCATGCATCAACATCGCATATCTTGGCCAAAACGCGTGGCAAAGTCAAAACCTGTTGGAGGACAGCGTGGCCATCCGGTTAAAGCTCAGTCTGCAATGCCTGAAAAGGTATCCGATGCTAGAAAGAGTGCAGTCTGGCATTTTTTTAAACAACATCCAATTGATCTGCACAAAGTAATCTGTCAAAAATGTTCAACTACCTTAAGCAGAGGGCAGAATCTGAAAAGTCTCAATACAAGTTGCATGCATAGACATTTAACCACCATGCATTTGCAAGCTTGGACTAACTACCAAACGTCCCTTAAGGTTGTAGCACCCTCGGCCAATGAAGCTACTCATCAACGCAACATCCCTTCCGGCAGTGTAGGGCCACCATTTTCTGCACCACCTGCAGTATCTGTGCAGGTTTCTTTGCCAGGCCAAAGCAGTCAGGGTCAGGGAATCTCCAGTTTCGTAGTAGGAAACACTGCATCTAGGGCACCGGCGGCAACAATACCATCTCCCACCGTCTCTCAGTCTGCCATGTCCACCGGCACCCCCGCTAGTTCCACGATCTCCAGCTCTCCAGTCCAGCTCACCCTACATGAGACTATGGTTAGAAAAAGGAAGTACTTAGCCTCGCATCCGCGTACACAGGGTTTGAACGCCCACATAGCTAGACTAATCTCGTTAGAGATGATGCCCTACCGGTTAGTTGAAAGCGAAGCTTTCAAAGACCTGATGGACTACGCTGTACCACGCTACGAGCTACCCAGTTGACACTTTTTTTCCAGAAAAGCCATCCCAGCCCTCCAACAGCATGTTAAAGAGCGCATCGTCCATGCACTCAGGCAATCTGTGAGCACAAAGGTGCACCTGACAACAGATGCATGGACCAGTAGGCATGGCCAGGGACGTTACGTGTCCATCACGGCACACTGGGTAAATGTGGTGGATTCAGGGTCCACAGGGGACAGCAAGTTTGGGACAGTTCTGCCTAGCCCACGGTCTAGGAAACAGTTGGCTGTAGCCGTTCGCACCCCCTCCTCCTCCTCCTCCTCCTCGTCCTCCTGCAGAAGCGAGAGCTCGTCCACAGACCGCAGTCGCACAACCACTCCATCCGCAGCTGCCACTGTTGCACACCAGGTCTCCCATTATGGGGCAGCTACTGGCAAACGTCAGCAGGCTGTATTGGCTATGAAGTGTTTGGGCGACAACAGACACACCGCGGAAGTTCTGTCCGAGTTCTTGCAGCAAGAAACGCAGTCGTGGCTGGGCACTGTAGATCTTGAGGCAGGCAAGGTAGTGAGTGATAACGGAAGGAATTTCATGGCTGCCATCTCCCTTTCCCAACTGAAACACATTCCTTGCCTGGCTCACACCTTAAACCTGGTGGTGCAGTGCTTCCTGAAAAGTTATCCGGGGTTGTCCGACCTGCTCCTCAAAGTGCGTGGACTTTGCGCACATATCCGCCGTTCGCCTGTACACTCCAGCCATATGCAGACCTATCAGCGTTCTTTGAACCTTCCCCAGCATCGCCTAATCATAGACGTTGTTACAAGGTGGGACTTAAACAACTAATATTTGATTACCAGAGGGATTAATCATAAATGTCTCACAAGTATCCACTCTATTTATTTAAAATTTAACCTTTATTAGACCTTAATACATATAATAATAAACAACACACCAAGCACCACGAGAAAGAAAACAACCAGGGGTGTGCCTACCCCTACACTGGCCTAGCTGACCTTACCTATTTGCGGAGGTTGGCACCCTAAAAACCTGCGCAATGGCGCCCCCGCTCCTCGACGGCTCTCCCTGCTCACCCTATAGGGCCCTATAGTGGCAGGAGGTGACAAAGATAATGAATAGGCAGGTGAGAAAGAGAAGAGGTATAGATCTAATCAATAGGTGTATAGACTGATTCTGATGTATGCAATCGTTAATTTAGTCCTCAGGTGGAGATGTTAGATCCTATTTGCAATTACCCTCAATATATATAGTTAGAATAAACAGTTGTAATAGATAGCTAAATCTTCCAGTGAATATACTAGATGGTGATTGTAGTGAACCTAATAGATTTCACTGATGTAGCCCATCATAATGGCTAAACTAATATTTCTGATATAACACCTATACACTATAATTATAGCTATCTATTTTATTAAAGTGATGTATCTACAGATCTTGATATATCTACAGTATGCAAATCAATATCAAGGACGTACACATTATTAGTCTATATATACCTCTCTCCTAGTGATATTAATATATATACATAGGCCAGGAAAATCAACTTATCTAATAAAGACAGAACAAAAACTGTAACTTGGTACAATTTATCTATTTATAATCGTTATAGGATTTATATGGGCAATATGCCCTGGAAGTCGACAGTGGACTTTAATATTGGACAAAGGATATAATGGTTGTCCTAAGTTGCCATTTGACTGTGATTGTTTAATACAGTTTTTAGGGTGGTTGGTGTGTTTTTTTGTTTTTGTTCTGTCTTTATTAGATAAGTTGACAATCACCATCTAGTATATTCACTGGAAGATTTAGCTATCTATTACAACTGTTTATTCTAACTATATATATTGAGGGTAATTGCAAATAGGATCTAACATCTCCACCTGAGGACTAAATTAACGATTGCATACATCAGAATCAGTCTATACACCTATTGATTAGATCTATACCTCTTCTCTTTCTCACCTGCCTATTCATTATCTTTGTCACCTCCTGCCACTACAAGGTGGGACTCAACACTGCACATGCTTCAGAGACTGTGCGAACAGAGGCGGGCTGTTATGTTTTTGTGGGAGGATACACATACACGGGCAGGCAGTAGGATGGCAGACATGGAGTTGTCAGGTGTGCAGTGGTCGAAGATTCAAGACATGTGTCAAGTCCTTCAGTGTTTTGAGGAATGCACACGGCTGGTTAGTGCAGACAACGCCATAATAAGCATGAGCATCCCCCTAATGTGTCTGCTGATGCAAAGTTTGACGCGCATAAAGGATCAGGCGTCTGCACCAGAGGAAGAGGAAAGCCTTGATGACAGTCAGCCATTGTCTGGTCAGGGCAGTGTACAGGACGAGGTAGCGGGCGAAGAGGAGGTGGAGGATGAGGAGGATGATGGGGATGAGTATATTTTTAATGAGGAAGCTTTCCCGGGGTCATTGGAAATTGGTGGCGTGGCAAGGGCGGGTTCTGGTTTTTTGAGGGACACAAGTGACGTAGATTTGCCTGCAACTGCCCCTCAACCAAGCACAACCGCAGATTTGACAACTGGAACTTTGGCCCACATGGCGGATTATGCCTTGCGTATCCTCAAAAGGGACACACGCATTACAAAAATGATGAACGATGACGATTACTGGTTGGCCTGCCTCCTTGATCCTCGCTATAAAGGCAAATTGCAAAATATTATGCCACATGAGAACTTGGAACTAATATTAGCAACAAAACAATCAACACTTGTTGACCGTTTGCTTCTGGCATTCCCTGCACACAGCGCCCGTGATCGTTCTCACACGAGCTCCAGGGACCAGCAGACCAGAGGTGTTAGAGGGGCAGAAATCAGAAGTGGCGTTGGCCAGAGGGGTTTTCTGACCAGGTTGTGGAGTGATTTTGCTATGACCGCAGACAGGACAGGTACTGCAGCATCAATTCAAAGTGACAGGAGACAACATTTGTCCAGTATGGTTACAAACTATTTTTCATCCCTTATCGACGTTCTCCCTCAACCGTCATTCCCATTTGATTACTGGGCATCCAAATTAGACACCTGGCCAGAATTGGCAGAATATGCATTGCAGGAGCTTGCTTGCCCGGCAGCTAGTGTCCTATCAGAAAGAGTATTCAGTGCTGCAGGTTCAATACTAACTGAAAAAAGGACTTGTCTGGCTACCCAAAATGTAGATGATCTAACCTTCATTAAAATGAACCACAACTGGATTTCGAAATCTTTTGCCCCACCTTGCCCGGCTGACACCTAACTTTCCTATGAAAAGGTCTTGCCTGTGGACTCTTCTGAATGACTTTTCCAATCTCGTAATTTTCTGCACCTGATTGTCCAGCATACGACATGTTTACTCCTAACAAAATGGCCAAACTCCCCACACGGGGCCGTGGTATCGCCACTTTGCGCCAGCACCCGTGAGAGTGCTGTTTGTCTGAAGAGGTGGGTGTGCCCGCTTTTGGTCGACGGCACTGCCACTGGGTCCCTCATAGTACAATAAAGTGTCTCTGGCGGTGGTGGTGCGCACCCAACGTCAGACACACCATTGTAATATGAGGGGCCCTGGGCCTGTACCGCCGGCCACAAGACAGTTCCCCCCCCAGCTCAAACAGTGCTCTACCACTAGCAAAATTATCTCTCACAGCTTCACCAATGTTTAGTCTATGCGCTGACATCCTTCAATGCCTGGCACTGACAATACCATTGTTTTGACATTTTTGTTATGTTAGGCCTTCGAAGCCTGTCTGCGGTCCGTTCTTTCTACAACTACTACACTGACCAGGCCACTGCTGGCCGTGTTCCCCTGGAACCAATTTAAACTGGCCTACAGCCAGCCCAATTTTGTTATGTTAGGCCTTCTTAGCCTGTCTGCCGTCACTCCTTCCACTAGACTTCCACTGACCAGACCACTGTTGCCCATGTACCCCTGGAACCAATTTTAAATTGCCAACAGCCAAATGTTATTATGTTAGGCCTTTGATGCCTGTCTGCCGTCACTCCTTCCACTAGACTTCCACTGACCAGACCACTGTTGCCCGTGTACCCCTGGAACCAATTTTAAATTGCCAACAGCCCAATGTTATGATGTTAGGCCTTTGATGCCTGTCTGCCGTCACTCCTTCCACTAGGCCTCCACTGACCTGTCTACTGCTGCCCGTGTTCCCATGGAACCAATTGTAAATTGCCTACAGCCAGCCCATTTTATTACGTTAGGCCTTCGAAGCCTGTCTGCGGTCCCTCCTTCCACTAGGCCTCCACTTACCTGTCTACTGCTGCCCGTGTTCCCCTGGAACCAATTTTAAATTGCCTACAGGCAGCCCAATTTATTATGTTAGGCCTTCGAAGCCTGTCTGCGGTCCCTCCTTCCACTAGGCCTCCACTTACCTGTCTACTGCTGCCCGTGTTCCCCTGGAACCAATTTTAAATTGCCTACAGCCAGCCCATTTTATTATGTTAGGCCTTCGAAGCCTGTCTGCGGTCCCTCCTTCCACTAGGCCTCCACTGACCTGTCTACTGCTGCCCGTGTTCCCCTGGAACCAATTTTAAATTGCCTACAGCCAGCCCATTTTATTATGTTACGCCTTCGAAGCCTGTCTGCGGTCCCTCCTTCCACTAGGCCTCCACTTACCTGTCTACTGCTGCCCGTGTTCCCCTGGAACCAATTTTAAATTGCCTACAGGCAGCCCAATTTATTATGTTAGGGCTTCGAAGCCTGTCTGCGGTCCCTCCTTCCACTAGGCCTCCACTGACCTGTCTACTGCTGCCCGTGTTCCCCTGGAACCAATTTTAAACTGCCTACAGGCAGCCCAATTTATTATGTTAGGGCTTCGAAGCCTGTCTGCGGTCCCTCCTTCCACTAGGCCTCCACTGACCTGTCTACTGCTGCCCGTGTACCCCTTGAACCAACATCATAAAATAAAAAAAAAAGTATTTTGCTTATAAAAAAGAAAATACTGGTGAGATATCAAATGCAGACATTTTAACATTAAAAACAAACACACAACTAAAATCTGGTACAGTACTAAAAATGGCCACCAGCTACAATTACTTTATCCTGCAAGTATTTAACTGAAAGGTTTTTTAAATTGAAAACACAGATATGGCATCCACCGAGTGTTGTCCTGTCGCGTCTTCTTTATATTATTGCCGAGAAGATGCAAAACAATGAAAATAATAAAATCATTAATTACCAAAATAATAGAGAAAGTCAACACCACATTGCAAATAAACATTCATTCCAAATAAAGAAGCAGGGCGCGTCCGAGGGTGAGTATATACCTAATAAGAATATAATCACCCTCGGACGCGCAATGCTTATTTCCAACAGCCTTCCTTCCTAAGAATCAGCCCTTCCGTGGTGTAGAGAGACGTTGTGTTACACTTCAAGGTGTTCCCCAGGTTGTCTTTCCTGAGCTTCGATCTTCCGGCTCTCGTTTAGTAGTTCTTGGAAACTACACTGCATTAGGCCTTCAAATTGGGTATGGGGTGTAGAGAGAGGGTGTGTTACACTCCAAGGTGTTCCCCAGGTTGCCTTTCCTGAGCTTCGATCTTCCGGCTCTCGTTTAGTAGTTGTTGGAAACTACGCTGCATTAGGCCTTCAAATTGGGTATGGGGTGTAGAGAGAGGGTGTGTTACACTCCAAGGTGTTCCCCAGGTTGCCTTTCCTGAGCTTCGATCTTCCGGCTCTCGTTTAGTAGTTCTTGGAAACTACACTGCATTAGGCCTTCAAATTGGGTATGGGGTGTAGAGAGAGGGTGTGTTACACTCCAAGGTGTTCCCCAGGTTGCCTTTCCTGAGCTTCGATCTTCATGCTCTCGTTTAGTAGTTGTCGGAAACTACGCTGCATTAGGCCTACAAATTGGGTATGGGGTGTAGAGAGAGGGTTTGTTACACTCCAAGGTGTTCCCCAGGTTGCCTTTCCTGAGCTTCGATCTTCCGGCTCTCGTTTAGTAGTTGTTGGAAACTACGCTGCATTAGGCCTTCAAATTGGGTATGGGGTGTAGAGAGAGGGTGTGTTACACTCCAAGGTGTTCCCCAGGTTGCCTTTCCTGAGCTTCGATCTTCCGGCTCTCGTTTAGTAGTTCTTGGAAACTACACTGCATTAGGCCTTCAAATTGGGTATGGGGTGTAGAGAGAGGGTGTGTTACACTCCAAGGTGTTCCCCAGGTTGCCTTTCCTGAGCTTCGATATTCCGGCTCTCGTTTAGTAGTTGTTGGAAACTACACTGCATTAGGCCTACAAATTTGGTATGGGGGAAACATTGGCGCATCTGCGGTCCCTCCTTCCTCTAGGCCTCCACTGACCTGTCTACTGCTGCCCGTGTTCCCCTGGAACCAATTTTAAATTGCCTACAGGCAGCCCAATTTATTATGTTAGGGCTTCGAAGCCTGTCTGCGGTCCCTCCTTCCACTAGGCCTCCACTGACCTGTCTACTGCTGCCCGTGTACCCCTTGAACCAACATCATAAAATAAAAAAAAAAGTATTTTGCTTATAAAAAAGAAAATACTGGTGAGATATCAAATGCAGACATTTTAACATTAAAAACAAACACACAACTAAAATCTGGTACAGTACTAAAAATGGCCACCAGCTACAATTACTTTCTCCTGCAAGTAGTTAACTGAAAGGTTTTTTAAATTGAAAACACAGATATGGCATCCACCGAGTGTTGTCCTGTCGCGTCTTCTTTATATTATTGCCGAGAAGATGCAAAACAATGAAAATAATAAAATCATTAATTACCAAAATAATAGAGAAAGTCAACACCACATTGCAAATAAACATTCATTCCAAATAAAGAAGCAGGGCGCGTCCGAGGGTGAGTATATACCTAATAAGAATATAATCACCCTCGGACACGCAATGTTTATTTCCAACAGCCTTCCTTCCTAAGAATCAGCCCTTCCGTGGTGTAGAGAGACGTTGTATTACACTCCAAGGTGTTCCCCAGGTTGCCTTTCCTGAGCTTCGATCTTCCGGCTCTCGTTTAGTAGTTGTTGGAAACTACGCTGCATTAGGCCTTCAAATTGGGTATGGGGAGTAGAGAGATGGTGTGTTCCACTCCAAGGTGTTCCCCAGGTTGCCTTTCCTGAGCTTCGATCTTCCGGCTCTCGTTTAGTAGTTCTTGGAAACTACACTGCATTAGGCCTTCAAATTGGGTATGGGGTGTAGAGAGAGGGTGTGTTACACTCCAAGGTGTTCCCCAGGTTGCCTTTCCTGAGCTTCGATCTTCATGCTCTCGTTTAGTAGTTGTCGGAAACTACGCTGCATTAGGCCTACAAATTGGGTATGGGGTGTAGAGAGAGGGTTTGTTACACTCCAAGGTGTTCCCCAGGTTGCCTTTCCTGAGCTTCGATCTTCCGGCTCTCGTTTAGTAGTTGTTGGAAACTACGCTGCATTAGGCCTTCAAATTGGGTATGGGGTGTAGAGAGAGGGTGTGTTACACTCCAAAGTGTTCCCCAGGTTGCCTTTCCTGAGCTTCGATCTTCCGGCTCTCGTTTAGTAGTTCTTGGAAACTACACTGCATTAGGCCTTCAAATTGGGTATGGGGTGTAGAGAGAGGGTATGTTACACTCCAAGGTGTTCCCCAGGTTGCCTTTCCTGAGCTTCGATCTTCCGGCTCTCGTTTAGTAGTTCTTGGAAACTACACTGCATTAGGCCTACAAATTGGGTATGGGGTGGAGAGAGATGGTGTGTTACACTCCAAGGTGTTCCCCAGGTTTCCTTGCCATTGCTTCGGTCTTCCGACTCTCGTTTAGTAGTTGTAGAAAAGTACACTGCATTAGGCCTACAAAATGGGTATGGGGTGGAGAGAGATGGTGTGTTACACTCCAAGGTGTTCCCCAGGTTGCCTTTCCTGAGCTTCTATCTTCAGGCTCTCATTAAATTGTGGTTAAATGGAACAACTGCATTTGGCGTACTAGTTGGTTTGGGGCCTACTATCGGTGTCTGCCACTCCTTGCTGTTCTCCTGGTTTCCTGTCCTGAAATTCCATTTTCAGGGTCTCTTTAAGTAGTTGTTAATGTTAGACTGCATTTGGCCTACTAGTTGGGTTGGGGCCTACTATCGGTGTCTGCCACTCCTTGCTGTTCTCCTCCACTGAACAAAGCTGTGCCGCCTGTTTACTACGGTTGCCAATTTTAAACTGCATTTCGACTACTTACTGATTTGGCCCTACTCTCTGTGTCAGCCTCTCATTCCAGTTGTCCTCCACTGCAATGCCCCCTGGTTATTCCTGTGTTACCAATTTTGAACTGCATTTAGCCCACTTTATTCTTTGGGCCTATATCTGTGTTTCCACTTCATCGTGCCCATTGCCCAGCCAGTGATAGATGAGTCTGCTGGTACATTGACCCATAACGCAACATTCCCCTTGCATGCTACACAACAACATTGTGACCCTGCTGAAAGTCAGGTTGCTCTTCCCGCATACCATACCACCTTACACGGGGACAAAGAGGAAGGTGCAGATGAAAGTGCAGGTTCCTTCATCAGGTGGGGGGAGGAATACTAGTTGGCGACGTCACTGGCACAGGGCCTCTCATAGTACGCAAAAGTGTTGCTGCCGGTGGGAGGCGCCCCCGCCGTGCAAACACACCGCTGTACTTTGAGGGGCCCTGTGCCAGTGCCAATGCCAACAAGTGGGCCCCCCCTGCTTGCTCAGGATCACAGCACTTGCAAAGTTGAAATACTTACCTCTCCCTGCTCCACTGCCGTGACGTGGTCCAGATTTCCTGGGCCCACTAATTACTTGAACCAGCCCTACCCCACACAACTTTAGCCAAATGACCCCCAATTTCAAATGCCTTCCAATTATTATAAGGTAAATTACGCTTGACAAGCTTCATTAAGAAGAATGGATGGTTTTGACATTAAAATGGGCACTCTAGGTGTTTTCCTGGCCCCCACTCACTGCCGACTATGCTGCCCCATTGACTTGCATTGGGTTTCGTGTTTCGGTCGATCCCGACTTTTCGCCATAATCGGCCGATTTCACTCGACCCGACTTTTGAGATAGTCGGGTTTCGCGAAACCCGGCTCGACTCTAAAAAGGTCAAGGTCGCTCAACTCTACCCGCCACTATTAAATAGTTAAATACCGCTGTCAAATGCAGACAGTGGCATTTAACCGGAGCTTCCGGCCATCGGGCCGGAAATGAGCACATCGCCGACCTCCGTCACATGTTCGGGGGTCAGCGATGCTTCTGCATAGTAACCATAATGGTCCTTGAGACCTCTATGGTTACTGATGCAGGTTTGCTGTGAGCACCACCCTGTGGTCGGCGCTCATAGCAAGCCTGCATTTCAGCTACATAGCAGCGATCTGAAGATCGCTGCTATGTAGCAGAGCCGATCGAGTTGTGCCAGCTTCTAACCTCCCATGGAGGCTATTGAAGCATGGCAAAAGTTAAAAAAAGTTTAAAAAAAGTGAAAAAAAATATAAAAGTTTAAATCACCCCCCTTTTGTCCCTTTCAAAATAAAACAATAAAAAAATCAAACATACACATATTTGGTATCGCCGCGTTCAGAATCGCCCGATCTATCAATAAAAAAGCATTAACCTGATCGCTAAACAGCATAGCGAGAAAAAAATTCGAAACGCCAGAATTACGTTTTTTGGTCACCGCGACATTGCATTAAAATGCAATAACGGGCGATCAAAAGAACACATCTGCACAAAAGTGGTAAAAATGTCAGCTTGGAACACAAATAATAAGCCCTCAACTGACCCCAAAACGCTGAAATGGAGACGCTACTGGTATCGGAAAATGGCGCAATTTTTTTTTTTTTTTAAGACAAGTTTTGAATTTTTTTCACCACTTAGATAAAAGAGAACCTAGACATGTTAGGTGTCTATGAACTCGTAATGACCTGGAGAGTCATAATATCAGGTCAGTTTTTCATTTAGTGAATCTAGCAAAAAAGCCAAAAAAAAAAAACAGTGTGGGACTGCACTTTTTTTTGCAATTTCACCGCACTTGGAATTTTTTTCCCATTTTCTAGTACACGACATGGAAAAACCAATGACGTCGTTCAAAATTACAACTCATCCTGCAAAAAATAAGCCTTCACATGTCCCCATATTGATGGAAAAATAAAAAAGTTATGGCTCTGGGAAGGAGGGGAGCGAAAAATGAACACGGAAACATGGAAAATCCCAAGGTCAGTAATGTGCGATTAGGAACACAGGTGAGTATCACAATTAAAACGGAGACTTGTCTGGTCAGATGTTCTGCCACCAGCGGGCATTGTCTGGTCTGGAGAGCTGTGTACACTGCACTAACAAGGGTAGGAGGAGAACCTGTCTGTTCAATATCTATTTTATAGTAACTAGTACAAAATAATGACTTCAGCACATCTGGTATAATAAAGAATGTGTGGCCAACAAGATAACTCATTGAGCAGGTAGCAATAGTCTAATACAGCGGCTTTAGGAGAAAACACGGTGCAACATTTTTAATGGAACCCAATTTCAAAAATAATTTTGAGTCCCCAGTACACGCATTTAATTAAGAAATAAAATTGACCAAAAAAGTGGACAACCCAGTTAAGAGCTTTCTCAATAAATAATCTGTCATCGTGGCCAGAATGAAGATGCTAGGAATGCAAATGGAAGTAAATATTCTGGTATCTCTCTTAGTTAAAAAGTTATTCATCCAACCTTTAAATAAATCTCAATCTTCTTTTTCAGTGAAGTGGCACCAGGGATGAAGATGTGTTTCCTCTAGTTGATCCAATTATCCTCAAATTAACAACGCAACTTATTTATACTGTCTAATTATTTTAGGGCAGGCTTAAACGTTTTCTATTTCCTGCTATTCATGTATAGTACGCCAGTCTTTATTAAAATTACATACATTTTCTTCAACAGACCAAATAAAATTGTTTTATTGTATGTTTCATGAACAGAATACCAACTTGAATTTTCCAGAACTATTTCGAAATGAGGTGGTGAATGACAATACATTGCCCTATTGTAAATAATAGAAAGCATCAATAATGCTAACTGCATATGTACACCGCATCTGATTAGGGTCAAAAGTCACATTTATGAGGCAGGCAAATCACATTTTCTGACCTATTGTTGCAATATATTTATTTACAAGGAGTATGCTCGGGTAATAAATCTGCTGAACACTGCATGGGGAGACAGACTCGTACAATGTTTGTATGGGTATTGATAAATCTTTTAGTGATGTGTTCTTTCTTGCTGTGTTTCTGATTCATTGTTCTGCACAGTACCACTAGTGCATGTTGTGTTCATTTTTCTGCTTCTGTTATTCCTTCAATAATATAACGAGATGTAGTGCATCAATTGAACTGAGCAAAGAGATAACAAAGCAAAGCATGGAAGAACATTAACCCTGCTGTTCTGTTGGTCAAAAATGACCGACTTTGAACTTCAATATTCTTTAAAATATTCAAGATGCGGCTCTGAAACCCGTGGCTGACCGACCCATCCTCATTTAAGTCAATCAACCACAAGTTTCAGAACCACATCTTGAACACCCCAAAAAATACCAAAGTTAAAAATTGGTCTCCCCAGACCAAACAGAACAGCAGGGTTAAATAAGATTGCTGGAAATGATCCTTGAGAGTGTAATGATTGCTAGAAATGATCCTTGAGAGTATAATTTAAAGGAAAGTTGAAGGCTGTTTTCACTATATTAGGACACACATCTTTCTTACAACTTATCCTACTGCTTAGTCTGTCATGTATAGGCATCAAATCCAGTGGCCTTTTGAAAATTGCTGCTGAAATGCAATTTTTATCTAAAAATCAGAGTTTTATTGAAAATGTAATAATTATAGGATATTAAGAGATAAGAGGATCTTTTGAAATAAGAATTTGGCGACTTTGTCAAATTTTCCCCTCAAAATTAATTCGTGTAGAATGGACTTGTGAAAATCTCAGTACAGTAAAGCTTGTAATTGTTCAGAAAATACATGTGGTGTATAAGAGAGGGAGGTCCACGAACCATAAGAGATTACACTTTACAGGCAAGAGAGAGGGAGGACTCCTATGACTAAAAGAGCTTACATTTTACAGGCAAGAGAAGACCCCGTTGATCATAGAGCTTACACTGTACAGGATACAGAGACCCCACTAGCTTTAACACTCTACAGAACAGAGCAAGAGAGAGAGGAGGCTGCTGACCATAAGGCTATGTGCACACGTTCAGTTTTTTTCGCGTTTTTTCACGCTAAAAACGCTATAAAAACTCATTAAAAACGCATACATTATGCATTCTATCATTTAGAATGCATTCTGCATGTTTTGTGCACATGGATGCGTTTTTTTCCTAAAAAAAAAATGCGTCGCGGTAAAAAAATGAGCATGTTCATTATTTTTGCAGATTTTCTGCGTTTTTCCCGCAATTCTATGCGTTTGGAAAAAAACGCACAAAAAAATGCACCAAAAACGCATCAAAAACGCATAAAAATGCGTGAAAAATGCGGTAAAATCGCGGTAAAAACGCATGCGGATTTCTGGCAGAAATGTCCGTTTTTTTTCAGGAAAATTTCTGCAAGAAATCCTGACGTGTGCACATACCCTAAGAATTTATACTCTACAGAAGGTTTACCGAGACACTTAATCGGTGACTATGGAGGTGTAAAATTACCTTATTAGTAATGAGTAGACCTGTGGATGTTCGGGTCAGTTGAATTCTGCCGAACTGTATAAAAAAGTTTGGTTCGGATACCACAATGATACCCAAACTCAATCCCGACTTGGATCCTATTCACATGTATGGTGGATCTGAACATCCGGCAGTTCCCACACTGTCATCTGTGTGACAGGGTGTGAAACACCTGCTCTGATCGGCGATAACCTTATTAATGTTAGTGACGGTCATAGTGCTGCAGTTGTGAGCAGCGGAGAAAAGGTTATTGCTGGTCAGGCATTGGCTGATGACTACCATTCTCATCAGTGTACACCTGGTCTTGCTGATAGCAGTGACAGCAGGCATACGCTAATGGGAGTATTCATGTCCTGGAGCAAGTGCATACTGAGAAATATGCACAGTGATACTGATGACTACTATTCTCATCAGTGTACAGCAGTCGTATGCTAATGGGAGTGTTCACGTGCCAGTGCACATGCATAGTGAGAAATATGCACTGTGAGATAATTATTGCAGTGCTTATACAGCTTACTGTACCTGTATATACCTAAAAAAGAAATAAAAGAAAGAATTGACATGTGTTCCCCCTCATTTTTTCTAACCAGCTGAGGGAAAGTAGACAGCTGCAGGCTGGTGTTATTATTCTTATTCTTTGAAGGGGCCAATATCCATGAAGATTCACAGGCTATTAATATGAGCTCACAGCAGTCTGCGTAGCTTCTACTAATTATTAAAATGGAGGTCCCCCCAAAAATGATGTGGGCTCACCCCTATTTTTAATAAACAGTAAAGGCTAAAAAGACAACTGCGAATTGATATTAACCCCTTCATGACCTTGGGATTTTTCGTTTTTCCGTGTTCGTTTTTCACTCCCCTCCTTCCCAGAGCCATAACTTTGTTATTTTTCCGTCAATTTGGCCATGTGAGGGATTTTATTTTGCGGGACGAGTTGTACTTTTGAACGACATCATTGGTTAGCATGTCGTGTACTAGAAAACGGGAATAAAATTCCAAGTGCGGTGAAATTGCAAAAAAAGTGCAATCCCACACTTGTTTTTTGTTTGGCTTTTTTGCTAGGTTCGCTAAATGCTAAAACTGACCTGCCACTATGATTCTCCAGGTCAGTACGACTTCATAGACACCAAACATGACTAGGTTATTTTTTATGTAAGTGGTGAAAAAAATTCCAAACTTTGCTAAAAAAAATAAATAAAAAATTGCGCCATTTTCCGATACCCGTAGCGTCTCCATTTTTCGTGATCTGGGGTCGGTTGAGGGCTTATTTTTTGCGTGCCGAGATGACGTTTTTAATGATAGCATTTCGGTGCAGACACGTTCTTTTGATCGCCCGTTATTGCATTTTAATGCAATGTCGCGGTGACCAAAAAAACGTAATTCTGGCGTTTTGAATTTTTTTCCCGCTACGCTGTTTAGCGATCAGGTTAATGCTTTTTTTTCATTGATAGATTGGGCGATTCTGAGCGCGGCGATACCAAATATGCGTAGATTTTATATTTTTTTTATTGATTTATTTTGATTGGGGCAAAAGGGGGGTGATTTAAACTTTTATATTTTTTTTTATTTTTTTAACATTTTTTTCAATTTTTTTTTTACTTTTGCCATGCTTCAATATCCTCCATGGGAGGCTAGAAGCAGGCACAGCACGATCGCCTCTGCTACATAGCAGCGATCTGCTGATCGCTGCTATGTAGCAGAAATGGAGGTGTGCTGTGAGCGCCGACCACAGGGTGGCGCTCACAGCCACCGGTGATCAGTAATCATAGAGGTCTCAAGGACCTCTATGGTTACAATGGAGACGCATCACCGACCCCCGATCATGTGACGGGGGTCGGCGATGATGTCATTTCCGGCCGCCCGGCCGGAAGCGGTAGTTAAATGCCGCTGTCTGCGTTTGACAGTGGCATTTACCCAGTTAATAGGTGCGGGCAGATCGCGATTCTGCACGCGCCTATTACGGGCACATGTCAGCTGTTCAAAACAGCTGACATGTCCCGGCTTTGATGCGGGCTCACCGCGGAGCCCTGCATCAAAGCAGGGGATCTGACCTCGGACATACTATCCCGTCCGAGGTCAGATAGGGGTTAATAGGCAGGGCCATGGATATTGGCCTCCTCCCTGACTAAGAAGACCAGCCCTCAGCTACCCTAGAAATGGCACATCCATTAGATGCGCCAATTCTGGTACTCAGCATTAGCTATTAATATTTGCTCATGTACGCTGACAATAGAGGTAATGGTTTTGGGGTTGATGTCAGCTGCTTTATGTCCCCTGACATAAAGCCCCGGGGTTAGTAATGGAAAGTCGTCTATCAGACACCTTCATTACTAACCTTGTAATGAATAGTAATAAAGATACAGATAGAAAAAAGTCCTTTAATTGAACAAAACACTCCACATCATATCCTCTTTTTACCATTTAGTAACATAAAAATAAAACAACAAAATAATCCTCACCTGTCCACTGATAATCCATAATGCTGATGTCCCACAATGAGCCCCAACTCTGCTATGTCTGGTTGCATTGCTGAGTGGTGAAATCAGTAATGTTACCGCTCAGCCCAGCAACCAGATCACATTGAGCTGAGCGTGAGAAAGCCGCTGCGCGTGACTTGCGGTGACGTCATTTAGGTTAATACCAGTAGCACAAAACCTCGTTCTCACGCTCAGCTTAGTGTACATTTAAGTAATAAAAGAGTCAACAGGTGATAACAGCTGATAAGACTATTACTTCCATCAGCCTACCCCTGCTGCTGCTAATAACAGTGACAGCAGGAGCGGCAGATGGGAGTATGTAAATAAATACGGTAATTTAAAAAAAGGCATGGGTTCCCCCTATCTGTGATAACCAGCCAGATAAAACTCACAGCTGGGGGCTGCAATCCTCAGCTGTTGGCTTCAGCAAGGTTGGATATCAAGAAAAGAGGGGTCCCCATGTCATATTTTTTAAATTATTTTTTAATTGTTTTTTGATCGCTTTCTATTCCGATTTTTGGGAAGCAGAATGAACAAAAACCAGCTATCCATTAATTTTTTTTTGGGGAGGGGCCGTTTATACTGTTCCATGTGGTAAAATTGGTAAGGCAGTTTTATTCTTCGGGTTAGCACGATTACAGCAATACCTCAATTATATCTTTTTTTTATGTTTAGGTGCTTTTATTCAATAAAAACTATTTTATATAAAAAATATAATTATTTTGCATCCCTTTATTCTAAGAGCTATAACTTTTTTATTTTTCTGCTGATGGGGGCTTGTTTTTTCCAGGACAGGATGGCTTTTTCAGCGGTACCATATTTATTTATATCTGTCTTTTGATTGCGTATTAGTCCACTTTTTGTTTGTCAGTATGATAATAAAGCATTGTTTTTTGCCTTGTTTTTTATGGTGTTCACTAAAGGGGTTAACTAGTGGTATAGTTTTATAGGTCGGGTCGCTGCGGACACTGTGATACTAAGTATGTGTATTTTTATTGTTTAGATTTTTTTTCATTAAAATATTTACTTATTGATAGAATAAATATTGATTTTTTATTAATATTTTAGATTTTTTTTTTAAATATTTTTACAATTATTTAAAATTATTATTTTTACTTTTCTCTAACTTTTTTTACTTTTGTCCCGCTATGGGAAAATCATTATTTGCAGGCTGATCGCTTCTATGGCATGCAGATGAAGCAGCATCTGCATGCTATAGAAACTGTCAGCGCTGCACTGCACTGCATTGTGCATGATCACCTAATTTCCTAGCTCTGGTGACCCGGATGCCATCATGATGACATTGGGTCTCCGATGCAAAGCCAGAGGGTCTGTCAGCCCCTGCGCCGGCTTCCAGCTGTTAGAATCAGCTGACACCCGGTGGTGATCGGCCGCACACCCCCCATGTGCATGGCCGATCGTGATGACGTACTATACCATCCATGGTCAGACAGGCCCAGGTCACATGGACAGTATAGTATATGGGATGGCACAGAGGGGTTAACTGAAAGGGGAAGTTTTTAGTGTGAACCAAGTAATGGCTGACACTTTCCTCTCATGCTTACACAGAGGTCTGTAGAGAGATCAGAAATAACGCAGTACACAAAAGCTAACACAATAAAAATAGCTAAAACAGTACAACAGAAGTGAAGTTTGTCTCATTACATACATATTTGCAGTTGTCCTCTTACGGTGCCTCCGCTTCCATCTCATAGTCAGCTATTTTGGGTTAAGGGCATTTCAGCAAAACTGACACTTCTGGGAGAAAACATCTTCAAATCTTTTTGTGTTTGTAATGTGACAAGGTTCAACTTTGTTGTACTGTGTTGCTTATAATCAGGCATAGATCTGCAGTAGAGATGAGCGAACCTTTCAAGGTTTGGTTCGGTTCAGATTCACCTCTAGAAGCAAATAAAAACAATGTGTCAACCCTAAAAATAATATATAACAACAACATATTAAATAGTAATTGTCTTTATTTGCTTCTAAAGGTGTTAATGGGTCCTTCCATGACTGGATGATTCACGTTGAGCGATATCATATCTGTTGTTCAACACCGTCTCACCCCATATTATTGATCCTTTGTTACATTCCCCTGGTTTCTCTCATTGCAGGAGAGGCTAGCTCCTTTATTTACCTTTTAAAGGAAGGCAAACCCTCAATCATTACAACTATAGCTCTTTTCTCCCCGACTGGAGGTCCCATCCCCCACATTTTAGAGATTGGTTTTCTTTCATGTAATACATTAAAAGTTACATTTTAATGCCCAAATCTCACTGTCTGCTGTATTATATTTTATTCTGTGAGACCGATGATATTTACTTTCCTTCCACAATTTGCTATTCTCTCTGAAACATCATCTAGGTCAAAATATTCTTGTTCTGTGATCAGCTTTTAAGCAGGAGACTTTTGTTGATGTAAAAGACTCAACAGTGACTGAAAGCTTTGGTGGTGGTTGTGAATCTTATGTGCTGGCATCTCGTGTCTAAGAATTATTTTACATGTTGCTAGAATGCCAATTTATTGCAGTGTGCACGCTGTGTTGTTGGAAAATAAGCCATGTACATTCTGGCACACATCAACTAAGAAATATGTAGCTCCATCAGCACATGAAACGGTTTCACTTGTTCATGTTGGAAAAGCAAACTGAACAGCAAAATAAATAAGGCTCAAGCTCTAGCGATGAGCGAGTATACTCGTTGCTCGGGTTTTCTCGAGCACGCTCGGGTGGTCTCTGAGCATTTGTAACTGCTCGGAGTTTTAGTTTTCGTCACCTCAGCTGCATGATTTACGGCTGCTAGACAGCTTGAGTACATGTGGGGGTTGCCTGGTTGCTAGGGAATCCCCACATGTATTCAAGCTATCAGCTGTAAATCATGCAGCTGAGGCAATGAAAACTAAATCTCCGAGCAGTTTGCAAATACTCTGAGACCACCCGAGCAACGAGTACACTCGCTCATCACTATCAAGCTGGCCTCTTTCTCCTCATAATCCTCTTTCTGTTAACTAGTCTGCACCTGCAAGGGCTGCTTTGACATTGTCATTAGCTCCATCATCATCCTCATCTAATGCTTTCCATATCTTTCCTCCTCTATTTCCATTACATGGTCAGTTCTTCTTTTGTATGCTAAAAATCAGGTTCATTCATCTAATTACATGGAACTTGTACTCCCAAATGTTCATATTCACCAAAATCTATGGCAGACTACTTGAATTGTACTACTGCTTGCAAACGGCTTGATTGAACATACCTAGTCACCATTATTTATTGCACTAAAAAGGCATCCCTGCCAGATTAGGGCACAAAATGCTAAATTTTTACAAGAACAAAATTTATCATGTTTCCAATGTCCATTTTCTTTAAATAAAATATACAATAAACCCACCTAATTTCTAAATTTGGGCAAAATTATTGTTGTGACAGCATCTGGGTGAATTTTCAAGGTTGCACCCTCATAAGATTTGTGAGAAAGGGTAAAATTGCTACAAATTATAAAAAGTGTACCTGCAGAGTCAAGTCTTCCCTACAAATGCAGCCTGTCTGCAGAGGATATCAGAAAGGGCTAAATTGTTTACAATTATCACAGAAAACTTCTGTGAATTCTTTAAGCGAAATTTTCTTTAAAAAAAATATTTTGTTTATAAAATGTGTAAGAATTTTTTTAGGGTTGGGGAATTAGTATTTTTCACCAGCTCAACAGCAACTTTAGACGGAAGTGGATGTGAGACATCACAAATCAGACACCTCAACAGTTAAACACTGAAGAGTTTCTGCAAAGAAAAAGGTAGCATTTATGCTACATGTGAACACGGCCTAACAGTCCAAGTAAAATGAAAACACCAGTTTGCTGTTCATCTTAGTGATTTCCTGTAAACATTTTTTCTCTATAAATCTTTATGGAAACCTGAAAAAAATGCATTTTACACAACCAAGCTTTTCTGCACTATTATAAAAGCAAGTCATAAATGTAAGAGTATTTTTCAAAGGGCGCAACGAAAGAATATAAATTGTACATATAAGGAATTATTGCGACAATACGTCTGTATTAGGCCGGTGTCACACTAGAGAGAAATACTGATGAGGGAGAGGCTCAAAAACAACGCATTGCACTTGGACCAATGTTTCTCTATGGGGCAGTTTGCATCAGCCGTATATTTCTCGGTCGTATTTTACGGGCTGAGAAAATCGCAGCATGCTGTGATTGTCAGGGTATTCCGCAAAAAATACGCCAACGAAAGTCTATAGGGACGAGAAAAATACGAATTACACGTGTGACTTGCGAGAAATACGCAAGACTTTTCCAGGTGACAGGAAATGGGCCAAGCCATAATCAGGAAGCTTAGACATGCTAATTAGCTCAAAAATCGCTCCAGACATCCTGGAAGAACGCCTCCACGGAGTCTTGCAGCATGTCTTCTTTAATCAATGTTAGGGTGCTTCTTGTTCTGGTCCAAGAAAGGCCAGAGCTATGGGACCAAAAGGATGCACACTACTCCAACTGGGCCAGAAAAGAGGCAGCATGGAGGTGGATATGTGGGCTACTTTTCCTTGATTTTGCAGACTGTCCACGTGAGGGACAGCAATAAATAATTAAGTTCACTCATGTTTTGAAAATAATATTATGAAATGCACTAAATAACAGGTTTTCACACTATCCTCTTAAATCCTAGTATGATGTTTTTTATCCTATTATTATTAATGAAGATTATGTTTAAAAATACAGCTTACTAGGATACAGTACATAACTATGTAAAATTTCACTAAACTTGTTGATCTACTGTGCGCAATGTCCTTACACATTATTTTATTGTCTGTCATTGCAATGGAAGATGTTATGAGATGCTGGCTCAGCATCCGCGATCAGTATAGGCGGGAACGTCAGCAGTGGGCCAGGAGTGGTGCTTCCACACCAACAAAGCGGAACTAATAATAATAATAATCTTTATTTTTATATAGCGCTAACATATTCTGCAGTGCTTTACAGGTTGCACACATTATCATCACTGCCCCGTTGGGGGCTCACAATCTAAATTCCCTATCAGTATGACTTTTGTTGTGAGTTCTGTTTTTGGGCTCCCTCTGGTGGTTACTGATGGTACTGGGTGATTTGTGTTCTGCTGTCTCTGGTGTCCACCTGTTCTATTAAGATTTGGGAGTTTCCTATTTAACCGGGCTTTCTTGTCATTTCCCCGCCGGCTATCAAGGTTATCAGAGTGTTTTGTTACCTCAGCTTCTGGCTTCAGTAATCTTCAGGACAAGCTAAGTTTTGATTTTCTTGTTCCACGTTTTGCTTTATTTTTGTCTTGTCCAGCTTGCATATAATTGTCTCTTTGCTGCTGGTTGCTTTAGTGGGCTGTAATTGCTCCTCATGTTCCATGAGTTGGAACATGAGTTCAAGTAGTTACAGGATGGTTTTTTGAAGGTTTTTTTGCTGACCGCGCAGTTTACTTTTGTATCCTCTGCTATCTAGTTTTAGCGGGCCTCACTTTGCTGAATCTGTTTTCATACTGTGTATGTGCCTTCCTCTCTTTTCACCGTCATTATATGTGGGGGGCTGCTATTTCTGTGGGGTATTTCTCTGGAGGCAAGAGAGGTCTGTGTTTCTTCTAATAGGGGAAGTTAGATCTTCGGCTGGTGCGAGACGTCTAGGATCAACGTAGGCACGTTCCCCGGCTATTGTTATTTGTGTGTTCAGGTTTAGGGTCGCGGTCAGCTCAGGTTCCATCACCCTAGAGCTCGTTGGTGCTTGTCCTTTTGTGATTCCCTGCCATTGGAATCATGACAGTATAGCCGGCCAAAATGTTTGGGCTGAAGTAGGAGGAAAAGTAGTCTGAGGAAGTTTTTTTTTTTTTTCTCTCCTCTGAGGTTGCTGCCTAGCCTTAATTGCAGCCAGGCTGATTTTTTTTTTTTCCTCCTCTTAATCCTTGAATGGCTCTGACCTTAGCTGTTTATCATGGACGTCCAGAGTTTAGCTTCCAGCTTGAATAATCTTGCTGCCAAGGTTCAAAATATACAAGATTTTGTTGTACATGCTCCTATGTCTGAACCTAGAATTCCTATTCCAGAGTTCTTTGCTGGAGATAGATCTAGTTTTCTGCATTTTAGGAACAATTGCAAGCTGTTCCTTTCTTTGAAATCTCGCTCTTCTGGAGACCCTGCTCAGCAGGTTAAGATTATTATATCTTTCCTGCGGGGTGACCCTCAAAATTGGGCATTTGCATTGGCACCAGGGGATCCTGCGTTGCTTAATGTGGATGCGTTTTTTCTGGCATTGGGTTTGCTCTATGAGGAACCTAACCAGGAGATTCAGGCTGAAAAAGCTTTATTAGCTCTCTCTCAGGGGCAAGATGAAGCAGAAATATATTGTCAAAAATTTCGGAAACGGTCAGTGCTTACTCAGTGGAATGAGTGCGCCCTGGCTGCAAAGTTCAGAGATGGCCTTTCTGAGGCCAATAAAGATGTTATGGTGGGGTTCCCTGCGCCTACGGGTCTGAATGAGTCTATGACTATGGCTATTCAGATTGATCGGCGTTTACGGGAGCGCAAACCTGTGCACCATTTGGCGGTGTCTTCTGAACAGGCACTTGAGACAATGCAATGTGATAGAGTTCAGTCTAGAAGTGAACGGCAAAACTATAGGCGGAAAAATGGGTTGTGCTTTTATTGTGGTGATTCAGCTCATGTTATATCAGCATGCTCTAAACGCACAAAAAAGGTTGATAAGTCTGTTGCCATTAGTACGTTACAGTCTAAGTTCATTCTGTCTGTGACTCTGATTTGCTCATTATCATCCATTTCCGTCGATGCCTATGTAGATTCAGGCGCTGCCCTGAGTCTTATGGATTGGTCATTTGCCAAGCGATGTGGGTTTAGTCTTGAGCCTCTGGAAGTCCCTATTCCTTTGAAGGGAATTGACTCTACACCTTTAGCTATGAATAAACCTCAGTACTGGACACAAGTGACCGTGCGTATGACTCCCGTTCATCAGGAGGTGATTCGCTTCCTGGTATTGTATAATTTACATGATGTTCTAGTACTTGGTCTGCCATGGTTACAAACTCATAATCCAGTCCTTGACTGGAAAACAATGTCTGTGTTAAGCTGGGGATGTCAGGGGGTTCATGATGATGCACCTCCGATTTCTATCGCTTCATCTACTCCTTCTGAGGTTCCTGTATTTTTGTCTGATTATCGGGATGTTTTTGAGGAGCCTAAGCTCAGTTCGCTTCCTCCTCACAGGGATTGCGATTGTGCTATAGATTTAATTCCTGGTAGTAAATTTCCTAAAGGTCGTTTGTTCAATCTGTCAGTGCCAGAGCATACTGCTATGCGGGATTATGTTAAGGAGTCCTTGGAAAAGGGACATATCCGTCCATCTTCGTCCCCTTTGGGAGCAGGTTTTTTTTTCGTGGCCAAAAAAGATGGGTCCTTGAGGCCTTGTATAGATTATCGTCTTTTGAATAAGATTACCGTAAAATATCAGTATCCTTTGCCTTTGTTGACTGATTTGTTTGCTCGCATTAAGGGGGCTAAATGGTTCACTAAGATTGATCTTCGGTGTGCGTATAATCTTATACGAATAAAGCAAGGTGATGAGTGGAAAACCGCATTTAATACGCCTGAGGGCCATTTTGAGTATTTGGTAATGCCTTTCGGACTTTCTAATGCTCCTTCAGTCTTCCAGTCCTTTATGCACGATATTTTCCGTGAATATCTGGATAAATTTATGATTGTGTATTTGGATGATGTTTTGTTTTTTTCGGATGACTGGGAGTCCCATGTTCAGCAGGTCAGGAAGGTGTTTCAGGTCCTGCGGGCTAATTCCTTGTTTGTAAAGGGCTCAAAGTGTCTCTTTGGAGTCCAGAAGATTTCTTTCTTGGGGTATATTTTTTCCCCTTCTACTATTGAGATGGATCCCGTCAAGGTTCGGGCTATTTGTGACTGGACGCAGCCTGCATCTCTTAAGAGTCTGCAGAAGTTCTTAGGCTTTGCTAATTTCTATCGTCGTTTTTATAACTAATTTTTCTAGTGTTGTTAAGCCTTTGACGGATTTGACTAAGAAGGGTGCTGATGTTGCTGATTGGTCTCCTGCGGCTGTGGAGGCCTTTCGGGAACTTAAACACCGGTTTTCTTCTGCTCCTGTGTTGCGTCAGCCAGATGTTTCGCTTCCTTTCCAAGTTGAGGTTGATGCTTCCGAGATTGGAGCGGGGGCGGTTTTGTCACAGAGAAGCTCCGATTGCTCGGTGATGAAGCCATGTGCGTTCTTTTCTAGAAAATTTTCGCCCGCTGAGCGAAATTATGATGTGGGTAATCGGGAACTTTTGGCCATGAAGTGGGCATTTGAGGAGTGGCGTCATTGGCTGGAGGGTGCTAGACATCGTGTGGTGGTCTTGACTGATCACAAAAATCTGATTTACCTTGAGTCTGCCAGGCGTCTGAATCCTAGACAGGCTCGTTGGTCACTGTTTTTCTCTCGTTTCAATTTTGTGGTTTCATACCTGCCAGGTTCAAAGAATGTGAAGGCGGATGCTCTTTCTAGGAGTTTTGTGCCTGACTCCCCTGGAAATTCTGAGCCCACTGGTATCCTTAGGGATGGGGTGATTTTGTCGGCCGTCTTCCCAGACTTGCGACGTGCTTTGCAGGAGTTTCAGGCGGGTAAACCTGATCGTTGTCCGCCTGAGAGACTGTTTGTTCCGGATAGTTGGACCAGTAGAGTCATCTCCGAGGTCCATTCTTCTGCGTTGGCAGGTCATCCTGGAATATTTGGTACTAGAGACTTGGTGGCCAGGTCTTTTTGGTGGCCTTCCTTGTCGAGGGATGTGCGTTCTTTTGTGCAGTCTTGTGAGGTTTGTGCTCGGGCTAAGCCTTGCTGTTCTCGAGCCAGTGGATTGTTGTCACCTTTGCCTATCCCGAAGAGGCCTTGGACGCACATTTCCATGGACTTTATTTCGGATCTCCCTGTCTCTCAAAAAATGTCTGTCATCTGGGTTGTGTGTGACCGCTTTTCTAAAATGGTTCATCTTGTACCCTTGCCTAAGTTGCCTTCCTCCTCTGAGTTGGTCCCTCTGTTTTTCCAGAACGTGGTTCGTTTGCATGGGATTCCGGAGAACATCGTTTCTGACAGGGGATCCCAGTTTGTGTCTAGATTTTGGCGGACGTTCTGTGCTAAGATGGGCATTGATTTGTCCTTTTCGTCTGCATTCCATCCTCAGACGAATGGCCAGACGGAGCGAACTAATCAGACCTTGGAAACTTATTTGAGGTGTTTTGTTTCTGCTGATCAGGATGACTGGGTTACCTTTTTGCCGCTGGCCGAGTTTGCCCTTAATAATCGGGCTAGTTCTGCTACCTTGGTTTCTCCTTTCTTTTGAAATTCGGGGTTTCATCCTCGTTTTTCCTCTGGTCAGGTGGAGCCTTCTGATTATCCTGGAGTGGACATGGTGGTGGATGGGTTGCATCGGATTTGGAGTCATGTGGTGGACAATTTGAAGTTGTCCCAGGAGAAGGCTCAGCAGTTTGCTAATCGCCGTCGCCGCGTGGGTCCTCGACTTCGTGTTGGGGACTTGGTGTGGTTGTCTTCTCGTTTTCTTCCTATGAAGGTCTCTTCTCCTAAGTTCAAGCCTCGGTTCATCGGTCCTTATAGGATCTTGGAAATTCTTAACCCTGTGTCGTTTCGTTTGGATCTCCCGGCATCGTTTGCTATTCATAATGTGTTCCATCGGTCGTTGTTGCGGAGGTATGAGGTACCTGTTGTTCCTTCGCTTGAGCCTCCTGCTCCGGTGCTGGTGGAGGGAGAATCGGAGTATGTTGTGGAGAAGATCTTGGATTCTCGTGTTTCCAGACGGAAACTCCAATATTTGGTCAAGTGGAAGGGTTATATTCAGGAGGAAAATTCTTGGGTGGTTGCCTCTGATGTTCATGCTGATGATTTGGTCCACGCTTTTCATAGGGCTCATCCTGGTCGCCCTGGTGGTTCTCGTGAGGGTTCGGTGACCCCTCCTCAAGGGGGGGTACTGTTGTGAGTTCTGTTTTTGGGCTCCCTCTGGTGGTTACTGATGGTACTGGGTGATTTGTGTTCTGCTGTCTCTGGTGTCCACCTGTTCTATTAGGATTTGGGAGTTTCCTATTTAACCGGGCTTTCTTGTCATTTCCCCGCCGGCTATCAAGGTTATCAGAGTGTTTTGTTACCTCAGCTTCTGGCTTCAGTAATCTTCAGGACAAGCTAAGTTTTGATTTTCTTGTTCCACGTTTTGCTTTATTTTTGTCTTGTCCAGCTTGCATATACAGTGGGGCAAAAAAGTATTTAGTCAGTCAGCAATAGTGCAAGTTCCACCACTTAAAAAGATGAGAGGCGTCTGTAATTTACATCATAGGTAGACCTCAACTATGGGAGACAAACTGAGAAAAAAAAATCCAGAAAATCACATTGTCTGTTTTTTTAACATTTTATTTGCATATTATGGTGGAAAATAAGTATTTGGTCAGAAACAAAATTTCATCTCAATACTTTGTAATATATCCTTTGTTGGCAATGACAGAGGTCAAACGTTTTCTGTAAGTCTTCACAAGGTTGCCACACACTGTTGTTGGTATGTTGGCCCATTCCTCCATGCAGATCTCCTCTAGAGCAGTGATGTTTTTGGCTTTTCGCTTGGCAACACGGACTTTCAACTCCCTCCAAAGGTTTTCTATAGGGTTGAGATCTGGAGACTGGCTAGGCCACTCCAGGACCTTGAAATGCTTCTTACGAAGCCACTCCTTCGTTGCCCTGGCGGTGTGCTTTGGATCATTGTCATGTTGAAAGACCCAGCCACGTTTCATCTTCAATGCCCTTGCTGATGGAAGGAGGTTTGCACTCAAAATCTCACGATACATGGCCCCATTCATTCTTTCATGTACCCGGATCAGTCGTCCTGCCCCCTTTGCAGAGAAACAGCTCCAAAGCATGATGTTTCCACCACCATGCTTTACAGTAGGTATGGTGTTTGATGGATGCAACTCAGTATTCTTTTTCCTCCAAACACGACAAGTTGTGTTTCTACCAAACAGTTCCAGTTTGGTTTCATCAGACCATAGGACATTCTCCCAAAACTCCTCTGGATCATCCAAATGCTCTCTAGCAAACTTCAGACGGGCCCGGACATGTACTGGCTTAAGCAGTGGGACACGTCTGGCACTGCAGGATCTGAGTAGGCCTTGTTACATTGGTCCCAGCTCTCTGCAGTTCATTCACTAGGTCCCCCCGCGTGGTTCTGGGATTTTTGCTCACCGTTCTTGTGATCATTCTGACCCCACGGGGTGGGATTTTGCGTGGAGCCCCAGATCGAGGGAGATTATCAGTGGTCTTGTATGTCTTCCATTTTCTAATTATTGCTCCCACTGTTGATTTCTTCACTCCAAGCTGGTTGGCTATTGCAGATTCAGTCTTCCCAGCCTGGTGCAGGGCTACAATTTTGTTTCGGGTGTCCTTTGACAGCTCTTTGGTCTTCACCATAGTGGAGTTTGGAGTCAGACTGTTTGAGGGTGTGCACAGGTGTCTTTTTATACTGATAACAAGTTTAAACAGGTGCCATTACTACAGGTAATGAGTGGAAGAAAGAGGAGACTCTTAAAGAAGAAGGTACAGGACTGTGAGAGCCAGAAATCTTGATTGTTTGTTTCTGACCAAATACTTATTTTCCACCATAATATGCAAATAAAATGTTAAAAAAACAGATAATGTGATTTTCTGGATTTTTTTTTCTCAGTTTGTCTCGCATAGTTGAGGTCTACCTATGATGTAAATTACAGACGCCTCTCATCTTTTTAAGTGGTGGAACTTGCACTATTGCTGACTGACTAAATACTTTTTTGCCCCACTGTAATTGTCTCTTTGCTGCTGGTTGCTTTAGTGGGCTGTAATTGCTCCTCATGTTCCATGAGTTGGAACATGAGTTCAAGTAATTACAGGATGGTTTTTTGAAGGGTTTTTTGCTGACCGCGCAGTTTACTTTTGTATCCTCTGCTATCTAGTTTTAGCGGGCCTCATTTTGCTGAATCTGTTTTCATACTGTGTATGTGCCTTCCTCTCATTTCACCGTCATTATATGTGGGGGGCTGCTATTTCTGTGGGGTATTTCTCTGGAGGCAAGAGAGGTCTGTATTTCTTCTAATAGGGGAAGTTAGATCTTCGGCTGGTGCGAGACGTCTAGGATCAACGTAGGCACGTTCCCCGGCTATTGTTATTTGTGTGTTCAGGTTTAGGGTCGCGGTCAGCTCAGGTTCCATCACCCTAGAGCTCGTTGGTGCTTGTCCTTTTGTGATTCCATGCCATTGGAATCATGACAGACTTTGTGATGTGGGAGGAAGCTGGAGTACCCAGAGGAAACACATACAATCTCTTTGCAGATGTTGTCCTTGGTGGGGTTTGAACCCAGGACTCCAGCGCGGCAAGGCTGCTGTGCTAACCACTGCACCACCGTGCTGAAGTACATTTATTATGATCGCCTTGCTTTTCTGGATCTCAGACCATAAGTTCATAAATCACAACACATTACACATATGTATTTTATGGTCATATGTTTTATAATTTTTTTTATATCAAACTTTGATAACAGAACTCAGTCCAACCCCACTGAGAGGGAGACATTGTCAGATTCTGAGGCCATCATCAATCTGGTCGGGGAAGGTGAAGAGGTGGCTGGCCCATCTTCTCAGCCTTCCTGCTGCATCCCTCAAGCTCCTCCTGCTCCAGCACCAGAAGCTCCTCCTGCACCAGCCCCAGAAGCTGCACCAGCACCAACAGCTGCACCAGCACCCATCAACCTGGAAGATCCAGGAAACAGCAGCAGCTCTACTGTTCCTCTGGAGGCCTCCCCACAGCCTGCTGTCATATCCCGCTGTGGGCAACAAAGGAGAGAGAACCCTGCTTCAGATACCAGGAGGCATGTTGATATGGGGATTCTGAATTATCTGGCCAGGGCTGCCTAGGATGAGGGTGAGGAGGTATACTCCCGCAGTCTGACCCGGTACCTTCGTCCCCTACCCCGTGAGGTGAGGCTACTTGTGTTAGGAGTCGAGTTCCCGCCGCTGCACAGGGGGAATCTCGATCCATGTCTGCTGCGGTCTCCCATTCTGCATCAGCCACGGTGGAGCCTGCTCAGTGGAGACGTCGGTCCCAGCGTCTTGCTCAGTCTGATGCTGTACAAAGGGTTACTGCTGCCTTTCCAGGCTCTGCTATTGTACCCTTTACTGGTTTGCAGCAAGCAGGCTTTTCTGGGACTAAGTCCTGCTTTGCACACACTGAGCATGCCCATGGGAGGACCTCTCATTGGAGGTCGGGGGTCACACACTCAGGCCCTGTAGCAGCTTCCATTTGTCCTCCAGGAAGGTCCTGTAGAGCTGCAACTATAAAATATCCGCAGGTCCGCACGGCCATGCGCTAGTGTCAATTTATGTATGAGCTCAGCGCCAGTGTGGTCGTGTTTGTATGCAGTCAGGGACCCGGCTGAAACAGGCCCCTAGAATGCTGGCACCTCCGGCGAGGAGTTTCATGTGAGTGGATTCAAGGCTGGTGTATAGCCATTAGAATCCCGGCTCCACCGGAGAGGAGCTGCATGTTTGCATTTGACTGCATGACCACTATCTGCTTCACTAAGTAGCTGTGTTCCTCTGTGAGCTAAACAGGGCACAGCGTTCTCTTTGCTAACAGACTCTGTGAAGTAACAAAGTTTGTTTATACTACTATATTGTACCAGGTTCTTTCCTGCACGGTGGATCCCGGGTTGCGAACGCACCAACTACTTCTAATAAATATATATTCAGTGCGTTCTGCCAACCCTAACAACGTGTGAGAGGGTGCATTCAGATCTGTATTGATGCATGCACACCCCCCAATACCCCATATGAGATCTTTGAATTCTTGGAGAGGTGGTATCTGTCACCCTGTAACCTGATGAGACTTCAAACAAACCCACAAGTGCATGGTCAACAGGAATCTGATGCACCTCCTCCACTGGTGCCTACACCTCAACCCATTCTCCCGCAAAGCCAACCATGGCCACAACAGGCACAAATTGCATCCTATAACCAACCTGCCCAATATGGCCACTTGTACAGACCCAGTGTTGGAGGCTGGTCCCAACCTGGGTTTGGATGACATGGCCATACTGGGGGGTATGAGTCACGTGGGAACCACAATCCCCAGGAGTCTCATCTCCAATTTCTATATGGTCACTATTCTACTCAGCAATCTGACCATGGCCAAAACATACAGCATGGCCAAGATTATTTACCCACACAGGGTAAAGGACAATTTGGCCAACAAAGCCAGCAAGAGAGAGAGTCTGGACTGCCGCCATTACCTCCACCAAGTTATCAAATTCTTTAATTTTGTTTTTCACTTGGATTTTGCCGCTGCAATATAAGATGTTTTTCTGCTTATTATGTTTAAGTACATGTTAAAAATGTGTATGGCCAAATTTCTAAGGCCACATAAGCCATATGTGTTTAATTTGGTTTGGATTTCTCAAAATTATGTTTTGGCGTTAAAAACTTTTTAAAAAGCCAATTTTTGTCTTTTCTTACAATTTTGTATGTTGTATTAATTATTGTATCTAAAAAACATCTATTAAATAAATAAAATGAACACACACAACAACATAACTGACAAAAGGATATTTATTTACACAAAAAAATTAAACTTACAACATAGAGACAGCATGCTCTTGCCAGGTAGTAGCACCCTGAGGTGTCACAAAATAATTAGTCAAGATATCACGTACTTTCAGTCCTGAAAGCGGATGATGCTGAGGGATGACATGTGATCTAGGCCTAAGCGCATTGCCCAACACACCTTCAGCACCATAAGATGAGGAGCATTCATGAAGTCGAGTGAAGTTATGTAGGACCATATGAGCTTTGATTACCTCATTTATGTTGCCTTCACTCAGCTGAATGGCTGACTGGAGAACCTGCCATTTGGCACAAAGAATGGCAAAGGCGCACTCCACCAGTCGCCGTGCGCGTTATAGACGCAAGTTAAATATCCTACGCAAATGGTACAGGTTTCAATGGGGATATGGCCTCATTACATGCCTGGTTAACTGTAGGGCCTCATACCACAAGGACATATGGCACAGATACTTGATTGGAGCCTGGAAGCTGACGTGGTGGTGGTAGGTCCAACTGGTTATTGCGCAGCTGCCGATCCATAATGGAAGAATAGAAGACTCTAGAGTCTCCAGTTCTCCCATAGGCCCCAATTTCTACAATTATAAACCTGTAGTGACTGTCAACCACAGCCAACAACACTACAGAAAAATGTTGTTTATAATTATAGAATTGGGACCCTGAGTTTGGCGGTTTACGCACACGGATGTTTGTCATCAAGGGCTCCAATATAATTTGGAAATTGGCAATGCTCCTCAAACCCACAGGCAATCCTCTTCCATCTTGGGCACAGGCATGACCAGTTGATGAAGTCTGGACCAGATTTCTGAACGGGTAGACCAAACTATGCCTGAAATTGTAGAACTCCCAATCAAAAATTCAAGATGGAGTGCAGCATACGAAAGTCCAGTTGTCAGGAAGTTGAAAGCAGAAAACAAAAACATTAAAATGTTTGAATGATTTACAACATTCATATAGGCCACAAGTACAGTGTGGAACTAACAAGCCAGACTAGCAATAGCTTAAAAAATTAACACTGGCTATGTGAATTTACCAATAATAACATATTCTTAGTACTAATTAGTAGAGTTGTTACATAAATTAATAGGAAATTAACATCAGCTACTAAGCATAAATAAATAACAAATTTATTATAGACACATCATCAACACAGAGTATGTGAGCAGGAGGAATACATACCGTAAAGTAAGGAAAAGATGCTCCTCTGCAGATATACATTTTCACATCCTGGTGTTCTGAAAAGTTATCGCAGAGTGCACTGTCTCCAACAAAATATCAAAGGTAACATAGTAACATAGTTAGTAAGGCCGAAAAAAGACATTTGTCCATCCAGTTCAGCCTATATTCCATCATAATAAATCCCCAGATCTACGTCCTTCTACAGAACCTAATTGTATGATACAATATTGTTCTGCTCCAGGAAGACATCCAGGCCTCTCTTGAACCCCTCGACTGAGTTCGCCATCACCACCTCCTCAGGCAAGCAATTCCAGATTCTCACTGCCCTAACAGTAAAGAATCCTCTTCTATGTTGGTGGAAAAACCTTCTCTCCTCCAGACGCAAAGAATGCCCCCTTGTGCCCGTCACCTTCCTTGGTATAAACAGATCCTCAGCGAGATATTTGTATTGTCCCCTTATATACTTATACATGGTTATTAGATCGCCCCTCAGTCGTCTTTTTTCTAGACTAAATAATCCTAATTTCGCTAATCTATCTGGGTATTGTAGTTCTCCCATCCCCTTTATTAATTTTGTTGCCCTCCTTTGTACTCTCTCTAGTTCCATTATATCCTTCCTGAGCACCGGTGCCCAAAACTGGACACAGTACTCCATGTGCGGTCTAACTAGGGATTTGTACAGAGGCAGTATAATGCTCTCATCATGTGTATCCAGACCTCTTTTAATGCACCCCATGATCCTGTTTGCCTTGGCAGCTGCTGCCTGGCTCTGGCTGCTCCAGGTAAGTTTATCATTAACTAGGATCCCCAAGTCCTTCTCCCTGTCAGATTTACCCAGTAGTTTCCCATTCAGTGTGTAATGGTGATATTGATTCCTTCTTCCCATGTGTATAACCTTACATTTATCATTGTTAAACCTCATCTGCCACCTTTCAGCCCAAGTTTCCAACTTATCCAGATCCATCTGTAGCAGAATACTATCTTCTCTTGTATTAACTGCTTTACATAGTTTTGTATCATCTGCAAATATCGATATTTTACTGTGTAAACCTTCTACCAGATCATTAATGAATATGTTGAAGAGAACAGGTCCCAATACCGACCCCTGCGGTACCCCACTGGTCACAGCGACCCAGTTAGAGACTATACCATTTATAACCACCCTCTGCTTTCTATCACTAAGTCAGTTACTAACCCATTTACACACATTTTCCCCCAGTCCAAGCATTCTCATTTTGTGTACCAACCTCTTGTGCGGCACGGTATCAAACGCTTTGGAAAAATCGAGATATACCACGTCCAATGACTCACCGTGGTCCAGCCTATAGCTTACCTCTTCATAAAAACTGATTAGATTGGTTTGACAGGAGCGATTTCTCATAAACCCATGCTGATATGGAGTTAAACAGTTATTCTCATTGAGATAATCCAGAATAACATCCCTCAGAAACCCTTCAAATATTTTACCAACAATAGAGGTTAGACTTACTGGCCTATAATATCCAGGTTCACTTTTAGAGCCCTTTTTGAATATTGGCACCACATTTGCTATGCGCCAATCCTGCGGAACAGACCCTGTCTCTATAGAGTCCCTAAAAATAAGAAATAATGGTTTATCTATTACATTACTTAGTTCTCTTAGTACTCGTGGGTGTATGCCATCCGGACCCGGAGATTTATCTATTTTAATCTTATTTAGCCGGTTTCGCACCTCTTCTTGGGTTAGATTGGTGACCCTTAATATAGGGTTTTCATTGTTTCTTGGGATTTCACCTAGCATTTCATTTTCCACCGTGAATACCGTGGAGAAGAAGGTGTTTAATATGTTAACTTTTTCCTCGTCATCTACAACCATTCTTTCCTCACTATTTTTTAAGGGGCCTACATTTTCAGTTTTTATTCTTTTACTATTGATATAGTTGAAGAACAGTTTGGGATTAGTTTTACTCTCCTTAGCAATGTGCTTCTCTGTTTCCTTTTTGGCAGCTTTAATTAGTTTTTTAGATAAAGTATTTTTCTCCCTATAGTTTTTTAGAGCTTCAATGGTGCCATCCTGCTTTAGTAGTGCAAATGCTTTCTTTTTACTGTTAATTGCCTGTCTTACTTCTTTGTTTAGCCACATTGGGTTTTTCCTATTTCTAGTCCTTTTATTCCCACAAGGTATAAACCGCTTACAGTGCCTATTTAGGATGTTCTTAAACATTTCCCATTTATTATCTGTATTCTTATTTCTGAGGATATTGTCCCAGTCTACCAGATTAAGGGCATCTCTAAGCTGGTCAAACTTTGCCTTCCTAAAGTTCAGTGTTTTTGTGACTCCCTGACAAGTCCCCCTAGTGAAAGACAGGTGAAACTGTACAATATTGTGGTCGCTATTTCCTAGATGCCCGACCACCTGCAGATTTGTTATTCTGTCAGGTCTATTAGATAGTATTAGGTCTAAAAGTGCTGCTCCTCTGGTTGGATTCTGCACCAATTGTGAAAGATAATTTTTCTTGGTTATTAGCAGAAACCTGTTGCCTTTATGGGTTTCACAGGTTTCTGTTTCCCAGTTAATATCCGGGTAGTTAAAGTTCCCCATAACCAGGACCTCATTATGGGTTGCAGCTTCATCTATCTGCTTTAGAAGTAGACTTTCCATGGTTTCTGTTATATTTGGGGGTTTGTAACAGACCCCAATGAGAATTTTGTTACCATTTTTCCCTCCATGAATTTCGACCCATATGGACTCGACATCCTCATTTCCTTCGCTAATATCCTCCCTTAAAGGTGGCAAGGCTCATGCAACAATATTGGAAAAACTTGTCTGGATGTGTCCACAGAGATGCATAGAGCTGCTGGAAATGGCCTTTAGTGACACGTTGCCTCAAAAGCAGATCGACCCACATTAATCTCCTAATCCTTGGATCCACTATCATTGGGTACGGCTGGCCAAAGCAACGTGACAAAACCAAGTTGTATTAGACATGCTCAGTTGGGGTGAAGAGAAGTAGGTCTGACATGTTGCCAACAAACCACCAATACACCAACACAAGCACAGCAGCAAAATGGTCAGACTGGAGGCTGCCATATGTTGTAGAGGCAATAAATAGGGTTGCTGATGATGATTTAAATTAATTTCAGGCCTCAAAACCATTAAATGTCCATTTTGCAAGGTTGCGAGAAAAAACGCTATACGGATGCCATACGGATGACACATGGAGGTTTACATGCGCCAAATACACAGTCACACCATGCCTACGGATGACATACGGATCACTGTTCAGGGAACATTTCTGCATATCTTGGCAGTAAAAAACCGACCGTATTTTTATACGTTAGGTCTGACCCTGGCCTTAGAGATAGTATATTTAGGGTGGAATCAATATATAGCTTTATGTATCTTACTTCCAGTATGGAATAATTTATTGCAGATGTCTTGTGAAGACAGTCGTAAACACTGCTGTGGTCCTACTGGTAGTGTGTTCAGTGGGGCTGGAGCAATGCTGCGTGGTCTGCTTAACTGTCTGCTGTGATAATGGATGAAGATTCATAGTGAAATAAATTAGTGCCCAAAATATGATATGGATAAACAAATATAGTCAATGACATGCTGTCAGAACAACACCATAGCAGACCCACTAGATGGTTAGTCTAGGTATTGGGATATTGACAGCACGAAGTGTAAGGCTGAGACCAGAGATGTAGCTTGATGGAGCTTTAGTGAATTCCTACGGTCTGTTGGAGATATGCTAAGGAGATCCCGTGGATTCCTAAGGTGTCTAATAATGCTCCAAAGGGAGCATAAGTATTAGATGCTGAAGAACCTGCTTCCAGGAGTAGGCAGACTTGCGGTCCAAATAGCTCCAAGGGGAGGGTAGTTATACATGTTGAAGTTCGTACTTTCAGAAGTAAGCAAAGTGATTGTGGTCAAGAATGTTGCTCAGGCCGGTGGCATGCTCACTGCCTGTTGAACTCCACATTCATATAGTCAAAGTTGAATGGTTCTCTGAAAATTGCTGACGTGTAGCTGACAATATTGATTCCACCTTAAATATACTATCTTTAATGCAGACATATTATAGCAGTCATCTCTTATATGACTGCATTTCAGACTGTGTCGGGGTGTGACGAAGGACACAGTCCGAAACGCGCATTGGGGTGTGCGCCGCACCACCTTGCGTTCTACACTCAGGTAATACTCATACTCCTTTATTTTACATGTTACTGTGTTTTTGGCCCCCTTGCAGCCTCAGTTTCACACCAATGATTCAGATCGCCATCAGCTGCTACCATAGCTACAGCCTGTGCTGTATTGATTAATAGTGTAGATTTGCCTTACTTATCCCAGTATTATTTTTAAACTTTATTTTTTACTATTTATGGCTGTTTCCTTTATTTAATCACCTATTTCTGGCACGTCTGGAGTTTTCTACTTCATTCATTTACATATTGATAATAATGGATCTTTGAGCCATGATCTATTTCTGGGGCATAGCATTGGTTGCTGCACACACTAAATATATATACACACAGTTGTATTTGCACATTGTTGCACACTATACTTTATACATTTATTGATCTATTATATATTATATACCTGTTATCTGGGAGTTGGCTTTTAATAATAGTATTTTATTATATCTATATTTTATTTCTTATGGTGCGGGCACCTCTTGTATGCGGTGCCATCCTTTAACAATTGTTATCAATAAAGGTATTTTATTATTACATATCGTCTTAATCACATGTTCGACTTTTTCTTTTCTGGGTTTCACGAATTTCTGAATGGTCTACCATTCATTCAACCGGCAGATATATACACTTATCTCATACGAAATACATTCATTGTTTTTTTTTTAGTTGGATATACATAACAGACCAAAAGTTTGGACACACCTTCTCACTTAAAGATTTTTCTGTATTTTCATGACTATGAAAATTGTACATTCACACTGAAGGCATCAAAACTATGAATTAACACATGTGGAATTATATACTTAACAAAAAGTGTGAAAAAAATGAAATTGCATCTTATATTCTAGGTTCTTCAAAGTAGCCACCTTTTGCTTTGATGACTGCTTTTCACACTTTTGGCATTCTCTTGATGAGCTTCAAGAGGTAGTCACCGGAAATGGTTTTCACTTCATAGATGTGCCCTGTCAGGTTTAATAAGTGGGGTTTCTAGCCTTATAAATGGGGTTGGGACCATTAGTTGTGTTGTGCAGAAGTCTGGTGGATACACAGATGATAGTTCTACTGAATAGACTGTTAGAATGTGTATTATGGCAAGAAAAAAGCAGCTAAGTAAAGAAAAACAAGTGGCCATCATTACTTTAAGAAATGAAGGTCAGTCAGTCTGAAAAATTGGGAAAACTTTGAAAGTGTCCCCAAAAAACTTGGGAAACACAGAAGTGAAATAGCTGTTAGAGAAAGCTTAAATGGCCTATGGGCTAAGTGATCTTTTGTTGCCTTTATACATAGCACTTCAGACTTTCCTTAGCATCTATCTCTCTTCTATTATTCCTGTAATCTGGTTTAACAAAAGTCCATATTGTGGACTGAAACATCATATTTGTTATGTCTTGGTTTGCACATGCCTGTGAATCCCCGTTTGTGACATCTGATGCTCAAATTTTCAACTTAAAAAAGATAAATCTCTCCTGACACTGCTCCCACAATAAGAAAGCTAGATCTTTCTTCTTCCTGCAGCCAATTACTAAGAACAAGTAGTGCGATTATGTGATATCATTTCACTGCCTGATGTACTACATGTGCTTCCAAGCTCTTGTAGGTCAGAGGCCTCAAGCAGCCTGTGACATATCAGATCTGCGTACATGTAGAAAAAAGATACACGGCACTGCTACTAATATCTCCCCAATGCCACCACGTACATAATATCAGGACCCATAGAAGCGCAGTTGGGCGAAACGGCAATCGTCCTTCTGTTCCACGTTCTCCCTTCAGTCACCTGCATATGTTCTGGTTAAAGGATTGTCAATTTTAGGACCAGTGAGTGCACTTCTATTTTTTTCTTCTTCGTTTGGAACATATCAGATCTATTAACAGAGCAGGGAACCAAAAGCTCTCTGCTCCACCACAGTGTTTAACTGTATTCATGCCATAAAATTGAGGATACAGTTAAAAATTTGTGTCTGCCAGGAAATCCTGGCATACCCTCTTTACTCTGTGACCATCATTATTATGCCCCTTCAGGAACATAAAAGTGACTTCAGAGATGATATTTCATAATTACATTCTTTTGTCTCTACAGTAATCCATAGATTATACTAGTTCAGATACATTTTTATAGCGATAGTTTTTCCTACCGGGTTAAAAAAAATAAAAAACACTTTTTTATTTGCTAAAAACTCCAACTATAGCAGTTCATAGATTGTCCCAAACAAGGTTGAGACAGATCAAATGACCAACATGGCCTATAAGATAACAACTTGGACTGTGATAATTGGATCTATTTCACAGTAGCTATGGCAAAAATGTATACTTTTAAGTGCTATACTACCTTTTGTAATAACTTCCTGATCGCTCATTCCTACATATATCCTATGTGAAGCAAAACAAAGTTAATATTACAGTAACTAAACATTTATTAATCATGTATGTTAGTTTAGTATTACGTATACAGTATCACATTTAGGAGCAATATTTCAATATAAAATATATAAAAGGGAGACAGAAACGACAACACATGGCTGGTGCTAAACAATTCTGAAATATGAATGTGACAAAATAGATGAAACACATAAACACTAATTCACTTGCAGATCTGGCTTTGCAATGTATTCCTGGACAGTAAACAATTAGACGCTTTATTTTCTTTTTAATAGAACTAAATTACCAGAAAATATCTACTGGCATTTACTTGGCTAATAAAAGTGAGATGATTGGATTTGCCATTTTTTCCAATTGCTATGAGAATCAGCTTTGCATTTTGATTGTCTCTAAACTTTGCTTCATTTCTCATAAAAAGCTCTTGTTGATAATTGCCTTAACATTTATTTCAGGTCAAGTGGTTAACTGTGAATAATGATGTGTCAAAAATGTACAGTAGTGCTGTCAATAGAGCAATTAGGATTTAACTAGAGATTATTACTGCACCAGAGGACATTCACTGGGCACAAGACAGAGAACAACAAAGCAAGAAGGGGAAAAGGGATCAATTGTTGGCAAAATGTGTCAACATGAGTACTTGTACTGAATATCAGTTATAATAACATGAATAAATAGAATTAGTGAATCCTCTGACATTCTGATACAGAGCATAGATCATTATCTTCAACACATGTAAATCCATTGTATTTTATATAAATCCATTATACATTCAGTTTGATTTATATAGCAATAGTAAATCTTTTCTTCCAAATTAAATGTCAAAGATTTCTCACAGAGATTCCTACATTACTTTGCATGGTAGATTTTTCAAATGAAAAACTACAATTTTAATATATAAATTGAAAATATAAACACTTGAAGTACTGTATTTTTCAGTCTATAAGATGCACTGGACCATAAGACGCATCCCAAATTTTCAGAAGGAGAATGGGGAAAAAAAATAATGTGTCAAATGGAGGTCTGTCTTACAGTCCTGAATTGAGCTTACCTAGGGAGGGTGGTTCGGCAGCGCTGGTGGAGTAGAGTCACAGGGGGTGTTTGGTAGTCTGGTGATATGACCCAGACTGGTGCGCAGGTTCAGTGGTGTGGGAGGCTACAGCAACATTTTGTGAAAGACCGGGGCCCCCGCAAAATCCATTGCTGCGATGCAGTGGTCTCTGGGAAATCCCATCCCAGTGCTGCAGGTTCGGCGGTGCTTGGTGGTGCGGGGGCTATGGTGACATTTTGTGAAATTCCGAAGCCCCCGCACTTCTATTGCCTCAATGCTGTGGCCTCCAGGAAAATGTGCGCAAGAGGCGGCATATGCGCAGATTGAGAGATCATTACGAGATCTCAGAGCCAAGATCTCAATCTGCGCATGCGCTGCCTCCGTGTGTGGGGCTTTCAAAAATTGTCACTGGAGCCCCCCACACCACCGCGCACCACCGCGCACTGCTGCACCTGCTGCACCAGGCTGGGATGGGAGAGAGATCATCGCCCCACAGCGTCGGACCACAGGAAGAATCGCCTCACTCCTGCTGCCACCACAATAACTGTAATTACATTCTGAATATAAGACGCACCCCCACCCCCAATTTTTTTAGGGAAAAAGTGCATCTTATAGTCCGAAAAATAATTGCCTAGTAAAAATTAAAGACTCTTGCTTGCCAAGTCAAACAATATGTTAAAGAAGACAACCTTGCAAAAGCTTTTCTAATTTTTCTTTAAGTTTTGTAGATTTGTTTGTGCTGAGTTTTTTAGTGCATTTAACTGGTATGAAAATTCAAAACTGGAACAAATAAACATGGTTTTTGAAAACTTGACAAAGATGTGATCAAATATTTTGTAGTGCAAAAATGATGCTCTTTATCATTCCCTTTGTTATATCCCATTATATTCAAGTCCTTTACACTGAAATCATTTGCACTGATCTTTTGTAATATGTATGAAATATGAAATAAATCTGGTAAAATTTTAATTTGGCAGATTTGTTCAAATTCAGCTAGCAATTTCAATTTATATCAAACATGTTTGATTCAAATGCAAAGAATTTCAATTGCTGTTAAAAGGACATTTGCTATGCTCTGAGATTGTCTAACCCAAACCAAAATAAATGAATGAGCCAGTAAGGGGTAAAAAGCAAAAACAAATATTATAGTCAGCTAGCTTCCTACCTGTCCTTACTGCATAGCTCCCCATCTGTGCTTGTTCTTAAGGCACCCACTCCACTTAGGTGCCAGTCTAGTCTTCAATTTGCAACGTATTGGGCTCTATGCATGTTATGAAATTACTATGTCAAAACATACATAGAGGCCTAGCCAGTAAGGGAAGTACCAGCAAAAATTGAAGAGGGAACTGGAACTAATGCATACGTCTCAGGAACCTAGCCAAGGAAAAGCAGAGGACTGGGGTGACAAAGCCAAGTGAGAGGTGTGCAGACCGTGATAATTTGTGGTTTTGAACCTTTACCAGCTCAAATGAATCCAGCAAAATGGAGGCCAATTGGCCTCTTAAACTGAGCAGATGGAAAAGAATTAATTAAATTACTGTAGCCTAACCAGATGAAAGAAACAGAAGAAACAGGATAATTGCAATCTCTAAGCAGTAGCTTTTTGTGCTATGGGCTCAATACTCAGATATAGAATTTGTACAAATAGATCTTATGAGTAGAGATGGACAAATTAAATCCAGTGGGAATCAACTTTACTCAAATTATACAATTTTCCAGAATATAGATGTTTTGTAATCCATTCCATAGAAGTTCAGAAAAACGGCAGTCACATGAAGGCTGGCAAAGGTTGAAAAAAAAAATATATATATATATATATATTATATATATAGTGGGGCAAAAAAGTATTTAGTCAGTCAGCAATAGTGCAAGTTCCACCACCTAAAAAGATGAGAGGCGTCTGTAATTTACATCATAGGTAGACCTCAACTATGGGAGACAAACTGAGAAAAAAAAAATCCAGAAAATCACATTGTCTGTTTTTTTTAACATTTTATTTGCATATTATGGTGGAAAATAAGTATTTGGTCAGAAACAAAATTTCATCTCAATACTTTGTAATATATCCTTTGTTGGCAATGACAGAGGTCAAACGTTTTCTGTAAGTCTTCACAAGGTTGCCACACACTGTTGTTGGTATGTTGGCCCATTCCTCCATGCAGATCTCCTCTAGAGCAGTGATGTTTTTGGATTTTCGTTTTTCAACGTTTGACATCTGTCATTGCCAACAAAGGATATATTACAAAGTATTGAGATAAAATTTTGTTTCTGACCAAATACTTATTTTCCACCATAATCTAATATATAAAGCTGAATGTGTGTATGTGTGTATGTGTGTATGTGTGTATGTCCGGGATTGGCATCTGCACCGTCGCAGCTACAGCCACAAAATTTTGCACAGTCACACGTCTGGACCCCGAGAGCGTCATAGGCTATGTTGTGAGGCGAAATTTTAACCCCGCGCGTTCCAATTCACTAAACAATTTTGCCCCTATCTACATAATGGGGAAAAAGTGAAAGGAAAAGTGTTGGAGGCAAATTGACAGCTGCCAGATGTGAACAAGGGGGACTTAAAGAGTGAAAGCGATGGAGCCAAAGAGTATATACCGTACAGTTGCTAAGGTGGGGCCACGACATGTGATACTCACCACACACGGGGATATGAACACACACACAGAAGGCGCCACACACTACCACGTGCTTGAACACATATACCACCCTCAGCACACATTTCACCACACATACACCAACCTCGCCACATAAAAGTTGAAACACAAGTCGCCGCTCAAAACTCACCACGTCCAAAACTCGCCACATGCAAAACTAGGCTCACGCAAAACTCGCCACACGTGCAAAACTCACCTCATGGAAAACTCGCCACACGCATGGAAAACTCGCCACACGCAAAACTTGCACACGCGGAAAAATTGCCACATGCACAAAAGTTGCAACACATGCAAAAGTTGCCTCACACAAAACTTGCACATACTCAAAAGGCACCACACATAAAACTTGCCACGCGCAAAACTCGCAATGCGTAAAACTTGCTGCACACAACTTGCTACACTAACCTGTCACATGCAACTCGACACAAAAAGTTGCTACACGCATGTTGCCATACAAAACTCAGCTCACAAAAGTTGGTACATGCATGTCGCCACACGCAACTCAACACACACAACTTGACACATGAAACTCGCCCTAAAACACACACAAGTCTGGTATTATCCTTCAAAACTAAAAATCTGATTAATAAGCAGACAAACTACAAGAACAACAAATGTACCATATAAGAAATCTGGCACCTGCCAGTCACATGACTTGTCTATTATGTGTATGTGTGAGCTAATATATACTGCCAGGGGAGAGGGCTTCCTGTTGGCTGGGGATTTATCAGGCTGCCAATTTAGCTTACAAATACTGAGGTAAAAATACTGAGCAAATAACGTGTGAACGAGGTCTAATACAGGAGGAAATGACACAGAGATATATACTATATACAGGAGGAGATGACACACAGGTATATACTATATACGGGAGTAGATGACACACGTATATACTATATACAGGAGCAGATGACACACGTATATACTATATACGGGAGCAGATGACACACGTATATACTATATATGGGAGCAGATGACACATGTATATACTATATACAGGAGGAGATGACATATAGGTATATACTATATACAGGAGGACATGACACACAGGTATATACTATATACAGGAGGAGATGACTGACAGGTATATACTATATACAGGAGGAGATGACACACGTATATACTATATACAGGAGCAGATGACATACAGGTATATACTATATACAGGAGGAGATGACACACACATATATACTATATACAGGGGAGATGACACAGGTATATACTATATACAGGAGGAGATGACATACAGGTATATACTATATACAGGAGGACATGGCACACAGGTATATACTGTATACAGGAGGAGATGACAACCTGGTATATACTATATACAGGGGAGATGACATACAGGTACATACTATATACAGGGGCGATGACACACAGGTATATACTATATACAGTGGAGATGATACACAGGTATATACTATATACAGGAGATGACATACAGGTAATTACTATATACTGGAGAAGATGATACACAGGTATATACTATATACAGGAGCAGATGATACACAGGTATATACTATATACAGGAGGAGATGACTTACAGGTACATACTATATACAGGAGGAGATGACACACGTATATACTATGTACAGGAGGAGATGACATACAGGTATATACTATATAAAAGAGGAGATGACATAGGTATATAGAGGAGATGACATACAACAGGTATATACTATGTACAGAGGAGATGACATATAGGTATATACTATATACAGGAGATGACATTCATGTATATACTATATATAAGAGGAGATGACATACCGGTATATAATATAGGAGATGACACATGGGTATATACAATATACAGGAGGAGATGACATACAGCAGGTATATACTATTTACAGGGGAGATGACATACAGGTATATACAATATACAAGAGAAGACATACAGGTGTATACTATATATAAGGGAGATGACAAACATGTATATACTGAGGTGAAATGAGGGGTGTGAGGTGAAAATGAAAAGGTGTGAGTGCAAAATGAGAGGAGTGAGGGAAAATAGTGGAGTGATAGGAAAATGACAGATGTGAGGTCGAAATGACAAGTGTTAGGGGGTATGAGAGGAGTGACGGGGAAAATAAGAGGTGTGAGGGGGAAAATGAGAGGTGTAATGGAGAAAATGAGAGGCATGATGGGAAAATAAGAGACGTGAGGTGCTATAACTAACCACAGATATTTACTATGCCCAGGCAACGCCGGGCTCTTCAGCTAGTATGCAAATAAAATGTTAAAAAAAACAGACAATGTGATTTTCTGGATTTTATTTTTTCTCAGTTTGTCTCCCATAGTTGAGGTCTACCTATGATGTAAATTACAGACGCCTCTCATCTTTTTAAGTGGTGGAATTTGCACTATTGCTGACTGACTAAATACTTTTTTGCCCCACTGTATATGTGTGTATATATATATATATATATAGATATATATATATATATCTATATATATATATACAGTGGGGCAAAAAAGTATTTAGTCAGTCAGCAATAGTGCAAGTTCCACCACTTAAAAAGATGAGAGGCGTCTGTAATTTACATCATAGGTAGACCTCAACTATGGGAGACAAACTGAGAAAAAAAATCCAGAAAATCACAATGTCTGTTTTTTTATCATTTTTTTTGCATATTATGGTGGAAAATAAGTATTTGGTCAGAAACAAACAATCAAGATTTCTGGCTCTCACAGACCTGTAACTTCTTCTTTAAGAGTCTCCTCTTTCCTCCACTCATTACCTGTAGTAATGGCACCTGTTTAAACTTGTTATCAGTATAAAAAGACACCTGTGCACACCCTCAAACAGTCTGACTCCAAACTCCACTATGGTGAAGACCAAAGAGCTGTCAAAGGACACCAGAAACAAAATTGTAGCCCTGCACCAGGCTGGGAAGACTGAATCTGCAATAGCCAACCAGCTTGGAGTGAAGAAATCAACAGTGGGAGCAATAATTAGAAAATGGAAGACATACAAGACCACTGATAATCTCCCTCGATCTGGGGCTCCACGCAAAATCCCACCCCGTGGGGTCAGAATGATCACAAGAACGGTGAGCAAAAATCCCAGAACCACGCGGGGGGACCTAGTGAATGAACTGCAGAGAGCTGGGACCAATGTAACAAGGCCTACCATAAGTAACACACTACGCCACCATGGACTCAGATCCTGCAGTGCCAGACGTGTCCCACTGCTTAAGCCAGTACATGTCCGGGCCCGTCTGAAGTTTGCTAGAGAGCATTTGGATGATCCAGAGGAGTTTTGGGAGAATGTCCTATGGTCTGATGAAACCAAACTGGAACTGTTTGGTAGAAACACAACTTGTCGTGTTTGGAGGAAAAAGAATACTGAGTTGCATCCATCAAACACCATACCTACTGTAAAGCATGGTGGTGGAAACATCATGCTTTGGGCCTGTTTCTCTGCAAAGGGGCCAGGTCGACTGATCCGGGTACATGAAAGAATGAATGGGGCCATGTATCGTGAGATTTTGAGTGCAAACCTCCTTCCATCAGCAAGGGCATTGAAGATGAAACGTGGCTGGGTCTTTCAACATGACAATGATCCAAAGCACACCGCCAGGGCAACGAAGGAGTGGCTTCGTAAGAAGCATTTCAAGGTCCTGGAGTGGCCTAGCCAGTCTCCAGATCTCAACCCTATAGAAAACCTTTGGAGGGAGTTGAAAGTCCGTGTTGCCAAGCGAAAAGCCAAAAACATCACTGCTCTAGAGGAGATCTGCATGGAGGAATGGGCCAACATACCAACAACAGTGTGTGGCAACCTTGTGAAGACTTACAGAAAACGTTTGACCTCTGTCATTGCCAACAAAGGATATATTACAAAGTATTGAGATGAAATTTTATTTCTGACCAAATACTTATTTTCCACCATAATATGCAAATAAAATGTTAAAAAAAACAGACAATGTGATTTTCTGGATTTTTTTTTCTCAGTTTGTCTCCCATAGTTGAGGTCTACCTATGATGTAAATTACAGACGCCTCTCATCTTTTTAAGTGGTGGAACTTGCACTATTGCTGACCGACTAAATACTTTTTTGCCCCACTGTATATATAATCACCCTCCACTTTTCATTAATTATTGTTGATATTAATAAACTCACTTCTATAGCACCATTATTACCACAGCGCTTTACAGATATCATCATCGCTTTCCCCACTGGGGCTTACAATCTAAATGCCACATCAGTATATCTTTGAAGTGTGGGAGGAAACTGGAGCTGAAATCCATGCAAACAAAGACAAAACATGCAAACTCTTTGCAGATGTTGTGCTTTGTGGGATTTGAACTCAGTACCACAGTGCTATAAGACTACAGTGTTAAACCTTGAGCCACCAAGCTTAAGGCCCCAATGTCCAGGTATGGTCCTAAGCACCTGTCTTATTTCTTCATGGAGCTGAAACTCCAGGCCTCCTTATACTGTTAGGGTTGACGGATTGCACTAAATAAAATATGAATTAAAGTGCAATCGCAACCTGGGGTCCACCGTGCAGAGATGTATAACTGCTGCTATTGAACAATGAGAAAGCAAAACAGCGAGCGTTACCTTAAGGCCATGTGCACACGTTCAGGTTTTTTGCGTTTTTTTTGCGTTTTTTTCGCGCTAAAAACACTATAAAAACTAATTGAAAATGCATACATTATGTATTCTATCATTTAGAATGCATTCTGCATGTTTTGTGCACATGGATGCGTTTTTTTCCACGAAAAAAACGCATCGCAGTAAAAAAATTTGCATGTTCATTATGTTTGTGGATTATCTGCATTTTTCCCACAATTCTATGCATTTGGGAAAAAACGCAGAAAAACACACAAAAAACGCGTCAAAAACGCGGTAAAATTGCGGTAAAAACGCATGCGGATTTCTGGCAGAAATGTCCGGTTTTTGTAAGGAAAATTTCTGCCAGAAATCCTGACGTGTGCACATAGCCTAAACGCACTGTGTTAACTCCACACAGTTTGAACAGGACGCAGAATACCTAGCTCTGTTAACCTCACAGAGAGGTAGAGCTCCATTTTTGCTAAGTATTATAACTAGGGTTGAGCGACTTTTATTTTTACAGGGTCGAGTCGGGTTTCATGAAACCCAACTTTATCAAAAGTCGGGTCGAATGAAATCGGCCGATCCTATAGAAAAGTCGGGGTCGGCAGAAACACGAAACCCAATGCAGTGCAATGGGATACTAATGGTTCCCAGGGTCTGAAGGAGAGGAAACTCTCCTTCAGGCCCTGGGATCCATATTAATGTGTAAAATAAAGAATAAAAATAAAAAATATTGATATACTCACCCTCGGACGCGCCCTGGTTCTAGCCGGCAGCCTTCCTTCCTAAGAATGAGCAAGTGAAGGACCTTCGATGACATCACGGCTTGTGATTGGTCACGAGACCGCTCATGTGACCGCTCACGCGACCAATCACAAGCTGCGACGTCACCGCAGGTCCTTCACTCGCTCATTCTTAGGAGGGGAGACTGCTGGTTAGAGCCTGGGCCCATCCGAGGGTGAGTATATCAATATTTTTTATTCTTTATTTTACACATAAATATGGATCCCGATACCGATTCCCGATATCGCAAAAATATCGGAACTCGGTATCGGAATTCCGATACCCGATAAGAAGATTGCCGACCTCATGGCCGACCCCGCACAGGGATCGGGTCGGGTTTCATGAAACCCGACTTTGCCAAAAGTCGGCGACTTCTGAAAATGACCGATCCATTTTGCTCAACCCTAATTATATCCTGTTAAACATCACAGGGAAGATAGCATGTGGAGAGAGCTAGGTATGCAACTAAACTGTGATAACCACACATGAATGAAGCAGATGCTAAGCCAAGAGAACAAACTCATATGACGCTAGGTACAAAACCCTGTAGCCTTTGTAGAGAAATATAGCATAAGGGTTGAGCTTGCTCTGTAACTGAACTGTGCCAATCGCGCACATGTACAAAACAGATGCTAAGCCAAGCTGCTAGTTACCCAAGTCCTGACACTACTGAACCTGTGCCTGACCAGCACTCTAAGCACATAGCAGACTAGAGACTCAGGCGATGAGCCAAGTGAACGAAACTGCATGAGTGTGCAACCTGACTGCCAATGTGTGCAGTTTCTGAGCAAAGACACACACAAGTGCAAACAGAAAGGTAGAGTAGCCACCCACACACACAAAACATAAATGATACTACCGTGCCCACGTGCACCACTGAGAGCCTTTTAAACCCTAGGCACCACTCCAAACACTCACACTCAGCAGGCCCTGACATTGCCAGCGAGCCAATCCAGGGCCGCCACATCACCAAAGCAGTTAACATCTGACCACAATGAGAAGACGCCACATCACGGACATGCTCAGTAAGGTGATCTCTGGACTTATACTCCAGAGCGCAAAGCTGCACATGCATATCACCGGTTACGATAGACTTGACTGGAGAGCCAGCAATAACCAAAGGTATACCATGAGCCTGAGCAGGATGCTGGGGCTGATGTCTGTGCTGAACAGAAATCTCAGCTGCCGGGTCAGAATGGAAGACCACAGCACCAAATGATGTTTGTGACCTATCCCACGCAGTGGGAAAATCCCGATGCCTTACATATACTATGTCGGGACTTCTCACCACAACAATATCTGGGACATCTTGCACATTTTGTGACATCACACCTTGCGCCATGATGCACATGCACTAAAGACACAAATGCACAGGGAGTTTTAAGTGAGCGGTAGTGGTAAGAAGAGAAGTTGAGGATCCCACAAGGGACTGGGAACAGTTGGGTTTTCCAAAGAGGTAAGTGGTGTGGTATTATTTTTTTTCTAACTTCTTACGTTTACTATGCTCTCTGGTCTCTCCAGGTACAAAAGGATAATAAGGGACATTTAATTAATGGAGAATAAATTAGCTGAAATTTGAATTTACTTGTAAAATCTGTGCATTTTGTCAAATCTCTACTGGGAAATCCTGGGCCACTTGCCAGACTCATTGTGGAGCACAGAAAACGGGAGAGGGGAGGAAGTTCATACCCCAAAGACAAGACAGGTGCTTTACATACAATAGGTATGATTGAATTACTGTATTTGATTTTATTTCAGGTCTATGATTCAGGTCTCACTTGTTGGTAAAAATTAAGAAAAATCTCATGGCATCAAATGTGGTAATATACAGTATACACACATGGTCAAAATTGTTGGTACCCCTCATTTGATGACAGAAAAACCCACAATGGTCACAGAAATAACTTGAATCTGCCAAAAGTAATAATAGATAAAAGATCTATAAAAATCAACAAATCAAAGGCAGACATTGCTTTTCAACCATGCTTCCACAGAACTTAAAAAAAAAAAAAAAAAACTTATGAAAACGGAACATGACGACCGCAGACAATTTCTGCATTCCAAAACGTCACAACTTCCCTTTCGAGCCCCAACGTGTGCCTAAACAGTTTTTTCCCACATATGGCGTACCAGCGTAATCAGGACAATTTGGACAACAACTTTTGATGTCCAATTTCTCCTGTTACCTTTGGGAAAATTAAAAATTGGGGACTAAAATATCATTTTTGTGGGAAAAAATAGGATTTTTTATTTTCACACCTGGGCATTATAAACTTTAGTGAAGCACGTGGGGGTTCAAATTTCTCACCAAACACCTAGATAAGTTCCTTAGGGGGTACAGTTTCCAAAATGGGGTCACTTGTGGGGGGTTTCTACTGTTTAGTCACATCAGGGGCTCTGCAAATGGAACATGATGCCAGCAGAACATTCCATCAAAGTCTGCATTCCAAAACGTCACTACTTCCCTTTCGAGCCCCAACGTGTGCCCAAACAGTAGTTCCTCCCCACATATGGGGTATCAGCGTACTCAGGACAAATTGGACAACAACTTTTGGGGTCCAATTTCTCCTGCTACCCTTGGGAAAATTAAAAATTGGGGACTAAAATATCATTTTTGTGGGAAAAAATAGGATTTTTTATTTTCACGCCTGGGCATTATAAACTTTAGTGAGGCACGTGGGGGTTCAAAATTCTCACCACACAACTAGATAAGTTCCTTAGGGGGTACAGTTTCCAAAATGGGGTCACTTGTGGGGGGTTTCTACTGTTTAGTCACATCAGGGGCTCTGCAAATGGAACATGATGCCAGCAGAACATTCCATCAAAGTCTGCATTCCAAAACGTCACTACTTCCCTTTCGAGCCCCAACGTGTGCCCAAACAGTAGTTCCTCCTCACATATGGGGTATCAGCGTACTCAGGACAAATTGGACAACAACTTTTGGGGTCCAATTTCTCCTTTTACCCTTGAGAAAATAAAAAATTGGGGACTAAACGATCATGTTTGTGGAAAAAAATAGGAATTTTTTTTTTCACGCCCGGGCTTTATAAACTTTTGTGAAGCACTTGGGGGATAAAAGTGCTCATGACACATCTAGATAAGTTCCTTAGGGGGTCTAGTTTCCAAAATGGGGTCACTTGTGGGGGGTTTCCACTGTTTAGGCACATCAGGGGGTCGCCAAACGCGACATGGCGTCCGATCTCAATTCCAGCCAAAGTTAGCTTGAAAAAGTCAAACGGCGCTCCTTTCCTTCTGAGCCCTGCCATGCGCCCAAACAGTGGTCCCCCCCCACATATGGGGTATCAGCGTACTCAGGACAAATTGGACAACAACTTTTGGGGTCCAATTTCTCCTTTTACCCTTGAGAAAATAAAAAATTGGGGACTAAACGATCATGTTTGTGGAAAAAATAGGATTTTTTTTTTCACGCCCGGGCGTTATAAACTTTCGTGAAGCACTTGGGGGATAAAAGTGCTCATGACACATCTAGATAAGTTCCTTAGGGGGTCTAGTTTCCAAAATGGGGTCATTTGTGGGGGGTTTCCACTGTTTAGGCACATCAGGGGGTCGCCAAACGCGACATGGCGTCCGATCTCAATTCCAGCCAAATTTAGCTTGAAAAAGTCAAACGGCGCTCCTTTCCTTCTGAGCCCTGCCATGCGCCCAAACAGTGGTTCCCCCCAAATATGGGGTATCAGCGTACTCAGGACAAATTGGACAACAATTTTTGGGGTCCAATTTCTCCTTTTACCCTTGAGAAAATAAAAAATTGGGGACTAAACGATCATGTTTGTGGAAAAAAATAGGAATTTTTTTTTTCACGCCCGGGCGTTATAAACTTTCGTGAAGCACTTGGGGGATAAAAGTGCTCATGACACATCTAGATAAGTTCCTTAGGGGGTCTAGTTTCCAAAATGGGGTCACTTGTGGGGGGTTTCCACTGTTTAGGCACATCAGGGGGTCGCCAAACGCGACATGGCGTCCGATCTCAATTCCAGCCAAAGTTAGCTTGAAAAAGTCAAACGGCGCTCCTTTCCTTCTGAGCCCTGCCATGCGCCCAAACAGTGGTCCCCCCCACATATGGGGTATCAGCGTACTCAGGACAAATTGGACAACAACTTTTGGGGTCCAATTTCTCCTTTTACCCTTGAGAAAATAAAAAATTGGGGACTAAACGATCATGTTTGTGGAAAAAATAGGATTTTTTTTTTTCACGCCCGGGCGTTATAAACTTTCGTGAAGCACTTGGGGGATAAAAGTGCTCATGACACATCTAGATAAGTTCCTTAGGGGGTCTAGTTTCCAAAATGGGGTCATTTGTGGGGGGTTTCCACTGTTTAGGCACATCAGGGGGTCGCCAAATGCGACATGGCGTCCGATCTCAATTCCAGCCAAATTTAGCTTGAAAAAGTCAAACGGCGCTCCTTTCCTTCTGAGCCCTGCCATGCGCCCAAACAGTGGTCCCCCCCACATATGGGGTATCAGCGTACTCAGGACAAATTGGACAACAACTTTTGGGGTCCAATTTCTCCTTTTACCCTTGAGAAAATAAAAAATTGGGGACTAAACGATCATGTTTGTGGAAAAAATAGGATTTTTTTTTTCACGCCCGGGCGTTATAAACTTTCGTGAAGCACTTGGGGGATAAAAGTGCTCATGACACATCTAGATAAGTTCCTTAGGGGGTCTAGTTTCCAAAATAGGGTCACTTGTGGGGGGTTTCCACTGTTTAGGCACATCAGGGGGTCGCCAAACGCGACATGGCGTCCGATCTCAATTCCAGCCAAATTTAGCTTGAAAAAGTCAAAAGGCGCTCCTTTCCTTCTGAGCCCTGCCATGCGCCCGAAAAGTGGTTCCCCCTCACATGTGGGGTATCAGCCTACTCAGGATAAATTGGACAACAACTATTGAGGTCCATTTTCTCTTTTTACCCTTGGGAAATTAAAAAGATTATTGCTGAAAGATCATTTTTGTGACTAAAAAGTAAAATGTTAATTTTTTCCTTCCATGTTGCTTCTGCTGCTGTGAATCACCTGAAGGGTTAATAAACTTCTTGAATGTGGTTTTGAGCACCTTGAGGGGTGCAGTTTTTAGAATGGTGTCGCTTTTGGGTATTTTCTGCCATATAGACCCTTCAAAATGACTTCAAATGTGAGGTGGTCCCTAAAAAAAATGGTTTTGTAAATTTGGTTGTAAAAATGAGAAATTGCTGGTCAAATTTTAACCCTTATAACTTCCTTGAAAAAAAAAAGTTTGTTTCAAAAATTGTGCTGATGTAAAGTAGACATGTGGGAAATGTTATTTATTAACTATATTGTGTCACATAACTCTCTGGTTTAACAGAATAAAAATTCAAATTTTGAAAATTGTGAAATTTTCAAAATTTTCGCCAAATTTCCGTTTTTTTCACAAATAAACGCAAGTTATATCGAAGAAATTTTAGCACTATCATGAAGTACAATATGTTACAAGAAAACAATCTCAGAATCGCTAAGATCCGTTGAAGCGTTTCGGAGTTATAACCTCATAAAGGGACAGTGGTCAGAATTGTAAAAATTGGCCTGGTCATTGACGTGCAAACCACCCTTGGGGGTAAAGGGGTTAAATTGAAACCGGAACAATCTCACCCAGTGTTGCTCCTTCTTTCCACCAGATCATAATGCTTTCAGAGTCCAGTATATGCACACTTGATGGGGGAGGCTTTTTTAGACATCCATACAATACCCCACTCTGTGCAATGATCGTCCCCAAAGATCGTCCCCAAAGTTTTGCTCCCAATGCATTTCACTTGGCTAGATCATCAGGGGAGATATAAACCATTAAATACCTTGTGGGGATGTATAGCGTGGCACTAGTGATGAGCGAGTATACTCGTTACTCGAGATTTCCCGAGCACGCTCGGGTGTTCTCCGGGTATTTTTTAGTGCTCAGAGATTTAGTTTTCATTCAAGACAACAATGTTTAGGCGGGCACCACCACCAGGGATCACCTATAGCATGCTACAAACAAGCGCAACATAGAACCAAAGAGAAAAGGGGTAGCATGCATATTAAAGGGATCGCCACACAAATAGATCAATGATTATATAAGTTTATTACAACACACTTAAACACTGCACAAGGACAATTAAAAACATTTAAAATTGTAAAACACAACAAAAGTCATCAGACCTATAATGAGGTCATACCACAGTGTCACCCTATATATATGCAAATAAGGCTGGTTTCACACTTGCGTTTTAAAACACAGCATTTTAAACGCAAACGCATTTGGTGCAAAAACGCGTTTAAACACGTTTAACCCCTTTCTGCCATCAGACGTACTATTGCGTCCATGGGGGGTGGGCCCTACTTCCCAAGGACGCAATAGTACGTCATATGCGATCGGCAGCGCTCACGGGGGGAGCGGCGCCGATCGCGGCCGGGTGTCAGCTGCCTATCGCAGCTGACATCCGGCACTATGTGCCAGGAGCGGTCACGGACCGCCCCCGGCACATTAACCCCCGGCACACCGCGATCAAAGATGATCGCGATGTGCCGGCGGTGCAGGGAAGCACCGCGCAGGGAGGGGGGCTCCCTGCGGGCTTCCCTGAGACCCCCGCAGCAACGCGATGTAATCGCGTTGCTGCGAGGGTCTTGCCGCCCTCCCTCCCTGCTCCAGGTCCCGGATCCAAGATGGCCGCGGATCCGGGTCCTGCAGGGAGGGAGGTGGCTTCACAGAGCCTGCTCAGAGCAGGCACTGTGAAGCCTGCACTGCTGCATGTCAGATCAGTGATCTGACAGAGTGCTGTGCAAACTGTCAGATCACTGATCTGTGATGTCCCCCCCTGGGACAAAGTAAAAAAGTAAAAAAAAAATTTTCCAAATGTGTAAAAAAAATAAAAAAAAAATATTCCTAAATAATGAAAAAAAAAAAAAAATATTCCCATAAATACATTTCTTCATCTAAATAAAAAAAAAAAAAAACAATAAAAGTACACATATTTAGTATCGCCGCGTCCGTATCGACTCGCCCTATAAAACTGGCACACTAGTCAACCCCTTCAGTAAACAACGTAAGAAAAAAAAAAAAAAAACGAGGCAAAAAACGACGTTTTGTTATCATACCGCCGAACAAAAAGTGGAATAACACGTGATCAAAAAGACAGATATAAACAACCATGGTACCGCTGAAAGCGTCATCTTGTCCCGCAAAAAACGAGCCACCATACAGCATCATCAGCAAAAAAATGAAAAAGTTATAGTCCTGAGAATAAAGCGATGCCAAAATAATTATTTTTTCTATAAAATAGTTTTTATCGTATAAAAGCGCCAAAACATAAAAAAATGATATAAATGAGATGTCGCTGTAATCGTACTGACCCGAAGAATAAAACTGCTTTATCAATTTTACCAAACGCGGAACGGTATAAACGCCTCCCCCAAAAGAAATTCATGAATAGCTGGTTTTTGGTCATTCTGTCTCACAAAAATCGGAATAAAAAGCGATCAAAAAATGTCACGTGCCCGAAAATGTTACCAATAAAAACGTCAACTCGTCGCGTAAAAAACAAGACCTCACATGACTGTGTGGACCAAAATATGGAAAAATTATAGCTCTCAAAATGTGGTAACGCAAAAAATATTTTTTGCAATAAAAAGCGTCTTTCAGTGTGTGACGGCTGCCAATCATAAAAATCCGCTAAAAAACCCGCTATAAAAGTAAATCAAACCCCCCTTCATCACCCCCTTAGTTAGGGAAAAATAAAAAAATGTATTTATTTCCATTTTCCCATTAGGGCTAGGGTTAGGGCTAGGGTTAGGGCTAGGGTTAGGGCTAGTGTTAGGGTTAGGGCTAGGGTTAGGGCTAGGGTTAGGGCTAGGGTTAGGGCTAGGGTTAGGGTTAGGGTTAGGGTTAGGGTTAGGGCTAGGGTTAGGGCTAGGGTTAGGGTTAGGGCTAGGGTTAGGGCTAGGGTTAGGGCTAGGGTTAGGGCTAGGGTTAGGGCTAGGGCTAGGGTTAGGGTTGGGGCTAGGGTTAGGGCTAGGGTTAGGGCTAGGGTTAGGGCTACAGTTAGGGTTGGGGCTAAAGTTACAGTTAGGGTTTAGATTACATTTACAGTTGGGAATAGGGTTGGGATTAGGGTTAAGGGTGTGTCAGGGTTAGAGGTGTGGTTAGGGTTACCGTTGGAATTAGGGTTAGGGGAGTGTTTGGATTAGGGTTTCAGTTATAATTGGGGGGTTTCCACTGTTTAGGCACATCAGGGGCTCTCCAAAAGCGACATGGCGTCCGATCTCAATTCCAGCCAATTCTGCGTTGAAAAAGTAAAACAGTGCTTCTTTCCTTCCGAGCTCACCCGTGTGCCCAAACAGGGGTTTACCCCAACATATGGGGTATCAGCGTACTCAGGACAAATAGGACAACAACTGTTGGGGTCCAATTTCTCCTGTTACCCTTGGGAAAATACAAAACTGGGGGCTAAAAATAATTTTTGTGGGAAAAAAAAGATTTTTTATTTTTACGGCTCTGCGTTATAAACTGTAGTGAAACACTTGGGGTTCAAAGTTCTCACAACACATCTAGATAAGTTCCCGGGGGGGTCTAGTTTCCAATATGGGGTCACTTGTGGGGGGTTTCTACTGTTTAGGTACATTAGGGGCTCTGCAAACGCAATGTGACGCCTGCAGACCATTCCATCTAAGTCTGCATTCAAATGGCACTCCTTCCCTTCCGAGCCCTCCCATGCGCCCAAACAGTGGTTTCCCCCCACATATGGGGTATCAGCGCACTCAGGACAAATTGGACAACACATTTTTGGGTCCAATTTCTCCTGTTACCCTCGGGAAAATACAAAACTGGGGGCTAAAAAATAATTTTTGTGGGAAAAAATTTTTGTTTTATTTTTACGGCTCTCCATTATAAACCTCTGTGAAGCCCTTGGTGGGTCAAAGCGCTCACCACACATCTAGATAAGTTCCTTAGGGGGTCTACTTTCCAAAATGGTGTCACTTGTGAGTGGTTTCTACTATTTAGGTACATTAGGGGCTCTGCAAACGCAACATGGCGTCTCATCTCAATTCCTGTCAATTTTGCATTGAAAAGTCAAACGGCGCTCCTTCCTTTCCGAGCTCTCCCATCCGCCCAAACAGTGGTTTACCCCCACATATGGGGTATCAGCGCACTCAGGACAAATTGTACAACAACTATTGGGGTCCAATTTCTTCTCTTACCCTTGGAAAAATAAAAAATTGGGGGCGAAAAGATAATTTTTGTGAAAAAATATGATTTTTTTATTTTTACGGTTCTGCATTATAAACTTCTGTGAAGCACTGGGTGGGTCAAAGTGCTCACCACACCTCTAGATAAGTTCCTTAGGGGGTCTACTTTCCAAAATGGTGTCACTTGTGGGGGGTTTCAATGTTTAGGCACATCAGTGGCTTTCCAAACGCAACATGGCATCCCATCTCAATTCCTGTCAATTTTGCATTGAAAAGTCAAACGGCGCTCCTTCCCTTCCGAGCTCTCCCATCCGCCCAAACAGTGGTTTACCCCCACATATGGGATATCAGCTTACTCAGGACAAATTGTACAACAACTATTGGGGTCCAATTTCTTCTCTTACCCTTGGAAAAATAAAAAATTGGGGGCGAAAAGATAATTTGTGTGAAAAAATATGATTTTTTATTTTTACGGTTCTACATTATAAACTTCTGTGAAGCACTTGGTGGGTGAAAGAGCTCACCACACCTCTATATAAGTTCCTTAGGGGGTCTACTTTCCAAAATGGTGTCACTTGTGGGGGGTTTCAATGTTTAGGCACATCAGGGGCTCTCCAAACGAAACATGGTGTCCCATCTCAATTCCTGTCAATTTTGCATTGAAAAGTCAAATGGCGCTCCTTCGCTTCCGAGCTGTGCCATGCGCCCAAACAGTGGTTTACCCCCACATGTGGGGTATTGGCGTACTCAGGACAAATTGTACAACAATGATTGCGGTCCATTTTCTCCTGTTACCCTTGGTAAAATAAAACAAATTGGAGCTGAATTAAATTTTTTGTGAAAAAAAGTTAAATGTTCATTTTTATTTAAACATTCAAAAAATTCTTGTGAAGCACCAGAAGGGTTAATAAACTTCTTGAATGTGGTTTTAAGCACCTTGAGGGGTGTAGTTTTTAGAATGGTGTCACACTTGGGTATTTTCTATCATATAGACCCCTCAAAATGACTTCAAATGAGATGTGGTCCCTAAAAAAAAATGGTGTTGTAGAAATGAGAAATTGCTGGTCAAATTTTCACCCTTATAACTCCCTAACAAAAAAAAATTTTGGTTCCAAAATTGTGCTGATGTAAAGTAGACATGTGGGAAATGTTACTTATTAAGTATTTTGTGTGACATATATCTGTGATTTAATTGCATAAAAATTCAAAGTTGGAAAATTGCGAAATTTTCATAATTTTCGCCAAATTTCCGTTTTTTTCACAAATAAACGCAGGTACTATCAAAGAATTTTTACCATTGTCATGAAGTACAATATGTCACGAGAAAACAATGTCAGATTCACTGGGATCCGTTGAAGCGTTCCAGAGTTATAACCTCATAAAGGGACAGTGGTCAGAATTGTAAAAATTGGCCCGGTCATTAACGTGCAAACCACCCTTGGGGGTAAAGGGGTTAAACGCAGTGTTTTTAAAGCGCATGCGTTTTTTGCGTTTAAACGCGTTTTTCCTGCGTTTGCGTTTTTGAAACGCATGATAGGAAGTGTGTGACAGCTGCCAATCATCAAAATCAACTAGAAAACCCACCATAAACATAAATACTTAGGGTATAAATCTAACCCTAACCCTAACCCTAGGGATCCTAACCCTAACACAAACCCTAACCCTAGGGATCCTAACCCTAACCCTAACACAAACCCTAACCCTAACCCTAGGGATCCTAACCCTAACACAAACCCTAACCATAACCCTAACACAAACTCTAACCCTAACCCAAATTCTAACCCAAACTGTAAAACAAACTCTAACCCAAACTCTAACCCAAACTCTAACACAAACTCTAGCACAAACCCTAACACAAATCCTAACCCTAACCCAAACTCTAACCCTAACCCAAGGGATCCTAACCCTAACCCTAACACAAACCCTAACCCTAACCCTAGGAATCCTAACCCTAACACAAACCCTAACCCTAGGGATCCTAACCCTAACCCTAACACAAACCCTAACCCTAACCCTAACCCTAGGGATCCTATCCCTAACACAAACCCTAACCCTAACCCTAGGGATCCTAACCTCAACCCTAACACAAACTCTACCCCTAACCCTAACACAAACCCTAACCCTAACCCTAGGGATCCTAACCCTAACACTAACCCTAACCATAACCCTAGGGATCCTAACCCTAACCCTAACACGAACCCTAACCCTAACCCTAGGGATCCTAACCCTAACACAAACCCTAACCCTAACACAAACTCTAACTCTAACCCTAACCCAAACCCTAACCCTAACCCTAGGGATCCTAACCCTAACCCTAACCCTAACACAAACCCTAACCCTAACACAAACTCTAACCCTAACACAAACCCTAACCCTAACCCTAACCCTAGGGATCCTAACCCTAACACAAACACTAACCCTAACCCTAGGGATCCTAACCCTAACCCTAACACAAACCCTTACCCTAACCCTAGGGATCCTAACCCTAACCCTAACACAAACTCTAACCCTAACCCTAACACAAACCCTAATCCTAACCCCAACCCTAGGGATCCTAACCCTAACACAAACCCTAACCCTAACCCTAGGGATCCTAACCCTAACCCTAACACAAACCTTTGGTCTGGGGGAAAATGTGTGTAAATGGGTTAGTAACTGGCTTAGTGATAGAAAGCAGAGGGTGGTTATAAATGGTATAGTCTCTAACTGGGTCGCCGTGACCAGTGGGGAACCGCAGGGGTCAGTATTGGGACCTGTTCTCTTCAACATATTCATTAATGATCTGGTAGAAGGTTTACACAGTAAAATATCGATATTTGCAGATGATACAAAACTATGTAAAGCAGGTAATACAAGAGAAGATAGTATTCTGCTACAGATGGATCTGGATAGGTTGGAAACTTGGGCTGAAAGGTGGCAGATGAGGTTTAACAATGATAAATGTAAGGTTATACACATGGGAAGAAGGAATCAATATCACCATTACACACTGAACGGGAAACCACTGGGTAAATCTGACAGGGAGAAGGACTTGGGGATCCTAGTTAATGATAAACTTACCTGGAGCAGCCAGTGCCAGGCAGCAGCTGCCAAGGCAAACAGGATCATGGGGTGCATTAAAAGAGGTCTGGATACACATGATGAGAGCATTATACTGCCTCTGTACAAATCCCTAGTTAGACCGCACATGGAGTACTGTGTCCCGTTTTGGGCACCGGTGCTCAGGAAGGATATAATGGAACTAGAGAGAGTACAAAGGAGGGCAACAAAATTAATAAAGGGGATGGGAGAACTACAATACCTAGATAGATTAGCAAAATTAGGATTATTTAGTCTAGAAAAAAGAAGACTGAGAGGTGATCTAATAACCATGTATAAGTATATAAGGGGACAATACAAATATCTCGCTGAGGATCTGTTTATACCAAGGAAGGTGACGGGCACAAGGGGGCATTCTTTGCGTCTGGAGGAGAGAAGGTTTTTCCACCAACATAGAAGAGGATTCTTTACTGTTAGGGCAGTGAGAATCTGGAATTGCTTGCCTGGGGAGATGGTGATGGCGAACTCAGTCAAGGGGTTCAAGAGAGGCCTGGATGTCTTCCTGGAGCAGAACAATATTATATCATACAATTATTAGATTCTGTAGAAGGACGTAAATCTGGGGATTTATTATGATGGAATATAGGCTGAACTGGATGGACAAATGTCTTTTTTCGGCCTTACTAACTATGTTACTATGTTACTATATGTTACTATGTAAACCCTAACCCTAACGCAATCTCTAACCCTAACCCTAACACAAACCCTAACCCTAACCCTAACCCTAGGGATCCTAACCCTAACACAAACCCTAACCCTAACCCTAGGGATCCTAACCCTAACCCTAACACAAACTCTAACCCTAACCCTAACCCTAACATAAACCCTAACCCTAGGGATCCTAACCCTAACCCCAACCCTAACACAAACTCTAACCCTAACCCTAACACAAACTCTAACACTAAATCTAACCCTAACACAAACCCTAACCCTAACCCTAACCCGAGGGATCCTAACCCTAACCCTAACACAAACCCTAACCCTAACCCTAAAACACAAACTCTAACCCTAGGGATCCTAACCCTAACACAAACCCTAACTCTAACCGTAACCCTAATGCTAACCCTAAGGGATCCTAACCCTAACCCTAGGGGTTAGGGTTAGGATCCCTAGGGTTAGGGTTAGGATCCCTAGGGTTAGGGTTAGGGCTAGGGTTTGTGTTACAGTTTGTGTTACAGTTTGTGTTACAGTTTGTGTTACAGTTTGTGTTTTAGGGTTAGGGTTAGGGTTTGTGTTAGGGTTAGGGTTAGGATCCCTAGGGTTAAGGTTAGGGTTAGGGTTAGAGTTTGTGTTACAGTTTGTGTTACAGTTTGTGTTACAGTTTGTGTTTTAGGGTTAGGGTTAGGGTTTGTGTTAGGGTTAGGATTAGGATCCCTAGGGTTAGGGCTAGGGTTAGGGTTAGGGCTAGGGTTAGGGTTAGGGTTTGTGTTAGGGTTAGGGTTAGGATCCCTAGGGTTAGGGTTAGGGTTAGGGTTTGTGTTAGAGTTTATGTTAGACTTTGTGTTAGAGTTTGTGTTACAGTTTGTGTTACAGTTTGTGTTACAGTTTGTGTTTTAGGGTTAGGGTTAGGGTTTGTGTTAGGGTTAGGATTAGGATCCCTAGGGTTAGGGTTAGGGTTAGGGTTTGTGTTAGAGTTAGGGTTAGGGTTAGGGTTAGGGTTTGTGTTAGGGTTAGGGTTAGGATCCCAAGGGTTAGGGTTAGGGCTAGGGTTAGGGTTAGGGTTAGGGTTAGGGCTAGGGTTAGGGTTAGGGCTAGGGTTAGGTTTAGGGTTTGTGTTAGGGTTAGGGTTAGGATCCCTAGGGTTAGGGTTAGGGATTATGTTAGAGTTTGTGTTAGAGTTTGTGTTAGAGTTTGTGTTACAGTTTGTGTTACAGTTTGTGTTACAGTTTGTGTTTTAGGGTTAGGGTTAGGGTTAGGGTTTGTGTTAGGGTTAGGATTAGGATCCCTAGGGTTAGGGTTAGGGCTAGGGTTAGGGTTAGGGCTAGGGTTAGGGTTAGGGTTTGTGTTAGGGTTAGGGTTAGGATCCCCAGGGTTAGGGTTAGGGTTAGGGTTCGTGTTAGAGTTTGTGTTACAGTTTGTGTTACAGTTTGTGTTTTAGGGTTAGGGTTAGAGTTTGTGTTAGGGTTAGGATCCCTAGGCTTAGGGTTAGGGTTAGGGTTTGTGTTAGGGTTAGGGTTAGGATCCCTAGGGTTAGGGTTAGAGTTTGTGTTACAGTTTGTGTTACAGTTTGTGTTAGAGTTTGTGTTAGAGTTTGTGTTAGAGTTTGTGTTACAGTTTGGGTTACAGTTTGGGTTAGAGTTTGTGTTTTAGGGTTAGGGTTGGGGGATGGCTTATAAGTGTGTATTCTTGTGTTTTTCTATAAAAACGCATGCGTTTAAAAACGCATGTGCTTAAAAATGCATGCGTTTACATAGACATCAATGGTTTTTTTTACCGCGAAAAAACGCATGCGTTTTTTTCGCGGCAAAAAACGCCGCTAAACGCCACTAAAATTACTACATGTTGCATTTCTGCAACAAAACGCATACAGTGAAAAAACGCATGCGTTGCAAAAACGCGTCAAAATGCATGCAAAAAACGCATGCGTTTTTAATGTTAAGTATAGGGGAAAAAACGCATGCGGTTTTTTGCGGTTTTTACCGCAAAAACGCAAAAAAATGCAAATGTGAAACCACCCTAAGACACATATTATTAATGTTGTAATTCCACAATTAACTACACACCAAAGGCGTAATACAACAGAGCTCAAAGTTGGAAACGCCAAATGTCAGGGGTTCACGCTGTACCTGGATGGACGCGTGCGCGCGGGGGCCGCTGCCTCTCTCTATCAGCTGTGCAGCCGTATGCTTCCTTAGCCACCATTTACCCCTATTCTCTAGTCCCTCAAGGTCCGTTCTTGACTCATTGCGCGTGCGCTGTTTTGCGCATGCGCGCTTTGTCTTGGGCGGACATCTTTGGGACATATGCCCTGACTTCTTTTTTCATACAGCGCAGGCGCCGGCGCTTGGGGTTCTGGGCCGGGCGCTTCCTGCTTGCGCTGTGGCCGTCTGTGGCGTACTGCGCGTGCGCCGCTGGGCGCATGCGCGCTGTGCCTGGACGGGCACTTGCGCACGGGAGCCGCAACCTTCCTCCTTTCACTGCGCAGCTGCGGGCGTCTATAGCCACTTCCGGCCTCCATGTGTTTACCGGCTTTTGGATATCTACCCTGCTACCTCTGGTCTCCAGCTGTGCCTGGTCTACTAATCATTGTAAAGGTATTTAAGGACACACTTTGGTCACTGCATGCATTGCCCCTGAGGAAGCCAGTATCACTGGCGATACGCGTTGGGCATTTTTGCCCAGTGTCAACCCTCCTTTTGCCAACACCCGCTTATTGCACGGATGTGCCTCACAGAGACTCTATTTTGGAAGCCTTGCCTACAACGTCAGGTTGTATAGGATGTTATAGTGTGGGTATTTCAGCCTTAGGGAGTTTCCCCCCCCTTATAGGTAAACATTCTACCCTTAACCCCTGACATTTGGCGTTTCCAACTTTGAGCTCTGTTGTATTACACCTTTGGTGTGTAGTTAATTGTGGATTTACAACATTAATAATATGTGTCTTATTTGCATATATATAGGGTGACACTGTCGTATGACCTCATTACAGGTCTGATGACTTTTGTTGTGTTTTACAACTTTAAATGTTTTTAATTGTCCTTGTGCAGTGTTTAAGTGTGTTATAATAAACTTATATAATTTTTGATTTATTTGTGTGGCGATCCCTTTAATATGCATGCTACCCCTTTTCTCTTTGGTTCTATGTTGATTTAGTTTTCATTGTCGCAGCTGAATGAATTACATCTGTTAGCCAGCTTGATTACATGTAAGGATTCACTAGCAACGAGGCAACCCCCACATGTACTTATGCTGGCTAGTAGCTGTAAATCATGCAGCTGCGTCAACAAAAACTAAATCTCCAAGCACTAAAAAATACTCAGAGACCCCTGAGCATGCTCAGGAAATCTTGAGCAACGAGTACACTCGCTTATCACTACGCGGCACCCATAATGCATGAAGGAAAAAGAAAGGGCTAAACTGTATGCTAATATTCACCAGGGCATTGATATATTTTTTGTGATATATTCCTTCTTTTAAGGTACTGTATTTTGCCTACTGGTTGTCTATTAGGGTTTAGGGTTAAAAAGTCCATTTTTCTTATTCCCTTACCCACATCATTTTGCACATTGCATCACTAGAGTGAGTGATGTTTTACATATTGACTTTTCGGTGTGACGTTTGTTATATGTGTTAGGGCTAGCGGAACGCACCGAGAAAATAGAGATGTTTATTATAAATGGTGCGTTTGCAGCCCGGGGTCCACCGTGCAGGTGGAACCTGCTGCTAGCGAATGGCGGCACTGTTTGGCGGCATAGACTAGCTCTGTTACTCCACAGAGTAGCCGTGAAAGGGAAGCACTGTGCCCTGTTAGCCTCACAGGAGCACAAGCTTACTGCCAAGCTGATAGTAGTCAGTGGTTATGCAATATGAAACCTCCTCACCGGAGAAGCCGGTATTCTAGGGGCTTATTTCAGCCGGGTCCCTGAACACACTCATAAAATTTCCTCACCGGAGGTGCCGGTATTCTAGGGGCTTATTTCAGCCGGGTCCCTGAACACACTCATGCATAACCACACTGGCGCAAAGCACATATATGAATTGACACTAGCGCATGGCCGTCCGGCCATGCGAGCCTTGTATAGCTGCAGCAAGTAAAAAACCTTCCTAAAAGGACCAATGAGAGACTGCTGTACCTGAGCATGTGACCCTAAATCTCCACTGAGAGATCTTGCCCTGGGCATGCTCAGTGTGTGCAAAGCAAGACTTAGTGCTAGCACTTAAAGGACCTTCCCGAAAGGACCAATGGACTTAACTGCAGTATCTGACCATGTGACGCTCGATCTCTACTGAGAGATCTTACTCAGGACATGCTCAGAATGAGAAAAGCAGGACTTAGTCCCAGAAGCGTCTGCTCGCCGCTGCCCAGCACTAACTTCAATGGCAGAGGCCGGAAAAGCAGCAGTAACTCTTTTTACAGAGTGGGACTGAGCAAGACGCTGGGACTGACATCTCCGCTGAGCAGGCTCCACTGCAGCAGGAGAAGAATGGGAGACCGCAGCAGAGATGGCCCGAGATTCCCCCTGTGCAGAGGCGGTAACTCGACCCCTAACATTACCCCCCCTCCTAGGGCCCCCCCTCCTTGGGCCTCGCTACGCTCCAAGGCGGCAATGAGCTGCGGAGCCCGAATGTGCTCAGCAGGCTCCCAGGACCTGTCCTCAGGACCATAACCCTTCCAATCCACCAAATAAAACTTTTTGCCACGTACCACCTTGCACCCCAAAATAGCATTCACCTCGTAATTATCCGTAGACAAACCCGATGTCCCAGCAGATGACTCGGAAAACCAGGGCATGTATACGGGTTTCAAGAGGGACACATGAAAGGTGTCGGTGATACCCAGGCATGGCGGAAGGGCCAAACGATAGACCACAGGATTAACCTGTTCGAGAACCTTGAAAGGACCCAAGTAGCGAGGTGCAAACTTGGTGGACTCAACTCGCAGCCTAATGTTACGGGCGGAAAGCCACACCAAGTCGCCAGAAGTAAAGGTCGCAGCGGGGCGCTGATGTGCATCAGCGGAGGACCTCATTCTCTCCTTGGAGGCCCGAATGGCATCCTGTGTGCGGTCCCAAATATCCCGTGCCTCCACAGCCCAGTCTGCCACCCTGGAGTCGGCGGAAGACACGGGCATAGGCACAGGTAACCACGGATGCTGACCATAGTTGAGGAGGAATGGGGTTTGTCCAGTGGAGTCGGCTACGGCGTTGTTCAGTGCAAACTCTGCCCATGATAGCAAGGATGTCCAGTCATCCTGCCTGGCTGAGACAAAATGTCGCAGATATGTGACCAAGGTCTGGTTGGCCCTCTCTACCAACCCATTCGTCTCGGGATGATATGCGGAAGAGAGATTTAACTCATTGCTGAGAAGATGACAAAGCTATCTCCAGAACCGAGACGCAAACTGGAGACCCCGGTCACTGACAATTTTGTCTGGCATACCGTGTAGGCGGAAGATGTGTTTAACCCTCCGTCAGGAACAATGGATCTGACAGGTGCAGCACTTCTACTTTCATTTCTCCCTCTCACCAGATTTTCAGGAAATCCCCTCCCTCTAGATAGTCTTCTGGCTCTAGCTGCTGTGTGAAACCTGATATCACAGTTGGTCTGCAGAGCTTCAGGAAGGAAGATATAGCTGTGCTGGCTTCTCAGGCTCATTGGTCCCAAACACATCACACTTTATAAGGTTGGTATGTAATGTTTTTAGTCATTACTATTGTTTATTTAGCTTGTTTTATGAATGGATAGAGAAAGGTTTGTGGATATTTCATATAAATAAGGCGTTACTTGATATCATTGGGGGCTATTTGGTGGGAGTTTTGAAATTTGTGTATATCAAAGTTATTACTTTTATGTTGAGTAAATGGGTTTGTTTTGCACCTGATAATGTGTAGTCTCTTTTATTACATCCCTATGAAAGTCTATGATCACTTTTAGATCACTGAAATTGAGAAAATTAGATATTCTAGGCATTTTTCTAGCCTGCGCTTGACAGGCACACTGTTCCATTACGAGTTAGTGCGAATATTGTTCCTAACGGAGGGTTAATGAACAACGCTGCCAAGGCCTGTGCAGAAGGTAACTGTGGTAGCAGCACCAAATGCACCATTTTCGAGAAATGATCAGTGATGACCCAAGTGATGGTACAGCCGCGAGACTTGGGTAAACCCACAACAAAGTCCATCCCGACCATCTCCCAGGGCCTGTCTGCCACCGACAAGGGATAGAGTAACCAAGCTGGCCGTTATTTTTGGCGCAGGAGACACACGCCTGAATATAATCTCTGACATCCCGAACCATATGTGGCCACCAGTACGTCCTCGCCAGCAGCTCAGATGTCCTCTTTGTCCCAAAGTGTCCACCCACCCTGGACGAATGAGCCCAAGAGAGAACCTCTGGTCACAAATTAATGGGCACAAAAGTCTTGCCTGGGGGCACAGACTCTAGCGAAACCGGCGCTACGGTTCTCAGGCTCTCTGAAGGGACAATAAGCCGAGGCTCCCCTTCCTCCTCCTCAGATGACACAACAGAGCAAGAGAGAGCGTCAGCACGAATGTTCTTATTCCCAGTGAGAAAATGAGGGGTGAAGTGGAACCGGGAGAAGAACAAGGACCATCTGGCCTGGCGAGAATTTATCCGCTGGGCTGTTTGCAGATATAACAAATTTTTGTGGTCCGTGAAGACCTGAAAGGGAAAACGAGCCCCCTCCAAAAGATGTCTCCATTCCGAGAAAGCTAGCTTCATCGCTAGCAACTCCCTGTCCTCAAAGGAATAATTCCTCTCCGCAGGTGTGAAGGTCTTGGAGAAGAAGAAGCACGGATGCTTCCGACCTTGAGCATCCTTTTGGAAGAGGACTGCTCCTGCACCAATGGAAGAGGCATCCACCTCCATTATGAACGGCTTATCAACATCGGAACGATGTAGGATGGGAGCACTAGCAAAATGGGACTTAATAGAAGAAAAGGCCCTGGAGACCTCTTCTGACCACAATTTGGGATTTGCTCCCTTCTTGGTGAGGGCTACCAAGGGAGCTACCAAAGTTGAGAAGTGGGGAATGAACTGGTGGTAATAATTAATGAACCCCATAAAGCGCTGCACAGCTTTAAGAGAAAGGGGTTCTTGCCAGTCCATCACAGCCTGTAGTTTGGCAGGATCCATAGCCAATCCCTGGGCGGAGATGATATAGCCCAGGAAAGATAAAGACTCCTGCTCAAACATACACTTCTCCAACTTTGCATAGAGAGAATTTGCCCGTAAGAGGTCGAAGACTCTGCCAACCTCTCTCCGGTGGGAGTCAATATCTGGAGAAAAGATGAGAATATCATCCAGATAGACTATGACCGAGGTGGAAAGCATATCCCGGAAGATGTCGTTGACAAAGTCGTGGAAAATGGCTGGGGCATTACAGAGCCCGAAGGGCATCACAAGATACTTATAGTGCCCATCTCTGGTGTTAAACGCCGTCTTCCATTCGTCCCCCTCACGGATGCAAATCAGGTTATAAGCACCCCGCAGATCTAATTTGGTAAATACCTTAGCTCCCGGTAGCCTATCAAAAAGCTCAGAAATCAGCGGCAGCGGATACTTATTCTTAACGGTGATGGGGTTAAGACCCCTGTAATCTATGCAAGGACGCAATTCTCCGTTCTTCTTCTGCACAAAGAAGAATCCTGCCCCTGCTGGTGACACTGACTTCTAAATGAACCCTCTTGCCAAATTCTCCTGGATGTATTGGGACATGGCCTCCGTTTCCGGAAGAGAGAGGGGATAGACACGTCCCTGAGGAGGTTCTTCTCCAGGCAAGAGATCTATAGGACAGTCATAGGGACGGTGAGGCAGAGGGGTCTCTGCAGCCTTTTTGGAGAAGACCAATAGTATTTGGGAAGAGAAGAGAGATCTGCGGGTATCTCAGTGGTGGAAACCTGAACGCACTCTTTCACACATCTGCCCTTACAGGATTCACTCCAACCCAATATCCTCCAGAGGTCCACTCAATATGTGGGGAGTGGAAACGAAGCCAGGGTATTCCCAGCAGAATCTCATCCATTTTTTCGGGAAGGACAAGAAGGGAAATTGTCTCCTGGTGGGATGGGGACATAGCTAACGTGAAAGGGACAGTCTGGTGTGTGATCTGAGATAGAAGTGTTGACCCGTTCACTACTCTATCAGTCACCGGTTTGGCGAGCATCACCAGAGGTATTGCATGGCACAGAGCAAAAGCCGAAGACATGAAATTCCCCTCTGCTCCAGAGTCCACACAAAGCTCGACTGTTAGAGAGTAAGAGACTAATATGATTGTCCCCTTGAAGGACAGCTTGGAGGAAAATGCCGCTGTGTCTAGAGAACCTCCTCCAACGGTTACTAGATTGTTTACCCAATCGTCGTGGACACTTATTGGCATAATGTCCTTCTTGCTGGCAATTTCTGCAAACCATGGGTACTCGAGCAGTCCGAGACCTAGGTCCCGCTCGAGAAACCTCTATGGCCTCATGGGAGTCGGACGTCTGAATGGAAGATTCTAGAGGTCGGGCAAAGGTGGGAGCCAGCCGAAACCTCTGCCTACACTGGGCCCGCTCCAACTTCCGCTCGTTAAAACGGAGGTCGATGCGGGTAGAAATAGAAATAAGCTCCTCCAGTGTGGCGGGAATCTCCCTGGTGGCCAAGGCATCCTTCACATGGTCTGCCAGTCCTCTCCAGAACATCAGAATAAGGAATTTATCCAGCCACTCCAGCTCAGAGACCAGAGTCCGGAATTGGACAGCGAACTGGCTGACCATGGACGAACCCTGTGTTGTTGCCAACAATTGGAGCACGGTATCGTGGGTGACATGAGGTCCCAAAAAGACCTGTTTCAGAGCATCCAGGAAGAGAGGAGCACTGTGCAACACACGATCATTGCGCTCCCATAGCGGCATTGCCCACTCCAATGCTCTGCCCGACAAAAGGGATAAAATAAATCCCACTTTCGCCCATTCCGTAGGAAAACGTGCAGCCAGAAGCTCAAGATGTATGGAGCACTGACTTACGAATCCCTGACATTGCTTACAGTCACCAGCAAACTTGTCTGGAAGTAGGAGATGGGATAAAGTCGGAGCAGGGGTGGCAGAGGACAAACTGTCTGCAGTTACACTTGCAGCCTGAACAGCATCCACAGCTGAGGTTGTGCACTCGAGAGCCGCCAACCTACTCTCCAGCTGCTGGATGTACCGCTGTAAATGCTGATCGTCCGCCATTTACTAGCCAGAGCCTTGCGCTAGTGTACTGTTAGGGCTAGCGGAATGCACCAAGAAATTAGAGATGTTTAGTATAAATGGTGCGTTCACAGCCCGGGGTCCACCGTGCATGAGGAACCTGCTGCTAGCGAATGGCGGCACTGTTTGGCGGTATAGACTAGCTCTGTTACTCCACAGAGTAGCCATGAAAGGGAAGCACTGCACCCTGTTAGCCTCACAGGAGCACAAGCTTACTGCCAAGCTGATAGCAGTCAGTGGTTATGCAACATGCAATCTCCTCACCGGAGAAGCCGGTAATCTAGGGGCTTATTTCAGCCGGGTCCCTGAACACACTCATACAATCTCCTCACTGGAGGTGCCGGTATTCTAGGGGCTTATTTCAGCCGGGTCCCTAAACACACTCATGCATAACCACACTGGCGCAAAGCACATATATGAATTGACACTAGCGCATGGCCGTCCGGCCATGCGAGCCTTATATAGCTCACCTACTGTATTCTCACCCATCCCTTGTAGATTGTGAGCCTTCGCGGGCAGGGTCCTCATTCCTCCTGTACCAGTTATGACTTGTATTGTTTAAGATTATTGTACTTGTTTTTATTATGTATACCCCTCCTCACATGTAAAGCGCCAAGGAATAAATGGCGCTATAACAATAAATAATAATAATAATAATAATAATAATAATAGCTGTAGCAAGTAAAAGACCTTCCTAAAAGGACCAATGAGAGACTGCCATACCTGAGAATGTGACCTTAAATCTCCACTGAGAGATCTTGCCCTGGGCATGCTCAGTGTGTGCAAAGCAGGACTTAGTCCTAGCACTTAAAGGACCTTCCCGAAAGGACCAATGGACTTAACTGCAGTATCTGACCATGTGACGCTCGATCTCCACTGAGAAATCTTACTCAGGGCATGCTCAGAATGAGAAAAGCAGGACTTAGTCCCAGAAGCGTCTGCTCGCCGCTGCCCAGCACTAACTTCAATGGCAGAGGCCGGAAAAGCAGCAGTAACTCTTTGTACAGAGTGGGACTGAGCAAGATGCTGGGACCGACGTCTCCGCTGAGCAGGCTCCACTGCGGCAGGAGAAGAATGGGAGACTGCAGCGGAGATGGCCCGAGATTCCCCCTGTGCAGAGGCGGGAACTCGACCCCTAACAATATGTTTGTTTGTTCATGAACCCCTTCGGTTCTTTTATGGTGGAATATTAAAAGTTACATTTTATTTGCTACCTTGCTTTCCTAACACATGGCCCCTAATTTATCCAAAGTAAGAAACATGTTAGAGCTCTTGAAGGACAATTATTTTTTTTCCATATATGGCCTTGGAAGATTTTGTACTGATTCTCGAATTGTAATGTAGTGCTCAAGAGGGTGCCAAAAAGGTACGATCCAGGACCATGTTACTCTCATAGTATTGTTTAATGCTACTAGATAAGATATACTAGAATTCACTTCTCTTTTTGTGCTGGCACTTATCATTATTATTAAGTGTACACCGTTCAGGTTTATTCATATTTATGAAACGGTTGGTCACTTTTAGCTTTTATATTTTTAAACTAATGTAAGTTTGGCATTCATATTTCATTTTTTTTTTTAACAAAAAGAGTTAAGATTAAACCAAATGCTATTTTTGTGTCTCTCAATTATAAAAAGAGAGACAATTTGTTAATCTGGTTAACTGATCGATTGCCAAAGAACTCTACAAATTGTTATTTTATCATTTATATATTTATATACTAATTACATGATAACGTTTTATATTATGATTATTCAAATAAAGTCATTAATATGAAACAATTTATGAAATAAAAACTGAATAACAAAAATAAATGTTCCAAAGGGGTTAAAAGTTATGATTGATTTGAGATGTTTAGTTGGGAAGGTTATGAAGATAAAAGAGGAGGGAGGGTTTTTTTTATAATTTCTTGTGCCTTTTAGTTTTATTGTTGGTGGGATTGTTAATGAGTTATGTATTGTTATTACTCTTAGACTTTAATAAATAAAAGATTTAGTAACTTAGTATATCTAAATGTAAATACTAATGACAATACACACTGGTGCTCAAATATGCTGTTGAGGCTGCTGGCACCTTGGCATTCTCCGTGTGCAATCCTGCCCACACAAGAAAAATGTCTATGTTAAACTAAAAAGGCTGCCGCACTACTCATATAAAATGACAATGTGCATAAGTGAAAAACTGATGCAGAGGAATAAAGGGCAACTACAAACTTTGCTATCAGATACATAATGTAGCACTTACTCTAGCGTGCCTGGAAATGCTGCCTGGAAATGCTGACCATCTCCTGCATCTCAATGAGCAGCTCTTGGGTATGGTGAGCAGTGGTGAGGATCGCTGGCTTTTAAGGTAGTCTGATTTAATGTTGTATTTACTCTCATTGGTGCAGCTCCACCTAACCCGTGTGAATTGGCCCCTAGGGTTGTTGGTGAGCCATACAGGTAGATAGTAGCTGCTAGTGTGAAGAAAACTATTGGAGGCAACCTCCTTATGATGACATTTCGTTATCAGAGTGTTATTGCCCACACAAATATTTAAATCCTAAAAATTCACGTTATTATTACTTATGGTTGGAATGAATTCCAGGCCAAAACGTTACGTCACGCCACAGGATATTTATCCTCCTTTTTCACTTTGCACCAGCACTTTTGTTGAGTGTATTTATCTATGTATGTATTCCTTCTTTATCACAATTTATACAGCAATTGTTTATATATATATTTTTGTTGGTTTACACTTTGCTACACATATGGTTGTTTGATAATTATTGTTTTGTCTGTTATGACCTGGTGGTTAGGAGCACCCGGAATGACCTAATAGTTAAAACTCACACAGGACAAGCTCTGGGATGTGGGAGCTCTGCTGACCGCAATCCCTAATCCTATCACACACACTAGAAATAGCCGTGGAGCGCTCCTGACTCTACCTAGGTGCCTCGTCACAGCCTAAGAGCTAGCTAGCCCTAGAGAGAGAAAATATAGCCTACCTTGCCTCAGAGAAATTCCCCAAAGGAAAAGGCAGCCCCCCACATATATTGACTGTGAGTAAAGATGAAAGTCACAAACGCAGAAATGAAACAGGTTTCAGCAAAAGGAGGCCAGACTTACTAAATAGACAGAGGATAGGAAAGGTAGCTTTGCGATCAGCACAAAAACCTACAAAAGACCACGCAGAGTGTGCAAAAAGACCTCCGCACCGACTAACGGTGCGGTGATGCCACCCTGCATCCCAGAGCTTCCAGCTAGCAAGACAAAATCATGATATCCAGCTGGACAAGAAAACAATGAACGAATTATATACTATCAGGAACTTAGCTTCTGCTGGAGTAGACAGGTCACCAGAAAGATCCAAGAGCGAACTGAACCAATGCAGAAACATAGACAGCTGGCATGGAGTAACGATCTAAGTGGGGTTAAATAGAGCAGCCAGCCAACGGATAAACCACGTCACCTGTGTAAGGAACCTCAGAAGCAGCAGCTCCACTCACAGCCACCAGAGGGAGTCCGTGGACAGAACTCACCGAAGTACCATTCACGACCACAGGAGGGGGTTCGACAACAGAATTCACAACATTTGTCACTCAGTACAATCCTTTTATGGTCCTTCTAGTTACCCATGCTGCTATACAATTTTTTTGCTGCTATAAGTGGTAGACGGTCTCTGTGGTCTCCTTTTAGTTAATTATTGCTGCAGCTATACTTACAAATAATTTTCTAGCATATTTTACCTGGTGTGGTGGTCTCTCACGTATTTTAAATATTTTAATCTAACATACTCTTTACACAAATCATGTGCTATTATTCATGTGGGCACCTTTTTTGCTTGCAGTGCTATATACTATTACCATTAATAATAAAGGTATTTTAACCTTTTGTTCGGACTTTTTTCTTTGGGTCTATAGTTGTGCTCAAGGGAGGATAATAAGCAGACACTCAGCATTTATTTATTTATTTTATTGAGGTATGAATCAGTGGCAGTCTAAAACCACAGGAATAAAAGTGGTCTAAAACCACTCCTCATCATATCTAAGCTCCACGCCTTCATTGGGACAAGGAGATGGTCAGCATTTCCCAGCACTCATGTAGCTGCCCTTCATTCCTCTGCAGCAGTTTTTCACTTATGCACATTGTGATTTTATATGAGTAGCGTAGCAGTCTTTTTAGTTTGACATACATATAAATGTAGTTGTTTACACTTAGTTGATGTTAAAAATTACATACATAAATTCTATATTCATGTTTTCTTTTCAAGACCTGTGTAGGCAATAACTACCTGCGAGATAAAGGTGTTAAAGCAGCCTAGAAAACAAATCGGGCAGCAAACATATAGCAGATGGTATTGCCATGCATTAAGTTATAACCTGTTAAATTTAGACACTACATCTAATTGTAAAATATAATTTCTTTTTTTATTGCCATTAAAGACTAAATTGACAAATGACTTATTAGTAAAATGAAACCGTTTAAATAACACATTAGCAAATATGATCTAATTATCAAACTACTTAAATATTACTTTTGAGATTAGGTGCCAGAACTAAATTGTGAAAATTAATGCTAAAAGAAAATCAAAGAATACAATTATGACAATAACAATTACTAATATTATTTTGTTTGTGTAATTCATAGTTTGGGTGTAATATAGAATTTCATTTTTGTAGGACCCTCAGCACCACAAAAGAAAAATGAGATGGTAGGTCTTGCTGCAGTATAAATTTATCTTGATCAGGCAAGGAGTCAAAAATAGATATCGTCCAATGTTTTAACTGGAAGTGGCCTTTGTCATGCACATCTTTTTGGAACAATAGCCGGAAATCAGGAAATGAGGCAAGCAGGGTAAAAGCCTTATACCATTTTTTACTAATGCATTTTGTTAGGAGTCGAGTTCCAGGCTCTGCTGTTGTAGCCTGCACTGGTCAGCGGCGAGTAGGCTTTTCTGGGACTAAGTCCTGCTTTGCACACACTGAGCATGCCCACCGGAGGACCTCTCATTGGTGGTTGGTGGTGACACGCTTAGGCCCTGTAGCAGCTCCCATTGGACCACTAGGAAGGTCCTTGTCTGCTGCAGTTATAAAAGGTTCGCATGGCCGCATGGCTATGCGCTAGTACCAACCTGTGTTATGAGCTTTGCTACCTGGTGGTCATGTCTGCATGTGGTTAGGGTTGGCTGAAATAAGTCCCTAGAATACCGGCACCTCCTGTGAGGAGTTGTTTGTGTGCTATGCTGACTGCATGACCACTCTTTGCTTTGCTCAGTTAGTTAGCTGTGATCCTCTATGAGGTTAACAGGGCACAGCGTTTTCATATCTTTGTGATTCTGTGAAGTTAACAGAGTTCACTTATACCGCCATATAGTGCCGCCAATTACTTTGCAGCAGATATCTCTGCACGGTGGACCCCGGGCTGCGAACGTACCTTGTTGTTTCCTTCCTATACTCGGTGCATTCCGCTAGCCCTAACACATTTTTATCTCTTTTTATTCCATGTTAACAAGAAATAGATAATTATTTACTTTATTGTTTTTTTTATATTTTTTTGCTTTATGGGACAAATAAATTTACAGTTTTATATTTCAGATCGTTAGGGACACGGCAGTAAAAATTATGTGTACAGTTTTTGTTTATTCTTACAGAAATACTATTTTTGTCATAACCTGATTGCATTTTTTGTGTGAATTTTTTTACATTTCTACAAATATTTTTTTTTTACATTTTTCTCTTTTAGTACAGAACTTTACTATTTTACGTGTTAATTGCTGGTCTCATGCACTGCAAAGCTGTCTATTATACAAGTGACTGTAGCTGGCAGAACTCTAGGCCATTACTTGGCCTCCAGGTTGCCATTGTAACCAATGGGGCCCTGCCATTATGATGTAACAATGAGGACAACCATTTAGGCACTGCTGGCACAATTAACAGATTCATCCTAGATGTCAAAAGGCCACAAGCAGTGAGTACAACAATCATGACAGAAGCAGGAATGTGTGTAACGCTGCCCTACAATACCTGACAGATGGCTCTTATCTTTTCTGCAACATAATACAGCCTAATTCACTGTGATTGGTCTGCCTGTACTGACAGACTAATCAAAACGATCGGTGAAGCTGATTGGTCAAAGCCCACAAGCTGCATGGCTCTGATGTCCAGGACAGCAGTTTGTATTAAATTGTCATTGTGCAATTTTATGGTGTGATGATTTAATGTAATCATGGACATGTACAGTGAAAAGCTGTAAGGCACTGCATCTCCCAACACACAGGTACATGATTTTTTGTTAAAGGGTTAAAAGCAACCCCTTGATCATTTTTCTATAATAAAATATCTTATGAAAATTAGCAACTATTAGGCTGATCACAAGCATTTCCACCAATGCAATCTTCTATAATCTTTGTTCAATTCAATTCTTGTCCACCACAGTACACAAGAAGCACTAAGCTGGGTTCACACGTAATAATTGCACTGGGCTCAGTTTGCCTGATGCAAGTCAGTAGATCACAATTGATTTCAATACTGACTGTTAAAGAAGCTCTCCCATCAACGTTTTTATTCCCTTAATATATTGCAGTCATCATCATTTATAGCACGGTGTACATACAATTGCTCATTTTGCATTTCTACCCAGCAAATTCTTATCTTTTCTCTGCTCTGTGTAGAAACAAAAAGTCACTTTTTTTTTTGCATTTATCATTCCCCTCTTGAAATCCTGACCCAGATTATCTGCTCCTTCCCCTGGAGACAGGGACTTTTGCAGTATCTTATGACTCACACAGGTAAAACTGACTTTCAATTTCTATAAAGAGCTTAGACTGATTCAGATAGTCACGTTTTAATTATGTGATGTCATAGACCTAATGGAAAACAGAAGATTTAGCTGGGTAGAAGGGCAAATTGAGCAATGGTAAGTATACAAAACAATATGTTAAGGACTGGCGGAGCGCAATAAGTATAGAAGATTTGAGACTAGGTGTGTTCGCAGTCCGAGGTCCACCGTGCAGGTAAAAACCCTGCTGCTAGTAAGACGGACTATATGGCGGTACTATAAGTATACACGCACGGGTAAACTTCACCCTGCGTGAAGGAAGCGATCCTATTGAGTCACAGGACCGCGGTACCGCACATAGAACGCGAGCAAGAAGTCAGCGAACACAACCCCAACACAGGATTGAAGTTCGATTAGACACTTGCTGGCACAACACCGCAACTGGGTGTGTAAGGAAACTAATAAATAGTGTATAAAGGCACGAGAGTGCATGCGGTGCCGCACTGACGGACGCCACTAACCACCCAGGCTTGGGTAAGGAAAGCGCAGAGGAAGCGCACGGCGCCGTACAGGCGGTCACAGCAACTGGACGCTGTTATGTGTGTAACGTGCTGTTGGATAAGTCGGGCGCTAGATAGCAAACATACACCTTCCACGAACAGTCATCCAATAGGGAGGGTATTTTAGAGAGCGACTTTCACTCACAACACACACACATATTATCAAGACAATACTAGCACATGGCCGTGCGGTCATGCGCAGTTTATATAGTTGCAGCACAGGAAACAGCTACAGAAGTTTTGCCCTTTCAGGACCTGCCAAAAGGACCAATGGGATGTGCTGCAGTACCTGAGCATGTGACCCTCGATCTCCAACGGGAGATCTTGCCCTGGGCATGCTGTGCAAATAAGGACTTAGTCCCAGGGAAGCCCGCTCGCCGCAGATCAGTGCAGGGTACAACAGGAGAGCCGGAAAAGGCAGCAGTAACCCCCTGCACAGAATCAGTCCCAGCGAGATGCTGGGAGCGACGCCTCCGCTGAGCAGGCCCCACTGCGGCCGGTACAGAATGGGAGACCGCAGCAGACAGGGATCGAGATTCCCCCTGTGCAGCAGAGGAAACTCGACTCCTAACACAATATAATACAATGATTGCTATATATTAAGAAGACAAAAACTTTGATGTGAGTGTATTTTTAAGCACAACAACTTATTTCCTGGATAAGTGAAGATCACCCCATTGCAAACAGTGCTATCAGTTGCTCCATCAGTTTGAATCATGCATTTTAGTTTAACACTGCAAGGAAATTACAATATAAATCTAGTTTTATACAGGAGTCCTAACTAAGGTCAGTTTTACATATCCATGAATCACAGTTCGAAAACAGACCTGATGTACATAGTGGCTGCTGTTCTCTTGACCAAGAATCCGCAGCGTCACATACTATGCCTATGAGGCTGGATGATTTTGGGTCAGGTGACCTGGGGCTAATCCATTCATTAATGTCCATTCCCAGACTCAGACTAATTAACCCTAATAACTAATTAGATATGAACATTCTAAATAAGACAACTCACTTATTATTAACATATGTGTTTAGCAATATTTAATAAAATATATATATATTTAGTGAAAAATATAATTGTAAGCTAAAAATACATTTTACATCAAGAGCAAAAATGATAAAGAAAAACATTATTGCAGTTCTTTTTTCATTGTACTATAGATTGCTTATTTTCTAAGATAACAATTTACAATGCTCAATGTAATGCTTTCTGCATGTCCTTATTATATCAGTAAAAAGTACTGAAAATTTCTTAGAATATTTTCTTTGCAGTTGAAGAATCTATTTCGGAAAGTAAAGACAATAGTTGTCAACAGCTCAATTGAAAGTCGGCTATCCACCTGACAGCCATTATAAAATAGACAGAGAAGCACACCCATCATTTATAGAAAGGAGCACTTATAGCAAACTAGTGGCTGTTGGACAGTAATCTTTTTTTGCAGTTCAAGGAATAAGTACATGTTTGAAAAGATAAGCACACATACCTGTTATATAAAACACAAAGGTTAACAATATATACTAACATTTTAACCATTAACCATAATAATTTTAAGACAAAGGTCTGTAAAACGCAATATAACATTGAATTTGACATTGTGGTGTAAGTCTCCACTTACTAAGCCGATAACATAAAAGGAAGTGCCCTTTAAAACCTCAACATGGCTTAAAATAAGCCAACTGGTAAAACTACTATATCATAGTGAAGGCTATGTTCACATATTCACTATGAATTAAGTTTTCTTACTCTATCACAGGAGCTGGAAGAAAACAGAACTCTAAGAAATCCTTCACATGTTTGACACCAATTGTGCCCGACACAGCCCAAAATTATAGTAGGGTCTGTTGGGTTGCTGTTGAGATGTCAATTATTGTATTAAAAAAAATTGCAGATTTTTTTTTATTACATCTATGATGTAAGATCCCAATAAAGTTTTCAATGTAGACGTGAATTAAGCCTTAATGTATAATTATGTTTCCCATTTAGTACATCATACAGTTACTTTTGGCTGCTGTTATGACCTTGAGTCTAAAAATGACTCATGTGAGGATTACTCTGAACTAATTTACAGATGTGCCCAACTTTTAAAAGATAGTTTTAATAATACTATTAGGAATTATTCAGTCAAGGTTTATGTCTTTATTGGTGTTTTCCATAAGCTTGAAATTGAGGAAAATGGTTAACACTGCTCTTTTTCTTTACAGGTACAGTTTTGGGAAGAGGCAGCACAATGTGCCACAATATTTTCTTACTCCCAGATGGCAAGTTATGAATGTGTTATAATTTTTTTAAGTAGTTCAGTTAGAATATTAGTAAGACTGCTTAAACTAAACAAGATGAAAAAATGTGTTTAAAGGAACTTTCCCACCACAACTAGTCACACTGTATCTGTATAATATGGCATTCTCAGGAATAGAGTTATGTTTATAGTTCCCTGCATAGTGAGCTCTTGTATGTGTGAAGATCTACAGCTACTCTAGTGAATTAGACTCTTTATTCTGAAAATTAGAATGTACCCTTGTAGTTAGACCCCCACTAATTAACACATTCTTATTAGTGATGAGCGAGTGTACTTGTTGCTCGGGTTTTCCCAACCGCGCTCGGGTGACCTCCGAGTATTTGTTAGTGTTCGGAGATTTAAGGTACCGTCACACTAGACAATATCGCTAGCGATCCGTGACGTTGCAGCGTCCTGGCTAGCGATATCGTCCAGTGTGACAGGCAGCAGCGATCAGACCCCTGCTGTGATGTCGCTGGTCGGGGAAGAAAGTCCAGAACTTTGTTTCGTCGCTGGATCTCCCGCTGACATCGCTGAATCGGTGTGTGTGACGCCGATTCAGCAATGTCTTCACTGGTAACCAGGGTAAACATCGGGTTACTAAGCGCAGGGCCGCGCTTAGTAACCCGATGTTTACCCTGGTTACCATCGTTAAAGTAAAAAAAACAACCACTACATACTTACCTACCGCTGTCTGTCCCCGGCGCTGTGCTCTGCTCTGGCTGGCATTTTACAAACTCTACTTCTCATTGAATTTGTCTAAAGATGCAGTGATTATATTGTCACCACTGGTGTGTCACAAACTTTTATTCCATTAGGCAGCGAAGAAAAAATAATTACATTTTACCACATTTTTTATTTTAGCCCTAGATCTTACATTTTCACACAAGGAACTGGGTAAATATGGCACCAAAATGTGCCACACAATTTCTTTTGAGTGTGCCAGGGGTCAGTACTATTACAGCGTTACCAGATTTATGTTGTTTTTTTATGCTTGGCTACTATCACACACTTTAACCCCTTAGTGACAGAGCCAATTTGGTACTTAATGACCGAGCCAATTTTTGCAATTCTGACCACTGTCACTTTATGAGGTTATAACTCTGGAACGCTTCAACGGATCCCGCTGATTCTCAGATTGTTTTTTCATGACATATTGTACTTCATGTTAGTGGTAACATTTCTTCGACATTACTTGCGATTATTTATGAAAAAAACGGAAATATGGCGAAAATTTTTAAAATTTTGCAATTTTCAAACTTTGTATTTTTATGCCCTTAAATCAGAGAGATATGTCACGAAAAATAGTTAATAAATAACATTTCCCACATGTCTACTTTACATCAGCACAATTTTGGAAACAAAATTTTTTTTGTTAGGGAGTTATAAGGGTTAAAAGTTGACCAGCAATTTCTCATTTGCGTTTGCAGAGCCCCTGATGTACCTAAACAGTAGTAACCCCCCACAAGTGACCCCGTTTTGGAAACTAGACCCCCCAAGGAACTTATATAGATGTGTTGTGAGAACTTTGAATGCCCAAGTGCTTCACAGAAGTTTATAATGCAGAGTCATAAAAAAATATATATATATATTTTTCCACAAAAAAAGATTTTGTAGCCCCCAAGTTTTTATTTTCACAAGGGTAACAAGAGAAATTGGACCCCAGAAGTTGTTGTCCAATTTATCCTGAGTACGCTGATGCCCCATATGTGGGGGTAACCCACTGTTTGGGCGCACGGCAGAGCTCAGAAAGGAGGGAGCACCATTTGACTTTTGGGCGCAAAATTGGCTGTCGTGTTTTGAGACCCCCTGATGTACCTAAACAGTGGAAACCCCCCAATTCTAGCTCCAACCCGAACCCCAACACACCCCTAACCCTAATCCCAACCTGATCCATAATCCTAATCACTAACCCTAACCATAATCACAACCCTTACCCCAAAACAACCCTAATGTCAACCCTAACCATAACCCTAATCAAAACCCTAAATCCAACACACCCCTAATCCTAATCTCAACCCTAACCTCAAACCTAACCCTAATCCCAATACACCCCTAATCACAACCCTAACCTTAACCCTAATCCCAAACCTAACCCTAATCCCAAGCGTAACCCTAATGCCAACCCTAACCCTAATACCAACCCTAATCCAAACCCTAACCCTAATCCCAACTCTAACCCTAACTTTAGCCCCAACCCTAGCCCTAACTTTAGCCCCAACCCTAACCCTAGCCCTAAGGCTACTTTCACACATGCGTCGTTTGGCATCCGTCGCAATCCGTCGTTTTGGACAAGAAACGGATCCTGCAAATGTGCCCGCAGGATGCGTTTTTTGTCCATAGACTTGTATTGCCGACGGATCGTGACGGATGGCCACACGTCGCGTCCGTCGTGCACTGGATCAGTTGTGTTTTGGCGGACCGTCGGCACAAAAAAACGTTCAATGAAACGTTTTTTTGTACGTCGCATCCGCCATTTCTGACCGCACATGCGTGGCCGTAACTCCGCCCCCTCCTCCCCAGGACATAGATTGCGTTGAAAAACTACAGCCACTGCCCACGTTGTGCACAATTTTCACAACGTGCGTCGGTATGTCGAGCCGACGCATTGCGACGGCCCCGTACCGACGTAAGTGTGAAAGAAGCCTAACCCTAAATTTAGCCCCAACCCTAACCCTAAAGTTAGCCCCAACCCTAACCCTAAATTTAGCCCCAACCCTGGCCCTAACCCTAGCCCTAACCCTAGCCCTAACCCTACCCCTAACCCTAACCCTACCCCTAACCACCATTTTCTTTTGCCGGCGGCCAGGGGGAGCAGCAGGAGGATCCAGGGACACAGGTGAGTATGATAGGGTCCCCGAATCCCCCTATTTCTCTGTCCTCTGATGTGCGATCACATCAGAGGACAGAGAATTACACTTTACTTTTTTTTTTTTTTTTTTGCGGTCGCCGGTAAACAGTTAATTACCGGCGATCGCAAAACAGGGGGTCGGTAAAACCGACCCCGATCATGCTCTTTGGGGTCTCGGCTACCCCCTGGCAGCCGAGACCCCAAAGATTCTCGTGGGGCTGGCCGGCGGGCGCACTGCGCATGCGCCCGCCATTTTGAAGATGGCGGCGCCCACCGGGAGACACGAGGAGCACCGGGGGAGATAGGTAAGTATCGGGGGGCTATCTGGGACCCCCTTTCTCTGTCCTCCGATGTGCGATCACATCAGAGGACAGAGAAATTAAAAAGAGATCGCGTTTTGTTTTTTTTGCGATCGCCGGTAAACGGTTAATTACCGGCGATCGCAAATGCGGGGTGGGTACAAAACCCTGCGAATCATGTTCTCTGGGGTCTCGGCTACCCCCGGCAGCCGAGACCCCAAAGAAAATCCGACTCTGGGGGGCGCTTTTTCCACAGCGCCGTTAATTACCCTTAGCGGCCGCCGTTAAAAGGCGTATCGGCGGTCGCTAAGGGGTTAAAATAAAAAAAAATTGCATCACGATATTTTGAAAGCTTTATTTTTCCTTAAATATCTGCTGACAGTCATGTGAATTCATGTTTTTTTTCAGGACAAGTTTATATTGGTATCATTTTTGGGCTCATAACATTTTTTGATTGATTTCTAGTATAATTTTTGGTAGGCAGAATGAACAAAAACCTTCAATTTAGGAACTGTTTTAATTTTTTTAATGCTGTTCACTGTTTGGTAAGAGTGATAACTTTAAGACAACTTTATTTTTTACTTCAGCATGATTACAGAGATACCACATTTTATACTTTTTGGGCGCTTTTTCGGAATAAAAAGTATTTTATAGAAAAAAAAGAATTCTGTTTGCACTGCTTTAATCTGAGAGCTATAATTTTTTTATTTTTCAGCTGATTGAGTTGTATGGCAGCTTGTTTTTTGTGGGACACGATGACGTGTTCAGTTGCACCATTTTATTTGCATTCATCTTTTTGATCGTGTATTATTCCACTTTTTGCTCAGTGGTTTGATGATAAAGCATCATTTTTGAAACTTTTCTATTTAACTTTTTATGTTGTTCTCTAAAGGGATTAACTAGTGGGACTCCACAGACAAGGCTGTATCATAGTTTGTTCTTTGCAGGACTAGATGGTATTTTCAGCTATACTATTTTTATTTACATTCAACTTTTTGATCTCATTTTATTCCACTTTTTTTGGTGGTATGATGGATTTTTATTGCCACCTTTTTCCTTAATTTATCTACTATATTAACTGAAGGGATACATATTGTAACAATATTATAACAATATTGTAACAATATTATAGATCAGGCAGTGACACAAAATATCTGCACTTTTTTTTTACATACTGTAAATATACATATTTATTGGTTTAATATTTTTTCTTTTTTTTTACTTTCTTTTATGTATTATATTAGTCAGTTACACTGACAGAATGTCTCTTAGACTACGCTCCTAGCTTGGTCAAAACAGCCCACCATAGCTGGTCATGACGACCTCGGGTTGACATGGCAACTATCCTCAACTCTTGGGGTGCCACTCATGTGGGAGAGGGAGCACCCTCATTCTCCCAGCCTTCTTGACCCCTTAATTACCACCAATATGTCTTTTTTACTGATCTGAGATAAAAGAGAAGAGCATCCTCATACCAATGACAATATGGTAGCTGTCAGTTGTATATTGTCTATGGGAGAGAGGAGGGAGAGGGAAAGGTTGGAGCTTGACATGATGAGACATATATCACAGACCATTGCAAATTAATATAGCTGGTGGTACTGGTGATTTCAGCTGAAGTGAGGAAGAAGGAGGGGTGTTTCCAGCACGTCCATCCAGTTTAAATAACATTTCTTTCTATTAAAACATTTTAAAACCCAATGGTAAAATTGAGAGAGAGACTCTCAGCTTGATGCATTTCTGGTGCACCACAGCGGCCTTAGTCATAAAATCCTATGACTAAGAGCACCGAGGTGCGCCAGAAACACATCAGGCTGAGAGTCTCAATTTTATCACTGGTTTTTAAAATGTTCTTATAAAAAGAAATGTTAAACTGAATGGATGTGCTGGAAACACCACTCCTTCTTTGTCACCTGTACACTATAGCTGACAACTTGTTGTTTTAGACATGATCAGTGTTTGCACCATCCAGATCTGTTTAACCGCTTAGATGCTGCTATCAAAAGTGGCTACATCATATAAGTGGTTAACAGAGTGTGGTAGCTTCCTATCTAGCCCGATCGGTACCCAGAGATCATGAGTGTGTTTGTCCTCATGTTTGTCATGGAAATTCATGGCTAAATAGCGTCCTTAGAATCTGCCGCCTATAGTGATCTATTCAGAAGTTAGCGACATTAACCCCTTTCTGACATTAGACATACTATCCCGTCGAGGTGGGGTGGGCCCCTATGACCACCGACGGGATAGTACGTCATATGCGATCGGCAGCGCTCAGGGGGGAGCGCCGCCGATCGCGGCCGGATGTCAGCTGCCTATCGCAGCTGACATCCGGCACTATGTGCCAGGAGCGGTCACGGACTGCTCCCGGCACATTAACCCCTGGCACACCACGATCAAACATGATCGCGATGTGCCGGCGGTACAGGGAAGCATCGCGCAGGGAGGGGGCTCCCTGCGGGCTTCCCTGAGCCCCCCACAGCAACGCGATGTGATCGCGTTGCTGCGAGGGTCTCTTACCTCCCTCCCTGCCTGCTCCAGCCCCAGATCCAAGATGGCCACGGATCCGGGTCCTGCAGGGAGGGAGGTGGCTTCACAGAGCCTGCTCAGAGCAGGCACTGTGAAGCCTGGAGTGCTGCATGTCAGATCGGTGATCTGACAGAGTGCTGTGCAAATTGTCAGATCACCGATCTGTGATATCCCCCCTGGGACAAAATAAAAAAGTTTAAAAAAAAATTTCCAAATGTGTAAAAAAAAAAAAAAAATATTCCTAAATAATGAAAAAAAAATATTCCCATAAATATATTTCTTCATCTAAATAAAAAGAAACAATAAAAGTACACATATTTAGTATCGCCGCGTTCGTAACGACCCGACCCATAAAACTGGCCCACTAGTTAACCCCTTCAGTAAACACCGTAAAAAAAAAAAAAAAACGTGGCAAAAAACAATGCTTTATTATCATACCGCCGAACAAAAAGTGGAATAACACACGATCAAAAAAACAGATATAAATAACCATGGTACCGCTGAAAGCGTCATCTTGTCCCGCAAAAAACGAGCCCCCATACAGCATCATCAGCAAAAAAATAAAAAAGCTATAGTCCTGAGAATAAAACGATGCAAAAATAATTATTTTTTCTGTAAAATAGTTTTTATCGTATAAAAGCGCCATAACATAAAAAAATTATATAAGTGAGGTGTCTCTGTAATCGTACTGACCCGAAGAATAAAACTGCTTTATCAATTTTACCAAACGCGGAACGGTATAAACGCCTCCCCCAAAAGAATTTCATGAATAGCTGGTTTTTGGTCATTCTTCCTCACAAAAATCGGAATAAAAAGCGATCAAAAAATGTCACGTGCCCGATGATGTTACCAATAAAAACATCAACTCGTCCCGCAAAAAACAAGACCTCACATGACTCTGTGGACCAAAATATGGAAAAATTATAGCTCTCAAAATGTGGTAACGCAAAAAATTTTTTTTGCAATAAAAAGCGTCTTTTAGTGTGTGACGGCTGCCAATCATAAAAATCCACTAAAAAACTTTCTATAAAAGTAAATCAAACCCCCCTTCATCACCCCCTTAGTTAGGGAAAAATTAAAAAAATGTATTTATTTCAATTTTCCCATTAGGGCTAGGGTTAGGGTTAGGGCTAGGGTTAGGGTTAGGGCTAGGGTTAGGGTTAGGGCTAGGGTTAGGGTTAGGGTTGGGGCTACAGTTAGGGTTGGGGCTAAAGTTAAGGTTAGGGTTTAGATTACATTTACAGTTGGGAATAGGGTTGGGATTAGGGTTAGGGGTGTGTCAGGGTTAGAGGTGTGGTTAGGGTTACCGTTGGAATTAGGGTTAAGGGTGTGTTTGGATTAGGGGTTCAGTTATAATTGGGGGGTTTCCACTGTTTAGGCACATCAGGGGCTCTCCAAACACGACATGGCATCCCATCTAAATTCCAGCCAATTCTGCGTTGAAAAAGTAAAACAGTGCTCCTTCCCTTCCGAGCTCTCCCGTGTGCCCAAACAGGGGTTTACCCCAACATATGGAGTATCAGCGTACTCAGGACAAATAGGACAACAACTTTTGGGGTCCAATTTCTCCTGTTACCCCAGGGAAAATACAAAACTGGGGGCTAAAAAATAATTTTTGTGGGAAAAAAAAAGATTTTTTATTTTCACGGCTCTGCGTTATAAACTGTAGTGAAACACATGGGGGTTCAAAGTTCTCACAACACATCTAGATGAGTTTCCTGGGGGGTTTAGTTTCCAATATGGGGTCACTTGTGGGGGGTTACTACTGTTTAGGTACATTAGGGGCTCTGCAAACGCAATGTGGCGCCTGCAGACTATTCCATCTAAGTCTGCATTCCAAATGGCACTCCTTCCCTTCCGAGCCCTCCCATGCGCCCAAACGGTGGTTCCCCCCACATATGGGGTATCAGCGTACTCAGGACAAATTGTCCAACAACTTTTGTGGTCCAATTTCTTCTCTTACCCTTGGGAAAATAATAAATTGGGGGCAAAAAATAATTTTTGTGAAAAAATATGATTTTTTATTTTTACGGTTCTGCATTATAAACTTCTGTGAAGCACTTGGTTGGTCAAAGTGCTCACCACACCTCTAGATAAGTTCCTTAGAGGGTCTACTTTCCAAAATGGTGTCACTTGTGGGGGGTTTCAATGTTTAGACACATCAGAGGCTCTCCAAACGAAACATGGCGTCCCATCTCAATTCCAGTCAATTTTGCATTGAAAAGTCAAATGGCGCTCCTTCTCTTCCGAGCTCTGCCATGCACCCAAACAGTGATTTACCCCCACATATGGGGTATTGGTGTACTCAGGACAAATTGTACAACAACTTTTGGGGTCCATTTTCTCCTGTTACCCTTGGTAAAATAAAACAAATTGGAGCTGAAGTAAATTTTTTGTGAAAAAAAGTTAAATGTTCATTTTTATGTAAACTATCCAAAAATTCCTGTGAAGCACCAGAAGGGTTAATAAACTTCTTGAATATGGTTTTGAGCACCTTGACAGGTGCAGTTTTTAGAATGGTGTCACACTTGGGTATTTTCTATCATATAGACTCCTCAAAATGACTTCAAATGAGATGTGGTCCCTAAAAAAAATGGTGTTGTAAAAATGAGAAATTGCTGGTCAACTTTTAACCCTTATAACTCCCTAACATAAAAATTTTTTCATAATTTTGGCCAAACTTCCATTTTTTTCACAAATAAATGCAGGTATTATCAATGAATTTTTACCACTATCATGAAGTACAATATGTCACGAGAAAACAATGTCAGAATCACTGGGATCCGTTGAAGCGTTCCAGAGTTATAACCTCATAAAGGGACAGAAATTGGCCCGGTCATTAACGTGCAAACCACCCTTGGGGGTAAAGGGGTTAAGGTGGTAAAAAATAGACTTTTTCATTTCTGTCATGCCACTTTGCATTAATTCCTGAAAATCACCTGAAGGGTTAATAAACTACCTGGCAGCAGTTTCCAATATGTTGAGAGGTGATGTTTTTAAAATGGTATTACTTTTGGGGGTTTTCCAATATATAGGACCACCAAAGTCACTTCAAACCTGGCTAGGTCCCTAAAAAATAAATTTTGAAAATTTCCTTGAAAAAATAAAAATTTACCGCTACATTGTTATACCTCCTTAAATGCTAACAAAATAAAGTAACATTTTACAAATGGTGCTAATTTAAAACAGACATGAGGGAAATTATATTTATTATTTCTTTTATGCGGTATGCCTTTCTGGATTAAAGGGAAAATTATTTAAAGTTTGAAAATTCCACATTTTGTTTACATTTGTGTCAAATTTTTGATGTTTTTTATAAACACAAAATATATCGACCTTATTTTACTATTATCATAAATTATAATGTGCCATAAAAAAAACAATCTCAAAATCACTGCGATTTGTTGAAGCATTCCAGAGTTATTACCACATAAGGTAACACTGGTCAGATTTAAAAAAAATTTGCAAGGTCACAAAGGGGATAAAGCTGAGAATACTTTTGATCATGGCATTTAAGGGGTTACATGTCCTGGGGTGGTGCGTGTCCCAATCCTGGTTGTTACAGCCATGGCATTTGTTATCACTTTAGCTTTCTCCCAGAGGCGATCGAGCAGGAACTGCTCCTGTGCCAACATGTTCACTATGATGTAAATTTACATCATTTTGCGGGAACATTTTCCTGACCATGAGGTAAGCATTAGGGTTGAGCGAAACGGGTCGGCCATTTTCAGAAGTCGCCGACTTTTGGCAAAGTCGGGTTTCATGAAACCCGACCCGACCCCTGTGTGGGGTCGGCCATGAGGTCGGCGATCTTCTGAATCTGGTATCGGAATTCCGATACCGAGTTCCGATATGTTTGCAATATCGGAAATCAGTATCGGAATCCATATTTAAGTGTAAAATAAAGAATTAAAATAAAAAATATTGTTATACTTACCCTCTGACGCGCCCTGGTACTAACCGGCAGCCTTCCTTCCTTAGAATCAGCGCGTGAAGGACCTTAGATGACGTCGCGGCTTGTGTTAGTACCAGGTCGCGTCAGAGGGTAAGTATAGCAATATTTTTTATTTTAATTCTTTATTTTACACTTAAATATGGATCCCAGGGCCTGAAGGAGAGTTTCCTCTCCTTCAGACCCTGGGAACCATAGTATCCCATTGCACTGCATTGGGTTTCGTGTTTCACCCGACCCCGACCCTGACTTTTCTACAGGATCGGCCGATTTCACTCGACTTCGTGAAACCCGACCCGATCCTATAAAAGTAAAAGTCGCTCAACCCTAGTAAGCATATGTAAAATGTGGTGAAGTGATTACATTTGAGCAAAGATGTAAACAAACACATTTGTACTCTATGAAAGTAGGTTAGAATTTAATTAGAACTCTAGCCGAGTTCACATTGTTATAGTAGGGTTGTTTTAGTATTTTGGTAAGGAGGAAAACTTTCATAGGAATGTCCACCTGATCACATTTTCTAAGAAAGGATTCTTAGTTTAGAATTGTATGTCAATTAATATTACAATTTATACACAGTACTGTATGTATCATTTGCTTTCAGGTCTCCTTTTCAAATTTATATTAACCCCTTTCTGATCTCGGATGGGATAGTACATCCGAGGTCAGAACCCCCGCTTTGCTGCGGGCTCCAGCGGTGAGCCCGCATCAAAGCCGGCACATGTCAACTGTTTTGAACAGCTGACATGTGCCCGCAATAGCGGCAAATGGAATCGTGATCCACTCGCAGCTATTAACTAGATAAATGCCGCTGTCAAACACTGACAGCGGTATTTAACTAGCGCTTCTGGCCATGGGGACGGAAATGAGCGCATCGCTGACGCCTGTCACGTGATCGGGGGTCAGCGATGCATCGGCATGACAACCAGAGGTCTATTGAAGACCTCTATGGTTGTTGATGCCGTATTGCTGTGAGCGCCACCCTGTGGTTAAAAAATATGAAAAGAATAAAAAAATATAAAAGTTTATATCACCCCATTTCACCCCATTCAAAATAAAAGAATAAAAAAAATCACACCAACACATATTTGGTATCACCAGGTTTAGAATCGCCCGATCTTTCAGTAAAAAAAGGATTAACCTGATCACTAAACGGCGCAGCGATAAAAAAATTTGAAATGCCAGAATTACTTTTTTTGGTCGCCGCGACATTGCATTAAAATGCAATAATGGGCGATCAAAAGAATGTGTCTGCACCAAAATGGTATTATTAAAAGCGTCAGCTCAGGACGCAAAAAATAAGCCTGCTCCTGACCCCAGATCACAAAAGATGGAGACGCTACAGGTATCGGAAAAATACACAATTTTTTTTTTTAGCAAAGATTGGAATTTTTTTTCCACTTAGATGAAAAAGAACCTAGACATGTTTGTTGTCTATGAACTCGCAATGACCTGGAGAATCATAACGGCAGGTCAGTTTTAGCATTTATTGAACCTAGCAAAAAAGCCAAACAAAAACAAGTGTGGGATTGCACATTTTTTGCAATTTCACTGCACTTGGAATTTGTTTCCCGTTTTCTGGTACACGTCATGCTAAAACCAATTATCAAAAGTAGAACTTGTCCTGCAAAAAATACGCCCTCACATGACCATATTGATGGAAAAAATAAAACAGTTATGGCTCTAGGAAGGAGGGGAGCAAAAAATGAAAGCACAAAACCGAAAAAAAAGCTAGGATCATGAAGGGGTGAATTAGAAATGAGTGCAGGAGTCTAGAAATCACAAGAGATACCAAGGAGGCCAACATTCGAGTGGCAGCAGAGTGAGTTCATACTGCCTTGGTCCATCTGCCACAGATCTGTGAAGTAGACATAGGAGCAAGATTGGGTTAATCTTTCTTCTCATCTCACGTTGTCTAAAGTTGTCTTTAACGCCTTTATCTCGCAAACCTTTCTTCACCTTCATAACCAGGGCAAAATTTTATAATTCTGACCAGTGTCATTTTATAAGGTAATAACCGTAGAATGCTTCAACTGATCCCACAGATTCTGAGATTTTTTGTGACATATTGTACTTCATAAAAGTGGTAAAATTTCAGAATTATGCATTTATTTGTGAAACAAACATTAATTTGGTGAAAATTTGAATATGTATGCAATTTTCAAACTTTGAATGTTAATGCCCTCAAATAAGAGAGATAGACATGTCACACAAAATAGGTAATAAAAAATAACATTTTCCACATGTGTACTTTATGTCAACACAATATTAATAGATTTTTTTTGTTAGGAAGTTATAAGTGTTAAAGTTGGCAAGTGAATTCTAATTTTTACAACAAAATATACACAATAATTTTTAAGGGGCCACATAACATTTGATGTGACTTTGAGAGGCCTATATGACAGAAAATATCCAAAAGTGACACCTTTCTAAAACCTGCACATCTAAATGTGCTCGAAGCCTTATTCAAGAAGTTTATTAACCCTGCAGGTGCTTCACATGATTTAATAGAACATGGAATGATAAAATGAACATTTTACTTTTTTTACAAGAATTTTACTTTAGACCACATTTTTTTAATTTCATAAGGGTAACAGGAAAAAAGGACCCTAAAATTTGTACACTGATACCCAATGGCAGTGGTGAAAATCCAATGTTTGGGTGCACGGTAGGGTTCAGAAGTGAAGAAGTACCATTAGATTTTTTGAATGCAAAATAGGCTGAAATCGAGAGCGGACTCTATGGTGCATTTGGAGAGCCCCTGATGTGTCGAAACAATGGAAACCTCCCACAAGTGACCCAATTTTGAAAACTAGACCCCTCATGGAACTTATCTAGATGTGCGATGAGCACCTTAAATCCCCAGGTGTTTCACAAAAGTTTAGAATGCAGGGACATGAAAATAAAAATCAAAAACAATTTCTTTCAATAAAAATGTTATTTTAGCCCAATTTTTTATGTTTTACAAGTATAACAGGAAAAAATTGACCCTTAAATCTATTGCGCAATTTCTACTTAGTATGATGATACCCCATATTTGGGAAGAAACTTCTTTTTGGGTGCACAACAGGATTCAGAATGGAAGGAGCACCGTTTGACTTTGTAAACACAACATTAGCTGGAATCGAGGGCGGACACCATGTTGTATTTGGAGAGCCCCTGATGTGCCTAATCAGTAGAAACCTCCCACAAGTGACCCCATTTTGGAAATTAAATCCATCAGGCAACTTATTTAGCTGTGTGGAGAGCACCTTAAACCCCTCAGGTGCTTCACATAAGTTTATAATATAGAAGCAGGAAAATAAAATAATTTAATCTAATATAAATTAAGTCCATTTTTTTTTTCAAAAGGGTAACAGGAGAAAATAGACCCCTAAATCCATTGTGCAATTTCTCCTTAGTATGTTGATACACCATATGTGGGGGGAAACTTCTATTTGGGTGCACAGCAGGGCTTGGAAGGAGTGAAGTTTTGGAATGCAGACTCTGATGGAATTGTCTGTAAGCGTCACATCACATTTTGAGACCTTCTGATGTGCCTAAACAGTGGAAACTCCCCACAGATGACCTTATTTTGGAAAGTAGACCCCCAATGGAATCTAACTAGATGTGTGGTGAGCACCTTGAACTCCCATGTGCTTCACAGGAATATATAATATATTATTAAATATTATTATGACATTCAGTCGTGAAAATAAAAAAAATACTGTTATTTTAGCCCCAATTTTTTTCATTTTCACAAGGCTAATAGGAGAAAATAGACACCAAAATCTGTTGTGAAATACCTACTGAGTACACTGATACCCAATATGTGGAGGAAAACTTCTGTCTAGGTACCCTGCGGGGCTGGGAAGTGAAGGAGTGATGTTTTGGAATGCAGACTTTTTATGGATTGGTTTGCGGGCGTCATGTCGCGTTTGGAGAGCCCCTGATGTGCTTAAGCAGTGGAAACCCCACACAAGTGACCCTATTTTGGAACTGATCTAGTGTTCCCTGTTAAGTAAATTTTATAATACATAAGTAAGTTGTGCAGTGTACATCAGGTTGGCATATGTGAGGTGTGTAGTGTATATCGGGTTGGCATGCGTGTGTTGTGTAGTGTGTGTCAGGTAGGATTATATGAGTTGTGTATACAAGTCATAACTGAATTTAGTAGTCCATGCATACATACACTACTACTACTATACACAGGTCAGGTTTGTCGGGGCAGGTGTTGCATTGCCAAATGATCTCCTTTCTTATCCCCCTTCTGTAACACACGAGACACATGTTTTGAGACCTTCCTTTCTTTGATTTTGGATGGTCTCAAAACATTTATGGGTCATGGCTATGTGGAACACTGGAGTGTTGTATAAAACATCAACACTCCAATATTGCTGGAGGCCTGTCTACTCACTAACCCCATGTGAAGAGCCAGGCCCATAAATGTCATATTTTCTACAGCCTCTACATTGGGTCGAGTTAAAAAATGATGATAGGCAGTTTTGTTCCCAAAATTGCTGGGCATACAAATTTGTCTCAGCCACCATGAGGTTTACAAAGTCTTCAGAGAAAAAAATTATGTGAGGTGTCAAATTGGATTACCAATGGCACCACAAAACCAGGATTCTGTGGCCTTAACCTTCAGGGGGAGCGGTCCATATGGGGTCCGTAACAGTGCACACTGGTTCATTTTCTGTCCTAGGGCATCAATGTGGTCATTCGGTATCACTTGAGGAAGAAGAGAAGTCGGAAAAATAAAGGGAAGTGGGTTTCCTCTCCCTCACTGTAAGTGTAGGAAGCAAGGAAATACTATGCCTCCTCCGCTAATTACCTTGTTTGGGACGAGCTAGACAACATTTTATCAAGTATTGGGTATTATTTATAAATTATTCTTTTTTTATTCTTTTTTCACATACACAAAAAAAAAAACCAGAGGTCGATCAGTGATGTTTTGTTGATCATCACTCGATGGCTGTTGGACGCAAGCATGGAGGTGATTCTTTTTTTTGCTTTTGCTAATGCTAAAACTGACTAAATTCAGTGTTAGGACTGGCGGAACGCACCAAGACAGATGATAAAGGTGCGTTCGCAGTCCGGGGTCCACCGTGCAGGTGAGAACCTGCTGCTAGCAATTTGCAGACAATATGGCGGTACACTAAAGTATACACGCGTGGGTTAGACCTCACCCAGCGTGAAGAAAGCGATCCTGTTAATTCACAGGACCGCCGTACCGCACTAGTGCGCGAGCAAGTGGTCAGCGGACTTAACCCCAGAAGGGATTGGAGCCCGATTAGACCCTTGCTGGCGTAACACCGCAACTGGGTGTGTAGAGAACCTTAAGAAATCTATGTGCACAAGAGTGCGAGCGATGCCGCACTAACGGACGCCACTAACCACCCAGACTCGGGTATGGAAAGCGCAAGGCAGGCGCACGGCGCCGTACTGGCAGGCACAGCTACAGGACGCTGTGATGTGTGTTTAGTGCTGTAGGCTAAGTCGGGCGCTAGATAGCAGCCATACACCTTCCGCGAACAGACATTCAATAGGGTAGGGGTTTCCAAGGACGACTTGCACTCACAACATACACACATAAGCAATTGTAAGACAATACTAGCGCATGGCCGTGCGGTCATGCGCAGTTTATATAGCAGCAGCACAGGAAGTGGCCACAGCACTTTTGCCCTTCTAGGACCTGCCAAGAGGACCAATGGAATGTGCTGCAGCGCCTGAGCACATGACCCTCGATCTCCAACGGGAGACCTTACGCTGGGCATGCTCAGTACATGCAGACAAGGACTTAGTCCCAGAGAAGTCCGCTCGCTGCTGACCAGCACTGACTTTAATGGCAGAGACTGGAGAAGCAGCACTAACTCTCAGAACAGAGTGAGAATGAGCAAGACGCTGGGACCGACGTCCCTGCTGAGCAGGCTCCACTGCGGCTGGACAAGAATGGGAGACCGCAGCGGAAGTGGCTCGAGATTCCCCCTGTGCAGAAGCGGGAACTCGACCCCTAACATTACCCCCCCTCCTAGGGCCCCCCCCTCCTTGGGCCTCGCTACGTTCGAAGGCAGCAATGAGCTGTGGAGCCCGAATGTGCTCAGCAGGCTCCCAGGATCTATCCTCAGGGCCGTAACCCCTCCAGTCCACTAAATAAAATTTTTTGCCACGAACCACCTTGTACCCCAAGATCGTGTTCACCTCGTAATCGTCCGTAGACGAACCCGACGTCTCAGTAGATGACTCAGAAAACCGGGACATGTAGACGGGCTTAAGGAGGGACACGTGAAAGGTGTCGGTGATACCCAGGCGTGGAGGAAGGGCCAGACGGTAAACCACAGGATTAACCTGTTCGAGGACCTTAAAAGGACCTAAGTAGCGAGGTGCAAACTTGGTGGACTCAACTCGCAGCCTGATGTTACGGGCGGAGAGCCACACTAAGTCGCCAGGAGCAAAGGTTGGAGCGGGGTGCCGATGTGCATCGGCGGAGGACCTCATTCTCTCCTTGGAAGCCTGAATAGCATCCTGAGTGCGATCCCAAATGTCTCGTGCCTCCACAGCCCAGTCTGCCACCCTGGAATCGGCGGAAGACACGGGCATGGGCACAGGTACCCTCGGATGCTGACCATAGTTAAGGAGGAATGGAGTCTGTCCAGTGGAATCAGCGACAGCATTGTTAAGAGCAAACTCCGCCCACGGTAGCAAAGATGCCCAGTCATCCTGCTTAGCAGAAACAAAATGTCGCAGATATGTGACCAAGGTCTGGTTGGCTCTCTCTACCAACCCATTCGTCTCGGGATGATAAGCCGAAGAGAGATTCAACTCGATACTGAGAAGACAACAGAGCTCTCTCCAGAACCGAGACGCAAACTGGGGACCTCGGTCACTGACAATTTTGTCTGGCATACCGTGAAGACGAAAGATGTGTTTGACAAACAACGCTGCCAAGGCCCGTGCAGAAGGTAACCGGGGAAGTGGCACCAAATGCACCATTTTAGAAAAATGGTCGGTGATTACCCAAATAATGGTACAGCCACGAGACTTGGGCAAACCCACAACAAAATCCATCCCGACCATCTCCCAGGGCCTGTCTGCCACCGGCAGAGGGTATAACAAACCAGCTGGCCGTTGTCGGGAAGACTTATTCTTGGCACAAGAGACACATGCCCGAACGTAGTCTCCGACGTCACGAACCATATGTGGCCACCAGTACGTTCTCGCCAGTAGCTCAGAGGTCCTTTTAGCCCCAAAGTGTCCACCCACTCTGGACGAATGAGCCCAAGAGAGAACCTCCGGACGCAAATTGATGGGAACAAAAGTCTTGCCCGGGGGCACAGACTCCAGCGAAACCGGAGCTACAGTTCTCAGACTCTCCGAAGGGACAATGAGCCGAGGCTCGTCCTCCTCCTCCTCAGCTGACACGAAGGAGCGAGAGAGAGCGTCGGCACGAATGTTCTTCTCCCCGGCGAGATAATGTAGGGTAAAGTGGAACCAGGAGAAAAACAAGGACCATCTGGCCTGACGAGAATTCAGCCGCTGGGCTGTTTGTAAACAGACCAAATTCTTGTGATCCGTGAAAACCTGGAATGGGAATCGGGCACCCTCCAAGAGATGTCTCCACTCTGAAAAGGCCAACTTCATTGCCAACAACTCTCTATCCCCGATGGAGTAATTTCTCTCCGCTGGTGTGAAGGTCTTAGAGAAAAAGAAGCATGGATGCTTCCGACCCTGAGCATCCTTTTGATAGAGGACTGCTCCAGCACCAACGGATGAGGCATCCACCTCCAAAAGGAATGGCTTACCCACATCGGGACGATGTAAGATAGGAGCGCTGGCAAAATGGGTCTTTATAGAAGAGAAGGCCTTGGAGACCCCTTCGGACCACAATTTGGGATTCGCTCCCTTCTTGGTGAGGGATACCAAGGGAGCTACCAAAGTTGAAAAGTGGGGAATGAACTGGCGATAGTAATTTATGAACCCCATAAAGCGCTGCACCGCTTTAAGAGAATGGGGTTCCTGCCAGTCCATCACTGCTTGTAGTTTGGCAGGATCCATAGCCAATCCCTGGGCCGAGACAATATAGCCCAGGAAAGGCAAGGACTCCTGTTCAAACACACACTTCTCCAACTTTGCATACAAGGAATTTGCCCGTAAGAGTTCGAAGACTCTGCCAACATCTCTCCGGTGGGAGTCAATATCTGGAGAAAAGATGAGAATATCATCCAGATAGACTACGACCGAGGTAGAAAGCATATCCCGGAAGATATCGTTGACGAAGTCCTGAAAAACGGCTGGGGCATTACAGAGCCCGAAAGGCATCACCAGGTACTCATAGTGCCCATCCCTGGTATTGAAAGCCGTCTTCCACTCGTCCCCCTCACGGATACAAATCAGATTGTAGGCACCCCGCAGATCTAACTTGGTGAATATTTTAGCTCCCCTTAACCTGTCAAAGAGCTCCGATATCAGGGGCAACGGGTATTTATTCTTAATAGTGATAGCATTGAGACCCCTGTAATCGATGCAAGGACGTAACTCTCCGTTCTTCTTCTGCACGAAGAAGAATCCCGCCCCTGCCGGAGACACTGACTTCCTTATAAATCCTCTTGCTAAATTCTCCTGAATGTATTGAGACATAGCCTCCGTCTCAGGGAGAGAGAGGGGATATACCCTTCCCTTAGGAGGTTCAGCTCCCGGCAAGAGGTCGATAGGACAGTCGTAAGGGCGATGGGGCGGTAGAGTCTCAGCAGCCTTTTTAGAGAACACGTCTGCATAACACCAATAATACCTGGGAAGCGACGAGAGATCTGCGGGTACCTGGGTAGTAGAGACCTGTACACACTCACTCACACATCTGCCCAAACATGACTTACTCCAGCCCAATATTTTCCCTGAGGACCACTCAATATGTGGCGAGTGGAAACGGAGCCAGGGTATTCCCAGCAAAATCTCATCCATTCCCTCAGGAAGGACAAGAAGGGAAATAATCTCCTGGTGGGAAGGAGACATGGACAGCGATAACGGGACTGTCTGGTGCGTGATTTGCAGTGGGAGTGTTGCCCCATTCACAACTCTAACCGTTATTGGTTTGGCGAGCATGACCAGTGGTATAGCATGACGTGTAGCAAAAGCAGAGGACATGAAACTTCCCTCTGCTCCTGAATCCACACAAAGCTCGACTGTAAGAGTGGAGGAGCCTAACAGGATTGTCCCTTTAAAGGACAGTTTGGAGGAGAATGCTGCTGTGTCTAGTGAACCTCCCCCAATGGCCACTAGACGCGATCGTTTCCCGACCGCCGCGGACATTTATTGGCGTAATGTCCATGTTGTCGACAGTTATTACAAACTACGGGTACTCGAGCGGCTAGAGATTTAGGTCCCGCTCGAGAAACCTCCATGGCCTCATGAGAATCTGACGCCAAGACAGGAGATTCCAGAGGTCTGGCGAAAGTTGGAGCCAGCCGAAACCTCTGCCTACACTGGGTGCGCTCCAACCTCCGCTCGTGAAAACGGAGGTCGATGCGGGTAGACACAGAAATAAGTTCCTCCAGTGTGGCCGGTATCTCCCTAGTGGCCAAGGCGTCTTTCACGTGGTCTGCCAGTCCCCTCCAGAACACCGGAATAAGAACTTTGTCTGGCCACTCTAACTCTGAAGCTAGAGTCCGGAACTGAATGGCAAACTGGCTGACCACGGAGGTACCCTGTGTAATGGACAACAATTGGAGTGCGGTGTCGTGGGTAACCCGAGGCCCTAAAAAGACCTGCTTCAGAGTGTCCAAGAAGAGAGGAGCACTCTGTACCACACGATCATCTCGCTCCCAGAGTGGCGTTGCCCACTCCAACGCCCTGCCCGACAAGAGAGATAGGATAAATCCCACTCTCGCCCGCTCCGTAGGAAAACGTGACGCCAGGAGCTCAAGATGTATAGAGCACTGACTCACGAATCCACGACAATGTTTGCTGTCGCCAGCAAACTTGTCAGGTAGTGGGAGACGGGATAAAGTCGGAGCAGGGGTGGCAGTGGACAAACTGGCTGCGGCTACACTTGCAGCCTGCACAGCTACAGCAGTGACATCCACAGCTGAGGTTGTACGCTCAAGAGCCGCCAACCTTCCCTCCAGCTGCTGGATGTACCGCTGTAAACGCTGGTCGTCCGCCATTTTTACTAGCCAGACCCTGGCGCTAGTATTCTGTTAGGACTGGCGGAACGCACCAAGACAGATGATAAAGGTGCGTTCGCAGTCCGGGGTCCACCGTGCAGGTGAGAACCTGCTGCTAGCAATTTGCAGACAATATGGCGGTACACTAAAGTATACACGCGTGGGTTAGACCTCACCCAGCGTGAAGAAAGCGATCCTGTTAATTCACAGGACCGCCGTACCGCACTAGTGCGCGAGCAAGTGGTCAGCGGACTTAACCCCAGAAGGGATTGGAGCCCGATTAGACCCTTGCTGGCGTAACACCGCAACTGGGTGTGTAGAGAACCTTAAGAAATCTATGTGCACAAGAGTGCGAGCGATGCCGCACTAACGGACGCCACTAACCACCCAGACTCGGGTATGGAAAGCGCAAGGCAGGCGCACGGCGCCGTACTGGCAGGCACAGCTACAGGACACTGTGATGTGTGTTTAGTGCTGTAGGCTAAGTCGGGCGCTAGATAGCAGCCATACACCTTCCGCGAACAGACATTCAATAGGGTAGGGGTTTCCAAGGACGACTTGCACTCACAACATACACACATAAGCAATTGTAAGACAATACTAGCGCATGGCCGTGCGGTCATGCGCAGTTTATATAGCAGCAGCACAGGAAGTGGCCACAGCACTTTTGCCCTTCTAGGACCTGCCAAGAGGACCAATGGAATGTGCTGCAGCGCCTGAGCACATGACCCTCGATCTCCAACGGGAGACCTTACGCTGGGCATGCTCAGTACATGCAGACAAGGACTTAGTCCCAGAGAAGTCCGCTCGCTGCTGACCAGCACTGACTTTAATGGCAGAGACTGGAGAAGCAGCACTAACTCTCAGAACAGAGTGAGAATGAGCAAGACGCTGGGACCGACGTCCCTGCTGAGCAGGCTCCACTGCGGCTGGACAAGAATGGGAGACCGCAGCGGAAGTGGCTCGAGATTCCCCCTGTGCAGAAGCGGGAACTCGACCCCTAACATTCAGTAAAAAAATACTAAAGTATAGTACAAGCTGATTACTACAGTACATTTTTACTGTGCCCAAACTAAGTAATTTAAAAAAAATATTTTTTCATCACAAAAAACAACAACTGGAGGTTTTTACGTAATGTGTCCTTGATCTGCACTCTACAGCTGTAGGAAGCATGCATGGATGTGATTCTTTTATTTCTGCTTGCCTGACTAAATTCGGTAAAAAAATATTGTAGTATAGGAGTCACTAATTACGACGGTACATTTTTACAGTCCCTAATCTAAATTATTTTTTTTATTTTTTTTTCTCCCCAAAAAAACAGCAACCAATGGTTGATCTGTGATGTGTCGCTGATCAATGCTTGAGAGCAGTAGGACACATGAATGTGATTCTTTTTTCCGCACTGTCTGACTTTAACTTTGATTATATTCAGTAAGAAATAATGTGGCTGAAAATGGATACAATTGTATATTTTTACTGTCCGTAATCTAATCCTGTCAACTATTCTAAATTATATATTTCCTTTCTTTTTTTACTCTTTCCAATCTGACATTAACACTGACTCAATTCAGTAAAAAATACTGTAGCAGGCATCAATTACTACAGTATATTTTCACTGTCCCTAATCTACTGTAGTCTTATCAACTAAACTAAACTAAACTACTTTGTATTTGATTTTTTCACATTAAAAAGCCAACATCTGGAGTTCGGTCAATGATGTTAATCACCGCTCAGCGCTCAACCGCTGTAGGACGCATGTATGGATGTGGTGCAAAAATTGGATTAAAAAAATAGGATAAAAGTCCTAGCAAAAAGCAAGTGCGCATGCTAATCAGTGGTATGTGTCTAAACAGCAGCCCAGCAACTGTAGGTGGAGATGCAAGGAAGGGGGGAGGAGAAAAATTGTTGAGGAAAAAAAGTTGTGGAAAACAGGGAGTGCAAGTGCAGATCAGTTGTGTCGCTAATCAGCGCTTGGTGGCTACAGAATGCATGCATAGTGATGGTTCAAAGTCTGTGGTACCATTAGGCCCAACACAGGACACAGAACAACACATTGACCACCCTGTACAAGTCCACAGCTGAAATGAGGAACTACAGCTCAGTCACTGTGGGGTCAGATGGCATCTGTGCACTATGATTGTTGTGATTGATGATGATGTGGAATTCACTTATCAGAGCTGGCCCTGGTGACACCGGTGTTGCAGAGTTCCAGCCTATGATCAGTGCTCTAACATTACCGATCACAGGTTGGACAACAGTGTTTCAGGCAATTTCCAAACACTGTGATCGTAGTTGTGGGAGGGCATCGCCCACCCCCTGGATGATGACAACATGTGCCCTGGTGCAAGATTGAGCAGGCACCCTAATGTGATTACCGCTACTGCAATCGTGGTGCCGGATTTTAGCTATGACGTACCCAGTATGTCCAAGTTCGGTATTACTTTCCTACCACGATGTACTGGGTATATATAAAGTCAGGAAGGGGTTAATGGCTGAAAACAAAAGGCATTGAATGTGTTATTTTAAAATCTTAATATCAGTTTATAATTATTTACAATGGACACATGTTTTTTCTTTTTCTTTTTTTCCATTCTTGGTCGGATGTGCACTTTGTACAACTTTATTATTGACAAGTTCACATTACACTAGTAGCCCTAGGCTTAGATTTATAAAAGCTTGAATGTTCAATCTGTAAGTTTGTGAAATTCTAACAAAAGGTATTGAAATGCATCCATTAACTTCAAAGTCATCTGCTATAAGCACAGTTAAAGCATTGTACAACAGGTAATGGAATGACAGATATCAAAGTTTAAAATATTCTACTGCAACTGTAATGAGACCACCAATCTTTTCTGAGATGAAAAAAGCAGGATTAAGATATTAAATATTTTAGATTGAATTGATGGTCATTTGTCTTTTTTGAGATACATTCTCTAAATTAAATTTTAAAGAACAGCTATCATAATGATGACCCCATTTCATAAAAAATTAGCCTAAAGAAAAAAGGATATTCATGTTTTAAAAATATTTTGCATACGTAAAGTGGGCTATGCAGCTCTATTATACATGACACTAGTGCTACATGTAATATCCCTCTAAATGGCAGCACCTACAAATACAGAAAGCTGAATAGAAATAATAGCAATAAAAATAAACCCTTACTGATGTTATACAATAATAATAAAACTTCTAGTAAGGGATCTATATTCATAAGAACTAGCTGAGTTGTGATCATTGTTTGCTTAAAAATAATCTGCCAGTAGGATTAACCTTCTTTAGATATCTATATGGACTTCTAGGTCATTGAAAGATGAATACAATGACACCTTGACATCTGTGATCAGAAGTCTTATTCCAGAAAAATCCAGGTTTTCTTAATATGTAAAGTACCTGTTAAGATCTATGGGTGGGGTATATATCTATAGGAAACCCTGCCTGCAGAGTTTATTTTAGATGAAAAGTGGAGTTACCAGTGTGAGGCATGTACACTTCAAGAGAGCAGACTGTCAATCATTACACATCTCAAACACCCTTAAAATAAGCTTTGGAGGCAAATTCTCAGGGAAATCTCTGTCCGGCCCATAGATCTTAATAGCTGACTTACATAATAAGAATTTAGCTGGGGAAAGACATTGGATCATAGATATCAAGGTATCATTTTATTCAACTTTCTATGATATATATATATCCATATACACAGCTTAGGAGGGACGATCCTACATCATAATCTCGCGAGACCGCTACGTCATTTCCAGTCATTGTTGCAATACATTCTTGGAATCACAGTGTCCCGAGGAGTGGGAAAGGCGCCAGAAGGTGAGAATATAGTGATTTTTAATTTTTTTATTATTTTTAACATTAGATCTTTTTACTATTGATGCTGCATAGGCAGCATCAATAGTAAAAAGTTGGTCACACAGGGTTAATAGCAGCATTAATGGACTGCGTTACACTGTGTTATGCTGCATTGTAACGCAGTCCATTTAACAGACTGGTAAACCGCTATGGGGGCACTGACTAGGGAGTAGGGAGGGGGACTGGAGGGGAGTAGGGAAGGGTGAATTCGTGGCCGGACTGTGTCCGTCGCTGATTGGTCGCGGCAGGCCGGTCCCGACCAATCAGCGATGCGAGATTTTCCGTTACAGACAGACAAACAGACGGAAGTACCCCTTAGACAATTATAGATATAGATGACCCATTACATCTCCCTGTTATAATGCTCCCCTGTGTCTTCTTATAGTTATACAATCTTCGTATAGTAATAATACTACCCTTTGCCTCCTGATAATAATTACGCACTTGTGCCTCCTATTTATAATAATCCTCCCCATGCCACCTGATAATAATAACTTCATTCCTCCGTATAATGTAAAACATTTTCTTTTGATAATATCGTTCTTATTATAAATATAATTTAATAGACCACCTAATAATAATATTAATAATACTGTCCTCTTCCTTATAATTATGTATAATGGATTTCATTATTATTATTATGTCCTCCATATTATAATGCCCCATTATGCCTTCTTATAATAATATCTCCCCTTTCCTCTTAAATGCCAATAATGCCATCCATTGTGCCACACTAACCCCTTTACACCCAAGTCTGCGTTCACCTTCCTGACAGATCAAATTTCAGAATTCTGGGGAGAGGAATTTTATGAGGTATTAACTCTGGAATGCTTCAGCATATCCCAAATATTCTGAAGATTTCTTTTCAAGATAAATTGTACTTCAAGTTAGTGGTAAATTTTGGTCAATATGATTTGTGTTTATTTTATAAAATATTGAAAATTTGACAAAAAATTTGAAAATGTTGCAGTCTTTAACGTTTTAATTTGTATGCCTTTAAAGCAGTTTACTACACAAAATACAAAATAAATACCATTTACTACATGTCTACTTTACATTAGCATTATTTTTGAAATGAAATTTTTTTATTACGGTAATCAGAATTTTTTTATTTTCCCAAAAAAATATGCAAACCCTACAAAACCATTGTTTTAAGGGACCACATCACATTTGAAGTGACTTTGAGGGTCCTATGTGATAGAAAATACTTAAAAGTGATACTTTAAAAACTGTACCCAATCAAAGTGCTCAAAACCACATCCGAGAAGTTTATTAACACTTAAAATGCTTCACAGGAACTAAAACAATGTGAAAGAAAAAGGAACATTTTCATTTTTCCCACAAAAATGTTGTTTTAGACCCAATTTTTCAATTTTGCAAGGGAAATAAAAAAATGAACTTAAAAAAAGTTGTGTTCAATTTCTCTTGAGTACACTGTTATTTCATTAAGAGACAATTAAATTCTGGAGAGCAATTTTGGCTGGAATAGAATGGTGATGCCATGTTACATTGGAAGAGCCCCTGAAGTGCCAAAACAGAAGAAACCCCCACAAGTGACTTCATTTTGGAAACTACATCTCTCAAGGAATTACTCTAGGTGTCAAGTGAGCATTTTTAATTCACTGAATTGTATAACATTGAGATGAGTTAATGGAAAATCACATTTTTTTTCCATTAAAATGATGCTTTGTTTCCAAGTTTTTACATTTCAAAATGATTAATAGGAGAAAAAGAGTGATACAAATGCTCAAAAATGTGTATAATACATTTTTCCCAATAACCATTTCTCCTGAGTACGACAATAGCCCATATGTGGTGGAAAAGTACTTTTGAAGCACAGTGCAAAGTTCAGAAGGGAAAAAATGCCATACTGGAGTTCAGATTTTGCTAGAAAGGTTTGAGGATGCCATGTCAAATTGGTAGAGCCCATGAAGTGCCAGAACAACATAACCCTTTAATAAGTTAAACAATTTTATAAACTATACTTCTCAATGAACTAATCTAGTAGTGCACTGAGCACATGAACATTACATGTGCCTCACAGGATTTTATACCATCGGGTGGTGAATGAAAGAATAATTACATTCTACCATGAAAATGTTGCTTTAGCTCCAAGTTTTTAATTTGTATAAGGGCTACTGTCGTGCAATTTCTCATGAGCATGCCAATATGCTACATGTAATCAGGAACTACTTTTCATGGTCAGTGAGAAACTTAAAGGGACTCTGTCACCTGAATTTGGCGGGACTGGTTTTGGGTCATATGGGCGGAGTTTTGGGGTGTTTGATTCACCCTTTCCTTACCCGCTGGCTGCATGCTGGCTGCAATATTGGATTGAAGTTCATTCTTTGTCCTCCATAGTACACGCCTGCGCAAAGCAATCTTGCCTTGTGCAGGCATGTACTACAGAGGACAGAGAATGAACTTCAATCCAATATTGCAGCCAGCATGCAGCCAGCGGGTAAGGAAAGGGTGAATCAAACACCCCAAAACTCCGCCCATATGACCCAAAACCAGTCCCGCCAAATTCAGGTGACAGGTTCCCTTTAAAAGGGAAGGAGCAGCAGGTTGCAGAGCAGATTTTCCTTTAACGGTAAGTTCACACTGGCGTTTTTGCTGCATTTTTTTTCTGCTTTCTGCAGCAAAACCTGATTTCTTGGCAGGAAAGAAGCTGCGGCAAAAACGCATGTCTTGATGCGTTTTTCGTGTGTTTTCGTTTGATTTTGATGCGTTTTTTGGGGCTAACTTGTGTCTATTGTTGTATGCTAATAAAGGTGAGTGCCCCCAGAGGAAAAAAAACCCTCCCTGTAGAACCATACCTCTAGATCCTTTGAAAAGCCAGCAATTCATGTGTCGCGTACAGTAATATCTCGCTGATAGATAGAATAGATACATACACATAGAATACAGAGATATATAGATGTCATTGAATACACATATATATGTATATATATATTACCTATAAAGATAGAAGAAAAGTCGGCAATTCATTTGCCACGTACAGTAAAATCACAGAGTGACAGGCTAGACTACATATATATATATATATATATATATATATATATATATATATACACACTACCATTCAAAAGTTTAGGGTCAACCAGACAATTTTCTGTTTTCCATGAAAACTCATACTTTTATTAATCAAATGAGTTGCCAAACGAATTGAAAATCTAGTACAGACATTGACAAGGCTCAAAAAAAGATTTTTATTTGAAATAATAATTTTCTCCTTCAAACTTTGCTTTCAAAAAGCAATACATTGCCCCATTTTTTACAACATTTATTGGCTTGGTCACACGGCAGACTGCAGCCAGGTAATTTTAATACAAGAGCATTAAAATCTAACAATTTAAAATGGTTGTTTTTGTCCCAGGCATCAGATCAAAATTCTGGCATTTTTTTGTGTAGTATTTTTTTTTTATTGTCTTACAACATTTGTGGACAACATTTTCACATGCTTGCAAATTTGGGTCAAGGTGGCCCCTGCATTCAATGCATAAGGAAACTGTATGGCAGGACCAAATGAAGAATGTGAAGTGGGTTTTCCTGTGGCCATCCAGTATCTGGGTTCAAAGGATTCTTGGGGTGCATATGACTTGATAGCAGGGCAGGCCTTGCATTCAATGCAACATTTTTTCAGGAGGCCTCCCTGTACTTCTCATGAAAGGGGTATTGGGGTGCATTGTAATTCTTGGCAGCCCAGCCACTCACTGCATAGGCAATAACATCATAGGAGACGCACTGTTTAATAATGTCACTTTAAGAATATTAATGCCCCCTGATGCCCCTTTAAAAATAGGCTTTGTGACTTTAAGAGTCCCTCCTTCCTAAGTGAAACAAGATGTGTCTCCTTATGTGTCACACACCACATGGCCAGCTAGGGTTGTTAAATGTTACAATGACATTTCACAGTGAATGCATTTGTATTGGTTGAAAGCAATGTTAAATTTGAAAAAATGCATCAAAAACACTGCGTGTGAACATAGCCCAAGTGGTGGAGGAATATTTTGGTCTGGGGTTAATTATTTTGCCTTATATACAAGTCATTACCCTGGAAAGGATGTACCTTAACAAATTTCCCAGCAAAATCCATTTTGGTTTCATTTTTGTATGTTTTCTGATGCACCTGTAAAAATGGTGTGAAACTCTGACATCATTGCTTACAGCTGTGACCTAGGAGTCATAAATGCTTCCAGGGGCGATCCCCATGATGTTCCTGTGTCATTTGAGCAGTATTTCCATCATTACAGACGTTTGTAGACCTTAAAGGACCCCCCCGGGGGATCACGGTAAAAATACTCGGGTTTCTCATAGACTTACATTGGGCTTGACCCGAGCAACCAGCACCCAAGCATTCACCAGGGGCGGACAGGGTCCCACTTCTCTCTCCACAGCTGGAGTAACTGTGCATTATGAGGAGCTAATGATCTGCAAATGGGCCATCTTTTGCCTGTGTCCTCTCCTGGTCCCTACAAAGTTGTTTCCAGCAGCTGAAATGAGGAGCTGATAGTTCTTCTGTGCACAAAGATGACTTCTGAAAGGGTTAATGTCACATATGTACGCCAATGTGATGTTGGTGATGGCTGATAATATTTCAGAAGGAGCTGAAACAAGCCCCTACAGGAATTACATATTTCTGTGTCTTATTAACATTGATATTATATCAGACTTATAGAGGGCTGGTGCATGTAACGCATAGCAATAATCATCCATCCACGTTAGTATATTATTGAATCACTTCTCTCCAATTTTTAATCACATATTACCTTGCCCTAATCATTCCCAGTTGTGTAATCAAGAACTATTATAATACATTAATAACATAATACCTTAAGAAATGAATAATTATAATTATATAAAACTATAATTATACTCACAATTAATCACAAACCTTGTCACACAGGTGTATAACACACCTGTCACCATGAAAATGCAGTCCAATCTGAAGCCACCATGACATAGGGCAGGACTATAAAAGCTATAAAAGCAGAGGCTTAAATTATGAAAACACAGATTAGGCTATGGCACACTATCAGTATTTGGTCAGTATTTTAGGTCAGTATTTATAAGCCAAAATCAGGAGTGGAACAATCAGAGGAAAAGTATAATAGAAACACGTCACCGCTCTGCGATTTAGAAAATATTTATTTTCCTTTAGGGTCAGAGGCTCCAAGTTAGGTCCAAATTCAGAACCAAAAAGGGTTAATAACTTTAAATACAATATTTTTGGCTAGTTTTAAGAGATTTGATAGAACTTGCTACTTTGTTCTCAAATTGTTTTCATGCTCAAGTGACATTTCAGTATAAATACCAGCATCCTATCCACAGAGACCAAACCTTTAGTTCATAAACACTGACATGACATAAGCAACATTAGATATATTTCAACATAGACTTGTTTAATTTACTCCATTGACCTTAAGCTTAATGGTTTGCTAATTAGTAAGAGACTTGTGTTGGCAGTAGATTACAGTTTAATAATTCTCTATCATGGCCAGTGTTAAGTTTATAGATCAATAAAGTCTATTGTATTTTACACGAAATGGAGAAATAAATTAAAATAGTGTTAAGCTTAAAGCTAACGTTGAAGCCAGAATTCACCTTCTGCATGCACGCTCAGAGACTAATCGCTTGTACATTTTCTTGGGCAGCTCTTAAACAACTACCAAGTTAATTAAATTCAACTTTGCTTCATTAATGAATTTAAATATACAGATGAACAATAAAAAAGAAAGCTTCATTTGGAGGATTTGCTATTTTTAAGTAAGAATGAGCTGACAAAAAATGATAGGATCCAAAATACAACATTCCTAGGCAAAGATTATGAGTTATATGGCTGGTTTCGTAATAGATTCGTGCCTAAATGCAAAGCTAAGAAAAAGACATATACTAAAGGCCGAACTCACACATGCATACTCCGTTAATATTACAATATGCAGTATATGCATGTTTATGAAAATTTAAGGGTTAACGCTTTTCTTTGTGGTGAGTGACAAGTCTGGTATGCAAGTGTAAGGATGCTTATAAACTGTGCAGCTCTCCTCCTTCTAAAAAATCATAGAAAGTAGATTGTTAAAGGGTTGATACTGAATTTTTTAGCAGTGCTACTTCCAATAGGTGGCACTGGAGTTCTAGTCCTCTTCCTCTCAGAAGACGAAATTTGAATATGGAAATGTAAGGCAAAAAGGGAGACTTTAGACATATAGCTCTGTGTTTAAAGCTATAAGCTTTAATCTGTGTCTTCACAGAGTCGTGAGATGTAAATTTAGTACTAATTAGACGTGATGGAACTTTAAACCTATTTATTACCAGCACACCTCCAGATACTGGATCGCCATTTGGAAATTATGTGTGGCTACTTTTGGGGACCCATTGAAATGAGTTTAACCCCTCAACATCCACTGACTGACACAGTCCGTCATGGCCAGGTGTCAGTTCCCACACGAGGACTGTGATTGTGTGCATTTAAACTGTCACTGCTTGTAAACATGCAGTGCCAGTTCAGTGTTGACAGCTGTCTGTGACAGCTGAGAGGCACGGGAAGAGGCGCAGGTTCCCATGCTGTCGGTCCCGCACCCAGATCAATCTGACTGACCGACCACAGCATGATCGCGCAGGAGATGATGAAATATCAGTGGCCGAGCCTTTGCACTAACAGCCAGGAACGGTGTTAGCGTCATCCCGGCTGTTAACCCCCTAAATGCTATGATCACGCTTGCAGCCTTCAGGAATGAGGCAGAGGGATGGGAGATCCCTCTGCCTTCTGATTGGTGTTCCAGAGAAGTCATTGCTGGTGCCCAAGCATTGCCATGGTGACCCGGGGTCATTATGATGACCCCCAGGTCACGAAGCAACAGAAAGCTTCTAAATACCATGCTCACAGCATGGTGTCAGAAGCTTTCAGTATACAGTGGGTATTCAGACCCCTTTAAATTTTTCAATGTTTGTTTCATTGCAGCCATTTGGTAAATTCAAAATAGTTCATTTTTTTCTCATTATTGTACACTCTGAACCCCATCTTGACTGAAAAAAAACAGAAATGTAGAAATTTTTACATATTTATTAAAAAAGAAAACCTGAAATATTATATGGTCATAAGTATTCAGACCCTTTGCTCAGTATAGAGTAGAAGCACCCTTTTGAGCTAGTACAGTCATGAGTCTTCAAGAGGGGACATGTTGTGATAGGCAATTCAGTATCACAATGGACATAGCGGTCAGAGCACATACAGTGATCTGACAATAACCCAAAATAATAGAACGAGCTCTGAGACGTGGGAACTCTGCAGACGGCAATCCCTAATCCTCTCCAAACAACACTAGAAGCAGCCGTGGATTGCGCCTAACTCTGCCTATGCAACTCGGCACAGCCTGAGAAACTAACTAGCCTGAAGATAGAAAATAAGCCTACCTTGCCTCAGAGAAATACCCCAAAGGAAAAGGCAGCCCCCCACATATAATGACTGTGAGTTAAGATGAAAAGACAAACGTAGGGATGAAATAGATTCAGCAAAGTGAGGCCCGACTTTCTTAACAGAGCGAGGATAGGAAAGATAAATTTGCGGTCTACACAAAACCCTAAAGAAAACCACGCAAAGGGGGCAAAAAGACCCTCCGCACCGAACTAACGGCACGGAGGTACACCCTTTGCGTCCCAGAGCTTCCAGCAAAACAATTAGACAAGCTGGACAGAAAAAATAGCAAACAAATAGCAAAGAAGAACTTAGCTATGCAGAGCAGCAGGCCACAGGAATGATCCAGGGAAAAACAAGTCCAACACTGGAACATTGACAGGAAGCATGGATCAAAGCATTAGGTGGAGTTAAGTAGAGAAGCACCTAACGACCTCACCAGATCAGCTGAGGGAGGAAACTCAGAAGCAGCAGTACCACTTTCCTCCACAAACGGAAGCTCCCAGAGAGAATCAGCCGAAGTACCACTTGTGACCACAGGAGGGAGCTCTGCCACAGAATTCACAACAGTACCCCCCCTTGAGGAGGGGCCACCGAACCCTCACCAGAGCCCCCAGGCCGACCAGGATGAGCCACATGAAAGGCACGAACAAGATCGGGAGCATGGACATCAGAGGCAAAAACCCAGGAATTATCTTCCTGAGCATAACCCTTCCATTTAACCAGATACTGGAGTTTCCGTCTTGAAACACGAGAATCCAAAATCTTCTCCACAATATACTCCAATTCCCCCTCCACCAAAACCGGGGCAGGAGGGTCAACAGATGGAACCATAGGTGCCACGTATCTCCGCAACAATGACCTATGGAATACGTTATGTATGGAAAAAGAATCTGGGAGGGTCAGACGAAAAGACACAGGATTAAGAACCTCAGAAATCCTATACGGACCAATGAAACGAGGTTTAAACTTAGGAGAGGAAACCTTCATAGGAATATGACGAGAAGATAACCAAACCAGATCCCCAACACGAAGTCGGGGACCCACACGGCGTCTGCGATTAGCGAAACGTTGAGCCTTCTCCTGGGACAAGGTCAAATTGTCCACTACATGAGTCCAAATCTGCTGCAACCTGTCCACCACAGTATCCACACCAGGACAGTCCGAAGACTCAACCTGTCCTGAAGAGAAACGAGGATGGAACCCAGAATTACAAGAAAATGGCGAAACCAAGGTAGCCGAGCTGGCCCGATTATTAAGGGCGAACTCAGCCAAAGGCAAAAAGGACACCCAGTCATCCTGATCGGCAGAAACAAAGCATCTCAGATAGGTTTCCAAGGTCTGATTGGTTCGTTCGGTCTGGCCATTAGTCTGAGGATGGAAAGCCGAGGAAAAAGACAAGTCAATGCCCATCCTACCACAAAAGGCTCGCCAAAACCTCGAAACAAACTGGGAACCTCTGTCAGAAACGATATTCTCTGGAATGCCATGCAAACGAACCACATGCTGGAAGAACAATGGCACCAAATGAGAGGAGGAAGGCAATTTAGACAAGGGTACCAGATGGACCATCTTAGAAAAGCGATCACAGACCACCCAAATGACTGACATCTTTTGAGAAACGGGAAGATCTGAAATAAAATCCATAGAGATATGTGTCCAAGGCCTCTTCGGGACCGGCAAGGGCAAAAGCAACCCACTGGCACGAGAACAGCAGGGCTTAGCCCGAGCACAAATCCCACAGGACTGCACAAAAGTACGCACATCCCGCGACAGAGATGGCCACCAAAAGGATCTAGCCACTAACTCTCTGGTAACAAAGATTCCAGGATGACCAGCCAACACCGAACAATGAACCTCAGAGATAACTTTATTCGTCCACCTATCCGGGACAAACAGTTTCTCCGCTGGACAACGATCAGGTTTATTAGCCTGAAATTTTTGCAGCACCCGCCGCAAATCAGGGGAGATGGCAGACACAATTACTCCTTCCTTGAGGATACCCGCCGGCTCAGATAAACCCGGAGAGTCGGGCACAAAACTCCTAGACAGAGCATCCACCTTCACATTTTTAGAGCCCGGAAGGTACGAAATCACAAAGTCAAAACGGGCAAAAAACAGCGACCAACGAGCCTGTCTAGGATTCAAACGCTTAGCAGACTCGAGATAAGTCAAGTTCTTATGATCAGTCAATACCACCACGCGATGCTTAGCTCCTTCAAGCCAATGACGCCACTCCTCGAATGCCCACTTCATGGCCAGCAACTCTCGGTTACCCACATCATAATTTCGCTCAGCAGGCGAAAACTTCCTGGAAAACAAAGCGCATGGTTTCATCACTGAGCAATCAGAACCTCTCTGCGACAAAACAGCCCCTGCTCCAATCTCAGAAGCATCAACCTCGACCTGGAACGGAAGAGAAACATCTGGTTGACACAACACAGGGGCAGAAGAAAAACGACGCTTCAACTCTTGAAAAGCTTCCACAGCAGCAGAAGACCAATTGACCAAATCAGCACCCTTCTTGGTCAAATCGGTCAATGGTTTGGCAATACTAGAAAAATTGCAGATGAAGCGACGATAAAAATTAGCAAAGCCCAGGAACTTTTGCAGACTTTTCAGAGATGTCGGCTGAGTCCAATCATGGATGGCTTGGACCTTAACAGGATCCATCTCGATAGTAGAAGGGGAAAAGATGAACCCCAAAAATGAAACCTTCTGCACACCAAAGAGACACTTTGATCCCTTCACAAACAAAGAATTAGCACGCAGGACCTGAAAAACCGTTCTGACCTGCTTCACATGAGACTCCCAATCATCCGAGAAGATCAAAATGTCATCCAAGTACACAATCAGGAATTTATCCAGGTACTCTCGGAAGATGTCATGCATAAAGGACTGAAACACTGATGGAGCATTGGCAAGTCCGAATGGCATCACTAGATACTCAAAATGACCCTCGGGCGTATTAAATGCAGTTTTCCATTCATCGCCTCGCCTGATTCGCACCAGATTATACGCACCACGAAGATCTATCTTGGTGAACCAACTAGCCCCCTTAATCCGAGCAAACAAATCAGATAACAATGGCAAGGGGTACTGAAATTTAACAGTGATCTTATTAAGAAGGCGGTAATCTATACAAGGTCTCAGCGAACCATCCTTCTTGGCTACAAAAAAGAACCCTGCTCCTAATGGCGACGATGATGGGCGAATATGCCCCTTCTCCAGGGATTCTTCACATAACTGCGCATAGCGGTGTGCTCAGGCACGGATAAATTAAACAGTCGACCTTTTGGGAATTTACTACCAGGAATCAAATTGATAGCACAATCACAATCCCTATGCGGAGGTAGGGCATCGGACTTGGGCTCATCAAATACATCCCGGTAATCAGACAAGAACTCTGGAACCTCAGAAGGGGTGGATGACGAAATTGACAGAAATGGAACATTACCATGTACCTCCTGACAACCCCAGCTGGAAACCGACATGGATTTCCAATCCAATACTGGATTTTGGGCTTGTAGCCATGGCAACCCCAACACGACTACATCATGCAGATTATGCAACACCAGAAAGCGAATAACCTCCTGATGAGCAGGAGCCATGCACATGGTCAGATGGGTCCAGTATTGAGGCTTATTCTTGGCCAAAGGCGTAGCATCAATTCCTCTCAATGGAATAGGACACTGCAAGGGCTCCAAGAAAAACCCACAACGCTTAGCATATTCCAAGTCCATCAAATTCAGGGCAGCGCCTGAATCCACAAACGCCATGACAGAATACGATGACAAAGAGCAGATCAAGGTAACGGACAGAAGAAATTTTGACTGTACTGTACCAATGGTGGCAGACCTAGCGAACCGCTTAGTGCGCTTAGGACAATCAGAGATAGCATGAGTGGAATCACCACAGTAGAAACACAGCCCATTCAGACGTCTGTGTTCTTGCCGTTCAACTCTGGTCATAGTCCTATCGCACTGCATAGGCTCAGGTTTAATCTCAGGTAATACCGCCAAATGGTGCACAGATTTACGCTCACGCAAGCGTCGACCGATCTGAATGGCCAAAGACATAGACTCATTCAAACCAGCAGGCATAGGAAATCCCACCATGACATCCTTAAGGGCTTCAGAGAGACCCTTTCTGAATATAGCTGCCAGCGCAGATTCATTCCATTGAGTGAGCACGGACCACTTTCTAAATTTCTGGCAATATACCTCTATCTCATCCTGAGCCTGACAAAGAGCCAGCAAATTTTTCTCTGCCTGATCCACTGAATTAGGCTCATCGTACAGCAATCCAAGCGCCAGGAAAAACGCATCGATATTACTTAATGCAGGATCTCCTGATGCAAGAGAAAATGCCCAGTCCTGAGGGTCGCCACGCAAAAAAGAAATGACGATCCTAACCTGTTGAACTGGGTCACCAGAGGAGCGAGGTTTCAAAGCCAGAAATAGTTTACAATTATTTTTGAAACTCAGAAATTTAGTTCTATCTCCAAAAAACAAATCTGGAATAGGAATTCTCGGTTCTAACAAAGAATTCTGAACCACAAAATCTTGAATATTTTGAACTCTTGCCGTGAGCTGATCCACACATGAAGACAGACCTTTAATGTCCATTGCTACTCCTGTGTCCTGAACCACCCAAATGTCTAGGGGGAAAAAAAGGCAAAACACAGTGCAAAGAAAAAAAAATGGTCTCAGAATTTCTTTTTTCCCTCTATTGAGAATCATTAGCACTTTTGGCTTCCTGTACTGTTGTGATAGGCAATTCAGTATCACAATGGACATAGCGGTCAGAGCACATACAGTGATCTGACAATAACCCAAAATAATAGAACGAGCTCTGAGACGTGGGAACTCTGCAGACCGCAATCCCTAATCCTCTCCAAACAACACTAGAGGCAGCCGTGGATTGCGCCTAACTCTGCCTATGCAACTCGGCACAGCCTGAGAAACTAACTAGCCTGAAGATAGAAAATAAGCCTACCTTGCCTCAGAGAAATACCCCAAAGGAAAAGGCAGCCCCCCACATATAATGACTGTGAGTTAAGATGAAAAGACAAACGTAGGGATGAAATAGATTCAGCAAAGTGAGGCCCGACTTTCTTAACAGAGCGAGGATAGGAAAGATATCTTTGCGGTCTACACAAAACCCTAAAGAAAACCACGCAAAGGGGGCAAAAAGACCCTCCGTACCGAACTAACGGCACGGAGGTACACCCTTTGCGTCCCAGAGCTTCCAGCAAAACAATTAGACAAGCTGGACAGAAAAAATAGCAAACAAATAGCAAAGAAGAACTTAGCTATGCAGAGCAGCAGGCCACAGGAATGATCCAGGGAAAAACAAGTCCAACACTGGAACATTGACAGGAAGCATGGATCAAAGCATTAGGTGGAGTTAAGAAGAGAAGCACCTAACGACCTCACCAGATCAGCTGAGGGAGGAAACTCAGAAGCAGCAGTACCACTTTCCTCCACAAACGGAAGCTCCCAGAGAGAATCAGCCGAAGTACCACTTGTGACCACAGGAGGGAGCTCTGCCACAGAATTCACAACAGGGACATAGAGGGGTCTAATTTCCAAAATGTGGTCACTTTTGGTGGGTTTCCACTGTTTAAGCACAACAGGGGCTCTCCAAAGGCAACATAGCGTCCGCTCTCGATTCCAGCTAACTTTGGGTTCAAAACATGAAACGGTGCTCTTTCCCTTCCGAGGCCTCCTGTGTCCTCAAAAAGTGGTCTTCCTCTACACGTGGGGTATCGGCGTACTCAGGAGAAATTGCACAACAAGTTTTGGGGTTCATTTTCTCCTGCTACCTTTGTTAAAATAAAAAAATAGTGCTAAAAGATGATTTTTGCGGAAGAAATGTGATTTCCAATATTCACGGTTCTAAATTATAAGCTTATGTGAAGCACCTGGGTGTTCAAGGCGCTCACCAAACATCTAGATAAGTCCCTTGAGGGGTCTAGTTTCCAAAATGGTGTCACTTGTGGGAGATTTCCACTGTTTAGGCACATCAGGGGCTCTCCAAGCGTTACATGGCTTCCTGTCTTAAATCCAGTCAATTTTACGCTCAAAATCTCAAATAGTTCTCCTTCCCTTCCAAGCCCTGCCGTGCACCTAAAGAGTGGTCTTCCTCCACACATGGGGTATCAGTGTGCTCAGGAGAAATTGCACAACAAATTGTGTGTTCATTTTATCCTGATACCCTTGAGAAAATCAAAAAATTGTGTCCAAAATAAAATTTTTGTGAAAAAAGTTAAATGTTGATTTTTTTCCTTCCATATTGCTTCAGTTCTTCTGATGCATCTGAAGGGTTAATAAACTTCTTGAATGTGGTTTTGAACACCTTGAGGGGTGCAGTTTTTAGAACAGTCTCACTTTTTGGTATTTTCTGTATTTTCTTTCATTTAACCCTTATAACTTCCTAACAAAAATAAATAATGTTTCAAAAACTGTGCGGATCTAAAATAGACATGTGGGAAATATTATTTATTTGGTATTTTGTGTGACATAATGCTCTGATTTAGGGGCATAAAAAATAAAAGTTTGAAAACTGTGAAATTTTCAAAATTTTTCCCAAATTTAATGTTTTTCATAAATATACACAAGAAATTTTGAAGAAATGTTACCACTATCATAAAGAACAATATATCTCGAAAAACAATCTCAGAATCAGTGAGACCCGTTCAAGCATTCTAGAGTTATAACCACATAAAATTACAGTGGTCCAATTTCAAAATTAAGGCCTGGTCATTAACCTACAAAGTGGCTTGGTCCTTAAGGGTTTAAAAAGGGGACCACCCTCATATGTCAGCATTCATCCCATCGGACTTGCATAGATAATGGGAGTCACTGTGCAAGATCAATATACTACTTTTGCAGTCCTGCTGACATACATTATACTGTATAATTAATGGCTACCATAAGCTTTTAATTTGAAAATCTTTGCAAATGGGTGAGTATATATGTTACCATCCCACCACTCGCTATGTCCTAGGGATGTTGTGAGTGACTGTTTTGCCACCCTATGGATAGCAAGGGTGTGTCGGGCTTTCAATGCTATGAGATGTAGTTTAGCTGCACTATGGATAGCAGGGGCACATGGGCTGTCAGTGTAGTGGTTTCACCCAGGTATTTTCCTTTCTGGAAAACAGCTAGGCAATTTAACATGCTGGCAATGTTAGGTCATTGCCAATTGTATCTTCAGCTCAGTAGTGAGTTTTCTCTGCTGTTTTATGATATTCTGACCTTTCATTGCCAGACCTTGGGTTTGCCTTTTGACTGCACGATTGTATAAACCCTTTAGCCTTTGAGGCATTCTGAAGAGAATCATATGGTAACCCAAAAAGAAAAATTTAATTTTATTAAATATGGTTAAAATGCCACCAACCTGTGGCTACACCACACAAAACAAAACAAAACAGACCGTGAAAAAACTAGTGTGGGGATGGAAAATCCCTATATGGTACCTATGCTGGTGTCTACCTGTCTGTGGGGGTTGGCACCCTAGGGGATGCGAGTTTGGCGCCCCCTCTCAATGGTGACTGACCCTAAGGTCCCTAAATCAACCCTAGTGATCCAGTTGGGTCCCTCTACCCACACAAAGATATAATAAAGGTACCCCTAATAATCTAGACATGGATCAAACCTATAAATAGGGAGTCCTATAACCCACACTGTGCTATAAAAACAATGGAGAACATGTAGGTAGGCCTAATGACGGTAGTCAAATGCAATTTAACACAGTCAATGATTATTGAAGAGACTTATATTTCTCATAGATTATTGCAATGACAATCCACCTAAACCGCAAAAATATGGCTATGATCTAGTTTTTCAACCTTATTCGGTTTTAACTAGTATATACAGTATTAATATCATTAAGGATACAGCTGCTAAATGCTTTCAACAGACTGTATCTCATGAAATGGAAAAAACAGCAATCCAAGTGGCTATCAAGTTCACGGCCCAATTATAGTCCGGTGCCTATAGACTATCACCGTTAAACCACAGCCACTGCCCCCCTTATGATAGTATTATATGGAGGCTATATCACATAAGTGGAAAAACTCAAGGAGAACGTGATACTCATCGCCAGATAAGGTGCCGTCTGCCTACTGCCTGTTTTGCCTCAACACGTTTCGCCTTTCTGGCTCATCAGGAGGCCCGATATCATGCCATGTGTCTCGATGGTTTATGATCAAATTGAATCGCGATGTTCTTACCTCAGTTAAAAAGGCCCACCCGAGCACCGAGCACACCATGCTTCCTGTTTCTAGACCGGAAATGTTACCTCATAGGACAGACTCAGTACTCTAGTGCACTTGCTCGAAGTGGAATGCAAATCTGTATACTGCGTTTCAGCTTCTGCGCAGACTCATTGTGACAGACAGCATTACCTACTATAGGTCATGACACGCTCCGCCCAATATCAAACTGCGCAAGCTGTTATGATCTGGTGGTTTAGGAACAACATGAGACAAGCTCTGAAGGAGGTGGTATCTGTACTGACTGCAGACCCTGAACCTAGCAGCGCAACTAGAAATAGCTGTGGGGGGTACCTGAAGCTCCCTAGACCCCTCGGCACAGCCTAAGATCTAACTTCCCCTAAAGATGGAAACAGGAAACCTATCTTGCCTCAGAGAAAATCCCCAAAGGAAAGATAGCCCCCCACAAATATTGACGGTGAGAGGAGGGGAAAATAACATACGCAGAGATGAAATCAGATTTTAGCATAGGAGGCCAGTCTAGCTTGACAGACAGGACAGGAAAGGATACTGTGCGGTCAGTATAAAAACTACAAAACAATCCACACAGAGTTTACAAAATCTCCACACCTGACTAAAGGTGTGGAGGGTAAATCTGCTTCCCAGAGCTTCCAGCTAACAGAAAAAATCCATAATGACAAGCTGGACAATAATAGAATGCACAGAACAATAAGTCCACAACGTGTGGACTGAAATGAGCAAAGCCAGAACTTATCTTTGCAGAACTGGTCAGGAAACCAGGAGAATCCAAGCAGAGATGTGAATCCAGCAGAAAACATTGACAAGTGGCATAGGCTGAAGACTAGAGCCAGGTTAAATAGCTGAGCCAGGAGAGACGATTAGTGAAAGCAGCTGCTAAAGCTAAACCCAAGGAGCGGCAGTTCCACTCAAAACCACCAGAGGGAGCCCAAGGGCAGAATTCACAAAAGTGCCATTTACAACCACCGGAGGGAGCCCAAGAACGGAATTCACAACAGTACCCCCACCTTGAGGAGGGGTCACCGAACCCTCACCAGAGCCCCCAGGCCGATCAGGACGAGTGTTATGACCTGGTGGTTAGGAGCACCAGGAATGACCTGATAGTTAAAACTCACACAGGACAAGCTCTGGGATGTGGGAGCTCTGCTGACCGCAATCCCTAATCCTATCACACACACTAGAAATAGCCGTGGAGCGCTCCTGACGCTCTCTAGGCGCCTCGTCACAGCTTAAGAGCTAGCTAGCCCTAGAGATAGAAAATAAAGCCTACCTTGCCTCAGAAATTCCCCAAAGGAAAAGGCAGCCCCCCACATATATTGACTGTGAGTAAAGATGAAAGTCACAAACGCAGAGATGAAACAGGTTTCAGCAAAGGGAGGCCAGACTTACTAAATAGACAGAGGATAGGAAAGGTAGCATTGCGATCAGCACAAAAAAACTACAAAAGACCACGCAGAGTGTGCAAAAAATACCTCCGCACCGACTAACGGTGTGGAGATGCCACTCTGCATCCCAGAGCTTCCAGCTAGCAAGACAAAATCATGATATCCAGCTGGACAAGAAAACAATGAACAAATTAGATACTATCAGGAACTTATCTTCTGCTGGAGTAGACAGGTCACCAGAAAGATCCAAGAGCGAACTGAACCAATGCAGAAACATTGACAGCTGGCATGGAGTAACGATCTAAGTGGAGTTAAATAGAGCAGCCAACCAAAGGATAATCCACGTCACCTGTGTAAGGAACCTCAGAAGCAGCAGCACCACTCACAGCCACCAGAGTGAGCCCACGGACAGAACTCACCGAAGTACCATTCACGACCACAGGAGGGAGCTCGACAACAGAATTCACAACAGACGAGCCAAGTGAAAAGCACGAACCAAATCGGTAGCATGGACATCGGAGGCAACAACCCGAGAATTATCCTCCTGGCCATAACCCTTCCACTTGACAAGATACTGGAGCCTCCGCCTCGAAAAACGAGAATCCAAAATCTTCTCAACCTCATTTTCCAACTCTCCCTCAACCAACACCGGGGCAGGAGGGTCAACTGTTATGAAAGGCAATTCAGAATCACAATGGACATGGAGGTCAGAGCACATACAGTGATCTGACAATAACCCAAAATAATAGAACGAGCTCTGAGACGTGGGAACTCTGCAGACCGCAATCCCTAATCCTATCGAACCACACTAAAGGTAGCCGTGGAGCGCTCCTGACCAGAACCTAGGCGCCTCGTCACAGCCTGAGAAACTAGCTAGTCCTGAAGATAGAAAAATAAGCCTACCTTGCCTCAGAGAAATTCCCCAAAGGAAAAGGCAGCCCCCCACATATAATGACTGTGAGTAAAGATGAAAATACAAACACAGAGATGAAATAGATTTAGGAAAGTGAGGCCCGACTAGCTGAACAGAACGGGGATAGGGAAGATAACTTTGCGGTCAGCACAAAAACCTATAAATAACCACGCAGAGGGGACAAAAAGACCCTCCTCACCGACTAACGGTACGGAGGTGGTCCCTCTGCGTCTCAGAGCTTCCAGCAGGCGAGAAAAACCAATAAAGCAAGCTGGACTGAAAAATAGCAACAAAATAACATAAGCAAAACTTAGCTTTGCAGAGCAGCAGGCCTCAGGAATGATCCAGGGAAAAAAACAAGTCGTACACTGGAACATTGACAGGAAGCATGGATCAAAGCATCAGGTGGAGTTAAGTAGAGAAGAAGCTAACGAGCTCACCAGATCACCTGAGGGAGGAAACTCAGAAGCTGCAGTACCACTTTCCTCCACAAACGGAAGATCCCAGAGAGAATCAGCCGAAGTACCACTTGTGACCATAGGAGTGAACTCTGCCACAGAATTCACAACAGTACCCCCCCCTTGAGGAGGGGTCACCGAACCCTCACCAGAGCCCCCAGGCCGACCAGGATGAGCCACATGAAAGGCACGAACAAGATCGGGAGCATGGACATCAGAGGCAAAAACCCAGGAATTATCTTCCTGAGCATAACCCTTCCATTTAACCAGATACTGGAGTTTCCGTCTTGAAACACGAGAATCCAAAATCTTCTCCACAATATCCTCCAATTCCCCCTCCACCAAAACCGGGGCAGGAGGGTCAACAGATGGAACCATAGGTGCCACGTATCTCCGCAACAATGACCTATGGAATACGTTATGTATGGAAAAAGAATCTGGAAGGGTCAGACGAAAAGACACAGGATTAAGAACCTCAGAAATCCTATACGGACCAATAAAACGAGGTTTAAACTTAGGAGAGGAAACCTTCATAGGAATATGATGAGAAGATAACCAAACCAGATCCCCAACACGAAGTCGGGGACCCACACGGCGTCTGCGATTAGCGAAAAGTTGAGCCTTCTCCTGGGAGAAGGTCAAATTGTCCACTACCTGAGTCCAAATCTGCTGCAACCTGTCCACCACAGTATCCACACCAGGACAGTCCGAAGACTCAACCTGTCCAGAAGAGAAACGAGGATGGAACCCAGAATTGCAGAAAAACGGTGAAACCAAGGTAGCCGAGCTGGCCCGATTATTAAGGGCGAACTCAGCCAAAGGCAAAAAGGACACCCAGTCATCCTGATCAGCAGAAACAAAGCACCTCAGATATGTTTCCAAGGTCTGATTGGTTCGATCGGTCTGGCCATTAGTCTGAGGATGGAAAGCCGAGGAAAAAGACAAGTCAATGCCCATCCTACCACAAAAGGCTCGCCAAAACCTCGAAACAAACTGGGAACCTCTGTCAGAAACAATATTCTCTGGAATGCCATGCAAACGAACCACATGCTGGAAGAACAAAGGCACCAAATCAGAGGAGGAAGGCAATTTAGACAAGGGTACCAGATGGACCATCTTAGAAAAGCGATCACAGACCACCCAAATGACTGACATCTTTTGAGAAACGGGAAGGTCAGAAATAAAATCCATAGAGATATGTGTCCAAGGCCTCTTCGGGACCGGCAAGGGCAAAAGCAACCCACTGGCACGAGAACAGCAGGGCTTAGCCCGAGCACAAATCCCACAGGACTGCACAAAAGTACGCACATCCCGCGACAGAGAGGGCCACCAAAAGGATCTAGCCACTAACTCTCTGGTACCAAAGATTCCAGGATGACCAGCCAACACCGAACCATGAAGTTCAGAGATAACTCTATTCGTCCACATATCAGGGACAAACAGTTTCTCCGCTGGGCAACGATCAGGTTTATTAGCCTGAAATTTTTGCAGCACCCGCCGCAAATCAGGGGAGATGGCAGACACAATTACTCCCTCCTTGAGGATACCCGCCGGCTCAGACAAACCCGGAGAGTCGGGTACAAAACTCCTAGACAGAGCATCCGCCTTCACATTTTTAGAGCCCGGAAGGTACGAAATCACAAAGTCAAAACGGGCAAAAAACAACGACCAACGAGCTTGTCTAGGATTCAAGCGTTTGGCAGACTCGAGATAAGTCAAGTTCTTATGATCAGTCAATACCACCACGCGATGCTTAGCTCCTTCAAGCCAATGACGCCACTCCTCGAATGACCACTTCATGGCCAGCAACTCTCGGTTGCCCACATCATAATTTCGCTCAGCAGGCGAAAACTTCCTGGAAAAGAAAGCGCATGGTTTCATCACTGAGCAACCAGAACCTCTCTGCGACAAAACAGCCCCTGCTCCAATCTCAGAAGCATCAACCTCGACCTGGAACGGAAGAGAAACATCTGGTTGACACAACACAGGGGCAGAAGAAAAACGACGCTTCAACTCTTGAAAAGCTTCCACAGCAGGAGAAGACCAATAGACCACATCAGCACCCTTCTTGGTCAAATCGGTCAATGGTTTAGCAATACTAGAAAAATTGCAGATGAAACGACGATAAAAATTAGCAAAGCCCAGGAACTTTTGCAGACTTTTCAGAGATGTCGGCTGAGTCCAATCATGGATGGCTTGGACCTTAACAGGATCCATCTCGATAGTAGAAGGGGAAAAGATGAACCCCAAAAATGAAACCTTCTGCACACCAAAGAGACACTTTGATCCCTTCACAAACAAAGAATTAGCACGCAGGACCTGAAAAACCGTTCTGACCTGCTTCACATGAGACTCCCAATCATCCGAGAAGATCAAAATGTCATCCAAGTACACAATCAGGAATTTATCCAGGTACTCTCGGAAGATGTCATGCATAAAGGACTGAAACACTGATGGAGCATTGGCAAGTCCGAACGGCATCACGAGATACTCAAAATGACCCTCGGGCGTATTAAATGCAGTTTTCCATTCATCGCCTTGCTTAATTCGCACCAGATTATACGCACCACGAAGATCTATCTTTGTGAACCAACTAGCCCCCTTAATCCGAGCAAACAGATCAGATAACAATGGCAAGGGGTACTGAAATTTAACCGTGATCTTATTAAGAAGGCGGTAATCTATACAAGGTCTCAGCGAACCATTCTTCTTGGCTACAAAAAAGAACCCTGCTCCTAATGGCGACGATGACGGGCGAATATGCCCCTTCTCCAGGGATTCCTTCACATAACTGCGCATAGCGATGTGCTCAGGCATGGACAAATTAAACAATCGACCTTTTGGGAATTTACTACCAGGAATCAAATTGATAGCACAATCACAATCCCTATGCGGAGGTAGGGTATTGGACTTGGGCTCATCAAATACATCCCGGTAATCAGACAAGAACTCTGGGACCTCAGAAGGGGTGGATGACGAAATTGACAAAAATGGAACATCACCATGTACCCCCTGACAACCCCAGCTGGACACCGACATGGATTTCCAATCTAATACTGGATTATGGGCTTGTAGCCATGGCAACCCCAACACGACTACATCATGCAGATTATGCAACACCAGAAAGCGAATAACCTCCTGATGTGCAGGAGCCATGCACATGGTCAGCTGGGTCCAGTATTGAGGCTTATTCTTGGCCAAAGGCGTAGCATCAATTCCTCCCAATGGAATAGGACACTGCAAGGGCTCCAAGAAAAACCCACAACGCTTAGCATATTCCAAGTCCATTAAATTCAGGGCAGCGCCTGAATCCACAAATGCCATGACAGAATACGATGACAAAGAGCAGATCAAGGTAACGGACAGAAGAAATTTTGACTGTACTGTACCAATGGTGGCAGACCTAGCGAACCGCTTAGTGCGCTTAGGACAATCAGAGATAGCATGAGTGGAATCACCACAGTAGAAACACAGACCATTCAGACGTCTATGTTCTTGCCGTTCAACTCTGGTCAAGGTCCTATCACACTGCATAGGCTCAGGTTTAAGCTCAGGTAATACCGCCAAATGGTGCACAGATTTACGCTCACGCAAGCGTCGACCGATCTGAATGGCCAAAGACATAGACTCATTCAAACCAGCAGGCATAGGAAATCCCACCATGACATCCTTAAGGGCTTCAGAGAGACCCTTTCTGAATATTGCTGCCAGCGCAGATTCATTCCATTGAGTGAGCACTGACCACTTTCTAAATTTCTGACAATATACTGTACCTCTATCTCATCCTGAGCCTGACAAAGAGCCAGCAAATTTTTTTCTGACTGATCCACTGAATTAGGCTCATCGTACAGCAACCCAAGCGCCAGGAAAAATGCATCGATATTACTCAATGCAGGATCTCCTGGCGCAAGAGAAAACGCCCAGTCCTGAGGGTCGCCACGCAAAAAAGAAATGACGATCCTAACCTGTTGAATTGGGTCACCAGAAGAGCGAGGTTTCAAAGCCAGAAATAGTTTACAATTATTTTTGAAACTCAGAAATTTAGTTCTATCTCCAAAAAACAAATCTGGAATAGGAATTCTCGGTTCTAGCAAAGAATTCTGAACCACAAAATCTTGAATATTTTGAACTCTTGCCGTGAGCTGATCCACACATGAAGACAGACCTTTAATGTCCATTGCTACACCTGTGTCCTGAACCACCCAAATGTCTAGGGGAAAAAAAAGACAAAACACAGTGCAAAGAAAAAAAAATGGTCTCAGAACTTCTTTTTTCCCTCTATTGAGAATCATTAGCACTTTTGGCTTCCTGTACTGTTATGAAAGGCAATTCAGAATCACAATGGACATGGAGGTTAGAGCACATACAGTGATCTGACAATAACCCAAAATAATAGAACGAGCTCTGAGACGTGGGAACTCTGCAGACCGCAATCCCTAATCCTATCGAACCACACTAAAGGTAGCCATGGAGCGCTCCTGACCAGAACCTAGGCGCCTCGTCACAGCCTGAGAAACTAGCTAGTCCTGAAGATAGAAAAATAAGCCTACCTTGCCTCAGAGAAATTCCCCAAAGGAAAAGGCAGCCCCCCACATATAATGACTGTGAGTAAGATGAAAACACAAACATAGAGATGAAACAGATTTAGCAAAGTGAGGCCCGACTAGCTGAACAGAACGAGGATAACTTTACGGTCAGCACAAAAACCTATAAATAACCACGCAGAGGGGACAAAAAGACCCTCCGCACCGACTAACGGTACGGAGGTGGTCCCTCTGCGTCTCAGAGCTTCCAGCAGGCGAGAAAAACCAATAAAGCAAGCTGGACTGAAAAATAGCAACAAAATAACATAAGCAAAACTTAGCTTTGCAGAGCAGCAGGCCACAGGAATGATCCAGGGAAAAAAACAAGTCCTACACTGGAACATTGACAGGAAGCATGGATCAAAGCATCAGGTGGAGTTAAGTAGAGAAGAAGCTAACGAGCTCACCAGATCACCTGAGGGAGGAAACTCAGAAGCTGCAGTACCACTTTCCTCCACAAACGGAAGATCCCAGAGAGATTCAGCCGAAGTACCACTTGTGACCACAGGAGTGAACTCTGCCACAGAATTCACAACAGTCAACCGAGGGAACAACGGGCACCACATATCTCCGCAACAAAGATCTATGGAAAACATTATGAATGGCAAAAGAGGCTGGAAGAGCCAAACGAAAAGAGACCGGATTAATAATATCAGAAATTTTATAAGGACCAATAAACCAAGGCTTAAATTTAGGAGAAGAAACCTTCATAGGAACATGACGAGAAGACAACTAAACCAAATCCCCCACACGAAGCCAGGGACCAACACGCCGACGGCAGTTAGCAAAACGTTGAGCCCTTTCCTGAGACAACGTCAAATTGTCCATCACATGAGTCCAAATCTGCTGCAGCCTGTCCACCACAGAATCAACACCAGGACAATCAGAAGGCTCAACCTGCCCAGAAGAAAAACGAGGATGAAAACCAAAATTACAAAAGAAAGGTGAAACCAAAGTAGCCGAACTAGCCCGATTATTAAGGGCAAACTCGGCCAACGGCAAGAAAGACGCCCGCCAAAATCTAGAGACAAACAGAGCCTGTCAGACACAATATTCTCCAGAATGCCATGCAAACAAACCACATGCTGAAAAAGCAATGGAACCAGATCTGAGGAGGAAGGTAACTTAGGCAAAGGTACCAAATGGACCATTTTAGAGAACCGGTCACAAACAACCCAGATAACAGACATCTTCTGGGAAACAGGAAGATCCTAAATAAAATCCATGGAAATATGCGTCCAGGGCCTCTCAGGGACCGGCAAAGGCAAAAGCAACCCACTAGCGCGGTAACAGCAAGGCTTGGCCCGGGCGCAAGTCCCACAGGACTGCACAAAAGCACGCACATCGCGAGACAAGGAAGGCCACCAAAATGACCTAGCAACCAAATCTCTGGTACCAAAAATCTCAAGATGGCCAGCCAACACCGAACAATGAACCTCAGAAATTACCTTACTTGTCCATCTATCAGGAACAAAAAGCTTCCCCACTGGACAGCGGTCAGGCCTATCAGCCTGAAATTCCTGAAGCACCCGGCGCAAATCAGGGGAGATAGCAGAAAGAATCACCCCCTCCTTAAGAATGCCAACTGGCTCAAGGACTCCAGGAGAATCAGGCGAAAAACTCCTAGAGAGGGCATCAGCCTTAACATTCTTAGATCCCGGAAGATATGAGACCACAAAATCAAAACGGGAGAAAAACAGGGACCATCGAGCCTGCCTAGGATTCAACCGCTTGGCCGACTCGAGGTAAATCAGATTCTTATGATCGGTCAGGACCACAACACGGTGTTTAGCTCCATCAAGCCAATGTCGCCACTCCTCAAACGCCCACTTCGTAGCCAACAACTCCCGATTGCCGACATCATAATTGCGTTCCGCAGGCGAAAGCTTTCTGGAAAAAAAAGCACACGGTTTCATCAAAGGACCATCAGACTCCCTCTGAGACAAGACGGCCCCTGCCCCAATCTCAGAAGCGTCGACCTCAACCTGAAAAGGAAGAGAAACATCCGGTTGACGCAACACAGGGGCAGAAGTAAATCGGTGTTTAAGCTCTTGAAAGGCCTCAACAGCCTCAGAGGACCAATTCGTCACATCAGCGCCTTTCTCTGTTAAATCAGTAAGGGGCTTAACCACACTGGAAAAGTTGGCAATGAAACGGCGATAGAAATTAGCAAAGCCCAAAAATTTTTGAAGACCCTTCACAGGTGTGGGCTGGATCCAGTCATGAATAGCTTGGACCTTAACAGGATCCATTTCTATAGACGAGGGAGAAAAAACAAAACCCAAAAAAGAGACCTTCTGAACTCTGAATAGGCACTTAGACCCCTTCACAAATAAAGCATTATCACGAAGGTTCTGGAACACCATCCTGACCTGCTTCACATGAGACTCCCAATCATTGGAAAAAATCAAAATATCATCCAAATATATGACCATGAATTTATCAAGATAATTGCGGAAAATATCATGCATGAAAGACTGGAACACAGATGGAGCATTAGAGAGCCCAAATGGCATCACAAGGTATTCAAAATGGCCTTCGGGCGTATTAAATGCAGTTTTCCATTCGTCACCCTGTTTAATACGAACAAGATTATATGCCCCTCGGAGGTCAATCTTAGTAAACCAACTAGCCCCCTTAATCTGAGCAAACAAATCAGTAAGCAAAGGCAAGGGGTATTGGAATTTGACCGTGATCTTATTAAGAAGACGATAATCAATACAGGGTCTCAAGGAGCCATCCTTCTTAGCAACAAAAAAGAAACCCGCTCCCAATGGTGACGAAGAGGGCCGAATATGCCCTTTCTCCAAAGATTCCTTAACATAGCTCCGCATGGCGGCATGCTCTGGCACAGATAGATTGAAAAGTCGGCCCTTAGGGAACTTACAACCAGAAATCAAGTTATTAGCACAATCACAGTCCCTATGTGGAGGAAGGGAACTGGACTTGGGCTCATCAAATACATCCTGGAAATCCGACAAAAACTCAGGGACCTCAGAAGAGGGGGAAGAGGAAATTGACATCAAAGGAACGTCACTATGTACCCCTTGACAACCCCAACTAGTCATAGTTTTCCAATCCAGCACTGGATTATGTTCCTGTAACCATGGAAATCCCAGCACAACAACATCATGCAGGTTATGCAACACCAGAAAACGTCAATCTTCCTTATGTGCAGGAGCCATGTACATAGTCATCTGTGTCCAGTACTGAGGTTTATCCTTAGCCAAGGGTGTAGCATCAATGCCCCTCAAAGGAATAGGGCTCTGCAAAGGCTGCAAGGAAAAACCACAGCGCCTGGCGAATTCTAAGTCCATTAACTTTAGGGCAGCGCCTGAGTCCACAAATGCCATGACAGAAAAGGACGACAATGAGCAAATCAGGGTCACAGATAAGAGAAATTTAGGCTGTATAGTACTAATGGTAACCGACCTAGCGACTCTCTTAGTACGCTTAGGGCAATCAGAGATAACATGAGCCGAATCACCACAGTAAAAACACAGCCTATTCTGACGTCTGAATTCCTGCCTTTCTATTCTAGTCAAAATCCTATCACATTGCATAGGTTCAGGACTATGCTCAGAGGATACTGCCATATGGTGCACAGCTTTGCGCTCGCGCAGACGCCGATCAATCTGAATGGCTAGAGACTAGTGTTGAGCGATACCGTCCGATACTTGAAAGTATCGGTATCGGATAGTATCGGCCGATACCCGAAAAATATCGGATATCGCCGATACCGATATCCGATACCAATACAAGTCAATGGGACACCAAGTATCGGAAGGTATCCTGATGGTTCCCAGGATCTGAAGGAGAGGAAACTCTCCTTCAGGCCCTGGGATCCATATTAATGTGTAAAATAAAGAATTAAAATAAAAAATATTGATATATTCACCTCTCCGGCGGCCCCTGGACATCACGCTGGTAACCGGCAGGCTTCTTTGTTTAAAATGAGCGCGTTTAGGACCTGCGAATGACATCGCGGCTTCTGATTGGTCGCGTGCCGCTCATGTGACCGCCACGCGACCAATCAGAAGCCGTGACATCATTCGCAGGTCCTTAATTCCTAAAATTAGGAGTTTAGTGAATGAGAATGACGTCGCGGCTTCTGATCGCGTGGCGGTCACATGAGCGGCACGCGACCAATCAGAAGCCGCGATGTCATTCGCAGGTCCTAAACGTGCTCATTTTAAACAAAGAAGCCTGCCGGTTACCAGCGTGATGTCCAGGGGCCGCCGGAGTCGTGAATATATCAATATTTTTTATTTTAATTCTTTATTTTACACATCCCTATGGATCCGATACCGATACCCGATACCACAAAAGTATTGGATCTCGGTATCGGAATTCCGATACCGCAAGTATTGGCCGATACCCGATACTTGCGGTATCGGAATGCTCAACACTACTAGAGACATAGATTCGTTCAAACCGGCAGGCGTAGGAAAGCCCACCATAACATCTTTAAGGGTTTCAGAAAGACCTTTTCTGAAAATAGCAGCCAGAGCCTCTTCATTCCATTTAGTGAGCACAGACCATTTTCTAAATTTCTGGCAGTATAACTCTGCCGCTTCCAGACCTTGACACAGGGCCAACAGTGTTTTCTCAGCATGCTCTACAGAGTTAGGTTCGTCATACAATAATCCGAGCGCTTGAAAAAATGCGTCTACATTCAATAATGCCGGATCCCCTGTTTCAAGAGAAAAAGCCCAGTCTTGCGGATCACCACGCAGCAAGGATATGATGATTTTCACCTGCTGAATGGGATCACCTGAAGAACGGGGTTTCAAAGCAGAAAACAATTTGCAGTTATTTTTAAAGTTTAAAAACTTGGATCTGTCACCAAAGAACAAATCCGGAGTAGGAATTCTGGGCTCTAAAGCCGGCTCTAAAGCCGGAGTCTGGACAACATAGTCCTGGATATTCTGTACTCTTGCAGCCAGTTGATCCACATGAGAAAACAAACCCTGAACATCCATGCCAGAGCATATATCCTGCACCACCCAGATATCAAGAGGAAAAAAGAGGCAAACCAGAGCACAGAAAAAAAAATGGTTCAGAACTTTCTTTTCCTTCTTTTGAGATACATTTAATTCATTTTTGGGCCACTTGTACTGTTATGATCTGGTGGTTTAGGAACAACATGAGACAAGCTCTGAAGGAGGTGGTATCTGTACTGACCGCAGACCCTGAACCTAGCAGCGCAACTAGAAATAGCTGTGGGGGGTACCTGACGCTCCCTAGACCCCTCGGCACAGCCTAAGATCTAACTTCCCCTAATGATGGAAACAGGAAACCTATCTTGCCTCAGAGAAAATCCCCAAAGGAAAGATAGCCCCCCACAAATATTGACGGTGAGAGGAGGGGAAAATAACATACGCAGAGATGAAATCAGATTTTAGCATAGGAGGCCAGTCTAGCTTGACAGACAGGACAGGAAAGGATACTGTGCGGTCAGTATAAAAACTACAAAACAATCCACACAGAGTTTACAAAATCTCCACACCTGACTAAAGGTGTGGAGGGTAAATCTGCTTCCCAGAGCTTCCAGCTAACAGAAAAAATCCATAATGACAAGCTGGACAAAAATAGAATGCACAGAACAATAAGTCCACAACGTGTGGACTGAAATGAGCAAAGCCAGAACTTATCTTTGCAGAACTGGTCAGGAAACCAGGAGAATCCAAGCAGAGATGTGAATCCAGCAGAAAACATTGACAAGTGGCATAGGCTGAAGACTAGAGCCAGGTTAAATAGCAGAGCCAGGAGAGACGATTAGTGAAAGCAGCTGCTAAAGCTAAACCCAAGGAGCGGCAGTTCCACTCAAAACCACCAGAGGGAGCCCAAGGGCAGAAATCACAAAAGTGCCATTTACAAGCACCGGAGGGAGCCCAAGAACGGAATTCACAACAGCAAGTGTAGTGTGGAGCGCAATCACGCCAGGTATGCGCTTCATACTAATCAATATTGATCATTTACATATACTGAACAGATTATTCTTTGTGAGGAAATACCAAGTATAGCGCACTTCTAGTTTCTACATATTTAAAGCTACGCTGACTCATCGTCATGTACAAAGCTTCCCAAAGAGCGTATAACACTCCTTGCTGCTACATACTATGCACGCGTAATATAAAATGCAGACTTTACTGAGTCTGTCTTCCGGCCTAATCTATATGCAGCGGCTGCTTAAATGGTGAAGTATATACAAACAGGAGTTTTTAATTGTCAGATCATTTATTCCCGTTATTGTATTTATCACAGTAAATTGATATAAATATATGTTTATACGTGCCGTGGTCTTTGTTATATTTGTTCTAGTTATCGCAACAGGTGAATGTAGCCTTCTCTTCTAAATGTAGAGATGTATAGACCGAGGATGACGACTACTTTTGATTTCAAATCAGTTAGCTAAAAATAGAAGACGGGCAGCACAGGGACCTTTCGGTCCATCTAGTCATATATCCAGTAATCAGGGCCGGCTCCAGGTTTTCGAGGGCCCCAGGCGAAAGAGTCTCAGTGGGCCCCACCTTTAACACATACCCCGATTTATGATGCACAGATACGGCAGAGAAATGTATAGTACAATGCCAGATTTCACTTCTTACATGAGTGACAGCTATTGTAAATTCTGCAGTGTATATATACAGGAGGAAAGGTGCTGTGCAATGTATATATACAGGAGAGGTGCTGTGCAGTGTATATATATACAGGAGGAAAGGTGCTGTGCAGTGTATATATACAGGAGAGGTGCTTTTCTGTTTTGAGTTTTTCTATGAAACAAAGACTTTTCTACATAAACAACGTTGTTTGGTTTTGCGGCCCCAACAGATCTGTGCTACAAAGTAACAGGCGGCTCGGGCATTAATGAGGGACCTAATGCTGAATCCTTTCCACAAACCCTAATGACCCAATTAGTGCCCTGTCATTAGAAGCTCATTAAACGCCTCCATGTCCCGGGCAGTCATGTACAGTATGGGGGGATCCTGCAGCCCACCCCCTGACTGCTCCATACCATACACTGCCCTCTGTCGCGCTCACTATTACCCTGTGCATTTCTCCGTCATCGTTACCCCATGTTACACTTGTCACCCCCCACTACAGAGTAGCAGGGCAGCCAATGTCACCCCCTCCCGGACCCTAATGGCAGCAGGAAATGTCTGCTCCTCTATTGGGTTGGAACCTGATTTAATCAAGGAATAATGTAGATTTGTTGCCGGTGGCTGCAGGGGAAGGGTTAAGTGATGCCATGTCCGTGGTGGGAGCAGTGGCAGCTGCTGGGACCTGGACAGAGACAACCAATGTTGCTGTGACTGCACAGTGTGATGTGGAGGAGAGAAGCTGAGACTCCGGAGCAGAAATCACCCACATGCCAGCACTGGGCAGAGTCCCTCCAGTCACCAGCCTGGGGCCACGGGGCCCCATCGTACAGCCCACAGCTCAGTGTTATCCATGGCAGCAGCTCCCCTTCCTCCTGGCATTTGGTTAACCCCATTTATGCGGGTCGGATTGTTATCTTTAAGGTTCAGCAATAACCTTCATACAGATGGGAAGGGGTTAAGCTTCTTCCTATCCCACTGGTGCAGGTTTGGTGCAGCATGCATGTATTCTGGGTGAGCTGGGCGGCTACAGGCTGCACCCCACCAGCTGCTCCTCCAGACATCACCCACATTTTTAGGCAGCGGAGACAGACAGCAGCAGACTGAGCCACAACTTCAACCACTGCTGGATACCATAATACTCACTCAGGCACTGGTAGGATGGAGCTCCTCTGAATCTGCCTGATAAGTTCAGCTCAGCACTGTGTCTGCAGCCACCCAGGGGGGGAGAGCAGAGAATGTGCTCTCTCCGCCCACAAACAGTCACACTGGCTGCCTTCTGTTAACCCCTATGTGTGCCTGCCTGGCTGCACTGACTGAGTGAGAAGATGCTTGTGTCAGAGCTGGCACATAGGGGTTAAGAGAACGCAGCCAGCAGTGACATTGTGGGTGGAGAGAGCATGTTATCTCCTGCTCTGCTCTCCCAGCTGTAAGTGGGCCCCCCTCTCTCCCCAGGGCCCCGGCATTTGCCCGGAGTGCCGGGTGCTGACGCCGGCCCTGCCAGTAATACATTCTAATCGTGATTGCTAGTAACTGAGGATTTCTATTATCATATTTCACATACTAATCTATGTTCAATCCCCCATAGAAGAGGGAATATCAAAAGTAGAGAAAAATTGCCAGAATTCTAATATGAAACAATAAGCCTTAGTCAATCAAACCTTTATATAGACAAGGGGGGTTACACAGGGTCTAAGACCAATAAAAAACATGCAAAAGACTGCTGTTCATTTAGTCCCCTTGGAGTCATTGTGTCCAGTCTAAATGTCCACTCACATTCCCTTTGTAAAATGGTCCTGTCCAAGTCCCCCCCCCTGGAGTTTGGTTTCACCACTTCAATGATAGTGAATGAAATGTTCGTAATGTCACTTGGATGTTGGGTTCTCATATGCCTAGCCAAAGTGGTGTCTCTATTGTTCCTGATGTCGCCCAAATGTTTGCTTACCCTCCTACAGAACTCTCTCTTCATCTTCCCAATATAGTCCTTAAGACATGGGCATGTAGCCATGTAGACGACTCCTGTCAATTTACAATTGGAGAAATCTCTTTGATAGAAGACCCTTTCTGTAGAAGAGCTCACAAACTATTTATTGGGTTTCATCCACTTACATAACTGGCACCCCCCACATCGGTAGAAACCACACGGCCTCCTATCTAGCCATGTGTCCTCCACTGCTGGCTTCATGTAGTGACTATGTAATAGAGAGTCTTTCAATGACTTCCCTTTCCTATAGGTAATGTCAGAGCGTGGGCCTAGTATGTCTCTAAGATCTGGGTCCATTTTGAGGATATCCCAGTGCTTGTTTAGGACTTCCCTCACTCTTTGGTGTTGATGGTCAAAGGTCCCTATTATCCTCATAGTCTCATTCGTTTTGCCTACTTGAACGGCCTGTTTATGCAGTAACTGTTGTCTGTTTTATTTGTCGCATATTTATAGACTGCATGTAACACGTGTGTCGGGTAACTCTTTTCTTTAAACCGATTGAGCATATCACCCGCTTGGCTATGAAACATCCTGGTGTCTGAGCAGTTTCTCCTGAGCCTAAAAACTGGCCCTTTGGAATCCCTTTTTTCAGGGAAATGGGGTGATGACTATTCCAGTTTACAAGGTTGTTGGTACTGGTGGGTTTACAATAAATGCTCGTTGTTAAACTACCATTTAGTTCCTTCTTAATCTTGACATCTAGGAACGCTAGACGCATTCTGATCTTATTTACCAGACCCCACACTTTGCCCTTAACTTTCCATTTGTCTTATCCCATGGTTTTTGAGGTAACTTCCTGGCCTTTGACTTTGAGCCTTTTGACCACTCTGCCTCATGGCTAGTCCGTGAGTAGTGACTAATGTCACAGCACATTTGTGGATGTCTACGTATGTATATGTCTATATGTATGGCTTTCTGTATGTCACCTTTGTATTTCCATCTGTGCATGGCAGATGTCTATTAATATCAGACATAAGGAAATATTTAGACATAAGGAAAAGTTAAGATGCATCTGCCTAAACTGTAAAACATTGTCAGCAGTGAATCATATGACATTTAAATTATAATTAGGCCCATACATAATATTTCACAAGTATTTTATGTTTTCTGCTGGTAACTAAATAGTACAAAACGAATACTAGTGAGATAAGATGCATCTATCTTTAAACTCCTAGTGTTTTCAGTATTAAAAATAAATATTTTGGTTCCCTTTTTAGAAATAATGATGCTCCTGTTTGTTCAGATTGATATATGCACAGCTACCCATTTTTATCTATTTATCTGGGTCCAATTAGAGACAGTTATGTGATTCACAATGCTGCATTATTATGCTTGTTGTCAGCAGGAAGACTATTAGAACATTTCCCATGTGGCATAAAGCACAGCATAAAACACATTTTCACTGTTTGCTGTTTTGGTATTTTTGTTCCGTCTTTTGATTTATTGAGGCTTACTGTCAAGCATGTCATTTTTTTATTATTTTTTCTAATACTGCATTTTAAATGGTATACAGTGGGGCAAAAAAGTATTTAGTCAGTCAGCAATAGTGCAAGTTCCACCACTTAAAAAGATGAGAGGCGTCTATAATTTACATCATAGGTAGACCTCAACTATGGGAGACAAACTGAGAAAAAAAAATCCAGAAAATCACATTGTCTGTTTTTTTAACATTTTATTTGCATATTATGGTGGAAAATAAGTATTTGGTCAGAAACAAAATTTCATCTCAATACTTTGTAATATATCCTTTGTTGGCAATGACAGAGGTCAAACGTTTTCTGTAAGTCTTCACAAGGTTGCCACACACTGTTGTTGGTATGTTGGCCCATTCCTCCATGCAGATCTCCTCTAGAGCAGTGATGTTTTTGGCTTTTCGCTTGGCAACACGGACTTTCAACTCCCTCCAAAGGTTTTCTATAGGGTTGAGATCTGGAGACTGGCTAGGCCACTCCAGGACCTTGAAATGCTTCTTACGAAGCCACTCCTTCGTTGCCCTGGCGGTGTGCTTTGGATCATTGTCATGTTGAAAGACCCAGCCACGTTTCATCTTCAATGCCCTTGCTGATGGAAGGAGGTTTGCACTCAAAATCTCACGATACATGGCCCCATTCATTCTTTCATGTACCCGGATCAGTCGTCCTGGCCCCTTTGCAGAGAAACAGCCTCAAAGCATGATGTTTCCACCACCATGCTTTACAGTAGGTATGGTGTTTGATGGATGCAACTCAGTATTCTTTTTCCTCCAAACACGACAAGTTGTGTTTCTACCAAACAGTTCCAGTTTGGTTTCATCAGACCATAGGACATTCTCCCAAAACTCCTCTGGATCATCCAAATGCTCTCTAGCAAACTTCAGATGGGCCCGGACATGTACTGGCTTAAGCAGTGGGACACGTCTGGCACTGCAGGATCTGAGTCCATGGTGGCGTAGTGTGTTACTTATGGTAGGCCTTGTTACATTGGTCCCAGCTCTCTGCAGTTCATTCACTAGGTCCCCCCGCGTGGTTCTGGGATTTTTGCTCACCGTTCTTGTGATCATTCTGACCCCACGGGGTGGGATTTTGCGTGGAGCCCCAGATCGAGGGAGATTATCAGTGGTCTTGTATGTCTTCCATTTTCTAATTATTGCTCCCACTGTTGATTTCTTCACTCCAAGCTGGTTGGCTATTGCAGATTCAGTCTTCCCAGCCTGGTGCAGGGCTACAATTTTGTTTCTGGTGTCCTTTGACAGCTCTTTGGTCTTCACCATAGTGGAGTTTGGAGTCAGACTGTTTGAGGGTGTGCACAGGTGTCTTTTTATACTGATAACAAGTTTAAACAGGTGCCATTACTACAGGTAATGAGTGGAGGAAAGAGGAGACTCTTAAAGAAGAAGTTACAGGTCTGTGAGAGCCAGAAATCTTGATTGTTTGTTTCTGACCAAATACTTATTTTCCACCATAATATGCAAAAAAAATGATAAAAAAACAGACAATGTGATTTTCTGGATTTTTTTTTCTCAGTTTGTCTCCCATAGTTGAGGTCTACCTATGATGTAAATTACAGACGCCTCTCATCTTTTTAAGTGGTGGAACTTGCACTATTGCTGACTGACTAAATACTTTTTTGCCCCACTGTACGTAGAATAAAAAGGTAGATACTTGCAATTATAAGAGTCGCTAACAAGTTGTGGTTATTTTAAAGGGAAACTGTCTTTATAATTATGTTGCCTGAGCCAAAGGCAACACGAATCAGAGCCTGAAGGGGCAATTACAGACAGGTATGTTTTAATCTGAAACACTGTGGCTCTTCAGAGTAAACATATATTGCTGAGGACTAAAGGGAGAGACATGAACAATAGTCCACTGCAATCCGGAGCTGACTTCTCAGCACCCAACTCCATTTGATTGAAACGTCTCTCTTAAATGTATACTGAAGAGAGGAAGTGTAATAAGAGCTCTGACAATCAATAGGAACATGGTCTGGAGAAGCCATCAGGAGACTGCATGGGCCTAGTAAGGTCCTTTTCTGTAGAATGAGTCAGCAACATTTCTGCAGAATTTCAGAGTGAACCATATGCAGTCCTGCATCCTTATAGCACAGGAGGCAGCACTGTCAGACATGGCCACCATGCAGCACCATCCACACACCACATGCAACAACCTGCTGTCTGAGCATCAACAAGCAGCCACTGCAATAAGCTGGTAAAATGGCCCATCTTCCCCAACAGACCACGTCTCATTCTCTTAGCCAACCACAAGCGCCGCACGCAGGGATATCTGGAGCAAATAGCAGGGGTCTTCCAATTAGGTTGAGCGAGGGATGTGGAAGCAGGAAGGGAGAGGAGCGCTACCGACCAACCACCGATCGGGAGAAACATGGCCGCTTACCTGCATTTACCGAAGGGTGGCATTAGATGTGATGTGTAAGCTGTGACCAATCAGTCCTGCAGCAGAGGCGTATGTGAAATGGAAAATGCATCCTGCATCAGGGGTGTACATAGAAATCATGGGGCCCCATAGCAGAAGTTCTAATTGGACTCCCCCCAAAAATATATATATTTGGCTGGGTCACATAGGTACATATCTCACAACTCTGCAACCCTTACAAAGTGATTCTCCTCCTATTGAAAACCCTACATTCTTTTTTCATTGCCCCCATGAAGTACGATGCTAACAAAAGTGCCCCCCAAACACTGTTTAATCCCCCACAGTGAATTCTTCCACAGTACCCTCCACAAACACTGTATGATGAACCTAGTGTACCCCCTTAACTGCCCCAGCATAGTATGATCCCCAACTGTGACCCCCACAGAGCCCTCAATGTAGTATAATGGACCTACATAAAGTATAATGTTTCCTACACCTCTTCACACTGTATAATGGCCTCCAACACAGCCCTCAAAAAGCCCTCTATAAAGTTTAAAGGCTGCCTCATAGCCCTCCAAGTGTTATCATGGCTTCCATATAGTATAATTGGCTCCATATATTATAATACACCATCCATAGTCTTCCACATAGTATAATGCACCCCATAGTCCTCCTTATAGTATACTGCACCCCCCATAGTCCTCCATATAGTATAATGCACCCCATATAGTATAATGAACCCCCATAGTCCCCCATAAAGTATAATGCATCCCCATTGTCCTCCATATAGTATAATGCACATCCATAGTTCTCTATATAGTATAATGCAACCCCATAGACTTCCATATAGCATAATGCATCCCATAGTTTTCAATACAGTCCTCCATGTATTATCATGCCTATCCCATTGTAGTCCATCAGTGTACTCACAGGTTTACAAAAAAAAGGAAATATTCACCTTTCTCTTTTTTGCTCTGGTCTCCTGAGCATGTGTCTCCCACTCTGCATGGCTCAGTACAGGGCACTCACTGATGACGTCATCGCTCCCTGTCATGCTGAGCTGCAGAGGTTGGATAGCAGCATCTGGCACCTGGAAGAATTCATTTAAACTATAGAAATGGAAGTGGCATCCACGGGGGCCCCGTGTTACCGATAGGCCCCCTGGGGATGCCACCCTCTATTTACCAGCAGGTAAATCCACCTTAGGCAACCAATTCAGGACTCATGACAGGTGCGCCCCTGTCTCCCAGATGCCTAGAGATTAGTAAATCCAACTGAAACCTGGATTGAACGAGGAAGAGGTATGAGGAGGGCGTAATCGTGGTATGGAGAGGAGTGAAAAGAGGTAGAGGCGGATATACCATGGATGCTGCCTGTGCAGCTGCAAGCAGCACAACAGGCAAGGGGGTCCATGTCTATGTTGAAAGCAGGAGAAATTGTGCATTATAATGATTTATTGGGCTCTACAGACCCCTTATATTGTTCTTGCATATGGCTCGCTTCTGTCCGTGTTCGCTCCTGAAAAGGGGAGTTTCTATCGGTAACATTTTTGGTGGCTAATTTGGAGACACATCTTTTACCTCTTAGGATAGTTTCACATCACACTTGCATATTTTTCTATGCATGTGAATCCATCACAAACTGGATGCACACGGATCAGTTTTTGGCCCCAATGACTTTCAATTTGGATGGAAACACTTGCGTGTGCTTCCAGGTGTCACTGTTCTGCCCTGGATCTGTGTGGATCCATGGCAAAATGTATTTTTCATGGAGACTAAATCTGTTACTAAAGTAACGTGATGCCGTGGATCCACACGGATCCGTAGCACCATGTGAAAATTTACAATGGGTGCCTATGGGCAGGGAAACAGCCAGACAGTACAGACCCCGGCGGATCCGTACTTCTGGGCTATGATGAATGAACTTTGCATGCGCAGGGATGCAGCTCTAATTGACATACCCCTTGGGGGGGTGTCATTATGGGTCTTACGGACTCATGAAAGATCCAAAAACAGATGCTGATTGTAGCATCCAGTTTGTTTAGTGTGTGGGAATCCGTGGGCATACAGGGTTTTCCTGTATGCCCACGGATTAAAAAATATGCAAGTGTAAAACCAGCCTTCATTTTTTTTATCTAAAAAATTGGTAAGTGTGGGTTGGAAAAGTTACTATAAAAGTACAAATGTGCCTGCTCCACAGAACCTGCACTAAGCAATATCGGTTTATAAAGATGGATTGCCGGAAACTTCTCGACTTTCTTCTCTGATCCATTCAGAGCGGAAATTTGGATAAAATGACCCATGGGATTCTACTGCAGGGACATATGTTAATCACACATAAATCAATGGTATATACCATTTAGTACACACACCACACTATATTCTATATAAAGCAGCTAGTATGTGATCTTCAGCTGTTATCTGAAGTTGCACTGAGGGCAGGAGCTGGTGTTGTGATTGTTCACCATGTCCTGTGAGCAGTTTGTCCCTTCACAAAGCTGCCAGTGCAGACTGTGAGGGCATGGTGTGTAAGGTAACACAACTATGGGGACTCATCACTACAGAGGAGAATAGGAGAGTTAGCATTTATCTTCTGAAGGTCAGGTATGTGATGAATACAGACACAGTCACTTACTTCAGAAGGGTAGATGGCTGCACTTTCAGGGCTGGAGGGGGTGGAGGAGGCAGAGCCAACTGCAGTTTATATTAAATGTGAAAGTAGGCAGCCTCCTCCCTGTCCTCCCTCCCGAGTTCCACAGCTCTTCTCTATTATCTTCTTCTCACACAGTGACTCACAATGACAAACAGGATTGCTGGATTCACGTTATCTGACTGGAGGGCGGCTGCTGTGCTCTGTCTCCCTGCTGCCTGAGGCCAAATGCTCAACTAGCCTCATTATAGGTGCACCCCTGACCATACGTAGATGCAATTGCGCTGTAAGGCTCTGATTTGTTCTGTCAGGGTTCAGGCAACATGAGTCTAATGACATGTTGACATTAAGGGCATATTTAACTGTAAGTGGGGAAAAGTAAGCAGATTATTTTTATTTTGTAGTAGTAGTGCTTTTTAGTAAAGGGGAATTTCTTACCAAAACATTCAGCTTAGCATAACAAACTCTGGAGAATTCAAATGGGTAGCCAAAAAGTCATTTGAAGGGCAGAATGAGGGTATGTGTCCACATTCAGGAATACATCTGTATTAGCTGCGGATTGAGTGCTGCGTACAGCCGCAGCGTTCAACCCGCAGCGGCCAGATGTTACATCATAGTGGAGGGGTTTTTAAGGAATCCCATCTCCACTATGCGTGCGAACATGCATACGGCGGCCCTGCGTTAATGGACATGCGGCACGTCTTCTTAGAACGCAGCATGTCTGTTTACCTTGCGGCGACACTCCGTCGCCGCAAGGTAAATCAAAGGGCCCTATGTATGGGGTGCGGTGAATCCGGATGTGTTCACTGAACACATTCGGAATCACCGAGTGTACAGTTGGGGGCGGCGCTTTGGGCGGAGCGGAATTTCTGCTCCGTTCAAAGCGCAGTCATTATGGAACGTGGACACGCACCCTTACATTTAAAAAATGCTGCATGTAAAATGCAATGAACCTCGTGGGTGAAAACCCTAAAATGATCAGTGCCATATTCTGACTGAGACCAATTTAGGTTTACTTGTATAAGCAACGACCACAATGTTTACCAAAAAAGGAACTCATTTGGGTGGATGCACAGAAGATTTTAAAATCCTCACAGTTTATAAAGAACATGTTTTAGAATATATCGATTAAACAAAGCTTTACATTAAGTTAAAGTGTGTTGGAGTGTTTGGGTGTTAACACGCATGAGAAAGCAATAGTGAGGGCAGAGACAGACTGTTGTATTTCTCGTGCGAGGATCACATTGTAAACCTCATATTGGCTGTCGGCTCTCCTGACCTGAGCTTGACAGCTGCATAGAAATTCATCATGCTCTCTTGCTCAGGAGAGGCGCCAAGCCAGTGCATGCAGTGCGATGCGATTCTCGCACATGAAATACGGCAGTCTGTCTCTGCCTTAAGAAGGGGTTAACTATTATGAGGTAACTATGAAAGTAATGTTAAAGTACATCAAAGTCGCAAACCTAGCCTTGTAGAGATCTGTTCAACCTTAACTTTACTCAAATGCTTTTAAGCACTTAAAGGGAAGGTGCCATAAAAAAAAAATTTTTTTCAGAAATTGTAAAAATGTAAAGAATTAATGATTACATTTTCTTAAAAAATATTATCATTTGTTTATAATTTAGTAAAATATGAAAAACAATTTGAAAAGTTTTGGAATTTCCACTTTTCAACACTAGGGGGAGCAGCTGCTGAAATTTCAGAAAAACCTAGTGTACAAATAGCTCACATTACTGCACTGCAGTAATTCTGGGCGGAGTCTGCTGACGTGTGTGATGTCTCCTCTCCTCCCCTTCTGGGTGTTTGCTAAGGGATTAGAGAGGATGATATTCAGGAACCCAGTGAGCAGCCATTTTGTTGGTGACTGCAGAGTATGGCTGCCGTCACACTATCAGTATTTGGTCAGTATTTTACATCAGTATTTGTAAGCCAAAACCAGGAGTGGAACAAATAGAGGAAAAGTATAATAGAAACATATGCACCACTTCTGCATTTATCACCCACTCCTGGATTTGGCTTACAAATACTGAGGTAAAATACTGACCAAATACTGAGCGTGGACGGCAGCCTTAGGCTACTTTCACACTAGCGATTTTGGCTGTACGGTGCAATGCGTCATTCAGGAGAAAAAACGCATCCTGCAAAGTTGTCTGCAGGATGCGTTTTTCCCCATAGACTAACATTACCGACGCATGTAACGTTTGTGCGTCGAGTCCACCATTTTCGACCGCGCATGCACGGCCGAAACTCCGCCCCCTCATGCCCAGACCTTACAATGGGGCAACGGAAGCGTCGCAAGACTGCTTCCGCTGCCCACGTCGGGCATTTCTTTCACAGCATGCGTCAGTACGACGCACTGTGAAAGGCCCGTACCGACGCTAGTGTGAAAGCAGCCTTATACTGACAAGTAGACAGTCACCATGGCAGGCAGCAAGGATTCTGGGAGATATGTGGTGGAGGGAGCAGGGTGACAGCAGCACAGAGTATTTCAGGAGAGCAGTGTGCTGGTCTATAGCGGCCCCCTGTTTGGTGCGCGGAGCAGCCAGGGATTATACATAGAGCGCTGTCTTATACACACCTAGATGGACCGTCTGCTCCACAGAAATCCAGGAAACATTTCTGAGGATTGATGGCCTGCTCTGATCCAGACTTTGCATGCAGACCCCATTCCCCTCCTCAGATCCTGTCCTGGCGATGTGTGAAAGCAAGGCGACAGGCACAGTCGGGGTGACGCTGGGAAGGAAATGTAGCCATATAGTAACAATAAAAATGAGACCCCTCTCTTCAGCTGCCTCACCAGCCTTCCCCTGACTACACCTAACTGGAGGTCATGCTGTCCCCTCTATTACCCCAGACCCGCGTGCAGGTGCTCAGCCAGAACCACCCTAGAATGGGTCCGCTTTCTGAATATAATACTGACATACAGATCACACATAATACCGCCATGTAGATCACACATAAAACCACCATATAATTCTCACATAATACTGCCACATAGATAGATCACACATAATCCCACAATACAGTTCTCATATAATCCCGTCATATAGTTCTTATATTATTGCACCATACTGATCAAACATAATACAACCATACATATTACATATAATACTGTCATATAGATCACACATAATGCCATCATACAGGTCACACATAATAATTAGCGGCATCAAGTGTGGTCTATATGGCAGCATTATGTAAAAAATATACATTATATGGTGGCATCATGTTTGATCTATATGGCAGCAGTATGCAAAAAATATATATATGGCAACATTACGTTCCGTCCATATTACAGTATTATGTAATAGATATATCTGGCGGCATTATGTATGACCTATATGGCAGTATTATGTAATAAATATATATGGCGGTATATTTATTATGTAAAGGCAGGAAAGTTGTGAGCTATGCCCTTCTGTGACCCCCACAATTATTATTTTTTTTTTTTTTTTTGGGGGGGGGGCAATTAGACCTTATGCTATGTCACCCTATGATTTGTATGTACGCCCCTGGTGACGATCCTCACAGCTTGTCCTGAAAGACAGCAGGCTTGGGGTGTCGGTGAGATTGAGGTGGGTTTCAGGGAGCAGGAGATGGGTGTCAGGGGGCATGGGGTGGGTCAGTGAGCTTAGGGTGGGTGTCAGGGCTCAGTCTCAGTCTTTCCTCTTCTGCTCCCTGGATCACTAGTCTCAGACCACCTGCCCTCTGCTCTGCACTGTATAGTAGGACGATCAGGCAGGAGACCTGAGGAGCTGCAGGACTACAACACTTAGGAGCTCAGTCCTGGCATGCTGGGACTTGTAGTGACACAGCAGCTAGAGCTTGCTGAGTGTCATCACCCCCTGGGTCTGCTTCCTTGTGCCAACCATAGCCCAAATGTTAGAACACTATTACTGTGCCAACCATAGCCCACCTCTTTACACTGTGCAGACCTCCCACCTGATCCATAGGTGAAGCCCCCAGGCTGCTGCCTGCCTGCACACTGATCCCCCTGCACCATGCACAGCTGCAGGCAGGGAAGGGTTAACCATTACAGGCCAGCCTGGGTGCCGCCCCTTGTAACCAGGAGGGATCCCCTGCTGCAGAGAATCATGGGGCTTCAGACTCCAGGCTGCAATCTACAGGGACAGTCACTGTGTGGGGTGATGAAGTGTTGCCACAGATCAGTGCTGCACACATAACGCTCCATGTACAGGGAGACACACTGCTGCTGCTGGGGGATTTCCTGCCCCTGGACTGAGGGAGGAAGCTTTCAGTAACACAGGGCAGGTCGGCAGTGATCGCAGCCTGTACTGTAATAAGTACAGGCTGTGATCACTGCTAATGCTGCAGATACTTACCCCAAACCCTCGCTCCCAGCAGCTTCTCCTCAACATCTTCTGTCCTCGCAGCCCACAGCAAACAAAATGGCTGCGATCTCCTCTCACAGCTCCTCTCACAGCTGTGACGTAGCAGCCCAGTGTGCGTGTCCAGGTCACAGCTGAGAGGCAGGAGAAGCAGCCTCAATGTAAGAGATGCGGTCGGGGTCCGACTGTTGGCTCCTATGTGCATGTGTGCCGTAAGTGAGGAGTGCAAGTGTCGTTCCCAGACACACACACCCCTGTTATAGCAGGATCGATTTTATACAGCTTGCCTCCATTTTGTGTAAGTGTTATTATAGGTCAGATAAACACGTTGTTATTCACTATTCTTCATTTTAGCTGTTATTGCAGATTGTAGCAGGGAATGTCCTTGGTAAAGTAACGAATAATGTACTGTGTAAAAATATGTTTGCGAAACCATAGGGAGGCAAGGGAGTAATACACTCCAACGCTTAGCCCATAATATGGAGAATCCGCCTCCAACACAAGAATGCATAAAAAGTGTGTGTAAGCTTATTAAAACTAGAGATATTTCAGATACAGCCCTGGTGCGTTGTGTCTTATCTCTCCAGTGCCGTGACGTCATCTCCACGGTGGACTCATCAGAGAGTAGGTAGAGACCTGCGACAACAATTCTGGCGCCCGAACAGGGACCTGAGTGCTTCATCTGAGACCCGGCCGACTCCAGTAATGGACCAGGGGACTTCCCGGGACTAGTGGCATCACACAGCGCTGGGGTGAGAATACTGATTATATTCTGCCTACGTCATTCCACTTGTGGACGGGTTCTCCCCTTCTTCTAGTCGACCAGGATCAGGTAAAATCACGGGCTTGCCTGGCTCAGGTACCTTTGAACCCAGATATTGACCCTCATTGTGTGGTTACTGATGACTCCACTGTTAGACTAAAATGATTGACCCCATGATCTTTGTGTGGTGTGCTTGTGGAGTGTTTGTTGTTTGTCTGTTCATAATAATAAATAATAATCTTTATTTTTATATAGCGCTAACATATTCCGCAGCGCTTTACAGTTTGCACACATTATCATCAGAGGAGGGAAAGTTCATATACCTGTGTTATCAATCTTGGAATCAAGCTAATACAGTAACCTGTGAGCACAGTAAACCTATAGTTTAGGACTAAGGCAGGAGGACATAGCCTACTCTAGGTGAGGAGGAAAGGTCCGTCTGATAGTTTTCAGCCTGCACGGATAGGACTAACGCAGGATGACATAGCCTACTCTAGGTGAGGAGGAAAGGTCTGTCTGATAGTTTTCAGCCTGCACGTATCGTAGGAGGACATAGCCTACTCTAGGTGAGAAGGAAAGGTCCGTCTGATAAGTTTTCAGCCTGCACGTATACTAGCAATAGAATTGGGAACCAAGTACAGGGTTCCATAGTGCTAGAGAATTAGTCCAGGGAAAGTAATCCCAGAGAATTAGTCCAGGGAAAGTAATCCCAGAAGCAGGTTAGTGTGCTCTTGAAGGCAGGAGGCTTCCACCCCTCAGGGGAATTAGATTCAGGTAAATGACATGACTTCATGAAAACCAGTCTCAAGTGGTACACGATCCAAAGTAGAGGACGGTGCAGCTGACAGTGGACCTCCGACTTACCATGTTGCTAGTAGGTATCAGTCATGGTCTCCCACAGAACAGATGTCTTTGCACAGCTGCCAGACATTAACCAACGACCTATGACTTTTGCCAGACAGTGTGGGGTGATACAGCACACTTACCAGGCAACCAGACAGGATATGCAACAGTTAGTGCGTTCAGCCCTGGGGGAAGCACCTCTACTTAACTGACAGCTGAGACATTTAAAATGTACCCAGGGGGAAATGGTCCCCAGGGCGGAGAACCTAACAATGCCAGGTCAGGGTCTGACTTTGTTGAGGCACTAGAAAAAGCCTGTAAGATTAGACAGGAGGAAGTATCGGTGCATTTGGAAGACTGTGTACAGGACCCAAAGGAGCTCCCCATTGATTATTTTTACAGGTTGCAACAACGATGGTCTGATATGGGTTATGGTGAAGATGATAGAACTGCGACACGTTTGTTAAGTCATGCATATATGCAAGGGATTGATAAGTATGTGAGAGAGAAGGTGATGGCAAGTAGACCAGATTGGAGATCCTGCCCCCAGGCGATCTTGCTAAAATTGCACATGGAGTCAGTTTGGACTCGCAGAAGCAAAAGACTAAGGTTCACTTTCAGAGGAGTGGACCCTCACAGAGAAGTGGAGGACGTGGAGGACCCACTACGGGTCCTAGATTGTGTTACGGATGTAAGAAACCAGGACATTTTAGGAAAGATTGTCGCACAAACCCATACCCAGATAAGGTTCCCACCCCTGCTACCCCCCAGACCGATGAATAGGTAATTGGCAGCCTGCAACTGTGTCCTCTAGTCACTCTACCTCCCACCCCCGACTGTACAGTACAGGTGAGCCTGCCAGGAGGAACTACAGCTGACTTTCAGGTTGACACGGGAGCTGACAACTCAGTTATCACGCTTTCAGACTGTCCATTACCCTTCCGTGACACCACCGACTTTGTCATGGCCACACCTTTCAATGCGCTGACCCAGACCTTGGGACTGACAGAACCCATTCCCCTCTCCATTTGTGAGAAGACCATTCTGACTCAGTTAATGGTAGCCCCCAGGGGACAATGTAATTTGCTAGGTGCTGACGTTTTACAGAAACTACAGGCGGTTATTACTTACCATGATGACGGAACAGTGACTATGACCCCTCAACTTAAACCCAGTACCCTCTGCAAGATCATGGCCCTGGATGCAGCTGCAAGTACTGCAGAAAGTGATCCGCCCACTGCACCTGCCCTGGATCAACTCCCCACTGATCTGTGGGCAAAAGACAAAACTGATGTGGGAAAACTCAAAGTTCCTCCCATAATAGTCAAATTGAAACCAGGGGCAGCACCGCCCCTATTGCGTCAGTACCCTCTGAGTGCTGCTCAGGAGGCTGCAATAGACGCACAGTTACAAAAATTGCTGGAATCAGGGGCTGTTGTGCCTACACAGTTCGTTTGCAACACTCCCCTGTATCCAGTAAAGAAGAAGGTTAGGCCTGGGGAGCCGGTGAATTATAGAATGGTCCATGACCTCAGAGCAGTCAATGCCGCAACAGAACTGCTTGCTCCCTTGGTTCCTAACCCACACACCTTGTTGGCACACATACCTGTTAATAGTATTTGTTTTTCAGTGATTGACTTGGCCAATGCCATTTTCAGTGTTCTATTGCACCCAGATTGTCAGTATCTTTTTGCTTTTACCCTCTGCAATAAGCAGTATACTTGGACTGTCCTACCACAAGGAGCCTAGAATTCTCCTACTATCTTCTCACAGTTCATGGCACAAGTCCTACAAGGCTGGCATGTTAAAGGAGTAGTTCTCATTCAGTATATTGATGACCTATAGCTGTGTGCTCCTTCTCGTTCTCTTTGTAAGATGGCCACAATCTCTTTACTCTTTTTTCTTTATGAACAGGGGTGCAAAGTATCCAAACAAAAATTACAGTTTTGCTTAAGTACTGTTGTGTTTTTAGGACATTGTCTCTCTCCAGGGAAAAAGCACCTCACCCCTGAGCGTAAACAGGCTATCATGGACATGCAGCCCCCACGGAATGTGCAGGGCCTCTGTGTGTTTCTAGGACTAACTTCCTACTGTCGTCCATGGATTCGTTCTGCCTCCATCTTAATGCAACCTCTATATGACTGTATGCAACCTGTCCCCTTCTGCCTTACACCAGAGGCACTTGACTGTTTTTACTCTCTGAAATTATGCATTGTTTCCTCTCCAGCTTTGGGCATCCCCAATTATGCCCTTCCCTTTAACCTCTTTCTTCATGAAAATGCAGGACATGCTACGGGTGTGCTGACTCAGCTTCATGGAGACAAACAGAGACCTGTTGCTTATTACAGTGGCCGCTTGGATACAGTGGCCAGAGGAAGTCCCTCTTGTGTTCGGGCTGTGTTGTCTGTCCAGCTGTTGCTACACAAGTCTTCAGAGATTGTTTTGGATCACCCACTGACGGTCCATACCCCACATGATGTACATAGTATCCTTAACCAAGTACAAGCTAGCCACCTGCCCATGGCTAGACAGCTGCGACTTCAGTGTGCTATTCTCATGCCTACTAATGTGACTTTGAAAAGGTGCACTGTCCTAAACCCCGCTACTCTTCTCCCAGTTCCTATGGATCCAAATGGGGGAGGGGGAGGTGACATGGAAAAGGACACTCTTTTTCTTTCTAGAATGGATCCAGAGGAACAAGATCAGGTTTCCAAACCACATGATTGTCTAGAATTGATGTCTCAGGAAACAGCTGGTCTCCCTACTGTCTCTTGTGTGCCCATACCTAATGCTGATTTTGAGCTTTTTGTAGATGGATCCCGTCACCAAGATGACCAAGGACGCTTCTGTACCGGATATGCTGTGGTCTCAGAACATGAGGTAATCAAGGCAGAGTCAATGCCATCTCATATGTCTGCACAAGAAGCAGAGCTCAAGGCGCTTACAGAAGCGTGCAAACTAGCAGAAGGTAAGACTGTAAATATCTACACTGATTCCAGGTATGCCTTTGGCATTGCACACGACTATGGGCCTATCTGGAGAGCCAGAGCTTTCCTGACAGCAAATGGCCACCCCATTAAACATGCTGAGGCAGTCCAGCAACTTATGAATGCACTACAGCTTCCCACCCAAGCAGGCATCATAAAGGTAAGGGCACATACCAAAGGCACTGATGGACAGACGAAGGGTAATGCACTGGCAGACCAGGCTGCTAAGAAAGCAGCAAGCAGTCCTGTAGCCTCTAAAGTACGTCACCTGGACACCCCACCATCTCCACTTGTGTCAAAAGACATCTTAGCCCGGTTACAAGAACAGGCAAGTAAGGAGGAGAAAGATAGGTGGCAAAAGATAGGAGCCTGCTCTGATACAGTCACTGGACTATGGGGGAGGGGTGAAAAGGTCTGCCTACCACAGGCACTGTACCCAATGATGGCACAGGTTCTGCACGGGAATGTGCACCACTCGAAGACGGCCATGTGTGACACCCTACAGAAACAATGGATTGCCCCCGGGTTTTCCACCTGCGCAGAAAGGCAGGTACAGAGCTGCATGATATGTGCCACACATAACCAGGGTAGGACAGTGAAGACTCCATCCAAACACACTGCCCGGCCCCTTTACCCATTCCAGAGACTGCAGATTGATTATGTTCAGTTGCCTAGGGTAGGGACGTATGAGTATGTGTTGGTCTGCATTGATTTATTTTCAGGTTGGCCAGAAGCCTACCCAGTTGCCAAAGCTACGGCTAAGACAACGGCGAAAAAACTTATGGCTGAGATCATATGCAGGTATGGAGTTCCTGAAGTCATTGAAAGCGATCGGGGTTCCCATTTTACTGGAGAGATCATGTCAGAGGTAATGGCAGCACTGGGGGGGTAAGTCAAGCATTGCATACTCCATACCATCCACAGAGCAGTGGAAAAGTGGAGAGACTAAATGGAACTCTTAAGCTTAAAATCCAGAAGGCAATGGCAGAGACTGGTAAACCATGGACAGAATGCCTTCCACTGGCTTTGTTTTCAGTAAGATATACCCCAAACAGGAAGACAGGACTGTCACCGTATGAGATTTTGTTTGGCAGGGGCCCCAATCTTGCATGTTTCTTTCCACAACAGTTGCAGCTCAAGTACCAGGACTTGACTAGCTATGTGCAGGCCTTACATGGACACCTTGCTAAAGTGCATTTAACTGTCTTCAGTTCTCTTCCAGACCCAGACAAGGTTCCCGGATACCATCCCTTGGAGCCAGGAGACTGGGTAGTGATAAAGCGGCACGTCCGGAAGAGCCTGGAACCAAGATTTGACGGACCATACCAAGTGCTCCTGACCACAGCCACAGCTGTCAAGCTCGAAGGAAAACCTAGTTGGATCCACGCATCACACTGCAAGCGAGTTAAAGAACCCGATAGCCGATAAAAGAGACAATGTTTTGGCTGGTTTCGATTTCCATGATATTATGCGTAGTCGCATGGGACAGTCTGAATTCTCCAACATCCTTGAACAATAAGTTTGTGCAACATCACAGAAAACTGATAGATGACTTGTTGAGAAATTCCCAGCCCTTATCAGACTGTTGGATCTGTACGCATTCACCGACATCAGCCACAAGTATTCCCTTCCTAGCCATCCCTGTGTCACCTGAGGAACTGTTTGCCTGGACTGTTTGTTCTGACACACTTGCCAACAACGCCACGAACAATGTTAAGTTATGGAACACTACCGTCGGTATACCGATTGTAGGATGGGTGGGATACCCTTGGTGGCAAGGTAATCTCTCAGGAAGTAGTACACATCTACAATATTTGGCCTATAAGGGTGGGGCCTGGGTACCTAGGAATAAGACTGAACTAACTGATTTAGGGCAAGTTCCAACATATGGTTTGCAAATTAGTTTTGCTGTGACTTCATACTCTACTGATGCTTTCAAACCAATACTGTTAGAAAGAATGATACATAATACGTCAGGGAAATTTTCTAGTCTCCACCTTGGTGCATGTTTCAGAATATGTCTGCATTTATAGACTTGGTTCATAAATTGGAGATACGCAGGCAATACCTAAACATACGTTATATAAAAGAGCTGCAGATAACTCACCCCGCCCTTCAGGGAGACCACACATAGTGCAAATGGGTATAGCCAATAAAATTGTCAGTTCTATTTTTATTTACCCTATGATTACACAAATGTGGGATAAATTGGTTAGGGCCACAGACTATCTAGATGACCAAATTTGGGATATATTGGATATACTAAATACCACCATTGAATACAAAACTCCCAAATACATATTGTGAGCGCACGGGGTCTGGCAGTAAATACGCCAAAAGACCCCGACCTCACCAAATCAGCTCAAAACAAACCATGCCAAAAGGAGAGCAATTCAGAGCAATGATTTATAAATCCTCAGGGGGAGGAAGTGGCACTGGTGGCCACGAAACGTGCGTTGGGGACCATCGCCTGACCGCCCCCCCCTACCTCTGTGTAGTGGTAAGTGCTAGCACCCTTTTTCCACCACCATACTTAATGGCATTACTATAGAGTCCCACTGCTTTGGGGTGACTTTGGTTGGATAGTGTAGGTGCTTTTTCTTATGCATACCATTACAAGGGTATTTACATCTGGGGGAGCGGGGGGATGGGCGCTTTTCCAGCATTCCTGGGACATTCATCCTGTGCTCTAGTCATTAGATAGTGTAATATTTTGATATATGTTTTTGTATTATTTATGACAATTAAAGTTTGTTTTATAAATCATTGCTCTGAATTGCTCTCCTTTTGGCATAAATACCACCATTGCTGTCCAAAATCAACTCAATATAGTAACCAACCAGCATACTATAGTATTAGACTATCTAACAGCAGCACAAGGTGGTATGTGTCAGGTTATTGGACCCACTTGCTGTCATTATATAGATCCAAATAGTACTATAAAGATGAAGCTAAAGTTAGAAGATGTTCAAAGACTCAGAGACCAATATGACAAAGATAATGATCGCACTAAGGACAGCTGGTGGTCCGATACTTTCTCTTTCCCAAACCCAGCCAATTGGTTTAAGGGGATCAGGGGCTAAGTAGTTGGGATTTTACAAAGCTTATTGCATATTGCTGCGATTGTCCTTATTGCATATATAGTGTTCAAAATAGTTTTTAAGTGTATCTCTGTATGTACTGGGAAATTCTGCACTCACACAGCTGATGATGATACATACTAACAAATCCTACCGCCAGTACAGTTTATTAAGAATAGTGAATAAAATGGGGGAATTTGTTATAGCAGGATCCATTTTATACTGCTTGCCTCCATTTTGTGTAAGTGTTATTATAGGTCAGATAAACACGTTGTTTATCACTATTCTTCATTTTAGCTGTTATTACAGATTGTAGCAGGGAATGTCCTTGGTAAAGTAACGAATAATGTACTGTGTAAAAATATGTTTGCGAAACCATAGGGAGGCAAGGGAGTAATACACTCCAACGCTTAGCCCATAATATGGAGAATCCGCCTCCAACACAAGAATGCATAAAAAGTGTGTGTAAGCTTATTAAAACTAGAGATATTTCAGATACTGCCCTGGTGCGTTGTGTCTTATCTCTCCGGTGCCGTGACGTCATCTCTACGGTGGACTCATCAGAGAGTAGGTAGAGACCTGCGACAACACCCCCACTAGTCAAAATGGCAGCCCCCAGTGGCACACACAAATGTCAATAAATAAAAAACTATTAAAGTAGTTAATTTAATTTTGTATTAAAAATAATTGATTGTATAATCAATAATTATTAATACAAAAATTAAAATCACGGCACCTTCCCTTTAACAAAATCTCTGACAAATGGCAATTCGCATCACAACCACTGTATGTTCCCACATAGACATGAACTATATGAACAAAAATATTGAGACACACCTTTCAATTATTAAATTTAAGTTTTTCATTCAGTTCCATTGCCACAAGTGTATAAAATCAAGCACTTAGCCATGCAGTCTGCCTTTACTAATGTTTATGCTACTGTCATAGGGTGTCATCATTGCAAAAACGAAAGCTTGTGAACTCTATTCTTTCTTAAATTTCCATGATCACCTGTAAATTATATTGAAAAGTGGAAGCATTTAGGAACCACAGCACATCAGCGATCTACTTCCAGAGCGCAGCCATCGAGTGCCGAGGGATGTAGTGTATAAAAGCCACCACTGCTCTCCTGGCCTCATAACTGTATAGTTCCAAATCTCATTATTAGCATTAATATCTGCCCCAAACTGCACACCATAGGCCTCTTCTGTACCTGCATGGATGAGCATGTGCATGCAGATATTACACTACCATCAACAGCGTCAGTCATTGGATGGAGAGGTGCAAAGTTTACCACCAATAGACTGTGTGGCAGTGGAAATGACTTTTGTGGAGTGATAAATCGTGCTTTTATTGCAGTTTAAAGGACCTTGACTGCACTGTACCAACTGTAAAGTCTGTTGGAGCAGTGATAGTGATATGCTTTTGAGACATTGACCTAGGTCTCTAAGCTCCAATGAAAATAAGCTAAAATACTTCATGCTAAATATTATGGGCAATTGGATACTTCCAACTTTGTGGGAAAAGTTTTGGTAAGGCCCTTTTTTTTCTTCCAGTATTACTGTCCCCTGGGACACAACACAAGTTCCCTATAGGCATGGCTAGGTGAGTTTGGTGTTGATTGGCTCATACAGAAGCCTTTCCTCAACCCAATATTTCTGATAAAACTGCATAGATATTGTAAGTCTGGCCTTCTTATCCAACATCACAGTCTTACCTCACCACTGCTCTTCTGGATGAATGGGCAAATTCTCAGATACACTGTAAAGTCTTGTAGAAGTATTCCCCACAAGAGTAAAAGCTGTTATAGCTAAAAAAAGAAGAGTCAAAAGTCAATATTAATGCCTATGAATTTGACTCGGATGTCATGAAAGCATTTGTTAGTGTGATGTGTAAGTATCCCAATACTTTTCTCCATAAATCATATAAAACATTATAACACAGATAACTTATCAGCACTGTGTCGTTATGCTTTTGTTTTAAAACCTTGTATCATTAAGATACATTGCACGATATGTCATGTACAATTTCACAAAACTGCTGTAGGTTCATACCAGGAAATAAATTAGTTTGAATGATAAAGAAATAGTACAATAATTGTTACACATTAATATAAAGAGATAAACAAGCATGATAATTCATTCTACATACATATTCAATAGCAAAATGTTATTAAAACTAATATGTTACAGTAAAAAAAAGACTGTATGAAGGAATGAAAAATTAATTCTGGAAGCAAAAGAAATCCAAAAAGACTCAAAATAAGTCGCAGTCATGAAAGAGTTTAAATCCATAATTACAGTTTAAAATGCAAACTATTTTGCATATATAGCAAACAAATATACCTAAAAAGCCTATTGAAAGAACAAAAGCATATTACAATAGATCGAAGTAGGGCAGATCTAGTACCTGTAGTTACAGTGAACATTCTTTGTTAAATTAATGCAAGTTGTTACCTTTCTTTTTCACTTTGTAGAAATGCTATTTAATGTTTATGTCAGCACAGGACAGAAACATAAGATATTATTCATTTATGGTAAGTTACTCGTATGTCATGGCAAACATTTCCACTTAATATTGTCTTATTTGTGAAGTACATTTAATGTCCATTAATGGGATTATTTTCCATTTGAGAAAACAGTATTGTGTATTCCTGGAACATTAGTGCAGTCTAATGCTAAATTATTGCCATTACAGCTCATACAGCCTTGATTCTTTTGTACTGTACTTGCTGTTCTTGTATCTGAGCTACAAGTTTTCACTTATGCTTTTTCACATTTCATTATTGAAGAATTTGAACAAGATGCATAAAATATATAAAAAAATGTTCTATTATAACTTTGAGTTATTTTAAAAGCAATTTTCTTTGAATTATTTTTGCAATGTACAATTGAAGTCATAAGTTTACATAGTCTTTGGTTGAAGTAATTAAAACTCATATCAGTTCTACAAAGTCAATGGCAGCAAACGATAGACATGACGCTAGGATTTTTTCTAAAAAATGAGTACAACTGATCTTTCCATTTATACATCACTGTGCAGGCATGTGACTAATCACATCATGCCTGTGAAACCATGATAATAAGGACTTTTTATCCCCTGTCCTGCTGACTCGTTCCATGGTATGTAATTTTGGATACTGCAGCATAAGGACAGCTATGCATGTCCGGTTCAGCTTCCTCTCCTGCCACACACTGATGGAACAGAGGTAAGTGTTGCAGACGAGCATGCCATCCGCCTTTCATCTCTGGACATACTGCAGTGTTAGTGCCCACAGGATTAAGAGGAACCTGTCACCAGCCGGACTGGAGCACCTTGGGCCCACCAGAGAAAATCATTCTTGGGGCCCACTATGTAGTTTATATCAGGGTATAATATAAGGTAGTAAACGTCTTAATTATGTAGCAAGGGTTGGGTAGCCCCCTCGCAGAATATAATTTAGCCCCCTCACAGAATATAACGCAGTCCCCTCTAATAGAATATAATGCAGCACCCCACAAAATATAATGCAACCCCCTCAGGTATAACGCAGTCCCCACCACAGAATATAATGTAGCACCCTCATAGGGTATAATGCAGCCCCCTCATATAGTATAATGCAGCCACCACAGAATATAATGTAGTCAACTGAGAGAATGCAGCCCCACCACAGAATATAATGTAGCCCCCCCATAGAGTATACTGTAGCCCCCTCACATAGTATGTTGTAGCCCCCCATAATATAATGTAGTCCCCTGAGAATAATGCAGTCCCCCCACAGATTATAATGTAGCCCCCTCATAAAGTATAATGCAGCCCCTCTCCAACCCCATCATTGTCCTCATCACCACCTCTATCATTGCCTTCTCCCCCTCCACCCCTATCATTCTCCCCCACCACCTCCATCACTGCCCATTCCACCACCTGCATCAATGCCTCCTCCCCACCTTCTTTGTCCATTTCATCACCTGCATCATTGCCTCCCCCGCCACCATCCTTGCCCATCACCTCCATCATTGCCTCCCCCTACCACCATCATTGCCCATTTCATCACCTCCATCACTGCCTCCCACCACCACCATTTCCCATCACTTCCATCATTGCCTCTCCACCACCACCATCATTGCCCATCACCTACATCATTGCCTCCCCACACCCTCATTGACCATCACCTCCATCATTCCCTCCCTCGCCATGATTGCCCATCACCTCCATCATTGTCTTCCCCACCATCACTGCCCATCACTTCCATAATTGCATCCCCTCACCTCCATCATTGCCTCCCTACCACCATCATTGCCCATCACCTCCATCATTGTATTCCCCCCACCATCATTGACCATCACCTCCATCATTGTCTCCCCCAACCACCATCATTGCCCATCACCTCCATCATTGTCTCCCCCACCAATATCATTGTCCTTCACCACACACACACAGCTCACCGCAGCTCATCACACACACACACACACACACACATTTTATTCAATAAAAGAAAACATATATAATATATATATATATATATATATATTTTAGATAAACACAATATAAAACTGTGTAAACCCTGCTAAACACCTTTGCCAACTTTATCTGCAGAAGCCACCTGTGACTTTGTGCGGCCATGGTACGTTGTGCCCGGTTACAACCCCAGCTCTGCTACCTCTAGGACTTGCGGACTTTAGTAGTAGTCTGTGACTGGAGTAGTGAAGTATGGCAGAGTGCACACACTGATGGCAAATGCCTTTTTAGCAGAGTGAACACGTGTACGGAGAATTACTAACCTTATTACAGAGGTAATATGAACAGAGAACACTGCTGAGAGACACACAGGCAATTAGGTGAGACTCATCGTGATTCGTGTGGCATTAAAAGGGATATGCATATTTTATGGCGTATACGAGGTGGCATGATTTCCAACAAGGCAGAGACTAACAAGTCACCACTGCACTGTTAACAGCAGTACATAAATTCAGCCCTATAATACCCAGGAAAGGAACTTCTAACAACTTTTTCTACAATGGACACACACGAGTTTGTGCAGTCCAGGGACGTCTGTGATAACAATGCGTACCCCAGTAACCAGATGTTCTATTCTGGAGGACACAGATTTCATTTGATCCTTTAGCTATTCTATAGGGGACCTGTAGGAGCTGCAGACGTAGGAAGAGGTTAATGGGAAGAAGTCTGTGGCTGCACATACATGAGTGAGACACAGCTCCTCAGCTAAGGGGACAATGCCAGATGGAAGATAAGAGCGTGCCAGTGACAGCCATGCCAATCGCCTACACTCTTACAGGCTGAGATGTCATCGGGCGCAGCACCAGTATCCGGCCACCGTCCAGATGTCAGCACTGAATAGAGCTGTATCTCCAGCAATGCCAATCACCTGAGGGCATCCTGTCACATATCATACCTTCACCTCTGGAGGGGTTAAGAATGCAAGCTATTGTTCTCTGTGAGCAGCCAATCTACGGTCTTATTGGAGTGATCTTCAATGAATAGTCCAGAAACAATAGCTGCTCCCCCACCTCACTAGTTTACCTCCAGGTGTGGTCTCTGGTGCATACACAGTAGCGCCTGATGGCAGCTGGAGGGCTCCTTTCTATAAATCACTACTATAGGAACAAGTGCCGGTCCCAACAGCTGACTCCTGTGTGCACACCGTGCATCTGCAGCGCCTGCACACAGCTAGCACAGGCGGTGTGAACAGCCCGCAGGACAGGTGCCCACACCGGGCGCCCACTGCTGCCAGAACTGAGCCCCACACGTGCCTCGTCCCTCATACTCACCTGTCCCACTGCACGGCCGTGCCGACATCCCTCGCGCTCTGTCCCGACTCCAGGCCGGCGCAGCACCTTCTTCCTGCTTGAGCGGTCAAGTGACACCATTCATTTAGATCATGAATATGCGCATATTCATGATCTTAATGAGCGGTGTCACGTGACCGCTCGTTCAGGACGAGCTGCAGTGCAGACGCCGAGACCATCGCTGGAGCAGGGTGAGTATTCAAGGCGGGCAGCGGGGGGACCCAGGAGGCTTGAGCAGTGGGGGCCCTGGAGGCTGGAGCAGTGGGGGCCCTGCCAGCAGGTGTCAGTGCCAGGGCCCACCGGAGGATCCTCCGGTTCTCCGGTGGGCCAGTCCGAGCCTGCCTGTCACCATAAAATTGCAGGCCAATACACAAGTATTATTTCATAGAGCGGTTCAGAGGGGAGTAGATTGATGTAGAGCTTTATGAGAAAAGATTTGATTTATCCTGTGTTGTCATCATTTAAACATCTGATATTTCTTGGATTTTTGGTCCAGTGAGAAGTCCAATCAGAGAGATAGCTTCCATTCTCTGATAGGACAGTCAACTGGATTGAAAATCCAAGAAAGAGCAGAGGTTATACTGAATCTTTTCTCACAAAACTTTATATCAGTAAATTCTGCTCTTCCTTCCTTTGTGAAAAAAACGGAAATTCGGCGAAAATTTTGAAAATTTCGCAATTTTCAAACTTTGAATTTTTATGCAATTAAATCACAGAGATATGTCACACAAAATACTTAATAAGTAACATTTCCCACATGTCTCCTTTACATCAGCATAATTTTGGAACCAATTTTTTTTTTTGTTAGGGAGTTATAAGGGTTAAAAGTTGACCAGCAATTTCTCATTTTTACAACACCATTTTTTTTTAGGGACCACGTCTCATTTGAAGTCATTTTGAGGGGTCTATATGATAGAAAATGCCCAGGTGTGACACCATTCTAAAAACTGCACCCCTCAAGGTGCTCAAAACCACATTCAAGAAGTTTATTAACCCTTCAGGTGTTTAATAGGAATTTTTGGAATGTTTAAATAAAAATGAACATTTAACTTTTTTACACAAAAAATTTACTTCAGCTCCAATTTGTTTTATTTTACCAAGGGTAACAGGAGAAATTGGACCCAAAAAGTTGTTGTCCAATTTGTCCTGAGTACGCTGATACCCCATATGTGGCAGTAAACCACTGTTTGGGCGCATGGGAGAGCTCGGAAGGGAAGGAGCGCTATTTGACTTTTCAATGCAAAATTGACAGGAATTGAGATGGGACGCCATGTTGCGTTTGGAGAGCCACTGATGTGCCTAAACATTGAAACCCCCCACAAGTGACACCATTTTGGAAAGTAGACCCCCTAAAGAACTTATCTGGATGTGTGGTGAGCACTTTGACCCACCAAGTGCTTCACAGAAGTTTATAATGCAGAACCGTAAAAATAAAAAATCATATTTTTTCACAAAAATTATATTTTTGCCCCTAATTTTTTATTTTTCCAAGGGTAAGAGAAGAAATTGGACCTCAAAAGTTGTTGTCCAATTTGTCCTGAGTACGCTGATACCCCATATGTGGCAGTAAACCACTGTTTGGGCGCATGGGAGAGCTCGGAAGGGAAGGAGCGCAGTTTGACTTTTCAATGCAAAATTGACAGAAATTGAGATGGGACGTCATGTTGCGTTTGGAGAGCCACTGATGTGCCTAAACATTGAAACCCCCCACAAGTGACACCATTTTGGAAAGTAGACCCCCTAAGGAACTTATCTAGAGGTGTGGTGAGCACTTTGACCCACCAAGTGCTTCACAGAAGTTTATAATGCAGAACCGTAAAAATAAAAAATCATATTTTTTCACAAAAATTATATTTTTGCCCCTAATTTTTTATTTTTCCAAGGGTAAGAGAAGAAATTGGACCTCAAAAGTTGTTGTCCAATTTGTCCCGAGTACGCTGATACCCCATATGTGGCAGTAAACCACTGTTTGGGCGCATGGGAGAGCTCGGAAGGGAAGGAGCGCCGTTTGACTTTTCAATGCAAAATTGACAGGAATTGAGATGGGACGCCATGTTGCGTTTGGAGAGCCACTGATGTGCCTAAACATTGAAACCCCCCACAAGTGACACCATTTTGGAAAGTAGACCCCCTAAGGAACTTATCTGGATGTGTGGTGAGCACTTTGACCCACCAAGGGCTTCACAGAAGTTTATAATGCAGAGCCATAAAAATAAAACAAAATTTTTTTCCCACAAAAATTATTTTTTAGCCCCCAGTTTTGTATTTTCCCTAGGGTAACAGGAGAAATTGGACCCCAAAAGTTGTTGTCCAATTTGTCCTGAGTACGCTGATACCCCATATGTGGGGGGGAACCACCGTTTGGGTGCATGGGAGGGCTCGGAAGGGAAGGAGCGCCATTTGGAATGCAGACTTAGATGGAATGGTCTGCAGGCGTCACATTGCGTTTGCAGAGCCCCTAATGTACCTAAACAGTAGAAACCCCCCACAAGTGACACCATTTTGGAAAGTAGACCCCCTAAGGAACTCATCTTGATGTGTTGTGAGAGCTTTGAACCCCCAAGTATTTCACTACAGTTTATAACGCAGAGCCGTGAAAATAAAAAATCTTTTTGTTTTCCCACAAAAATTATTTTTTAGCCCCCAGTTTTGTATTTTCCCAAGGGTAACAGGAGAAATTGGTCCACAAAAGTTGTTGTCCAATTTGTCCTGAGTTCGCTGATACCCCATATGTTGGGGTAAACCCCTGTTTGGGCACACAGGAGAGCTCGGAAGGGAAGGAGCACTGTTTTACTTTTTCAACGCAGAATTGGCTGGAATTGAGATCGGACGCCATGTCGTGTTTGGAGAGCCCCTGATGTGCCGAAACAGTGGAAACCCCCCAATTATAACTGAAACCCTAATCTAAACACACCCCTAACCCTAATTCCAACGGTAACCCTAACCACACCTCTAACCCTGACACACCCCTAACCCTAATCCCAACCCTATTCCCAACTGTAAATGTAATCTAAACCCTAACCCTAACTTTAGCCCCAACCCTAACTGTAGCCCCAACCCTAACCCTAACCCTAGCCCTAACCCTAGCCCTAACCCTAACCCTAACCCTAGCCCTAACCCTAGCCCTAACCCTAACCCTAGCCCTAACCCTAGCCCTAACCCTAACCCTAGCCCTAACCCTAGCCCTAACCCTAGCCCTAACCCTAACCCTAGCCCTAGCCCTAACCCTAGCCCTAACCCTAGCCCTAGCCCTAACCCTAGCCCTAACCCTAGCCCTAGCCCTAACCCTAGCCCTAACCCTAGCCCTAATGGGAAAATGGAAATAAATACATTTTTTTTTATTTTTCCCTAACTAAGGGGGTGATGAAGGGGGGTTTGATTTACTTTTATAGCGAGTTCTTTAGCGGATTTTTATGATTGGCAGCCGTCACACACTGAAAGACCCTTTTTATTGCAAAAAATATTTTTTGCAATACCACATTTTGACAGCTATAATTTTTCCATATTTTGGTCCACAGAGTCATGTGAGGTCTTGTTTTTTGCGGGACGAGTTGACGTTTTTATTGAAAACATTTTTGGGCACGTGACATTTTTTGATCGCTTTTTATTCCGATTTTTGTGAGGAAGAATGACCAAAAGCCAGCTATTCATGAATTTCTATTGGGGGAGGCGTTTATACCGTTCCGAGTTTGGTAAAATTGATAAATCAGTTTTATTCTTCGGGTCAGTACAATTACAGTGATACCTCATTTATATCATTTTTTTATGGTTTGGCGCTTTTATACGATAAAAACCATTTTACAGAAAAAATAATTATTTTTGCATCGCTTTATTCTCAGGACTATAACTTTTTTATTTTTTTGCTGATGATGCTGTATTGCGGCTCTTTTTTTGCGGGACAATATGACGCTTTCAGCGGTACCATGGTTATTTATATCTGTCCTTTTGATCGCATGTTATTCCACTTTTTGTTCGGCAGTATGATAATAAAGCGTTGTTTTTTGCCTCGTTTTTTTTTTTTTTTTCTTACGGTGTTTACTGAAGGGGTTAACTAGTGGGACAGTTTTATAGGTCGGGTCGTTACGGACGCGGCGATACTAAATATGTGTACTTTTATTGTTTTTTTTTTTTTATTTAGATGAAGAAATGTATTTATGGGAATAATATTTTTATTTTTTTTTCATTATTTTGGAATATTTTTTTTAATTTTTTTTACACATTTGGAAAATTTTTTTTTTACTTTTTTACTTTGTCCCAGGGGGGGACATCACAGATCAGTGATCTGACAGTTTGCACAGCACTCTGTCAGATCACTGATCTGACATGCAGCGCTGCAGGCTTCACAGTGCCTGCTCTGAGCAGGCTCTGTGAAGCCACCTCCCTCCCTGCAGGACCCGGATCCGCGGCCATCTTGGATCCGGGGCTGGAGGGAGCAGGGAGGGAGGTGAGACCCTCGCAGCAACGCGATCACATCGCGTTGCTCCGGGGGTCTCAGGGAAGCCCGCAGGGAGCCCCCTCCCTGCGCGGTGCTTCCCTGCACCGCCGGCACATCGCGATCATCTTTGATCGCGGTGTGCCAGGGGTTAATGTGCCGGGGGCGGTCCGTGACCGCTCCTGGCACATAGTGCCGGATGTCAGCTGCGATAAGCAGCTGACACCCGGCAGCGATCGGCCGCGCTCCCCCCGTGAGCGCGGCCGATCGGCTATGACGTACTATCCCGTCCAGGGTCAGATAAGCCCAGGGCACCTCGACGGGATAGTACGTCTAAGGTCACAGAGGGGTTAATAACAACTGCAAACCAGCTGTGTCTATGCGATTGTCCATTTATATTTCTTCTTTCTTTATTAACCCCTTCACAACATATGTCCATGCCTTTGATGTGGGCATGCACTCCGAGCCCATATCTTTCCGGCCACATGACAGCTCATTTAATTATCCATCATGTGCTTTTAACACCATTTGCAGGTGTTAACCTGTTAAATCCCACTGTCAATCTCTGAAAGCGTGATTTAACATGCAGGGCACCAATGGCTTGTCATCACAGCCAGGGGTCTGCTGATGACCCCGTATGTCTGTCAATATTATTATTATTATTTATTATTATTATGGCGCCATTTATTCCATGGCACTTTACATGTGAGGAGGGGTATACATAATAAAAACAGGTACAATAATATTGAACAATACAAGTCACAACTGGTACAGGAGGAGAGAGGACCCTGCCCATGAGGGCTCACAATCTACAAGGGATGGGTGAGGATACAGTAGGTAAGGATAGAGCTGGTCGTGCAGTGGTTTGGTCAATCAGTGATTACTACAGGCTGTAGGCTTGCCGGAAGAGGTAGGTCTTCAGGTTCTTTTTGAAGGTTTTGATGGTAGGTGAGAGTCTGATATGTAGTGGGAGAGAGTTCCAGAGTAGGGGTGATGTGCGAGATAAATCTTGAATGCGATTGTGGGAAGAGGAGATAAGAAGGGAGTAGAGAAGGAGATATTGTGAGGATCGGAGGTTGCGTGCAGGAAAGTAACAGGAGACGAGGTCCCAGATGTATGGAGGAGACAGGTTGTGGATGGCTTTGCATGTCATGGTTAGGCTTTTGTACTGGAATCTCTGGGTAATGGGGAGCCAGTGAAGGGATTGACAGAGGGGAGAGGCCGGGGAATAGCCGGGGGGCAGGTGGATTAGTCGGGAAGCTGAGTTTAGAATAGATTGGAGGGGTGCGAGAGTGTTCGAGGGGAGGCCACAGAGCAGGAGTTTACAGTAGTCGAGGCGGGAGATGATGAGGGCATGGACTAGGGTTTTTGCAGATTCTTGGTTTAGGAATGTACGGATCCGTGAAATATTTTTGAGTTGAAGGCGGCAGGAAGTGGAAAGGGCTTGGATATGCGGTTTGAAGGAGAGATCAGTGTCAAGGATTACCCCGAGACATCGAGCTTTTGGGACTTGGGAGAGTGGATAGCCGTTTACTGTAATGGATAGGTTTGTTGGGGGGTCGCGTGAGATGGGGAAAGATAATGAATTCTGTTTTGTCCATGTTAAGTTTTAGAAATCTAGCGGAGAAGAAGGAAATAGCGGATTGACATTGAGGGATTCTGGTTAGTAGGGTGGTGATATCTGGTCCAGAGATGTAGATCTGTGTGTCATCAGCATAGAGATGATACTGAAAACCATGAGATTCTATGAGCTGTCCCAGGCCAAAAGTGTAAATGGAGAAGAGCAGGGGCCCTAAAACTGAACCTTGCGGGACTCCAACAGATAGGGTGTGAGGTGAGGAGGTAATGTGTGAATGGGAGATGCTGAATGTTCGGTCAGTTAGGTATGACGAGATCCAGGATAGGGCCAAGTTTGTGATGCCAAGGGATGAGAGGATCTGTAGTAATAGGGAATGGTCCACTGTGTCAAACACAGAGGACAGATCCAGGCGGAGGAGGATAGAGTAGTGTCGCTTGCTCTTGGTGGTTAATAGGTCATTGGTGACCTTCGTTAGGGCAGTTTCAGTGGAGTGGTGTGACCGGAAGCCTGATTGTAAGCGGTCGAAAAGGGAGCAGGAAGATAGATGGGGGGACAGTTCAAGATGGATGTGTTGTTCTAGTAGTTTTGAGGCATAAGGGAGCAGTGATATAGGGCAATAGTTAGATACAGAGGATGGGTCAATGGAGGGCTTTTTGAGGATAGGTTTGATTGAGGCATGTTTTTTTTAAACTTGAGGGAAAAACACAAGTTGTTAGTGATAGGTTGAAGACATGGGTTAGAGTTGGGATGAAGACTGTGGCAAGGTTTGGGATGAAGTGGGAAGGGATCAGGTCAAGTGCACAGGTGGTGAGTTGCAATCTTGAGAGTAGAGTGGAGATTCGATCTTCTGTAATAGTGGAGAAGTTGGTTTTGGAGGTGGAGGGTTGGGTAGTTGGGAGGAAGGGCTCTGGGGGTTGTCGACTAAAACTGTCTCTGATGTTCTCAATCTTCTGCTTGAAAAATGAGGCAAAGTCTTCAGCTGAGATGAGTGGGGAAGGAGGAGGTGCTGGGGAATGGAGGAGAGAGTTGAAGGTGTTGAATAAGTGTTTAGGGTTGTGAGACAGGGAGGATATGAGAGATGAGAAGTAGGTTTGTTTAGCTGTGGCAAGTGTGGACTTGAAACTAGTGAGAGACTGTTTGAATTCGATAAAGTGCTCCTTGGAGTGGGATCTTTTCCATCTCCGCTCTGCAGCCCTGGAAGCTTGCCTCAGTTCTTTGGTCAGGCTGGTGTGCCAGGGCTGTCTGTTGATTTTGCGAGCTTTGGTATGAGTGAGAGGGGCAAGAGATTCCAAAGCTGCAGCTATTGTGGTGTTATATAGAGCGGCAGGGTCATCCACATTGTGTAGATCGAGGTGTTTAAGATTTCTGCAAGGGTGTGCAAGTTTGTGGGGTGGAGATTGTAGACAAGGAGTGGAGAGGGAAGAGAATGTGAGTAGATTGTGGTCAGAAAGAGGAAGAGGTGAGTTAGAGAGGTTAGATAGGGAGCTGAGGTGGGTGAAGATGAGGTCCAATGTGTGACCATCTTTGTGAGTGGCTGCAGAAGACCATTGAGTGAGGCCGAAGGAGGAAGTGAGAGATAGAAGTTTGGTGGCAGCTGAGAGGGAAGTGTCAATGGGGATTTTGAAGTCGCCCATGATGATAGTGGGGATGTCCGAAGAAAGGAAATGAAGTAGCTAGGTGGTGAAGTGGTCAAAGAAGGTGGTGGCTGGCCCTGGGGGGCGGTAGATGACAGCCAGTTGGAGGTTGGTGGGGGCATAGATGCACACAGAGTGCACCTCAAAGAAGGGAGGGTAACAGAGTATGTGATCCTCCTTTGGCTGGTGTTAATGGATTGTGATTTCTGCTTTATATATCAGTGCTGATTCCCTGCTATATGTCATACAACATATGGATGATCACAGCTTCAAGTGTCTGGGGGAATATTAACCCCTTCACATCGAAGCTTGTGTTCATCTTCCTGACCAGACCAATTTTTTACAAATCATAACTCTGGAACACTTCAATAGACCCCACTGATTCTGAGACTTTTTGACATCTTGTACTTCATGATAGTGGTAAAATTTATTTGATATGACTTGCATTTATTTGTAGAAAAAAACCTGAATTTTGGGGTAGATTTTGAAAATTTCACAATTTTCAAATGTTTAATTTTCATGCCAAATGTCACACAAAATAGTTAATAAAACAATGGAAACCCACCACAAGTTACAACATTTTGGTAACTAGACCCCTTAGGGAACTTATCTAGATGTTTATTGAGCACCTTGATCTCAGAGGAGCTTCACAGATAAAACTTTTTCAACTCCAAATTGTTCATTTTCATAAGGGTAAAATGATAAATTACTCCATACAATTTGTTGTGCAATTTCTCTTGAGTTCACCGATACCCATATGTGTACAAAAACTAATTTTGAGGCACAGTGCAAAGCTCAGAAAGGAAGTAGCGCCACTTTACACTGCAGATTTTGAGCACTTGTTTGAGGGTGCCATGTAACATTCCTAGTGCCCCAGAGGTGCCAGGACAGCAGAAACCCTCATAAGTTACCACATTTTACAAACTAAACCTCTCAATGAATTCATCTAGGGGTGTAGTGATTATATTGACACCACAGGTGTGTCACAGACTTTTATACTATTGGGCAGTGAAAAAAAATAATTAACTTTTTACCACCAAGATTGTGTGAGAGACCCAAGTTTTAAATTTCCATACTGTGAAATGGGTAAAAATGGCATCAAAATTTGTCCCACAATTTCGGCTGAATATGTGGATATGCTTAACCATATGGTGAGACTCAGTAGGGACAGTTTGTGGATTCCATATAATAAACCCCTAAGTGCTAGAAAAGCAGAATCCCCCCTCAAGTAACTCAATTTTGGAAATTATAATCCTTTGGGAATTTATCTACAGATGCAGTGATGATTTTGACTCCATGGGCATTTTCCAGAACAAGCAGTAGTGAATGTTGCTGAATGAAAATTGCAATCCGTTGTAGTGACCAGTGCGCTGTAGTTACCAGTATGTGGCAGTCACCAACACATTTATCTCAGCTTATGCTTCTGGAGACACGCACTTTTAAATTAGGTGGGCTCTCATCTCTACAGAAATGCCAACACGTGTTTGCTAAATGTGGATTAGGGGCACTGGGGATCAGAAGGGAGGGGGCATTTGGATTTGGGAGCAGAGAATTTACTGAATTTCTTTTGGGGGGCGAGGAGCCATTTTAATTTTCCAGAGCCTTTGTGCTACCAGTAAGGCACAAGGCCCTATATTTCTGGTAACAGATGATGGACCTGAGTGAGGGCTTGTTTTTTTTGGATTGAGTTGAAACTTTTATTGGGAGCATTTTACAGAACATTTGGGATCAGATTTTTCCGCCGCTCTGCACTGAGCACTTTGTGGTTTCCATCTAAATCTCTGAGTGATGTGACAGATGAAAACCCCGTGGGATCCATTCACTATATTGAGGGCAGCAGAGTTATTCTGGATTCTGTTCAGTGGTGTCCTTTTTAAAAGTGCACAAAACTGTGGCCAATGGCACTTTTGTGAAATCCTAAAGAGACAGACACCACTGGATCACAGGTCTTATGGCGTCCACAGTGCCTTCATCTGCCTCATTATAGGGAATCTTCCACCGGGGATTCTGTCTGAAACAGAGATATACATGAAAACCCTGATGTATGTGCTCTGCACAGAGCGCAAGACAAATACGTGCCAAGCCTTACTGTGATCTTTGGGAGGCAGAATAAAAAAAATCTACAACATGTGAAAAATTGGTTTTATTTATTTTTTATGCTGTTCCTTGTGTGGTGATTAGGTGACTTTATTGTTCGCATCGGTGCTATTACAGCTATACTAGATTTATATTGGGTTTTTATGTTTATCTACTGTCACACACTGAAATACGCTTGTTATTGCAAAAATTAGTAATGGCTGTGCCGTACATACAGTGGGGCAAAAAAGTATTTAGTCAGTCAGCAATAGTGCAAGTTCCACCACTTAAAAAGATGAGAGGCGTCTGTAATTTACATCATAGGTATACCTCAACTATGGGAGACAAACTGAGAAAAAAAAATTCAGAAAATCACATTGTCTGTTTTTTTAACATTTTATTAGCATATTATGGTGGAAAATAAGTATTTGGTCAGAAACAAACAATCAAGATTTCTGGCTCTCACAGACCTGTAACTTCTTCTTTAAGAGTCTCCTCTTTCCTCCACTCATTACCTATAGTAATGGCACCTGTTTAAACTTGTTATCAGTATAAAAAGACACCTGTGCACACCCTCAAACAGTCTGACTCCAAACTCCACTATGGTGAAGACCAAAGAGCTGTCAAAGGACACCAGAAACAAAATTGTAGCCCTGCACCAGGCTGGGAAGACTGAATCTGCAATAGCCAACCAGCTTGGAGTGAAGAAATCAACAGTGGGAGCAATAATTAGAAAATGGAAGACCACTGATAATCTCCCTCGATCTGGGGCTCCACGCAAAATCCCACCCCGTGGGGTCAGAATGATCACAAGAACGGTGAGCACAAATCCCAGAACCACGCGGGGGGACCTAGTGAATGAACTGCAGAGAGCTGGGACCAATGTAACAAGGCCTACCATAAGTAACACACTACGCCACCATGGACTCAGATCCTGCAGTGCCAGACGTGTCCCACTGCTTAAGCCAGTACATGTCCGGGCCCGTCTGAAGTTTGCTAGAGAGCATTTGGATGATCCAGAGGAGTTTTGGGAGAATGTCTTATGGTCTGATGAAACCAAACTGGAACTGTTTGGTAGAAACACAACTTGTCGTGTTTGGAGGAAAAAGAATACTGAGTTGCATCCATCAAACACCATACCTACTGTAAAGCATGGTGGTGGAAACATCATGCTTTGGGGCTGTTTCTCTGCAAAGGGGCCAGGACGACTGATCCGGGTACATGAAAGAATGAATGGGGCCATGTATCGTGAGATTTTGAGTGCAAACCTCCTTCCATCAGCAAGGGCATTGAAGATGAAACGTGGCTGGGTCTTTCAACATGACAATGATCCAAAGCACACCGCCAGGGCAACGAAGGAGTGGCTTTGTAAGAAGCATTTCAAGGTCCTGGAGTGGCCTAGCTAGTCTCCAGATCTCAACCCTATAGAAAACCTTTGGAGGGAGTTGAAAGTCCGTGTTGCCAAGCGAAAAGCCAAAAAACATCACTGCTCTAGAGGAGGTCTGCATGGAGGAATGGGCCAACATACCAAAAACAGTGTGTGGCAACCTTGTGAAGACTTACAGAAAACGTTTGACCTCTGTCATTGCCAACAAAGGATATATTACAAAGTATTGAGAAGAAATTTTGTTTCTGACCAAATACTTATTTTCCACCATAATATGCAAATAAATTGTTAAAAAAACAGACAATGTGATTTTCTGGATTTTTTTTTCTCAGTTTGTCTCCCATAGTTGAGGTCTACCTATGATGTAAATTACAGACGCCTCTCATCTTTTTAAGTGGTGGAACTTGCACTATTGCTGACTGACTAAATACTTTTTTGCCCCACTGTATACTGATGTCTGCGGGAGCGCACCTATCGCAGATAAGTATATTTATTGGTGCATGTCAGAAAGGGGGTAATTACAGTGGAAAGTAAAAATTTATTTGAAAAAAAATCTGAAAATATGAAAAAATAGTAGATCAAATTTTGTCCCCTTGGAAAAAATGATAAAAAATACACGTATTTGGTATCTCTGTCTTCAAAATTATCTGATCTATCAAAATGTAACATAAATTAATCCGATCTGTAAATAGCGAAGTGGAAAACATAAAAAATGCTAGAATTATGTTTTTTTGGCCACAGCAACATTGCAACAAAATGTTGGATAAACTATTTCATAACAATTTGAATGTACTTTCCTTCAAACCTATTAGTAATTAACCTTTCTGTAACAGTTAATTTGAAATTTTATTACTAAACCGTCAACATCTAAACTTAGGCAGCCTTGAATTTTAGACGCTTGAGCTTGAACGGAACTATTTCACATACAGTATCTTCATTTTTAATCCTTAAAGAATGCAAAGCAAACCATATAATTGTGCATTGGAATGTGTAAAACACTGAAAAATATAAAAAAATTCTATTGCAAAGTGTGGGTTATGATCTGTTGAATGTTTATCTGCTAATGGTTGTTTTGTAAGTGTGTTTAGTTTGTTATAACGTAAAGTATTCTGCTGAAATTAAAGGACAAAAATAAGTTATAAAACTAATATCAAGATTTGAAAGAGCTAAAACTTGACTAGAAATAACAATATCTATTAAGATATTTTAACAATATCTTTTGATTTAACCCCTACAGACTTCTACCGTACATGGATGACTCATATAAGGTGCAGATGCATGCAGCCAGCATCTTGCTGTAACAGCTGCTGTGACTGCTGTTAAAGGGAGTCTGTCACCCCCAAAATCGTATATGAGCTGTGGCCACCGAAATCAGGGGCTTATCTACAGCATTCTGTAATGCTGTAGATAAGCCCCTGATGTAACCTGAAAGATGAGAAATATAGGTTTTATTATACTCACCCAGGGGCCTCCTATCTTCATCAGATGTCCTCTTCTTGTCTACTTGCTGCGGCTCTGGCGCAGGTGTACTTTGTCTGCCCTGTTGAGGGCAGAGCAAAGTACTGCAGTGTCCAGGGAAAGGTCAGAGAGGCCCGGCGCCTGCGCATTCAGTACTTTGCTCTGCCCACAACAGGGCAGACAAAGTACGCCTGCGCCGGAGCCGTGGCAGGAAGACAAGAAGAGGACGTTTTCGCATAAAGCTAGGAGGTGCCGGACCCAGACCGCGACGCCCATCGGACCCAGAACGCAGCGGGACCGCCACTGGATGAGTATAATATAACCTTAATTTCTCATCTTTCAGGTGACATTGGGGGCTTTTCTGCAGCTTTACAGAATGCTGTAGATAAGCCCCTGACGTCGGTGGCCAGACCTCATATATGATTTTAGGGGTGACAGATTCCCTTTAATCTATTAACTGCAGCCAATTTCTGACAATGGCATCTAATTGATGTGGTCCCTGGGGTTTACCACTAAAATCTCCAATTGAGCCCCCATCGGGTGACTATGGTTATACAGTATAGTTGGTCAAACCATTTGAAATTTGAAAGTGTCAGCTTTGCCTAAATTTCCAGCAGCAGTATAGTAAATCACTTTAAAATAAAGTGTGCAGTCAGGAGATGTGTTTCTGGTATGGCTGTACAGTTGCAGTGGCAGAAGCCGCACGATAGAGCAAATCAACAGTCAGCAAGCGAGATGTCTGACAGTGTATGTCCAACAATGGCAGTGTTAGCAGCTGCAGTATAGTACATTTTAGCGCTGTAGGACACAATGGGAAGCAGCCAGCAAATGTGTGCTGGAAAGCGACATTCGAGCCTTACTCATTTTGCTTGTCAGTTTGCTTTTGGGACATCAACAGGTGATGTTTAATGCGCTGAAGAAGTGTCATAGTTCCTAGTCAATGTGTGTCAAGATGTGTACTTATTTTACAACAACAGAGCCTCGCACTGCAGTAGATTGATCCTGCAGCAACATAGAAAAGAACTCCGCACCCAAACTGACCAAAGATAGATATCGCCACTACCACAACGATCAGGCATGATTGAGTTTCCTTCTCCAAGCAGATTTTGTCTAGGAGGATCTTTTAGCCACATGTTGCCAGTTCTGTATATCACCCATGCCAACCCCCATCTTCTCAGATAGCATAAGCCTCTTGTCACCACTGCCAAGTTCCCAGGTCTTCTTCACTACAAAATCATGAAAATCGCCAAAATCCCTCACATGGCTGATAGTTGACTCTAGGTGAAAAATGGCCTGAGCTCTAAGAGATTTTGCCTATCTCAGAGAGATACTGCCACTACAATTGCCCCTATTACTATAACTTCAAGAGCCAGCAATACAGCTAGGCATTAGAATTATGTCCATCACCTCATGAAATGTCATCTGAGTATAAAGACTTACTGTTCATCTCTACCAATACATCAGCAGGCAAAATATTTCTGGTATGCTATGTACCTTGGCCCACATCATCATTCTGTGATTGAGATAAGCCATGCAACATTTATTCCAATATGCCCTCCACTTTTTTCTCACTGATAACCTTTAATGGGATTATTTTCCATTTGAGAAAACAGTATTGTGTATTCCTGGAACATTAGTGCAGTCTAATGCTAAATTATTGCCATTACAGCTCATACAGCCTTGATTCTTTTGTACTGTACTTGCTGTTCTTGTATCTCAGCTACAAGTTTTCACTTATGCTTTTTCACATTTCATTATTGAAGAATTTGAACAAGATGCATAAAATATATAAAAAAAAGTTATATTATAACTTTGAGTTATTTTAAAAGCAATTCTCTTTGAATTATTTTTGCAATGTACAGTTGAAGTCATAAGTTTACATAGTCTTTGGTTGAAGTAATTAAAACTCATATCAGTTCTACAAAGTCAATGGCAGCAAACTATAGACTCAGCATGTAGTTTAGGACGTCTACTTTGTACATGACGCTAGGATTTTTTCTAAAAAATTAGTACAACTGATCTTTCCATTTATACATCACTGTGCAGGCATGTGACTAATCACATCATGCCTGTGAAATCATGATAATAAGGACTTTTTATCCCCTGTCCTGATGACTTTTTCCATGGTATGTAATTTTGGATACTGCAGCATAAGGACAGCCATGCATGTCCCATTCAACTTCCTCTCCTGCCACACACTGACAGAACAGAGGTAAGTGTTGCAGACGAGCATGCCATCCGCCTTTCATCTCTGGACATATTGTAGTGTTAGTGCCCACAGGATTAAAGGGAACCTGTCACCATGAAATTGCAGGCCAATACACAAGTATTATTTCGTAAAGCAGTTCAGAGGGGAGTAGATTGATATAGAGCTTTATGAGAAAAGATTTGATATATCCTGTGTTGTCACCATTTAACCCTAGAACGCATACCCATAGAAATCTACACATTCACGCACCTGGGGCCTTTTAGGCCTGTTTACAATTATCATGGAATAACTCAAATAAAAATACTTTTCAAAGTTTATTGCAAAGTAAGGATGCATTCCCACTAGCGCAGGGGTCCGCCAGGACGGGATTCTGTAATGGATCTGACCTCCTGGTGACCCCTGCTAAGGTTGGCGGATGCATACCTGGGGCCTCGCAGGCCTGCCAGGTTACTTGTTTTCTATTTTCTGTAAAATTACTTTAGTTAGAATTTTGAAACTCTAGGTATTCCTCAGGTATTTAGTTGTTAGTAATTTCCAGTTGTTCATATATTTTTATGTTATAGGCATTTCGGTATAACAACCTTTTTTTTCACGCACCTGGGGCCTTTTAGGCCTGTGTGCAAATAACACGGAATAACTCAAATAAAAATACTTCTCAAAATGTATTTTACAATTGCAAGGTAAGGATGCATTCCAACTAGCGCTGGGGTCCGCCAGGAGGGGATGCGCAATGGATCTGACCTCCTGGTGACCCCAGCTAAGGCTGGCGGAATCCCGCCATTCCGGCAGCCTTAGCTGGAGTTACCAGGAGGTCAGATCCATTATGGATCCCCTTCTGGCGAACCCCAGCGCTACTGGGAACACAGCCTAAGATGTGTATATTTCAAAACATAATTATGTGCATAAAACAACAAAAAAGTAAGTAAACGGGCACACCAAATATAGGCATTCTATATGCAATTTTGTTATGAAAACATTTTTTGGTTGTAGCAAACTTGGTGCAGGAATATTTATTTGTAACTTTACATATTCTCCCGACAATTCTCACATATTATTTTTTCGGCTGAATGTTCCTTGCATACATTTTGTCCGCAAGTAGAACAGAAACGCTCAGATTTTCTTTCCTTCTTTGCTGGACAAATATAGCAGTGCTTTCTTTTTTTTCTCTTTGCTCTGGATGTTCCAGAAAGCATATTCCACATCGGATTATTGCCTCCGTAATTTGCCTTGATAAGCATATCATGCTGCTTCTCTCCATCATAGTAGTTCAAAAGTTCATAACAAAGTTCTGTCAAAAATAGACGTCTCTTGTCTTTCCTGTTGGCATGGAATTCTGGGTTAGTTTGACAATAAACAATGTAGCTATTGAGGGCTGACACATCAAGGATATTGGAAAAAAGGGCAACAGGCCAACGTTTAGTCTGCCTTTTGCACGAATACTCTCCAATCATTTCGTCCATCTTGTCGACACCTCCTTTTGTCTTATTATAATGCAGTATGATTTCAGGTTTTTTTTTCCTGTCATTGGTGTCAATACTTCCATCATGATGCCTTGTACTCAGTAATATCACGGATTTTTCTATCTTGGCTTTATAAGACACCATTGTTACTTGATTGCAGAAACCGAATACACTCTCGTAGATTGTTTGCTGTGCATTGTGCTTCATGATTGGAGGAATTTTGCGGCGGTTTGGCCTCATAGTACCAACATGTGTAAGTTGCTTTTGAAGCAAAAAGTTGGCCATTTCAAAATTGGTAAAGTAATTATCCATTGTAATATTTTTTCCTGAATTGAAAATTGGTAGAGCAAGTGTTTTTACTATGTCGGAACATAGGTCTTTCTGGACTGGAGCATCAGCTTCTTTGCCACAGTAAATCAGACCATTCATCCCATAATAGCTTGCTGAATCGCACATCCAGAAAATTTTTATGCCATACTTAGCTGGCTTACTGGGCATATACTGAATGAATTTGCAGAGTCATAAAAGTTCTTCACCAGCAACAATATAGACAAAAAGACTGAGTATCACAAGTAAATCTAGTACAGGCCTAAAAGGCCCCAGGTGCGTGAATATGGGGTAGTCCCAAAAAAAGGTTGTTATACCGAAATGTCTGTAACATAAAAATATATGAATAACTGGAAATTACTAACAACCATATACCTGAGGATTACCTAGATTTTTAAAATTCTAACTAAAGTACTTTTACAGAAAATAGAAAACAAGAAACCTGGCAGGCCTGCGAGGCCCCAGGTATGCATTCTAGGGTTAAACATCTGATATTTCTTGGATTTTTGGTCCAGTGAGAAGTCCAATCAGAGAGATAGCTTCCATTCTCTGATAGGACAGTCAACTGGATTGAAAATCCAAGAAAGAACAGAGGTTATACTGAATCTTTTCTCACAAAATTTTATACCAGTAAATTCTGCTCTTCCTTACGCTATAATATAGTGCCTAATTATTGGACTGCATTTTCATGGTGACAAGGTTCTTTAAAAATGTGATCCTTAATAACAACTGCAAACCAGCTGTGTCTATGCGATTGTCCATTTATATTTCTTCTTTCTTTATTAACCCCTTCACAACATATGTCCATGCCTTTGATGTGGGCATTCATTCCGAGCTCACATCTTTCCGGCCACATGACAGCTGATTTAATTAGCCATCATGTGCTTTTAACACCATTTGCAGGTGTTAACCTGTTAAATCCCACTGTCAATCTCTGAAAGCATGATTTAACATGCAGGGCACCAATGGCTTGTCATCACAGCCAGGGGTCTGCTGATGACCCCGTATGTCTGTCAATATTATTATTATTATTTATTATTATTATTATAGCTCCATTTATTCCATGGCGCTTTACATGTGAGGAGGGGTATACATAATAAAAACAGGTAAAATAATATTGAACAAGACAAGTCACAACTGGTACAGGAGGAGAGAGGACCCTGCCCACGAGGGCTCACAATCTACAAGGGATGGGTGAGGATACAGTAGGTAAGGATAGAGCTGGTCGTGCAGTGGTTTAGTCGATCGGTGATTACTGCAGGTTGTAGGCTTGCCGGAAGAGGTAGGTCTTCAGGTTCTTTTTGAAGGTTTAGATGGTAGGTGAGAGTCTAATATGTTGTGGGAGAGAGTTCCAGAGTAGGGGTGATGCGCGAGATAAATCTTGTATGCGATTGTGGGAAGAGGAGATAAGAGGGGAGTTGAGAAGGAGATACGAGGATCGGAGGTTGCATGCAGGAAAGTACCGGGAGACGAGGTCACCAATGTATGGAGGAGACAGGTTGTGGATGGCTTTGTTTGTCATGGTTAAGCTTTTGTACTAAAGTCTCTGGGTAATGGGGAGCCAGTGAAGGGATTGATGGAGGGGAGAGGCTGGGGAATAGCGGAGGCACAGGTGGATTAGTCGGGCAGCTGAGTTTAGAATAGATTGGAGGGGTGCGAGAGTGTTCAAGGGGAGGCCACAGAGCAGGAGGTTACAGTAGTCGATGCGGGAGATGATGAGGGCATGGACTAGGGTTTTTGCAGATTCTTGGTTTAGGAATGTACGGATCCGTGAAATATTTTTGAGTTGAAGGCGGCAGGAAGTGGAAAGGGCTTGGATATGCGGTTTGAAGGAGAGATCAGTGTCAAGGATAACCCCGAGACATCGAGCTTGTGGGACTGGGGAGAGTGGGCAGCCGTTTACTGTAATGGATAGGTTTGTTGGGGGGGTCGCGTGAGATGGGGGAAAGACAATGAATTCTGTTTTGTCCATGTTAAGTTTTAGAAATCTAGCAGAGAAGAAGGTTGAAATAGCGAATAGACATTGAGGGATTCTGGTTAGTAGGGTGGTGATATCTGGTCCAGAGATGTAGATCTGTGTGTCATCAGCATAGAGATGATACTGAAAACCATGAGATTCTATGAGCTGTCCCCGGCCAAAAGTGTAAATGGAGAAGAGCAGGGGCCCCAGAACTGAACCTTGCGGAACTCCGACAGATAGGGGGTGAGGTGAGGAGGTGGTGTGTGAATGGGAGACGCTGAATGTTCGGTCAGTTAGGTATCCTGGACCCGTGGAAGCGCACAAGCGCGAAACGGCCATCGTCCTTTTCTCACTCCCCGCACTGCAACTCTAACCAGCCGCCTCTCCTTACCATGTCTGTTTCGTTATAAAGATGAATAAAGGACATTGAATTGCATTGAAATTCTGGTGAGTGCCACATCCACTTCTTCTGTTTTGATTTCAAATGTTTAATTTTCATGCCAAATGTCACACAAAATAGTTAATAAAACAATGGAAACACACCACAAGTTACAACATTTTGGTAACTAGACCCCTTAGGGAACTTATCTAGATGTTTATTGAGCACCTTGAACTCAGAGGAGCTTCACAGATAAATCTTTTCAACTCCAAATTGTTCATTTTCATAAGGGTAAAATGATAAATTACTCCATACAATTTGTTGTGCAATTTCTCTTGAGTTCACCAATACCCCATATGTGTACAAAAACTAATTTTGAGGCACAGTGCAAAGCTCAGAAAGGAAGTAGCGCCCTTTTACACTGCAGATTTTGAGCACTTGTTTGAGGGTGCCATGTAACATTCCTAGTGCACCAGAGGTGCCAGGACAGCAGAAACCCTCATAAGTTACCCCATTTTACAAACTAAACCTCTCAATGAATTCATCTAGGGGTGTAGTGATTATATCGACACCACAGATGTGTCACAGACTTTTATACTATTGGGCAGTGAAAAAAATAATTAACTTTTTTACCACCAAGATTGTGTGAGAGCTTCAAGTTTTAAATTTCAATACTGGGAAATGGGTAAAAATGGCATCAAAATTTGTCCCACAATTTCTGCTGAATATGTGGATATGCTTAACCATACGGTGAGACTCAGTAGGGACAGTTTGTGGATTCCATATAATAAACCCCTAAGTGCTAGAAAAGCAGAATCCCCCCTTAAGTAACTCAATTTTGGAAATTAGAATCCTTTGGGAATTTATCTACAGATGTAGTGATGATTTTGACTCCATGGGCATTTTCCAGAAACAAGCAGTAGTGAATGTTGCTGAATGAAAATTGCAATCCGTTGTAGTGACCAGTGCGCTGTAGTTACCAGTATGTGGCAGTCACCAACACATTTATCTCAGCTTATGCTTCTGGAGACACGCCCTTTTAAATTAGGTGGGCTCTCATCTCTACAGAAATGCCAAATACCTGTTTGCATTTGGATTTAGGAGCAGAGAATTTACTGAATTTCGTTTGGGGGCGAGGAGCCATTTACATTAATCTGGCTTAATGTCACCTTACAATAGCAAGGTGACATTAACCCTTCATTACCCCATATCCCACCGCTACACGGGAATGGGAAGAGAGTGGCCAAGTGCCAGAATAGGCGCATCTTCCAGATGTGCCTTTTCTGGGGTGGCTGGGGGCAGATGTTTTTAGCCAGGGGGGCCAATAACCGTGGACCCTCTCTAGGCCATTAATATCTGCCCTCAGTCACTGGCTTTACCATTCTGGCAGAGAAGATTGCGTGGGAGCCCACGCCAATTTTTTCCACAATTTAACCCTTAAATTTAAGAGCTACAGCGCCCAAATTTTGCACATACACACTACTAACATTAGTAGTGTGTAATATGCAAAAAAAATGGGAATATGACATGGTTTACTGTATGTAAACCATGTCTCATATCATGTCGGGTTTAGGAAGGAGAAATGAAAAGCCGGCAATTGAATTTACCGGCTTTTCTGCTATATCGCGCTGAAGTAAATATAAATATATATATATATATATGTGTGTCTCAATGACATATATATATATATATATAAACGAAACCCGACTTTGGTGCGAAGATCGCCGACCTCATGGCCGATCCCACACTAGGATCGGGTCAGGTTTCATGAAACCCGACTTTGCCAAAAGTCGGCGACTTTTGAAATTGTCCGATTCGTTTCGCTCAACCCTAATCGCCACTACTAGGGTTGAGTGACTTTTACTTTTTTAGGATCGAGTCGGGTTTCGCGAACCCGACTTTGTCAAAAGTCGGGTCGGGTGAAAATGGCCGATTATTGCGAAAAGTCGTGGATCGACCGAAACACGAAACCCAATGTAAGTCAATGGGGAATCAAAGTGGGAAGTGAGTGGAGGACAGGAAAACACCTACAGTGCCCATTGTAATGTCAAAAACATCAATTCTTGTCACTTAAGCTTGTGAATCTTAATTTACCTTATAATAATAGTTAGGCATTGAAAATTGGGGGTCATTTGGCTAAAGTTGTGGGGGGTAGGGCTGGCTCAATTTTTCGTGGGCCCAGGAAACGCGGACTACGTCACGGCGGTGGAGCAGGGAGAGGTAAGTATTAAAACTTTGCAAGTGCTGTGATCCCGAGCAAGCAGGGGGCCCACTTGTTCACACTGGCACTGGCTGACTCATCTAGCAGTGGCTGGGCAATGGGCAGGATGAGGAGGAAACACAGATATAGCCCCAAAGAATAAAGTAGGCTAAATGCAGTTCAAAATTGGTAACAGGACTAAACAGGCGGCATAGCTTTGTTCAGTGGAGGAAAACTGTAATGAGTGGCAGACACAGTTAGTAGGCCCAAGTAATAAAGTGGGCCAAATGAAGTTCAAAATTGGTAACAGGAGTAAACAGGCGGCACTGCTTTGTTCAGTGGAGGAGAACAACAAGCAGTGGCAGACACAGTTAGTCCGCCCAACCAAACAAGTAGGCCAAATGCAGTTTAATATCTGATATAGGCCAAAAGCCTGAAGATTGAAGCTCAGCTTTGTTCAGTGGAGGAGAACACCAAGCAGCGGCAGACACCATTAGTAGGCCCAACCAAACAAGTAGGCCAAATGCAGTTTAATATCTGATATAGACCGAAAGCCTGAAGATTGAAGCTCAGCTTTGTTCAGTGAAGGATAACACCAAGCAGCGGCAGACACCGTTAGTAGGCCCAACCAAACAAGTAGGCAAAATGCAGTTTTATATTTGATAAAGGCTGAAAGCCTGAAAATTGAAGCTCAGCTTTGTTCAGTGGAGGAGAACAACAAGCAGCGGCAGACACCGATAGTAGGCCAAACCAAATAAGTAGGCCAAATGCAGTTTAATATTTGATATAGGCTGAAAGCCTGAATATGTAAGCTCAGCTTTATTCAGTGGAGAACACCAAGCTGCGGCACACATCATTTGTAGGCCCAACCAAAGAACTAGGCCAAATGCAGTTTAATATCTGACACCAAATGAAAATTGAGGCTCAGCTTTGTTCAGTGGAGGACAACTGTAATGGGAGGCAGACACAGTAGGCCTAAACAAGTAAGTAGGCAAAATGCAGTTCAAAATTGGTAAGTGGAGTACACAGGCGGCATAGCTTTGTTCAGCGGAGGACAACTATAATAAGTGGCTCAGACAGACAGAGTAGGCCCACAATTAAAAAAGGTGGCTAATTGCAGTTCAAAATTGGTAAGAGGAGTACACAAGCGGCATAGCTTTGTTCAGCGGAGGACAAATGTAATAAGTGGCTCAGACAGACAGAGTAGGCCAACAATTAAAAAAGGTGGATAATTGAATGTTAGGACTGGCGGAACGCACCAAGACAGATGATATAGATGCGTTCGCAGTCCGGGGTCCACCGTGCAGGTGAAAACCTGCTGCTAGCAATTTGCAGACTATATGGCGGTACACTAAAGTATACACGCGTGGGTTAACCTCACCCAGCGTGAAAGAAGCAATCCTGTTGAGTCACAGGACCGTGGTACCGCACCTAAAGCGCGAGCAAGTAGTCAGCGAACTCAACCCCAACTAGGATTGAAGTCCGATTAGACCCTTGCTGGCACAACACCGCAACTGGGTGTGTAAGGAAAATGAACAACAATATTAAGGCACAAGAGTGCATGCGGTGCCGCACTGACGAACGCCACTAACCACCCAGGCTTGGGTAAGGAAAGCACAGAGGAAGTGCACGGCGCCGTACTGGCGGTCACAGCAACTGGACGCTGTAATGTGTGATTAGTGCTGTAGGATAAGTCGGGCGCTAGATAGCAACCATACACCTTCCGCGAACAGACATTCAATAGGGTAGGGGTATCCAAGGACGACTTGCACTCACAACATACACACATTAACAATTGTAAGACAATACTAGCGCATGGCCGTGCGGTCATGCGCAGTTTATATAGCTGCAGCACAGGAAGTGGCCACAGCACCTTTGCCCTTCCAAGACCTGCCAAGAGGACCAATGGAATGTGCTGCAGAGCCTGAGCACATGACCCTCGATCTCCAACGGGAGATCTTACCCTGGGCATGCTCAGTACGTGCAGACAAGGACTTAGTCCCAGAGAAGTCCGCTCGCGGCTGACCAGCACTGACTTTAATGGCAGAGACTGGAGAAGCAGCAGTAACTCTCAGAACAGAGTGAGAATGAGCAAGACGCTGGGACCGACGTCTTTGCTGAGCAGACTCCACTGCGGCTGGACAAGAATGGGAGACCGCAGCGGAGGTGGCTCGAGATTCCCCCTGTGCAGAAGCGGGAACTCGACCCCTAACATTTCCCCCCCTCCTAGGGCCCCCCCTCCTTGGGCCTCGCTACGTTCGAAGGCAGCAATGAGCTGCGGAGCCCGAATGTGCTCAGCAGGCTCCCAGGATCTATCCTCAGGACCGTAACCCCTCCAGTCCACCAAATAAATTTTTTTGCCACGAACCACCTTGTACCCCAAGATAGCGTTCACCTCGTAATCGTCCGTAGACGAACCCGACGTCCCAGTAGATGACTCAGAAAACCGGGACATGTAGACGGGCTTAAGGAGGGACACATGAAAGGTGTCGGTGATACCTAGGCGTGGAGGAAGGGCCAGACGGTAAACCACAGGATTAACCTGTTCGAGGACCTTAAAAGGACCTAAGTAGCGAGGTGCAAACTTGGTAGACTCAACTCGCAGCCTGATGTTATGGGCGGAGAGCCACACTAAGTCACCAGGAGCAAAGGTTGGAGCGGGGCGCCGATGTGCGTCGGCGGAGGACCTCATTCTCTCCTTGGAAGCCTGAATGGCACCCTGAGTGCGATCCCAAATGTCCCGTGCCTCCACAGCCCAGTCTGCCACCTTGGAATCGGCGGAAGACACGGGCATGGGCACAGGTACCCGCGGATGCTGACCATAGTTAAGGAGGAATGGAGTCTGTCCAGTGGAATCAGCGACAGCATTGTTAAGAGCAAACTCCGCCCACGGTAGCAAAGATGCCCAGTCATCCTGCTTAGCAGAAACAAAATGTCGCAGATATGTGACCAAGGTCTGGTTGGCTCTCTCTACCAACCCATTTGTCTCGGGATGATAAGCCGAAGAGAGATTCAACTCGATACTGAGAAGACGACAAAGCTCTCTCCAGAACCGCAAACTGGGGACCTCGGTCACTGACAATTTTGTCTGGCATACCGTGAAGACGAAAGATGTGTTTGACAAACAACGCTGCCAAGGCCCGTGCAGAAGGTAACCGGGGAAGCGGCACCAAATGCACCATTTTAGAAAAATGGTCGGTGATTACCCAAATAATGGTACAGCCACGAGACTTGGGCAGACCCACAACAAAATCCATCCCGACCATCTCCCAGGGCCTGTCTGCCACCGGCAGAGGGTATAACAAACCAGCTGTAACTCTCAGAACAGAGTGAGAATGAGCAAGACGCTGGGACCGACGTCTTTGCTGAGCAGACTCCACTGCGGCTGGACAAGAATGGGAGACCGCAGCGGAGGTGGCTCGAGATTCCCCCTGTGCAGAAGCGGGAACTCGACCCCTAACATTGAAGTTCAAAATTGGTAAGAGGAGTGCACAGGCGGCATAGCGTTGTTCAGCGGAGGAGGACAAGTGTAATTAGTGGCTCTGACCCACTGAGTAGGCCTAAAATAAAAGAGAAGGCTATATTCAGTTCACAATTGGTAAGAGGACTACAGAGGCGGCATTGCTGGGTTCAGCGGTGGAGGACAACTGTTGTGAGTCTGACACAGTTATTAGGCCCAAATAAGTAATTAGGCTAAATGCTTTTCTAAATTGGTAAGAGGAGTACACAGGCAGCATAGCTTGGTTCAGCGGAGGAGGACAACTGTAATAAGTGGCTCAGACAGACTGAGTAGTCCAAAAATAAAACCGTTGGCTGAATGCAGTTCCAAATTGGTAACAGGAGTACACAGGTGGCATAGCTTGGTTCAGCGGAGGACAACTGTAATAAGTGGCTCAGACAGACAGAGTAGGCCTAAAATATAAAAAGTAGGCTAATGGCAGTTCAAAATTTGTTTGAGTAGTACACAGGCGGCATAGCTTTGTTCAGCGGAGGACAGTTGTAATGTGTGGCACAGACAGACAGACATACAGACAGACAGAGGCCTAAAATAAAAAAGGTGGTTTCATGCAGTTCAAAACTGCTAGCAGGACTAACCAGGCGGCCTAGCCTATTTCAGGGGGGGACAGTTGTAATGTTTGGAGCAGACAGGAAGACAGACCGACAGACAGAGGCCAAAAATAAAAAAAGGTGGCTAAATGCAGTTTGAAACTGCTAGCAGGAATAACCAGGCGGCCTAGCTTGTTTCAGGGGGGGGGACAGTTGTAATGTGTGGCACAGACAGACAGACATACAGACAGACAGAGGCAAAAAATAAAAAAGGTGGCTAAATGCAGTTCAAAACTGCTAGCAGGACTAACCAGGTGGCCTAGCTTGTTTCGGGGGGGACAGTTGTAATGTTTGGTACAGACAGACAGACAGAGGCCGAAAATAAAAAAAGGTGGCTAAATGCAGTTCAAAACTGCTAGCAGGATTAACCTGGCGGCCTAGCTTGTTTCAGGGGGGGGGGACAGTTGTAATGTGTGGCGCAGACAGACAGACAGACAGAGGCCTAAAATAAAAAAAGGTGGCTAAATGCAGTTCAAAACTGCTAGCAGGACTAACCAGGCGGCATATCTTGTTTCAGGGGGGGACAGTTGTAATGTGTGGTGCAGACAGACAGACAGATAGACAGAGGCCTAAAATAAAAAAGGTGGCTAAATGCAGTTCAAAACTGCTTGCAGGAATAACCAGGCGGCCTAGGTAGGCTACATGCAGTTCACAATTGGTAACAGGAGTACACAGGTGGCATAGCTTTGTTCAGCAGAGGACAACTGTTATATTGTAAGTGGCTGACACAGTTAGTAGGCCAAAATAATAAATTGGGCTAAATGTCTGCCAAGGAATTGTTCATAAATAAACTGGTGGCATAGCGAAGTACAGGGGTGGGCTCCTCTGCAGAGTTGCAGACAGTGGTATTTGGCGCAAAGTATTAAGGGGTCTAAATGGAGGCCAGGGCCCCTGTATATTTTTACTATCATCTATCATTGCAACAAATTTGTAATGGCAGTGCCATTGAAGGATTTAACAGCACAGACTACACAGTGGTGGAGCAGGGAGAGGTAAGTATTGCAAGTGGTAGAGCACTGTTCGAGCTGGGGTTGAACACTCTCTCGTGGGCGGCGGTATTGGCACAGGGCCCCTCATATTACGATGGTGTGTCTGACGTTGGTTGTGCACCTCTACTGTCAGAGACACTTTATTGTACTATGTGGGACCATGTGCCAGTGCCGTCGCCCAAGAGTGGGCACACACACCTGTCCGGGCAAACGACACTCGCACGGGTGCTTGCGCCATGTTGTGACCACGGCCCTGTAGGGTGAGTCAGCACATTTAGGGAGGTATACAAATGGCCTATGGTGGACATGCGGCACTTCAAATGGCGGAATTTGAGCAGTCAGTAAGAGGAGACCAAAAACAAGAAATTTTTCTGGCAAGCTACGTGTCAGCAGGGGAAGGTGGGGCAAAATAATTCGAAATCCATGATTGGTTCATTTTAATGAAGGTTAGATCATCAACATTTCGGGGAGCCAGACGTGTCCTTTTTTCGATCAGTATTGAACCAGCAGCACTGAAGACTCTTTCTGAGATCACACTAGCAGCTGGGCAAGCGAGCTTCTGTAATGCATATTCTGCCAATTCGGGCCAGGTGTCTAGTTTAGATGCCCAGTAATCAAAGGGGAATGACCTGTGAGGGAGAACATCGATAATAGCAGAAAAATAGTTGGTAACCATACTGGACAAATGCTGTCTCCTGTCACTTTGAATCAATGCAGCAGTACCTGTCGTGTCTGCGGTCATTGCGAAATCACTCCACAACCTGTTCATAAATCCCCTCTATCCAACGCCACTTCGGCTTTGTGCACCTCTAACACCTCTGCCATGTTGCCCCTACAGCTTGTGTGAGAACCATCAGCGCCGCTGTGTGCTGGGAATGCCTGAACCAAACGGTCTACAAGAGTTGCTTGTTTGGTAGCCAATATTTTCTCAAGGTTCTCATGTGGCATGAAATTTTGTAATTTGCCTTTGTATCGTGGATCCAGGAGGCAGGCCAACCAGTAATCGGCATCGGTCATCATTTTGATAATGTGGGGGTCCCGTTTTAGGATACGCAAGGCATACTCTGCCATGTGGGCCAAAGTTCCAGGTGTCAATTCACTGCTTGTGTTGGGTTGAGGAGCACTTTCTTGAAAATCTACATCACTTGTGGCGCGCAAAACCCTGTACCTGACCATGCAATGCCACCAGTTTCTATTGCCCCTTGAGAAGCATCCTCCTCCCAGAAATATTCAGCCCATCCTCTTCCTCCTCCTCCTCCTCTTCCTCTGCCACCTTGTCCCAGAGACTTCCCTGACCAGACAATGGCTGACTGTCATCAAGGCTTCCCTCCTCCTCGGCCACAGACGCCTGCTCCTTGATGTGTGTCAAACTTTGCATCAGCAGATGCATTAGTGGGATGCTCATGCTTATGATGGTGTCGTCCGCACTGACCTTCCGTGTGCATTCCTCAAATCACTGAAGGACTTGACAGAGGTCTTGGAGCTTCGACCACTGCACGCCAGACAACTCCATGTCTGCCATCCAACTGCCTGCCCGTGTATGTGTATCCTCCCACAAATACGTAACAGCAAGCCTCTGTTTGCACAGCCTCTGAAGCATGTGCAGTGTAGAGTTCCACCTTGCTGCAACGTCTATTATTAGGTGGTGCTGGGGAAGATTCAGCGATCGCTGATGGCTAAGCATACGACTGGAGTGTACTGGCGACTGGCGGATGTGCACGCAAAGTCTGCGCAACTTCAGGAGCAGGGCTGGTAAATCAGGGTAATTCTTGAGGAAGCACTGCACCACCGGGTTCAAGGTGTGAGCCAGGCAAGGTATGTGTTTCATTTCGGAAAGGGCTATGGCAGCCATAAAATTCCTTCTGTTATCATTGACTCTATTGCCTGCCTCAAGATGTACACTGCCCAGCCATGACTGAGTTTCTTGCTGCAAGTACTCGGTCAGTACTTCCACGGTGTGTCTGTTGTCACCCAAACACTTCATTTGCAGCACGCCTGCTGACACTTACCACTAGCAGTTCCATAATGGGACACCACGGGTGCAACACTGGCAGCTGCGGATGGAGTGGTCGTGCGACTGCGCTCTATGGACAAGCTTTCGCTTCTGGAGGAGGAGGGGCAAACGCCTACAGCCAACTGTTTCCTAGACCATGGGCTAGGCAGAACTGTGCTACTATGGCTGTCCCCTGTGGACCCTGCATCCACCACATTAACCCAGTGTGCCGTGATGGACACGTAATGTACCTGGCCATGCCTACTGGTCCATGCATCTGTTGTGAGGTGCGCCTTTCTACTGACTGATTGCCTCAGTGCATGAACAATGCGTTCTTTGACATGTTGGTGGAGTGTTGGGATGGCTTTTCTCGCAAAGAAGTGTCGACTGGGTAGGTCATAGCGTGGTACTGCATAGGCCATCAGGGCTTTGAAAGCTTCGCTTTCAACCAACCAGTAGGGCATCATCTCTAACGAGATTAGTCGAGCAATGAAGCCATTCAAACCCTGTGTACGCGGATGAGAGGAAGAGTACTTTCTTTTCCTATCGAGAGTCTCTTTTAGGCTGAGCTGGACTGGAGAACTGCATTTGGTGGAACTAGCGTGGGTGGTGGTAGAAATGGCAGATTGAGAGAGGCTTGGTGATGGTATTCTTGATGTGGGCCTACTTACAGTGTTTCCAACCAAGAACCTTGTGATTCCCTGACTGCTTTAGCCTTGCGACAATACCTCCACATTTGGTACTGGTGGTGTCATAACCGGTGGGCTTCCAGTGAGGGAAGCAATGTTGCGTTGCTGACTAGCTTCAATATGAGCAGGTGCACCAACGGTACGGGATGTTTGGTAGTTTGTCCATGCTTCCAAGTGCCTGCAGGTTAGATGTCTACGCATGCACGTTGTATTTAAATTTTGAACATTCTTCCCTCTGCTAAAGGTCTTGGAGCATTTCTTAGATATAACTTTGGACTGATCATTCGGATTTGGTTAAAAAATTGCCACACTGCACTCGTCCTACTATGGAATACCTTTTCAGGCTTTGCACGCTGTGCTACTGTCACCGGATTGCAACGCTGTCCTACACCTGTTGTGGTTTTTGACACACGTTTTGGGCCTGATGCGGGCCTGCCAGATGACAGCTTTTGCGATGTAGATGGCTGCTGCAGATCATTCTCCTCCGCTTCTGAGCTTCAGGCAGCGGCACCCTCTTCCCCCAATGGCTGCCAATCTGGGTCAACAACTGGGTCATCTATCACCTCCTCTTCAATGTCATGTGCACCGTCCTCTGTGTCACCTTGTAAGGTGCTATAGCGTTCGGGACTGGGCACCATAGTCTCATCAGGGTCAGATTCTGGCTCAGTACACTGCGAGGGCAAAGTAGTGATCTGAGTCAATGGAACAGCATAATAATCAAGCTGTGGCTGTGCATCTGTGCACTCCATGTCCGATTCATCCTGTAAAGGGCTTTTAACAATTTCCCTCTCTAACCCAGGCACGGTATGTGTAAAGAGCTCCATGGAGTAAAGTGTAGTGTTGTCTGCCGCATCCTTCAGTTTTGTTTTGGGTGAAGGACACAAGGAAGCAAGTTTTTCTGGACCTGGAGCAGCCAGTGATGACTCGCTGGTTTTAGATTTCGAAGCTTCTAAAGAGGAGGTGAAAGAGCTAGAGGCTGAGTCAGCAAGGAAAGCCAAAACTTGTTCCTGCTGCTCCGGCTTTAAAAGCTGTTTTCCAACTCCCAGATAAGGGAGCCTTCGAGGCCTTGTGTTGCCAGACGATGATGCTGCCTCAACACCTCGAGCCTTTGGTGCTAGCTTGATTTTCCCAATACCACCAGATGCTCCACCACCACTACCACCATTACCAGCTGGCAATGACCGCCCACGGCCTCTTCCACCAGACTTCCTCATTTTTGCGGAAATGTTACCAAAATAACAACCGTTATATGCTACTGTTAAACAAGGTAGAAGGTGCATATTAACTTTTGGAGAGTTTATATCTCCATTTTTTCGGCAGGAAGACTGCAGGAAAAAAAAAGGCCCTGTGTATTACACAACACAATATACAAGGCAGAACATGGCTGGCAGATATACGCCAAACAGAACTAACATAGATCCACTTAGTGGCAATTTAAAGCTCCCTTTTTTGGGGGGGCTGGAGACTGCAGGAAAAAACAGGCCCTGTGTATTACACAACACAATGTACAAGGCAGAACATGGCTGGCAGATATACGCCAAAGAGAACTGACGTTGATCCACTCAGTGGCAATTTAAAGCTCCCTTTTTTTGTGGGATACTGCAGGAAAAAACAAGCCCTGTGTATTACACAACACAATGTACAAGGCAGAACGTGGCTGGCAGATATACGCCAAACAGAACTCACATAGATCCACTTAGTGGCAATTTAAAGCTCCCTTTTTTTGTGGGAGACTGCAGGAACAAACAGGCCCTGTGTATTACACAACACTATGTACAAGGCATAACGTGGCTGGCAGTTATACACCAAACAGGACTGATGTTGATCCACTTAGTGGCAATTTAAAGCTCCCTTTTTTTTGGGGGGGGAGACTGCAGGTAAAAACAGGCCCTGTGTATTACACAACACAATGTACAAGGCATAACGTGGCTGGCAGTTATACGCCAAACAGGACTGATGTTGATCCACTTAGTGGCAATTTAAAGCTCCCTTTTTTTTTTGGGGGGGGGGAGACTGCAGGTAAAAACAGGCCCAGTGTATGACACCACACTATGTACAAGGCAGAACGTGGCTGGCAGATATAGCAAAAAATACAAGGGCTGTAGTAGAATTTCAATCTCCCTACAATGATCAAAGGACAAGTATGGCAGCAATAAAAAGGACTGCTGCACACAAAAATGTGGACAAATAAACAAGAGAACTGTGCAGAAAGAAGCAAAAGGATTTTTGCTTTTAAAAAAGCAGTTGGTTTGCACAGCGGCGTACATACAGCAATGCATCGGGGAGCCTTATAAGGCAGCCTAATAAGCTTCAGAGCTGATGCACCAAAAAAAAAAAAACTCCACTGTCCCTGCAAGAAATAGGTGGTGTTGGACAGTGGAAATCGCTACAGCACAAGTGGTTTAGGGGTTAATCTTCCCTGCCTAACTATATCCCTGCTTCTGACGAAGCTGCAGCAACTTCTCCCTATGCTCAGATCGGCAGAAGTAAGATGGCGGTCGGCGTGCATGCCCCTTTATAGCCCTTGTGATGCCGCAGAAAGCAAGCCAATCACTGCCATGCCCTTCTCTAAGATGGTGGGGACCGAGACCTATGTCATCACGCTGCCCACACTCTGCGTCCTCCTTCATTGGCTGAGAAATGGAGCTTAAAGCGTCATACGAAACGCGACTTTGGTGCGCAGATCGCCGACCTCATGGCCGATCCCACAGTGGACAGTGACTTTGCCAAAAGTCAGCTATTTTTTAAATTGTCCGATCCGTTTCGCTCAACCCTAGTGACTACCACAATGATCAGGCATGATTGAGTTTCCTTCTCCAAGCAGATTTTGTCTAGGAGGAACTTTTAGCCACATGTTGCCTGTTCTGTATATCATCCATGCCAACCCCCATCTTCTCAGATAACATCAGCCTCTTGTAACCACTACCAAGTTCCCAGGTCTTCTTCACTACAAAATCATGAAAATCGCCAAAATCCCTCACATGGCTGATAGTTGCCTCTAGGTGAAAAATGGCCTGAGCTTTAAGAGATTTTCCCTATCTCAGAGAGATACTGCCACTACAATTGCCCCTATTACTATAACTTCAAGAGCCAGCAATACAGCTAGGCATTAGAATTATGTCCATCACCTCATGAAATGTCATCTGAGTATAAAGGCTTACTGTTCATCTCTACCAATACATCAGCAGGCAAAATATTTCTGGTATGCTATGTACCTTGGCCCACATCATCAATCTGTGATTGAGATAAGCCATGCAACATTTATTCCAATATGCCCTCCACTTTTTTCTCACTGATAGACTTTAAAGAGGCAGAGTTGGCCCGTTGTGACCTGCATTCCATATTATTACTTCTGCTGGGATGTTTGGTGTCAGAAGAACTGAAAGTGATGCTACTAGCAACTCACACATTTTTTGCCATTTTATGTTTTTTTTCCATTACCAGTACTACATACTAGCGTAACATACACTTTTGACCCAGATAGACGGTATAAGTCCTTTATTAAAATGTGTTACCACACTTAAAAAACCCTGAAAAACAATTAAATCAACCGCAACTGAAAGTCAAAGATCACAAGAAGGCCCTAAAGACTAAGGAAACACTAGCCTGCCAATAATATTGGTATGGCATGCATGTGTCTCTCATTTTACAACTTAAACAGGTGTGGCAAAGCAGACCTGCACTGTTAAATGTATCAATTTACTTCAAAAATGTACAGTACAGACCAAAAGTTTGGACACACCTTCTCATTTAAATATTTTTGTGTATTTTCATGAGTATGAAAAAATGTAAATTTGCACTGAAGGCATCAAAACTATGAATTAACACATGTGGAATTATATACTTAACAAAAAACCGTGAAACAACTGAAAATATATCTTATATTCTAGGTAGAGGTAGTCACTGTGAATGGTCTTCCAATAATCTTGAAGGAGTTCCCAGTGATGCTGAGCACTTGTTGTCCCTTTTGCCTTCACTCTGCAGTCCAGCTCACCCCAAACCATCTCGATTGCGTTCAGGTCTGGTGACTGTAGAGGCGAGGTCATCTGGCGTAGCACCCCATCACTCTCCTTCTTGGACAAATAGCCCTTACACAGCCTGGATGTGTGTTTGGGGTCATTGTCCTGTTGAAAAATAAATGATGGTCCCACTAAACGTAAATTGGATGAAATAGCATGCCGTTGCAAGATGCTCTGGTAGCCATGCTGGTTCAGTATGCCTTCAATTTTGAATAAATCCCCAACAGTGTCACCAGCAAAGCACCCCCACACCATCACACCTCCTCCTCCTTGCTTCACGGTGGGAATCAGGCATGTAGAGTCCATCCGTTCACCTTTTCTGCATCGCACAAAGACACGGTGTTAGGACTGGCGGAATGCACCAAGTATAAGATGAAATAATATTGGTGCGTTCGCAGTCCGGAGTCCACCGTGCAGGTGAAAAACCTGCTGCTAGTAAATGGCAGCACTATATGGCGGTGGAAGCGAACCCTGTAAAGCCACAGGTCCGCAATACCGCACTAATGAGTGCAAGCAAGGAGTCAGCGAACTCAATCCCAAGACTCAGGGTTGAAGTCCGTACAGACTACTTGCGCACCACACCGCAACTGGGTGTACCCAGACGTGGGTTAGGAAGCGCACTACTGGCACGTGGCGCCGCACTGGCGGTCACAGCAATAGACGTTGATTCGTGTGTAACACGTTGAGTGATTAGTCGGGTGCTAGGTAGCAGCCATACACCTTACGCGAACAGTCATACAATAGGGTAGGGGTATTTAATGAACGACTTGCACTCACAACAAACACACGTATACAATTGTACACTAGCGCATGGCCGTGCGGTCATGTGAAGCTTATATAGCTGCAGTACGTTCAGGACCTTCCAATAAAGGACCGATGGGCAGCTGCCACAGAAGATAGCCTTTTCAAAACCTTCCAGGAGGACCAATGGGAACCACTGCAGCATCTGAGCATGTGACCCTCGATCTCCAACGGGAGATCTCACCCTGGGCATGCTCAGAAGGGAAAAAGCAGGACTTAGTCCCAAAAGCGTCCGCTCGCTGCTTCACAGCACTGGCTTTAATGGCAAAAGCTGGAAAAGCAACAGCAAGCCTAAGCACAGAGTGAGACTGAGCCAGATGCAAGGACCGACGTCTCCGCTGAGCAGGTTCCATTTTGGCAGGGGAAGAATGGGAGACTGCAGCAGAAACGGCCCGAGATTCCCCCTGTGCAGAAGCGGGAACTCGACCTCCAACAGATGGTGGTTGGAACCAAAGATTTCAAATTTGGACTCCTCAGACCAAAGCACAGATTTCCACTGGTATAATGTCCATTCCTTGTGTTCTTTAGCCCAAACAAGTCTCTTCTGCTTGTTGCCTGTCCTTATCAGTGGTTTCCTAGCAGCTATTTTACCATGAAGGCCTGCTGCACAAAGTGTCCGCTTAACAGTTTTTGTAGGGATGTGTCTGCTGCTAGAACTCTGTGTGGCATTGACCTAGTCTCTAATCTGAGCTGCTGTTAACCTGCGATTGCTAAGACTGGTTACTTGGATGAACTTAACTTAGAAGCAGAGATGACTCTTGGTCTTCCTTTCCTGGGGCGGTCCTCATATGAGCCAGTTTCTTTGTAGCGCTTGATGGTTTTTGCCACTGCACTTGGGGACACTTTCAGAGTTTTACCAATTTTTCCGACTGACTGATCTTCATTTCTTAAAGTAATGATGGCCACTCATTTTTCTTTACTTAGCTGCTTTATTATTGCCATAATACAAATTCTAACAGTCTATTCAGTAGGACTATCAGCTGTGTATCCACCAGACTTCTGCACAACACAACTAATGGTCCCAACCCCATTTATAAGGCAAGAAATCCCACTTATTAAACCTGACAGGGCACACCTGTGAAGTGAAAACCATTCCCAGTGACTACCTCTTGAAGCTCATCAAGAGAATGCAAGAGTGAGCAGAACAGTCATCAAAGTAAAAGGTGGCTACTTTGAAGAACCTAGACTATAAGACATAATTTCAGTTGTTTCACACTTTTTTGTTAAGTATATAATTCCAAATGTGTTAATTCATAGTTTTGATGCCTTCAATGTGAATGTACAATTTTCATAGTCATGAAAATACCTAAAAATCTTTAAATGTAAAGGTGTGTTCAAACTTTTGGTCTGTACTGTATATACAAGGTGTGCCATTTATATGGATACGCCTAAATAAAATTGGAATGGTTGGGGATATCAACTTCCTGTTTGTGGCACATTAGTATATGGGAGGGTGAAAACTTTTCAAGATGGTTGGTGACCATGGCCGCCATTTTGAAGTCGGTCATTTCGGATCCAATTTTGTTTTTTCAGTGGGAAAAGGATCTTGTGACACATCAAACTTATTGACAGTTTCACAAGAGAAAAAATGTTGTGCTTGGTTTTAATGTAATTTTATTCTTTTGTGAGTTATTTATAAGTTTATTACCACTTATAAAATCTGTACAAAGTGCTGCCTGTTGTGTTGGATTGTCAAAGCAACCCTCTTCTCCCACTGTTGACGCAAGTGATATCGAATAAATTTTACTACTATCATAACGTAAAATATGAGAAAAACTTTCTTAGAAACAGTGGGATCCATTAAAGCCTTTATGAGTTATTACCACATAATTGAATCTGGTCAGAATAGTAAAACTTGGCCCGTTTATGAAGGTGAAATTAGGCTTGAGGTGAAAGGATTAATATAGGTGCACATCTCATTAGCATGCTTTAGAGCAAGGCAACGTCGCTCATTGCATCAATAAGAGGTTAGTACATTTGGAATCAAATAACAAATATTAGATTATGTCATAGGCGTACTCATAAGTTGAGGCCTGCCTCCCATTGGAAAATACTTTTAAGGCCGGGATCACACATGCGAGAAACACATCCGTATCTTGCATGTGAAATCCAAGCTCTGGCGCCGGCACTCCAGAGCGGAGCGTGCAGCTCCATGTGTTGCTATGCGGCTGCACACTCCGCTCTGGAGTGCCGGCGCCAGAGCTTGGATTTCACATGCGAGACAAGGATGTGTTTCTCGCATGTGTGATCCCGGCCTAAGTCTCAATATTTAGGAGTCAACATTGTAATGTACCCACACTTGTGCTGTGAGAGTCTATGAATCATGCTTGCTCATGGACTTCAATTGAAAAGTTTGCTATGAGTAATTAACTTAATGTGCATGTCAGTGGACTTAAAGATTAAGAGCATTCAGCTATCTATTTCACCAGACCAGTCTATTTCATCAGACTTAGAAAATATTATTCATACCCAGGTGTATATCATAGCTGCCATAACATCTTAGTAGGCCAAAGTTTGGTAAATGATCGAGTTTCCACTTAATGCTTTAGTTGGACTTTGGCTCGGATACAGGTGCTGCCTCTCCATATAAAAAGAGGACGTGACTTTGGTGCCATTTTGAAAGTCCAAGCTGTATGCACATGGTGCATTTCTGAAGCTTTCCTATGGTGTTTCCCATGCTGTCATCTGTGTGACAGTGAGAGAAACATCAGTGGTTCTGATCTGGAGTAAAGTTATCGCCGTTAAGATCTTTACTGTCAGATATAAGTGTGACCCAGCAGTTGTGACTGTGACCCGCAGTAAAAAGCTTACTGTTGCTCACAGATTTTGACTGATGAGAAACTACTACTCCCATCAGCTGATGCCTGCTGTCACTGATTAGAGTGACTGCTCTTCCAAGCGACACACACAGAAGGAGCGTGTAGTCACTCTTACAGTGTCAAGCACTGAGCTGTGGTGAGAAATTTCACCAGAGTACAGCAGCTGATGAGCCACAGTGATCTCACTTACAGCACCACTGCTGCATGAGAAAGTACTCATGCAGCAGCACCATCAGTGAGTTCACCAAGGCATATCAGTTGATGTACTCTGGTAAACTTTCTCACCGCAGTTGAGCGTTACACAATGCAGGAGTCATTACCTCCTGTGTCAGTGTGTAGCGGGCTGTCCTTGAGAGCAGTCGCATCAGTGACTGCTTTCAAAGTCATCAAGATCTCCATGGGACATTATGGATTATGTCTTCAATTTGGACAGTTGAGGAATATGGTTGCTTTATTATTTTAATTAATTTACAGGGGACATTGGCTTCAGTGGACTGAGTGATGACATTAGTATGGCTTTGTTTAGAGTCAATAAACGAGTCTGTGTCATTTGTTCAAATAATGGACTTTATTATGGGTGTATGTTTTTTCATTCAGTTTCACTAATGGGTTAGTAATTGGGGCATCTTTTAGAAGCCAACTCGGCACCCCATGACACCATTCCACCTCCTTAGATCCTCCAGGTAAACTTCCTTCGGAATATAAGATGCACTCCCATTTTACTAACAAATTTGGAGGAAAAAAGTATGTCTTATAATCCAAAAAATAAGTTAAGGAGTAACTTCTTTGTTTATGGTTAAGCTTTTTTGACAAGAGTGAGAGAAAGGTAAACCAAAAATCGATTTAGTTCATAAACATGTTCATAAGCAAATTGAACACTATACTTTTGTCATATATATATATATATATATATATATATATATATACATATATATATATATATATATATATATATATATATATATATATATTAAATTCAAACATTGCATGAGCGATAGACATGACAGGGCAATAGAAAAAATATACTATTACAAACAGAAATGATGTTGCCGCTAACAGCAGCTCTGACAGCATCAGTAATGCTGGCATAAACCTCCCCTGTAATAGTAGTACCAACCGCAAGTTGCATTTGGCCTCTTTGCAAACTATGGCAAGTGCATTAGAGGTTAGAAAGCAAAGGGTATAATGGAGTATATGTCCAAACTATCATCTCAATCACAGCAGGGTGAAGTACCTCCTCACAGCAATACTATCAAGTGAAGTAAGCATTTTGATCAGTTCACCTCTTCTGCCACCATAACAGTTCATGTTGTACATAGCAGAATTTCCAATCTGTCAATGACAGTTGTTTCTATTCTATCCCAATGTCCCTTAGCCCACAACACCTTGGGATTAAAGGGAACCTATCACCCCAAAATGGAAGTTGAGCTAAGCCCACCGGCATCAGGGGCTTATCTACAGCATTCTGGAATGCTGTAGATAAGCCCCCAATGTATCCTGAAAGATGAGAGAAAGAAGTTAGATTATACTCACCCAGGGGCGTTCCCGCTGCGGTCCAGTCCGATGGGTGTCACGGTCCGGGGCCTCTCATCTTCATAGCATGACATCTTCTTCTTGTCTTCACGCTGCGGCTCCGGCACAGGCGTACTTTGTCTGCCTTGGTGAGGGCAGAGCAACGTACTGCAGTGCGCAGGCACGGGCCTCTTTGACCTTTCCTGGCGCCTGCACACTGCAGTACTTTGCTCTGCCCTCAACAGGGCAGACAAAGTACGCCTGCACCGGAGCTGCAGCGTTAAGGCAAGAAGAGGACATCATCCTATGAAGATGGGAGGCCCTGGACCGTACTGCGACACCCATCGGACCGGACCGCAGCAGGAATGCCCCTAAGTGAGTATAATATAACCTCTTTTTCTCATCTTTCAGGTTACATCAGGGGCTTAGCTACAGCATTCCAGAATGCTGTAGATAAGCCCCTGATGCCGGTGGGCTTAGCTCAACTTTCATTTTGAGGGGTGACAGGTTCCCTTTTACTGAAACCTGAAAATAAGGATTAACCAACCACAAGACAGATTTCATCAACCAAGGTATCATTTTAACCCCTTCCCGACCCATGACGCCACGTAGGCGTCATGAAAGTCGGTGCCAATCTGACCCATGACGCCTATGTGGCGTCATGGAAAGATCGCGTCCCTGCAGATCCGGTGAAAGGGTTAACTCCCATTTCACCCGATCTGCAGGGACAGGGGGAGTGGTAGTTTAGCCCAGGGGGGGTGGCTTCACCCCCTCGTGGCTACGATCGCTCTGATTGGCTGTTGAAAGTGAAACTGCCAATCAGAGCGATTTGTAATATTTCAGGATTCTTCAAGGAGCTTGTCTACAGCATTCCAGAATGCTGTAGATAAGCCAGTGATGCCGGTGGGCTTAGCTCAACTTTCATTATGGGGGTGACAGGATCCCTTTAAAGCACATAATACACTATAAAAACAGCATAATAGCAGTAAAATCTTTGTTATTTAATCACTGAAGCTTTTGCACAGAAAACAGTTGTCGACCATATGCCTGACCAGGAGACATTTTTTCACTTCCTACAAAGTCAACACTTTCACATGTGTGCGGGCCCTTTTGTCAGAAAAGGAAAAATTGTTTTGTTAAACATGATCAATTCTTATACTTCAGTATGTTATAATTTTTTTCCAAAATTATTCAGAATTTTTTTGGACAGCGTAATTGGCAAATTAGCTAAAAAAATCTGTGTTACCTAATAGGTGAAGCTTTTTCACAGTGGACTGTTACCAATCGCATGTATGACCAGATGACAAACTTTGCCTTCCCTGAAGAGTCAACACTTCTCTGTGTGTGCATACCTTGTAAAGAGCAGGTCAGATAGAGGAAAAATGATCTGACAGGACCAAATTGTTTAACATTTTCAAAATCAAATTATTTGAATTTCATAAGTGCAATTTTCTTTCACAAAACAATAGTAACAATTTATATGACATGATGTACCAGATGGTTTACCTGCTGCTGTAAAAACTAGTGCACATCAGAAAACAGAGTCACAACACCTGAGCAGCCAATGTCACTCCCACCCAGACTGAGTCCATTCTAAAGCAGATACCTTAAGCCCTGATGCCATGGATATCTGTGTCAGCAAATTGGACAAGTGGCAAGAACTGGCCCAGTTTGCTGTGGGCATACTGTCATATCCAGTCTCCAGTGTAATGTCAGTGAGGATGCTATGAATGGTCAGAAAACTTTTCACATCAAAGAAGTCCAAGTTATCTGGTACAATTGAGAAAGCCTAATAATTTTGACAATGAATCAAGCATGGATCAGGGCAGACTCTTTAATGCACTGTTGACTGATGCTAATGAAAAAACTGGCTAGAGCCTCTGCCTGCCCGTGTAACTATCTGTTGACGATCGTCTACATCATTTAGCTGTCATCAGTGCTGATGGACCACACTCTGCCAAGCTTCCAGTCCCAGTCCTTCATGTCATCTATACTGCAAGACTCCTGCTCTCCAAGCTCCCATTGCTGTCTCTAAACTGCTAAGCATCTTCTTGCCCGCTCCATTTTAACTCTCTACCTCTCTGCACCTGCCACTGCACAGCCACTCAAGTCAGCCATCTCCTGGTTGCCAACTGTGTTTAATAGTGCTATATAGTACTACTGACGCTGGGAAATGTTTTTGTACCCTCAACAAACAGCTGTAAAAATAGAGAATTTTTTTACAAAAAGACTTGGTGACATCAATCCATATCATGTTCTCATTCAAAACAGTAGTCTTGTATTGTCTAAAGAAAAAAGTTATAATATTTGTATCACTAATGAAAGGGATAATTTTTGACTAGCTTTAGAAAAAGCTGTCTCTTCTTCAATGAACATTTCTTTATACTTACTAAACACACTCATCATTCACCCAAAAGGCTGTGTTTGCATTACAGAACTCAAATGGGAATTCCAAAGGTAATTTAAAGTTTTCCTCACATATTTTCCAGGTATTTTAATTATACAATTCCTTTAAAGCAATTTGGGGGGGGGGGGAAGGCGAATTTTAGCAAAGTAGGGAAATTTGAATTTTAAAAGATCCGCTCATCTCTAGTTATAGTTTCAATCACTCGAAGGTCCATCTCAAAACACTCAAAATTATACCCTGCTACTTGATGAGATTTATTCCCATAATTGATTAGTAATGGTGGAAGAGATCTTGTGTGTAAATCTTAGTGAAAGCAGCATTGGATTATTATGGGAAGCCTATAACAGTTGTAACCAGACATAGCACATGCACAAAAAATGACACATTATTCCTTGATCACGACTCAGTTAAAGTCTGAAATACATACATCATAGTATTTTCGGTACATTATGTGTCTGTATTGAATACTAAATTAATGATATAGTAATTTAAATGAGTATTAAACTTTGAATTAATTAACAAAACACCTAAAACATTATTTTGACAATACTGTTAAGTATGGGTAAGCTATTCACTTGTTTCCTACGGTGAACTAATTAACATAGAACAAATAATTGTATTTACTAGTAGTCCTTAGCTAAATAATTGTGTTAATTTTCCACTCACTGTGTCCACATAATTGTTTCTACACCATACTGAGAATACACACAGTTATAAAAGATATTTTTTTAATTGGCTTAAACAATCATTCGTTTTAACCAACATTGAAAATTATTTTATAACTCTGGTAAATCTGTAAATTCATCAAGTGAGCTGAAAGATTTCTTAAAATAAGTATACAACAGCTTTTATTTTTTGATAGAAAGCAAAAAATGGAACAATAAAGTAAAAGCGGATTGTCGGAGAATGCGAAGATAATGTTATTGCAATGAGACCATTTTCTTTGAACCACACTTGACTAGGATAATGTGCTGGTGGATTGTACGTGGCAAACCCACAGGAAGTCCTTTGTGTTTAAGATTTTAGAAAGATTTTAAATCATTATTCTTAAAAAAAATATATAGAAAATTTAAGATTCCAAGCAGGACAAATTGAACCTTGCTCATACTTTTGACCAATTATTTATACTATACAATATATAATAATACTCTTCACAATGGATGATCAAACATATACATTTACTCAGTGTGTCTTTTGCTATAAAACAGATTTTAGCATGTTTCTTCTTTGGAGAAATGACAAAGATGCCCTACATAAAAGCATACTGTACTTTGGAATCTTACAGAATATAAATGTATGTGGTATTTTTATCTTTCCATCAGTGTCCGTTATAAAATTTGCTGCCATAAGATAGGTATCCAGGTTTTACTTTTACATATTTCTATATTTTACCTAATTTGTAGCTATAAAAACAACACATAGATTAATGCATGAATATATTATAAATGCACAACATACCCATTTAAATAAAAACAGTTCTTTTGTGTCATTGATAATATGAAAACTGCTCATGAATAAACACATACAAAAAAGCAAACTACTTTCACACAAAGAATACATGATTTTATAATGTAAAGAAAACAGGATAACAGAAAAACAGAAAAAGGAGAAAAAAGCTAACCAATAATGATATACACACCTTATATAAAATATCCAATTGATTAAATATGAAATGCCATGTTAAAAACAAAAAACAAGGTGGACCCCTTGCTGACATGGGACCCTCTCATCGTTACTTTACACTGCACCTATTCCTTTATTATTAAGAAAACAGTATAAGTGAACTATGCTTTAAAACCTTAGGCATAGATTTTTATTTATTTTTTTAAATGTGCTTCATTTCAAAAGGTTTGGGTGGATCGGGGTAAGATTTGTAGTTAATGATTGTCTACCATTTCCTAAAAACCCCGGTACATATACCATGATTGGTGTTAGCACCAATTGCAGGCATTTAACCACTTTGATGGGCACGGGAAAGGGCTATTAATGGCACAACGTAATTGTGAACATGTTGTGCTGATTTTCTCTGTGATGACCCCGGGCCTGACAGCAGGGGCTGCCACTCCTCCTTCCTACCTGGGATGCACTATTCTAATGCCCTGCAATGCAAAAACATTTCAGAATATTAGATCAGTGATCAGAGACATACTGTATATAAATATGTATATATATATATATATACATATATATATATGTATATATATATATATATATACAAGCCTCAAGAAAAATAAAAGGAACACTAAAATACCATATCCTAGATATCTCTTAGTGAAATATTCCAGTTGCTAATTTTTATTGATTGCATAGTGGAATGTGTTTAGAACAATAAGAAATTACAATTATCAATGTAAATCAAAATGAATATCCCATGGAGGTCTGGATTTGGAATGACACTCAAAATCAAAGTGAAAAATCAAATTACAGGCTGATCCAACTTCAAGGAAAAGATGATCAGTATTGTGTGTGGCCTCCACGTGCCTGTATGAGCTCCCTACTGTACAACGCCTGTGCATGCTCCTGATGAGGCGGCGGATGGTCTCCTGAGGAATCTCCTCCCAGACCTGGACTAAAGCATCAGCCAACTCCTGGACAATATGTGGTGCAATGTGACGTTGGTGGATGGAGCGAGACATGATGTCCCAGATGTAGGGTTGAGCGAAACGGGTCGAACATTTTCAAAAGTCGCCGACTTTTGACAAAGTCGGGTTTCATGAAACCCGATCCGACCCCTGTGCGGGGTCGGCCATGCGGTACGCGACTTTCGCGCCAAAGTCGCATTTCAATGACGCGAAAAGCGCCATTTCTCAGCCAATGAAGGTAAACGCAGAGTGTGGGCAGCGTGATGACATAGGTCCTGGTCCACACCATCTTAGAGAAGGGCATTGCAGTGATTGGCTTGCTGTCCGCGGCATCACAGGGGCTATAAAGGGGCGTTCCCGCCGACCGCCATGTTACTGCTGCTGATCTGAGCCTAGGGAGAGGTTGCTGCCGCTTCGTCAGAAGCAGGGATAGCGTTAGGCAGGGTCCATTAACCACCAAACCGCTTGTGCTGTAGCGATTTCCACTGCCCAACACCACCTTCGGTGTGCAGGGACAGTGGAAGCTACATTTTTTTTCCCCTCAGCGCTGTAGCTCATTGGGCTGCGCTAGAAGGCACCCTGATAGCTGCATTGCTGTGTGTATGCCGCTGTGCAAACCAACTGCTTTTTTCAAAGCACAAATCCTCTTGTTCCTTCCTTTCTGCACAGCTATCTTGTTTGTTTGTCCACACTTTTTATTTAATTTGTGCATCAGTCCACTCCTTATTGCTGCCTGCCATACCTGGCTGAGATTACTGCAGGGAGATAGTAATTGAAGGACAGTTCCTTTTTTTTTTTTTTTTGTGGGAGATTAAGATTGGCATTTCTGCTAGAGTGCCATCCCTGTCTGTGTCATCTCTCACTCAGTGGGCCATAGAAAGCCTATTTATTTTTTTGCTTGATTTGGGTTCTAAAATCTACCTGAAAAATCACTACATCAATCAGTGGGAGAAAAATATTGGCCTCAGGGCTTGTGTGCCACTCCTTACTCCTGTGTGTGCCATCTCTCAGTGGGCCATAGAAAGCCTATTTATTTTTTTGCTTGATTTGGGTTCCAAAATCTACCTGAAAAAATCAATAAATCAATCAGTGGGAGATTAATATTGGCCTTTGGGCTTGTGTGCCAGTCCTAAGCGTGCCATCTCTCTCTCTCAGATAGTGGGCCATAGAAAGCCTATTTATTATTTTTTTTATTGGGTTTATAACTTTTCCCTGGAAAAAAAAAAAAAGTGGGAGATTAATATTGGCCTCTGGGCTTGTGTGCCAGTCCTGAGCGTGCCATCTCTCTCACAAATAGTGGGCCATAGAAAGCCTATTTATTTTTTTGGTTGATTTGGGTTCTAAATTCTACCTGAAAAAATCAATAAATCAATCAGTGGGAGATAAATATTGGCCTCTGGGCTTGTGTGCCACTCCTGACTCCTGTGTGCGTCCTCTCTCACTCAGTGGGCCCTAGAAAGCCTATTTTTTGTTTTATTTGTTTTCTAAATTCTCCCTGAAAAAATCATTTTATTTTATTTGGTTTCTAAATTATTCCTGAAAAAAATCATTTTTTTTTTTTTCTAAAGTCTCCCTGAAAAAAAAAAAAAAAACCAAATCAGTGGGAGATTAATATTGCCCTTTCTGCTTGTGTGCCAGTCTTGACTCCTGGGTGTGCCATCTCTCTCTCTCCAATTGTGGGCCATAGAAAGCCTATTAATTTTTTTGCTTGATTTGGGTTCCAAAATCTACCTGAAAAAATCACTTAATCAATCAGTGGGAGATAAATATTGGCCTCTGGGCTTGTGTGCCACTCCTGACTCCTGTGTGCGTCCTCTCTCACTCAGTGGGCCCTAGAAAGCCTATTTTTTGTTTTATTTGTTTTCTAAATTCTCCCTGAAAAAATCATTTTATTTTATTTGGTTTCTAAATTATTCCTGAAAAAAATCATTTTTTTTGTATTTTTTTTTTCTAAAGTCTCCCTGAAAAAAAAAAAAATCAAATCAGTGGGAGATTAATATTGCCCTTTCTGCTTGTGTGCCAGTCTTGACTCCTGGGTGTGCCATCTCTCTCTCTCCAATTGTGGGCCATAGAAAGCCTATTAATTTTTTTGCTTGATTTGGGTTCCAAAATCTACCTGAAAAAATCACTTAATCAATCAGTGGGAGATAAATATTGGCCTCTGGGCTTGTGTGCCACTCCTGACTCCTGTGTGCGTCCTCTCTCACTCAGTGGGCCCTAGAAAGCCTATTTTTTGTTTTATTTGTTTTCTAAATTCTCCCTGAAAAAATCATTTTATTTTATTTGGTTTCTAAATTATTCCTGAAAAAAATCATTTTTTTTGTATTTTTTTTTTCTAAAGTCTCCCTGAAAAAAAAAAAAAAAACAAATCAGTGGGAGATTAATATTGCCCTTTCTGCTTGTGTGCCAGTCTTGACTCCTGGGTGTGCCATCTCTCTCTCTCCAATTGTGGGCCATAGAAAGCCTATTAATTTTTTTGCTTGATTTGGGTTCCAAAATCTACCTGAAAAAATCACTTAATCAATCAGTGGGAGATAAATATTGGCCTCTGGGCTTGTGTGCCACTCCTGACTCCTGTGTGCGTCCTCTCTCACTCAGTGGGCCCTAGAAAGCCTATTTTTTGTTTTATTTGTTTTCTAAATTCTCCCTGAAAAAAACATTTTATTTTATTTGGTTTCTAAATTATTCCTGAAAAAAATCATTTTTTTTTTCCTAAAGTCTCCCTGAAAAAAAAAAAAATCAAATCAGTGGGAGATTAATATTGCCCTTTCTGCTTGTGTGCCAGTCTTGACTCCTGGGTGTGCCATCTCTCTCTCTCCAATTGTGGGCCATAGAAAGCCTATTCATTTTTTTGCTTGATTTGGGTTCCAAAATCTACCTGAAAAAATCACTTAATCAATCAGTGGGAGATAAATATTGTCCTCTGGGCTTGTGTGCCACTCCTGACTCCTGTGTGCGTCCTCTCTCACTCAGTGGGCCCTAGAAAGCCTATTTTTTGTTTTATTTGTTTTCTAAATTCTCCCTGAAAAAATCATTTTATTTTATTTGGTTTCTAAATTATTCCTGAAAAAAATCATTTTTTTTGTATTTTTTTTTCTAAAGTCTCCCTGAAAAAAACAAAAAAAAACAAATCAGTGGGAGATTAATATTGCCCTTTCTGCTTGTGTGCCAGTCTTGTCTCCTGGGTGTGCCATCTCTCTCTCTCCAATTGTGGGCCATAGAAAGCCTATTAATTTTTTTGCTTGATTTGGGTTCCAAAATCTACCTGAAAAAATCACTTAATCAATCAGTGGGAGATAAATATTGGCCTCTGGGCTTGTGCGCCACTCCTGACTCCTGTGTGCGTCCTCTCTTACTCAGTGGGCCCTAGAAAGCCTATTTTTTGTTTTATTTGTTTTCTAAATTCTCCCTGAAAAAATCATTTTATTTTATTTGGTTTCTAAATTATTCCTGAAAAAAATCATTTTTTTTGTATTTTTTTTTCTAAAGTCTCCCTGAAAAAAACAAAAAAAAACAAATCAGTGGGAGATTAATATTGCCCTTTCTGCTTGTGTGCCAGTCTTGACTCCTGGGTGTGCCATCTCTCTCTCTCCAATTGTGGGCCATAAAAAGCCTATTAATTTTTTTGCTTGATTTGGGTTCCATAATCTACCTGAAAAAATCACTTAATCAATCAGTGGGAGATAAATATTGGCCTCTGGGCTTGTGTGCCACTCCTGACTCCTGTGTGCGTCCTCTCTCACTCAGTGGGCCCTAGAAAGCCTATTTTTTGTTTTATTTGTTTTCTAAATTCTCCCTGAAAAAATCATTTCATTTTATTTGGTTTATAAATTCTTCCTTAAAAAATCATTTTTTTTTTTTCTAAAGTCTCCTTTTTAAAAAAAAAAAACACAAATCAGTGGGAGATTAATATTTACATTTGACAGTCCTGCGTGTGTGGCATCTCTCTCATTTGTTGCCACCAACAACAGAGTGTGTAACATTGTGCCTGATTTTCGTTGTGGTCTCACCCACCTGTAAAGGGGTAGCTAAATCATACTGAAGTTATAGCTCACCGTGTAAGTTGTGTGACTGCAACAAATACCGTTAGTTTGGTAACGTTTTTAAAACAATGAGGAAGTCTGGTGGAAGAGGTCGTGGCTGGGGGCGTTCATTGTCAGCTGGTAATGAGGGTAGTGGTATTGCACCTAAGTCTGGAGCTGTGGAGCCAGGTTCGTCGTCTGGCTACACAAGGCCTCGAACGCTCCCTTTTCTGGGAGTAGGAAAACCGCTTTTAAAGCCGGAGCAGCAAGAGCAAGTTTTGGCTTATCTTGCTGACTCAGCCTCTAGCTCTTTTGCCTCCTCTTGTGAAACTGGTAAAAGTAAAAGCAGTGCGTCGTTAGTGGATGTTCACGGTCAGGGACAAGTCGCTTCCTTGTCCTCTTCAGCAAAAACAACAACAGAGAAGAATGCAGCAGGCGACACAACGGGTTACTCCATGGAGCTCTTTACACATACCGTCCCTGGCTTAGAAAGTGAAGCAGTTAACAGTCCATGCCCATTACAAGTTGAATCTGACATGGAGTGCACTGATGCACAGCCACAGCCAGACTACTATGCTGGTCCTTTGACTCAGACCACAACATTGCCCTCGCAGGGTGCTGATCAAGAATCAGACCCTGATGAGACTATGTTGCCCCATCACGAACGCTATACCACCGACCGACAAGGTGACACAGACGAAGTTGCACACAATCTACAAGAAGAGGTAATAGATGACCCAGTTCTTGACCCCGATTGGCAGCCATTGGGGGAACAGGGTGCAGGCGGCAGCAGTTCTGAAGCGGAGGAGGAGGGGCCGCAGCAGGCATCAACATCGCAACAGGTTCCATCTGCCGGGCCCGTATCTTGCCCAAAACGCGTGGCAAAGTCAAAACCTGTTGGAGGACAGCGTGGCCATCCGGTTAAAGCTCAGTCTGCAATGCCTGAAAAGGTATCCAATGCTAGAAAGTGTGCAGTCTGGCATTTTTTTAAACAACATCCAATTGATCAGCGCAAAGTCATCTGTCAAAAATGTTCAACTACCTTAAGCAGAGGGCAGAATCTGAAAAGTCTCAATACAAGTTGCATGCATAGACATTTAACCACCATGCATTTGCAAGCTTGGACTAACTACCAAACGTCCCTTAAGGTTGTAGCACCCTCGGCCAATGAAGCTAGTCATCAACGCAACATCCCTTCCGGCAGTGTAGGGCCACCATTTTCTGCACCACCTGCAGTATCTGTGCAGGTTTCTTTGCCAGGCCAAAGAAGTCAATGTCAGGGAATCACCAGTTTCGTAGTAGGAAACACTGCATCTAGGGCACCGGCGGCAACAATACCATCTCCCACCGTCTCTCAGTCTGCCATGTCCACCGACACCCCCGCTAGTTCCACGATCTCCAGCTCTCCAGTCCAGCTCACCCTACATGAGACTATGGTTTGAAAAAGGAAGTACTTAGCCTCGCATCCACGTACACAGGGTTTGAATGCCCACATAGCTAGACTAATCTCGTTAGAGATGATGCCCTACCGGTTAGTTGAAAGCGAAGCTTTCAAAGCCCTGATGGACTACGCTGTACCACGCTACGAGCTACCCAGTCGACACTTTTTTTCCAGAAAAGCCATCCCAGCCCTCCACCAGCATGTTAAAGAGCGCATCGTCCATGCACTCAGGCAATCTGTGAGCACAAAGGTGCACCTGACAACAGATGCATGGACCAGTAGGCATGGCCAGGGACGTTACGTGTCCATCACGGCACACTGGGTAAATGTGGTGGATGCAGGGTCCACAGGAGACAGCAAGTTTGGGACAGTTCTGCCTAGCCCACGGTCTAGGAAACAGTTGGCTGTAGCCATTCGCACCCCCTCCTCCTCCTCCTCGTCCTCCTGCAGAAGCGAGACCTCGTCCACAGACCGCAGTCGCACAACCACTCCATCCGCAGCTGTCACTGTTGCACACCAGGTCTCCCATTATGGGGCAGCTACTGGCAAACGTCAGCAGGCTGTATTGGCTATGAAGTGTTTGGGCGACAACAGACACACCGCTGAAGTTCTGTCCGAGTTCTTGCAGAAAGAAACGCAGTCGTGGCTGGGCACTGTAGATCTTGAGGCAGGCAAGGTAGTGAGTGATAACGGAAGGAATTTCATGGCTGCCATCTCCATTTCCCAACTGAAACACATTCCTTGCCTGGCTCACACCTTAAACCTGGTGGTGCAGTGCTTCCTGAAAAGTTATCCGGGGTTATCCGACCTGCTCCTCAAAGTGCGTGGACTTTGCTCACATATCCGCCGTTCGCCCGTACACTCCAGCCGTATGCAGACCTATCAGCGTTCTTTGAACCTTCCCCAGCATCGCCTAATCATAGACGTTGCAACAAGGTGGAACTCAACACTGCACATGCTTCAGAGACTGTGTGAACAGAGGCGGGCTGTTATGTTTTTGTGGGAGGATACACATACAAGGGCAGGCAGTAGGATGGCAGACATGGAGTTGTCAGGTGTGCAGTGGTCGAAGATTCAAGACATGTGTCAAGTCCTTCAGTGTTTTGAGGAATGCACACGGCTGGTTAGTGCAGACAATGCCATAATAAGCATGAGCATCCCCCTAATGCGTCTGCTGATGCAAAGTTTGACGCACATAAAGGATCAGGCGTCTGCAGCTGAGGAAGAGGAAAGCCTTGATGACAGTCAGCCATTGTCTGGCCTGGGCAGTGTACAGGACGAGGTAGCGGGCGAAGAGGAGGAGGAGTACGAGGAGGATGATTATATTTTTAATGAGGAAGCTTTTCCGGGGCCAGTGGAAATTGTTGGCGCGGCAAGGCCGGGTTCTGGTTTTTGGAGGGACACAAGTGACGTGGATTTGCCTGAAACTGCCCCTCAACCAAGCACAACCACAGATTTGAGAACTGGAACTTTGGCCCACATGGCGGATTATGCCTTACGTATCCTCAAAAGGGACACACGCATAACAAAAATGATGAACGATGACGATTACTGGTTGGCCTGCCTCCTTGATCCTCGCTATAAAGGCAAATTGCAAAATATAATGCCACATGAGAACTTGGAACTAATATTAGCAACCAAACAATCAACTCTTGTTGACCATTTGCTTCTGGCATTCCCTGCACACAGCGCCCGTGATCGTTCTAACACGAGCTGCAGGGGCCAGCAGACCAGAGGTGTTAGAGGGGCAGAAATCAGAAGTGTCGTTGGCCAGAGCGGTTTTCTGACCAGGTTGTGGAGTGATTTTGCTATGACCGCAGACAGGACAGGTACTGCAGCATCAATTCAAAGTGACAGGAGACAACATTTGTCCAGTATGGTTACTAACTATTTTTCATCCCTTATCGACGTTCTCCCTCAACCGTCATTCCCATTTGATTACTGGGCATCAAAATTAGACACCTGGCCAGAATTGGCAGAATATGCATTGCAGGAGCTTGCTTGCCCGGCAGCTAGTGTCCTATCAGAAAGAGTATTCAGTGCTGCAGGTTCAATACTAACAGAAAAAAGGACTCGTCTGGCTACCCAAAATGTAGATGATCTAACCTTCATTAAAATGAACCACAACTGGATTTCGAAATCTTTTGCCCCACCTTGCCCGGCTGACACCTAGCTTTCCTATGTAAAGGTCTTGCCTGTGGACTATTCTGAACGACTTTTCCAATCTCGTAATTTGCAGCACCTGATTGTCCAGCATCCGACATGTTAACACCTCCCTAAATGGCCAAAGTCCCCACACGGGGCCGTGGTATCGCCACTTGGCGCCAGCACCCGTGAGAGTACTGTTTGTCTGAAGAGGTGGGTGTGCCCGCTTTTGGTCGACGGCACTGCCACTAGGTCCCTCATAGTACAATAAAGTGCCTGGCGGTGGTGGTGCGCACCCAACGTCAGACACACCGTTGTAATATGAGGGGCCCTGGGCCTGTACCGCCGGCCACAAGACAGTCCCCCCCCAGGTCAAACAGTGCTCTACCACTTGCAAAATTTTCTCTCACAGCTCCACCAATGTTTAGTCTATGCGCTGACATCCTTCAATGCCTGGCACTGTCAATACCATTGTATTGACATTTTTCTTATGTTAGGCCTTCGAAGCCTGTCTGCGGTCACTCCTTCCACTAGGCCTCCACTGACCTGTCTACTGCTGCCCGGGTTCCCCTGGAACCAATTTTAAATTGCCTACAGCCAGCCCAATTTATTATGTTAGGGCTTCGAAGCCTGTCTGCGGTCCCTCCTTCCACTAGGCCTCCACTGACCTGTCTACTGCTGCCCGGGTTCCCCTGGAACCAATTTTAAATTGCCTACAGCCAGCCCAATTTATTATGTTAGGGCTTCGAAGCCTGTCTGCGGTCCCTCCTTCCACTAGGCCTCCACTGACCTGTCTACTGCTGCCCGTGTTCCCCTGGAACCAATTTTAAATTGCCTACAGCCAGCCCAATTTATTATGTTAGGGCTTCGAAGCCTGTCTGCGGTCCCTCCTTCCACTAGGCCTCCACTGACCTGTCTACTGCTGCCCGGGTTCCCCTGGAACCAATTTTAAATTGCCTACAGCCCGCCCAATTTATTATGTTAGGGCTTCGAAGCCTGTCTGCGGTCCCTCCTTCCACTAGGCCTCCACTGACCTGTCTACTGCCACCCGTGTTCCCCTGGAACCAATTGTAAATTGCCTACAGCCAGGCCAATTTATTATGTTAGGGCTTCGAAGCCTGTCTGCGGTCCCTCCTTCCACTAGGCCTCCACTGACCTGTCTACTGCTGCCCGGGTTCCCCTGGAACCAATTTTAAATTGCCTACAGCCCGCCCAATTTATTATGTTAGGGCTTCGAAGCCTGTCTGCGGTCCCTCCTTCCACTAGGCCTCCACTGACCTGTCTACTGCCGCCCGTGTTCCCCTGGAACCAATTGTAAATTGCCTACAGCCAGGCCAATTTATTATGTTAGGGCTTCGAAGCCTGTCTGCGGTCCCTCCTTCCACTAGGCCTCCACTGACCTGTCTACTGCTGCCCGGGTTCCCCTGGAACCAATTTTAAATTGCCTACAGCCCGCCCAATTTATTATGTTAGGGCTTCGAAGCCTGTCTGCGGTCCCTCCTTCCACTAGGCCTCCACTGACCTGTCTACTGCCGCCCGTGTGCCCCTGGAACCAATTTTAAATTGCCTACAGCCAGCCCAATTTATTATGTTAGGGCTTCGAAGCCTGTCTGCGGTCCCTCCTTCCACTAGGCCTCCACTGACCTGTCTACTGCTGCCCGTGTACCCCTTGAACCAACATCAGAAAATATAAAAATAAGTATTTTGCTTATAAAAAAGAAAATCACAAGCCGCTACGTCTTTGAAAGTCATTAACGTGCTCATTTTTAAAAATGAGCGCGTTAATAGCTTGCGGTGACGTCGCGGCTTGTGATTGGTGGCGTGGCCGCGACCAATCACAAGCCGCTACGTCTTTGAAAGTCATTACCGCGCTCATTTTTAAAAAATGAGCGCGTTAAGGACCTGCGAATGACGTCACGGCTTGTGATTGGTCGCGTGGCGGTCACATGGGCGGCCCGCGACCAATCAGAAGCCGGGACGTGATTCTCAGGTCCTAAAAGCGCTGATTTTGAACAAAGAAGCCTGCCGGTTACCCGCGCTGAGTTCAGGGGCCGCCGGAGAGGTAAATATATCAATATTTTTTATTTTAATTCTTTATTTTACACATCCCTATGGATCCCAGGGCCTGAAGGAGAGTTTCCTCTCCTTCAGACCCTGGGAACCATGAGAATACCTTCCGATACTTGATGTCCCATTGACTTGTATTGGTATCGGATATCGGTATCGGCGATATCCGATATTTTTCGGGTATCGGCCGATACTATCCGATACCGATACTTTCAAGTATCGGACGGTATCGCTCAACACTACAAATAAACATTCATTACAAATAAAGAAGCAGGGCGCGTCCGAGGGTGAGTATATACCTAATAAGAATATAATCACCCTCGGACGCGCCCTGCTTCTTTCCGACAGCCTTCCTTCCTAAGAATCAGCCCTTCCGTGGTGTAGAGAGAGGGCTTGTTACACTCCAAGGTGTTCCCCAGGTTGCCTTTCCTGAGCTTCGATCTTCATGCTCTCGTTTAGTAGTTGTTGGAAACTACACTGCATTAGGCCTACAAATTGGGTATGGGGTGTAGAGAGATGGTGTGTTCAACTCCAAGGTGTTCTCCAGGTTGCCTTTCCTGAGCTTCGATCTTCCGGCTCTCGTTTAGTAGTTCTTGGAAACTACACTGCATTAGGCCTACAAATTGGGTATGGGGTGTAGAGAGATGGTGTGTTCCACTCCAAGGTGTTCTCCAGGTTGCCTTTCCTGAGCTTCGATCTTCCGGCTCTCGTTTAGTAGTTGTTGGAAACTACACTGCATTAGGCCTACAAATTGGGTATGGGGTGTAGAGAGATGGTGTGTTCCACTCCAAGGTGTTCTCCAGGTTGCCTTTGCTGAGCTTCGATCTTCCGGCTCTCGTTTAGTAGTTGTTGGAAACTACACTGCATTAGGCCTACAAATTGGGTATGGGGTGTAGAGAGATGGTGTGTTCCACTCCAAGGTGTTCCCCAGGTTTTCTCGCCAATGCTTCGATCTTCATGCTCTCGTTTAGTAGTTGTTGGAAACTACGCTGCATTAGGCCTACAAATTGGATATGGGGTGTAGAGAGATGGTGTGTTCCACTCCAAGGTGTTCTCCAGGTTGCCTTTCCTGAGCTTCGATCTTCCGGCTCTCGTTTAGTAGTTCTTGGAAACTACACTGCATTAGGCCTACAAATTAGGTATGGGGTGTAGAGAGATGGTGTGTTCCACTCCAAGGTGTTCTCCAGGTTGCCTTTCCTGAGCTTCGATTTTCCGGCTCTCGTTTAGTAGTTGTTGGAAACTACGCTGCATTAGGCCTACAAATTGGGTATGGGGTGTAGAGAGATGGTGTGTTCCACTCCAAGGTGTTCCCCAGGTTTCCTCGCCAATGCTTCGATCTTCATGCTCTCGTTTAGTAGTTGTTGGAAACTACGCTGCATTAGGCCTACAAATTGGGTATGGGGTGTAGAGAGATGGTGTGTTCCACTCCAAGGTGTTCTCCAGGTTGCCTTTCCTGAGCTTCGATCTTCCGGCTCTCGTTTAGTAGTTGTTGGAAACTACGCTGCATTAGGCCTACAAATTGGGTATGGGGTGTAGAGAGATGGTGTGTTCCACTCAAAGGTGTTCCTCAGGTTTCCTCGCCAATGCTTCGATCTTCATGCTCTCGTTTAGTAGTTGTTGGAAACTACGCTGCATTAGGCCTACAAATTGGGTATGGGGTGTAGAGAGATGGTGTGTTCCACTCCAAGGTGTTCTCCAGGTTGCCTTTCCTGAGCTTCGATCTTCCGGCTCTCGTTTAGTAGTTCTTGGAAACTACACTGCATTAGGCCTACAAATTGGGTATGGGGTGTAGAGAGATGGTGTGTTCCACTCCAAGGTGTTCTCCAGGTTGCCTTTCCTGAGCTTCGATCTTCCGGCTCTCGTTTAGTAGTTGTTGGAAACTACGCTGCATTAGGCCTACAAATTGGGTATGGGGTGTAGAGAGATGGTGTGTTCCACTCCAAGGTGTTCCCCAGGTTTCCTCGCCAATGCTTCGATCTTCATGCTCTCGTTTAGTAGTTGTTGGAAACTACGCTGCATTAGGCCTACAAATTGGGTATGGGGTGTAGAGAGATGGTGTGTTCCACTCCAAGGTGTTCTCTGTTGTGAATTCTGTGGCTGAGTTCACTTCTGTGGTCACAAGTGGTATTGCAGTCTCTGGGCTTCCTCCCTCAGGTGTTTTGGTGAGCTCGTTGGCTGCCTTGCTATTTAGCTCCACCTGAGTCTGTCTTCCTTGCTCCTTGTCAATGTTCCAGTGTTGGATCTGAGCTACTGCATCTTTCCTTGGGCCTGCTGCTCTGCTAGATAAGTGCTTCTAGTTTGTTTTCTGTTTTTTTCTGTCCAGCTTGCTATTGTCTTTTGCTGGAAGCTCTGAGTAGCAGAGGGGTGCACCGCCGTGCTGTTAGTTCGGCACGGTGGGTCTTTTTGCCCCTTTGCGTGGTTTTCGTTTTAGGGTTTTTTGTAGACTGCATAGTTCTCTTTGCTATCCTCGCTCTGTCTAGAATATCGGGCCTCACTTTGCTGAATCTATTTCATTCCTACGTTTGTCTTTTCATCTTGCTAACAGTCATTATATGTGGGGGGCTGCCTATTCCTTTGGGGTATTTCTCTGAGGTAAGTCAGGCTTGTATTTCTATCTTCAGGCTAGTCAGCTCCTCAGGCAGTGCCGAGTTGCATAGGTAGTTGTTAGGCGCAATCCACTGCTGCTTATAGTTGTGTGAGGATAGATCAGGTACTGCAGTCTACAGAGATTCCACGTCTCAGAGCTCGTCCTATTGTTTTTGGTTATTGCCAGATCTCTGTATGTGCGCTGATTACTGCACGCTGTGTTGCCTGATTGCCAGCCATAACAGTTCTCCAGGTTGCCTTTCCTGAGCTTTGATCTTCCGGCTCTCGTTTAGTAGTTCTTGGAAACTACGCTGCATTAGGCCTACAAATTGGGTATGGGGTGTAGAGAGATGGTGTGTTCCACTCCAAGGTGTTCCCCAGGTTTCCTCGCCAATGCTTCGATCTTCATGCTCTCGTTTAGTAGTTGTTGGAAACTACGCTGCATTAGGCCTACAAATTGGGTATGGGGTGTAGAGAGATGGTGTGTTCCACTCCAAGGTGTTCTCCAGGTTGCCTTTCCTGAGCTTCGATCTTCCGGCTCTTGTTTAGTAGTTCTTGGAAACTACACTGCATTAGGCCTACAAATTGGGTATGGGGTGTAGAGAGATGGTGTGTTCCACTCCAAGGTGTTCTCCAGGTTGCCTTTCCTGAGCTTCGATCTTCCGGCTCTCGTTTAGTAGTTCTTGGAAACTACACTGCACTAGGCCTACAAATTGGGTATGGGGTGTAGAGAGATGGTGTGTTCCACTCCAAGGTGTTCTCCAGGTTGCCTTTCCTGAGCTTCGATCTTCCGGCTCTCGTTTAGTAGTTCTTGGAAACTACACTGCATTAGGCCTACAAATTGGGTATGGGGTGTAGAGAGATGGTGTGTTCCACTCCAAGGTGTTCTCCAGGTTGCCTTTCCTGAACTTCTATCTTCAGGCTCTCATTAAATTGTGGTTAAACGGAACAACTGCATTTGGCGTACTAGATGGTTTGGGGCCTACTATCGGTGTCTGCCACTCCTTGCTGTTCTCCTGGTTTCCTGTCCTGAAATTCCGTTTTCAGGCGCTCGTTAAGTAGTTGTTAATGTTAGACTGCATTTGGCCTACTAGTTGGGTTGGGGCCTACTATCGGTGTCTGCCACTCCTTGCTGTTCTCCTCCACTGAACAAAGCTGTGCCGCCTGTTTACTACGGTTGCCAATTTTGAACTGCATTTCGACTACTTACTGATTTGGGCCTACTCTCTGTGTCAGCCTCTCATTCCAGTTGTCCTCCACTGCAATGCCCCCTGGTTATTCCTGTGTTACCAATTTTGAACTGCATTTAGCCAACTTTATTCTTTGGGCCTATATCTGTGTTTCCTCCTCATCCTGCCCATTGCCCAGCCAGTGATAGATGAGTCTGCTGGTACATTGACCCATAACGCAACATTCCCCGTGCACGCTACACAACAACATTGTGACCCTGCTGAAAGTCAGGTTGCTCTTCCCGCATACCATACCACCTTACACGGGGACAAAGAGGAAGGTGCAGATGAAAGTGCAGGTTCCTTCATCAGGTGGGGGGAGGAATACTAGTTGGCGACATCACTGGCACAGGGCCTCTCATAGTACGCAAAAGTGTTGCTGCTGGTGGGAGGTGCCCCCGCCGTGCAAACACACCGCTGTACTTTGAGGGGCCCTGTGCCAGTGCCAATGCCAACGAGTGGGCCCCCCCTGCTTGCTCAGGTTCACAGCACTTGCAAAGTTGAAATACTTACCTCTCCCTGCTCCACTGCCGTGACGTGGTCCAGATTTCCTGGGCCCACTAATTACTTGAACCAGCCCTACCCACCACAACTTTAGCCAAATGACCCCCAATTTCAAATGCCTTCCAATTATTATAAGGTAAATTACGCTTGACAAGCTTCATTAAGAAGAATGGATGGTTTTGACATTAAAATGGGCACTCTAGGTGTTTTCCTGGCCCCCACTCACTGCCGACTATGCTGCCCCATTGACTTGCATTGGGTTTCGTGTTTCGGTCGATCCCGACTTTACGTCATAATCGGCCGATTTCACTCGACCCGACTTTTGAGATAGTCGGGTTTCGCGAAACCCGGCTCGACTCTAAAAAGGTCAAGGTCGCTCAACTCTACCCAGATGTGCTCAATCAGATTCAGGTCTGTGGAACGGGAGGGCCAGTCCATAGCTTCAATGCCTTCATCTTGCAGGAACTGCTGACACACTCCAGTCACATGAGGTCTGGCATTGTCCTGCATTAGGAGGAACCAGGGCAAACCGCACCAACATATGGTCTCACAAGGGGTATGAGGATCTCATCTTGGTATCTTATGGCATTCATGTTACCTCTGGCAAGCACATGTAGGGCTATGCGGCCCTCCAAAGAAATGCCACCCCACAACATTACTGACCCACTGCCAAACTGGTCATGCTGAAGGATGTTGCAGGCAGCACATCCCTCTCCACTGCATCTCCAGACTCTGTCACGTCTGTCACATGTGCTCAGTTTGAACCTGCTTTCATCTGTGAAGAGCACAGGGCGCAAGTTGCAAATTTGCCAATCCTGATGTTCTGTGGCAAATGCCAAGCGTCCTGCACGGTGTTGGTCTGTCTCCCATCTGTGGGTGTTGGGCACTCACACTATCCTCATGGAGTCAGTTTCTAACAATTTGTGCAGACACATACACATTTGTGGCCTGCTGGATGTCATTTTGCAGGGATCTGGCAGTGCTCTTCCTGATCCTCCTTGCACAAAGGCTGAGGTAGCGGTCCTGCTGCTTGGTTGCTGCCCTCCTACAGCCCCCTCCACGTCTCCTGGTGTACTGGCCTGTCTTCTTTTAGCGCCTCCAGCCTCTAGACACTAGGCTGACAGACATAGCAAACCTTCTTGCCACAGCTCGCATTGATGTGCCATCGTAGATGACCTGCACTACCTGAGACACTTGTGTTGGTTGTAGAGTCTGTCTCATGCTACCACGAGTGTGAAAGCACAACCAACATTCAAAAGTGACCAAAACATCAGCCAGAAAGCATTGCTACTGAGATGTGGTCTGTAGTCCCCACCTGCAGAACCACTCCTTTATTGAAGGTTTCTTGATAATTGCCAAAAATTTCCATCTGTTGTCTATTCCATTTGCACAGCAGCATGTGTTAGGTGTCGAGTTCCCGCCTCTGCACAGGGGGGAATCTAGAACCATCTCTGCTGCGGTCTCCCATTCCTCTCCAGCCACAGTGGAGTCTGCTCAACGGAGACATTGGTCCCAGCGTCTTGCTCAGGCTCACTCTGTGCATAGGGTTACTGCTGCTTTTCCTGCTTCTGCCATTGAATCCAGTGCTGGGCAGCGGCGAACAGACGCTTTTGGGACTAAGTCTTGCTTTTTCCCTTCTGAGCATGCCCAGGGTGAGATCTCCCATTGGAGATCGAGGGTCACATGCTCAGATGCTGCAGCGGTTCCCATTGGTCCCCCAGGAAGGTCCTGAAGGTGCTAAACTTCTGTGGAAGCTTCCCATTGGTCCTTTATTGGAAGGTCCTATACGTGCTGCAGCTATATAAGCTTCACATGACCGCACGGCCATGCGCTAGTGTCCAATTGTAATCGTGAATGTGTTGATGAGTGCAAGTCGTTCCTTAAAAAACCCATCCCTTGTGTATGACTGTTCGAGTAAGGTGTTGTTAGGGCTAGCGGAACGCACCAAATAATAAGACTGATAGTGTACGGTGCGTTCGTAGCCCGGGGTCCACCGTGCAGAGATGGAACCTGCTGCTGAGTAATGACGGACTATATGGCGGTACTCATAAGTATACTCGCGTGGGTTAAACTTCACCCAACGTGAAGGAAGCGATCCTGTTGCGTCACAGGATCGCGGTACCGCACATAGAAGGCGAGCAAGCAGTCAGCGAACTTAACCCCAACTAGGATTGAAGTCCGATTAGACCACTTGCAGACACAACACCGCAACAGGGTGTGTTAGGCAAATCTTATAATTAGAGTACCGAAGTGCGAACTGTGCCGTGCTGGCAGGCACCACTAAGCACCCAGACGTGGGTCAGGAAGCGAACTTCTGGCGCGTGGCGTCACACTGGCGGTCACAGCAATAGACGCTGATACGTGTGTGACACGTTGAGTGATTTGTCGGGCGCTAGATAGCAGCCATACTCCATACGCGAACAGTCATACAATAGGGTAGGGGTATTTAATGAACGACTTGCACTCACAACAAACACACGTATTCAAATGTACACTAGCGCATGGCCGTGCGGTCATGCACAGTTTATATAATTGCAGGACAGGAAGTGGCCATAGAAACTTTGCCCTTCCAGGGCCTGCCAAGAGGACCAATGGAATGCGCTGCAGAGCCAGAGCACATGATCCTCGATCTCCAACGGGAGATCTTGCTCTGAGCATGCTCAGTGTGCGCAAACAAGGACTTAGTCCCAGGGAAGTCCGCTCGCCGCTGACCAGCACTGACTTTAATGGCAGGAGCTGAAGAAGCAGCAGTAACTCTCTGTACAGAGTGAGAGCGAGCAAGACACTGGGAGCGACGTCCCTGCTGAGCAGACTCCACTGCGGCTGGAGGAGAATGGGAGACCGCAGCGGAGACGGATCGAGATTCCCCCTGTGCAGCAGAGGAAACTCGACTCCTAACATTACCCCCCCTCCTAGGGCCCCCCCCTCCTTGGGCCTCGCTACGCTGGAAGGCAGCAATGAGCTGTGGGGCCCGAATGTTTTCAGCAGGCTCCCAAGACCTGTCCGCTGGACCATAACCCTTCCAATCCACCAAATAAAACTTTTTGCCGCGTACCACCTTGCACCCCAAAATAGCGTTCACCTCGTAATCGTCCGTAGACGAACCCGATGTCCCGGCAGATGACTCGGAAAACCGGGACATGTATACGAGTTTCAAGAGGGACACATGAAAGGTGTCGGTGATACCCAAGCGTGGAGGAAGAGCCAGGCGGTAGACCACAGGATTAACCTGTTCGAGAACCTTGAAGGGACCCAAGTAGCGAGGAGCAAACTTAGTGGACTCAACTCGCAGCCTGATGTTACGGGCGGAGAGCCACACCAAGTCGCCAGGGGCAAAAGTCGGAGCGGGGCGCCGATGAACATCGGCGGAGGACCTCATTCACTCCTTGGAGGCCCGAATGGCATCCTGCGCGCGATCCCAAATGTCCCGTGCCTCCACAGCCCAGTCTGCCACCCTGGGATCAGCGGAAGACACAGGCATGGGCACAGGAACACGAGGATGCTGGCCATAATTTAAGAGGAATGGAGTCTGACCGGTAGAGTCGGCTACGGCATTGTTAAGTGCAAACTCTGCCCACGGTAGCAAGGATGCCCAGTCATCCTGTCTGGCAGAAACAAAATGTCGCAGATATGTGACCAAGGTCTGGTTGGCCCTTTCTACCAACCCATTCGTCTCGGGATGATATGCCGAAGAGAGATTTAACTCAATACTGAGTAGACGACATAGCTCCCTCCAGAATCGAGACGCAAACTGGGGACCCCGGTCACTAACAATTTTGTCTGGCATACCGTGTAAGCGAAAGATATGCTTGATAAACAAGACAGCCAACGCCCGTGCAGATGGTAGCCGTGGAAGAGGCACCAAATGCACCATTTTGGAAAAATGATCGGTTATCACCCAGATAATGGTGCAATTACGAGACTTGGGTAAGCCAACCACAAAGTCCATCCCGGCCATCTCCCAGGGCCTGTCAGCCACGGGCAGAGGATAAAGCAACCCAGCTGGCCATTGCCGAGGAGTCTTGTTCCTGGTGCAAGAGGCACACGCCCGAACGTACTCCGCGACATCACGAGCCATATGCGGCCACCAGTATGTCCTCTCCAGTAACTCTGATGTCCTTTTAGTACCAAAATGTCCACCCACCCTGGACGAGTGCGCCCAAGAGAGAACCTCCGGTCGCAAACTAGATGGAACAAAAGTCTTGCCCGGGGGCACAGACTACAGCGAAACCGGGGCCACGGTTCTCAAACTCTCGGTGGGGACAATAAGCCGAGGCTCCTCCTCCTCCTCCGCAGATGACACAATGGAGCGAGAGAGAGCGTCGGCCCGAATGTTCTTCTCCCCAGAAAGGAAATGGAGGGTGAAATGAAACCGGGAGAAGAACAAGGACCATCTGGCCTGGCGAGAATTCAACCGCTGAGCTGTCTGCAGATACAACAAATTTTTGTGATCTGTGAAGACTTGGAAGGGAAAACGTGCTCCCTCCAAGAGATGTCTCCACTCCGAGAAAGCCAACTTCATGGCTAGCAACTCCCTGTCCCCGATGGAATAATTCCTCTCTGCTGGTGCGAAGGTCTTGGAGAAAAAGAAGCAAGGATGCTTCCGACCCTGAGCATCCTTTTGGAAGAGGACTGCTCCAGCACCAACAGAAGAGGCATCCACCTCCATGATAAATGGCTTATCAACATCGGGGCGATGAAGAATGGGAGCGCTAGCGAAGTCTGACTTTATAGAGATAAAAGCCTTGGAGACCTCCTCAGACCACAATTTGGGATTCGCCCCCTTCTTGGTGAGGGCAACCAAGGGAGCTACCAAAGTTGAGAAATGCAGGATGAACTGGCGATAATAATTGATGAACCCCATAAAGCGCTGCACCGCTTTAAGAGAATGGGGTTCCTGCCAGTCCATCACAGCCTGTAGTTTGGCAGGATCCATAGCCAATCCCTGGGCTGAGATGATGTAGCCTAGGAAAGGTAAGGACTCCTGCTCAAACATACATTTCTCCAACTTGGCATAGAGGGAGTTTGCCCGTAGGAGGTCGAAGACTTTGCAAACATCTCTCCGGTGGGAGTCAATATCTGGAGAGTAGATGAGAATATCATCCAGATAGACTACGACCGAGGTGGAAAGCATATCCCGGAAGATATCGTTCACAAAGTCTTGGAAAACGGCTGGGGCATTACAGAGCCCAAAGGGCATCACCAGATATTCATAGTGCCCATCCCTGGTGTTAAAAGCCGTCTTCCATTCGTCCCCCTCATGGATGCGAATCAGGTTGTAAGCACCCCGCAGATCTAATTTAGTAAATACCCTTGCTCCCCGAAGCCTATCGAACAGTTCAGATATCAAAGGCAAAGGGTATTTATTCTTAACGGTGATGGCGTTAAGACCCCTGTAGTCTATGCATGGACGCAATTCCCCACTCTTCTTCTGCACGAAGAAGAACCCGGCCCCAGCAGGTGACACTGACTTCCTGATGAACCCTCTTGCCAGATTTTCCTGGATGTACTGTGACATTGCCTCCATCTCCGGGAGAGATAGCGGATAGACTCGACCCCGGGGAGGCTCAGCACCAGGCAAGAGGTCAATAGGACAGTCATAGGGGCGATGGGGCGGAAGGGTCTCCGCTGCCTTTTTGGAGAATACGTCTGCATACGACCAATACTGCTTGGGGAGAGAGGAAAGATCTGCGGGTACCTCAGTTGTAGCTACCTGAACGCACTCCCTCTGACACCTACCCCCACAAGATTCACCCCATCCCAGAATTCTGCCTGAGGACCACTCGATATGAGGAGAGTGGTACCGTAGCCAAGGTATTCCCAACAGGACTTCATCAATTCCCTCTGGAATGACGAGCAGGGAAATAATCTCCTGATGAGATGGCGACATGGACAGAGTAAAAGGGATGGTCTGGTGAGTTATCTGTGAGGGCAGAGTCGACCCATTCACCACTCGTACCATTACAGGTTGAGCTAGCATAACCAGAGGTATTGCGTGGCGTTGGGCGAAGGCAGAAGACATAAAATTGCCCTCCGCCCCAGAATCCACGCAGAGCTCTACCGAGTGGGAGAATGAGCCTATAGTAATTGTCCCCTTAAAGGACAATTTAGAGGCAAACGTCGCCGTGTCTAGTGTACCTCCACCTACGACCACTAGACGCTGACGTTTCCTCGACCGCTGAGGACATCTGGTGGCTAAATGTCCAGACTGCTGGCAAACAAGACAGACCCTGAGTGCACAAGCGGTCCAGGACTTAGGTCCCGCTTGTGACACTTCCCTGGCCTCATGTGACTCAGGAACCAGGACCGGAGATTCCAGAGGTTTGGCGAAAGTAGGAGCCAGCCGAAACCTCTGCCTACACTGGGCTCGCTCTAACCTCCGCTCGTTAAAACGGAGGTCAATTCGAGTGGAGACTGTTATTAACTCCTCCAGTGTGGTAGGAATCTCCCTAGTGGCCAGAGCGTCCTTTACATGGTCAGCCAAGCCCCTCCAAAATATGGGGATAAGAGCTTTATCCGACCATTCCAGCTCAGATGCTAAAGTGCGGAATTGGACGGCAAAATGACTGACCAAGGACTCACCCTGAGTTAATGCCAGCAGTTGGAGCGCAGTGTCATGGGTGACTTGAGGTCCTAAAAAGACCTGTTTTAAAGTGCTCAAAAACAGAGGAGCACTCTGCACCACATGATCGCCACGCTCCCAGAGCGGCGTAGCCCATTCCAACGCCCTGTCCGACAATAGAGACACAATAAATCCCACCTTAGCCCGCTCTGTGGGGAAACGTGCAGCCAGAAGCTCGAGATGAATAGAGCACTGACTCATAAATCCCCTACAAAATTTGCTATTACCAGAAAATTTTTCTGGCAGCGGGAGGCGAGAAAATGTCGGAACAGGGGTGGCAATGGACAAAGTTGCTGCAGCCACGCTGGCAGCCTGTACAGCAACTGCGGTAACATCCACAGCTGAGGTTGCGCTCTCGAGAGCCGCCAACCTACCCTCCAGCTGCTGTATATACCGCAGGGATTGCTGTTTGTCCGTCATCACTAGCCAGACCCTGGCGCTAGTGTAATGTTAGAGCTAGCGGAACGCACCAAATAATAAGACTGATAGTGTACGGTGCGTTCGTAGCCCGGGGTCCACCGTGCAGAGATGGAACCTGCTGCTGAGTAATGACGGACTATATGGCGGTACTCATAAGTATACTCGCGTGGGTTAAACTTCACCCAACGTGAAGGAAGCGATCCTGTTGCGTCACAGGATCGCGGTACCGCACATAGAAGGCGAGCAAGCAGTCAGCGAACTTAACCCCAACTAGGATTGAAGTCCGATTAGACCACTTGCTGACACAACACCGCAACAGGGTGTGTTAGGCAAATCTTATAATTAGAGCACCGAAGTGCGAACTGTGCCGTGCTGGCAGGCACCACTAAGCACCCAGACGTGGGTCAGGAAGCGCACTACTGGCGCGTGGCGCCGCACTGGCGGTCACAGCAATAGACGCTGATACGTGTGTGACACGTTGAGTGATTTGTCGGGCGCTAGATAGCAGCCATGCTCCATACGCGAACAGTCATACAATAGGGTAGGGGTATTTAATGAACGACTTGCACTCACAACAAACACACGTATTCAAATGTACACTAGCGCATGGCCGTGCGGTCATGCGCAGTTTATATAATTGCAGGACAGGAAGTGGCCATAGAAACTTTGCCCTTCCAGGGCCTGCCAAGAGGACCAATGGAATGCGCTGCAGAGCCAGAGCACATGATCCTCGATCTCCAACGGGAGATCTTGCTCTGAGCATGCTCAGTGTGCGCAAACAAGGACTTAGTCCCAGGGAAGTCCGCTCACCGCTGACCAGCACTGACTTTAATGGCAGGAGCTGAAGAAGCAGCAGTAACTCTCTGTACAGACTGAGAGCGAGCAAGACACTGGGAGCGACGTCCCTGCTGAGCAGACTCCACTGCAGCTGGAGGAGAATGGGAGACCGCAGCGGAGACGGATCGAGATTCCCCCTGTGCAGCAGAGGAAACTCGACTCCTAACAGGTGTATGGCTGCAATCTAGCGCCTGGCTGAACTCACAGCGTTAACACACGAAAAAGCGCCTACTGCTGTGACCGCCAGTATGGTGCCACGCGCAATCTGAGCGCTTCTTTAACCCAAGTCAGGGTGGTTAGTGGCGTCCGCCAGTACGGCACAGTTCGCACTCTCATGCTATTTAATTATTAGTTTTGTTATGTGCGGTACTGCGGCCCTGTGACGCAACAGGGTTCGCTTCCTTCACACAGGGTGAAGTTAACCCGTGTGTGTATTCACATTGTACCATCATATAGTCCGTCATTACTTGGCAGCAGGTTCCATCTCTGCACGGTGGACCCCGGGCTGCGAACGCACCTTATTCTATCTTATTATTTGGTGCATTTCGCTAGCCCTAGCAGCATGTGAAATTGATTGTTAATCAGTGTTGCTTCCTAAGTGGACAGTTTATTTCCAAGAAGTTTGATTTACTTGGAGTTATATTCTGTTGTTTAAGTGCTCCCTTTATTTTTTTAAGCAGTGTATATACTAGATTGCTCTAAACAATATCCCACATATATTGACATAATGATTAAAGGAAATAGGAATATCAGATACACACTTTGGAAAGCGTGGAAACATACATAGAAATAAACAAACAAAGTACACATATTTGGTATTGATGGGTCCAGAGTGACCCTACCTAAAGAACTGTAATTTTAGTTAACTCTGTTAGTGAACATGGTAAAAAACCCAATGTTTTATAATCATACCGCCAAACAAAAATTAGTTCAAAATAATCTTGCCACTAAAAAAAGCCGCTATATAACTCTATTAGCGAAAAAATAACAAAAAGTATAGCTCTCAGAATAAAGTGATTTAAAAAACTTACTTTTTCTATAAAATAATTTTTATTGTGTAAAAGTGCTGAAAGATAAAAAAAATATAAATGTACTATCAATGTAATTGTACTGACCAGAAGAAAAAAGCTGCTTTAACAATTTTATCCCTGAATTTTTGTGTATTATACTTCCCAAAAATCAAAAGAGAAAGCAAAGTTGCACAAAAATGGTGCCATTATAAATGCCAACTCATCCTACAAAAAAACAAGCTGTGATAATACTCTGCCAGGTGAATTATGCAAACATTATAGCTATCAAAATATGGGGATGCGCTTTTTAGTGCCTCACAGCAGCGAAACATAAAAAACTATAGAAATCTGGTGTCTCTGTAATCTTACCGACCTGAAGAATAAAGTCATCTAATCACCTATATTGCATGAGGAACTTCATGATTACATCAAACAAATGTGTATATAATTAGCTACATATGCGGACATGCTTCAGCGCAGGCGCCACTGCCGGTGCCTGACTGCAAAGGAATTTTTTTCCTAAGCTATATGCAATATTCATTATATAAGCTAGGGAGCAGGTTACTAAGGGGTCAGTGACTTCTCAGAAGCCATATACATGAATATCTAATCAGAGCACCACATAATTATTCCCCCACAGGTCCACCCCAAAGCACAAGCATATCATTAAAGGGAACCTGTCACCCCCAAAATGGAAGTTGAGCTAAGCCCACCGGCATCAGTGGCTTATCTACAGCATTCTGAAATGCTGTAGATAAGCCCCCGATGTATCCTTAAAGATTAGAAAAAGAGGTTAAATTATACTTACCCAGGGGCAGTCCCTCTGCGGTTGGCGTCGCGGTCCGGTTCTGAGCCTCCCATCATCTTACGATCACATCCTCTTCTTGTCTTCACGCCGCAGCTTGGGTGCAGGCGTACTTTGTCTGCCCTTTGAGGGCAGAGCAAAGTACTGCAGTGTGCAGGCACCAGGAAAGGTCAGAGAGGCCCGGCGCCTGCGCACTGCAGTACTTTGCTCTGCCCTCAACAGGGCAGACAAAGTACACCTGCGCCAGAGCCGCAGCATGAAGACAAGAGGACATCATCCTATGTAGATGGGAGGCCCTGGACCGTACCGCAACACCCATTGGACCGGACCGCAGCAGGACCGCCCCTGGGTGAGTATAATATAACCTCTTTTTCTCCTCTTTCAGGATACATCGGGGGCTTATCTACAGCATTCCAGAATGCTGTAGATAAGCCCCTGATGCCAGTGGGCTTAGCTCAATTTCCATTTTGGGGGAGGTGACAGGTTTCCTTTTACTGAAAGCTGAAAATAAGGATTAACCAACCACAAGACAGATTTCATCAACCAAGGTATCATTTTAATCAGTGTAACGGCGCTGACCTGACAGTGTCTGTAGGTTACTGCACACAATCCTGCTGACTGGTTTCCTGTAGAATAACATAAGTTCCCTAATTGGATGTGTTAAAAAAAATCCTGTCCCGAGAAAATCTCATACACAAGCTTCTATAAATGAGTACAGCAATAATCCATCACCAGAAACATCAGCATTACAGAAATGCATCACTAGAACCCCCGTCAGTACAGAAATATATCACTACAACCTCCAGCAGAACAGATATAAATTCGTATAATGCACACCAGTAAAAAAACAGAGTATTAAAACCCTCAGTACAGGAATACATCACAAGAACCACCATCAGTACATCAATACTTTACTAGGATGGCAATCAGTACATGGTACATCAAATGTAATGTCAGATCTTCCCATTTTGGGAAGAGTGAAGAGTCACCATAAGCCTGAAGATCTTTCAGTGTTTCTGGATCAAGATGCTTAAAAGAAATTGTTAAACCAGGAATTGAAACTTGTGGAAGATAAGTTGCCTATTCCTGGTGCATGCTGAGAAGAGTCAAGAGTCGGCGCAAATCTTTATGGTGATTTCACAGAAATTTGTTTTGTTCAATAAGGAGAAGGAGATTACCCATATGGTGTGCTGCTACAGTATATGTTTACAGACTAGCAGGAGGAAAAGACAAACTTTACATTCCAGAAATGCAAGCTTATGACTCTGTTGGAGGAAAAAGTGCAAAGTCTTCAGGAGAGAATAGCTGTCACGATCCATTTTTGGATTTGTGGCAGATCTGGTTTCTTTAACTTAAAACTTTCTTCCTTTCAGGCAATCGGGAGTTAATGTCAGTTTCTCCCCGCTGGCCTGCTGGAGTTATTGCATTGCTGCTGGGTCAGCTGATGTGAGCATGGCCACTCCCACCATCCTTTCAAAGGTCACCGGATGCATCATCTTACTGTCGATGTTAGAGCAATCTGCAGTGAACAATCTGGAGCAAAGGAGCTCTCTGGGTGCACTGGTCCTTCAGTTAAATGCGTTTTTCTGGTGTCTTTATACTGCTGTGTGGTGCTTTGCTGCAGAAAGTTAAGTGTTATATCTTTGTTACCTCATCCATTCGGTGTCTGCTTCTTTTCTCTGTGTCTTACCTGCAGTAGGTGCCGCTAGTGCACGTCACCTGCCAATGCCCTAGCTAGGGCAGTTATAGGTGACATTTATGGATGACGTATCCTGACATTGGCAGGGGGAAGGATCTGCATAGGGTGTTAGGTGAGATCAGGGACAGGCTCAGGTCTGAGCTTCAGAGGTGACGTGCCTGATTCCCTAGTGTCAGGGCATTGCTCTCCTCTATTCCATTGGCGTTATGTTGTTTTGCCATTTGGTGACTGACCAACCATTGGGTCATATCACGCTGGGTCAGTCACTCCATGACAATAGCTACACTGAATCTCATCAAAGAAGATGAGGATTTCACTGAGAGAGCAGAAGAATCTCTTGAGAATGTTCCAAGAGAACTTTTCAGTGTTCCTACAGAAGATAATGACAGAGTAGAAAAAACTATTCAGAATGTTCAAAGAGAAGCACATTCATTGTACCTACAGAAGAAAATTGAAAACATCTGACCCAAAGAAGCAGAAGGGTGAGTAGGCAGTCAGTACCTAAACCACTACTAGGCCCTAAGGCAGGACAACTATGAAGATGTACATCAAAAAAGTGCTTTCCCCACAAAGTACATCTCAGTATGAAATCAGAAGACTCTTGAAAGGAGAAAAAAAGACGCAGTAGTGAATGTGGAAAGGAGAGTGGTGGTCGTGGGGGATTCCCTACTGAGAGGAAAAGAAGCCTCTATCTGTCGACCATACATTACTTCACAAGAAGTGTACTGTCTTCCAGGTGCCTAAATTAAAAATGTGTCTGATAGGATATCGAGACTCTTCACTGCTAAAGACCACTACCCATGTCTGTTAATACACACAAGAACAAATGACACAGCAAGAAAAAACCTGGAAACTGCATACAGTCCTCAGACAGTCTTCCCCTCACTCCTCATACTGTCCTCATCTCCTACCTAGCTCTCTATTCTGTGTTTCTATATTTCCCCCCTCGCTCCTCATACTGTGTCTGCAGTCATCCTCCACTCACCATACTGTGTGTAGACCCATGCCCCCATCTCCCTCCTTGCTCCTCATACTGTGTCCTCAAATTTGTCTTCCTTCCCCTCCCCAAATAGTGTTTGCACCCATCAATTCCTCATTCCGTTCCCCAAACTGTGTTCCCAAATCAAAATTCTTCTCCTATATCAAACTGTCTCATCAAATCTTATTTCTTCTCTTCTCAAAACTGTGTCCTGAAATCCTATTCTTCTCCCCCAATCACTGTCCTCAAATCTTATTTATTCTCCCTCCCCAAACTGTGTCCTTAAATCTTCTTTCTTCTCCCTTCCTCTACAATAAGTCTTCGGTGTCTTCAGCTCCACTGGAGCACTTATCACCATCATTGCATGCACCTTTGCAGCACCGGCTAGTGACTTCAGCAGCGTGATCATTTGACCAGATCACACTTCTGATGTCTCCCTGATCCGGGGGTCAAGGCTTCAAATGTACTCACACGATGCACAATGTCTGAGTCAGGTGTCAGTTTGACAACCACCTCAAGGAACAATCGTCTCCCACGTCGGGGGACAGCAAAATGCAGCATCCAAAGAGACACCCCAGACCACCATATAAGACGACCCAATGCTGCCCGCTGCAGATGCCCCACCTGCGCTCTCCAGATATGCCTCTGGAAACACTAACAGGAGAACTACTACCTCCCGATTCTACATGTATACATTCAAATTTGTGATATTGACCTATCCACAGCTTTTCACTGCTAAGAAGTTGGCAGGAAATACAGTGGCTTGCAGGAGTATTTACCCCCTTAATTGTTACCTTACAACCTGTTTTACATATTTTTGCAATCTGATTTGTGTGTGATGCATATTCTTAGTAAGTAAGAAAAATATATTAATATATTAAATTTATGAGATCAAATAACTAAAAATTGGCATTTGCATATGTATTCATGCACTTTGCTATGAAGCCCCTAACACAGAAGCTGCAACACCATTAAGCAAGAGGCACCACTAATCAAACAACACTATGAATACCTAGGAGATCTCCACGCAAACCAGAGACAAAGTGGCTGAGAAATACAAGTCAAGGTTGAGGAGTAAAAAAAAATTCCAATTTCTGATGATCCCCCAGAACACCATCAAATCCATTACCATCTAATGGAAAGAACATGATACAATAATAAACCTTCCAAGAGGTGGCCGCCCACCTAAACTCTCAGCCCAGGCAAGGAGGGCATTAATCAGAGAGGCAGTACAGAGACCAAAAGTAACCCTGAAGAAGCTGCAGAGTTCCCAGGAAGAGCATAGAGTACCTGTCCATATGACCACAATAAGCCTTACACTCCATACAGGTGGCCTTTATGGAAGAGTGGGCAGAAAAAAAGCCATTACCTACACATAAGAATTGCAAAGCTAGTTTTTAGTTTACCAAAAGACATGTGGGAGACTTCCCAAATGTATGAAGGAAAGTGCTGTTGTCAGATAATAAGAATTATTTTTTTTGCCCACAAAGGTAAACATTATGAATGGCACCAAGTTAACACAGCTCATCACCCCAAGAACACCATCCACACAGTGAAACAATGTGGTGGCAACATGATATTTTGGGGATTTTTTTGAGGATGCAGCAGGGACAGGGAAAATGGTCCGAGTCGAGGGGAAGATGGATGGTGAGAAATTCAGGGATGTCCTTGTGCAAAAGCTGTTTCAGTTTGTCAGTGATTTGAGACGTACGTTCATCTTTCAACAAGACAGTGGCCCAAAGAATACTGCTAAAACAACACTCGAGTGGTTTAAGGGCAAATTGGTAAATGTTTTGTAGTGGCCTTGTCAAAGCCCAGAACTTAATTCAATTGAGAATCTGTGGTCAGACTTGAAGATTGCTGCTCACCAGAGTAAACAATCTTACTTGAAGCACTTGGAGCAGTTTTACCTTGAGGAATGAGCAAAAATCCCAGTGTCAAGGTGTTTAAAACTCATAGAGACTTATCCAAAGTGACTTGCAGCTGTAATTGTCACAAAAGGGGTCTTTATAAAGTACTGACTTTATTGGGTGAATAGTTATGCACACTGAAGTTTTCATTTATTTTGCCCTATTTATTTATTTACTTCTGAAAAAAAAGAAAACTAAATGTTAAAAGTTGTAGGCATTTTCTTTACATTAATTGATTCAAACCCTGAAAAAAACTAATGAAATTCCAGGATGTGAGTTAGCAAAACAAGAAAAAATGGCTGAATACTTTTGCTTGCTTCTGAATGTTTTTCTTACTTTCTGATTAGTGATGAGCGAGTGTACTCTTTGCTCGAGTTTTCCCGAGCATGTTCGGGTGATCTCCGAGTATTTGTAACTGTCCTGAGATTTAGTTTTTGTTGACACAGCTGCATGATTTACAGCTGCTAGCCAGCCTGAGTGCATGTGGGGGTTGCCTGGTTGCTAGGGAATCCCCACATGTATTCAAGCTGTCTATCAGCTGTAAATCATGTAGCTGAGGCAAGGAAAACTAAATCTCCGAGCACTTACAAATAGGGTTGAGCGAAACAGATCGGCACTTTTCAAAAGTCGCCGACTTTTAGCAAAGTCGGGTTTCGTGAAACCCGACCCGATCCCACTCTTTTGGCCAAGAGTGGCCAAGTGCCAGAATAGGCACATCTTCCAGATGTGTCTTTTCTGGGGTTGCTGGGGGCAGATGTTTTTAGCCAGGGGGGCCAATAACCGTGGACCCTCTCCAGGCTATTAATATCTGCCCTCAGTCACTGGCTTTACTTCTCTGGCGAAGAAAATTGCGCGGGAGCCCATGCCAATTTTTTCCGCGATTTAACCCTTAAATTTAAGAGCTAGAGCACCGGAATTTTGCATATACACACTACTAACATTAGTAGTATGGAATATGCAAAAAAAATGGGGATATGACATGGTTTACTGTATGTAAACCATGTCTCATATCATGTCGGGTTTTGGCAGGAGACATGAAAAGCCGGTAATTGAATTACCGGCTTTTCTGCTATATCGCCCTGAAGGAAATATAGAAAAAAAAACCCATAGACTTTCATTGAGTTTCGAGTTTTGGCCGATCCCCGACCCCACCTTTTCAATAGGATCGGCCGATTTCACTCAACCCGACTTTTGAGAAAGTCGGGTTTTCGGGAAACCCGACTCGACCCTAAAAAACTAAAAGTCGCTCAACCCTACTTACAAATACTCGGAGATCACGCGAGCAACGAGTACACTCGCTCATCACTATTTCTGACATGTAAAGCTAGGTTGCTTCTTACAGTAAGGTTAGTCTTATAAATGTGACATATTAGTAAAAGGTGCACTGAGTATTTCTGGAATTGTCAGTTTGAAAGTTTTAAATCTTCAAAACATACATACGTATAGGAACCACAAGTTTCAAAATCTTCTTTTATCACTGTTTTTGATAAATGAGGATACCTAGCATGAATGTATAGAATTGAATCATGACTAGTGTTGAGCATTCCGATACCGCAAGTATCGGGTATCGGCCGATACTTGCGGTATCGGAATTCCGATACCAAATTCCGATACTTCCCGCGTATCGGATACCGGAATCGGAAGTTCCCAGAATTCAAACTGAACGCAGCAGCCAATGAGGAATGAATGGAAGTGTGGGCACATCCTGTTTAGCATGGTGGGCATGTAAGTACTGGCAAGGCTGTGATTGGCTGCTGAAATGATGTCACACTGCACTATAAAAAACGCTGCTGCCATTTTGCGCTCACTCTGCTGTGATTTCAGTTAGGGACAGGACGCTGTGTTCTAACTGAGGGCCAGTTGAGATAGCTAATTGCTTTATTTTGCTTTTCCAAGACTAATTTAGCAAACGCTGTGTTCACTGTTCAGTTCACCTTGCTCTTGCCTTGCAGCGCTGTTTTAACAGCGTTCTGCAAGGTCTCAGTGTGTGTGTGTGTGTGTGCAGCTCACTCTGTAGTCTGTGTGCAGCCATATACCAGGTTGTATTCAGCTCAGGGGGGGTTCACACTGCCTCACACAGTTCTATCCATTGTCCTTTTTTGCTCATAGTGCAGCCTGCTGCACATTTTTTCTAAAATTTCCTATTAGTGTCTTTCCACCCGTCTCCAGCCAAATAGTGGAAAAACACTAGATAGAATAACCTAGAGGGGAGTTTTTGGGCCTTGCAGCGCCGTTTACGGCTGTCTGCACGGTCTCCGTGTGAGCGCAGCTCGCCCTGTAGTCTGTGTGCAGCCACAGCCGGTTGTATTCAGCTCAGGGTTTTGTCACTGCCTCATACTGTAAAATAACTTGTCCTTTTTTCAAATAGTGCAGCCTGTTGAAAATTTGTTTAAAAATTTCCTATTAGTGTCTTTCCACCCGTCTTCAGCAAAATAGTGGAAAAACACTAGATAGGATAACCTAGAGGAGGGTTTTTGGGCTTTGCAGCGCTGTTTACGGCTGTCTGCATGGTCTCCGTGTGAGCGCAGCTCGCCCTGTAGTCTGTGTGCAGCGACAGCCCGTTGTATTCAGCTCAGGGTTTGTCACTGCCTCATACCGTTAAATAACTTTTCATTTTTTTCAACTAGTGCAGCCTGTTTAAAAATTATTAAAAAAATTCCTATTAGTGTCTTTCCACCCGTCTCCAGCTAAATAGTGAAAAAACACTAGATAGGATAACCTAGAGGAGGGTTTTTGGGCCTTGCAGCACCGTTTACGGCTGTCTGCCCGGTCTCTGTGTGAGCGGAGCTCGCCCTGTAGTCTGTGTGCAGCCACAGCCCCTTGTATTCAGCTTAGGGTTTGTCACTGCCTCATACCATTAAAAAACTTTTCCTTTTTTTCAACTAGTGCAGCCTGTTTAAAAATGATTTAAAAAATTCCTATTAGTGTCTTTCCACCCGTCTCCAGCTAAATAGTGGAAAAACACTAGATAGGATAACCTAGAGGAGGGTTTTTGGGCCTTGCAGCGCCGTTTACGGCTGTCTGCACGGTCTCCGTGTGAGCGCAGCTCGCCCTGTAGTCTGTGTGCAGCGACAGCCCGTTGTATTCAGCTCAGGGTTTGTCACTGCCTCATACCGTTAAATAACTTTTCCTTTTTTTTCAACTAGTGCAGCCTGTTGAACATTTTGTAAACAATTTCCTATTAGTGTCTTTCCACCTGTCTCCAGCAAAATAGTGGAAAAACACTAGATAGGATAACCTAGAGGAGGGTTTTTAGGCCTTGCAGCGCCGTTTACGGCTGTCTGCACGGTCTCCGCGTCAGTTAAACTCGCTCTGTAGCCCGATCTGCCCCCCCCCCAAAAAAAGTAAAGTTCACCAAACACCACTTAACACTTGTGTAGGCCACATTTTATCAATAATAAAGTCTAGTCCACACTTTACAACATTAGTGTTTCTTACACCTGTTAGGAGGAGCATTTCAGGAATAAGCACACTAAGGCCTTAGTACTTTTCTGCTAATCTTTATCTGTCAACCAAGATGAAGAGGGCAGGGAGTAAGGGTCGTGGGCGTGGGCGTCGAGCAGGGAGAGGAGCAGGGAGAGGACGTGGTGATTCTGTGCCTGCTGCGGGCACCGGTGACTCACCATCACCCAGTTTCAGCAGGGAACAGTCCTTCATGCGCAGCTTTGTCGGAGAGCGCCGTGCACCGCTGCTGCGTGAAGATCAAATTGAAGCCGTTGTCGGATGGATGGCAGCTAACGCATTGACTTCAATTAGTGCCACATCCTCTCAGGCACAGACCACTGGAGAGCAGCCATCTGTCTCTTCACCACCTGCCAAATTGGCCAGGCAGTCAGAGAGCCCAGGACAGGAGCCGTCTCTACTTCTGTTCTCTGAATCTCTTGGCTTGGAAACAGGGGGCCAGCCAAGCAGTATTGGAGAAATGGAAGAAGAGGCAGTGTGCAGTGATGCCCAACAGCTTTGTCTCTCTGACTCTGAAGAGGCGGGTGGGTCAGTGCCTGCGGTGACCACAGCGCAGTACGCATCTGATGATGAAACTCAGGTGCCGCTTTCTGGTGCGTACTGTGCTGCCGAGACTACCCAGGAGGAGCAGTTGGTGGCAGAGGGTAGTGGAGATGATGAGGTCCTTGACCCATCGTGGCGTGAGGAACAGGAAGGTGGTGGGAGCAGCTCAGAGGAAGAGATTCCCCTAACGGGCCAAAGAGGGAGAGGGAGGGGGAAGACTGCGGAGCCTGTAGCCTCCACTTTGGCACCAGTTAGGAGCCTGTCTCTTTCAAAAGCCAAAAAGGGCGCTCCCAAGACTTGCAGTGCCTGGTCCTTTTTTGACACAGTTGCAGATGACATTTGTTTTGTCAAATGCAAGCTGTGTCATCAGAAAGTCAAAAGAGGTAAAAGTGTCAGCAACCTCAATACCACAAATATGTGGAAACATGTGCGGACCAGGCACGCGGTGGAGTTCCAAAAACACACTGAAGACCTAGGCCAACCAACAGCTACAGCTACCACCTCTTCAGCTTGTGTTGCTTCTTCCTCCAGCTCACGCACAGCTGGTTCGGCTTCTTCCTTGGATCGCCATGGAAGAACCTCTGGCACTGTTGTCCAGAGACCTAGTGTAATTCCACCCACAGCACCACGTTCCCAGTCATCCTCACACTCCCAGCCTAGTCTACAGCCTTCGGTAGTACAGGCATGGGAGAAAAGGCGGGCATTCTCGGCAAACCACCCCCGAGCACAGGCTCTGAATGCAGGCATTGCCAAACTTCTGTCCCTGGAAATGCTCTCATTCAGGCTGGTGGAGACTGACAGCTTCCGTGACTTGATGGCATTGGCAGTCCCACAGTACAAGGTGCCCAGCTGCTTTTACTTCAGCAGGCAAGCTGTCCCTGCCCTGCACAAGCATGTGGAGGGACAAATCAAACATGCGCTACTGAACGCCGTCAGTAGCAAGGTCCACCTCACCACCGATGCGTGGACCAGTCAACATGGACAGGGGCGATACCTTTCCGTCCCTGCCCATTGGGTTAATGTTGTTGAGCCGGGTACAGACCGTGCGAGTGGCGCAGGACATGTCCTGCCCACTCCAAGGATTGCAGGAATCCAGTCTGTTTGCATTGACTCCTCCTCTTACACCAGTTCCTCAGATTCCTCGCTGCAGGATCCGTCACAGTCCACCTCCACATGGACCCGTGAACGTTTACCTGTTACGACTGACATGAGCACAGCCGTGGCCAAACGTCAGCAGGCCGTCTTGAAAGTAGTTTCTTTGGGGAATCGAAGCCTCACAGCGCAGGAGCTCTGGAATGCCCTAAAGCAGGAGAGCGATGTGTGGTTTGTGCCAGCGAATCTCCAGCCAGGCATGGTAGTGTGTGACAATGGCCAAAATCTGGTGGCAGCTTTAGGCCTTGGCAACCTCACTCACATCCCATGTCTGGCACATGTGCTCAATTTGGTTGTGCAGAGTTTTCTGAGGGACTATCCGGATCTTGATGCACTTCTGCACAAGGCCCGCCTAGAGTGTGCTCACTTGCGGCGTTCCAGCTTGGCAAGATCCCGCATTGCTGCTCTGCAGCGTCGGTTTTGCCTTCTTGAACATCGCATCATATGTGACCTACCTACCAGGTGGAATTCCACGTTACATATGTTGGAGCGGTTGTGTGAGCAGCAGCAAGCAGTAATGGAGTACTAGCTGCATCAGGCGCAAAAAAGTCGCAGTCAGCGCCGCTCAGACTTCACAACCACAGAGTGGGCCACTATGAAGGACGTCTGCCAGGTTTTGCGTCCTTTTGATTATTCCACGCGGATGGCAAGTGCAGATGATGCACTAGTCAGCATGACTGTCCCCCTTATCTGCTTGCTTCAAGAAACCCTGCAAGGGATAAGGGATGATGTGGAAGAGGTGGAGGATGAGGAGTCACCTTTTCCATCAGGTTCTGGACAGTCAGCGCCACGTGGTTCCTCACAAAGGGGTCGGCAGGGGACCCTTTGTGAGGAGGATGAGGAGGAGTCAATGGACAAGGAAGAGCTACGTCCAGAGGAGGGAGTTCCACCATTGTCCAGTGGTCAGTGTGTACAGCGAGGGTGGGGTGATGAAGAGCGGGCAGAGATCATGTCTCAAGCAGGGGACAGCGTTTCTGGGCCAGTTGGCAGTCTGCAGCACATGGTTGAGTTCATGTTGCAGTGCCTGAGAGACGACCGCCGAATCGACCACATTCTCAACGTGCCTGATTATTGGGTGTACGCTCTCCTCGATCCTCGCTACCGTGACAATGTCCAAAACCTCATCCCGGTGTTGACACGGGAGCGTAAAATGCGGGAGTACCACGACACACTGGTGAATTCCATCATCTTCTCCAGTCCAACTGAGAGGAGTGCTGCTAGTGCCTTATAAAGCAGCTCAGTGCGTCGAGGCAGTGGAGGAGGAGGCTCTGCACAAAGAGGGAGCAGAAGCAGTGCCTCTGCCCAAGGCAAGCCAAGTATGGCACAACTGTGGAAAACTTTTGTGTGCCCGCCCCAAATGTCTACACCATCACCGGCGGCTCCAGTAAGCAGGAGGCAACGGTTCCGTCAGATGGTGACAGACTACATGGCTTGCCCTCTTAGTGTACTCCCAGACGGCTCTTCCCCGTTCAAGTTTTGGGTCTCTAAGCTGGATACATGGCCAGAGCTAAGCCAGTATGCATTGGAGGTGCTGGCTTGCCCTGCGGCTAGTGTCTTATCGGAACGTGTCTTTAGTGCCGCAGGTGGTGTACTAACAGACCGTCGCATGCGACTATCCTCCGATAACGTTGACCGGCTTACTTTCCTGAAAATGAACCAGGCCTGATTAAGTAATTGGGTGTCATCCAGGTCTCCTGATGTGTTCATCTTTCTACCACCTGAACTGCTATTCCTGGGCTCCAACACCACCAGTTGCGGCTCAGAAGTGCAGGCTGCACAGTCTAAACATACGACCCAGTGTTATTGGGTTTCAGTAACGTCAGCTGATCCCCAGCTGTGTAGCCGGCAATGTGTCCTGCGACCGCCACGCTGGCACAACAACCTAAATGTAAGGGAACCTGTCCCCCCCCCCCTCGGCATTTGTTACTGAAAGAGCCATCTTGTGCAGCAGTAATGTTGCACAAGGAAAAGGTAGCTCTTTTATTTTAGCTCCTTGCACACGCAGAACTTAACACTTATAAAATGTGTTCACTGATACCGTTATACCGTCCCGGAGCTGGGACTTTCCTTCATAATGTGACGCAGCACAGCCGTCATTCCTACCCCCTTGGTGCCATGCGCTGCCTCCTCAGCGTTGTTTTAAGCTGTCACGGAGCCTGCGCTGTTCTGTTATCCCTTGACAATGGCCAGTTTGCGCTGCCTGTCTTCTGACATAATTTGGTGTCAGGATGGCTGCGCCTGTGCGCCCGCGCTGCCCGAGAACCCGCCTCGCAGTGTCTTTTGATTGAATCACACTGCGAGCCTGGGATCCATGGGCATGCGCAGTGCATATCTTCACCTCGGGCTCTCGCCCATCTCCCTCCACCTTCTTTAGACTGTGCGCTGTCAGCTGATCCCTAATAGCATGCCACGGCCGTGACGCCGCACAGTCTGAAGAAGAGGGAAGGAGGGGAGTGAGAGTCGAGGATATGCACTGTGCATGTCCATGGATCCAAGGCCCGCAGTGGGATTACAATAGACGACACTGCGAGGTGAGATCTGGAGCAGCGTGGACGTACAGGCACTGACAGCCTGACACCAAATTATGTCAGAAGACAGGCAGCGCTAATTGGGCATGGCCAAGGGATAACAGAACAGCGCAGGCTCCGTGACAGCTTAAAACAACGCTGAGGAGGCAGCGCACGGCACCAAGGGGATAGGAATGACAGCTGTGCTGCGTCCCATTACGAAGGAAATTCCCACCTCTGGGACGGTTTTACAGTATAAGGGGACACATTTTTAGTGTTTACTTCTGTGTTTGCAAGGAGCATAATTAAAAGAGCAACCTTTTCCTTTTGCATCCTTAGTGCTGCACAAGATGGCTCTTTCAGCTACAAACGTCTTGGGGGGGGGGTTAAAGGTTCCCTTTCAACTTGCTCCAAACAGGCTTCGGGCTACACTCTGTTCCTCAGCTCCTCCTGCTGTCCCTGGGCTCTAACACCGCTAGTTTTTGCCCGAAAGTGCTAGCTGCACAGTCAACAGTCGCTCCTCTGTTATTGGGGTTCAGTAACGTCAGCTGATCCCCAGCTGTGTGTGCGGCAATACCTCCAATCTACTCCTCCTGCTGTCCCTGGGCTCTAACACCACCAGTTGGTGCCTGGAAGTGCTGTCTGCACAGTCAACAGTCGCTCCTTTGTTATTGGGGTTCAGTAACGTCAGCTGATCCCCAGCTGTGTGTGCGGCAATACCTCCAATCTGCTCCTCCTGCTGTCCCTGGGCTCTAACACTGCCAGTTGGTGCCTGGAAGTGCTGTCTGCACAGTCAACAGTCGCTCCTCTGTTATTGGGGTTCAGTAACGTCAGCTGATCCCCAGCTGTGTGTGCGGCAATACCTCCAATCTGCTCCTCCTGCTGTCCCTGGGCTCTAACACCGCCAGTTGGTGCCTGGAAGTGCTGTCTGCACAGTCAACAGTCGCTCCTCTGTTATTGGGGTTCAGTAACGTCAGCTGATCCCCAGCTGTGTATCCGGCAACGTGTCATGCGACCGCCACGCTGGCACAACTAAAATGTAAGGGGACCTGTCCCCCCCCCTAGGCGTTTGTTACTGAAAGAGCCACCTTGTGCAGCACTAATACTGCACAAGGAAAAGGTCGCTCTTGAAATTATGCTCCTTGCAAACGCTGAACTACACACTCATGTTATGTGTCCCCTCACACCGTCCAACCGTCCCGGAGGTGGGACTTTCCTTTGTAATGTGACGCTGCACAGCCGTCATTGCTACCCCCTTGGCACCGTGCGCTGCCTCCTTAGCGTTGTTTGATTCCGTCATGGACCCTGCGCTGTTATGTTATCCCTTGGCCATGCACAGTTTGCGCTGCCCGTCCTCTGACATCATTTGTTGTCGTCCTGGCTGCGCCTGTGCGTCCAAGCTGCCCGAAATCCCACCTCGCAGTGTCGTCTAATGTGATCCCACAGTGGGCCTGGTATCCATGGCCATGCGCAGTGCATATACTAGCCTCTCACTCCCCTTCTTCACGCTTCTTCAGACTAGGCGGCGTCAGCTGATCCCTAATAGCATGCCACGGCCGTGACGCCGCACAGTCTGAAGAAGCAGGAAGGAGGTGAGTGAGAGGCGATGATATGCACTGCGCATGCCCATGGATCCCTGGGCCGCAGTGGGATTACATTAGATGACACTGCGAGGTTGGATCTCGGGCAGCTTGGACGCACAGGCACTGCCAGCCTGACACCTAAATGATGTCAGAAGACGGGCACCGCTAACTGTGCATGGCCAAGGGATAACATTACAGCGCGGGCTCCGTGACAGAACCAAACAACGTTGAGGAGGTGGAGCACGGCACCAAGGGGGTTGGAATGACGGCTGTGCTGTGTCACATTACAAAGGAAAGTCCCACTTCCGGGACGGTTTGATGGTGTGAGGGGACACATTATATGAGTGTGTACTTCAGCGTTTGCAAGGAACATAATTTTAGGAGCCACCATTTTCCATGTGCAGTATTACTGCTGTACAAGATGGCTCTTTCAGCAACAAATGCCTGGGGGGGGTTAAAGGTTCCCTTTCAACTTGCTCCACTGCAGGCTTCGGCCTACACTCTGCTCCTCTTTGATTCCCTGGGTTTCAACACTGTCAGTTGCCACCTGGAAGTGTTGTCTACACAGAAAAAACACTAGCTGATGTGTCAGTGGGGTTAAGCACCGCCAGCTGTTCCCCTGCTGTGTAGTCGGCAACGTGTCCGGCACAAGCCACGCTGGCACAACAGACCAAAAGCTGCCACCAGTGCAGGCTTCGGCCTACATTCTGCTCCTCTCCTCCTCCTGCTGACCCTGGGCTCAAACACCGCTAGTTTTTGCCCGGAAGTGCTAGCTGCACAGAGAAAAACACCAGCCAATGTGTTAGTGGGGTTCAGCACCGCTAGCTGTTCCCCTGCTGTGTAGCCGGCAACGTGACCTGCAAACGCCACGCAGGCACATGAACTGAAATTAAAGGGACCCTGCCACCCACCCCAAGGTGTTTCTATGTATAACAGCTACCTTGTACAGCAGTAATGCTGCATTTGTACAAGGTGGCTGACTTTTTCTCCTTGCCAACGTGGAACTCAACACGTTCAAAATGTGTCTCATTGAGACCATTCCACTGTCCCTGAGGTGTGACTTTCCTTTTTAATGACACGCACCCCCCCCCTTGGTAGCGCTGCCCGTCTTCTGACATCATTGGTTGGCTGCCTGTGCCTGTGCGTCCTCCCTGCCCGACACAACCCCCCTCGTTGTCTCATATATTTTGGCTGCGAGGGTGTGATTGATGGGCATGTGCAGTGCTTATGTTCGCCTGTCTTAACTCATCTCTTTCCGCCTTCTTCAGACTGTGCGGCCTCATGGCCGTGGTAGGCGATAAGGGATCAGCTGAGGCCGCCCAGTCTGAAGCAGGTGTAAGGACATGTGTGAGCGGCAAACATATTTACTGCACAAGGCCACGAATCCCTGCCACGCAGTGTGATTTTTTGAAAACACACTGCGGGTCTGGGATTCATGGCCATTGCTAACCTCACCGGCCAACATGAAATGAGGTGAGAAGACAGGCAGCGCTCACAGCGCATGGCCAAGGGATCACAATAGCGCAGACTCCTGTACAGCAAATAACAACGCTCAGGAATCTGCGCCCAGCACCTAGGTGTAAATTTTGACACCTTTGCTGCGTCTCCTTAAAAAGACAAGTCACGCCTCCACTACTGTTTGACAGTATAATGGGCTAAATAGTGTACGTGTTTTATTCAGCGTGTGCAAGGAGCAAAATTAATAGAGCAACCTTTTACTTGTGCAGCATTAATGCTGCACAAGGTGTGGCTCTTGTACCTTGCAACACCTGAGGGGGGGTTAAAGGTAACTTTTGAAATTGGTTCAACTAGGCTTCGGCCTACACTCTGCTCCTCTCTTCCTCCTGCTGACCCTGGGCTCTAACACCACTAGTTTTTGCCCGGAAGTGCTAGCTGCACAGAGAAAAACACCAGCCAATGTGTTAGTTGGGTTCTGCAACGCCAGCTGTTCCCCTGCTGTGTAGCCGGCATCGTGTCCAGCACAAGCCACGCTGGCACAACAGACCAAAAGCTGCCACCAGTGCAGGCTTCGGCCTACACTCTGCTCCTCTCCTCCTCCTGCTGCCCCTGGGCTATAACACCGCCAGTTGTAGCCTGGAAGTGCTAGCTGCACAGAGAAAAACACCAGCCAATGTGTTAGTGGGGTTCAGCACCGCCAGCTGTTCCCCTGCTGTGTAGCCGGCATCGTGTCCAGCAAAAGCCACGCTGGCATAACAGACCAAAAGCTGCCACCAGTGCAGGCCTCGGCCTACACTTTGCTCCTCTCCTCCTCCTGCTGACCCTGGGCTCTAACACCGCCAGTTTTTGCCCGGATGTGCTAGCTGCACAGAGAAAAAACACCAGTCAATGTGTCAGTGGGGTTCAGCACCGCCAGCTGTTCCCCTGCTGTGTAGCTGGCAACGTGTCCTGCAAACGCCATGCAGGCACCTGAACTGAAATTAAAGGGAACCAGCCCCCACCCCCCCAGGTGTTTCTATGTATAACAGCCACCTTGTACAGCAGTACTGCTGTATTTGTACAAGGTGGCTGACTTTTTCTCCTTGCCCACGTTGAATTAAACACGTACTAAATGTGTCTCATTGAGACCATTCCACTGTCCCTGAGGTGTGACTTTCCTTTCTAATGATACGCAGCACCACCCTTGGTAGCGCTGCCCGTCTTTTGACATCATTGGTTAGCTGGCTGCGCCTGTGCGTCTGCCCTGCTCGAAACAACGCCCCTCGGTGTCTTATTTTTTTGGACAGCGAGGGTGTGATTGATGGGCATGTGCAGTGCATATGTTTGCCTGTGTTCACTCATCTCCTTCCGCCTTCTTCAGACTGGGTGACCTCATGGCCGCGGCATGCGATAAGGGATCAGATGAGGCCGCCCAGTCTGAAGCAGGTGTAAGGACATGTGTGAGCGGCAAACATATTTACTGCACAAGGCCACGAATCCCAGCCACGCAGTGTGAATTTTTGAAAACACACTGTGGGTCTGGGATTCATGTCCATCGCTAACCGCAACGGCCGACATGAAATGAGGTCAGAAGACAGGAAGCGCTCACAGCGCATGGCCAAGGGATAACAAAAGCGCAGACTCCTGTACAGCAAATAACAACGCTCAGGAAGCTGCGCCCATGCACCAAGGTGTTATTTTGGACACCTGTGCTGCTTTTCTTTAAAAAGACAAGTCACGCCTCCAATACTGTTTGACAGTATAATGGGCTAAATAGTGTACGTGTTTTATTCAGCGTGTGCAAGGAGCAAAATTAATAGAGCAACCTTTTACTTGTGCAGCATTAATGATGCACAAGGTGTGGCTCTTGTACCTTGCAACACCTGAGGGGGGGTTAAAGGTTACATTTGAAATTGGTTCAACTAGGCTTCGGCCTACACTCTGCTCCTCTCCTCCTCCTGCTGACCCTGGGCTCTAACACCGCTAGTTTTTGCCCGGAAGTGCTAGCTGCACAGAGAAAAACACCAGCCAATGTGTTAGTGGGGTTCAGCACCGCCAGCTGTTCCCCTGCTGTGTAGCCGGCATCGTGTCCAGCACAAGCCACGCTGGCATAACTGACCAAAAGCTGCCACCAGTGCAGGCTTCGGCCTACACTCTGCTCCTCTCCTCCTCCTGCTAACCCTGGGCTCAAACACCGCCAGTTTTTGCCCGGACATGCTAGCTGCACAGAGAAGAACACCAGCCAATGTGTTAGTGGGGTTCAGCACCGCCAGCTGTTCCCCTGCTGTGTAGCCGGCAACGTGACCTGCAAACGCCACGCAGGCACATGAACTGAAATTGAAGGGAGCCTGCCCCCCACCCCCAGGTGTTTCTATGTATAACAGCCACCTTGTACAGCAGTAATGCTGCATTTGTACAAGGTGGCTGACTTTTTTTCCTTGCCCACGTGGAACTCAACACGTACAAAATGTGTCTCATTGAGACCATTCCACTGTCCCTGAGGTGTGACTTTCCTTTCTAATGATACGCAGCACCACCCTTGGTAGCGCTTCCCGTCTTCTGACATCAGTGGTTGGCTGGCTGCGCCTGTGCGTCCGCCCTGCCTGAAACAATGGTCCTCGTTGTCTTACTTATTTTGACTGCGAGGGTGTGATTGATGGGCACGAGCAGTGCATATCTTCGCCTGTCTTTACTCATCTCCTTCCGCCTTCTTCAGACTGTGCGGCCTCATGGCCGCAGCATGCGAGAAGGGATCAGCTGAGGCCGCCCAGTCTGATGCAGGTGTAAGGACATGAGTGACAGGCGAAAAAATTTACTGCGCAAGGTCACGAATCCCAGCCCCGTAGTGTGACTTAAAGAAAAAACACTGCGGGTCTGGGTTTCATGGCCATTGCTAACCGCACCGGCCAACATGAAATGAGGTCAGAAGACAGGAAGCTCTCACAGCGCATGGCCAAGGGATAACAAGAGCGCAGACTCCTGTACAGCAAATAACAACGCTCAGGAAGCTGCGCCCATGCACCAAGGTGTTATTTTGGACACCTGTACTGCGTCTCCTTAAAAAGACAAGTCACGCCTCCACTACTGTTTGACAGTATAATGGGCTAAATAGTGTACGTGTTTTATTCAGCGTGTGCAAGGAGCAAAATTAATAGAGCAACCTTTTACTTGTGCAGCATTAATGCTGCACAAGGTGTGGCTCTTGTACCTTGCAACACCTGAGGGGTGGTTAAAGGTTACCTTTGAAATTGGTTCAACTAGGCTTCGGCCTACACTCTGCTCCTCTCCTCCTCCTGCTGACCCTGGGCTCTAACACCGCTAGTTTTTGCCCGGAAGTGCTAGCTGCACAGAGAAAAACACCAGCCAATGTGTTAGTGGGGTTCAGCACCGCCAGCTGTTCCCCTGCTGTGTAGTCGGCAACGTAACCTGCAAACGCCACGCAGGCACATGAACTAAAATTGAAGGAAGCCTGCCCCCCACCCCCAGGTGTTTCTATGTATAACAGCCACCTTGTACAGCAGTACTGCTGCATTTGTACAAGGTGGCTGACTTTTTCTACTTGCCCACGTGGAACTCAACACGTACAAAATGTGTCTCATTGAGACCATTCCACTGTCCCTGAGGTGTGACTTTCCTTTCTAATGATACGCAGCACCCCCCTTGGTAGCGCTTCCCGTCTTTTGACATCATTGGTTAGCTGGCTGCGCCTGTGCGTCCGCCCTGCTCGAAACAACGCCACTCGGTTTCTTATTTATTTTGACTGCGAGGGTGTGATTGATGGGCACGAGCAGTGCATATCTTCGCCTGTCTTTACTCATCTCCTTCCGCCTTCTTCAGACTGTGCAGCCTCATGGCCGCGGCATGCGAGAAGGGATCAGCAGAGGCCGCCCAGTCTGAAGCAGGTGTAAGGACGTGTGTGAGCGGCGAAAATATTTAGTGCTCAAGGCCACGAATCACAGCACCGCAGTGTGACTTTATGAAACGGCACTGTGGGTCTGGGATTTGTGGCCATCGTTAACCGCACCGGCCAACATGAAATGAGGTCATAAGACGGGCAGCGCTAACAGGGCATTGGCAAGGGATAACACAAGAGTGCAGACTCCTGTACAGCAAATAACAATGCTCAGGAAGCTGTGCCAAGCACCAAGGCGTTATTTGGGACACCTGTGCTGCGTCTCCTTAAAAAGACAAGTCACGCCTCCACTACAGTTTGACTGTAGAATGGGCTAAATTGTGTACGTCTTTCATTCAGCGTGTGCAAGTAGACAAATTAATAGAGCAACCTTTGACTTTTGCAGCATTAATACTGCACAAGGTGTGTCTCTTGTACTTTGTAACACCTGAGGGGGGTTAAAGGTTTCCTTTGAAATTGGTTCAACTAGGCTTCGGCCTACACTCTGCTCCTCTCCTCCTCCTGCTGCCCCTGGGCTCTAACACCGCTAGTTTTTGCCCGGAAGTGCTAGCTGCACAGAGAAAAACACCCGCCATTGTGTCAGTGGGGTTCAGCAACGCCAGCTGTTCCCCCACTGTGTAGCCGGCAAAGTGTCCTGCAAACGCAACGCAGACACAAAGCTGCCTCCAGTGCAGGCTTCGGCCTACACTCTGCTCCCCCTGCTTACCCTTTGCTCCAACACCGCTAGTTGGGGCTCTAGGAAGACAATCTTTAATAGGCAACGCATCCGGGTTCCAGCACCGCCAGCTGGTTCTCGCCAGTGTTTTTGTCACTGGTACTCCCTCGTGCCCAGCCTGGTTCCAGCACCGTCAGCTGTTTCCGGGTACTGTCAAACTCACTGAGACACCTATGCGTTGCCCCGTCGTGTTGTGGTCGAGTTAGCCAACTCCAGGGTGCCTCCAGTTTAGGAGCTTCCTATGTGGGCTGCATGAATTGGTAGTCAAGGCTGGTTCTGTAGTGCCAGTAGGCCAAGTTCCCCCTGTAGGACTGTTGGGGTTCGGTAACTGCGGCTGCCTCGCGGCCTAGCTGTTCTCTCCTCTCCTGTGGACCTTCGGGTCCACCACCTGGTTCCAGCACCGTCAGCTGGTTCCGGGCCGAGCCTTTGGCTTAGGTGCCTCCTCCTGGGTATCCGAGTTCCGCCAACGTCAGGCGGTCCTTGGTAGTGCTTTTAAGCGCGGGCACCTACAGCTTAGTAACCGTGTTCCAGCACCGTCAGCTGGTCCTTGGTGCCATTGGCTCTTGCACACTGGGGCAACGCATCCGGGTTCCAGCACCGCCAGCTGGTTCCCGGCAGTGTTTTTGTCACGGGTACTCCCTCGTGCCCAGCCTGGTTCCAGCACCGTCAGCTGTTTCCGGGTACTGTCAAACTCACTGAGACACCTATGTGTTGCCCCGTCGTGTTGCGGTCGAGTTAGCCAACTCCAGGGTGCCTCCAGTTTAGGAGCTTCCTATGTGGGCTGCATGAATTGGTAGTCAAGGCTGGTTCTGTAGTGCCAGTAGGCCAAGCTCCCCCTGTAGGACTGTTGGGGTTCGGTAACTGCGGCTGCCTCGCGGCCTAGCTGTTCTCTCCTCTCCTGTGGACCTTCGGGTCCACCACCTGGTTCCAGCACCGTCAGCTGGTTCCGGGCCGAGCCTTTGGCGTAGGTGCCTCCTCCTGGGTATCCGAGTTCCGCCAACGTCAGGCGGTCCTTGGTAGTGCTTTTAAGCGCGGGCACCTACAGCTTAGTAACCGGGTTCCAGCACCGTCAGCTGGTCCTCGGTCGTGCCATTGGCTCTTGCACACTGGGGCGACGCATCCGGGTTCCAGCACCACCAGCTGGTTCTCGGCAGTGTTTTTGTCACGGGTACTCCCTCGTGCCCAGCCTGGTTCCAGCACCGTCAGCTGTTTCCGGGTACTGTCAAACTCACTGAGACACCTATGTGTTGCCCCGTCGTGTTGCGGTCGAGTTAGCCAACTCCAGGGTGCCTCCAGTTTAGGAGCTTCCTATGTGGGCTGCATGAATTGGTAGTCAAGGCTGGTTCTGTAGTTCCAGTAGGCCAAGCTCCCCCTGTAGGACTGTTGGGGTTCGGTAACTGCGGCTGCCTCGCGGCCTAGCTGTTCTCTCCTCTCCTGTGGACCTTCGGGTCCACCACCTGGTTCCAGCACCGTCAGCTGGTTCCGGGCCGAGCCTTTGGCTTAGGTGCCTCCTCCTGGGTATCCGAGTTCCGTCAACGTCAGGCGGTCCTTGGTAGTGCTTTTAAGCGCGGGCAGCTACAGCTTAGTAACCGGGTTCCAGCACCGTCAGCTGGTCCTCGGTCGTGCCATTGGCTCTTGCACACTGGGGCGACGCATCCGGGTTTCAGCACCACCAGCTGGTTCTCGGCAGTGTTTTTGTCACGGGTACTCCCTCGTGCCCAGCCTGGTTCCAGCACCGTCAGCTGTTTCCGGGTACTGTCAAACTCACTGAGACACCTATGCGTTGCCCTGTCGTGTTGCGGTCGAGTTAGCCAACTCCAGGGTGCCTCCAGTTTAGGAGCTTCCTATGTGGGCTGCATGAATTGGTAGTCAAGGCTGGTTCTGTAGTGCCAGTAGGCCAAGCTCCCCCTGTAGGACTGTTGGGGTTCGGTAACTGCGGCTGCCTCCCGGCCTAGCTGTTCTCTCCTCTCCTGTGGACCTTCGGGTCCACCACCTGGTTCCAGCACCGTCAGCTGGTTCCGGGCCGAGCCTTTGGCTTAGGTGCCTCCTCCTGGGTATCCGAGTTCCGCCAACGTCAGGCGGTCCTTGGTAGTGCTTTTAAGCGCAGGCACCTGTTATGAAAGGCAATTCAGTACTACAATGGACATAGCGGTCAGAGCACATACAGTGATCTGACAATAACCCAAAATCATAGAACGAGCTCTGAGACATGGGAACTCTGCAGACCGCAATCCCTAATCCTCTCCAAACAACACTAGAGGCAGCCGTGGGTTGCGCCTAACTCTGCCTATGCAACTCGGCACAGCCTGAGAAACTAACTAGCCTGAAGATAGAAAATAAGCCTACCTTGCCTCAGAGAAATACCCCAAAGGAAAAGGCAGCCCCCCACATATAATGACTGTGAGTTAAGATGAAAAGACAAACGTAGAGATGAAATAGATTCAGCAAAGTGAGGCCCGACTTTCTTAACAGATCGAGGATAGAAAAGGTAACTTTGCGGTCTACACAAAACCCTAAAGAAAACTACGCAAAGGGGGCAAAAAGACCCTCCGTACCGAACTAACGGCACGGAGGTACACCCTTTGCGTCCCAGAGCTTCCAGCAACAAATAAGACAAGCTGGACAGAAAAAATAGCAAACAAATAGCAAAGAAGAACTTAGCTATGCAGAGAAGCAGGCCACAGGAATGATCCAGGGAAAAGCAAGTCCAACACTGGAACATTGACAGGAAGCCAGGATCAAAGCATTAGGTGGACTTAAGTAGAGAAGCACCTAACGACCTCACCAGATCACCTGAGGGAGGAAACTCAGAAGCCGCAGTACCACTTCCCTCCACCAACAGAAGCTCACAGAGAGAATCAGCCGAAGTACCACTTGTGACCACAGGAGGGAGCTCTGCCACAGAATTCACAACAGGCACCTACAGCTTAGTAACCGTGCTCCAGCACCGTCAGCTGGTCCTCGGTCGTGCCATTGGCTCTTGCACACTGGGGCAATGCCTCCGGGTTCCAGCACCGCCAGCTGGATCTAGGCAGTGTTTTTGTCACGGGTACTCCCTCGTGCCCAGCCTGGTTCCAGCACAGTCAGCTGTTTCCGGGTACTGTCAAACTCACTGAGACACCTATGTGTTGCCCCGTCGTGTTCCGGTCGAGTTAGCCAACTCCAGGGTGCCTCCAGTTTAGGAGCTTCCTATGTGGGCTGCATAAATTGGTAGTCAAGGCTGGTTCTGTAGTGCCAGTAGGCCAAGCTCCCCCTGTAGGACTGTTGGGGTTCGGTAACTGCGGCTGCCTCGCGGCCTAGCTGTTCTCTCCTCTCCTGTGGACCTTCGGGTCCACCACCTGGTTCCAGCACCGTCAGCTGGTTCTCGGCAGTGTCTTTTGCTCTTGTACCTTCTGCTCCCCATCCTGGTTCCAGTACCGTCAGCTGGTTCCAGGCAGAGCCTTTGGCTTAGGTACCTCCTTCTGGGTATCCAAGTTCCACCAACGTCAGGTGGTCCTTGGTAGTGCTCTCAGGCACGAGTACCTCCTGCTTAGTAACCGGGTTCCAGTAACGTCAGCTGGTCCTCGGTAGTTCCATTGGCTCTTGGACCTTCGGCTACCCATCCGGGTTCCAGTACCGTCAGCTGGTTCTCGGCAGTGTCTTTTGCTCTTGTACCTTCTGCTCCCCATCCTGGTTTCAGTAACGTCAGCTGGTTCCGGGCAGAGCCTTTGGCTTAGGTGCCTCCTTCTGGGTATCCGAGTTCCGCCAACGTCAGGCGGTCCTTGGTAGTGCTTTTTAGCACGGGTACCTCCTGCTTAGTAACCGGGTTCCAGTAACGTCAGCTGGTCCTCGGTAGTTCCATAGGCTCTTGAACCTTCGGGTAGCCATCCGAGTTCCAGTTCCATCAGCTGGTTCTTGGCATTTTCTCAGCCTTCTTGTACCTTCTGCTACATTTCCAAGTTGAAGACCCTAAAGTCGACGACCCGGAAGACCACCCCGATGATGACGACGACGACGGCGTAGACTACGACCCTGGAGACGACGACCCTGGAGATGACGACATTGAAGACCGAGAAGCAGAAGAACAAGAGGCTGCAGAACAAAGAGCAGAAGAACATTAAGCATAACACTTAATATCAGAGCAAAAGATATTATCTAAATTATATGCAGAAGAAGACTAAGCAGTTTATGGGGGTGAGTTCTTTCCTCCTCGTGGTGCCCCTGGATAAAGCCTGATGCTGCAGGCCAAACTGAACGCGGACAAATGTAACATTTGTGACTGGCAGAACGGAAGGTGTAATCTTCAAACTTTTATAGATAACAACTACGGGAATGCCTGTCACAAATGAGAATATGATGAAGAAGTAGAATAGGAAGAATAATAATAGTTGAATAAAATGAATATGTAGAATAGGAAGAATAATAATAGTTGAATAAAATGAATATGAAGAATGTAATTAAAAAAAAATAGGTAGAAGATGAAGAAGAAGATGAATAAGGTGAAGAAGAAGTTGATGTCAAAGATGCTGATGATGATGAAGATGAAAGTGTGGGAAAAGTAAAAAAAAAAGAAGGGGAAGGGCGTGGAATAGTGAAACATCAATATCTGACAAAATAAAAAAAAAATATTCACATAGTCAATATCTTTGTCACTCCGAACGTCTTAAAAAAAACATGGTATTCTATTTGATTGGGCTAAACCTCTATGACTTTAATGTCTCCGCCACCTCCCCAAATACATCCTGCATTATTCTTAGTTGTTTTCCTTCATGTAGAATGAACCTACAAGGAAAGAAAGGGTTTATTTTAATTCCGATATTTTGGTCCCATTGACTTGCATTGGGATCGGGTATCGGTATCGGCGATATCTGATATTTTTTGAATATCGGCCGATCCAATCCGATACCGATACTTTCCGGTATTGGAAGGTATCGCTCAACACTAATCATGACCACTTTCCACTTTTTTCTTTCAGCCAGCAAATGCACTTTTAGAACCTCTAGATTTTTAGGGAAAAAGAAACAAATGTCAACTTTAGGTCAGTTGTGCTGGTTTATTTCATGATTTAGATTACTTTAACACTTGTACTAGACATAAACTCAATGTGGGCAAATTCTGATGGTGTTACAAATATTTATCTGAACGGATTAAAGATTTATCTATGTATTTTCTTATTGTTGATCTTGAGCATGTTGACAGAATTATAAAGATGGAACTTTACCTATCTCTACTTACACTCATTCATTTTCTCTGTAGAGAATCTATTCACTCATGTTAGTCTCTGTACTTGTGATAATTACAATTTAATTCCCCTACCCCAGGAACAAACATATGCCATCTGTATACATTATAAGTGAAATAGTCTCTGAAGAATTCTTTGCAGGTAGTGCTGCTAAAGATGATAATGTAATGTTGTCACATTACTATGTTGACATTCAACACCTACTAAAAAGTTGGCACTTGAAACATAAATGTACTGATGAAGCATGGTATCAATACTATAGAAATTCCATTGAAGTAATAAAGAATAAAGTTAAACTTGTCAGTAGAGATGAGCGAATATTTCAATATTTGGTTCGGCTTATGATCAGCCAATTTGCAATTTTTACCAATTTAATCTCCAAATATAGACGAACGCCATACAAAGCACAAAAGCCGATGTTTCCCATGTTGCGTGCATGCGCATGTGTATGTGTGCATGCGTGCATGCATGTGTATGTTTAAAGGGACACTGTCACCTGAATTTGGAGCGAACAATCTTCAGCCATGGAGGCGGGGTTTTGGGGTTTTTGATTCACCCTTTCCTTACCCGCTGGCTGCATGCTGGCTGCAATATTGGATTGAAGTTCATTCTCTGTCCTCCATAGTACACGCCTGCACAAGGCAAGATTGTTGGATGTTTTTGTCTCCCCGAGGCCAATCATCTGTGCCTTTATAGCCTTTTTACTAGGCACTGCTCCTAATAGCCAGATTCCTACTCCACACTGATGAGGGGCAAAAACCCTGAAACAGCTGTCTGTGGATGGATACCATGCTTGGCAAAGGTGGCTTACCTTCATAGGATGCTGCCCTTCCCGTGGTTGTTCCTTCCCGGGGAAAGGCCTGGCTATTCACTGCTTGCGTCGAGAAACACATGATGGTGTCTCCGCAGCTTCTTTACATGCATCTGCATATTTCCCATAAGGGATGGGGGCAGTGTTCTGGAATCACTGCGTTGAGAAACAAGTGATGGTGTCTCCGCGGTGTTGGATGTTTTGGTCTCCCCGAGGCCAATCATCTGTGCCTTTATAGCCTTTTTACTAGGCACTGCTCCTAATAGCCAGATTCCTACTCCACACTGATGAGGGGCAAAAACCCCGAAACAGCTGTCTGTGGATGGATACCATGCTTGGTAAAGGTGGCTTACCTTCATAGGATGCTGCCCTTCCCGTGGTTGTTCCTTCCCGGGGAAAGGCCTGGCCATTCACTGCTTGCGTCGAGAAACACGTGATGGTGTCTCCGCAGCTTCTTTACATGCATCTGCATATTTCCCATAAGGTATGGGGGCAGTGTTCTGGAATCACTGCGTTGAGAAACACGTGATGGTGTCTCCGCGGTGTTGGATGTTTTGGTCTCCCCGAGGCCAATCATCTGTGCCTTTATAGCCTTTTTACTAGGCACTGCTCCTAATAGCCAGATTCCTACTCCACACTGATGAGGGGCAAAAACCCCGAAACAGCTGTCTGTGGATGGATACCATTCTTGGTAAAGGTGGCTTACCTTCATAGGATGCTGCCCTTCCCGTGGTTGTTCCTTCCCGGGGAAAGGCCTGGCTATTCACTGCTTGCGTCGAGAAACACGTGATGGTGTCTCCGCAGCTTCTTTACATGCATCTGCATAATCCTAGTTATTGACACCAGTTTGCTGACAAAAAAAATGTTAGCTACAGGCCAGATGTTTTAAACTGTTGTTTTCCCTCACATGGATCACATAAATTCACTCAAAATTCAGCCATTTGTAGTGAACGTGTAAAATATTGTACTTCATTTAAAATGGGCAAGGCACATGGCAAGGGATGGGTAAGTGGATATGATGGTGAGGGTGCATGCAGAGGCTGAGGCCTATGCCGTGGGCAAGCTGAAATTGGGCCATAACAAACACCCATATCTTCTCGCTCAACCTTTCTGTCCCAATTACTAGTGGACCGCAGCAGTACACCACTATTGAACCCAGAGCAGTGTCAAAAGGTTGTTAGTTGGATATCGGATAATGCTCCAGTCACTTTGCCACCACCACAACTCTGTCTTCCACATGGTCAAATATGAATTGCCATGAGTTTAGACCGCATATTCCTTACCCTGATCCTCCTTCTTCTCATCATGTTGAGTGCCAAGAGACAACTGATCCCACACTTGGGCACTCCAAAGAGATGTTCACTTTTCCATTTAAAGATTCGGGCCTCTCTCCCGGTCCACGTATAGTGGGGCAAGAGGAGATGACAGGTAGCAATGCCCAAATATTTGAGCAGCCACGGTTACACGAAGGAAACAGTGGGAATGTATCACAAGAGGTGGATGATGATGAGACACAATTGCCAGAAAGTCAGGAGGAGGACCAGGGTGCAGAAGTGGAAGATGAGCTGGTGGATTATATAGTAACTCACCCAACCTGGCAAGAGGACATGCAGAGTGAGTACAGCAGTACACAGAGGGAGGGAGGCATAGCACCCCAACAGGCAGGAAGAAACAGTGTGATGGCAGCAGACAGAAGGCAGGCAACTGTTCCCCGTAACACCAACACCACGGAAGTTGGCAGTACAACTGTTAGGTGTTCCCGAGTCTGGTTGATTTTTAAAGACTCTGCCGATAACCCCAAACAGGCCATTTGCACCACCTGCCATCCCCGCATCAGCAGAAGTAGCATAACTATCAGCCTGACCACCACCAGCATGATCAGGCACATGGCAACAAAGCACTTGACTTTGGGCTGAACTCTAGGGTCCAGGAACAATGTCTGCAAGTGACACCACTGCTTCTTCCACTGTTGTGTGTGCAAGCCAATCCCCTATCCATGGTGCATGCGAAGATGCCTCCTACTCTGCACCTGTCGTTACACACACTCAACTAGCACCATCATCAAGCACGTCCATGTCCTGTCCCAGCGAAGCATTCAGTTGTCCATACTCCAGTACTTGGAACAAAATAGAAATACAATGCCAATGCCCCACAGGCCACACTAATAAATTCACACATTTTTCATCTGCTTGCACTCGACATTTTGCCTTTTAGGCTAGTGGACACAGAAGCTTTCCGCAACCTGATGGCAGCCGTCCCAAGGTACTCAGACCCCAGCCATCACTATTTCTCCTGATGTGCCATCCCGGCATTACACATGCACGTATCCCACAGCATTAGCCGAGTCCTAAACAATGCTATTACTGGGAAAGACAACCTAACCATGGACACATAACCTAACCTGGCCCTTGTGCTTAACCTCATTGTTCAACGGTTTCTCATAAGCTAACTGGAGCTGCAGAATCTGCTTGTGAAAGTACGCCACCTGTGTGCCCATTTTAGAAAGTCAGCTACAGCTTTATCCGCCCTTGCCATGCTTCAGCAGTGTTTGCAGCCTTCGGCTCACTGACTGTTGTGTGATGTCCCCACCCATTGGAACTCTACACTGCAGATGTTGGAAAGAATTTGTGAGCAGAAGAGGGAAGTTGTTGACTATCAGAATCAACAAGGCCATTAGTATTCAGTTCAACCTCCACACATAAGACGTCAGGGGTGGACATGGAGGACAGACATATGTATCATCCTTCAAAATTTTGAGGACTCAACCAAGATTGTGAGTGGCGATGACACCATAAATAGCATCACAATCCCTCCAGTCTTTGTTCTGAAATGCTCTCTGCTCACAACCAAAGAGGCTGCTTTGGTTGTGAGCTATTTTCATGCACTAAGGAGGGTACTACAAGCACAACTGTCATACCCTCTGTTCAGCCTGTCGATAGGGAGGAGAAGGAGGAGAAGAGCATGGTGAGTTGACCTCTTAGTGAGGATGCAGATGTCTTGCCTGTTAGCAGTCTGGCATGCATGGCTGAGTTTATGTTATGCTGCCTTTCCCATGACCCTTGTATTCTCAAAATTTTGGGTGACAGTCATTACTGGTTGGAGACATTTCTAGACCCACGCTACAAGGAGAACTTTCTATCTCTTATTCCAGGGGCAGACAGGTGTAATAAAATGGTGCAGTACCAGAGAGCCCTTGTTGTGGAATTAATAAAAAAAATTCCCATCTGAAAACACTTGCGACAGAGGTCACAGTTCATTAGACAACCAAGGAATACAGGCAAGAGAGTCACAACTCCAAACCATCAGAGGCAGGGGAACACTGGCAAAGATCTGTGAGAGTTTTCTCACAGCCTCCAATCACACCGGCACTGAGGCACAGGGTACTCTCACAAGGAGTGCAAATTTTTCGAAGATGCTGAGGGAGTACCTTGTTGATTATACCAATGATTCCTCTGTGCCTTATAATTATTGGGTATCCAAGCTGGACACGTGTCATGAACTGGCTCTCTACGTCTCAGACGTCCTGGCCTGCCCTGCCGCTAGTGTTTTGTCAGAGTGGGTATTTAGTGCTGCTGATGGAATTATTACTGATAAGCTCATCTGTCTGTCAACTGAACATGTTTACAGGATGACTCTTGTAATAAAGAACAAGGGCTGGATTGGGCCAGACTTCTCAACACCATATAATAACATAACATATACTCAAATCCTGTGCCTTTTTTGGGAGATCTATTTCCATGCACCTCTTCATACGCACACATGGGTATATGCTTCCTGATTTGGCATATTTCTTGTTCTCCTCGTTCTCCTCATCCTCATCATCCACCACTACTAGATCACTGGGGTGACTCTGGTCCATGTTGCAACTCCTATGCTATTGTTTTAAAGGGTGTTTATGATGTCCGTAAACAACATTTTTTGACAGTATGTTGCTGTATACCCTCCAGGGGGAAATGTTTGTCAGCCCATACACTTACTGTATGGGCATTACAAGTATAATAGAACTGTTCCTTTGTAACAGATTTATAGGAGGCCCTCCTCCACGTCTCTTCCAAGGGGTTTTGAGGTGCATCCAAATTTGGGTCAGGCATTGCATTCACTGCATAAGAAAACAGTACAGGAGACCCACTTCCTAATAATGTGAACTTTGCTGGTTGGTCAGCTTCGACAATGCAATTCTTCACTGCCAGTTCTTCATCCTCAACACTGCAATTCTCCACAGCTGGTTCTTCAGGCTCAACATTGAAATACTCCTCTGCCGGATGTTCAGCCTCAACACTGCAATGCTACAATGCAGGTTCTTCAGGCTCAAAACTGCAATGCTCCACTGCCAGATGTTTAGCCTCAACACTGCAATGCTCCACTACCGGGTGTTCAGCCTCAGCATTGCAATTCTCCACTGCAGTTTCTTCAGTCTCAACACTACAATTGTCCAGAGCAGGTTCTTCAGGCTCGCCACTGCAATTCACCAATGCAGGTTTTTCAGCCTCAACACTGCAATTCTCCACTGCCGGGTCTTCAGCCTCAACACTGCAATTCTCCACTACAATTTCTTCAGCCTCAACAATGAAGTTCTCCACTGCAGGTTTTCCAGCCTCAATACTGGTATTCTCCACTATCGGGTCTTCATTCAGAACACTGCAATTCTCCAGTGCAGGTTCTTCAGGCTCAACACTAAAATGCTCCACTGTCGGGTGTTTTGCCTCAACACTGCAATGCTCCAATGTCAGGTCTTCATACTCAACACTGACATTCTCAGATTCCAAAATTCACTGCATAGCCAAACATTATGGGAGTACCAAATTACTAATAATGGGAACAATGCTTTCAGGTGGCCATCCATTACTTTGGTTCAAAGGGTTATTGTGGTGCATGTAACTTTGGGGCAGGGCTGGCCTTACATTCAATGCATAGGCAAACAGTATGGAAGTACCAAATTACTAATGGGAACATAGCTTTCAGCTGGCCATCCTGTATGTGGCTTCAAAGGGTTATTGGGGTGCATCTAAATTTCATGCAGGGCAGGCCTTGCATGCAATGCATAAGCAAACAATATGGGAGTATCAAATTACTAATAATGGGAACAATGCTTTCAGGTGGCCATCCAGGACATGTGTTCAAGGGTTTATTTTGGTCCAAATTTGGATCAGGACTTGCATTCACTTCATGGGCAAACAGTATTGGAGTACAAAACTAATGATAATGGGAACTTTGGTTTCATGTGGCCTGTTGTGAATTCTGCTCTTGGGTTCCCTCCAGTGGTTGTAGCTGGGAATAGTCCTGGCCAGGTGTATCTGCTAATTGCTGTTCTGACTGGGATATTTAAGTGTGCAGGATTCATTAGCCCTGGCCAGTTGTCAATGTTTCTTTGGAAGTATTGGATCTCTGCCTGGCCTCACCTGCCTAGCTGCCAGTTCAGCAAAGATAAGTGTTTATTTCTTTTTCTGAAGCACACTTGCTGTGTGCTTATTTTCAGTGCTGATCTTTTGTTTCTATTTGCTCCAGCTTTGACTGTGTCAGTTGCTTTTCTTAGTCTGGTTGGATTATCTGGAGTTGCAGTTATACTCTCCACATCTTTAGTTAGGTGGTGGAGTTTTGTATTTTCTGCTGTGGATATTTTTGTAGTATTTTTATGCTGACCGCTTAGTATCCTGTCCTGTCCTTTTCTATTTAGCTAGAAGTGGCCTCCTTTGCTAAGCCTGTTTTCTGCCTGCGTGTGTCTTTTCCTCTTCAACTCACAGTCATTATTTGTGGGGGGCTGCCTATCCTTTGGGGTGCAGAAGGTCTCCTTTGTGGGCTTTAATTTTTCTCCCTCGTCTATAGAGATGGATCCGGTTAAGGGTCAGGCCATTCATGATTGGATTCAGCCCACATCCGTGAAGAGCCTTCAGAAATTTTTGGGTTTTGCTAATTTTTATCGCCGTTTCATTGCTAATTTTTCCAGCGTGGTTAAACCCTTGACTGATTTGACGAAGAAGGGCGCTGATGTGGCGAATTGGTCCCCTGCGGCTGTCTCTGCCTTTCAGGAACTTAAACGTCGTTTTACTTCTGCTCCAGTGTTGCATCAACTGGATGTTTCTCTTCCGTTTCAGGTTGAGGTTGACGCTTTCGAGATTGGGGCAGGGGCTGATTTGTCTCAGAGGGATCCTGTTGGTTCCTTAATGAAACCGTGTGCCTTCTTTTCCCATAAGTTTTCGCCTGCTGAACGCAATTATGATGTCAGCAATCGGGAGTTGTTGGCTATGAAGTGGGCATTTGAGGAGTGGCGACATTGGCTTCAGTGTGCTAAGCACCGTATTGTGGTCTTGACCGATCATAGGAATCTGATTTACCTCGAGTCTGCCAAACGGTTAAATTCTAGACAGGCTCGATGGTCCTTTTTTTTTCTCGTTTTGATTTTGTGGTCTCGTAACTTCCGGGTTCTAAGAATATTAAGGCTGATGCCCTCTCTAGGAGTTTTTTGCCTGATTCTCCTGAGGTCTTGGAGCCGGTCGGTATTCTGAAAGAAGGGGTGGTCCTTTCTGCCATTTCTCCTGATTTACGACGGGTTCTATAGGAATTTCAGGCTGACAAACCTGACCGTTGTCCTGTGGGGAAACTGTTCCTGACAGATGGACTAGTAGAGTGATTTCTGAGGTTCATTGTTCTGTGTTGGCTGGTCATCCTGGCATTTTTGGTACCAAAGACTTGGTTGGTAGGTCCTTTTGGTGGCCTTCTTTGTCGCGTGATGTGCGTTCTTTTGTGCAGTCCTGTGGGACTTGTGCGCGGGCCAAGCCTTGTTGCTCCCGTGCTAGTGGGTTGCTTTTGCCTTTGCCGGTCCCTGATAGGCCCTGGACGCATGTTTCTATGGATTTTATTTCCGATCTCCCTGTTTCCCAGAGGATGTCGGCTATCTGGGTTGTTTGTGATCGATTCTCTAAGATGGTTCATTTGGTGCCTTTGCCTAAATTGCCCTCTTCTTCTGATTTGGTTCCGTTGTTTTTTCAGCATGTGGTCCGTTTGCATGGTATTCCGGAGAATATTGTGTCCGACAGAGGTTCCCAGTTTGTTTCTAGGTTTTGGCGGGCCTTTTGTGCCAAGCTGGGCATTGATTTGTCTTTTTCCTCTGCATTTCATCCTCAGACAAATGGCCAGACCGAGCAAACTAATCAGACTTTGGAGACTTATTTGAGATGCTTTGTGTCTGCTGATCAGGATGATTGGGTGGCTTTTTTGCCATTGGCCGAGTTTGCCCTTGATAATCGGGCTAGTTCGGCTACTTTGGTTTCGTCTTTCTTTTGTAATTTTGGTTTTCATCCTCGTTTTTCTTCCGGGCAGGTTGAGCCTTCTGACTGTCCTGGTGTGGATTCTGTGGTTGACAGGTTGCAGCAGATTTGGGCTCATGTGATGGACAATTTAGTGTTGTCTCAGGAGGAGGCTCAACGTTTTGCTAACCGTCGTCGGTGTGTTGGTTCCCGGCTTTGGGTTGGGGATCTGGTTTGGTTGTCTTCCCATCATGTTCCTATGAAGGTCTCTTCTCCTAAGTTTAAGCCTCGGTTTATTGATCCTTATAGGATTTCTGAGATTATTAATCCAGTGTCTTTTCGACTGGCGCTTCCGGCCTCTTTTGCTATCCATAATGTCTTCCATAGATCTTTGTTGCGGAAATATGTGGAGCCCGTGGTTCCCTCTGTTGATCCTCCTGCCCCTGTGTTGGTTGATGGGGAGTTGGAATATGTTGTTGAGAAGATTTTGGATTCTCGTTTTTCGAAGCGGAGGCTTCAGTACCTTGTCAAATGGAAGGGTTATGGCCAGGAGGATAATTCTTGGGTTTTTGCCTCTGATGTCCATGCTGCTGATTTGGTCCGTGCCTTTCATCTGGCTCATCCTGATCGTCCTGGAGGTCCTGGTGAGGGTTCGGTGACCCCTCCTCAAGGGGGGGTACTGTTGTGAATTCTGCTCTTGGGTTCCCTCCAGTGGTTGTAGCTGGGAATAGTCCTGGCCAGGTGTATCTGCTAATTGCTGTTCTGACTGGGATATTTAAGTGTGCAGGATTCATTAGCCCTGGCCAGTTGTCAATGTTTCTTTGGAAGTATTGGATCTCTGCCTGGCCTCACCTGCCTAGCTGCCAGTTCAGCAAAGATAAGTGTTTATTTCTTTTTCTGAAGCACATTTGCTGTGTGCTTATTTCCAGTGCTGATCTTTTGTTTCTATTTGCTCCAGCTTTGACTGTGTCAGTTGCTTTTCTTAGTCTGGTTGGATTATCTGGAGTTGCAGTTATACTCTCCACATCTTTAGTTAGGTGGTGGAGTTTTGTATTTTCTGCTGTGGATATTTTTGTAGTATTTTTATGCTGACCGCTTAGTATCCTGTCCTGTCCTTTTCTATTTAGCTAGAAGTGGCCTCCTTTGCTAAGCCTGTTTTCTGCCTGCGTGTGTCTTTTCCTCTCCAACTCACAGTCATTATTTGTGGGGGGCTGCCTATCCTTTGGGGGTCTACTCTGAGGCAAGATAGTTTTCCGATTTCCATCTTTAGGGGTATTTAGTTCTCTGGCTGTGTCGAGGTGTCTAGATTTTGTTAGGCACACCCCACGGCTACTTCTAGTTGCGGTGTTAAGATCAGGGTTTGCGGTCCGTATAGTTACCACCTACTCCAGAGAAAGTTTTCATGCTGCTCCAAGGCCACCTGATCATAACAGTGGCCATCCAGTACATCTGTTCAAAGGGTTTTTTTGGGGTGCATGTAAGTTTGGGGCCGAGCAGGCCTGGCAATAAATGCATAGCCAAACAGCATGGGAGTACCAAATTTCTAATAATCAGAACAATGCTTTCAGGTGGCCATCCGGTACAGCTCTTCAAAGTGGTATTGTGGTGGCTCTTCTAAGGGATATTGTGGTGCATCTAAATTTTGGGCAGACCTTGCATTCACTGCAAAGTCAAACAATATGGGAGTAACAACTTCCTAATAATTAAAACATTGCTTTCAGGTGACCATCCTGTATGGTTCTTCAATGGGATATTGGGGTGCATATAAATTTGATGCAAGGCAGGCCTTGCATGCAATGCATAAGCAAACAGTTTGGGAGTACCAGCTACCAACTCTCTACTAATGGGAACATTGCTTTCAGGTGGCCATCCTGTATGATTCTTTAAAGGGATATTGGTGTAGCTGTTTTAAGGGGTATTGGGGTGGCTGTTCTAAGGGCTATAGGGGTGTATCTAAATTTGGGGCAAGCCTTGCATTCAATGCATAGGCAAACAGTATGAGAGCACCAACTTTCTAATAATGTGAACATTGCTTTCAGGTGGGTCTCCTGTAAGTCTCGTCAAAGGGGTATTGGGGTGCATCCAAATTTTGGGCAGCCCTGCCACTCACTGCATATGCAATAACATACAGGAGACCCACTGTTTAATATTGGGAACAACAAAGCATAGCCGGCTGATGGCTCCCTAAGAATAATGAGGACCAACTGCTGTCTCTTTAAGAATATTACAGTCCACCTGATGTCCCTATAAAAATAGGCTTTGTGACTTTGAGTCCCTCCTTCATAATTGACACAGGATGTGTCACACACCACATGGCCAGCTAATGTTGTAAAATATTAAAATGACATTTCCCAGTGAATGCATTTGTCTTGTTTGAAAGCAATGATTAAGTTCAAAAACACATAAAAAATGCTGCGTGTGAACATAGCTCAAGGTGTGGAGGAGCATTTTTGTTTTTGGCTATTTATTTTGCCTTATATACAAGTCATTACCCTGGAAAGGATGTTACTTAACATATTTCAGAGGAAAATCCATTTTTGTATTGTTTTTGTATGTTTTTTGGTGAGCCTGTAAAAGTGTCTTAAGACTCGGACATTATTGTTCGCAGCTGTGACCTGGTAGTCAGAAATGCTTTCCGGGAACTTCCTCATGAAGTTCCCATGTCATTTGAGCAATGTTTCCAATGAGTTCCACTGTTTTAGACCCTCTAAAGACCGCGGCAAAAATGCTTGAGTTTCCCCTAGGCTTACATTGGGCTCGTTGCTCGGGTCAAGCACCCGAGCAATGAAAAATGTTTGACCTAAGCAACGAGCACCCAAGCATTATAGTGCTTGCCTATCAATAGTACAGATATATCCTGTACCGGAAAAAACATTACCGGAGATATCATTGTCCTTGTGTGTAATTCATGTGGAAACCGCGTGTCGCCCATGTGCCACATTAGTACCACATGGCAGGCGCCAGTGAAGCAGCGGTAGAGTAAGCGCTGTTTCCCAAAGCCGGGTGCTGAAGATGACTCTTATCATTCTCCCTGCTCAGCCGGAGATCAGCACTAGCAGAGGAGAATGATGAGAGTTGTATTTTATTGAGAACAATGACAGCCCATCAGACTAAACTTGACTGCCGCTAAATGAAAAATCGGGTGTGGGTTCCCCTATACCCTGTATTTCTCTAACCAGCCAGGCAAAACGCACAGCTTGGGGCTGCAACCCTCAGCTGTCAGCTTCAGCAAGGCTGGTTATCAACAATAGAGGGGTCTCCACATCATGTTTTTTTAATTATGTAAATAAATAAAAACAGCTTGGGGTCCCTCTCATTTTTGACAACCAACCTTGCTAAAGCTTACCTTACAGCTGAGGGCTTGTATTCTCAGGTTGGTAAGGGGCCACACAATGCTAATTCTATGAATGTCACTGACATCAAAATATTTCTATCTATGTGTATATACTGAAGTAATCCGTTTATTCTGTGCTTTCAGGTCTTGCTGTGAATTTACAGTATGTGGCTGCTGAATTGCCTGTTTTTCTCCCATATATATATACACATATATATGTAATAATAATAATAATAATCTTTATTTATATAGCACCAACATATTCCGCAGCGCTTTACAGTTTAACAGTTTCAAACACAACAGTCATAAGTAACAACGTTAGCAATACAATAATTTAAACGAAATAAGACGACCCTGCTCGTGAGAGCTTACAATCTACAAAGAGGTGGGGGAGATACAAAGCACAGGTGTGTATTTACAATGATGTATTTACAATGATGGTCCAGCCATATTCAGGGGGTGGGGGATTGATGGAGATAGTGAATGGGCAACACACACAAACATAACATGACTTTGATTACTGAATGTGATAGGCCGCTCTGAACAAATGTGTTTTGAGCGAGCGCCTAAAACTATGCAAATTGTGGATGGTCCTAATATCTTGGGGTAGAGCATTCCAAAGGATTGGCGCAGCGTGGGAGAAGTCTTGGAGTCGGGAGTGGGAGGTACAAATTAGTGCAGAGGTTAGTCGAAAGTCATTTGCAGAGCGCAGCGGTCGGCTAGGCCGATAGACTGAAATAAGGGAGGAGATGTATGGGGTGCCGCACTGTGGAGAGCTTTGTGGGTGAGAACAAGTACTTTGAATTGTATCCTGTAATGAATGGGCAGCCAGTGTAACGACTGGCGAAGAGCGGACGCATCCGAGTAATGACTAGCCAGATGGACGACCCTGGCTGCTGCATTAAGGATAGACTGGAGAGGGGAAAGTCGACTGAGGGGGAGGTCAATTAGTAGAGCATTACAGTAGTCCAGGCAGGAGTGGATCATGGGGCCAGTGAGGGTTTTTGTTGTTTCCATGGTGGGAAAAGGGCGGATTCTAGAGATGTTCTTTAGGTGTAAGCGGCACGAGCGGGCAAGAGATTGTATATGGGAGGTGAAGGAGGGATCAGAGTCAAACATAACACCCAGACAGCACGCCTGCTGCCGGGGTGCTATTATGGTGCCACCCACGGAGAGGGAAATGTCAGATTTAGGGAGGTTAGTAGATGGCGGGAGCAGAAGAAGTTCAGTTTTGGAGAGGTTGAGTGTTATGATCTGGTGGCCTAGGAGCAGCATGAGACGGACTCTGGAGAAGGTGGTCCCTGTACTGACCGCAAACCCTGAACCTAGCAGTGCAAATAGAAGTAGCCGTGGGGGGTACCTAACACTCCCTAGACCCCTCGGCACAGCCTAAGATCTAACTACTCCTAATGACAGAAACAGGAAACCTATCTTGCCTCAGAGAAAATCCCCAAAGGATAGATAGCCCCCCACAAATATTGACTGTGAGAGGAGAGGGAAATAACATACGCAGATATGAAATCAGATTTTAGCATAGGAGGCCATACTAGCTAAAAAGAAAGAATAGAACAGAGTACTATGCGGTCAGTATAAAAACACTAGAAAATATCCACCGCAGAAAATACGAATCACCACATCTGACTAAAGACATGGGGGGTATATCTGCATCTCCAGAGAAATAGCTAGGCTGCAAAAAATCCTTCACAGACTAAGCTGGACAAGACAAAAACATGAAAATGCACAGAACTATAAGGTCCACAACAGGTGGACAGCAAAAACAAAGCCAGGACTTATCTTTGTAGAAAAACACAGCAAACTGGAGAGACCAGCAGGGAAGTGAATCCTTCAAGAACAATGGACAACTGGGACTGACTAAAGGATCCTGCAAAGCTATATACCCCAGTCAGTTTTGCAATTAGTAGATACACCTGTCCACTCCTGCAGTCCAGGCACAACTGCATTACCCTCTACAACCACCGGAGGGAGCCCAAAAGCTGAATTCACAACATTACCCCCCCTTGAGGAGGGGTCACCGGACCCTCACCAGAGCCACCAGGCTGATCAGGATGAGCCCGATGAAAGGCACGAACCAAATCAACGGCATGGACATCAGAGGCAGAAACCCAAGAATTATCCTCCTGGCCATAACCCTTCCACTTGACAAGGTACTGAAGCTTCCGCCTCGAAAAACGGGAATCCAAAATCTTCTCAACAACATATTCCAACTCCCCATCGACCAATACAGGGGCCGGAGGATCAACAGAGGGAACAACGGGCTCCACATATTTCCGCAACAAAGATCTATGGAAGACATTATGGATAGCAAAAGAGGCCGGAAGCGCCAGGCGAAAGGACACCGGATTAATAATCTCAGAAATCCTATAAGGACCAATAAATCGAGGCTTAAACTTAGGGGAAGAAACCTTCATAGGAACATGACGGGAAGATAACCAAACCAGATCACCAACCCAAAGCCGGGAACCAACACACCGACGACGCTTAGCAAAACGCTGAGCCTCCTCCTGGGACAGCACCAAATTGTCCACCACATAAGCCCAAATCTGCTGCAACCTGTCGACCACAGAATCCACACCAGGAAGGTCAGAAGGCTCAACCTGCCCAGAAGAAAAACGAGGATGAAAACCAAAATTACAAAAAAAAGGCGAAACCAAAGTAGCCGAACTAGCCCGATTATTAAGGGCAAACTCGGCAAATGGCAAAAAAGCCATCCTGATCAGCAGACACAAAGCATCTCAAATAGGTCTCCAAGGTCTGATTAGTTCGCTCAGTCTGGCCATTTGTCTGAGGATGAAATGCAGAGGAAAAAGACAAATCAATGCCCGGCTTGGCACAAACGGCCCGCCAAAACCTAGAAACAAACTGGGAACCTCTATCGGACACAAAATTCTCCGGAATACCATGCAAACGTACCACATGCTGAAAAAACAACGGAACCAAATCAGAAGAAGAGGGCAATTTAGGCAAAGGCACCAAATGAACCATCTTAGAAAATCGGTTACAGACAACGCAGATAACAGACATTCTTTGGGAAACAGGAAGATCGGAAATAAAATCCATAGAAATATGCGTCCAAGGTCTCTCAGGGACCGGCAATGGCAAAAGCAACCCACTAGCGCGGGAACAGCAAGGCTTAGCCCGCACACAAATCCCACAGGACTGCACAAAAGAACGCACATCCCGTGACAAAGAAGGCCACCAAAAGGACCTACTAACCAAATCTCTGGTACCAAAAATCCCAGGATGGCCAGCCAACACAGAACAATGAACCTCAGAAATCACTTTACTAGTCCATCTATCAGGAACAAACAGTTTCCCCACAGGACAGCGGTCAGGCTTATCAGCCTGAAATTCCTGAAGAACCCGTCGCAAATCAGGGGAGATGCAGAAAGAGTCACCCCTTCCTTCAAAATGCCGACCGGCTCAAGAACCCCAGGGGAATCAGGAAAAAAACTCCTAGAGAGGGCATCCGCCTTAACATTCTTAGTACCAGGAATGTACGAGACCACAAAATCAAAACGGGAGAAAAACAGGGACCATCGAGCCAGCCTAGGATTCAGCCGTTTGGCAGACTCGAGGTAAATCAGATTCTTATGATCGGTCAGGACCACAATACGGTGCTTGTCCCCCTCAAGCCAATGTCGCCACTCCTCAAATGCCCACTTCATAGCCAACAACTCCCGATTGCCGACATCATAATTGCGCTCCGCAGGCGAAAACTTCCGAGAAAAGAAGGCACACGGTTTCATCAACGAACCATTAGAATTCCTCTGAGACAAAACGTCCCCTGCCCAAATCTCAGACGCGTCAACCTCAACCTGAAATGGAAGAGAAACATCTGGCTGACGCAACAAAGGGGCAGAAGTAAATCGGCATTTAAGCTCCTGGAAGGCAGAAACAGCCGCAGAGGACCAATTCGTCACATCAGCGCCTTTCTTGGTCAAATCGGTTAGAGGTTTAACCACACTGGAGAAGTTGGCAATGAAACAACAATAAAAATTAGCAAAGCCCAAGAATTTCTGAAGGCTCTTCACAGATGTGGGCTGAATCCAATCATGAATGGCCTGAACCTTAACCGGATCCATTTCTATAGATGAGGGAGAAAAAATGAAACCCAAAAATGAAACCTTCTGCACTCCAAAGAGGCACTTTGACCCCTTCACAAATAGAGCATTATTATGGAGGATCTGATATACCATCCTGACCTGTTTCACATGAGACTCCCAATCATTGGAAAAAATGAAAATATCATCCAAATATAAAACCATGAATTTATCAAGATAACTCCGAAAGATATGCATGAAGGATTGGAACACAGATGGGGCATTAGAGAGTCCGAATGGCATCACAAGGTATTCAAAATGGCCTTCGGGCGTATTAAATGCAGTTTTCCATTCGTCACCCTGCTTGATACGAATAAGATTATATGCCCCTCGAAGGTCAATCTTAGTAAACCAGCTAGACCCCCTAATCCTAGCAAACAAATCAGTAAGCAAAGGCAAGGGGTATTGAAATTTAACCGTGATCTTATTCAAGAGGCAATAATCAATACAGGGTCTCAAGGAGCCATCCTTCTTGGCAACAAAAAAGAACCCTGCTCCCAACGGTGAAGAAGATGGCCAAATATGCCCTTTCTCCAAAGACTCCTAAATATAGCTCCGCATGGCGGTATGTTCAGGCACCGACAGGTTGAAAAGTCGGCCCTTAGGGAACTTACAACCTGGAATCAAGTCAATAGCACAATCACAGTCTCTATGCGGTGGAAGGGAACAGGATTTGGGCTCATCGAATACATCCTGGAAGTCAGACAAGAACTCAGGAACTTCAGAAGAGGGGGAAGAGGAAATTGACATCAAAGGAACCTGATCATGAATTCCCTGACAACCCCAACTAGTCACAGACATGGATTTCCAATCTAACACCGGATTATGTAGCTGCAACCATGGAAAACCCAGCAAAATATCATCATGCAAATTATGCAACACCAGAAAATGACAATCTTCCTGATGGTCTGGCGCCATGCGCATGGTCAGCTGTGTCCAAAACTGAGGTTTATTTTTAGCCAACGGTGTAGCATCAATGCCCCTCAAAGGAATAGGGTTCTGCAAAGGCTGCAAGGCGAAAACCACAACGTCTGGCAAATTCTAAGTCCATTAAGTTCAGAGCGGCGCCTGAATCCACAAATGCCATGACAGAAAATGATGATAATGAGCAGATCAAAGTCACAGATAACAGAAATTTAGGTTGTATAGTACTGATGGCAACAGAACTAGCGATTCTCTTAGTACGCTTAGGGCAATCAGAAATAACATGAGCAGAATCGCCGCAGTAAAAACACAACCTATTCTGACGCCTGAATGTTTGACGTTCAGCTCTAGACAAAATCCTATCACACTGCATAGGCTCAGGGCTCGCTCAGAGGACAACGCCACAGTGTGCACAACTCTGCGCTCACGCAAGCGCCGATCAATCTGAATGGTCAGAGACATAGAATCACTCAGACCAGCAGGCGTAGGGAACCCCACCATAACATCTTTAACGGATTCAGAAAGGCCCTTTCTGAAAATTGCCGCCAAGGCATCCTCATTCCATTTAGTCAGTACAGACCATTTTCTAAATTTCTGGCAATACAATTCTGCCGCTTCTTGACCTTAACACAGGGCTAATAAGATTTTCTCAGCCTGATCCACAGAATTAGGCTCATCATACAACAACCCCAATGCCTGAAAGAATGAATCAACATTAAGCAAAGCAGGATTGCCAGATTCCAGGGAAAATGCCCAATCCTGTGGGTCACCACGCAGCAGAGATATGATGATTTTAACCTGCTGAATAGGATCAAAGCTCACCGACACAAAAAGAGGACTTACAAATCCTCCAAAAAATTCAAAAAAGTCACAGAAAAAAGCAGAGATGTCTTACCTGCTGAAGCCACCAACTGAATGCACCAGCAGGGCGCAGCGGACCCGATAAATGATGGCAAACACACAGGTGCAAAAAATACCGATGAAACAACCACTTTCAATCCAGTGTTGGCTGTTTGGCATTAGTGCACAAAAAGATAAGAGATACTAGTCTGTATATGGCATAATTCACACACGCAAAGTTGGTGGCTTCAGCAGGTGAAACATCTCTGCTTTTTTCTGTGACTTTTCTGCTGAATAGGATCACCAGAAGACCGGGGTCTAAATGCAAAAAACAGTTTACAGTTATTTTTGAAACTCAAAAATTTGGATCTGTCACCAAAGAACAAATCAGGAGTGGGAATCTTAGGTTCTAAGGCAGGAGTCTGAACAATGAAATCTGAAATACCCTGTACCCTAGCAGCAAGCTGATCCACACGAGAAACTAACTCCTGAACATTCATGTTAATACTAGACTCCGTAGCCACCCAGAGGTAAAGAGGAAAGGAAAGACACAACAGACTACAGAAAAAAAAATGGCTCAGCACTTTCCTTCCCTTCTTCTGAGATGCGTTTAACTCATTGTTGGCCAGTTGTACTGTTATGATCTGGTGGCCTTGGAGCAGCATGAGACGGACTCTGGAGAAGGTGGTCCCTGTACTGACCGCAAACCCTGAACCTAGCAGCGCAATTAGAAGTAGCCGTGGGGGGTACCTAACACTCCCTAGACCCCTCGGCACAGCCTAAGATTTAACTACCCCTAAAGACAGAAACAGGAAACCTATCTTGCCTCAGAGAAAATCCCCAAAGGATAGATAGCCCCCCACAAATATTGACTGTGAGAGGAGAGGGAAATAACATACGCAAATATGAAATCAGATTTTAGCATAGGAGGCCATACTAGCTAAAAAGAAAGAATAGAACAGAGTACTATGCGGTCAGTATAAAAACACTAGAAAATATCCACCGCAGAAAAACCACATCTGACTAAAGACATGGGGGGTATATCTGCATCTCCAGAGAAATAGCTAGGCTGCAAAAAATCCTTCACAGACTAAGCTGGACAAGACAAAAACATGAAAATGCACAGAACTATAAGGTCCACAACAGGTGGACAGCAAAATCAAAGCCAGGACTTATCTTTGTAGAAAAACACAGCAAACTGGAGAGACCAGCAGGGAAGTGAATCCTTCAAGAACAATGGACAACTGGCACTGACTAAAGGATCATGCAAAGCTATATACCCCAGTCAGTTTTGCAATTAGTAGATACACCTGTCCACTCCTGCAGTCCAGGCACAACTGCATTACCCTCTACAACCACCGGAGGGAGCCCAAAAGCTGAATTCACAACAGTTGAGTTTCAGATAGAGAGCAGACATGATGTTGGAGACTGCAGACAGTCAGTGGCATTCTGTAGTACAGTGGGGGTAAGGTCAGGGGAGGATGTGTATAATTGTTTGTCAAGGGCATAAAGATGGTACTGAAAGCCAAATCTGCTGGTGGTCTGTCCATTTGGGGCCTTGTAAAGAGAGAAGAGAAGGGGGCCAAGGACTGAGCCCTGAGGTACCCAGACAGTGAGAGGAAGAGGAGATGAAGTGGAGCCAGAGAACAGAACACTGAAGGAGAGGTCAGAAAGATAGGAGGAGAACCAGGAGAGAGCAGTGTCCTTAATGCCTAGTGACTGGAGCCTAGAGAGTAGGAGAGGGTGGTCAACAGTGTCAAAAGCTGCAGAAAGGTCGAGAAGAATGAGCAGAGAGTGGTCACAGTTACGTTTTGCTGTCAGAAGGTCATTGGTCACTTTGATGAGTGCAGTTTCTGTCGAATGTAGGGGGCGGAAACCGGACTGTGAAGGGTCTAGGAGGGAGTGAGTGGAGAGGTAACGGGTAAGGTGGGAGTATATCAGGCACTCCAAAAGTTTAGAGATGAAGGGGAGATTGGAGACTGGTCTGTAGTTGTTTGTGCAGGATGGGTCGAGGGTGGGTTTCTTTAGTAATGGAGTAATGATAGAGTGTTTGAAGGAGGAGGGGAAAATGCCAGAGGTGAGGGAGAGATTAAAATTGTAGTTAGGTGAGTTGTGATGACTGGAGAGAGAGACTGGAGAAGATGTGAGGGAATGGGGCCGGTAGTGCATGTAGTCGGACGAGAATTGGAGAGGAGCCTGGAGACTTCTTCTTCTGTGATGAGATCAAACGTGGAGAGTGAGCCAGGGGAAATGCAGGGAGGGATGGGAGTCACTGAACTTGGTGATTGGGAGCGGATTTCCTGAAGGATATTGTCTATTTTCTCTATAAAGTGTGAGGCCAGGTCATCAACACAAATGTCTGTGATAGGGGCTTGTGCTGTTGGCCTGAGGAGGGAGTGAAAGGGGTCAAAAGTTTCTTGGGGTTGTTGGATAGTGAGGAGATCAGGGTGGTGAAGAAGGTCTGTTTGGCGAGGTAAAGGGCAGAATTATAGGTCCTTAACATAAATTTGAAGTGTATGAAGTCTTCTGTCTTCTGTAAAATATATAGATACACATATATACATATATATATACTGTACTGTTTATATACATATAAATAGATATATCTACTATATAAAGCTGAATGTGTGTGTGTATGTGTGTATGTCCGGGATTGGCATCTGCACCTTCGCAGCTACAGCCACAAAATTTTGCACAGTCACACGTCTGGACCCCGGGAGCGTCATAGGCTATGTTGTGAGGCGAAATTTTAACCCCGCGCGTTCCAATTCACCAAACAATTTTGCCCCTATCTACATAATGGGGAAAAAGTGAAAGGAAAAGTGTTGGAAGCGTCGCAGCTACAGCAACAAAATTTTGCACAGTCACACGTCTGGACCCTGCGAGCGTCATAGGCTACGTTGTGAGGTAAAATTTTAACCCCACGCTTTCCAATTCACCAAACCATTTTTCCCCTATCTACATAATGGGGAAAAAGTGAAATGAAAAGTGTTGGAGGCGTCGCAGCTGCAGCCACAAAATTTTGCAGTCACACGTTTGGACCCTGAGAGCATCATAGGCTATATTGTGAGGTGAAATTTTAACTCCGCGCTTTCCAATTCACCAAACAATTTTGCCCCTATCTACATAATGGGGAAAAGTGAAAGGAAAAGTGTAGGAGGCAAATTGACAGCTGCCAGATGTGAACAAGGGGGACTTAAAGAGTGAGAGCGATGGCGCCAAAGAGTATATACCGTACAGTTGCTAAGGTGGGACCCTGACATGGGATACTCACCACACACGGGGATATGAACACACACACAAAATGCGCCACACACTACCACGTGCTTGAACACATTTACCACCCTAAGCACACATTTCACCACACATACACCAACCTCGCCACATAAAAGTCGAAACACAAAAGTCGCCGCTCAAAACTCACCACGCGCAAAACTCACCACATGCAAAAAATAGGCTCACGCAAAACTCGCCACAAGTGCAAAACTCACATCATGGAAAACTCGCCACACGCAAAACTTGCACATGCGGAAAAATTGCCATATGCACAAAATTTGCAACACATGCAAAAGTTGCCTCACACAAAACTTGCACATACTCAAAAGGCACCAGACATAAAACTCACCACGCGCAAAACTCGCCATGCGCAAAACTTGCTGCACACAACTTGCTACACTAACCTGTCACATGCAACTCGACACACAAAAAATTGCTACACGCATGTTGCCACACAAAACTCATCTCACAAAAGTCGCTACATGCATATCGCCACACACAACTCAACACACACAACTTGACAAACGAAACTCGCCCTAAAACACACACAAGTCTGGTATTAGCCTTCAAAAATAAAAATCTGATTAATAAGCAGACAAACTACAAGAGCAACAAATGTACCATATAGGAAATACGGCAGCTGTCAGTCACATGACCTGTCTATTATGTGTATGTGTGAGCTAATATATACTGCCAGGGGGAGGGCTTCCTGTTGGCTGGGGATTTATCAGGCTGCCAATTTATCTTACAAATACTGAGGTAAAAATACTGAGCAAATAACGTGTTAACGAGGTCTAATACAGGAGATCACACAGGTATATACTATATACAGGGGAGATGACACACAGATATATACTATATACAGGAGAGATGACACACAGGTATATACTATATAAAGGAGGAGATGACATACAGGTACATACTATATACCGGAGGAGATGACATACAGGTATATACAGGAGGAGAAGACACACAGGTATATACTATATACAGGAGCAGATTACCTACAGGTATATACTATATACAGGAGGAGATGACATACAGGTATATGCTATATATAGAAGATGACATACAGGTATATACTATATACAGGAGGAGATGACACACAGATATATACTATATACAGGGGAGATGACACACAGGTATATACTATATACAGGAGGAGATGACATACAGGTATATACTATATATAGAAGGAGATGACATACAGGTATATACTATATATAGGAGGAGATGACATACAGGTATATACTATATATAGGAGGAGATGACATACAGGTATATACTATATATAGGAGGAGATGACATACAGGTATATACTATATACAGGGGAGATGACACACAGCAGGTATATACTATATACAGGGGAGATGACATACAGGTATATATATATACAGGAGATGACATACAGGTGTATACTATATATAAGGGAGATGACAAACATGTATATACTGAGGTGAAAATTAGAGGTGTGAGGTGAAAATGAAAAGGTGTGAGTGCAAAATGAGAGGAGTGAGGGAAAATAGTGTAGTGATCGGAAAATGACAGATGTGAGGTCGAAATGACAAGTGTTAGGCGGGAATGAGAGGAGTGAGGGAGAAAATGAGAGGTGTGAGGGGGAAAATTAAAGATGTGATTGGGAAAATGAGAGGCGTGATGGGAAAATAAGAGAAGTGACGTGCTATAACTAACCACAGATATTTACTATGCCCAGGCAACGCCGGGCTCTTCAGCTAGTCTATCTATATAATCGTCTAAGGGTTACTTCCGTCTGTTTGTCTGTCTGTCACAGAAATCCAATCAGCGACGGGCGCAGTCTGGCCGCGAACTCGCCCTTCCCTATTCCCCACCAGTCAGTGCCCCCTCCCTACTGCCCTCCAGTCAGTGCCCCATAGCAGTTTAGCAGTCCGTTAAACGGACTGTGTTACACCGTGGCATAAAGCGGTGTAATGCAGTCCATTAACGATGCTAATAACCCTGTGTGACAAACTTTTTACTATTGATGCTGCCTATGCAGCATCAATAGTAAGGCTATGTGCACACTTTGCGTTTTGGGGTGCAGAATTTTCTGCACAAAATTCGCATATTCTGGCAGAAAACGCAGGTGCAGATTTGCCGGGGATTTTATGCAGTTTTTGGCCTTTTTTGTTGCGGAATTGATGCGGATTTTGTGCAGATTTTCTGCATTTTTTACACCTGTGGATTTCTATAATGGAAGGGGTCAGAAACGCTGCAGTTCAGCACAAAAGTTTCACAAAAAAATTGCAGTGGTTTTCATGCGTATATTTTCGCACCATTAGCACATTCTTTTTCCCAATTGGTTTACATTGTACAGTAAATCACTGTGTGGAACTGCAGTGTTTCTGCGCAGAAAAATCTGCTGCGGATCCACAGCATCGTGTGCACACAGCCTAGAAATATCTAATGTTAAAAAAAATTTAAAAAATAAAAAATCATTATATTCTCACCTTCCGGCTCCTTTCCCGCTCCTTGCGACGCTCCGGTCCCAGGAATCCATTGCGGCAATGACCGTTACAATGTCACGCGTTATTGTCGCAATGCATTCTTGGGACCGGAGCATTGCGAGGAGCATCGCTAAACGCCTGGGCTGGATCCAGGGGCTGCCGGAAGGTGAGTATATAACTTTTTTATTTTAATTCTTTTTTTAACAGGGATATGGTGCCCACATTGCTATATACTACGTGGGCTGTGTTATATATTATGTGGGCTGTGCTATATACTACGTGGGCTGTGTTAGTTACTATGTGGGCTATGTTATATACTGCATGGTCTGTGTTATATACTGCATGGCCTGTGTTATATACTACGTCTCTGTGCTATATACTATGTGGGCTGTGCTATATACTACGTGGCTAGGCAATATACTACGTGGCTGGGCAATAAACTACGTGTCTGTGTTATATACTACGTGGGCTGTGCTATATACTATGTGGCTGTGTTATGTACTACGTGGACTGTGTTATATACTACGTGGCTGTGCAATATACTACATGGCTGAGCAATTAACTACGTGGCTGTGCTATATACTATGAGGCTGTGTTATATACTATGTGGGCTGTTATATACTATCTGGGCTGTGCTATATACTACGTGGGCTGCGTTAGATACTACGTGGGCTGCGTTAGATACTACGTGGGCTGTGTTATATACTACATGGGCTGTGTTATATACTATGTGGGCTGTGCTATATACTACATGGGCTGTGTTTTATACTATGTGGGCTGTGTTATATACTACATGGGCTGTGTTATATACTAAGTGGGCTGTGTTATATACTGCATGGGATGTGTTACATACTACGTGGACTGTGCTATATACTGTGTGAGCTGTGTTATATGCTGCATAGGCTGTGCTATATACTACGCCTCTGTGCTATATACTATGTGGGCTGTGTTACTATGTGGGCTGTGCTATATACTACATGGGCTGTGCTATATATTATGTGGCTGTGCAATATACTACGTGGCTGTGCAATATACTACATTACTGTTCTATATACTACGTGGCTGTGTTATATACTATGTGGGCTGTGCTATATATTGCATGGGCTGTGTTATATACTATGTGGGCTGTGTTATATACTACGTGGGCTGTGTCATTTACTATGATGGCTGTGCTATATACTGCATGGGCTGTGTTATATACTACATGGGCTGTGTTATGTACTACGTGGGCTGTGTTATATACTACGTGGGCTGTACTATATACTGCGTGGCTGGGCAATATACTATGTGGCTGTGCTATATACTACGTGGCTGTGTTATATACTATGTGGGCTGTCTTATATATTATGTGGGCTGTGCTATATACTGCGTGGGCTGTGTTATATACTGCATGGCCTGTGTTATATACTATATCTCTGTGCTATATATTACGAGGGCTGTGCTATATATTGCATGGCTGTGCAATATACTATGTGGCTGGGTTTTATACTATGTGGGCTGTGTTATATACTGCGTGGGCTGTGTTATATACTATGTGGGCTGTGCTATATACTGTGTGGGCTGTGTTATATTCTACATGGGCTGTGCTATATACTGTGTAGGCTGTGCTATATACTCTGTGGCTGTGCAATATACTACATGGCTGGGCAATTTACTACATGGCTATGCTATATACTACGTGGCTGTGTGATATACTACGTGGCTGTGCAATATACTACGTGGCTGTGCAATATACTACATGGCTGGGCAATATACTATGTGACTGTGCTATATACTATGTGGCTGTGTTATATAATACATCTATGTGCTATATACTACATGGGCTGTGCTATATACTATGTGGCTGTGCAATATACTACATGGCTGGGCAATATACTACGTGGCTGTGCTATATACTACGTGACTGTGTTATATACTATGTGGGCTGTGTAATATACTGTGTGGGCTCTGTTATATACTATGTGGGCTGTGTTATATAATGCGTGGTCTGTGCTATATACTATGTCTCTGTGCTATATACTACATGAGCTGTGCTATATACTATGTGGCTGTGCAATATACTACGTGGCTGTGCAATACATTACGTGGCTGGGCAATGTACTACGTGGCTATGCTATATACTACATGGGCTGTGTTATATACTACATGTGCTGTGTTTTATACTGCTTGAGCTGTGTTATATACTATGTGGGCTGTGTTATGTACTACGTGGGCTGTGTTATATACTACGTGAGCTGTGGTATATATTGCGTGGTCTGTGTTACATAATATGTGGGCTGCGTTATATACTGCGTGGACTGTGCTATATACTACGTGGGCTGTACTATATACTACTATACATATTCTAGAATATGCGGTGCCTTAGAATCGGGCCACCATCTAGTTTATATACGTATGTGTGTGTAATCTTTCATTCTTTCATCTTTCATTCTTTGATGTCAGTCAGTTTATATCTATATTTAGTAATATGGATATGGATGCAATGTATGGTATTCAAATCCTATATGATGCATACATATGCTATGCAATCTTAGTTGTCCTCTGGTATCCTTGTAAGTTTTCCTTTGTGCCAGATACACATAATCCTGATTCATCCCACCATGATATGCACAAAGTAATAATCATCAGTCCTTGTATCTGTGCATGGTGACATTAGTATGCATGCGCACTACAGGCACTGCACTGTTGTGAATTCTGTGGTCAGGCTCCCTCCTGTGGTCATGAGTGGTACTTCGGCTGGTTCTGTCCATGAGCTTCCCTTGGTGGATGTGATTGGGGCTGCGGCTTCTGAGTTTCCTTCCTCAGGTGACGAGGTTAAGTCGTTAGGTGCTGCTCTATTTAACTCCACCTAGTTCTTTGTTCCTGGCCTCCAGTCAATGTTCCAGTATTGGTCTTGCTCTCTCCTGGATCGTTCTTGTGGCCTGTCTGCCCTGCATAAGCTAAGTTTTGCTTGTGTTACTTTTGTTTGCTATTTTTTCTGTCCAGCTTGCTATATTGGTTTGTTTTGCTTGCTGGAAGCTCTGGGACGCAGAGGGAGCACCTCCGTACCGTTAGTCGGTGCGGAGGGTCTTTTTGCGCCCTCTGTGTGGTTGTTTGTAGGTTTTTGTGCTGACCGCAAAGCTATCTTTCCTATCCTCGGTCTATTCAGTAAGTCGGGCCTCACTTTGCCAAAATCTATTTCATCTCTGTGTTTGTATATTCATCTTTACTCACAGTCATTATACAGTGGGGCAAAAAAGTATTTAGTCAGTCAGCAATAGTGCAAGTTCCACCACTTAAAAAGATGAGAGGCGTCTGTAATTTACATCATAGGTAGACCTCAACTATGGGAGACAAACTGAGAAAAAAAAATCCAGAAAATCACATTGTCTGTTTTTTTATCATTTTATTTGCATATTATGGTGGAAAATAAGTATTTGGTCAGAAACAAAATTTCATCTCAATACTTTGTAATATATCCTTTGTTGGCAATGACAGAGGTCAAACGTTTTCTGTAAGTCTTCACAAGGTTGCCACACACTGTTGTTGGTATGTTGGCCCATTCCTCCATGCAGATCTCCTCTAGAGCAGTGATGTTTTTGGCTTTTCGCTTGGCAACACGGACTTTCAACTCCCTCCAAAGGTTTTCTATAGGGTTGAGATCTGAAGACTGGCTAGGCCACTCCAGGACCTTGAAATGCTTCTTACGAAGCCACTCCTTCGTAGTCCTGGTGGTGTGCTTTGGATCATTGTCATGTTGAAAGACCCAGCCACGTTTCATCTTCAATGCCCTTGCTGATGGAAGGAGGTTTGCACTCAAAATCTCATGATACATGGCCCCATTCATTCTTTCATGTACCCGGATCAGTCGTCCTGGCCCCTTTGCAGAGAAACAGCCCCAAAGCATGATGTTTCCACCACCATGCTTTACAGTAGGTATGGTGTTTGATGGATGCAACTCAGTATTCTTTTTCCTCCAAACACGACAAGTTGTGTTTCTACCAAACAGTTCCAGTTTGGTTTCATCAGACCATAGGACATTCTCCCAAAACTCCTCTGGATCATCCAAATGCTCTCTAGCAAACTTCAGATGGGCCCGGACATGTACTGGCTTAAGCAGTGGGACACGTCTGGCACTGCAGGATCTGAGTCCATGGTGGCGTAGTGTGTTACTTATGGTAGGCCTTGTTACATTGGTCCCAGCTCTCTGCAGTTCATTCACTAGGTCCCCCCGCGTGGTTCTGGGATTTTTGCTCACCGTTCTTGTGATCATTCTGACCCCACGGGGTGGGATTTTGCGTGGAGCCCCAGATCGAGGGAGATTATCAGTGGTCTTGTATGTCTTCCATTTTCTAATTATTGCTCCCACTGTTGATTTCTTCACTCCAAGCTGGTTGGCTATTGCAGATTCAGTCTTCCCAGCCTGGTGCAGGGCTACAATTTTGTTTCTGGTGTCCTTTGACAGCTCTTTGGTCTTCACCATAGTGGAGTTTGGAGTCAGACTGTTTGAGGGTGTGCACAGGTGTCTTTTTATACTGATAACAAGTTTAAACAGGTGCCATTACTACAGGTAATGAGTGGAGGAAAGAGGAGACTCTTAAAGAAGAAGTTACAGGTCTGTGAGAGCCAGAAATCTTGATTGTTTGTTTCTGACCAAATACTTATTTTCCACCATAATATGCAAATAAAATGATAAAAAAACAGACAATGTGATTTTCTGGATTTTTATTTCTCAGTTTGTCTCCCATAGTTGAGGTCTACCTATGATGTAAATTACAGATGCCTCTCATCTTTTTAAGTGGTGGAACTTGCACTATTGCTGACTGACTAAATACTTTTTTGCCCCACTGTATGTGGGGGGCTGCCTTTTCCTTTGGGGAATTTCTCTGAGGCAAGATAGGCTTATTTTTCTATCTTCAGGGCTAGCTAGTTTCTCAGGCTGTGCCCGAGGCGCCTAGGTCTGGTCAGGAGCGCTCCATGGCTACCTCTAGTGTGGTGTGATAGGATTAGGGATTGCGGTCAGCAGAGTTCGCACGTCTCAGAGCTCGTCCTATGTTATTAGTAACTATCAGGTTATTTTCAGTGCTCTTAACCACCAGGTCCATTGTGGTTCTAAATCACCAGTTCATAACAGTACTGGAGGCCCAAAGTACTAATGCTTCTCAATAGAGGGAAAAGAGAAGTTCTGAGACCATTTGTTTTTCTCTGCACTGTGTTTTGTCTTTCTTTTCCCCTAGACATTTGGGTGGTTCAGAACACAGGTGTAGTGATGGACATTAAAGGCCTGTCTTCTTGTGTGGATCATCTCACTGCAAGAGTACAAAATATTCAAGACTTTGTGGTTCAGAATTCTATGTTAGAACCTAGAATTCCTATTCCTGATTTGTTTTCTGGAGATAGAGCTATGTTTCTGAGTTTTAAAAAAAATTGTAAACTATTTCTGGCTTTGAAACCCCGCTCCTCTGGTGACCCAGTTCAACAAGTTAAGATCTTTATTTCTTTATTACGTGGCGACCCTCCAGACTGGGCATTTTCCCTTGCGCCAGGAGATCCTGCATTATGTGATATTGATGCGGTTTTTCTGGCGCTCGGATTGCTGTATGATGAACCTAATTCAGTGGATCAGGCAGAGAAAAATTTGCTGGCTCTGTGTCAGGGTCAGGATGAGGTAGAGATACAGTGGGGCAAAAAAGTATTTAGTCAGTCAGCAATAGTGCAAGTTCCACCACTTAAAAAGATGAGAGGCGTCTGTAATTTACATCATAGGTAGATCTCAACTATGGGAGACAAACTGAGAAAAAAAAATCCAGAAAATCACATTGTCTGTTTTTTTAACATTTTATTTGCATATTATGGTGGAAAATAAGTATTTGGTCAGAAACAAACAATCAAGATTTCTGGCTCTCACAGACCTGTAACTTCTTCTTTAAGAGTCTCCTCTTTCCTCCACTCATTACCTGTAGTAATGGCACCTGTTTAAACTTGTTATCAGTATAAAATGACACCTGTGCACACCCTCAAACAGTCTGACTCCAAACTCCACTATGGTGAAGACCAAAGAGCTGTCAAAGGACACCAGAAACAAAATTGTAGTCCTGCACCAGGCTGGGAAGACTGAATCTGCAATAGCCAACCAGCTTGGAGTGAAGAAATCAACAGTGGGAGCAATAATTAGAAAATGGAAGACATACAAGACCACTGATAATCTCCCTCGATCTGGGGCTCCACGCAAAATCCCACCCGTGGGGTCAGAATGATCACAAGAACGGTGAGCAAAAATCCCAGAACCACTCGGGGGGACCTAGTGAATGAACTGCAGAGAGCTGGGACCAATGTAACAAGGCCTACCATAAGTAACACACTACGCCACCATGGACTCAGATCCTGCAGTGCCAGACGTGTCCCACTGCTTAAGCCAGTACATGTCCGGGCCCGTCTGAAGTTTGCTAGAGAGCATTTGGATGATCCAGAGGAGTTTTGGGAGAATGTCCTATGGTCTGATGAAACCAAACTGGAACTGTTTGGTAGAAACACAACTTGTCGTGTTTGGAGGAAAAAGAATACTGAGTTGCATCCATCAAACACCATACCTACTGTAAAGCATGGTGGTGGAAACATCATGCTTTGGGGCTGTTTCTCTGCAAAGGGGCCAGGACGACTGATCCGGGTACATGAAAGAATGAATGGGGCCATGTATCGTGAGATTTTGAGTGCAAACCTCCTTCCATCAGCAAGGGCATTGAAGATGAAACGTGGCTGGGTCTTTCAACATGACAATGATCCAAAGCACACCGCCAGGGCAACAAAGGAGTGGCTTCGTAAGAAGCATTTCAAGGTCCTGGAGTGGCCTAGCCAGTCTCCAGATCTCAACCCTATAGAAAACCTTTGGAGGGAGTTGAAAGTCCGTGTTGCCAAGCGAAAAGCCAAAAACATCACTGCTCTAGAGGAGATCTGCATGGAGGAATGGGCCAACATACCAACAACAGTGTGTGGCAACCTTGTGAAGACTTACAGAAAATGTTTGACCTCTGTCATTGCCAACAAAGGATATATTACAAAGTATTGAGATGAAATTTTGTTTCTGACCAAATACTTATTTTCCACCATAATATGCAAATAAAATGTTAAAAAAACAGACAATGTGATTTTCTGGATTTTTTTTTCTCAGTTTGTCTCCCATAGTTGAGGTCTACCTGTGATGTAAATTACAGACGCCTCTCATCTTTTTCAGTGGTGGAACTTGCACTATTGCTGACTGACTAAATACTTTTTTGCCCCACTGTATATTGTCAGAAGTTTAGGAAGTGGTCTGTGCCCACTTAATGGAATGAATGTGCGCTGGCAGCAATTTTCAGAAAGGGTCTCTCTGAAGCCCTTAAGGATGTCATGGTGGGATTTCCTATGCCTGCTGGTCTGAATGAGTCTATGTCTTTGGCCATTCAGATCGGTCGACGCTTACGTGAGCGTAAAACTGTGCACCATTTGGCGGTATTATCTGAGCATAAACCTGAGCCTATGCAATGTGATAGGACTTTGATCAGAGCTGAACGGCAAGAACACAGACGTCGGAATGGGCTGTGTTTTTACTGTGGTGATTCCACTCATGCTATCTCCGATTGTCCTAGGCGCACTAAGCGGTTCGCTAGGTCTGCCACCATTGGTACGGTACAGTCGAAATTTCTTTTGTCCGTTACTTTGATCTGCTCTTTGTCATCCTATTCTGTCATGGCATTTGTGGATTCAGGCGCTGCCCTGAATTTGATGGACTTGGAGTATGCTAGGCGCTGTGGGTTTTTCTTGGAGCCTTTGCAGTATCCTATTCCATTGAGAGGAATTGATGCTACGCCTTTGGCCAAGAATAAGCCTCAGTACTGGACCCAACTGACTATGTGCATGGCACCTGCGCATCAGGAGGATATTCGCTTTTTGGTGTTGCATAATCTGCATGATGTGGTCGTGTTGGGGTTGCCATGGCTACAGGTCCATAACCCAGTATTGGATTGGAAATCTATGTCTGTGTCCAGCTGGGGTTGTCAGGGGGTACATGGTGATGTTCCATTCCTGTCTATTTCATCATCCACCCCTTCTGAGGTCCCAGAGTTCTTGTCAGATTACCGGGATGTATTTGATGAGCCCAAGTCCAGTGCCCTACCTCCGCATAGGGATTGCGATTGTGCTATCAATTTGATTCCTGGTAGTAAATTTCCTAAAGGACGACTGTTTAATTTGTCTTTGCCTGAGCACGCCACTATGCGGAGTTACGTAAAGGAATCCTTGGAGAAGGGTCATATTCGCCCGTCGTCGTCGCCATTGGGAGCAGGGTTCTTTTTTGTGGCCAAGAAGGATGGTTCGTTGAGACCTTGTATTGATTACCGCCTTCTAAATAAAATCACAGTCAAATTTCAGTACCCCTTGCCGCTGCTGTCTGATTTGCTTGCTCGGATTAAGGGGGCTAGTTGGTTCACCAAGATAGATCTTCGTGGTGCGTATAATCTTGTGCGTATTAAACAGGGCGATGAATGGAAAACAGCATTTAATACGCCCGAGGGCCATTTTGAGTACCTGGTTATGCCATTCGGGCTTTCCAATGCTCCATCAGTATTTCAGTCCTTTATGCATGACATCTTCCGAGAGTACCTGGATAAATTCCTGATTGTATACTTGGATGATATTTTGGTCTTCTCGGATGATTGGGAATCTCATGTGAAGCAGGTTAGAATGGTGTTCCAGGTCCTGCGTGCGAATTCTTTGTTTGTGAAGGGGTCAAAGTGTCTCTTTGGTGTTCAGAAGGTTTCATTTTTGGGTTTCATTTTTTCCCCTTCTACTATCGAGATGGACCCTGTTAAAGTTCAGGCCATTTATGATTGGACTCAGCCGACATCTCTGAAGAGTCTGCAAAAGTTCCTGGGCTTTGCTAATTTTTATCGTCGCTTCATCAATAATTTTTCTAGTATTGCTAAACCATTGACTGATTTAACCAAGAAGGGTGCTGATGTGGTCAATTGGTCTTCTGCTGCTGTGGAAGCTTTTCAGGAGTTGAAGCGTCGTTTTTCTTCTGCCCCTGTGTTGTGCCAGCCAGATGTTTCGCTCCCGTTCCAGGTCGAGGTTGATGCTTCTGAGATTGGAACAGGGGCTGTTTTGTCGCAAAGAAGTTCTGATGGTTCGGTGATGAAACCATGTGCCTTCTTTTCCAGGAAGTTTTTTGCCTGCTGAGCGTAATTATGATGTTGGTAATCGAGAGTTGCTGGCCATGAAGTGGGCATTCGAGGAGTGGCGTCACTGGCTTGAAGGAGCTAAGCATCACGTGGTGGTCTTGACTGATCACAAGAACTTGACTTATCTCGAGTCTGCCAAATGGTTGAATCCTAGACAGGCTCGTTGGTCGCTGTTTTTCTCCCGTTTTGACTTTGTGGTTTCGTACCTTCCGGGCTCTAAGAATGTGAAGGCAGATGCCCTGTCTAGGAGTTTTGTGGCCGACTCTCCGGGTTTGCCTGAGTCGGCGGGTATTCTCAAAGAGGGGGTAATTTTGTCTGCCATCTCCCCTGATTTGCGGCGGGTGCTGCAAAAGTTTCAGGCTGATAGACCTGACCGTTGCCCAGCGGAGAAACTGTTTGTCCCTGATAAATGGACGAGTAGAGTTATCTCTGAGGTTCATTGTTCGGTGTTGGCTGGTCATCCTGGAATCTTTGGTACCAGAGATTTGGTGGCTAGATGCTTTTGGTGGCCGTCTCTGTCGCGGGATGTGCGTTCGTTTGTGCAGTCCTGTGGGATTTGTGCTCGGGCTAAGCCCTGCTGTTCTCGTGCCAGTGGGTTGCTTTTGCCCTTGCCGGTCCCGAAGAGGCCCTGGACACATATCTCTATGGATTTTATTTCGGATCTCCCCGTCTCTCAAAAGATGTCGGTCATCTGGGTGGTTTGTGATCGCTTCTCTAAGATGGTCCATTTGGTACCCTTGTCTAAATTGCCTTCCTCCTCTGATTTGGTGCCATTGTTTTTCCAGCATGTGGTTCGTTTACATGGCATTCCGGAGAACATCGTTTCTGACAGAGGTTCCCAGTTTGTTTTGAGGTTTTGGCGAGCCTTTTGTGCTAGGATGGGCATTGATTTGTCTTTTTCCTCGGCTTTCCATCCTCAGACAAATGGCCAAACTGAACGAACCAATCAGACCTTGGAAACATATCTGAGATGTTTTGTTTCTGCTGATCAGGATGATTGGGTGTCCTTTTTGCCTTTGGCTGAGTTCGCCCTTAATAATCGGGCCAGCTCGGCTACTTTGGTTTCGCCGTTTTTCTGCAATTCTGGTTTCCATCCTCGTTTCTCTTCAGGGCAGGTTGAGTCTTCGGACTGTCCTGGTGTGGATACTGTGGTGGATAGGTTGCAGCAGATTTGGACTCATGTAGTGGACAATTTGACATTGTCCCAGGAGAAGGCTCAACGTTTCGCTAACCGCAGGCGCTTTGTGGGTCCACGACTTCGTGTTGGGGATTTGGTTTGGTTGTCGTCTCATTATATTCCTATGAAAGTTTCCTCTCCTAAGTTTAAGCCTCGTTTCATTGGTCCGTATAGGATTTCTGAGGTTCTTAATCCTGTGTCTTTTCGTTTGACCCTCCCAGCTTCTTTTTCCATCCATAATGTATTCCATAGGTCATTGTTGCGGAGATACGTGGCACCTGTGGTTCCATCCGTTGATCCTCCTGCCCCGGTTTTGGTTGAGGGGGAGTTGGAGTATATAGTGGAGAAGATTTTGGATTCTCGTATTTCGAGACGGAAACTCCAGTACCTGGTTAAGTGGAAGGGTTATGGTCAGGAAGATAATTCCTGGGTCTTTGCCTCTGATGTTCATGCTGCCGATCTGGTTCGTGCCTTTCATTTGGCTCATCCTGGTCGGCCTGGGGGCTCTGGTGAGGGTTCGGTGACCCCTCCTCAAGGGGGGGTACTGTTGTGAATTCTGTGGTCAGGCTCCCTCCTGTGGTCATGAGTGGTACTTCGGCTGGTTCTGTCCATGAGCTTCCTTTGGTGGATGTGAGTGGGGCTGCGGCTTCTGAGTTTCCTTCCTCAGGTGACGAGGTTAAGTCGTTAGGTGCTGCTCTATTTAACTCCACCTAGTTCTTTGTTCCTGGCCTCCAGTCAATGTTCCAGTATTGGTCTTGCTCTTTCCTGGATCGTTCTTGTGGCCTGTCTGCCCTGCATAAGCTAAGTTCTGCTTGTGTTACTTTTGTTTGCTATTTTTTCTGTCCAGCTTGCTATATTGGTTTGTTTTGCTTGCTGGAAGCTCTGGGACGCAGAGGGAGCACCTCCGTACCGTTAGTCGGTGCGGAGGGTCTTTTTGTGCCCTCTGCGTGGTTGTTTGTAGGTTTTTGTGCTGACCGCAAAGCTATCTTTCCTATCCTCGGTCTATTCAGTAAGTCGGGCCTCACTTTGCGAAAATCTATTTCATCTCTGTGTTTGTATATTCATCTTTACTCACAGTCATTATATGTGGGGGGCTGCCTTTTCCTTTGGGGAATTTCTCTGAGGCAAGATAGGCTTATTTTTCTATCTTCAGGGCTAGCTAGTTTCTCAGGCTGTGCCTGAGGCGCCTAGGTCTGGTCAGGAGCGCTCCACGGCTACCTCTAGTGTGGTGTGATAGGATTAGGGATTGCGGTCAGCAGAGTTCCCACGTCTCAGAGCTCGTCCTATGTTATTAGTAACTATCAGGTCATTTTCAGTGCTCTTAACCACCAGGTCCATTGTGGTTCTAAATCACCAGTTCATAACACTGCACGTCCGCTGGCCCTTGGCATCGTATCTGCTGAATACCACATGATCACACATGTTAGGGCTAGCGGAACACACCAAATAATAATGATGGACTATATGGCGGTACAATATGAATACACACGCGGGTTAACTTCACCCTGTGTGAAGGAAGTGAACCCTGTTGCGTCACAGGGCCGCAGTACCGCACGTAACAAAACTAATAATTAAATAGCACAAGAGTGCGAACTGTGTCGTACTGGCAGACGCCACTAACCACCCTGACTTGGGTTAAAGAACCGCTCTAATGGAGCGTGGCACCGTACTGACGGTCACAGCAGTAGGCGCTGTTTCGTGTGTAAACGCTGTGAGTTCAGCCGGGCGTTAGATTGCAGCCATACACCTTACGCGAACAGTCATACACAAGGGATGGGTTTTTTAAGGAACGACTTGCACTCATCAACACACACATGATTACAATTGTACACTAGCGCATGGCCGTGCGGTCATGCGAAGCTTATATAGCTGCAGCATGTTTAGGACTTTCCAATAAAGGACCAATGGGAAGCTGCCACAGAAGTTTAGCACCTTCAGGACCTTCCTGGAGGACCAATGGGAACCGCTGCAGCATCTGAGCATGTGACCCTCAATCTCCAATAGGAGATCTCACCCTGGGCAAGCTCAGAAGGGAAAAAGCAGGACTTAGTCCCAAAAGCCTCTGCTCGCCTCTGCCCAGCACTGGCTTCAATGGCAGAAGCAGGAAAAGCAGTAGTAACCCTATGCACAGAGTGAGACTGAGCAAGACGCTGGGACCGACGTCTCCGCTGAGCAGACTCCACTGCAGCTGGAGAAGAATAGGAGACTGCAGCAGAGATGGTTCAAGATTCCCCCTGTGCAGAGGTGGGAACTCGACACCTAACACACATCCCATGTGATCTTGACGTCACTTGGCATGTGATTTCGATGCCGCTAGGCACCCTGGCTACCATGGTGACGCATGCATCGCCCACACAGGACACCGCCCTATGATTGATGGGAGGCCACATTTTAATTCTTCACTTCCTCCCTATACACTGCCCATTGAGAAAGGTTTCCTGGCGGAAACACGCATCGGCAAGGACACACTGCCATTGCATCCCAGGCCACCTCTGTGCACCTGGCAATTGACTGTACTTTTACCATACAATGTCCAAATTGGATCAATATGTGCTATGTCTATCATGGACACTAGTAGGCCATAGGGGATAGTGCAATAATTGTTGCTAACATTTTGACTACAACTATAGCAGTATATTTAGAAACAGATGTAGATTTGTGTGCTAAGTGCGCCCTTTTCATTTTATCCTTCCCTCCCCCGTGTCTCTGCACTTTGATTATGCTAAATAAAATATTTTTTGTAGTTTAATCATATGGGATAATTGATTGTTTTTGGTTTTGGTTTTTGGTGGTATTAAGAGGTAGTGGCAAGTTTAGGAAGCTGACAGAGTCCATTGAGTTATGTGGCCAGAAGACCTGATTGTCCCAACCTGGATTCTCCAAACATCTTTGAGGGTTCAGTAGTGGTCAATGGAGCATATCAGCATTCATCCAGCTTGGGCTGTAGTCCTTTAGGGTAGCGTACTGTAGATTTAAATCTGTATTTCTTCAGTTGGAGCCATGGTGACTTGGCTACTGTCATATAGAGACTCCCAAAACAGAGGCAGATTTTCCAGTTCGCAGATATTATAGAGACATTTTTCTACAAGATTGGGAGAAGGTGTTAAAGGGTCATCTCTCAATGTTCGAGTGTTCAAATAACCTGCATAGTTTATCGTTCAATATTTGCAAAACAACAAGCTTAGTGGAGGGATACAATGGGTAATCAACATATTAACAAACATCAATTGTTCAATTATCCTGTTCCTTTGTTTCCAAAGGATAGTTGAACAATAAGCTGCAAGGACTGATACAATAGGTAAACATCAACCATGGTAAACAACCATTCAATAATTCACAAACATCACTTCAATCTATAACAAAAGTCAACCTTCAGACTCATACGAACAGTAGCTTATGTCCCATGACCTAATAAATATACATCTGGCGTGATTAAAAATAAATTCTATGTTGTCACACAGGTATTGTACATTTTCAACAATGTCTGAGGACAACATGCTTGGCGACTCCCACACAGAAGATATATACATGTACAAACCTTTCCAGCCTCTTCCAGCAATGCCAAGTCAACTGCTCCAGATCTCACAACAGAGCAAGCAGATTTTGCCCCCCAAAAATGTTAAGTTGCAAGTCGTCTGCACTGTTTATTGCTGAAACCATCATTCTCCTTCTCTATTCTTTTGTAATGACGTCACCTCCTTTGTACTCCTGTTTGGTTCCCTGGTCATGTCAACCACAAAATTGTCATTATCATCATCATCAACCTTGATTCAGGTGACAGTTGACCCTATGGGGGTAAAGGCCTGAGCTACTTAACCTTCCTAAATTCTCCCCTCCAGATTTGTTGTGAATCAGAGTGCTACTACCACTGCTACTTCCCACACAACTATAGATCTCTGAGCTAGCAGCTTAGATTGGCATTAGAATTGTGTCCTCTATCTTTTCCATCCTCATGTTATACAAGCACAAAGGCTGTCTGTTCATCCTTCCAATAAGTCAAATGGAAACAGTTTATTTTCTGGTATAGTACTTTCCTTAGCACCTGGCATGCTGTGGGTAGGGGACAAAAGGAGTTCTAGTTAAACAAATCTGATGCATGGAATGGAAATGTCATTATGTATAACATTAAGTGTCATAACAACAGAAGAAGTAGATTGAGCAAAACAGTGATTCAAGTTGATGGTGTCACTGTCACTGACTTCTTTCTGTTGTGATTGAGAATAGTGATGGGACATATATTCCATGATCCTTTCCACTTCTTCCTCGGTGATTCAGTCACAGCAAAGAAGGATAAGTGTGACCAGCATTTGGTACTACTACTATTGCTTGGATGGTTTCTACCAGCAGTTCTGGTGATGCTGCTGCTAGGAATTCCCACATTTTATCTTCATGATATGTTGGCTGTCATGTGAGCCCTGCCTAGAATTTCTGGTTGATTCCATATTTTTCCAGGGTTACCTTACTATGGTAAAAAGAAATTTGAAACATATCAAATGTTACGCATATGTACAAAATTATATGTTAAACTAAAACGTTTAATTAGTAACAGGAGTCGTAGTGTCAGAGAAGGAAAAAAATAAAGTACAAAATAGTTTTGACTTACTGTAAACAGTTGATTACAGGTGAATTCATCCTTTCAAGAATAACAACATAACAAATGCTGGGAGATAGGAACATGGTCTAAAAACCAATATTATAGTCATGGGGTGTCTGATTGACAATTTAGAGTATTCAAAAAGGTTTACAAAAAGTAAAACACTTATAATATTTTCTAACTTTTTGTATACTTTGATTCCTCTGACAAAAATATGTAATTCTGTATCGTATGTTGGTTGGTGGGTACACGCATTAAAAGAACTTATGGCAATGACAGCAGTACTTTTGTGTTCTGTACACTTGTTAAATTGGACTATTAAAAGTTTTATGCAAAAACGTTTTTATATACTGTTTAAATTCTGCCTTCCTCCTTTTACTGTAAAACCTTGTTTTTGTGTATCATTGTGATTATTTTTTATATATTCTACTCTTAAACAAAAATGTAACATAAATTTTGGAACCCTAACATAGTACATTACAAATTATCTGCTTGTAGGTTCAGTATGGGTTTTGGGGTTTAAGGTTTCAAGATACACATGGGCAGATCGATTCATAAGAAATCGAGTCTATTGTTGAAATTCGTGGTTTCATGCAAATTCAAACATTTTGAGATTCGATTTCTGGCTTACAAAAAAGTTGCCTGCACTATTTCTTTCACTGCTAATGCATCACAGAGCAGTCTGGTGTCATTTTGTGCAGCTGCTCATGGGCCTTATCCTAATGCCCTGCAACTATGACATCTTTTGGATTATCATACCTTGTAAAATAGTGGTCAGTACCTGAGCAATCACAGATTGACAGTTCCTAGCAGTTCAGAACTTCTATGGCCAACTCCTGGGGCCACCGGATACGTCTCTCTCTCCTTTAAAGTGTAAGTTCTTATGGTCAGTAGGGTATTCTCTCTTATTCTCATGCCTGTAGAGTGCAAGGCCTTATGGTCTGCAGCATCCTCTGCTGTAGAGTGTAAGCTCAGTATGGACTGCTGTTTCACTCTCTTCTGCAGAATAGATTACAAGGTCGCACGGTCAGCAGGTCCCTATTTCTTTCTCCCTCTCTCTTTTTCCCAACAATTATTTTCTGAGATATTATAATCTTTCCGGTATTGAGATTAGCGCAAATTTTAAAAGATCTGCTCATCTCTGTTGATAAATTGAATAATAAAAACACACATATATATATATATATATATATAATATAACGCTGGGAGCGTCACTCTGTCCGAAGCCTTTATAGACTGCACAAGCGCAAGCGCCGTTGCAGTCTGGCCCCCTCAGAGTGACGCTCCCAGGAGATCATGGTATGCGTAAACACTGAACGCACACCGCGATCTCCAACGGAGAGGCAGGGACCGCCAGGAGGGTGAGTATGAGCTATATTCACCTGTCCCCCGTTCCAGCGCTACGTGCGGCTCCGTCTCTGTGTCCCGGTCCTCGGCCTGTGACGTTCAGTTCAGAGGGCACGATGAAGGGCTTAATGCGCCGCCCTCTGACTGAAGATGGTGGCGCGCAGTGGTGGAATGGGGCCAGGTGAATATAGCAAGTGCTGGGGGGCCTGAGCTAGTGGCGATACCGGCACCTGACCCCCACAGCGCGCCGGTGTCCTCACCTGCTCAGGCACCCCAGCACTCGGCGCCCAGCAACGATAGGTGAGTATGGTATTTTTTATATATATATATATATTGCAGCAGCATACGGGGCATACACTATAGAGCATGTTATGGGGGCTATAAACCATAATGGAGCAGTGTATGGGGCATACACTATAGAGCATCTTATGGGGGCCATAAACCATAATGGCGCAGTGTACGGGGGCATATACCATGGAGCATCTTATGGATGGCCAAAAACCTTTATTGAGCAGTGTACGGGGGCATATACCATGGAGCATCTTATGGGGGCCAAAAACCTTTATGAAGCAGTGTACGGGGGCATATACCACCATGGAGCATCTTATGGGGGCCATAAACCATAATGGAGCAGTGTACGGGGGCATATACCATGGAGCATCTAATGAGGGCCATAAACCTTTATGGAACAGCGTACGGGGGCATATACTATGGAGCATCTTATGGGGGCCATAAATCTTTATGGAGCAGCGTATGGGGCATATGGATGGGAGCAGCAAATTAAAGAACGGTGACGCAGGATGGAAGCAGCACATGACAGAACGGGGGAGCAGGATGGGAGCAGCACATGATAGGATGGGGCGCAGGATGGGTGCAGCGCATGACAGGATGGAGGCGCAGGATGGGTGCAGCACATGTCAGAATGGGGGCGCAGGATGGGAGCAGCACATGTCAGGATGGGGGCGCAGAATGGGAGCAGCACATGACAGGATGGGGACGCAGGATGGGTGCAGCACATGACAGGATGGGGACGCAGGATGGGTGCAGCACATGACAGGATGGGGACCATATACCAATATAAATGCTCGCCACCCGGGCGTAGAACGGGTTCAATAGCTAGTATATATATATATATATATATATATATATATAGGGCCTTGACAAAGATTATGGTGCAAGAAAAGTGGAATGGGTTCACATCCCACAAGTGAGCACCTGCCACAGACCACTCTCGCATGTACAGGTCTAATACTTAAAGGGACACTGTCACCTGAATTTGGAGGGAACAATCTTCAGCCATGGAGGCGGGGTTTTTGGGGTGTTTGATACACCCTTTCCTTACCCGCTGGCTGCATGCTGGCTGCAATATTGGAATGAAGTTCATTCTCTGTCCTCCGTTGTACATGCCTGCACAAGGCAATCTTGCCTTGTGCAGGCGTGTACTATGGAGGACAGAGAATGAATTTCAATCCAATATTGCAGCCAGCATGCAGCCAGCGGGTAAGGAAAGGGTGAATCAAACACCCAAAAACCCCACCTCCATGGCTGAAGATTGTTCCCTCCAAATTCAGGTGACAGTGTCCCTTTAAGTATTACAACAACTATGTATGCATAAAATAATAATTTGAGTCAAACTTCCTGGAATTCACAAGTCTTTCCGAATTCAAACAATCTTCACTTTAATTTCTGAGGAGCTGAGAATTTCAGGAAATTAAACTCAAAGTTTGTCTTCCAAGGATCCACTGACCTCTAAAGCAGGGGTCCCCAACTCCAGTCCTCAAGGCCCACCAACATGTCATGTTTTCAGGATTTCCTTAGCCTTGCCCAGGTAATAATTGCATCACCTGTGCAATGCAAAGGAAATCCTGAAAACATGACCTGTTGGTGGGCCTTGAGGACTGGAGTTGGGGACCTCTGCTCTAAAGTATATAGAAAAACATTGGTATATGAACAAACAATGCTATGATTTTTTTATTTCAGAAATTAAATTTCAGAAGTCGAATTCCAATGTTACCTGTAACTCTTATTTTTTCCCATGGACAACAGCATAAGTGAATTTGCTGAAATATTTTTAATATTCATTATAAGGTGGTTTAAAGAAAACTGACACAAGCAATTTAAAAATCTTCTTCACCACAAGAACAGAAAGAGTAATTTTCAGATAACTTTATAATATTCTAATAGAAAAGACTCCATGAATTGCTACCTTTGAAAATTCCTACATTGTCTGAATCATAGTGGCTGTCATAAATGTACTAGTTCACCTACAAAACTGTATCATCTAATTGTCGACAAAAACTGCCAGTAGCAATAGAATATTGACATACATCACTTATCTATTTCAAGTTATAAAAATTTCTCAGAGCTATAATTTAATCTGCTTCCAGTACAGAACATTTAAAACATTGTATTCTCAACCAAAAAAAATACGATCTTTAAATATTTGATTGTTCCACTCTGTATTTGGATTTGTGGATAAAGGTGTGAAAAATAAAAAGCATGCATTTTACAATATGCTCTATATTGTAGTTATTATTTATAATCTATACTATTATTAATCTAATGTCAATGCAGACTACCTGAATATTTATAATAGTGCACAGAAAACTCCTCAAACAAAAGCCAACACTTTGAATGCTGCTATTTAATGCAGTACTGGGCTATAATTTACCTTGTTTTTAATGTGATCAAATTAGAAAATAATTCACTTTATTGCTGTAAAAGTGTTTTAAATAATGAGGACTAAAAACATTTTAACCAGAGATGAGTGAATAAATTCGAGTGGAATTGACTTCTATTCAAGTTTTCAAAAAATCTGCATTCAACAAAATGTCGACTTTTTGTATTGACCATCTTTTTTCTGAAAGGGCCATTAAAAGGTTAAAAAAAAATGTTCTTAAAATCACCTTACTGCTTATCTCTCTGGCCCCTCCACTCCTCACTGCACTCACTTATCCAGTCATTGCCACATCCTCTGATCTCCACTGCTCCCTCTGAAATCCTCTCGGCTCTCACAGTGGGCTGGGACTTCTGGGTCTGATGAGGCCTGGGATGGTTCTGCATGTACATGTGCAAGGTCACAGCACACTTTGAAACGTCATGATGTCGTGACTTGTGACCTTTGGTGAACTTGTAGTGATCACAAGGTGCAATGAAGACAAGACAGTGTTGGTGAAGAGCAGAGGGGACATATAGCAATTTGTTACTATCACCAAAATATACATCCATAGAAACATACATGCTGTTGTCATCAATCAAATTTTGATTACCCTACCAGGTACAAGATCCTACTTTAACCATACACTAGTATTACATTGAGTTGTGGTGAAACCACATATCCATGGAAAACAAATTTTATTTACAGCCTTAATGTCTCCACTCTCAAACACTACTAAGCATTTATTAACCCCTTTCTGACATCGGACGTACTATCCCGTCCATGTGGGGTGGGCCCCTATGACCATGGACGGGATAGTACGTCCAGCGCGATCGGCGGCGCTCACGGGGGGAGCGCCGCCGATCGCGGCCAGGTGTCAGCTGCCTATCGCAGCTGACATCCGACACTATGTGCCAGGAGCGGTCACGGACCGCCCCCGGCACATTAACCCCTGGCACACCGCGATCAAAGATGATCGCGATGTGCCGGCGGTGCAGGGAAGCACCGCGCAGGGAGGGGGCTCCCTGCGGGCTTTCCTGAGCCCCCCGCAGCAACGCGATGTGATCGCGTTGCTGCGAGGGTCTTACCTCCCTCCCTCCCTGCTCGAGCCCCGGATCCAAGATGGCCGCGGATCCGGGTCCTGCAGGGAGGGAGGTGGCTTCACAGAGCCTGCTCAGAGCAGGCACTGTGAAGCAGCCTGCACTGCTCTCAGATCGGTGATCTGACAGAGTGCTGTGCACACTGTCAGATCACCGATCTGTGATGTCCCCCCCTGGGACAAAGTAAAAAAGTAAAAAAAAAAATTTTCAAATGTGTAAAAAAAAATAAAAAAAAATATTCCAAAATAATGAAAAAAAAAAAATATTATTCCCATAAATACATTTCTTTATCTAAATAAAAAAAAAAAACAATAAAAGTACACATATTTAGTATCGCCGCGTCTGTAACGACCCGACCTATAAAACTGGCCCACTAGTTAACCCCTTCAGTAAACACCGTAAGAAAAAAAAAAAAAAACGAGGCAAAAAACAACGCTTTATTATCATACCGCCGAACAAAAAGTGGAATAACACGCGATCAAAAAGACAGATATAAATAAACATGGTACCGCTGAAAACGTCATCTTGTCCCGCAAAAAACGAGCCACCATACAGCATCATCAGCAAAAAAATTTAAATTAAAAAATTATAGTCCTGAGAATAAAGCGATGCCAAAATAATTATTTTTTCTATAAAATAGTTTTTATCGTATAAAAGCGCCAAAACATAAAAAAATGATATAAATGAGGTGTCGCTGTAATCGTACTGCTTTATCAATTTTACCAAACGCGGAACGGTATAAATGCCTCCCCCAAAAGAAATTCATGAATAGCTGGTTTTTGGTCATTCTGCCTCACAAAAATCGGAATAAAAAGCGATCAAAAAATGTCACGTGCCCGAAAATGTTACCAATAAAAACGTCAACTCGTCCCGCAAAAAACAAGACCTCACATGCCTCTGTGGACCAAAATATAGAAAAATTATAGCCACCGAGCCACCATACAGCATCATCAGCAAAAAAATTAAAATTAAAAAATTATAGTCCTGAGAATAAAGCGATGCCAAAATAATTATTTTTTCTATAAAATAGTTTTTATCGTATAAAAGCGCCAAAACATAAAAAAATGATATAAATGAGGTGTCGCTGTAATCGTACTGCTTTATCAATTTTACCAAACGCGGAACGGTATAAATGCCTCTCCCAAAAGAAATTCATGAATAGCTGGTTTTTGGTCATTCTGCCTCACAAAAATCGGAATAAAAAGCGATCAAAAAATGTCACGTGCCAGAAAATGTTACCAATAAAAACGTCAACTCGTCCCGCAAAAAACAAGACCTCACATGCCTCTGTGGACCAAAATATAGAAAAATTATAGCTCTCAAAATGTGGTAACGCAAAAAATCATAAAAATCCGCTAAAAAACCCGCTATAAAAGTAAATCAAACCCCCCTTCATCACCCCCTTAGTTAGGGAAAAATTAAAAAAATGTATTTATTTCCATTTTCCCATTAGGGCTAGGGTTAGAGTTAGGGCTAGGGTTAGGGCTAGGGTTAGGGCTAGGGTTAGGGCTAGGGTTAGGGTTAGGGTTAGGGCTAGGGTTAGGGTTAGGGCTAAGGTTAGGGTTAGGGCTAGGGTTAGGGCTAGGGTTAGGGTTAGAGCTAGGGTTAGGGCTAGGGTTAGGGCTAGGGCTAGGGTTAGGGCTAGGGTTAGGGTTAGGGCTAGGTTTAGGGCTAGGGCTAGGGTTAGGGTTAGGGCTAGGGTTAGGGTTAGGGCTAGGGTTAGGGCTAGGGTTAGGATTAGGGTTAGGGCTAGGGCTAGGGCTACAGTTTGGGTTGGGGCTAAAGTTACAGTTAGGGTTTAGATTACATTTACAGTTGGGAATGGGGTTGGGATTAGGGTTAGGGGTGTGTCTGGGTTAGAGGTGTGGTTAGGGTTACTGTTGGGATTAGGGTTAGGGGTGTGTTTGGATTAGGGTTTCAGTTATAATTGTGGGGTTTCCACTGTTTAGGCACATCAGGGGCTCTCCAAACGCGACATGGCGTCCGATCTCAATTCCAGCCAATTCTGCGTTGAAAAAGTAAAACAGTGCTTCTTCCCTTCCGAGCTCTCCCGTGTGCCCAAACAGGGGTTTACCCCAACATATGGGGTATCAGCGTACTCAGGACAAATTGGACAACAACTTTTGGGGTCGAATTTCTCCTCTTACCCTCGGGAAAATAGAAAACTGGGGGCTAAAAAATAATTTTGGGGGGAAAGATTTTTTTTTTTTTTCACGGCTCTGCGTTACAAACTGTAGTGAAACACTTGGGGCTTCAAAGCTATCGCAACACATCTAGATGAGTTCCTTAGGGGGTCTAGTTTCCAAAATGGTGTCACTTGTGGGAGGTTTCTACTGTTTAGGTACATTAGGGGCTCTGCAAATGCAATGTGACACCTGCAGACCATTCCATCTAAGTCCTCATTCCAAATGGAGCTCCTTCCCTTCCGAGCCCTCCCATGCGCCCAAACAGTGGTTCCCCCCACATATGGAGTATCAGCACACTCAGGACAAATTGGACAACAAATTGTGGGGTCGAATTTCTCCTGTTACCCTCGGGAAAATACAAAACTGGGGGCTAAAAAATAATTTTTGTGGGAAAAAATTTTTGTTTTATTTTTACGGCTCTCCATTATAAACTTCTGTGAAGCCCTTGGTGGGTCAAAGTGCTCAGCACACATCTAGATAAGTTCCTAAGGGGGTCTACTTTCCAAAATGGTGTCACTTGTGGGGGGTTTCTACTGTTTAGGTACATTAGGGGCTCTGCAAACGCAATGTGACACCTGCAGACCATTCCATCTAAGTCTGCATTCAAATGGCACTCCTTCCCTTCTGAGCCCTCCCATGTGCCCAAACAGTGGTTCCCCCCACATATGGTGTATCATCGCACTCAGGACAAATTGGGCAACAAATTTTGGGGTCCAATTTCTCCTGTTACCCTCAGGAAAATACAAAACTGGGGGCTAAAAAAATAATTTTTGTGGGAAAAAAATTTTGTTTTATTTTTACGGCTCTGCATTATAAACTTCTGTGAAGCACTTGGTGGGTCAAAGTGCTCACCACACCTCTAGATAAGTTCCTTAGGGGGTCTACTTTCCAAAATGGTGTCATTTGTGGGGGGGTTTCAATGTTTAGGCACATCAGTGGCTCTTCAAACGCAACATGGCGTTCTATCTCAATTCCTGTCAATTTTGCTTTGAAAAGTCAAACGGCGCTCCTTCCCTTCCGAGCTCTCCCATCCGCCCAAACAGTGGTTTACCCCCACATATGGGGTATCAGCGTACTCAGGACAAATTGTACAACAACTTTTGGGGTCCAATTTCTTCTCTTACCCTTGGGAAAATAAAAAATTGGGGGCGAAAAGATAATTGTTGTGAAAAAATATGATTTTTTATTTTTACGGTTCTACATTATAAACTTCTGTGAAGCACTTGGTGGGTCAAAGTGCTCACCACACCTCTAGATAAGTTCCTTAGGGGGTCTACTTTCCAAAATGGTGTCACTTGTGGGGGGTTTCAATGTTTAGGCACATCAGTGGCTCTTCAAACGCAACATGGCGTCCCATCTCAATTCCTGTCAATTTTGCATTGAAAAGTCAAACGGCGCTCCTTCCCTTCCGAGCTCTCCCATCCGCCCAAACAGTGGTTTACCCCCACATATGGGCTATCAGCGTACTCAGGACAAATTGTACAACAACTTTTGGGGTCCAATTTCTTCTCTTACCCTTGGGAAAATAAAAAATTGGGGGCGAAAAGATAATTTTTGTGAAACAATATGATTTTTCATTTTTACGGTTCTACATTATAAACTTCTGTGAAGCACTTGGTGGGTCAAAGTGCTCACCACACCTCTAGATAAGTTCCTTAGGGGGTCTACTTTCCAAAATGGTGTCACTTGTGGGGGGTTTCAATGTTTAGCCACATCAGGGGCTCTCCAAACGAAACATGGCGTCCCATCTCAATTCCAGTCAATTTTGCATTGAAAAGTCAAATGGCACTCCTTCGCTTCCGAGCTCTGCCATGCGCCCAAACAGTGGTTTACCCCCACATGTGGGGTATTGGCATACTCAGGACAAATTGTACAACAATGTTTCGGGTCCATTTTCTCCTGTTACCCTTGGTAAAATAAAACAAATTGGAGCTGAATTAAATTTTTTGTGAAAAAAAGTTAAATGTTCATTTTTATTTAAACATTCAAAAAATTCCTGTGAAGCACCAGAAGGGTTAATAAACTTCTTGAATATGGTTTTGAGCACCTTGAGGGGTGCAGTTTTTAGAATGGTTTCACACTTGGGTATTTTCTATCATATAGACCCCTCAAAATGACTTCAAATGAGATGTGGTCCCTAAAATAAAATGGTGTTGTAGTAATGAGAAATTGCTGGTCAAATTTTAACCCTTATAACTCACTAACAAAAAACAATTTTGGTTCCAAAATTGTGCTGATGTAAAGTAGACATGTGGGAAATGTTACTTATTAAGTATTTTTTGTGACATATCTCTGGGATTTAATTGCATACAAATTCAAAGTTGGAAAATTGCGAAATTTTCATAATTTTCGCCAAATTTCCGTTTTTTTCACAAATAAACGCAGGTACTATCAAAGAATTTTTACCATTGTCATGAAGTACAATATGTCACGAGAAAACAATGTCAGAATCACCAGGATCCATTGAAGCGTTCCAGAGTTATAACCTCATAAAGGGACAGTGGTCAGAATTGTAAAAATTGGCCCGGTCATTAACGTGCAAACCACCCTTGGGGGTAAAGGGGTTAAAAATAAAATATTCTTGCCAATGTACCTGCCACAGATCACAGTTCTCATGACCTTGACTTCTCAAATCAAAACTGATCTTTTCAGTTTCCTCTATAATCTTTTTCACCCAAATATCAGGATTCCACACCTAAATGATTTGCCGCAAATCACAGTGCTGAAAAATCTTCAATTGCACTGGTAAGATATATGGATTCTTATTGGATTCCATTATCTTTCGAGCTCTTTTATGTACATACAGTAATGGTGCTATCTAAGTGATCTTACTGTAAGGAGAAGACCCGGACCAGGCCTACATACTCCGTGACAGATCCGGAACTGTCAGGGCTGTCACCCAGATTTCACGGGGGAAAGCTTAAAGCCCCGGACCGACCTCTGCAGCTTGGAGTAGGGGGCATGGATAAGATAAAAGGGCCGCAGTGCACGGCAAATCAGTTAGTTGCCGTGGGAACGTGCATCACACAGGAGGGCAGTATCAGGGCTTCTGCGGAGGAGGGCAACTGCCAGAGCAAGCAAAAACCAGCAGAGGCAAAAAGATGTTAACAGAGACTGCCAACAACATACCTGGTCCCCGCTGACATCGCTGACCATTAGTGATAGGATGCCCAGTCAGGACATAAGTCTGCGCACGCACCTACGGGAGAATTGGGACACCCGCTGTGAGGGGTTTCCCTTTGTACCTGAATCGAATTACTCGTTGTCCCTGCACACTGACAGGGGGAAAGACTGTGCTCAGTCTGGCTCATTGTTTCCTGACAAACCGATCACCGACAGGACCACAAGGAATCACCATCGCCGCCAAGAGCCAAGACGCCATCTTTTCCAGGACTACACTGGACCACGAGGAATTACCGCCGCCGCCAGAATCAAGGACGCCATCTTTTCCAGGACCATACTGGACCCCTTATGCGCCACTACTTTGGCGCCAACATCCACATCCTGAACTAACCGCATTCTGAAGTCTTCAGACTGATACGTTTGCGTTCCTTGAACTTCCTACCCTATGCTTCACACCCGCTTCCCCTGAGTTACGTCCAATGTAATCCTTTATACTGTTTTATCTGTTTTCTCCCTGCGAGGAGTATACCTGTTAAATTGAACCCCCCTGTTACTGCATCTTCCTACCTGCTCACACTACCATAGAAGCAGATGATAAACGGTAGTAACAAGCAGTCCATGTAATAACACAGCACACTAACAGATGTAGTGCCCCATCCATTTTCCATTATAGATAGCAGTGCTGGGTTTTTTCTGCATGTGCATGAAATTGTGCTAATTGATGTATTGATAAAGTCATATGTGGTCAAAACATTGTGTTTTATGCTTTAACCAATATAATAACTGACTGAGGAGTAAATCTGGTGCCTTGGATACTTTTTGCTTTACTTTATGGAGGACTTCATATTTCGTGAAGTGCTTTGTTGGGACATCATACTCTGTGGGGGACTTTCTGGTCACAGCATACTGTATCGGGGTTTTGTAGTGACATCATAATGTTTTAGAGGTTGTGTGGGGACATCATACTCTGAGCAGAGCTGTATGGGGACATCATGCTGAGTGAGGTGCTTTGCGGGGACATCATACTATGTGTACTTTATACTGTGTGGAGGCATTATAGGGATATTAAACTGTTTGAAGCGCTGTGTGAGGATATCATGCTGTGTGGGGAAATTGTGGGGACATCATATTGTCCTGAGAGCTGTTGATCAAGGTACATGGGTTGAATAACAGTAGCATGAATTACAGTTTTTAGAAACTTTATGAAAATTCAATTTTATGGTTATGATTAGCTGCTACTGCAAAAAACACGCTACAATAAGTTTTATCGTAACATATACTAGCAGTGTTAGCTAGTCAACAGACTAAATTCTGCTCAATACGAATTGATTTTAAACAGCAACAATGATAATAACAAGCTACGTTCAATTGGGAAAATAGGAACACACAAAAAAACGTTGCACTCACCCTATGGTAAAAAGATATTCCTTTATTATATAACTGGTGGCATATGAAAATAAACTGAAAAAAAAGAGCTGCAAAGTTTTTTTGCTATCTAATCTAAGAGTAGCATAAGGCCCGAAATCCTGATTCTGGGGGTGTGTCATTTATTATGATGTATGTTGTCCTTGCTGAGTGAAGGCACTCTTCAAATATGAGAGACCTGGAGTAGTTTGCAAATGAAGAGTGGTCCAAAATTCCAGAGGTTTAACCCCTTAGTGACGGATACAATTCGGTGCTTAATGACCAAGCCAATTTTTACAATTCTGACCACTGTCACTTTATGTGGCTATAATTCTGGAAAGCTTCAATGGATCCCACTTATTCTGAGTTTGTTTTTGAGTGATATATTATACTTCATGATAGTGGTAAAATTTCTCTGATATGACTTGCATTTATTTATGAAAAAAACAGAAATGTGGTGAAAATTTAGAAAATTTTGCCATTTTCAAACTTTGAATTATGCCCTTAAATAAGAGAGTGGTGTCACACTAAATATGAAATAACATTTCCCACAAGTCTACTATACATCAGCACAATTTTGGAAACAATTTTTTCTTTGTTAGGAAGTAATAAGGGTTAAAAGTTGACCAGCGATTTCTAATTTTTCAACAAATTTTACTTAAACTAATTTTTTAGGGACCACCTTGCATTTGAAGTGACTTTGGGGGGTCAATATAACAGAAAATCCCCAAAAGTGACACCATTATAAAAACTGCACCCATAAAGGTACGCAAAATCACATTCAAAAAGATTATTAACCCTTCAAGTACTTCACAAGAACTAAAGCAATGTGGAAAGAAAAAATGAACATTTTACTTTTTTTCACAAAATATTTACTTTGGAACCAACTTTCTCATTTTCACAAGGGTATTAGGAGACCACAAAATTTGTGCAATTTCTCCTGAGTAATCCGATACCCCATGTGAGGGGAAAACCACTGCTTGGGTGCATGGCAGGGCTCAGAAAGGAGGGAACACCATTTGACTTTTTGAACGCAAAATTGGCTGGAATCAATGGTGAAGCCATTTCGCATTTGGAGACCCCTGATGTACCTAAACAGTGGAAAATCATTCAATTCTAACTCCAACCCTCACCCCAACACACCCCTAACCCTGAACTCAACCCTAACTACAACCCTAACCCCAAACCACACCTAACCCTAATCCTAACCCTAACCATAATTCTAACCAAAAACCTAACCCTAACACTTACCATAGCCCTAGACTTAACCCTTACCCTAACCCTACCACTAACCCTAAACCTAACCATAGCCCTAGCCCTAGCACTAACTTTAGCCCAACTCACTTTATACCAACCCTAACCCTAACTTTAGCCCAAATCACTTTAGCCCAACTTACTTTAGCCCAATTCTAACTCTTATTGAAAAAATGGAAATAAATATATGTTTTTATTTTATTATTTTTTCCTATCTAAGGAGGAGATAAAGGGGGATTTTATTTACCAATTTAAATATTTTGATCACTGTGATAGGGTCTATCATGGTGATCAAAATGAACCAATAAGAAAAATCTTCTATTGCTGCCTGGTGCCGGCAGATCTCAGAGGGCGTACTGCGCATGTGCCCACCATGTTCTCCAAGAAGAATATGCTGGCGGCCTGGAGGACTTCACCGGGGCATGCAGGGACTCCAGGCGTACTTGAAGGGTGACCGGGAGATGCTATTTCTCTCCCCTCTGATGTGAGATCACATCAAAGGAGAAATAAATGTAATGGAAAATCGGACTTTTTTTGGCAGTCGCTGTAATACCATTACCATTCAGCGTGTCCACATGAATATTTCCGCTCTGAACCCTGCTCATACAGGTAATATACAGATGATCAGGTTTTTAAATACATCAGATAGGGATTGCATACATCAGTTAAGACTACTCTATATGGGTATATCTTGGTGTTTGGTGGAGCAGCTTAGTATACATTTTTTGCAAAAAAAAAGTATGAACCAAATACCCTGTTTTTTACATCTTTTTACTAGCACTTGATAATTACTGTGATTTTTTTGCAACGGAGTGTTTTTGGTCTTACTGTGCTCTTTTGTGTCTTTAAGTTTCTTGGTGGTATGTGAACATGTTCCTACAGACTTGTTTACTGTACAAGTAGCCCATGTGCTTCTGTTACCATTAACCCCTTCCCGACCCATGACGCCACATAGGCGTCATGAAAGTCGGTGCCAATCCGACCCATGACGCCTATGTGGCGTCATGGAAAGATCGCGTCCCTGCAGATCGGGTGAAAGGGTTAACTCCCATTTCACCTGATCTGCAGGGACAGGGGGAGTGGTAGTTTAGCCCAGGGGGGGTGGCTTCACCCCCCCCCGTGGCTACGATCGCTCTGATTGGCTGTTGAAAGTGAAACTGCCAATCAGAGCGATTTGTAATATTTCACCTATTATAACTGGTGAAATATTACAATCCAGCCATGGCCGATGCTGCAATATCATCGGCCATGGCTGGAAACACTAATGTGCCCCCACCCCACCCCACCGATTGCCCCCCCAAGCCCCCCGATCTGTCCGGTACACTGCTCCAGGTCCCCTCCGTCCTGTGCTCCGCTCCCCCCCGTGCTCTTGTCCGCTCCCCCATGCTCCAATCACCCCCCCCCGTGCTCCAATCACACCCCCTGCACTCCGATCCATCCCCCCGTGCTCCGTTCCACCCCCGTGCTCCGTTCCACCCCCCATGCTCCGTTCCATCCCTCCCGCGCTCCGATCCACCCCCCCATGCTCCGATCCACCCCCCGTGCTCCCCCCACCCCATCATACTTACCGATCCTGCCGGGGTCTGTCCGTCTTCTCCCTGGGCGCCGCCATCTTCCAAAATGGCGGGCGCATGCGCAGTGCGCCCGCCGAATCTGCCGGCCGGCAGATTCTTTCCAAAGTGCATTTTGATCACTGAGATAGATTATATCTCAGTGATCAAAATAAAAAAAATAATAAATGACCCCCCCCTTTGTCACCCCCATAGGTAGGGACAATAAAAAAATAAATAATTTTTTTTTCCCACTAATGTTAGAATAGGGTTAGGGCTAGGGTTAAGGGTAGGGTTAGGGGTAGGGTTAGGGCTAGGGTTAGGGCTAGGGTTAGGGGTAGGGGTAGGGGTAGGGGTAGGATTAGGGCTAGGTTTAGGGCTAGGGTTAGGGCTAGGGCTAGGGTTAGGGTTTCGGTATGTGCACACGTATTCTGGTCCTCTGCGGATTTTTCCGCTGCGGATTTGATAAATCCGCAGTGCTAAACCGCTGCGGATTTATGGCGGATTTACCGCGTTTTTTCTGCGCATTTCACTGCGGTTTTACAACTGTGATTGTCTATTTGAGCAGTTGTAAAACCGCTGCGGAATCCGCACAAAGAAGTGACATGCTGCGGAATGTAAACCCCTGCGTTTCCGTGCAGTTTTTCTGCAGCATGTGTACAGCGATTTTTGTTTCCCATAGGTTTACATTGAACTGTAAACTCATGGGAAACTGCTGCGGATCCGCAGCGTTTTCCGCTGCGTGTGCACATACCTTTAGAATTAGGCTATGTGCACATGGTGCGGATTGGCCGCTGCAGATTCGCAGCAGTGTTCCATCAGGTTTACAGTACCATGTAAACCTATAGAAAACCAAATCCGCTGTGCCCATGGTGCGGAAAATACCGCGCGGAAACGCTGCGTTGTATTTTCCGCAGCATGTCAATTCTTTGTGCGGATTCCGCAGCGTTTTACACCTGTTCCTCAATAGGAATCCGCAGGTGAAATCCGCACAAAAAACACTGGAAATCCACGGAAAATCCGCAGGTAAAACGCAGTGCCTTTTACCCGCGGATTTTTCAAAAATGATGCTGAAAATTCTCACACGAATCCGCAACGTGGGCACATAGCCTTTGGGTTAGGGTTGGAATTAGGGTTGTGGTTAGGGTTGTGATTAGGGTTATGGCTACAGTTGGGATTAGAGTTAGGGGTGTGGGGGGGTTAGAGTTGGAGGTAGAATTGAGGGGTTACCACTGTTTAGGCACATCAGGGGTCTCCAAACGCAACATGGTGCACCATTGATTCCAGCCAATCTTGTATTCAAAAAGTCAAATGGTGCTCCCTCAATTCCGAGCCCCGATGTGTGCCCAAACAGTGGGTTACCCCCACATATGGGGTACCATCATACTCAGGATAAACTGCGCAACAATTACTGGGGTCCAATTTCTCCTGTTACCCTTGTGAAAATAAAAAATTGCTTGCTAAAACATAATTTTTGAGGAAAGAAAAATGATTTTTTATTTTCACGGCTCTGCGTTGTAAACGTCTGTAAAGCACTTGGGGGTTCAAAGTGCTCACCACTTATCTAGATAAGTTCCTTTGGGGGTCTAGTTTCTAAAATGGGATCACTTGTGGGGGGTTTCTACTGTTTAGACACACCAGGGGCTCTGCAAATGCAACGTGACGCCCGCAGACCATTCCATCAAAGTCTGCATTTCAAAAGTCACTACTTCCCTTCTGAGCCCCGACGTGTGCCCAAACTGTGGTTTACCTCCACACATGGGGTATCAGCGTACTCAGGAGAAACTGGACAACAACTTTTGTGGTCCAATTTCTCCTGTTGCCCTTGGGAAAATAAAAAATTCTGGGCTAAATAATTATTTTTGAGGAAAGAAAACGTATTTATTATTTTCACGACTCTGCATTATAAACTTCTATGAAGCACTTAGGGGTTCAAAGTGCTCACCACACATCTAGATAAGTTCCTTTCGGGGTCTAGTTTCCAAAATGGGGTCACTTGTGGGGGGTTTCTACTGTTTAGCCACATCAGGGGCTCTGCAAACGCAACGTGACGCCCGCAGAGCATTCCATCAAAGTCTGCATTTCAAAACGTCACTACTTCAATTCCGAGCCCCGGCATGTGCCCAAACAGTAGTTTACCCCCACATATGGGGTATCACCGTACTCAGGAGAAACTGTACAACAAATATTGTGGTCAAATTTCTCCTGTTGCCCTTGGGAAAATTAAAAAATTCTGGGCTAAATAATTATTTTTGAGGAAAGAAAACGTATTTATTATTTTCACGGCTCTGCATTATAAACTTCTGTGAAGCACTTGGGGGTTCAAAGTGCTCACCACACATCTAGATAAGTTCCTTTCAGGGTCTAGTTTCCAAAATGGGGTCACTTGTGGGGGGTTTCTACTGTTAAGCCACATCAGGGGCTCTGCAAACGCAACGTGACGCCCGCAGAGCAATCCATCAAAGTCTGCATTTCAAAATGTCACTACTTCACTTCCAAGCCCCGGCATGTGCCCAAACAGTGGTTTACCCCCACATATGGGGTATCAGCATACTCAGGAGAAACTGGACAACAACTTTTGGGGTCAAATTTCTCCTGTTATCCTTGGAAAAATAAAAAATTGCAGGTTAAAAGATCATTTTTGAGAAAATATTTTTTTATTTTTATTTTCATGGCTCTGCGTTATAAACTTCTGTGAAGCACTTGGGGGTTCAAAGTCCTCACCACACATCTAGATTAGTTCCTTTGGGGGTCTAGTTTCCAAAATGGGGTCATTTGTGGGGGATCTCCAATGTTTAGGCACACAGGGGCTCTCCAAACGTGACATGGTGTCCGCTAATGATTGGAGCTAATTTTCCATTTAAAAAGCCAAATGGCGTGCCTTCCATTCCGAGCCTTGCCGTGCGCCCAAACCGTGGTTTACCCCCACATATGGGGTATCAGCGTACTCAGGACAAACTGGACAACAACATTTGGGGTCCAATTTCTCCTATTACCCTTGGCAAAATAGGAAATTCCAGGCTAAAAAATCATTTTTGAGGAAAGAAAAATTATTTTTTATTTTCATGGCTCTGCGTTATAAACTTCTGTGAAGCACTTGGGGGTTTAAAGTGCTCAATATGCATCTAGATTAGTTCCTTGGGGGATGTAGTTTCCAAAATGGGGTCACTTGTGGGGGAGCTCCAATGTTTAGGCACACAGGGGCTCTCCAAACGCGACATGGTGTCCGCTAACAATTGGAGCTAATTTTCCATTCAAAAAGTCAAATGGCGCGCCTTCCCTTCCGAGCCCTGCCGAGTGCCCAAACAGTGGTTTACCCCACATATGAGGTATCGGCGTACTCGGGAGAAATTGCCCAACAAATTTTATGATCCATTTTATCCTATTGCCCATGTGAAAATGAAAAAATTGAGGCGAAAAGAATTTTTTTGTGAAAAAAAAGTACTTTTTCATTTTTACAGATCAATTTGTGAAGCACCTGGGGGTTTAAAGTGCTCACTAGGCATCTAGATAAGTTCCTTGGGGGGTCTAGTTTCCAAAATGGGGCCACTTGTGGGGGAGCTCCAATGTTTAGGCACACAGGGGCTCTCCAAACGCGACATGGTGTCCGCTAACGATGGAGATAATTTTTCATTCAAAAAGTCAAATGGCGCTCCTTCCCTTCCGAGCCTTACCATGTGCCCAAACAGTGGTTTATCCCCACATGTGAGGTATTGGTGTACTCAGGAGAAATCGGCCAACAAATTTTAGGATCCATTTTATCCTGTTGCCCATGTGAAAATGAAAAAATTGAGGCTAAAAGAATTTTTTTGTGAAAAAAAAGTACTTTTTCATTTTTACGGATCAATTTGTGAAGCACCTAGGGGTTCAAAGTGCTCACTATGCATCTAGATAAGTTCCTTGGGGCGTCTAGTTTCCAAAATGGGGTCACTTGTGGGGAAGCTCCAATTTTTAGGCACATGGGGGCTCTCCAAACGTGACATGGTGTCCGCTAAAGAGTGGAGCCAATTTTTCATTCAAAAAGTCAAATGGTGCCCTGCCGTGCACCCAAACCGTGGTTTACCCCCACATATGAGGTATCAGCGTACTCAGGACAAATTGGACAAAAAATTTCGTGGTTCAGTTTCTCCTTTTACCATTGGGAAAATAAAAAAATTGTTGCTAAAAGATAATTTTTGTGACTAAAAAGTTAAATGTTCATTTTTTCCTTCCATGTTGCTTCTGCTGCTGTGAAGCACCTGAAGGGTTAATAAACTTCTTGAATGTGGTTTTGAGTACCTTGAGGGGTGCAGTTTTTAGAATGGTGTCACTTTTAGGTATTTTCAGCCATATAGACCCCTCAAACTGACTTCAAATGTGAGGTGGTCCCTAAAAAAAATGGTTTTGTAAATTTCGTTGTAAAAATGAGAAATCGCTGGTCAAATTTTAACCCTTATAACTTCCTAGCAAAAAAAATGTTGTTTCCAAAATTATGCTGATGTAAAGTATACATGTGGGAAATGTTATTTATTAACTATTTTGTGTCACATAACTCTCTGGTTTAACAGAATAAAAATTCAAAATGTGAAAATTGCGAAATTTTCAAAATTTTCGCCAAATTTCCGTTTTTATCACAAATAAACGCAGACTTTATTGACCTAAATTTACCACTAACATGAAGCCCAATATGTCATGAAAAAACAATCTCAAAACCGCTAGGATCCGTTGAAGCGTTCCTGAGTTATTACCTCATAAAGGGACACTGGTCAGAATTGCAAAAAACGGCAAGGTCTTTAAGGTCAAAATAGGCTGGGCCATGAAGGGGTTAATAAAGGTGATCGCAATACCGGTGTAAGTAAAAGGTGACCCAAATTATGTTCTATGGGGTCTCAGCAACCCCCATGGCTGAGACTCCAGAGAAATTCTGACGCTGGGAGGGGGTGCTATACATTTAAACCTCAGTGTCGTTAAAAAGAGGCGGTGTGGTTTAACTACCCTTAACTGCTGACGATAAAAGGTGTATCGGCGGTCGTTAAGGGATTAAAAAGCTTGTTGAAGGTTATAGGAAGCATTTGATTGCAGTTATTTATTCCACAGGACGTGCAACCAAATATTAAGTTGAGGGTGCAAACAATTTTGTTCTGATAATTTTGGGGGCTTTGTGTGAAATTATGTCCAACTTGCCTTTTTTTCAGTTTTTTTGTGTTGTTCCAGTATACACAAATGAAATGAATATGAATAGAAATACCATATTTTTCGGACTATAAGACGCACCGGTCAATAAGATGCACCCCAAATTTGGGGTGAAAATTGCAGAAAAAAAGATTTTTTATAAGATGAGGTCCGTCTTATTGTCCGAATTTACAGTATCTTACCTGAGGGCTGGCGGTGGCAGCGCAGGGCCACAAGAGGCATGGTGTCGGCAGAGGTGCGGTGATGCAGTGGGCGATATGGCGTGCACCTGAGCAGGGTCCCTTCCTGTTTAGGTGGGCGACGCCACAGCCTGGTGTCCACGGCAGCAGAGGTGCGGGGATGATGAGGCACAGTGAGCGGAATGGCGTGAGCGGAGTCCCTTCCACAGGTTAGGTGACGCAGCGGCCCGGTATCCAAGGTAAGCTGAAGAGCCGGGTGAATCATGGCTTTATCGGTGGTGGCAGCCATCATCCTGAGGCCGAGCGTACGCAGATGAAGTGCTCTGCTTCCCAGGGCTTCAGAAAAATGGCCACGGGAGGCCAAACGTGCACAGATGGAGATCGCGGCGGCCATTTTCCTGAAGCCGAGTTCGCAGATTTAGATCTCGGCTTCGGGAAAATGGCCGCCGTGATCTCCATCTGCGCCCGCGTGGCCTCCCGTGGCCATTTTCCTAAAGCTCCAGGAAGCAGAGCACTCCATTTGCGCACGCCCGGCCTCAGGAAGATGGCTGCCACCACCGACAAAGCCATGATTCACCCTGCTCTGCTTCTTACCTTGGATACCGGGCCGCTGCGTCACCTCACCTGTGGAAGGGACTCCGCTCACGCCATGCCGCTCACTGTGCCTCATCATCCCCGCACCTCTGCTGCCGCCACACCACTGCCTGCATTCCAACTATAAGACGCACCTACCATTTTCCTCACATTTTTGGGGGTACTTCATTTTCTGGAACAATTTCAAGGGTGCAAACACTTTCAGCCAAGATTGTATGGATAGATAAGCTGGCTCTGTGCTAGCTGCGTCCAGATTATAAATTAGTCAGAATATTGGGCAGAAATCTCTTGGGGCATATTTTTAGGTTGATCTGCATTATCAACTTGTGAGTAACAACTGCTTGGTTAAAACCATAAAAACCAGCATTAAATAAAAAAGTTCAAATCTCTGAAACCATATGAAAGTCAACAAAAAGCAAAAGCTATAGTTGAGAGCAGTGATAATAAAATACAAACCAAAACTTGTCACTTGGTGACCTGGTGAATAGAGATGAGCGAACCTGAGGATGTTCTGGTTCGCAGACCAAACAGTAAAAAGTTTAGTTTGGGTCTGAACTTGACCTTGAACTTGATCCTGGACCAGAAACCAATAGAAGTCAATGGTGACCCAAACTTCGATGCTTTAAAATGGCTGTGAAATGTGACATAGTTAGGGCTAGTGGGCTAAAAATAAAGCTAAATGGTGGTAAACGTAGGACAATTGCCCTGTAAAAAAATGTGAATAGATAAATGACTTAAAGGGGTTCTGTCACCATAGCAATTATTGGAAAAATAGGAAGTAAATGAATAACATAAAAATGTTAACAGGGCCCTCACAGAGATTGAGGCTAGCTACTTCCACTCCAGATAAAACATTGTCACCCACAGACCATGAGGCACAAAATCTTGTAGTATGATCTTGGATTGAGCTGGGTGTCAGTAGCTAGACTGCAAAGTTGCACCCACGGAGCATGTTTCCAAATTTCCCCTACAGAAACTGATAAATGTCACACAAAGACAATCACCCACAGTACCCGTACAGAGCAGGATTGCAGAGTATATACAGCATCTTTTGGAAAACTGCTCCCTCAAAATTGTATTCAAGAATTCACACAGCATCTTTTGCATCAGTACTATCACAGACATGTTTGCCTAAGAGTAGAATATTTTTTTTACACACACATCAGTCCCACAGACTCAGTTGAAAATTTTAAACGGTTTTCAGTATCCGTGGTAATATCACAGAGATGGGTGCAAAATACACATAGAGACTTTTAAAAAAAAAAAAACTGCTCACACCCAAAACTTAATACTGTCCCTCACTAAAGCTGTATTCTGTCCCTATGCTACGCAGAGTACAAATAAAAAATAAGAATCTTGAACCAGGAGGAACAGGTTCATGTTAAGGAGGAGGTGGAGGATGAGGTGGATGGGACAGTATAGTGGAAGAGGCAGAGCATGAGGTAGCAAACACATTTTATTTCTGTATTTAATTTGTGGAAGAGGCCCCAAAATGAAACAAAAGGAAAATAGCATTAGAGACTTGCTGGTTTACTTTAGGGAATGTTAGGTTACCTATGTTGGATGTGGACAGATGGATGCCCCTGTGTTCTGACCGTACACTTGCTGCATGGCAGGCCGGCACCTCATAGCATAAAGGACAAGCTTAGGCCATGTGTCCAGTTTGGAGACCCAGAATTTACATGGGGCAGACTCATCTGTTGGTATGTGGAGACGTGTGGATAGGTAGTCTTCCACCATGTTGTTGTAATGCTGCCTCCTGCTAATGCAGACCATATCAGATGGTACTGTCGGATGTTGTTGGGTGCTCATAAAGATTTTTTCCACATTTTAGCCATGCTAACCCTGCCTTCAAAGGTGCCAGGAGTACCTCAGCTGCGTTGGCAACTTTCTCATCTACCTCTGCTTTGTTCTTCCACTGAGCCCCCGGTGTCAGGTGGGAAATCCATTATTAGTTTTTCTACTAGCGTGTGCTTGTATTTACACATTTTGTGATCCCATCCACTGATGGAAGTAATGATACCTTGTCCTTGTAGCAGGGATCCATCAGGGTGGCCACCCAGTAATCTGCACTGTTAACATTATGGCAACTCGGCCGTCATCCCGCAGGCACTGTAGCATGTAATGGCTCATATGCATCAGGCTGCCCAAAGACAATGACAAGCTGTCCTTGATGAGAGGTTTATCATCTGGATACTGTGTATCCCCTAGACACACTCCAGTGATGCCCATGAGCTGATCCGAGTGCCACCTTGCTGTGAAAATGTTTTTTCATCATCATCATCATCATTATCATCATCCTCCCAAACTGTCCCCTGCCTAAACAGTTGGGCACTTGGTTGATGTTGGGACAGTAACCCACCCTCCGAGCTATGTAAGGACTACAGGCCTAACAACGGTGTGAATTGGCTCTGCTCCGTCCCCTCATCTGAACATCATTGAAAAATTGTGGCTATACTTCCAAATAGCAGTGTATGCAAGATGACTCTCGCATCTCACAGAACTGGAAGAATTTTCCAAAGAAGAGTGGTTGAAAATCCCACAAACAAGAATTTAAAAACTCTACAAAAAGCGTTTACAAGCTTTAATACTTTCTAAAGTATGTGCTACTAAGTACTAACCTAGGGTGCCCAAAGTTTTGCATCTGCCCATTTTCCTTTTTGTAATTTTTAAAATATAAAAATGAAAATGTTTGCATAAAATACAAAGGAAATGTGTCATCTTTAGAGATGGGCAGATGCCTGGATATATGGGTCCTGCAGGCTCGGCCGAACAGTTAAAAAAAAGTTTGAGTACTAGAACAGTTCCCAGATCTGAACCCGGATCCCATACACTTGAAAGGGAGGTCCGAACACCCTGTGTTTGCCGCTCTCTCATGTGCATGACAACGCAAACACTGCTTCTGGCCAGCAGTAAAATCTTTACCACCAGTCAGACAGCCATGGTTGCCATGCAGTCAAATGACAGTGTGAGCCCCCAGCTGTGTTCGGAGGTAAAATATTTATGGCTGGCCACTGGCGTCAGCTGATGGGACTATTGCTTCCATCAGCTGGAGCCTGCTGCCGCTAATAACAGTGAGAGCAGGAGTGGCTGTTAAAAGTATCCATCAGCCAGTAACTGGCTGTAAATAAATGATTGAAAAAAAATGGTGTGGGTTCCCCTGTATTTTAGATAACCACCAGACAAAACTGACAGCTGGGGGCTGCAACTCTCAGCTTTAGCAAGGTTGGTTACCAAGACTAAAGCTGTCCTCAATAGTATAAATAGTTCTATATCGGCGCTAAAGATAATCCCTCTCTTGTTAGTATGGACAACGAGTAACGGCTTCGGGGAGCTCTGCCACCGGCCGGGGCAGCTCCAACAACCCGCACTCTTTTCGGTATTATACCTGTTCTTATATTTAAATCCACTGCACTGATCACCATCAGAAAAGCGGATGAAAGGAAGAGTATAATGAAGCACAAAAGGTAAACATCTCCTAGCGACACCTGAAGATGTCTTCATAGAATTCCTCTGTGTGATTTGTAGGTTTTTAACATTTTTTATATATATGCGCTTGTGTATTACTGAATGAAATTTTATAATACACTCCCATCTCTCAGCATCTATTTTTTAAATAACTAGATTTACACTGATGAAAGCTTAGTGGGTGCTGGAAGAATTGGAAGATCACATTGAGCCTCATAAGGTAAATCCTTATATAGAACCAGAAAAATCTGGCAGATTATATAGGAGGTGCCTCTTATTATTGTTCCATACTAACAACAGAGGGATTATCTTTAGCACAGATATAGAACTATTTATGCTTTTTATAGACAACGACACAGAGGAGTGGTACTGTGTCATTATGTGCTGCAAGAAGTCAGTGTAGCAAGCACCACTGGTGTTCAAATATATACTTCTACTTCTAAAGCTGTCCTCACCCTGTTTTTTAAAGTATTTAAATAATTTAAAAAACAAAATGTGGTCCCCTTCATTTTTGACAACAGCCTTGCTAAAACTGACAGCTGGGGGCTGCAACTCTCAGCTTTAGCAAGGTTGGTTATCAAGACTAAAGTTGTCCCCACCCTGTTTTTTTTAGGTATTCAAATAAATATTTTAAAAAAACAGCATGTGGTCCCCTTCATTTTTGACAACCAGCCTTACTAAAGCAGACAGCTGTGGGCTGGTATTCTCAGGCTGGAAAGGGGCCATGGAGTCAACCCCCCCAACTAAAAATAGAAGCCCACAGCCACCCAGAAAGGACCCATCTTTTAGATGTACGAATTCTGGTTCATTGCCCGGCTCTTCATGCTTGCCTTGTAGCAATGGCAAGTGGGTAATATTTGTGCGGTTGATGTTACCTTTGTGTTATCCGGTGATATCAAGCCCACAGCTTGAAAATGGAGATGCGACTATAAGACACCTGTCCATTACTAATCTTGTAGTTGTAGTGTAAATAAACACACAGCAAGAATAAAGCATTTTATCCAAAATAAAAACAAAACACATTTACTTTTTTATTTAAAAATAACAAACACAGTTATACTCACCTAACGCCTATTCCATTGAATCCCTCGGCTCCTATAATAAAACAAAAATAAATAAACAACCATTTCCCTCACCTGTCTGACGTTCTACCCATGCTGTAATCCGTTTCTGGGCATTAATAGTTTTCAACCTGGATGGTGCCATGATGCGACCATCCAGGCTGAGAAACACTGAGGAATGAGCTGCTAGAGATGCAGCAACAGAGAGCAGTGGCGACCAGCCGGGCCAATGAACTGTGGTGACCTCAGCACTATGAGAAAAAGTCTCATGGTGCAGGAGTGAGTTCACTGCAGTTCTCCAGGAGAATTTCACTGCAGTGAATTTGAACTGTAGGGAATTCACCTCTTCATCATGAGACTTTTTCTCACTGTGCTAGCGGTTATCTCACCGAAGGGAGATCACCGCAGTTCATTTGCCAGACTGGAAACACAGCTCAGTGACCTGCGGTAACCTCAATGATGTCACTGATAGTCACTGATGCTGCTCATTCATCAGTCGTTCTCAGCCTGAACTTTTTCATCTTGGTACCTTCCAGGTTGAAAACTATTCATCCCCAGATGGGGATTATGGCGTAGGACAGACCGATAGACAGGTGAGGGATATTGTTGTTTTTTATTCTTGTTTTATTATAGGAGATGAGGGATTCAATGGTATGGGCATTAGGTGAGTATAACTCTGTTATTTTAAAATAAAAAAGGAAAAGCATGTTTTGTTTTTAATTCAAATAAAATAATTTATTCTAGCTGTGTGTTTATTTACAATATGACTATAGGATTAATAAAGGATAGGTGACTTATACTGTAGATGCCTCTCCATTACTAAGCTGTGGGCTTGATGTCACCGGACAATACAAAGGTGACGTCAAACCCACAAATATGAACCCTACTTGATACTGTTACAGGTCAAGTGGGAAGATCCAGGCAAAGAGCTAGAATTGGCACATTTAATAGATGTGCCTTTTCTGGGCAGCTGCAGGCTGCTATTTTTAGTCAGGGGGGTACAATATCCATTGCCATTTACCAGCCTAAAAAAACAGCCCTCAGATGTCTGCTTTAGCAGGTCTGATTATCAAAAATGAGAGTGACACATGTCATTTTTTAAAATTATTTATTTAAATAATTTAAGAAAGAATGTTGGCACCCCTCTATTTTTGATAATCAACCTTGCTAACCCTGACAGATAAGGGTTGCAGCCCACAGCTTTTAGTTTTGCCTGGCTGGGTATCAAAAATACAGGGGAACCTATGCTGTTTTTTTGTTTTTAAGTATTTTTTTTTACAGGGCATGTGCAGGCTGATGAATACTCCCAACAGCCACCGCTGTTAAGGGTCGAGTTCCCGCCTCTGCACAGGAGGAATCTTGAGCCATCTCCACTGCAGTCTCCCATTCTTCTCCAGCCACAGTGGAGCCTGCTCAGCAGAGACGTCGGTCCTAGCGTTTGGCTCAGGCCGATACTCTGCTGCTCCTCCAAGCTCTGCCGTTATAGCTAGTACTGGTCAGCGGCGAGGTCTCACTTCTGGGACTAAGTCCTGCTTTCCCCTTCTGAGCATGCCCAAAGGAAGACCTCTCATTGGAGGTCAGGGATCACATGCTCAGGTCCTGAAGCAAATCCCATTGGTTCTCTAGGAAGGTCCTGAAGTTGCTGAAACTATAAAAGGTTTGCATGGCCGCACGGCCATGTGCTAGTATCAATCTTTGTTATGAGCTTTGCGCCACTGTGGTCCTGTATGCTTTTGGTCAGGGCCTGGCTGAAATAAGCCACTAGAATACCGGCACCTCTGGTGAGGAATTGTTTGTGTGCTTCTCTGACTGCGTGACCACTGACTGCTATCAGCTGAGAAGTTAGCTGTGTACTCCTGTGAGCTTAACAGGACACAGTGCTTTTCTATCATGGCGACTCTGTGAAGTAACAGAGGTTGCTTATATCGCCATGTAGTGCCATTTGCTAGCAGCAGGTTCTCCTCCTGCACGGTGGACCCCAGGCTGCGAACGCATCAATAATAACATCTATATTTACTTGGTGCGTTTCGCCAGCCCTAACAGCCGCTTGCTTTCACTGTTATTAGCGGCGCAAGCATCGGCTGATGGGAGAAGTAGTCCCATCAGCTGACACCAGTGAACTGAGGTCAAATTTTAACTTCGATTACAGATGCAGGCTCATGCTGTTATTTGACATTGTGGGAGCTGCGGTTGTCATACCAGCGGTAATGATTTTATTTACTGCCGATCAGCAGCAGTATTTGCCACACTATCATGCACATGACATCATGACAAAAGCTCAGTGTTCCGGGGCCTGAACCCGAGCAGTAATACAGACTTTCTGGTGAAGTCTGTGTTTGGTGTCCATGCCGAACAGTAGGTGTTTTACTGTTCGAATTTGCCCATCTCTAATAATGTTTAACTTTAGCCCTTTTAGAGATCATTTCATCTTCAACTTTCTTAACGGTTTACACAAATAGTAATTTTGACCAGGGGTGCCAAAACTTTTACATGCCACTGTAATATACATACCTCGATTGGCAGCCAGGAGCATCGGTAGCATAGGTGAAGAAATGTATCTCTTCATTGCTGAGTGTAAAAACGCACAATTCAACTCCACTCAAAGATACTCGCTCATCTCTATTTAGCAGTTTTATTGATTCAAATTGACGCTTCTTTTAGATATCCAGTTTACTGTACACTGTAAAAATGCACATTAAAATGGATATATATTTAATAAAATAATTATTACTTTTATTGAGACTTGATATAAACTCTGAAAGGGAACTATTTTTTTCCCCACAACTACAGAGACTCACAATGCTACTGTTAAGTATTAAAGTATAAACACTTTACAATAAGCATCATAAGCAGAAAGCATGAATAATGGAAGGTGGAGCTAGCAAATGCAATGTTTAAAATTCTATTATACTTGCTTAATGCTTTTATTTAACCTCTGCCTTCTATCATTAAGGCATTCATACATTTTAATTGTCTGGATGTAATCATAATCCAGGGAGAAAAGGAAGATAATTGGCTCCCTTGGAGTGTGCTATATTTGAGCAAAGTCCTTAGATAAAAAATTACTAATCAAGCTGCAAACCAAACTTGCCCTGGAAATCAATTAATGTTATTGCTTCCTCTTCTGTTACACCAAAAGCACTTACAATTTACTCTGCTCACAATCTCTAGTACCCCTTGTGTACTTATTCAGATAAATCAAATACAATTATTATTTCCTTTTATCATAAACAAGCTACTATACCTACATAATGTTTCAGATGGAATTTAATTATACTTTTGTTTGTTTCTATGTCTATACTTTAGTACAAATGATTTTTCTTATGAGTAGCAGCATGTTTCTAAGTATGTAATATGTTTCCATGGATATTTCAACATTTCTAAAAAAAAAAAAAAACTTCCTGGAATTAATGTGTATGCATTCATATAAAAGTCAAAACATTATTGCTGAACAAAATGATTCAATGTGAATTGAATTTGTGCAAAATTTTTAGGAATTTGGTGAAAACAGCGAATTTGAATTATTTGCCATCAGCGTTGTGTAGATCGCTTAAAATGGTAAGAACCATTTCACAAATTGCAGGAGATAGCATGAGATAGAGGAGTCTTGCATGATCACAGATGCAACCTCGGGTTTCCACATAACTTTGTAACTATCTTGTCACAGAAAGGCATGCACTACAGATGTAGCTGTGGTTAAAAAAGTACAGATAACACAGCACAAACAGCATAAAACTACAATTTGACAAGAAAATTGAGATATGTGAATGGATTTTGCAATGTTAACTTATCTTAATCCATCTAAAGAGAACATGTCATGCCCCCAAACATTATTAACTTGCAGAAATAGAGTTAATTTACAGGTTTATAGGGCTCCAAGGCTGTTTGCCTGCAGTACTGAAAGTGTGGTTACCAAGAGGAAATTAATTTTATTCCTCCCAGCAGCTTTCTCCTTTCAGTCATAGAGGCATGGCCAGAGCGGCTTCACCGTCATTGCTCACTATGCAGTGAACTATGTTTAGCCATCTGTTTCTGGTGCCAAGAACCATCCTGCCCGGCAGAGGCTTGCTATATGCCCTGCTGGTGGCAGATAGGCCCTGGGAAATGGTCGGAATGGACTTCATTATGGGCTTGCCCAGGTCTCGTAACAACACTGTCATCTGGGTACTCACCGATCATTTCTCCAAGATGGTACATCTAGTTCACCTTCCGCGTGTACCATCGGCACGGGCTCTGGCTGTGATTTTCGTGAAGCATGTCTTCCGTCTCCATGGGATGCCTGATAAAATAGTCAGTGACCGGGGTCCCCAGTTCGCTTCTCAGTTCTGGAGAGAGCTCTGTCGGCTGCTCAGTATTGAGCTTAATTTCTACTCAGCATATCATCCCAAGACGCCTTGGCATATAGATTGACAGTGGTCACTGCATTGATACACTGCAGAGATGGATGTTAGTCAATATGCCAAGGCGTGCTTACAGCTGCAAGTTACTATGTATTGAGCGGCGACTGAAGCCGCGTTGGCCGTGCCTCTATGACTGAAAGCTGGAAGCTGATAGCATTTGGTGGACATGACAGGTAAACTTTAAAGGGAATCTGTATCTGTCACCCCTTGGGATCTATATAACTTATTAATATGAGCATACAGGTGATAGAAATGTTAACATATTCATGCCTGTATGCTTCATTTCTGTGGTCTTGTTAAAAAATAATCTTTCATTTCTTTATACTACTGTTTTTTTTACAGGCTTTGGGCAGTGTGGTGCCTGGAAAAAATCTCTGCCTTCTTTCTTCATTTGCATATTACCTCCCTCCCATCAGCATCACGGTACTCTGTGACGTGTAACGTGGCCCTGGAATTCTTTGCCTGCGTCCTGCAATAGCGGGATTATACATAACTATTCTACGCTACCTGCAGCATGTGTAGCAATGTTAGGCAATCCCTGCATATGTTGCTGCTGCTGAACAGCCATGAGACATGCCGCCACAGGTACTTCAACCTACAGGTGCAATCCTACAAAACTAGAATATCATCAAAAAGTTAATTTATTTCAGTTATTCAATACAAATAGTGAATCTCATATTTGATAGATTCATTACAAACAGAGTGATCTATTTCAAGTGTTTATTTCTGTTAATGTTGATTATTATGGCTTCCAGCCAATGACAACGCCAAAGTCATTATCTCAGTAAATTAGAATACTTTATAATACAAGCTTGAAAAATGATTTTAAAATTTGAAATGTTGTCCTACTGAAATGTATATTCAGTAAATGCACTCAATACTTGGTCGGGGCTCCTTTTGCATCAATTACTGTATCAATGTGGTGTGTCATGGAGGCGATGACTGGAACTGATGAGGTGTTATGGAAGTCCAGTTTGCTTTGATAGCAGTCTTCTGCTCATCTGCATTGTTGGGTCTGGTGTCTCATCTTCCTCTTTGACAATACCCCATAGGTTCTCTATGGGGTTATGGTCAGAAGAGTTTGCTGGCCAATCAAGGACAGTGATACTGTTGTTTTTAAACCAGGTATTGGTACTATCGGCAGTGTGGACAGGTGCCAAGTCCTGTCCTGTCCTGTCAAGACATTGAATTCAGGGTATTTGGTGCAGTGTGAACACAGTCAGGACCGTTACTTGCATGGTGATTGTTGTTTGTCTTTATTAATGGATTAATTAAAAGTTATATTTTATCTTCCATATCTCTAATTGTTTTAGGGGTTTTTTTTCCTGACAGTACGTGTGGCAACTCTCAGCATTTTTGCTTTTGGGCACGTGACAGGTGAATGAAATTTCCATCTCCAAAAACTTGTGGGCAGAGGGAAGCATGAAGTGCTCTAAAATTTCCTGGTAGATGGCTGCACTGACTTTGGTCTTGATAAAACACAGTTTACCTACACCAGCAGATGACATGGCTCCCGAATCCATCATTATCACCATATCAGAGCACATTCGCTCATCACTACCAAACAGTCATCTCTGTCCAAACATGTAAGTTGTAAGTTACCAATCACTAGGAGCAGTCTCATTTGTGGTGGATTCCCAAAAGCTCACAATATATAAGAGCCAATCAAGGTGAAATTTGTAAAGCCTAGGGTAACAACAGTAAGAGGCCTGTAATACAGCCAATTCAGATATCTTGCTTTGTACTGATGATTGACACTGACAACACCTTAAAACACATCTGCAAATAAAGATCCTGCTTTTATTCTAAGTCATGTATCAAAGCTTATTAACCCCTTAATCCCATATGACGTACTATCCCGTCCAGCTGACCTGGGACTTAATTCCCAGTGACGGGATAGTACGTCATATGCGATCGGCCGCGCTCGCGGGGGGAGCGCGGCCGATCGCGGCCGGGTGTCAGCTGACTATCGCAGCTGACATCCGGCACTATGTGCCAGGAGCGGTCAAGGACCGCTCCCGGCACATTAACCCCCAGCACACTGCGATCAAACATGATCGCGATGTGCCGGCGGTACAGGGAAGCATCGCGCAGGGAGGGGGCTCCCTGCGTGCTTCCCTGAGACGATCGGTACACGGTGATGTACTCACCGTGTACCGAGCGTCTTCTCCTTGCAGTCCCCGGATCCAAAATGGCCGCGGGGCTGCATCCGGGTCCTGCAGGGAGCACTTCCGGGTCGCCTGCAGATGCTGGTAAGCCTGCAGCGATGTCAGTGAGATCGCCGATCTTACAGAGTGCTGTGCAAACTGTAAGATCGGCGATCTGTGATGTCCCCCCCGGGACAAAGTAAAAAAAAAATTTTCCACATGTGTAAAAAAAAAAAAAAAAAAAATTACTAAATAAATAAATAAAAAAAAAAGATATTATTCCCATAAATACATCTCTTTATCTAAAAAAAAAAAAAAAAAACAATAAATGTACACATATTTAGTATCGCCGCGTCCATAACGACCCGACCTATGAAACTGTCCCACTAGTTAACCCCTTCAGTGAACACTGTAAGAAAAAAAAAACGAGCCGAAAAACAACGCTTTATTATCATACCGCTGAACAAAAAGTGGAATAACACGCGATCAAAAAGAAGGATATAAATAACCATGATACCGCTGAAAACGTCATCTTGTCCCGCAAAAAACGAGCCACCACAAAGCATAATAAGCAAAAATATAAAAAGTTATAGTCCTGAGAATAAAGCGTTGCCAAAATAATTATTTTTTCTATAAAATAGCTTTTATCGTATAAAAGCGCCAAAACATAAAAAAAGATATAAATGAGGTATCGCTGTAATCGTACTGACCCAATGAATAAAACTGCTTCATCCACTTTACCAAACGCGGAACGGTATAAACGCCTCCCTCAAAAGAAATTCATGAATAGCTGTTTTTTGGTCATTCTGCCTCACAAAAATCGGAATAAAAAGTGATCAAAAACTGTCACGTGTCCAAAAATGTTACCAATAAAAACGTCAACTCGTCCCGCAAAAAACAAGACCTCACATGACTCTGTGGACCAAAATATGGAAAAATTATAGATCTCAAAATGTGGAGACGCAAAAACTTTTTTGCTATAAAAAAAGCGTACTTTAGTGTGTGACGGCTGCCAATCATAAAAATCCGATATTAAAAACGCTATAAAAGTAAATCAAACCACCCTTCATCACTCCCTTAGTTAGGGAAAAATAATAAAATTAAAAAAATGTATTTATTTCCATTTTCCCATCAGGGCTAGGGTTAGGGTTAGGGCTAGGCTTAGGATTGGGGCTTAGGTTAGGGCTAGGGTTAGGGCTAGGGTTATGGCTAGGGTTGGGGCTAGGGTTGGGGCTAGGGTTGGGGTTAGGGCTAGGGTTAGGGTTGGGGCTAGGATTAGGGTTGGGGTTAGGGTTGGAACTAAACTTAGGGTTAGGGTTGGGGCTAAAGTTAGGGTTAGGGTTGGGGCTAAAGTTAGGGTTAGGGTTGGGGCTAAAGTTAGGGTTAGGGTTTGGATTATATTTACGGTTGGGATTAGAATTAGGGGTGTGTCAGAGTTAGGGATGTGGTTAGGGTTACCGTTGGGATTAGGGTTAGGGGTGTGTTAGGGTTTGGGTTTCAGGTAGAATTGGGGAGTTTCCACTGTTCAGGCACATCAGGGGCTCTCCAAACGCGACATGGCGTCCGATCTCAATTCCAGCCATTTCTGCGTTGAAAAAGTAAAACAGTGCTCCTTCCCTTCCGAGCTCTCCGGTGCGCCCAAACAGGGGTTTACCCCAACATATGGGTAATGAGCGTACTCAAGACAAATTGGACAACAACTTTTGGGGTCAAAGTTCTCTTGTTATCCTTGGGAAAATAAAAATGTGGGGGGCTAAAAATCATTTTTGTGGGAAAAATAAGATTTTTTTTATTTTCACGGCTCTGCATTGTAAACTGCAGTGAAACACTTGGGGTTTCAAAGTTCTCACAACACATCTAGATAGGTTCCTTGGGAGGTCTAGTTTCCAATATGGGGTCACTTGTGGGGGGTTTGTACTGTTTGGGTACATCAGGGGCTCTGCAAATGCAACGTGACGCCTGCAGACCAATCCATCTAAGTCTGTATTCCAAATGGCGCTCCTTCCCTTCCGAGCTCTGCCATGCGCCCAAACAGTGCTTCCCTCCCACATATGGGGTATCAGCATACTTAGGACAAATTGGACAACAACTTTTGGGGTCCAATTGATCCTGTTACCCTTGTGAAAATACATAACTGGGGGCTAAAAAAATCATTTTTGTGAAAAAAAAATAATTTTTATTTTCACGGCTCTGTGTTATAAACTGTAGTGAAACACTTGGGGGTTCAAAGTTCTCACAATACATCTAGATAAGTTCCTTGGGGGGTCTAGTTTCCAATATGGGGTCACTTGTGGGGGGTTTCTACTGTTTGGGTACATCAGGGGCTCTGCAAATGCAACGTGACGCCTGCAGACCAATCCATCTAAGTCTGTATTCCAAATGGCGCTCCTTCCCTTCCGAGCTCTGCCATGCACCCAAACAGTGCATCCCCCCACATATAGGGTATCAGCGTACTCAGGACAAACTGGTCAACAACTTTTGGGGTCCAATTTATCCTGTTACCCTTGTGAAAATACAAAACTGGGGACTAAAAAATCATTTTTTGTGAAAAAAAAAAAAGAATTTTTATTTTCACGGCTCTGCGTTATAAACTGTAGTGAAACACTTGGGGGCTCAAAGCTCTCAAAACACATCTAGATAAGTTCCTTAGGGGGTCTACTTTCCAAAATTGTGTCACTTTTGGGTGGTTTCAATGTTTAGGCACATCAGGGGCTCTCCAAATGCCACATGGCGTCCCATCTCAATTCCAGTCAATTTTGCATTGAAAAGTCAAATGGCGCTCCTTCCCTTCCGAGCTCTGCCATGCGCCCAAACAGTGGTTTACACCCACATATGGGGTATCAGCATACTCAGGACAAATTGCACAAAAACTTTTGTTGTCTAATTTCTTCTCTTACCCTTGGGAAAATAAAAAATTGGGGGCAAAAATATCATTTTTGTGAAAAAATATGATTTTTTATTTTTACGGCTCTGCATTATAAACTTCTATGAAGCACTTGGTGGGTCAAAGTGCTCACCACACATCTAGATAAGTTCCTTAAGGGGTCTACTTTCCAAAATGGTGTCACTTGTGGGGGGTTTCAATGTTTAGGCACATCAGGGGCTCTCCAAACGCAACATGGCGTCCCATCTCAATTCCAGTCAATTTTGCATTGAAAAGTCAAATGGCGCTCCTTTCCTTCCGAGCTCTGCCATGCTCCCAAACAGTGGTTTATCCCCACATATGGGGTATCAACGTACTCAGGACAAATTGTACAACAAAGTTTGGGGTCCATTTTCTCCTGTTACCCTTGGTAAAATAAAACAAATTGGAGCTGAAATAAATTTTGTGTGAAAAAAAGTTAAATGTTCATTTTTATTTAAACATTCCAAAAATTCCTGTAAAACACCTGAAGGGTTAATAAACTTCTTGAATGTGGTTTTGAGCACCTTCAGGGGTGCAGTTTTTAGAATGGTGTCACACTTGGGTATTTTCTATCATATAGACCCCTCAAAATGACTTCAAATGAGATGTGGTCCCTAAAAAAAAAATGGTGTTGCAAAAATGAGAAATTGCTGGTCAACTTTTAACCCTTATAATTCCCTAACAAAAAAAATTTTGGTTCCAAAATTGTGCTGATGTAAAGTAGACATGTGGGAAATGTTACTTATTAAGTATTTTGCATGACATATCTCTGTGATTTAAGTGTATAAAAATTCAAAGTTGGAAAATTGCAAAATTTTCAAAATTTTCGCCAAATTTCCAATTTTTTCACAAATAAACGCAAGTTATATTGAATAAATTTTACCACTAACATGAATTACAATACGTCACGAGAAACAGTGTCAGAATCGCCAAGATCCGTTGAAGCCTTCCAGAGTTATAACCTCATAAAGGGACAGTGGTCAGAATTGTAAAAATTGGCCCGGTCATTAACGTGCAAACCACCCTCGGGGCCAAAGGGGTTAAAGGGTAGATATTGAGTTTTAAGATTGATACTTTCAATGGGTGGCACTAGAGTTAATGTCCTTTTCCTCTCTCAAGAGGGAATTTGCATAAATCCTAAAGGTAATTTAGAAAATTCCAAAATTTCCCACAATAATGATATATTGTATTACCTTTTGAGAGCTGACTTGCTCATGAGTGCTTCTCCTCAATATTTCTGTGCTGTGTTGTCTCATTCGCCTTGCACATGGCAGGCACATGGAAGAAGGGAATCAGGGCCGACTTGGATGCTCTGAATTGACTGGACTCTGAGATGTTGGTGGAATCAAAGCCAGTACTACAGTGGTTTCCCTGCAAACCATGAACTGACTGTTTAAGCCCTGTTTAACAAACTAAATATTAGGGCTAGCCGAACATAATGAGTAAATATAGATGTTTTATTGTTATATATGCGTTTGCAGCCCGGGGTCCACCGTGCAGGAGAACCTGCTGCTAGCAAACGGTGGCACTATATAGTGGTATGAACTAGCTCTGTTATTTCACAGAGTAGCCGTGAAAGCAAAGCACTGCGCCCTGTTAGACTTCACAGAGGCACAGGCTAACTACCCAACTGAGAGCAGTCAGTGGTCATGCATGCACACAAAACTCCTCGCCGGAGGTGCCAGCATTCTTGGGGCTTATTTCAGCCAGGTCCCTGAATACATACAAACACAATATCCTTGCTGGAGGTGCCAGCATTCTAGGGGCTTATTTCAGCAGGGTCCCTGAACACAATCTTACATGACCACACTGGCGCAAAGCATATAACTTAGAAAGATACTATCGCATGGCTGTGCGGCCCCGCGAGCTTTAAATAGTTGCAGCAAGTACATGACCTTCCTAGAAGGACCAATGAGAGGCTGCCACAAAGCCTGAGCACCTACAGGACCTTCCTGAAGGATCAATGGATTTAGCTGCAGTATCTGAACATGTGACCCTCAATCTCCACTGAGAGAACTTTCTCTGGGCATGCTCAGAATGAAAAAAGCAGGACTCAGTCCTAGAAGCGTCTGCTCGCCGCTGCCCAGGACTGGCTTCAATGACAGAAGCATTTGTACTGAAGAAACTTTGTACAGAGTCAGACTGAGCAAGATGCTACGACTGACGTCTCCACTGAGCAGGCTCCACTGCGGCAGAAGAAGAATGGGAGACCGCAGCGGAGATGGCCCGAGATTCCCCCTGTGCAGAGGCGGGAACTCGACCCCTAACACTAAACATGTTGGATTTAAAAGCACATGGGTTGATGAGTTCTGCCTCAATCTTGAGCAATGGAAAACATGACACTGTACATGAGAAAAGATATAAGAGAATGGGCTGATCAGATTCATCCACTCCAATTCTCTCACTGGTCCTGAGTAGTCCTTTGAAAATCTGTGTAAATTTGAGGTGGACTACAACGTTTTCCTCCCAAGACCTTCTTTCCTCCATACTTATTAGTTCCTCTCCCGATCGCCTCCAAAACTTCTCCTGAATTTCCCCCATCCTCTGGAATTCTGTGCCTCAACACTTCTGATTAGCCACCACATTCGGATCCTTCAGACGGAATCTGAAAACTCATCTAATCAATAAAGCTTCCAACTTGCCATGACCATGCTGCCATCTCAACACCACCAGAGCCACTGCAACCTTCCAACCTATTGTCTCCTTCCCTATAATCCTGTAGAATGTAAGCCCACAAGGGCAGGGTTGTCCGAAGTCTGTACCCTTCTCATGTACAGCACCATGCAATCAATGGTTCTATTTAATAAATAATAATCATTTTTGATACTTCATTTTGCACCAAAGCTATTCCTTTTGAATCTTGCCTGTCCCAATGTATAATTACTGGATATCTATTACTATCAGACCAAAAGATTATTTTCTTGAGGGTCTGTGTATACGCCACATACATTCCATAAAGAATTAACTTGCCAACAGGAAATTATTAGTATTCTTTATCGTAAAGTGATAGTAATTGGAAGAAAATGCCACAGACAACCTCTAAGTAAGGAATCAAGCCAAAAAAAAAACAAGAACTACAATTTTACACTGAAGGCTTAAGTACGATGAGACAAGTTCAATTTTGTTTTTTAGAAAAAGAATAGAATAGAACAATTGGTCTTTGATCTATTAAATAGAAAAATGGATTGAATGCATATTGTTCCAAAAAATAACTGTCCATTTTATAAAAGATAAATGCTGCCTACGTGTTCTATCATCCGTGAGAGTGCCAGGCCATCTCTGAATTTTCCTGTGAGCAATATGTGATATTTACAAATACTTTCTGAACAAAAATTATTAAGAATGTTGTTATTTTTTTCAGAAAATATTAAGGATTTTTTTTTTGCCAAATGGAAACTTTCACTTGATAAACCCAAGTAACCTTCAAAATGGAACATCAACCAGTAAAGTATTTTGACAATCTTGCATATAAAGTAATCTATCTACTATATAATTGTCTAAGGGTCACTTACATCTATCTGTCTGTCTGTCTGTCACAGATATTCATTGTTCACGGCCTCTGTCTTTCATGGAAATCCAAATCATCTTTCATGGAAATCCAACGCCTACGACCATTGCCACGACCAATCAGCGATGGGCACAGTCCAGTGGCAACATGGCCGCTCCTTCCTCCCCGCAGTCAGTGCCCTCTCCATACTCCCCTCCAGTCAGCCCTCACACAGGGTTAATGGCAGCGTTAATGGACCGCGTTATGCCGCGGTGTAATGCACTTCATTAATGCACCTATTAACCCTGCGTGACCAATTATTTACTATTGATGATGCATATGCAGCATCAATAGTAAAAAGTTCTAATGTTACAAATAATAATAATAAAAAATGTTATTCTCACCCTCCGACGTGTGCGGTGTCCTCGGCAGTGCAAGCGGCAGGCTCCGGTGCCAAGGATGCTATGCGAGAAGGACCTTCCATGATGTCACGGTCATGTGACCGTGACATCGTCACAGGTCCTGCGCTCATACCAACTCTGGGACCGGAAGCTGCCGCGTGCACCGCACACAGGCGACAGGACTACAAGGGGCCCCTCGGAAGGTTAGTATATGTTTATTTTTTATTTTAAGTATTTTTTAACCTGTTACATAAGTGTCTGGGCAACATAGTACGTGGCTGGGCAATATACTACGTGACTGGCCAATACACTACGTGTTTGTGCTGTATACTACGTGGCTCAGTGCTGTATACTATGTTGTTGTGCAATATACTACGTGACTGGGCAATATACTATGTGGCTGGGCAATATACTTCGTCACTGGGTAACATACTTGGTAGCTGGGCAATATACTACATCACTGGGTAGTATACTATGTCACTGGGCAATATACCATGTGGATGGGCAATATACTACTTGACTGGGCAATATACTACGTGGCTGGGCAATATACTACTTGACTGGGCAATATACTATGTGGCTGGGCAATATACTACGTGACTGGGCAATATACTACGTCACTGGGCAATATACTACATAGCTGGGCAATATACTACGTAGCTGGGCAATATAGTAAGTGACTGGGCAATATATTACGTGGCTGGGCAATATACTACGTGACTGGGCAATATACTACATCACTGGGCAATATACTACGTAGCTGGGCAATATACTACATGACTGGGCAATATACTACATGGCTGGGCAATATACTATGTGGCTGGGCAATATAGTACATGACTGGGCAATATACTACATCACTGGGCAATATACTAGGTAGTTGGGCAATATACTATATAACTGGGAAATATACTATGTCACTGGGCAATATACTATGTGGCTGGGCAATATACTACGTCACTGGGTAATATACTAGGTAGCTGGGCTATATATTACATCACTGAGCAATATACTACGTAGCTGGGCAATATACTATGTGGCTGGGCAAAATACTATGTGACTGGGCAATATATTACTTGGCTGGGCAATATACTATGTGACTGGGCAATATACTAGGTCACTGGGCAATATACTACGTAGCTGGGCAATATAGTACGTGGCTGGGCAATATACTACGTGACTGGGCAATATACTACGTCGCTGGGCAATATACTACGTCGCTGGGCAATATACTATGTGACTGGGCAATATACTACGTGGCTGGGCAATATACTACATGGCTGGGCAATATAATACGTGACTGGGCAATATACTATGTGGCTGGGCAATATACTAGCTGCAGTATCTGAACATGTGACCCTCGATCTCCACTGAGAGATCTTACACTGGGCATGCTCAGAACGAGAAAAACAGGACTTAGTCCTAGAAGCGTCTGCTCACCGCTGCTCAGCACTGTCTTCAATGACAGAAGCATTTGTACTGAAGAAACTTTGTACAGAGTCAGACTGAGCAAGATGCTGAGACTGACGTCTCCACTGAGCAGGCTCCACTGCGGCAGAAGAAGAATGGGAGACCGCAGGAGAGATGGCCCGAGATTCCCCCTGTGCAGAGGCGGGAACTCGACCCCTAACACTAAACATGTTGGATTTAAAAGCACATGGGATGATGAGTTCTGCCTTGATCTTGAGCAATGGAAAATATGACACTGTACATGAGAAAAGATATAAGAGAATGGGCTGATCAGATTCATCCACTCCAATTCTCTCACTGGTCCTGAGTAGTCCTTTGAAAATCTGTGTATATTTGAGGTGGACTACAACGTTTCCTCCCAATACCTTCTTTCCTCCATATTTATTAGTTCCTCTTCCGATCGCCTCCAAAACTTCTCCTGAATTTCCCCCATCCTCTGGAATTCTGTGTCTCAACACTTCTGATTAGCCACCACATTCGGATCCTTCAGACGGAATCTGAAAACTCATCTAATCAATAAAGCTTCCAACTTCCCATGAACATGCTGCCATCTCAACACCACCAGAGCCACTGCAACCTTCCAACCTATTGTCTCCTTCCCCATAATCCTGTAGAATGTAAGCCCACAAGGGCAGGGTTGTCCGATGTCTGTACCCTTCTCATGTACAGCACCATGCAATCAATGGTTCTATTTAATAAATAATAATCATTTTTGATACTTCATTTTGCACCAAAGCTATTCCTTTTGAATCTTGCCTGTCTCAATGTATAATTACTGGATATCTATTACTATCAGACCAAAAGATTATTTTCTGGAGGGTCTGTGTATACGCCACATACATTCCATAAAGAATTAACTTGCCAACAGGAAATTATTAGTATTCTTTATCGTAAAGTGATAGTAATTGGAAGAAAATGCCACAGACAACCTCTAAGTAAGGAATCAAGCCAAAAAATAACAAGAACTACAATTTTACACTGAAGGCTTAAGTACGATGTGACAAGTTCAATTTTGTTTTTTAGAGAAAAAAAGAATAGAACAATTGGTCTTTGATCTATTAAATAGAAAAATGGATTGAATGCATATTGTTCCAAAAAAATAACTGTCCATTTTATAAAAGACTAGCTGAAGAGCCCGGCGTTGCCTGGGCATAGTAAATATCTGTGGTTAGTTATAGCACCTCAATTCTCTTATTTCCCCATCACGCCTCTCATTTTCCCAATCACATATTTCATTTTCCCCCTCATATCTCTCATTTTCTCCCTCACTCCTCTCATTCCCCCCTAACTCTTGTCATTTCGACCCCACATCTGTCATTTTCCGATCACTCCACTATTTTCCCTCACTCCTCTCATTTTGCACTCACACCGTTTCATTTTCACCTCAGTATATACATGTTTGTCATCTCCCTTATATATAGTATACACCTGTATGTCATCTCCTGTATATAGTATATACCTGTATGTCATCTCCCCTGTATATATAATATACCTGCTGTGTGTCATCTCCCCTGTATATATAATATACCTGCTGTGTGTCATCTCCCCTGTATATAGTATATACCTGTATGTCATCTCCTCCTATATATAGTATATACCTGTATGTCATCTCCTTCTATATATAGTATATACCTGTATGTCATCTCCTCCTGTATATAGTATATACCTGTGTGTCATCTCCCCTGTATATAGTATATATCTGTGTGTCATCTCCTCCTGTATATAGTATATACCTGTATGTCATCTTCTATATATAGCATATACCTGTATGTCATCTCCTCCTGTATATAGTATATACCTGTAGGTCATCTGCTCCTGTATATAGTATATACCTGTGTGTCATCTCCTCCTGTATATAGTATGTACCTGTATGTCATCTCCTCTATATAGTATATACCTGTGTGTCATCTCTCCTGTATATAGTATATATCTGTGTGTCATCTCCACTGTATATAGTATATACCTGTGTGTCATCTCCTCCTGTATTAGACCTCGTTCACACATTATTTGCTCAGTATTTTTACCTCAGTATTTGTAAGCTAAATTGGCAGCCTGATAAATCCCCAGCCAACAGGAAGCCCTCCCCCTGGCAGTATATATTAGCTCACACATACACATAATAGACAGGTCATGTGACTGACAGCTGCCGTATTTCCTATATGGTAAATTTGTTGCTCTTGTAGTTTGTCTGCTTATTAATCTAATTTTTATTTTTGAAGGATAATACCGGACTTGTGTGTGTTTTAGGGCGAGTTTTGTTTGTCAAGTTGTGTGTGTTGAGTTGCGTGTGGCGACATGCATGTAGCGACTTTTGTGAGATGAGTTTTGTGTGGCAACATGCATGTAGCAACTTTTTGTGTGTCGAGTTGCATGTGACAGGTTAGTGTAGCAAGTTGTGTGCAGCAAGTTTTGCGCATGGCGAGTTTTGCGCATGGCGAGTTTTATGTGTGGTGCCTTTTGAGTATGTGCAAGTTGTGTGTGAGGCAACTTTTGCATGTGCTGCAACTTTTGTACATGTGGCAATTTTTCCGCGTGTGCAAGTTTTGCGTGTGGCGAGTTTTCCATGAGGTGAGTTTTGCACTTGTGGCGAGTTTTGCGTGAGCCTAGTTTTTGCATGTGGCGAGTTTTGCGCGTGGCGAGTTTTGAGCGGCGACTTTTGTGTTTCGACTTTTATGTGGCGAGGTTGGTGTATGTGTGGTGAAATGTGTGCTGAGGGTGGTATATGTGTTCAAGCACGTGGTAGTGTGTGGCGCATTTTGTGTGTGTCCATATCCCCGTGTGTGGTGAGTATCCCATGTCGGGGCCCCACCTTAGCAACTGTACGGTATATACTCTTTGGCGCCATCGCTCTCACTCTTCAAGTCCCCCTTGTTCATATCTGGCAGCTGTCAATTTGCCTCCAACACTTTTCCTTTCACTTTTTCCCCGTTATGTAGATAGGGGCAAAATTGTTTGGTGAATTGGAAAGCGCGGGGTTAAAATTTCGCCTCACAACATAGCCTATGATGCTCTCAGGGACCAGACGTGTGACTGTGCAAAATTTTGTGGCTGTAGCTACGACGCCTCCAACACTTTTCCTTTCACTTTTTTCCCCATTATGTGGATAGGGGCAAAATTGTTTGGTGAATTGGAACGCGCGGGGTTAAAATTTCGCCTCACAACATAGCCTATGACGCTCTCGGCGTCCAGACTTGTGACTGTGCAAAATTTTGTGGCTGTAGCTGCGACGGTGCAGATGCCAATCCCGGACATACATACATACATACACACACACACACACACACACACACACACACACACACACACACACACACACACACACACACACACATTCAGCTTTATATAGTAAATAAATGTTGCCTACATGTTCTATCATCCGTGAGAGTGCCAGGCCATCTCTGAATTTTCCTGTGAGCAAAATGTGATATTTACAAATACTTTCTGAACAAAAATTATTAAGAATATTGTGATTTTTTTCAGAAAATATTAAGGATTTTTTTTTGCCAAATGGAAACTTTCACTTGATAAACCCAAGTAACCTTCAAAACGGAACATCAACCAGTAAAGTATTTTGACAATTTTGACAATCTTGCATATAAAGTAATCTATCTACTATATAATTGTCTAAGGGTCACTTACATCTATCTGTCTGTCTGTCTGTCTGTCTGTCACAGATATTCATTGGTCACGGCCTCTGTCTTTCATGGAAATCCAAATCATCTTTCATGGAAATCCAACGCCTACGTCCATTGCCACGACCAATCAGCGATGGGCACAGTCCAGTGGCAACATGGCCGCTTCTTCCTCCCCGCAGTCAGTGCCCTCTCCATACTCCCCTCCAGTCAGCCCTCACACAGGGTTAATGGCAGCGTTAATGGACCGCGTTATGCCGCGGTGTAATGCACTTCATTAATGCACCTATTAACCCTGCGTGACCAATTATTTACTATTGATGATGCATATGCAGCATCAATAGTAAAAAGTTCTAATGTCACAAATAATAATAAAAAAAATGTTATTCTCACCCTCCGACGTGTGCGGTGTCCTCGGCAGTGCAAGCGGCAGGCTCCGGTGCCAAGGATGCTATGCGAGAAGGACCTTCCATGATGTCACGGTCATGTGACCGTGACATCGTCACAGGTCCTGCGCTCATACCAATTCTGGGACCAGAAGCTGCCGCGTGCACCGCACACAGGTGACAGGACTACAAGGGGCCCCTCGGAAGGTTAGTATATGTTTATTTTTTATTTTAAGTATTTTTTAACCTGTTACATAAGTGTCTGGGCAACATAGTACGTGGCTGGGCAATATACTACGTGACGGGCCAATACACTACGTGTTTGTTCTGTATACTACGTGGCTCTGTGCTGTATACTATGTTGCTGTGCAATATACTACGTGACTGGGCAATATACTATGTGACTGGGCAATATACTATGTGGCTGGGCAATATAGTACATGACTGGGCAATATAGTACGTGACTGGGCAATATACTACATCACTGGGCAATATACTAGGTAGTTGTGCAATATACTATATCACTGGGAAATATACTATGTCACTGGGCAATATACTATGTGGCTGAGCAATATACTACGTCACTGGGTAATATACTAGGTAGCTGGGCTATATATTACATCACTGAGCAATATACTACGTAGCTGGGCAATATACTATGTGACTGGGCAATATACTATGTGACTGGGCAATATATTACTTGGCTGGGCAATATACTATGTGACTGGGCAATATACTAGGTCACTGGGCAATATACTACGTAGCTGGGCAATATAGTACGTGGCTGGGCAATATACTACGTGACTGGGCAATATACTACGTCGCTGGGCAATATACTACGTTGCTGGGCAATATACTATGTGACTGGGCAATATATTACGTGGCTGGGCAATATACTACGTGACTGGGCAAAATACTACGTCTCTGGGCAATATACTACGTCGCTGGGCAATATACTACGTGGCTGGGCAATATACTATGTGGCTGGGCAATATACTAGCTGCAGTATCTGAACATGTGACCCTCGATCTCCACTGAGAGATCTTACACTGGGCATGCTCAGAACGAGAAAAACAGGACTTAGTCCTAGAAGCGTCTGCTCACCGCTGCCCAGCACTGTCTTCAATGACAGAAGCATTTGTACTGAAGAAACTTTGTACAGAGTCAGACTGAGCAAGATGCTGAGACTGACGTCTCCACTGAGCAGGCTCCACTGCGGCAGAAGAAGAATGGGAGACCGCAGGAGAGATGGCCCGAGATTCCCCCTGTGCAGAGGCGGGAACTCGACCCCTAACACTAAACATGTTGGATTTAAAAGCACATGGGATGATGAGTTCTGCCTTGATCTTGAGCAATGGAAAATATGACACTGTACATGAGAAAAGATATAAGAGAATGGGCTGATCAGATTCATCCACTCCAATTCTCTCACTGGTCCTGAGTAGTCCTTTGAAAATCTGTGTATATTTGAGGTGGACTACAACGTTTCCTCCCAATACCTTCTTTCCTCCATATTTATTAGTTCCTCTTCCGATCGCCTCCAAAACTTCTCCTGAATTTCCCCCATCCTCTGGAATTCTGTGTCTCAACACTTCTGATTAGCCACCACATTCGGATCCTTCAGACGGAATCTGAAAACTCATCTAATCAATAAAGCTTCCAACTTCCCATGAACATGCTGCCATCTCAACACCACCAGAGCCACTGCAACCTTCCAACCTATTGTCTCCTTCCCCATAATCCTGTAGAATGTAAGCCCACAAGGGCAGGGTTGTCCGATGTCTGTACCCTTCTCATGTACAGCACCATGCAATCAATGGTTCTATTTAATAAATAATAATCATTTTTGATACTTCATTTTGCACCAAAGCTATTCCTTTTGAATCTTGCCTGTCTCAATGTATAATTACTGGATATCTATTACTATCAGACCAAAAGATTATTTTCTGGAGGGTCTGTGTATACGCCACATACATTCCATAAAGAATTAACTTGCCAACAGGAAATTATTAGTATTCTTTATCGTAAAGTGATAGTAATTGGAAGAAAATGCCACAGACAACCTCTAAGTAAGGAATCAAGCCAAAAAATAACAAGAACTACAATTTTACACTGAAGGCTTAAGTACGATGTGACAAGTTCAATTTTGTTTTTTAGAAAAAAAAAGAATAGAACAATTGGTCTTTGATCTATTAAATAGAAAAATGGATTGAATGCATATTGTTCCAAAAAAATAACTGTCCATTTTATAAAAGATAAATGTTGCCTACATGTTCTATTATCCGTGAGAGTGCCAGGCCATCTCTGAATTTTCCTGTGAGCAAAATGTGATATTTACAAATACTTTCTGAACAAAAATTATTAAGAATGTTGTGATTTTTTTTCAGAAAATATTAAGGATTTTTTTTTGCCAAATGGAAACTTTCACTTGATAAACCCAAGTAACCTTCAAAATGGAACATCAACCAGTAAAGTATTTTGACCATTTTGACAATCTTGCATATAAAGTAATCTATCTACTATATAATTGTCTAAGGGTCACTTACATCTATCTGTCTGTCTGTCTGTCACAGATATTCATTGGTCACGGCCTCTGTCTTTCATGGAAATCCAAGTTGCTGATTGGTTGTGGCAAAACGCCTACGACCATTGCCATGACCAATCAGCGATGGGCACAGTCCAGCGGCAACATGGCCGCTCCTTCCTCCCCGCAGTCAGTGCCCTCTCCATACTCCCCTCCAGTCAGCCCTCACACAGGGTTAATGGCAGCGTTAATGGACCGCGTTATGCCGCGGTGTAATGCACTTCATTAACGCACCTATTAACCGTGCGTGGCCAATTATTTACTATTGATGATGCATATGCAGCATCAATAGTAAAAAGTTCTAATGTTACAAAAAATAATAAAAAAAATGTTATTCTCACCCTCCGATGTGTGCGGTGTCCTCGGCAGTGCAAGCGGCAGGCTCCGGTGCCAAGGATGCTATGTGAGAAGGACCTTCCAAGATGTCACGGGACCGGAAGCTGCCGCCTGCACCGCACACAGGCGACAGGACTACAAGGGGCTCCTCGGAAGGTTAGTATATGTTTATTTTTTATTTTAAGTATTTTTTAACCTGTTACATACGTATCTGGGCAATATTCTACGTGGCTGGACAATATACTATGTGACTGGCCAATATACTACGTGTCTGTGCTGTATACTACGTGGCTCTGTGCTGTATACTACGTCGCTGTGCAATATACTACGTGACTGGGCAATATACTATGTGACTGGGCAATATACTATGTGGCTGGGCAATATACCACATCACTGGGCAATAAACTACGTCACTGGGCAATATACTACGTCACTGGGCAATAAACTAGGTAATTGGGCAATATACTACATCACTGGGCAATATACTACGTCACTGGGCAATATACTATGTGGATGGGCAATATACTACGTGACTGGGCATTATACTACGTGACTGGGCAGTATACTATGTGGCTGGGCAATATACTATGTAACTGGGCAATATACTACATAGCTGGGCAATATACTACGTAGCTGGGCAATATAGTACGTGGCTGGGCAATATACTACGTGACTGGGCAATATACTACATCACTGGGCAATATACTACGTAGCTGGGCAATATACTACGTAGCTGGGCAATATACTACGTGGCTGGGCAATATACTATGTGGCTGGGCAATATACTTCATCACTGGGCAAAATACTACGTAGCTGGGCAATATAGTACGTGACTGGGCAATATAGTACGTGACTGGTCAATATACTACATCACTGGTCAATGTACTAGGTAGCTGGGCAATATACTACATCACTGGGAAATATACTACGTCACTGGGCAATATACTATGTGGCTTGGCAATATTGTACATGACTGGGCAATATACTACGTGGCTGGGCAATATACTACGTAGCTGGGCAATATACTACGTAGCTGGGCAATATACTACGTGGCTGGGCAATATACTATGTGGCTGGGCAATATACTTCATCACTGGGCAAAATACTACGTAGCTGGGCAATATAGTACGTGACTGGGCAATATAGTACGTGACTGGTCAATATACTACATCACTGGTCAATGTACTAGGTAGCTGGGCAATATACTACATCACTGGGAAATATACTACGTCACTGGGCAATATACTATGTGGCTTGGCAATATTGTACATGACTGGGCAATATACTACGTGGCTGGGCAATATACTACATGACTGGGCAATATACTATGTGGCTGGGCAATATACTACGTGACTGGGCAATATACTTAGTCACTGGGCAATATACTACGTAGCTGGGCAATATACTATGCAGCTGGGCAATATACTAAGTGACTGGGCAATATATTACGTGGCTGGGCAATATACTACGTGACTGGGCAATATACTTGGTCACTGGGCAATATACTATGTAGCTGGACAATATAGTACGTGACTGGGCAATATACTACGTGGCTGGGCAATATACTACGTGATTGGGCAACATACTTTGTGGCTGGGCAATATACTTCATCACTGGGCAATATACTATGTAGCTGGGCAACAAAGTACGTGACTGGGCAATATACTACGTGGCTGGGTAGTATACTACGTGGTTGGGCAGTATACTACGTGGCTGGGCAATATACTACGTGGTTGGGCAATATACTACCTGGCTGGGCAATATATAACGTGGGCTGTGCAATATACTATGTGGACATGCATATTCTAGAATACCTGATGCGTTAGAATCGGGCCACCATCTAGTATATATATAAAAATGAGTGTATGTGTGTGTTTTAGCCATGCCCACTCCTCATAGCCCCAACCAATCACTAAGCATCTTTTCACCAGAGCTGTTTTAAAGAAGCTGAGCTGTGATTGGTTGCTATGAGCAACAGTTTTCCTTGTAGACATTTGTGCTAACTGAGGCCTATTATTTCTCTCCAGGCACACACGGCCACATCATGACCTATCCAGCTCACACCTTCTAACGCTCTGTCTACTGCTCCTCATTACTGATGACTAGTGTTGAGCGATACCTTCCGATATTTGAAAGTATCGGTATCAGATTGTATCGGCCGATATCCGAAAAATATCGGATATCGCCGATGCCGATACCCGATACCAATACAAGTCAATGGGACACAAATATCGGAATGTATCCTGGAATGGTTCCCAGAGTGAGAAGGAGAGGAAGCTCTCCTTCAGGCCCTGGGATCCATATTCCTGTAAAAAATAAAGAATAAAAATAAAAAATATGGATATGCTCACTCCTCCGGCCGACCCTGGACCTTAGCGGTGTAACCGGCAGCCTCCGTTCCTAAGAATGAGCGGGTGAAGGACCTTCGATGATGTCGCGGCTTGTGATTGGTCGCATGACCGCTCACGCGACCAATCATAAGCTGCGACGTCATCGCAGGTCCTCCACTCGCTCATTCTTAGGAACGGAGACTGCCGGTTGCAGCGGTTACAACCAGGGCGCATCTGAGTGTAGTCTCCACTAAGAAGATATGGACTCATTATATATCTTGTGGGTCCGATCCTGGCCAATGGACATATTATTTTAATATTCTATGTTCTGTGTATGTCGTATGTTTTGTTTTCTCTTTCTTTTTTATTTATCATTTTGTTATTAGCTGTATGTCCTTCAGTATATTTGTAGCCGTCTATATTTATTATTGGACATCATTTGTATATAGTACCATTTTGGTCTTATGTGCTGCTATAAGGAATAGTCTTTTTATGGAACTGTTCTATTTATATGCATGTAATCTAGTACTGCCAGTCATTCAGCAGTAGATACTCCCTGCTGTCCTTGACTTCCGGGTTTGTACCTGAAATCCCGCTGTTACATCCTAGGCATATGCCTCCGGATCATCACAGCGGCACCCGCATGCATGCGCGCTGGGCGCTGTCGCTCCAGGCGGTTTGCGGCGTCTATATGCCTGGGCGGTTGCCATGGTTATGGCGGCGCCCCTGCATGACGTTGCCGCCACCGGGAGTGCCAGACTGTCCCTGCGTTGCCTGCGTCACTTCCGGTGTATGCTGGAGATTGATCTTGTGGTGGGATATTTAGGACGCAGCATATGGCCATTATGGCACGCCCCCTGACAAAGGAGTTCCCCTCCGAAACGCACGTCGGGCGGACGTGCAGCTTCGGGTCCTGTCAGAGCATCAGCAGCCGTACCTACAGGTATCATACTATGTAGCAGCAGTGTCTGCTCTGTAACATGTGATCTACTAGCGTAACTGTGGGTTGCGGCGCAGGAGTTACTAGTAGTATATAGAGTGTTAGTTGCCTACTGAGTCTATGTTTTAATTTCATGTATGGGCATTACCCTGCCCCTGCTATTGGCATTATATGCCGGCCCTTCAGTGTGCACTTGCTAATTGGGTAATTACCGTGTAGGCCTAACTTGAGCTCCATACACCGACGGGTTGGGGGGTTTGCCCTATGATACAGCGATACATAGATACCACACATTAGCTAACTCTCCAGCTGGTTTGCTCTTACTTTCACTACTTACCGAGTACTACTTGTTTAAATGACCAGTTCCCTTGCTGTATGTCCTTCTTGCACAGGCAGCGGGTCTTTTTCCCTGTGATCTGTGCTTTCTTGGCACTGTGTACTATGTTATGGTCCACTTTTTATCGAGTATGGTATTCTCAAAAACAGCTAACATAGAAAAAACTCTGAAAAAATACATACCATGAGATACGGCCTTCCCAAAACCCTGTCTGATGACAAATGCACACTTAGCAGGATGCAGCAGGCCTCCAGTGATAAAGGCTAGGGGCGGCACAGGTGCAAACTACTTGATAAAAACAACCACCCCAACCAGACATTGCAGGGGTTGGCTGCCTAGCAGAAAAAATGCACATTGATATGACTCACATAGGACGCCAGTCACACTGATAAGTGTGGTGCACAGTGTCTGTATGGTATTCTGTATTAATAAAGGTGTATTTGTTACTTAACTTTTTTTCCTATTGTCGTTTCTTTTGTGGTATCCACAGTCCCCCTTGGTTTGCTTGTTAGTTTGACGACTAGGCCAGTATAAATCCGTTCAAGTACGCAATTTTGCGATCACGCACGCACTGCAGCTACGTGATGTGGTCATATAATACCTTTTTCTCTATATCGCTTCCGAGTGTGAGTATATTCATATTTTTTATTTTTATTCTTTATTTTACACAGAAATATTCATCCCGATCCCGATTCCCGATATTGCAAAAATATCGGAACTCGGGATTGGAATTCCGATACCGCAAGTATCGGGTATCGGCCGATATTTGCGGTATCGGAATGCTCAACACTACTGGTGACATATCCCCAAATCCTGGCCCTCCTCATCCCATCCCCACACTCATTTCTAATCCCCTGCCACGATCCTCTACACATCTTCGCAACCACAGTGACCTCATACCCATTCATGCAGCCCCCAATCCCCCAATTTCCCTACCTGGAGCACTATGAAACGCATGCTCTGTGTGCAATAAACTGTCATTTAATCATGACCTCTTTATCAATAACAATCTCTCCTTCCTCGGCATCACTGAAACCCGGCTTACTCCCTCTGCCTCTCCAGCCGCTATTTCCTATAGTGGATTCCACCTCCCTCACACCCCTTGCCCCAGCAACAAACGTGGTGGAGGGGATCCGTGCATTCCTTGACCATGAAACCACAAAAACACTGGTACATGCCCTTATCATCTCCCGCCTCGACTACTGCAACCTCCTACTGTCTGGCCTCTAGCACTCTGGCACCACTCCAATCCATCCTAAGAGTGCAAGTATATATGTGCACTGCATGTGCAGTAAATAATGATATGAGTATGCTTATGTGCACATACCGTATATACCCTTGGCTTATAAACAAGTCACGGTATGCAAAGCCGGCGGGGGAGGGGGTGCGATGGAGCAGAAGGTGCGATGAGCCGGCACACACATCATACTCACCTACATGCATGCCCATGGTGCTGGCACTGCATCTCGTTCTGGCTGCTGGCACCCGCCTGCAGCTCTTCCTGTGCTCAGCGGTCATGTGGTACTACTCATTAAGGTGATGAATATGGATGCGTCTCCTCTCCCGTAGGCCGGAACGAGATGCAGTTCCAGCACCCTGGGCGCGCAAGTAGGTATGATTTTTTTTTCTTTTTTCAATAGGAAACATGCACACAGGGATAGGGGATAATGAGGCATGCACAGGGATGGAACGGGGGAGGCATGCATACAGGGACGGAACGGGGGAGGCATTCATACCAGGACAGGGAAGGGGGAGTCATGCAGACAGGGAGAGGGATGGGAAGGCATTCATACCAGGACAGTGAAGAGGGAGTCATGCAGACAGGGACAGGGATGGGGGGGAGGCATTCATACCAGGACAGGGTAGGGGGAGCCATGCGCAGCAGGACAGGGATGAGGGGACAATGCATACCTGGCTTATACTCGAGTCAGTAAGCTTACCCAGATTTTCATGTCAAAAGTAGTTTCCTCGGCTTATACTCGGGTCAGCTTATACCTGAGTATATACGCCAAGTACTGGACCAGATGTAGAAGTCACCCTCAGTGAATATTACAGACAGAAAAAGAAAAAATGGTATTGCTGTAAATGGTCAAACTAAAAGTTATTTATTGTTTCTTACACAAATATGCAGTGGTTCTGCAACAATTCTAAAAAAGGAGGTGCATATCTACAAACTAATTACTCAGATTGCTCTGAGAAACAGTCAAACCAGTGTAAGTAGGGTATTGTAAAAACTTCTGCACACAAGGTCCAAAATAAATAAGGTATGTGACATTCAAATGTCTGCGAGTGTGTCACAAGAGACCTGAACAATGGTAAGATCCCAAAAAGGTATATATTCCCCCTTCCCAGAGTAAATGCATGTCATTGTAAGCTACACCATCCATACACTAAGGTAATTATTAGTTTCTCTTACTATGGTTTTAACAACAGCTGTGTCACTTGCTCGATTAACCCCTTCACCCCCAAGAGTGGTTTGCATGTTAATGACTGGGCCAATTTTTACAATTCTGGCCACTTTCCCTTTATGAGGTAATAACTCTGGAACTAAGAGTGAATAACGGTGATTCTGACATTATTTTCTCAAGGCATATTTCACTTCACGATAGTGGTAAATTTCTTTGATATGACTTATGTTTATTTTTAAAAAAAAAAAGCAAATTTGGCAATTTTCAAACTGTGAATTTTCATACCCTTAAATCACAGAGATATGTTACACAAAATACATAACAAGCAACATTTTCCACATGTCTACTTTACATCAGCACAATTTTGGAAACAAAATTTTTTTGTTAGGAAGTTATAAGGGTTAAAAGTTGACCAGTGATTTCTCCATTTTACAACACCATTTTTTTAAGGACCACATCAAATTTGAAGTCACTTTCAGGGGTCTATATGATAGATAATACCCAAAAGTGACACCATTCTAAAAACCGCACCCCTCAAGGTGCTAAAAACTACATTCAAAAAGTTTATTAACCCTTCATGTGCTTCACAGGAATTTTTGAAATGTTTAAAAAAAAAATGAAAATTTAACTTTTTTCACAAAATATTTACTTCAGATCCAATTTGTTTTATTTTACCAAGGGTAACAGGAGAAATTGGACACCATGTCATGTTTGGAGAACCCCTGATGTGCCAAAACAGTGGAAACCCCCCACAAGTGACACCATTTTGGAAAGTAGACCCCTAAGGAACTTATCTAGATGTGTGGTGAGCACTTTGAACTCCCAAGTGCTTCACTAAGTTTGTATCGCAGAGCCGTGCAAATAAAAAATAATTTATTTTTCCACAAATGATTTTGTTGTGCAATTTGTCCTGAGTACGCTGATACCCCATATGTGGGAGAACCACTTTTTGGGCACATGGCAGAACTCGGACAGGAAGGAGCGCCATTTTGGAATGCAGACTTTGATGGAATGATCTGCTGGTGTCATGTTGTGTTTGCAGAGCCCCTGATGTATCTAAACAGTTGAAACCCCCCACAAGTGAACCCATATTAGAAATTAGACCCCCAAGGATCTAGATGTGTTGTGAGAATTTTGAACCCCCAAGTGTTTCACTAAAGTTTATAATGCAGAGCCGTGAAAATAAAACATAATTTTGTTCCCACAAAATTGATTTTTTTAGCTCCCAATTTTTCATTTTTCCAAGGGTAACAGGAGAAATTGAACCAAAAAGTTGGTGTGCAATTTGTCTTGAGTACGCTGCTACCCCATATGTGGGGGTAAACCACTGTTTGGACACACAGCAGAGCTCACAAGGGAAAGCGCACAAATTTACTTTTTCAATGCAGAATTGTCTGGAATTGAGGTCGGATGCAATGTTGTGTTTGGAGAGCCCCTGATGTGCCTAAACAGTGGAAATCCTCCAATTCTAACTCCAACCCTAACCCGAATACACCCCTAACCCTAATCCCAACCCTTACCATAACCTTAACCACACCTCTAATCCAAACACACCCCTAAAACTAATCCCAACCCTTAAAACACCCCTAACCCCAACACACCCCTAACCACAACACACCCCTAACCTTAATCCTAACCCTAACCATAACACTAACCATGCCGGGAACCCTGACACACCCCTAACCCTAACCCCAACTCCAACCCCAGCCCTAATCCTAACTTTAGCCCTAACAATAACCCTAAATTTAGCCCCAATCATTGCCCTAACTTTAGCCCCAACCCTAACCCTAACTTTATCCCCAACCCTAACATTTGCCCTAATCCTAACCCTAATGGGAAAATGGAAATAAATTTTTTTTTTGTTTTATTATTTTTCCCTAACTAAGTCAGTGATAAAGGGGGTTTGATTTAATATTTATAGCGGGTTTTTATGGTTTGAGAGCTATAATTTTTCCATATTTTGGCCCACAGAGGCATGTGAGGTCTTGTTTTTCGTGTGATCAGTTGATGTTTTTATTAATAGCTTTTTCAGGCACATCAAATTTTTGAATCGCTTTTTATTACAATTTTCGAGAGGCAGAATGAACAAAAACCAGCATTTCATGAATTTCTTTTGGGTGGGGTTTTTATACCATTCTACATGTGGTAAAATTAATAAAGCAGTTTTATTCTTCGGATTAGAATGATTACAGTGATACCTCATTTATATCATTTTTCTATGCTTTGGTGCTTTAATACAATAAAAACTATTATATATATAAGAAATTATTATTTTTGCATCGCTTTATTCTGAGAGTTATAACTTTTTAATTTCGTCGCTGATGACGCTGTTTGGTGGCTTGTTTGACGTTTTCAGAGGTGCTATGATTACTTATATCCGTCTTTTTGATTGCATGTTATTCCAATTTTTGTTCGGCAGTATGATGATAAAGCATTGTTTTTTGCCTAGTTTTTTATTTGCTTATTTTACTGTGTTCACTGAAAGAGTTAACTAATGGGACATTTTTATAGATCGGTTTGTTACGGACGCGGCAATACAAAATACATGTACTTTTATTGTTTGTATTTACATAAAGAAATGTATTTATTGTAGCAATATTTTTTTTTCTGTATTTAGGAACTTAAAAAAAAATATTTTTACACAGTATAATATTTCTTTTTTTACTTTTTTTTACATTGTCGTAGGGTGGGACATCACTGTTTCAAGTTAGATTGCTGATCTAACACTTTGCAAAGCATTGTATCAGATCAGCGATCTGACAGGCAGTGAAGGAGGCTTCTCAGGGCCTGCTTTCAGCAGGCACTGACAAGCCACCTCTTGCAGCACCTGAAAGGACCCAGTGGTCATCTTGGATCCGGGGGTCTGCAGGCAGGGAGAACCACAAAACAACACAATCACATCACGTTGCTCTGAGGGTCTCAGGGAAGCATGCAGGGAGTCCCCTCCCTGCGTGATGTTTCTTTATGCCACTGGAATGCTGCAATCTTGTTTGATCGTAGTGTTCTGGGGTTACAGTGCCGGGAGCGGTCTGTGACAATTCCTGGCACTTAGTCCTGGGTGTCAGCTGTGATAATCTGTTGTTGTGACATACTTTTCTTAGCACAAAGAGTGCTATGGCATAAAGGACAAGAGGTCGGAAAAGACCGAGATGTTAGCATGGACGGAATTGGAAAGATCAACTCCTAAAATTATGATGGCAAAATGGGCAGAACACAGAATCAAAGTCATAGTGTCATTGTCAGAGGTATTATCGTCCTTCTGTGATTGAATGAGTGATGAGTGATTTTGTTACTACCAAACTTTCCTTCCTCGCCATCACCGAAACCTGGCTCACCCCTTCTGACACAGTCTCCCCTGCTGCACCCTCTTACGGTGGCTTGCACCTTTCTCACACACCCTGTCCCAGCAGCAAACATGGCAGAGGAGTTGGTTTTCTCCTGTCAGATAACTGTTCCTTCACCTCAATCCCACTGCCACCCTCTGTTACCCTCCCTTCCTTTGAGGTGCACTCTGTGCGCATCTACTCCCCCTCCAACCTCTAACTGGCTGTCATTTACCACCCCCCAGGGCCAGCCACCACCTTCTTTGACCACTTCACCACCTGGCTACTTCATTTCCTTTCCGCGGACATCCCCACTATCATCATGGGCGACTTCAACATCCCCATTGACACTTCCCTCTCAGCTGCCACTAAACTTCTATCTCTCACTTCCTCCTTCGGCCTCACTCAATGGCCTTCTACAGCCACCCACAAAGATGGTCACACACTGGACCTCATCTTCATCCGCCTCTGCTCCCTATCTAACCTCTCTAACTCACCTCTCCCTCTCTCTGACCACAACCTTCTCACATTCTCTTCCCTCTCCATGCCATGTCTATAATCCCAACCCCACAAACTTTCACACCCTCGCAGAAATCTTAAACATCTTGACCTACATTCATTCTCTGAATCCCTCCTCCCTCTCATAGATATAAGTTCCTTACACAATGCGGATGACGCTGCCGCTCTATATAACACCACAATAGCTGTAGCTTTGGAATCTGCTGCCCCACTTACACATACCAAAGCTCGCAAAATCAACAGACAGCCCTGGCACACCAGCCTGACCAAAGAACTGAGGCGAGCTTCCAGGGCTGCTGAGCACAGATGGAAAAGATCCCACTCCAACAATCAGTTCTTCACATTCAAACAGTCCCTCTTTCAAGACCACACTCGTCACAGCTACACAAACCTACTTCTCATCTCTCATATCCTCCCTGTCTCACAACCCTAAACAGTTATTCAACACCTTCAATTCTCTCCTCCGTCCCCCAGCACATCCTCCCTCCCCACTTATCTCAGCTGAAGACTTTGCCTCATTTTTCAAGCAGAAGATTGATAACATCAGAGACAGTTTTGGTCAACAACCCCCAGAGCCCTTCCTTCTGACTTCCCAGCCCTCCGCCTCCAAAACCAACTTCTCTGTTGTGAATTCTGTGGCCAAGCTCCCTCCTGTGGTCGTGAGTGGTACTTCGGCTGGTTCTGTCTATGAGCTTCCTTTGGTGGATGAGAGTGGTACTGCGGCTTCTGAGTTTCCTTCCTCAGGTGATGAGGTTAAGTCGTTAGGTGCTGCTCTATTTAACTCCACCTGGTGCTTTAATCCTGGCCTCCAGTCAATGTTCTAGTATTGGTCTTGCTTCCTCCTGGATCGTTCCTGTGGCCTGTCTTCCTGCATAAGCTAAGTTTTGCTTGTGTTATTTTTTGTTTGCTATTTTTTCTGTCCAGCTTGCTATATTGGTTTTTCTTGCTTGCTGGAAGCTCTGGGACGCAGAGGGAGCACCTCCGTACCGTTAGTCGGTGCGGAGGGTCTTTTTGCCCCCTCTGCGTGGTTGATTGTAGGGTTTTGTGTTGACCGCAAAGCAATCTTTCCTATCCTCGGTCTGTTCAGTAAGTTGGGCCTCACTTTGCTAAATCTATTTCATCTCTGCGTTTGTATTTTCATCTCAACTCACAGTCATTATATGTGGGGGGCTGCCTTTTCCTTTGGGGTATTTCTCTGAGGCAAGGTAGGCTTATTTTTCTTTCTTAGGGCTAGCTAGTTTCTCAGGCTGTGCTCGAGGCGCATAGGACTGGTCAGGAGCGCTCCACAGCTACCTCTAGTGTGGTTGGATAGGATTAGGGATTGCGGTCAGCAGAGTTCCCACGTCTCAGAGCTCGTCCTATGTTTTTGGTAATTGTCAGGTCACTTTGTGTGCTCTGAACTTCAAGGTCCATTGTGGTTCTGAATTACCTGTTCATAACACTTCTCCACCATTACAGAAGATCAACTCTCCACGCTACTCTCAAGAACGCATCTCACCACCTGTGCACTTGACCCGTTCCCATCCCACTTCATCCAAAATCTCACCACAGTCTTCATCCCAACCCTAACCCATCTCTTCAACCTATCACTAACAACTGGTGTTTTCCCCTCAAGCTTTAAACATGCCTCCATCACACCTATCCTCAAAAAGCCTTCTTTTGACCCATGCTCTGCATCTAGCTATCACCCTATATCACTTATCCCCTATGCCTCCAAACTACTGGAACAACATGTCTACCTTGAACTGTCCTCCCATCTCTCTTCTTGCTCCCTCTTTGACCGCTTACAATCTGGCTTCCAGTCACACCATTCCACTTAAACTGCCCTAACTAAGATCACCAATGACCTCTTAACTGCCAAGAGCAAGCGACACTGCTCTGTCCTCCTCCTCCTCGACCTGTCGGCTGCCTTTGACACAGTGAACCATTCCCTATTATTACAGACCCTCTCATCCCTTGGCATCACAGACTTGGCCCTATCCTGGATCTCATCATACCTAACAGACCAGACATTCAGCATCTCCCACTCACACATCACCTCCTCACCTCGCCCACTATCTGTCGGAGTCCCACAAGGTTCAGTCCAAGGGCCTCTGCTCTTCTCCAATTACACCTTTGGCCTGGGACAGCTCATAGAATCTCATGGCTTTCAGTATCACCTCTAGGCTGATGACACACAGATCTACATCTTTGGACCAGATATCACCTCCCTACTAACCAGAATCCCTCAATATCTGTCCACTATTTCATCCTTCTTCTCCGCTAGATTTCTGAAACTTAACATGGACAAAACAGAATTCATCATCTTTCCCCCATCTCACGCGACCCCCCCCCCAACGAATCTATCCATTACAGTAAATGGCTGCCCACTCTCCCCAGCCTCACGAGCTTGCTGCCTCGGGGTAATCCTTGATGCTGATCTCTCATTCAAACCACATATCCAAGCCCTTTCCACTTCCTGCCAACTTCAACTCAAAAATATTTCTCGAATCCGTACATTCCTCAACCAAGAATCTGCAAAAATCCTAGTGCATGCCCTCATCATCTCTCGCCTTCACTACTGAAACCTCCTGCTCTGTGGCCTCCCCTGTAACACTCTCGCACCCCTCCAATCTATTCTAAACTCTGCTGCGCGACTAATCCACCTGTCCCCCTGCTATACCCTGGCCTCTCCCCTCTGTCAATCCCTTCACTGGCTCCCTATTGCCCAGAGACTCTAGTACAAAACCCTAACCATGAGGTACAAAGCCATCCACAATCTGTCTCCTCCATACATCTGTGACCTCGTTTCCCGGTACTTACCTACACACAACCTCCGATCCTCACAAGATCTCCTTCTCTACTCCCCTCTTATCTCCTCTTCCCACAATCGTATACAAGATTTCTCTCGCGTATAACCCCTACTCTGGAACCCTCTACCACAACACATCAGACTCTCGCCTACCATCGAAACCTTCAAAAGGAGCCTGAAGACCCACCTCTTCCGACAAGCCTACAACCTGCAGTAACCACCGATCGACCAAATCGCTGCATGACCAGCTCTATCCTCGCCTACTGTATTCTCACCCATCCCTTGTAGATTGTGATCCCTCGCGGGCAGGGTCCTCTCTCCTCCTGTACCAGTTACGACTTGTATTGTTTAAGATTACTTGTTTTTATTATGTATACCCCTCCTCATATGTAAAGTGCCATGGAATAAATGGCGCTATAACCATAAATAATAATATTAATGTGCCATGCATTCAATAACTTTCTTTGCTTTATTTCATTTAATGAAGGGAGGCAATTATGGCCTGTATTTGGCATGTATATAACTTTTTTTTTTTCTCTCGTTATTGCCATGGGCAAGCTGTGGGATGTGACAACCTTATTTGCCATAAAATGGCTGCTTTATTCCATTCCTCTGCTTTCATACAAGCTATAATGTTGATTGACTGTGCTATAGCATGTGATATAATAGCTGCAAGGCATTATGGAGAAACCAGCCAAGCTGCTCCTGAAATAATGAGGACCTTCTGCAACTGATACAGTTTTCTGCAATGTGCAAAATGGCAGCCAGGATTTTCATAGCATTCGCTCATCTCTAGTTTTACTGTTAACTCATTGTAATGGTTCATGTCATCATTTAGGTATGATGAATAATGTTTTAAAAACAAATGTATGTTTGTCTTGGAGAAAATTAATGAATTTTACAGCATTATGAATGTGGCTTCATTATATTGAGAATAGTACATGTTTTTCAGTGTAAGAACACTGCTTTATACATTAGAAAAACTACACAATGCAAAGAAACTCATCATTTAAATACAAATGAACTTGAATTGCTTTTATAGACTTTTTTTTCAAGTCACTACTGTTAAAGCATGGACATTGTTCGAAGCAGAATACTTTCAAATGTCTATAGATTAATTGATTTTTATTGAAAACAACTTGTTAATCTTTTGAAAGTAAGTAAACACAAAAAGCAAGAATAATAGAAACAAGAAGGAAAAACACACTAAGATCCATTTATAAAGATACCAGTAAATAACAGCATTCCACCAAGCCATTTACTGCTTGAAAAAAAACAAAGGTAGGATTTTTAAAGATTCCTTTCAGTTCCTGTTATTGAAATACTTTACAGTGCTTTTACTTTCCTGAAGTGTTTCTGAATATAAATACAGCTATCCAATGCTCTTCTGAACATTTATACTTTCAGTGCTTCTGCTTTTGTACTCAATACATATTTAAAAGATAATCAATATTTGAAATAAATAAAAGTGCAAATATCTACTTTCAGGAATTTAAGAATATTTTACAATGACAAAATGTGACATAGTAACATAGTAACATAATTAGTAAGGCCGAAAAAAAGACATTTGTTCATCCAGTTCAGCCTATATTTCATCAGAATAAATCCCCAGATCTACGTCCTTCTAAAGAACATATTAACTGTAAGATACAATATTGTTACGCTCCAGGAAGACATCCAAGCCTCACTTGAACCCCTCGACTGAGTTCGCCATCACCACCTCCTCAGACAAGGAATTCCAGATTGTCACTGCCCTTACAGTAAAGAATCCTCTTTGTTGGTGGAAAAACCTTCTTTCCTCCAGATGCAGAGAATGCCCCCTTGTGACCATCATCTTCCTTGCTATAAACAGATCCTCGGAGAGATATTTGTATTGTCCCCTTATATACTTATACATGATTATTATATCGCCTCTCAGTCATCTTTTTTCTACACTAAATAATCCTAATTTTGCCAATCTCTCTGGGTATTGTAGATCCCCCATCCCCTTTATTAATTTTGCTGCCCTCCTTTGTATTCGCTCTAGTTCCATTATATCCTCCCAGAGCACCAGTGCCCAAACTGTACACAGTACACCATGTGCGGTCTAACTAGAGATTTGTACAGAGGCAGTATAATGCTCTCATCGTGTGTATCCAGACCTCTTTTAATGCACCCCATGATCCTGTTTGCCTTGGCAGCTGCTGCCTGGCACTGGCTTTTCCAGGTAAGTTTATCATTAACTAGGATCCCCAAGTCCTTCTCCATGTCAGATTTACCCAGTGGTTTCCCGTTCAGTGTGTAATGGTGATATTGATTCCTGGTGATATTGATTCCTTCTTCTCATGTGTAGAACCTTACATTGATCATTGTTAAACTGCATCTGCCACCTCTCGGCCCAAGTTTCCAACTTATCCAGATCCATCGGTAGAAGAATACTATCTTATCTTGAATTGACTGCTTTACATAGTTTTGTATCATCTGCAAATATCGATACTTTACTGTGGAAACCTTCTACCAGATCGGTAATAAATATGTTGAAGGTTGATAGGTCCCAACATGGACCCCCTGCGGTACCCCACTGGTCACAGTAACCTAGTCAGAGAATATACCATTTATAACCACCCTCTGCTTTCTCTCACTAAGCCAGTTACATACCCCATTACACACATTTTCCCCTAGACCCAGCATTCTCATTTTGTGTGCCAACCTTTTGTGTCGCACGGTATCAAAAGCTTTGGAAAAATCATGATATACCACATCCTATGACTCACCTTGTTCCAGTCTATAGCTTACCTCTTCAAAAAAAACTGATAAGATTGGTTTGACAGGAGCAATTCCTCATAAACCCATGCTGATCCAGAATAACATTCCTCAGAAACCCTTCAAATATTTTACCAACAATACAAGTTAGAGTTACTGGCCTAAAATTTCCGGGTTCACTTTTAGAGCCCTTTTGGAATATTGGTACCATATTTGCTATTCGCCTGTCCTGTGGAATGGATCCTGTCACTAGAGAGTCCCTAAATATAAGAAATAATGGCTTGTCTATTACATTACTTAGTTCTCTTAGAACTCATTGGTAGGGTTGAGCGAAACGGATTGGACAAATTCAAAAATCGCTGACTTTTGGTAAAGTTCTCATGAAACCTGACCCAATCCTAGTGTGGGATCGGCCATGAGGTCGGCGATCTTCGCGCCAAAGTCGCGTTTCGTATGACGCGTTCAGCACCATTTTTCAGCCAATGAAGGAGGACGCAGAGTGTGGGCAGCGTGATGACATAGGTCTTGGTCCCCACCATCTTAGAGAAGGACATGACAGTGATTGGCCTGCTTTCTGCGGCATCACAGGGGCTATAAAGGGACGTGCACACCGACCGCCATCTAACTTCTGCCGATCATAGTATAGGGAGAGGTTGCCGCAGCTTCATTAGAAGAAGGGATATAGTTAGGGAGGGAAGATTAAGCCCCGAAACTGCTTGTGCTGTAGCGATTTTCACTGTCCAACACCACCATTTATTTGCAGGGACAGTGGAGGCGATATTTTTGTGCATCAGCTCTGTAGCTTATTAGGCTGCCTTATAAGGCTCCCTGATAGCTGGATTGCTGTTTGCACGCCGCTGTACAAACCAACTGCTTTTTTAAAAGCAAAAATCCTGTTGCTCCTTTCTGCACAGTTATCTGTTATGTCTGCTAATGAAAGGTGTAATGAAGGCAATCCAGAGACACAGTGTGCCTAGCGATCCGAGCGCACACAGTGATCTGACAAATACCAAAAAACAAAAGAACGAGCTCTGAGACGTGGAAACTCTGTAGACTGCACACCTGATCCTATCCTAAACACAACTAATAGCGGCTGTGGATTGCGCCTAGCAACTACCTATGCAACTCGGCACAGCCTAAGAAACTAGCTAGCCTGAAGATAGAAAAATAGGCCTGACTTGCCCCCAGAGAAATACCCCAAAGGAAAAGGCAGCCCCCCACATATAATGACTGTGAGTAAGATGAAAAGACAAAACGTAGGGATGAAATAGATTCAGCAAAGTGGGGCCCGATAATCTTAGACAGAGCGAGGATAGTAAAGCGAACTTTGCAGTCTACAAAAAACCCTAAAGCAAAAACCACGCAAAGGGGGCAAAAAAGACCCACCGTGCCGAACTAACGGCACGGCGGTACACCCTTGGCTTCTCAGAGCTACCAGCAAAACAAAAGACAAGCTGGACAGAAAAAAAAGCAACAAAATAGCAAAAAAGCACTTAGCTATACAGAGCAGCAGGTCACAGGAACAATCAGGAGAAGCTCAGATCCAACACTGGAACATTGACAAGGAGCAGGGATAGCAGCATCAGGCGGAGTCAAGCAACGAAGCAGCCAACGAGCTCACCAGAACACCCGAGGAAGGAAGCTCAGAAGCCGCAGCACCACCCGTGACCACAGGAGCGAATTCAGCCACAGAATTCACAACAGTACCCCCCCCTTGAGGAGGGGTCACCGAACCCTCACCAGAGCCCCCAGGCCGACCAGGATGAGCTGCATGAAAGGCACGAACAAGATCGGGAGCATGAACATCAGAGGCAAAAACCCAGGAATTATCTTCCTGAGCATAACCCTTCCATTTAACCAGATACTGGAGTTTCCGTCTAGAAACACGAGAATCCAAAATCTTCTCCACAATATACTCCAATTCCCCCTCCACCAAAACCGGGGCAGGAGGCTCAACAGATGGAACCATAGGTGCCACGTATCTCCGCAACAACGACCTATGGAATACATTATGTATGGAAAAGGAGTCTGGGAGGGTCAAACGAAAAGACACAGGATTGAGAACCTCAGAAATCCTATACGAACCAATAAAACGAGGTTTAAATTTAGGAGAGGAAACCTTCATAGGAATATGACGAGAAGATAACCAAACCAGATCCCCAACACGAAGTCGGGGACCCACACGGCGTCTGCGATTAGCGAAAAGTTGAGCCTTTTCCTGGGACAAGGTCAAATTGTCCACTACCTGAGTCCAGATCTGCTGCAACCTGTCCACCACAGAATCCACACCAGGACAGTCCGAAGACTCAACCTGTCCTGAAGAGAAACGAGGATGGAACCCAGAATTGCAAAAAAATGGAGAAACCAAGGTAGCCGAGCTGGCCCGATTATTAAGGGCGAACTCAGCCAACGGCAAAAAGGACACCCAATCATCCTGGTCAGCAGAAACAAAACATCTCAGATATGTTTCCAAGGTCTGATTGGTTTGTTCGGTCTGGCCATTAGTCTGAGGATGGAAAGCCGAGGAAAAGGATAGGTCAATGCCCATCCTACCACAAAAGGCTCGCCAAAACCTTGAAACAAACTGGGAACCTCTGTCAGAAACAATATTCTCAGAAATGCCATGCAACCGAACCACATGCTGAAAGAACAAAGGCACCAAATCAGAGGAGGAAGGCAATTTAGCCAAGGGCACCAGATGGACCATTTTAGAAAAGCGATCACAGACCACCCAAATGACTGACATCTTTTGAGAAACGGGAAGGTCAGAAATGAAATCCATCGAAATATGTGTCCAAGGCCTCTTTGGGACCGGCAAGGGCAAAAGCAACCCACAGGCACGAGAACAGCAGGGCTTAGCCCTAGCACAAATCCCACAGGACTGCACAAAAGTACGTACATCCCGTGACAGAGATGGCCACCAGAAGGATCTAGCCACTAACTCTCTGGTACCAAAGATTCCAGGATGACCAGCCAACACCGAACAATGAAGTTCAGAGATAAGTTTATTAGTCCACCTATCAGGGACGAACAGTTTCTCCGCTGGACAACGATCAGGTTTATTCGCCTGAAATTTTTGCAGCACCCGCCGCAAATCAGGGGAGATGGCAGACACAATGACTCCTTCCTTGAGGATACCCGCTGGCTCAGATAAACCCGGAGAGTCGGGCACAAAACTCCTAGACAGAGCATCCGCCTTCACATTTTTAGAGCCCGGAAGGTACGAAATCACAAAGTCGAAGCGGGCAAAAAATAACGACCAACGGGCCTGTCTAGGATTCAAGCGCTTGGCAGACTCGAGATAAGTCAAGTTCTTATGATCAGTCAATACCACCACGCGATGCTTGGCTCCTTCAAGCCAATGGCGCCATTCCTCGAATGCCCACTTCATGGCCAGCAACTCTCGGTTGCCCACATCATAATTACGCTCAGCGGGCGAAAACTTCCTGGAAAAGAAAACACATGGTTTCATCACTGAGCAATCAGAACCTCTCTGTGACAAAACCGCCCCTGCTCCAATCTCAGAAGCATCAACCTCGACCTGGAACGGAAGAGAAACATCTGGCTGACACAACACAGGGGCAGAACAAAAACGACGCTTCAACTCCTGAAAAGCTTCCACAGCAGCAGAAGACCAATTAACCAAATCAGCACCCTTCTTGGTCAAATCGGTCAATGGTTTGGCAATGCTAGAAAAATTACAGATGAAGCGACGATAAAAATTAGCAAAGCCCAGGAACTTTTGCAGACTTTTCAGAGATGTCGGCTGAATCCAATCCTGGATGGCTTGGACCTTAACTGGATCCATCTCGATAGTAGAAGGGGTAAAGATGAACCCCAAAAATGAAACTTTCTGCACACCGAAGAGACACTTTGATCCCTTCACAAACAAAGAATTAGCACGCAGGACCTGAAAAACCATTCTGACCTGCTTCACATGAGAATCCCAATCATCTGAGAAGATCAAAATGTCATCCAAGTAAACAATCAGGAATTTATCCAGATACTCACGAAAGATGTCATGCATAAAAGACTGAAACACAGATGGAGCATTGGCAAGTCCGAACGGCATCACTAGATACTCAAAATGACCCTCGGGCATATTGAATGCAGTTTTCCATTCATCTCCTTGCCTGATTCTCACCAGATTATACGCACCACGAAGATCTATCTTAGTGAACCAACTAGCCCCCTTAATCCGAGCAAACAAGTCAGATAACAATGGCAAGGGATACTGAAATTTAACAGTGATCTTATTAATTAGGCGGTAATCAATACACGGTCTCAGCGAACCATCCTTCTTGGCTACAAAGAAGAACCCTGCTCCCAGTGGTGATGATGATGGGCGAATATGTCCCTTCTCCAGGGATTCCTTCACATAACTGCGCATAGCGGCGTGTTCGGGCACGGATAAATTAAATAATCGACCTTTAGGGAATTTACTACCAGGAATCAAATTGATAGCACAATCACAATCCCTATGCGGAGGTAGGGCATCGGACTTGGGCTCTTCAAATACATCCTGATAATCAGACAAGAACTCTGGGACCTCAGAAGGGGTGGATGACGAAATCGACAAAAATGGAACATCACCATGTACCCCCTGACAACCCCAGCTGGACACCGACATGGAATTCCAATCCAATACTGGATTATGGGTTTGTAGCCATGGCAACCCCAACACGACCACATCATGCAGATTATGCAACACCAGAAAGCGAATAACTTCCTGATGTGCAGGAGCCATGCACATGGTCAGCTGGGCCCAGTACTGAGGTTTATTCTTGGCCAAAGGTGTAGCATCAATTCCTCTCAATGGAATAGGACACCGCAAAGGCTCCAAGAAAAACCCACAACGTTTAGCATAATCCAAATCCATCAGATTCAGGGCAGCGCCTGAATCCACAAACGCCATGACAGAAAACGACGACAAAGAGCATATCAGGTTAATGGACAGAAGGAATTTAGACTGTACAGTACCAATGTCGGCAGACCTAGCGGACCGCTTAGTGCGCTTAGGACAATCAGAAATAGCATAAGTGGAATCACCACAGTAGAAACACAGCCCATTCAGACGTCTGTATTCTTGCCGTTCAACTCTGGTCATAGTCCTATTGCACTGCATAGGCTCAGGTTTAACCTCAGGCAATACCGCCAAATGGTGCACAGATTTATGCTCGCGCAAACGTCGACCGATCTGAATGGCCAAAGACAAAGACTCATTCAAACCAGCAGGCATAGGAAATCCCACCATGACATCCTTAAGAGCCTCAGAGAGACCCTTTCTGAACAAAGCTGCCAGCGCAGATTCATTCCACTGAGTGTGTACTGACCATTTCCTAAATTTCTGACAATATACTTCTATATCATCCTGACCCTGGCACAAAGCCAGCAAATTTTTCTCAGCCTGATCCACTGAATTAGGCTCATCGTACAGTAATCCGAGCGCCAGGAAAAACGCATCGACACTACTCAATGCAGGGTCTCCTGGCACAAGAGAAAATGCCCAGTCTTGAGGGTCGCCGCGCAAAAAAGAAATAATAATCAAAACCTGTTGAATAGGATTACCAGAAGAATGAGGTTTCAAGGCCAGAAATAGCTTACAATTATTTTTGAAACTTAGAAACTTAGTTCTATCTCCAAAAAACAAATCAGGAATAGGAATTCTTGGTTCTAACATAGATTTCTGATCAATAGTATCTTGAATCTTTTGTACATTTATAACGAGATTATCCATTGAAGAGCACAGACTCTGAATATCCATGTCCACACCTGTGTCCAGAATCACCCAAATGTCTAGGGGAAAAAAAAAAAGTGAACACAGAGCAGAGAAAAAAAAATGGTGTCAGAACTTTTTCTTTCCCTCTATTGAGAATCATTAGTTTGGGCTCCTTGTACTGTTATGTCTGCTAATGAAAGGTGTAATGAAGGCAATCCAGAGACACAGTGTGCCTAGCGATCCGAGCGCACACAGTGATCTGACAAATACCAAAAAACAAAAGAACGAGCTCTGAGACGTGGAAACTCTGTAGACTGCACACCTGATCCTATCCTAAACACAACTAATAGCGGCTGTGGATTGCGCCTAGCAACTACCTATGCAACTCGGCACAGCCTAAGAAACTAGCTAGCCTGAAGATAGAAAAATAGGCCTGACTTGCCCCCAGAGAAATACCCCAAAGGAAAAGGCAGCCCCCCACATATAATGACTGTGAGTAAGATGAAAAGACAAAACATAGGGATGAAATAGATTCAGCAAAGTGGGGCCCGATAATCTTAGACAGAGCGAGGATAGTAAAGCGAACTTTGCAGTCTACAAAAAACCCTAAAGCAAAAACCACGCAAAGGGGGCAAAAAAGACCCACCGTGCCGAACTAACGGCACGGCGGTACACCCTTTGCTTCTCAGAGCTACCAGCAAAACAAAAGACAAGCTGGACAGAAAAAAAAGCAACAAAATAGCAAAAAAGCACTTAGCTATACAGAGCAGCAGGTCACAGGAACAATCAGGAGAAGCTCAGATCCAACACTGGAACATTGACAAGGAGCAGGGATAGCAGCATCAGGCGGAGTCAAGCAACGAAGCAGACAACGAGCTCACCAGAACACTCGAGGAAGGAAGCTCAGAAGCCGCAGCACCACCCGTGACCACAGGAGCGAATTCAGCCACAGAATTCACAACAGTTATCTTGTTTATTTGTCCACACTTTTGTGTGCAGCAGTCCTTTTTATTGCTGCCATACTTGTCCTGAGATCATTGTAGAGAGATTGAAATTGTACTACAGTCCGTCCTTGTATTTTTTCATATATTTCCAGCCACTTTCTGCCACTTACATTGTGTTGTTTTATGCACAGGGCCTGAGGTTTGGTTTAGTCTCCCCCCAAAAAAAGTGAGATTCAAATTATCACAAAGTGGATATACTGCAGTCCTCTTAGTTTGTGGTATGTCAGCCAGCCACTTTCTGCCACTTACATTGTGTTGTTTTATGCACAGGGCCTGAGGTTTGGTTTCGTCTCCCAAAAAAATAAGTGAGATTCAAATTATCACAAAGGGGATATATTCCAGTCCTGTTAGTTTGTGGTATATCAGCCAGCCACTTTCTTCCACTGACATTGTGTTGTTTTACGAACAGGGCCTGAGGTTTGGTTTAGTCTCCCCCCCAAAAAAGTGAGATTCAAATTATCACAAAGTGGATATACAGGTCCTTCTCAAAAAATTAGCATATAGTGTTAAATTTCATTATTTACCATAATGTAATGATTACAATTAAACTTTCATATATTATAGATTCATTATCCACCAACTGAAATTTGTCCGGTCTTTTATTGTTTTAATACTGATGATTTTGGCATACAACTCCTGATAACCCAAAAAACCTGTCTCAATAAATTAGCATATCAAGAAAAGGTTCTCTAAATGACCTATTACCCTAATCTTCTGAATCAACTAATTAACTCTAAACACATGCAAAAGATACCTGAGGCTTTTATAAACTCCCTGCCTGGTTCATTACTCAAAACCCCCATCATGGGTAAGACTAGCGACCTGACAGATGTCAAGAAGACCATCATTGACACCCTCAAGCAAGAGGGTAAGACCCAGAAAGAAATTTCTCAACAAATAGGCTGTTCCCAGAGTGCTGTATCAAGGCACCTCAATGGTAAGTCTGTTGGAAGGAAACAATGTGGCAGAAAACGCTGTACAACGAGAAGAGGAGACCGGACCCTGAGGAAGATTGTGGAGAAGGACCGATTCCAGACCTTGGGGAACCTGAGGAAGCAGTGGACTGAGTCTGGTGTGGAAACATCCAGAGCCACCGTGCACAGGCGTGTGCACGAAATGGGCTACAGGTGCCGCATTCCCCAGGTAAAGCCACTTTTGAACCATAAACAGCGGCAGAGGCGCCTGACCTGGGCTACAGAGAAGCAGCACTGGACTGTTGCTAAGTGGTCCCAAGTACTTTTTTCTGATGAAAGCAAATTTTGCATGTCATTTGGAAATCAAGGAGCCAGAGTCTGGAGGAAGACTGGGGAGAAGGAAATGCCAAAATGCCTGAAGTCCAGTGTCAAGTACCCACAGTCAGTGATGGTGTGGGGTGCCATGTCAGCTGCTGGTGTTGGTCCACTGTGTTTCATCAAGGGCAGGGTCAATGCAGCTAGCTATCAGGAGATTTTGGAGCACTTCATGCTTCCATCGGCTGAAATGCTTTATGGAGATGAAGATTTCATTTTTCAGCACGACCTGGCACCTGCTCACAGTGCCAAAACCACTGGTAAATGGTTTACTTACCATGGTATTACTGTGCTCAATTGGCCTGCCAACTCTCCTGACCTGAACCCCATAGAGAATCTGTGGGATATTGTGAAGAGAAAGTTGAGAGACGCAAGACCCAACACTCTGGATGAGCTTAAGGCCGCTATTGAAGCATCCTGGGCCTCCATAACATCTCAGCAGTGTCACAGGCTGATTGCCTCCATGCCACGCCGCATTGAAGCAGTCATTTCTGCCAAAGGATTCCCGACCAAGCATTGAGTGCATAACTGAACATTATTATTTGATGGTTTTTTTGTTTGTTATTAAAAAACACTTATTATATACACTGGGCCTAAGTTGTGGTTCAGTCTCCCCCAAAAAAGGGGAGATTCAAATTCTCACAAAGTGGATATACTTCTGTCCTGGTAGTTTGTCGTATATCAGCCAGCCACTTTCTGCCACTTAGATTGCATTGTTATATACCCTGGGCCTAAGTTGTGGTTCAGTCTCCCCCAAAAAAGGGGAGATTCAAATTCTCACAAAGTGGATATACTTCTGTCCTGTTAGTTTGTTGTAAATCAGCCAGCCACTTTCAGCCACTTACATTGTGTTGTTTTTTGTACAGGGTCTGATTTTTTGTTCGGTCAACCAAAAAAAGAGGGAGATTTAAAATCTCAACATGTTTATATACACCTTCTACCTTGTTTTACAGTACCATATAACTGTTGTTATTTTGGTTAGATTTTCCAAAAAATGAGGAAGTCAGGTGGAAGAGGCTGTGGGCGGGTGGTTGTGAGCTGGTACTGATGGTGGAAGTGGTACATCTGGTGGTAGTGGCAAAAACACAATAGAACCTAAGGCTGGAGGTGTTGAGCCAGCGTCATCGTCTGGCTACACAAGGCCTCGAAGGCTCCCTTATCTGGGAGTAGGAAAATGGCTTTTACAGCCGGAGCAGCAGGAAAAAGTTTTGGCTTTCCTTGCTGACTCAGAATCTAGCTCTTTCGCCTCCTTTTCAGAAAGTTCCAAATATAAAACCAGCGAGTCATCAGTGGATGCTCCCGGTCAGGAACAAGACGTTTCCTTGTGTCCTTCACCCAAAGCAAAAGTGAAGGATACGTCAGGCGACACTACAGGTTACTCCATGGAGCTCTTTCCACATACCGTGCCTGTATTAGAATGGGAAATTGTTAACTGCCCATTACAAGATGAATCGGACATGGAGTGCACTGATGCACAGCCACAGCTATATTATAATACTGTTCCATTGACTCAGATCACTACATTGCCCTCGCAGTGTACTGAGCCAGAATCTGACCCTGATAAGACTATGGTGCCCCGTCACGAACAATATAGCACCTTACAAGGTGACACAGAGGAAGGTGCACATGACATTGAAGAGGAGGTGATAGATGACACAGTTGTTGTCCCAGATTGGCAGCCATTGGGGGAAGAGGGTGCCACTGCCAGTAGCTCTGAAGCAGAGGAGGATGATCCGCAGCAGCCATCTACATCGCAACAGCTGTCATCTGGCAGGCCCGTATCAAGCCAAAAATGTCTGTCAAAAACAAAAACAGTTTTAGGACAGCGTGGCCCTCCAGTGAAAATAGCATAGTGTGCAATGCCTGAAAAGGTATTCCATAGTAGGAAGAGTGCAGTGTGGCAACTTTTTAAACAAGATCCGAATGATCAATCAAAAGTTATCTGTAATAAATGCTCAAAGACTTTTAGCAGAGGGAAGAATCATCAAAATTGAAATACAACGTGCATGCTTAGACATTTAACCAGCATGCACTTGCAATCCTGGACTAACTACCAAACGTCCCGTACCGTTGATGCACCTGCTCAGAATGAAGGTAGTCAGCAACGCTACATTGCTTCCCTCACTGTAAGCCCACCGGTTAGGAAACCACCAGCAGCAAATGTGAAGGCATCGTCGCAAGGCCAAAGCAGTCAGGGAATCACAAGGTTATTGGTAGGAAACACTGTATGTATGCCAACATTGAGAATACCATCACCAACCCTCTCTCAATCCAACATGTCCACCACCACCACCACCGCTAGTTCCACCATATGCACCTCTCCAGTCCAGCTCACCCTGCAAGAGACTCTCATTAGAAAAAGAATGTACTCATCCTCTCATCCGCGTACACAGGGTTTGAATGCCCACATTGCTAGACTAATCTCTTTAGAGATGAAGCCCTACCGGTTGGTTGAAAGCAAAGCTTTCAAAGCCCTGATGGCCTACGCAGTACCACGCTATGACCTACCCAGTTATCCCAGCCCTCCACCAGCATGTCAAAGACTGCATTGTCCATGCACTGAGGCAATCAGTCAGTAAAAAGGTGCACCTCACATCAGATGCATGGACCAGTAGGCATGGCCAGGTGTTGTGAATTCCGCTCTTGGGCTCCCTCCGGTGGTTGTAAGTGGCATTTTTGTGAGTTCTGCTCTTTGGCTCCCTACTGTGGTTTTGAGTGGTATGGCTGCTTCTTGGATTTAGCTTCAGCAGCTGTTTTCACTGATCGTCTTTCTGGCTCGGATATATTAGTCTGGCCTTATCCCTCATTCAATTCCAGTTGTCAATTGTTCCTGCCTGGAGTCATTGCTCTTAGGACTTTCCTGACACTCTGACCAGTTCATCAAAGCTAAGTCCTTGCTTGTCCTTTTGCGGTTCTCTTGTTGTGGACTTTGTTGTTCAGCACTTTCTTTGTTTTTGTTCATTTGTCCAGCTTTTCAGTATGGATCTATTCAGTTAAGCTGGAACCTCTGGGCAGCAGAGTTTGCCCTCCACACCTTTAGTCAGGTGTGGAGATTTTTGCATTTCTCTGTGGTGGACTTTTTCTAGTTTTTATTACTGACCGCACAGCATTCTGTTCTGTACTATTTCTATTTAGCTAGAAGTGGCCTCCTGTGCTAAATCTTGTTTCATACTATGTATGTCATTGTCATGTCCTTCTCCTCTCACAGTCATTATTTGTGGGGGGCTAATCTATCCTTTGGGGATTTTCTCTGAGGCAAGATAGTTTTCCTGCTTCTATCTTTAGGGGTAGTTAGCTCTTAGGCTGTGACGAGATGCCTAGGCAGAGTTAGGAGCATTCCACGGCTACTTTTAGTGTTGTGTTGAGCTTAGGGACTGCGGTCAGTATAGTTGCCACCTGCTCAGAGCTAGACGTATGTCAATCACCAGATCTTAACAGTACAACTGGCCAAAAATGAGCTGAATGCCTCTCAAGAGAAGGAATAGAAAAAGAGTTCTGAGCCATTTTTTTTTAGTTTGTTTTGTCTTTTTCAATCCTCTTGATCTCTGGGTGATTCGGGATTTGGATGCAGGCATGGATGTTCAGGGTTTGTTTTCTCGTGTGGATCAGCTTACTGCAAGAGTACAGAGTATTCAAGATTATGTGGTTCAGACTCCGGCCTTAGAGCCTAGAATTCCTACTCCGGATTTGTTTTACGGGGATAGATCTAAGTTTTTGAACTTTAAAAATAACTGCAAATTGTTTTTTGCTCTGAAACCCCGTTCCTCTGGTGACCCCATTCAGCAAGTAAAGATAGTTATTTCTCTACTGCGTGGCGACCCTCAGGACTGGGCATTCTCACTTGAGTCAGGGAATCCGGCATTGCTTAATGTAGATGCATTTTTTTAATCGCTCGGATTATTGTATGACGAGCCTAACTCTGTAGAGTATGCTGAGAAAACACTGTTGGCCCTGTGTCAGGGTCAGGAAGCGGCAGAATTATACTGCGAGAAATTTAGAAAATGGTCTGTGCTCACTAAATGGAATGGGGACGCTCTGGCAGCAATTTTCAGAAAGGGTCTTTCTGAAGCCCTTAAAGATGTTATATTGGGGTTTCCCACGCCTGTTGGTTTGAGCGAATCTATGTCTCTGGCCATTCAGATTGATCGGCGCCTGCGCGAACGCAAAGTGGTGCACCATATGGCAGTGTCCTCTGAGCAAAGTCCTGAGCCCATGCAATGTGATAGGATTTTGAGTAGAGCGGAACAGAGGGGATACAGATGTCAGAATAGGCTGTGTTTTTACTGTGGTGATTCTGCTCATACTATTTCTGATTGCCCTAAGCGTATTAAGAGGGTCGCTAGATCTGTTACCATTAGTACTGTGCAGCCTAAGTTTCTCCTGTCTGTGACCCTGATTTGCTCATTGAGCAAAAGATGGCTGACAGCACTTCACAGACTGGAGCGACCATCTAGATCCAGGGAACCCACTAGGACCATCAAAGACTTTAAGCAGGAAAATGACAGCGCTCCATCCAGGTGTATAATTCAAATAAGTAAATTTATTTAAGCCATAAAACAGCAACGTTTCGACCCTGAGGGTCTTTGTCAAGCATACCCTGCAGTGCACAGGTCCGGCTATAAATAGCATATGTGCCACACAGGGCACCAATCACTAACAAGCCGCCCACCACCACATAATTAGTACATTACAGAATTAAAACAAACATCAAACATATACATGTTAAAAATCCCCCATCGCCAGTATTGATCATATATAAATCATGTCAATATTCCCCACTATTGTATGTAAATAAATCTTTAATCGTGGAGACTCCAGCTGTCCAGTTCCGGTAACAAGGTCATCCTGGACGCATCCTCCAATCACCTTTCATCCACATGGAACTGTAAACACAGCGCTACCAATAGATTCCAAGCTTTCATTTGCGTCATGAGTCATAATGACGCCAATCACAGGACCCCCTTATCCGGAAGTTTCTTCTCAGCCAATTGGAAAACCTATAACAAAATCAATGGTCTCCTACGTCAGTACCCGGGTGCCTCTAGCAACCAACTGAATCCAAGCACCGCAGCATTCGGGGAGCGCATGCGCACCACTGCTCGGACCAGCCCCCTACTTGTGACCATGTAGGGAACCAACCAGGAACAGAGCACGTCACACGCCCACCTCACGCAGCACACGGGGCAGAGCAGAAGCGTTGCCAGGACAACCCCAATGCTAGCACCATGTTACACGCGCGTCTAGCAACCAACTGAACCCCAGCACCGCAGCATACGGGGAGCACAAGCGAATCACTGCTCGGACCAGCCCCCTACATGTAACCATGCAGGGAACCAACCAAGAACAGGGCTCGTCACACACCCACCTCGCGCGGCGCACGGGGTAAAACAGAAGCGTTGCCAGGACAACCGCAACACTAGCACTATGCTTCAAGCGCCGGAATCATCCAACCAGGTAATGCGTACAGCTGTATATGGATACCTAGAAGCATAAACTATACAGGGGAGAAATCCAAATAATTGTATATGGGTACACAGGGGGCATAAACTGCAAGGGGGGGAGAGATACAGCATATAAATAGTCCATGAGTACCGCCAACTCATCATAATATATTTCTCAACCCCACTAATCTAGTAATCATACCCCCAGATATAAATTACCCCTATCGCCTGACACAGAGCAAAAAAAAGCAACAAAGCAAAACAAAAAAACTTATACTAGTGATTATCCAAATATGAAAAAAATACAAAAACCAAATAGCATAATCTCATCCATATGCAACAGTCGAGGGGCACAAGGAAGGGAGCCCGATGTGATACCACATCACGCTTAAGCAAAATAAGTACAATTCAAGAGACGTCCCATCCTCCTGACAGCCGACTGTAGCAGAAACCACCTATAACAAAAAAAAATCAGGGAATATAAACCACAAAATATACCATGACCTAAACTGAAAACCTCATATTCAGTTATATTAATTTTTGCCTAGCGGCTTTAGATCAATGTATGATTTTGGGATGTGCGGTTCATGCTCTTTTTTTTCTTTTTTTCAAAGCATATACCATGACCTAACTAGGCGACAGAGATAATAATAACAGATACCAATGATAATTGGCCCACAGTCCTAGCGAACACACGTATGTAGATTAAAGTCAATGTTTAAACCCTTAGGTTGTAGGGACCCCAAAGTATAAATCCACCGAAGTTCCTTTGTTTTGAGAATTTGTAATCTATTCCCCCCTCTCCTGAGTACCGGGACACTATCTATCACCCTGAATCTAAGTTGGTTCACTGAATGCCTATCATCGACAAAATGTTTAGGGACCGGCAGTTCTGTTAGCCCCGTTCTAACCGTGCTCTTGTGTTTATTAATGCGTGCCCTCACCTCCATGGTTGTTTCACCAACATAGGTGAGTCCACAAGGGCACACAATCATGTACACAACATAGCTTGAAGCACAGGTGTATCTCTCCTTGAGGAAAATCTTCTTTCCAGTGTGAGGGTGATAAAAAAAAACTCCCCTTTCAACATGTTGTTACAACAAGAACAGCCGAAGCACGGAAAATTCCCGTGTTTAACTGTACTTAAGGTACTCTGAATTGATCTTTTAGAGGTCCCAATATCGGACTTCACAAGTTTGTCTCTAAAATTACGTCCCCTTCTAAATGACATCATGGGGAAGGTCTCAAAACTAGGGACAGAAGGTAGACCACGTTGTAACAGGGTCCAGTGTCTTCTCAATATATTACCAATACGGTTACTTGCTGAATTGTAGGTTGACACAAAAGGAATCCTGTCACATGTAGAATCGACACGAGTCTTGTTCCGGATACTCACCCGGGAGCAACTAGCAGCCTTATTTTTATACCTAGCTACCTCCCTTACAGGGTATCCCCTTGAGATGAATTTATTACACACCTCACTAAGTCTTAGATCCACCCGCTCCTCATCAGACACAATCCTCCTCACTCTCAAAAGCTGACTCCACGGGAGGGAACCAACCATTCTTCTAGGGTGATTGCTATCAAAAGCTAGTAACCCATTCCTGTCCGTCTCTTTGATAAAAATGTCAGTCTCTAATTTATTACCGCATTTATAGACTAGAGTGTCTAGGAATTGTATATGTGTCGTTGAGTGTGTCAGAGTGAATTGTAGTTCAGGATATATTTGATTCAGAGCCATATGGAAGTCCTCCAACTCCTCGGAGGTCCCCTCCCATATCACAAAAATATCATCAATGTATCGCCACCAGGCTCTGATGTGGCGCCAGAGGCTGGACTTGTACACAAACCTGTCCTCAATTACCGCCATATAGATGTTGGCATAGGTGGGGGCCACATTGGACCCCATGGCGGTACCCCTCAATTGCAAGAAAAACTCATCCCCAAACAGAAAAAAATTCCGCCTGAGGATGAATTCAAGCAATGTGAGGACGAGCCGTGCACACTCTGGGGCCACGTCAGAGCCCAAAAGCACACATGAAACCGCTTCAAGCCCTTTATCATGTTCAATGGAGGTATATAAAGATACCACATCAAATGAAACCAAAATGGTGGTCTCAGAAATAGTAACATTGTCAATCTTATTGAGAAAGTCCCCCGTATCCCGAATGTAAGATTTTGCTGATGTAGCATACGGTCTCAATACACGGTCCAAAAAGATTGCAGTATTGTTAAAGAGGGAGCCCCTCCCCAAAACGATCGGTCGCCCCGGGGGATTATAGAGGTCTTTATGTATTTTTGGTAATACATATAATACCGGGACTACCAGAGTTTCAATCATCAAATATTCAGCCAGCTTGTGGTCAATGAGTCCCATAGCAAGGGAGTCACTGACCACAAGCTGTAATTCCCTCTCGAACCAAAGAGTTGGATTACATGACAGTTTCTCATAGACCGCTCCATCGTCCAATTGTCTCAAGATTTCTGCCCTGTATTTGGCACTGTCCATTACCACCACCGCCCCACCTTTATCGGCTGGTTTAATTGTTATTAAGGTATTATCGGCCAAAGCCTTAGTTTAGTGTATTTCTTTCAACCGATGTCAAATTCTGAGCTGGAGTAGATTTAAAGTCTTTCTTCAATTTCTCAATATCCCTATGTACCAGTTCAACATAAGACTCCACAAAATGATTTCTATTAGGTGGTTGAAAACTGCTTTTATAATATAAGCCCACTCCTTTCAGAGTAAAGCCCTTCTCAATAATACGTGTGGCGGTACCATGGAATTCAGGTCTTTCTGTTTTTTTCAGAAAAATAGGTAGATAGTCTTAGTCTTCTGAAAAAAGCTTGTAAATCTACCTCCAACGAAAACCAGTCGGGGCTATTTGAGGGGCAGAATGACAACCCCTTGGACAGTACCTTAATTTCAACATCAGATAAAACAATTGACGAAATATTCACCACCAACTCCTTACTGCCACTCAGTTGTCCTTCATGTTCCTTGTTCTCATTGCAAAGTTCCTTCCAGTCCGTTGTTACCGGGATGTCTGCTACAGTCGGCTGTCAGGAGGATGGGACGTCTCTTGAATTGTACTTATTTTGCTTATGCGTGATGTGGGATCACATCGGGCTCCCTTCCTTGTGCCCCTCGACTGTTGCATATGGATGAGATTACGCTATTTGGTTTTTGTATTTTTTTCATATTTGGATAATCACTAGTTTTTTTGTTTTACTTTGTTGCTTTTTTTTGCTCTGTGTCCTGCGATAGGAGTAATTTATATCTGGGGGTATGATTACTAGATTAGTTGGGTTGAGAGATATATTATGATGAGTTGGCAGTACTCATGGACTATTTATATGCTGTATCTCTCCCCCCCTTGCAGTTTATGCCCCCTGTGTACCCATATACAATTATTTGGATTTCTCCCCTGTATAGTTTATGCTTCTAGGTATCCATATACAGCTGTACGCATTACCTGGTTGGATGATTCCGGCGCTTGAAGCATAGTGCTAGTGTTGCGGTTGTCCTGGCAACGCTTCTGTTTTACCCTGTGCGCCGCGCGAGGTGGGTGTGTGACGAGCTCTGTTCTTGGTTGGTTCTCTGCATGGTTACATGTAGGGGGCTGGTCCGAGCAGTGATGCGCTTGCGCTCCCCGTATGCTGCGGCGCTGGGGTTCAGTTGGTTGCTAGACGCTCGTGTAACATGGTGCTAGCGTTGTGGTTGTCCTGGCAACGCTTCTGCTCTGCCCCGTGTGCTGCGTGAGGTGGGCGTGTGACGCACTCTGTTCCTGGTTGGTTCCCTACATGGTCACATGTAGGGGGCTGGTCCGAGCAGTGGTGCGCATGCGCTCCCCGAATGCTGCGGTGCTGGGATTCAGTTGGTTGCTAGAGGCACCCGGGTACTGACGTAGGAGACCATTGATTTTGTTATAGGTTTTCCAATTGGCTGAGAAGAAACTTCCGGATAAGGGGGTCCTTTGATTGGCGTCATTATGACTCATGACGCAAATGAAAGCTTGGAATCTATTGGTAGCGCTGTGTTTACAGTTCCATGTGGATGAAAGGTGATTGGAGGATGCGTCCAGGATGACCTTGTTACCGGAACTGGACAGCTGGAGTCTCCACGATTAAAGATTTATTTACATACAATAGTGGGGAATATTGACATGATTTATATATGATCAATACTGGCGATGGGGGATTTTTAACATGTATATGTTTGATGTTTGTTTTAATTCTGTAATGTACTAATTATGTGGTGGTGGGCGGCTTGTTAGTGATTGGTGCCCTGTGTGGCACATATGCTATTTATAGCCGGACCTGTGCACTGCAGGGTATGCTTGACAAAGACCCTCAGGGTCGAAACGTTGCTGTTTTATGGCTTAAATAAATTTACTTATTTGAATTATACACCTGGATGGAGCGCTGTCATTTTCCTGCTTAAAGCCTGATTTGCTCATTGTCATCTTTTTCTATCATGGCATTTGTGGATTCAGGCGCTGCTCTGAACTTAATGGACTTGGAATTCGCTAGGCGCTGTGGTTTTTCTTTGCAGCCTTTGCAGAGTCCCATACCCTTGAGGGGTATTGATGCTACACCATTGGCCAAGAATAAACCTCAGTACTGGACGCAGATGACTATGTACACGGCTCCTGCACATCAGGAAGATTGCCGTTTTCTGGTGTTGCATAATTCATATGATGTTGTTGTACTGTGTTTTCCATGGTTACAAGTACACAATCCAGTGCTGGATTGGAAATCAATGTCTGTGACTAGTTGGGGTTGTCAAAGGGTACATAGTGACGTTCCTTTAATGTCAATTTCCTCTTCCACCTCTTCTGATGTTCCTGAATTTTTGTTAGATTTCCAGGATGTATTCGATGAGCCCAAGTCCAGTTCCCTTCCTCCTCATAGGGACTGTGATTGTGCTATTGACTTGATTCCTGGCTGTAAGTTCCCTAAGGGCCGACTTTTCAACCTGTCTGTGCCAGAGCATGCCGCCATGCGGAGCTATGTTAAGGAGTCTTTAGACAAGGGGCATATTCGGCCGTCTTCATCACTATTGGGAGCGGGATTCTTTTTTGTTGCCAAAAAGGATGGCTCCTTAAGACCCTGTATTGATTATCGCCTTCTTAATAAGATCACGGTCAAATTCCAATACCCTTTACCTTTGCTCTCTGATTTGTTTGCCAGGATTAAGGGGGCTAGTTGGTTTACCAAGATTGACCTTCGAGGGGCATATAATCTTGTTCGTATTAAACAGGGTGACGAATGGAAGACTGCATTTAATACGCCCGAAGGCCATTTTGAATACCTTGTGATGCCATTTGGGCTCTCTAATGCTCCATCTGTGTTCCAGTCTTTCATGCATGATATTTTCTGCAATTATCTTGACAAATTCTTGATTGTGTATTTGGATGATATTTTGATTTTTTCCGATGATTGGGAGTCTCATGTGAAGAAGGTCAGGATGGTATTCCAGATCCTTTGTGATAATGCTCTATTTGTAAAGGGTTCTAAGTGCCTATTTGGAGTTCAGAAGGTCTCTTTTTTAGGGTTTATTTTTTCTCCTTCGTCTATAGAGATGGATCCTGTTAAGGTCCAAGCCATTCATGACTGGATTCAACCCACATCTGTGAAGAGCCTTCAGAAATTTTTGGGCTTTGCTAATTTTTATCGCCGTTTCATTGCCAACTTCTCTAGTGTGGTTAAACCCCTGACCGATTTGACGAAGAAAAGTGCTGATGTGACGAATTGGTCCTCTGAGGCTGTTGAGGCCTTTCAGGAGCTTAAACGCCGATTTACTTCTGCCCCTGTGTTGCATCAACTGGATGTTTCTCTTCCTTTTCAGGTTGAGGTTGACACTTCTGAGATTGGGGCAGGGGCCGTTTTGTCACAGAGGAATTCTGATGGTTCCTTGATGAAGCCATGTACCTTCTTTTCCCGAAAGTTTTCGCCTGCGGAACGCAATTATGATGGCAATCGGGAGTTGTTGGCTATGAAGTGGGCATTTGAGGAGTGGCGACATTGGCTTGAGGGGGCCAAGTACCGCATTGTGGTCTTGACCGATCATAAGAATTTGATTTACCTTGAGTCGGCCAAGTGGCTGAACCCTAGACAGGCTCGGTGGTCCCTGTTTTTCTCCCGTTTTGATTTTGTGGTCTCATATCTTCAAGGATCTAAGAATGTTAAGGTGGATGTCCTCTCTAGGAGTTTTTTGCCGGATTCTCCTGGAGTCCTTGAGCCGGTTGGCATTCTTAAGGAAGGGGTGATTCTTTCTGCCATCTCTCCTGATTTGCGGCGGGTGCTTCAGAAATTTCAGGCTGATAGGCCTGACCGCTGTCCTGTGGGGAAGCTGTTTGTTCCTGATAGATGGACGATTAAGGTGATTTCTGAGGTCCATTGTTCAGTGTTGGCTGGTCATCCTGGGATTTTTGGTACCAGAGATTTGGTTGCTAGGTCCTTTTGGTGGCCTTCCTTGTCGTGCGATTTCCGTGCTTTTGTGCAGTCCTGTGGGACTTGCGCCCGAGCCAAGCCTTGCTGTTCCCGCGCTAGTGGGTTGCTTTTGCCTTTGCCCGTCCCGGAGAGGCCTTGGACGCATATTTCCATGGATTTTATTTCGGATCTTCCTGTGTCCCAGAGGATGTCTGTTATCTGGGTGGTTTGTGACCGGTTCTCTAAAATGGTCCATTTGGTACTTTTGCCTAAATTGCCTTCCTCCTCTGATTTGGTTCCATTGTTTTTTCAGCATGTGGTTCGTTTGCATGGCATTCCGGAGAATATTGTGTCTGACAGAGGTTCCCAGTTTGTTTCCAGGTTTTGGAGGGCCTTTTGTGCTAGGATGGGTATTGATTTGTCTTTTTTTTCGGCGTTCCATCCTCAGACCAATGGCCAAACTGAGCGAGCTAATCAGACCTTGGAAACCTATTTGAGATGCTTCGTTTCTGCTGATCAGGATGATTGGGTGACTTTCTTGCCGTTGGCCGAGTTTGTCCTTAATAATCGGGCCAGTTCGGCTACTTTGGTTTCGCCTTTCTTTTGTAATTTTGGTTTCCATCCTCGTTTTTCTTCAGGGCAGGTTGAGCCTTCTGATAGTCCTGGTGTTGATTCTGTGATGGACAGGTTACAGCAGATTTGGACTCATGTGGTAGACAATTTGATGTTGTCCCAGGAAAAGGCTCAGCGTTTTGCTAACCGCCGTCGGTGTGTTGGTCCTCGGCTTCGTGTGGGGGATTTGGTTTGGTTGTCCTCTCGTCATGTTCCTATGAAGGTTTCTTCCCCTAAGTTCAAGCCTCGGTTTATTGGTCCTTATAAGATTTCTGAGATTATCAATCCTGTGTCTTTTCGTTTGGCCCTTCCAGCCTCTTTTGCCATCCACAATGTTTTCCATAGATCTTTGTTGCGGAGATATGTGGTGCCCGTTGTTCCATCTGTTGATCCTCCTGCCCCGGTGTTGGTTGAGGGGGAGTTGGAATATGTGGTTGAGAAAATTTTGGATTCTCGTTTTTCGAGGCGGAAGCTTCAGTATCTTGTCAAGTGGAAGGGTTATGGCCAGGAGGATAATTCTTGGGTTGTTGCCTCCGATGTTCATGCCGCCGATTTGGTTCATGCTTTTCATTTGGCTCATCCTGATTGGCCTGGGGGCTCTGGTGAGGGTTCGGTGACCCCTCCTTAAGGGGGGTACTGTTGTGAATTCCGGTCTTGGGCTCCCTCCGGTGGTTGTAAGTGGCATTTTTGTGAGTTCTGCTCTTTGGCTCCCTCCTGTGGTTTTGAGTGGTATGGCTGCTTCTTGGATTTAGCTTCAGCAGTTGTTTTCACTGATCGTCTTTCTGGCTCGGCTATATTAGTCTGGCCTTATCCCTCATTCAATACCAGTTGTCAATTGTTCCTGCCTGGAGTCATTGCTCTTAGGACTTTCCTGACACTCTGACCAGTTCATCAAAGCTAAGTCCTTGCTTGACCTTTTGCAGTTCTCTTGTTGTGGACTTTGTTGTTCAGCACTTTCTTTGTTTTTGTTCATTTGTCCAGCTTTTCAGTATGGATCTATTCAGTTAAGCTGGAAGCTCTGGGCAGCAGAGTTTGCCCTCCACACCTTTAGTCAGGTGTGAAGATTTTTGCATTTCTCTGCGGTGGGCTTTTTCTAGTTTTTATTACTGACCGCACAGCGTTCTGTTCTGTACTATTTCTATTTAGCTAGAAGTGGCCTCCTGTGCTAAATCTTGTTTCATACTATGTATGTCATTTCCTTCTCCTCTCACAGTCATTATTTGTGGGGGGCTAATCTATCCTTTGGGGATTTTCTCTGAGGCAAGATAGTTTTCCTGCTTCTATCTTTAGGGGTAGTTAGCTCTTAGGCTGTGACGAGATGCCTAGGCAGAGTTAGGAGCATTCCACGGCTAAGTTTAGTGTTGTGTTGAGCTTAGGGACTGCGGTCAGTATAGTTGCCACCTGCTCAGAGCTAGACGCATGTCGCTCCTTAATAACCAGATCATAACAGCCAGGGACGTTACATGTCCATTATGGCACACTGGGTTAATATGGTGGATGCAGGGTCCACAGGGGACAGCCCTATTGGGAGAGTTCTGCCTAGCCCACGGTCTAGTAAACAGTTGGCTGTATGCATTCACCACCCCTCCTCCTCCTCCTGCAGAAGCAAAAGCCAGTCCACAGAGCGCAGTCGCACGACCAAAACATCTGCAGCTGCCAGTGTTGCACACGAGGTGTCCCATTATCGAACAGCTAGTGGTAAGCATCAGCAGGCTGTGTTAGAAATTAAGTGTTTGGGTGACAACAGAAACACCGCAGAAGTGCTGGCTGAGTAATTGCAGCAACAAACTCAGTCATGGCTGGGCAGTGTACATCTTGAGGCAGGCAAGGTAGTCAGTGATAACGGAAGGAATTTTATGGCTGCCATAGCCTTTTCAGAACTTAAACACATTCCTTGCCTGGCTCACACCTTGAACCTGGTGGTGCAGTGCTTCCTCAAAAATTATCTGGAGTCACCAGCCCTGCTCCTGAAGGTGTGAAGACTTTGCTCGCACATCCGCCGGTCGCCCGTACTCTCCAGCCGTATGCTGAAACATCAGCAATCACTGAATCTTCCCCAGCACCGCCTAATAATCGATGTTGCAACAAGGTGGAACTCCACACTGCACATGGTTCAGGGGCTGTGCGAACAAAGGCATTCTGTAATTAATTTGTGGGAGGATACACATACACGGGCAGGCAGTTGGATGGCAGACATGGAGTTGTCTGTTGTGCAGTGGTCGAAGCTCCAAGACCTCTGTCAAGTCCTTCAGTGTTTTGAGGAATGCACATGGCTGGTAAGTGCAGACGATGCCATCATAAGCATGAGCATCCCACTAATGCGTCTGCTGATGCAAAGTTTGATGCACATTAAGGAGCTGGCGTCTGCAGCCGAGGAGGAGGGAAGCGTTGATGACAGTCAGCCATTGTCTGCTCAGGGAACTCTCCTGGACCAGGTGGCAGACGAAGAGGAGGAGGAGAAGAAGGATGATGGGGATGAATGTTTATGGGAGGAGGATGCTTCACATGGGGCAATATAAACTGGTGGCATTGCAAGATCAGGTACAGGGTTTTTGCGGGCCACAAGTGATGTTGATTTTGCAAGAAAGTGCTCCTCAACCCAGCACAAGCAGTGAATTGACACCTGGAATATTGGCCCACATGACTGAGTATGCCTTGCGTATCCTAAAAAGGGACCACCGCATTATCAAAATGATGACCGATGACGATTACTGGTTGGCCTGCCTCCTGGATCCACGATATAAAGGAAAATTACTAAATATCATGCCACATGAGAACCTTGAGCAAATAATGGCTACCAAACAAGCAACTCTTGTAGACCGTTTGGTTCAGGCATTCCCAGCACACAGCGGTGATGATGGTTCTCACACTAGCCGTAGGGGGGAAACATGGCAGAGGTGATAGAGGTGCACAAATCTGAAGTGGAGTTGGACAGAGGGGTTTTATGACCAGGTTGTGGAGTGATTTCGCAATGACTGCTGACACGACAGGTAGTGCTGCATCGATTCAAAGTGAGAGGAGACAGCATTTGTCCAGTATGTTTACAAACTACTTTTCCTCCCTTATCGATGTTCTCCCTCACAGGTCATTCCCCTTTGATTACTAGGCATCTAAAATAGACACCTGGCCTGAATTGGCAGAATATGCATTACAGGAGCTTGCTTGCCCTGCTTCTAGTGTGCTATCAGAAAGAGTCTTCAGTGCTGCTGGTTCAATACTGACCAAAAAAAGAACACATCTGGCTACCCAGAATGTTGATGATCTAACCTTCATTACAATGAACCAATCATGGATTTCAAATTATTTTCCCCCACCTTCTCCTGCTAACATGTAGCTTGCCTGAAAAATGTCTTGCTTTTGGCCTCCTCTTACTGACTTCTCCAATTCCGCCATTTGCAGCTGCTGAATGTCCACCATAGGCCATTTTTCTACCTCCCTAAATGGTCTCACTCCTCCCACAGGGCCGTAGTCACCACCTGGCGCAAGCACCCGTGCGAGTGCCGTTTGCCTGGACAGATGGGTGCGCCCAATTTTGGGCGACAGCACTGGCACAGGGTCCCTCATAGTACAATGAAGTGTCTCTGATGGTGGTGGTGCACTACCAACGTCAGACACACCATCGTAATATGAGGGGCCCTGTGCCAGTACTGCCACCCACGAGAGAGTGTTCCCCCAGCTCGAACAGTGCTCTACCACTTGCAATACTTATCTCTCCCTGCTCCACCACTGTGTAGTCTGTGCTGTTAAATCCTTCAATGGCACCATCAATACAAATTTGCTGAAATGATAGATGATAGTTAAAATATACAGGGGCCCTGGCCTCCATATAGACCAGTTAATACTTTGCACCTATTACCACTGTCTGCTACTCAGCAGAGGAGCCCACCCCAGTAACTATCTATGCCACCTGTTTAGTCCTGTTACCAATTTTTAACTGCATTTAGCCTACTTTTTTATTGTGGGCCTACAAACTGTGTCTGCGCCACTCATTACAGTTGTTCTCCACTGAACAAAGCTATGCTGCCTGTTTAGTCCTGTTACCAATTTTTAACTGCAATTAGCCTACTTTTTTATTGTGGGCCTACAAACTGTGTCTGCGCCACTCATTACAGTCGTCCTCCACTGAACAAAGCAATGCCGCCTGTTTAGTCCTGTAACCAATTTGGAACTGCATTTAGCCTACTTTTTAATTTGGACCTACTAACTGTATCTGCGCCACTCATTACAGTTGTTCTCCACTGAACAAAGCTTTGCCGCCTGTTTAGTCCTGTTACCAATTTTTAACTGCATTTAGCCTACTTTTTTATTGTGGGCCTACAAACTGTGTCTGCGCCACTCATTACAGTCGTCCCCCACTGAACAAAGCAATGCCACCTGTTTATTCCTGTTACCAATTTTGAACTGCATTTAGCCTACTTTTTTATTTTGGGCCTACTAACTGTGTCTGCGCCACTCATTACAGTTGTCCTCCACTGAACAAAGCTATGCCGCCTGTTTAGTCCTGTTACCAATTTTCAACTGCATTTAGCCTACTTTATGATTTGGGCCTATATCTGTGTTTCCTCCTCATTCTGCCCATTGCCCAGCCACTGCTAGATGAGTCTGCTGGTACATTGACCAAGACCACTACATTCCGCTTGCACTCTACACAGCCAGAATCTGACCCTGCTGAAAGTCAGGCTCCCCTTCCCTCATACTATACCACCTTACACGGGGACAAAGAGGAAGGTGCAGTTGAAAGTGCAGGTTCCTTCATCAGGTGGGGGGGCATACTCGTTGGCGACGTCACTGGCACAGGGCTCCTCAGAGTACGCAAAACTGTCTCTGGCAGTGGGAGGCGCCGCCCGCTGTCAAACACACTGCCGTACTATGAGGGCCCTGTGCCAGTGCCAAGTGCCAACAAGTGGTCCCCCCCTGCTTGCTCAGGATCACAGCACTTGCAAAGTTGAAATACTTACCTCTCCCTGCTCCACCGCCGTGACGTATTCCGCATTTCCTCGGCCCATGGAAATCTTGAGCCAGCCCTACCCCCCTACAACTTTAGCCAAATGATCTTCTGTTTTCAATGCCTAACTATTATTATAAAGTAAATTAAGATTGATAAGCTTAAGAAATAAGAATTGATGTTTTTGGCATTAAAATGGACACTGTAGATGTTTTCCTGTCCTCCACTCACTGCCGACTTTGATTCCCCATTGACTTGCATTGGGTTTCGTGTTTCGTTCGGCCCCCGACTTTTCGCAATAATCGGCCGATTTCACCCGACCCAACTTTTGACAAAGTCAGGTTTCATGAAACCAAACTCGATCCTAAAAAAAGTAAAAGTCGCTCAACTCTACTCGTGGGTGTATGCCATTCAGACATGGAGACTTATCTATTTTAATCTTATTTAGCCAGTTTTGTACCTCTTCTTGGGTTAGATTGATGACCCTTAATATAGGGTTTTTTTTGTCTCTCGGCATTTCACCTAGCATTTTATTTTCCACAGTGAATACAGTGGAGAAGAAGGTGTTTAATATACAGTATTAGCTTTTCCTCATCATCTACAATTATTCTTTCCTCACAATTGTTTAAGGGGCCTACACTTTTACTTTTGATTCTTTTATTATTGATATATTTGAAGAACAGTTTGGGATTAGTTTTATTTCCTTAGCAATGTGCTTCTCTGTTTCCTTTTTGGCAGCTTTAATTAGTTTTTTAGATAAAGTATTTTCTCCCTATAGTTTTTTAGAGCTTCAACAGTGCCATCCTGCTTTAGTAGTTTAAATGCTTTCTTTTTACTGTTAATTGCCCCTCTTACTTCTTTGTTTAGCCACACTGAGTTTTTCCTATTTCTTGACCTTTTATTCCCACAAGGTATGAACAGCTTACAGTGCCTATTTAGTATGATCTTAAACATTTCCATTTATTATCTGTATTCTTATTGCTGAGGATATTGTCCAAGTCAACCAGATTAAGGGCATCTCTATACTGGTCAAACTTTGCCTTCCTAAAGTTCAGAGTTTTTGTGACTCCCTGACAAGTCCCCCAAGCGAAAGTCAAGTGAAATTGTACAATATTGTGGTCGCTATTTCCTAGATTCCTAATGACCTCTAGATTTGTTATTCTGTCAGGTCTACTAGATAGTATTAGGTCTAAAAGTGCTGCTCCTCCGGTTGGATTATGCACCAATTGTGAAAGATTATTTTTCTTGGTTATTAGCAGAAACCTGTTGCCTTTATAGGTTTTGCAGGTCTCTGTTTCCCAGTTAATATCCGGGTAGTTAAAGTCTCCCAGAACAAGGACCTCATTATGGGTTGCAGCTTCATCTATCTGCCTTAGTAGTAGACTTTCCTTGATTTGTGTTATATTTGGGGGTTTGTAACAGACTCCGATGAGAATTTTGTTATTATTTTCCTCTCCATTTATTTTGACCCAAATGGACTCGACATCCTCATTCCCTTCGCTAATATCCTCCCTTAAAGTGGACTTTAGACAAGACTTTACATAAAGACAAACCCCTCCTCCTCTCTAATTTTTACTATCCTTTCTAAACACACTGTAACCCTGTAAGTTTACTGCCCAGTCATAGCTTTCATCTAACCATGTCTCGGTTTTTCCCACTATGTCATACTTACCTGTAGATATTTCTGCTTCTAGTTCTTCCATCTTGTTTGTCAGGCTTCTGACGTTTGCGAGCATGCGGTTTAGAGGATTTTGTTTTGTTCCAATCTCCTCCCTGTGCATTGTTTTAGAAATTTTCTTACCTCCCATCAGAGTATGTGGTCTTGGGTCTTCTTTGCCGCACCTCATATCCATCATCGGTATATTTTCTGGCTTCATGTTCATGTCTAACGTTTTTCTTCCCATCCCCTCTTCTTCTAGTTTAATACCCTCCTGATGAGTGTAGCGCATCTTCTGGCAAATGTATGTTTCCTAGGTTTGTTGAGGTGTAGACCGTCTCTAGCGAGGAGTCCGTCATACAGGCAATTCACACCGTGGTCACGGAATTCGAATCCTTGTTGTCTACACCATCATCTTCGCATCAAGGATCCTGTTCCATCTATCTCCTATTGCCATGTCCATCTACTGGAAGGTTAGAATTAAAAACTACCTGTGCATCCAGTTCCTTTACTTTCTTCCCCAACTCTTCCAAGTCCTTGCAGATTGTCGGTAGGTCCTTCCTTGCCGTGTCATTGGTGCCAACATGTATCAGAAGAAATGGGTGGACTCCCTTGGAACAGATGAGCTTTCGTATGCTATCGGTCACATCCTTGATCTTTGCACGTGAGAGGCAGCATAAATCTCTTGCGGTTATGTCCGGTCTGCAGATGGCTGCTTCTGTGCCTCTCAGTAGTGAGTCTCCCACCACTACCACTCTTCTTTGCTTCTTGGCTGTACTTTTTGTTATCACTTCTGGGTGTTGCTGTGTGCCCTTTTCTTCTTTGCTTGCTGGTAGTGCCTCATCCATAGGTGTGCCATCTTCATCTTCCACAAAGCCTTGGTATTGGTTTCGCAGTTGTGTGAATGGTGATGTCTCCATAGTTTGTTTGCTTCTTTTGGTCGCGTGTTTCCACTCATCTGCTTTTGGAGGTTCTCTGACACTTTCTTCACCTTCTGTGACCAGAAGAGATGCTTCTGTTCTGTCTAGAAAGTCTTCATTTTATTTGATGAGCTTGATGTACAATAACAAATTGCATTGTGGCACCGTGTTAGCCAGAAAATCGATGTGAATATTTTTTTGCCCAATGATGACAGAAGTATTCTGGGAGTGATACCTTTATTGGTTAACCAGAAAATAATATGTTTTCAAGCTTTATGAGCACAGTGGCTCCTTCTTCAGGCAAGATTACAAATAGATTAATAAGAAACAAGCCCATTTAAAGAATACTACAGGAGGACATTTGTTAGGGGGTGGAAAGTGTGATAAGTCTATAGATGTACTGCCCGACTAATCCACCTGTCCCCCCGCTATTCCCCGGCCTCTCCCCTCTGTCAATCCCTGCACTGGCTCCCCATCACCCAGAGACTCCAGTACAAAAGCCTAACCATGACATATAAAGCCATCCACAACCTGTCTCCTCCATACATCTGTGACCTCGTCTCCCGGTACTTTCCTGCACGCAACCTCCGATCCTCACAAGATCTCCTTCTCTACTCCCCTATTATCTCCTCTTCCCACAATCGCATACAAGATTTCTCTCGTGCATCCCCCCTACTCTGGAATGCTCTACCACAACATATCAGACTCTCGCCTACCATCGAAACCTTCAAAAAGAACCTGAAGACCCACCTCTTCCGACAAGCCTACAACCTGCAGTAACCACCGATTGACCAAACCGCCGCACGGCCAGCTCTACCCTCACCTACTGTATCCTCACCCATCCCTTGTAGATTGTGAGCCCTCGCGGGCAGGGTCCTCTCTCCTCCTGTACCAGTTGTGACTTGTATTTTTCAAGATTATTGTACTTGTTTTATTATGTATACCCCTCCTCACATGTAAAGCGCCATGGAATAAATGGCGCTATAATAATAAATAATAATAATAATAATAGATAAGCCAAGGTAATCAAATTAGGCATTTTCTTACAAACTTACAAATGCAGAGGCAGTGGGTATAATGTTCTTAGTTATCTGGAGTCTGTCTAGTGGAGGTGTGAATTGTATCCATGTAGTGACTCAGAAATCCAGGTGTTAAATTGAGTCTTAAGGTACCCTCACACATAACGATATTGTTAACGATATCGTTGCTTTTTGTGACGTAGCAACGATATCGTTAACAAAATCGTTATGTGTAACAGCGACCAATGATCAGGCCCCTGCTGGGAGATCGTTGGTCGCTGGGGAAAGTCCAGCACTTTATTTTGTCGCTGGATCTCCCGCTGACATCGCTGAATCGGCGTGTGTGACGCCGATTCAGCGATGTCTTCACTGGAAACCAGGCCCTGCGCTTAGTAACCTGATGTTTACCCTGGTTACCCGGGGACTTCAGGATCGTTGGTCGCTGGAGAGCTGTCTGTGTGACAGCTCTCCAGCGACCAAACAGCGACGCTGCAGCGATCGACATCGTTGTCGGTATCGCTGCAGCGTCGCTTAGTGTGATGGACGGTACCTCTAGTGTCAACGAATTAAACATCTTCATAAGTTTGTATTCCCAAATGTTTCTTTCCCTGTGGTCCTTAAAATTTCCTTTTAGCCTTTTAGTATTAAGACTTTTAAGTCTGTAAGACGGTGTCCAGGTCCAGAGAAATCTTTTCCCACATTCACTCCTAGAATACTTCTGTCTTCATTGGGCAGAAAAATATTCACATCGATTTTTCTGGCTAACACGGTACCACAATACAATTTGTTATTGTACATCATGATAATGGAAGATACCCCAATGTACCGATCACAGATGGATTTGAAAAACCTCCTGAAGAAGCTGGCACAAATGAACAGCGAAATTTTCTTTCTATCCAGATGCAAGAAGGAGAACCTAATCCCTAAAGGCCTCATGATAAGGAATCCAACAAAGTATACCTGGAATACCCATTTTTCACAGAAACTGTGCTACAGATCATCTGAGAGACTGCATAATCATTTAATTGGATTTTTCTACCACAAGAAGAGGACCATCCATAAAGAGATAAATTACCTACAGGACCGACTACAAGGACCGAGTTCTTGTCTAATCAAAGAGACATTGCAGGATTTCTACAACAGTTTACAACATCACCCCAATATCAATAAGAAAAAGAAACTGGACAGACTCAGGAAGAAAGCAGGTCTCAATGTAGCTGAAGGTAAGCCCAATTTACAGAATCATTTTAATCCATCGTCCTCTGTTGTAAACCTCTCACAATATGAACCAAGCACAGGAGAAATGCATGTTCTATCAAAGGGACTAACATTCTGTCCTACAAAACAGCTTGATAGGGCTCAGTTTTGTAGTGATATCGAGGAATTCTTCTGCAGATTGCGAATCAAATAATTATTTCATAACCATGCAGATATTACATCACAAGACAATGTGACCGACACAGCAAAAAAGAAAAAGAGGACAAACTGGACCACCCAACCTGGGCACAACCAAACGCTGGATCACTACAGTGACTGTTTCTGTAAAAAAAAGTTAAATCTGACATTTTGGACAGACACCATAAAGTGCCACAAAATATCACTATGGAGGAAAGAAAAGCCATACAATTCTTAAGCGACAATAACAATGTCATCATCAAACCAGCTGACAAAGGAGGAGCTGTAGTCAACATGAACACGACAGATTACATCCAGGAAGCAAACAGACAACTCTTGGATATAAAATACTACACTCCACTTCAGGGAGATCCGACCAAAAAATACACTGAGGAACTAACACATATCATCAATGGATTTGATTCCACTTCATCCTCACTGTTGGAACTAATACCAGACAATCCCCAAACAGGTACCTTTTACATGTTGCCTAAAATACATAAAGAAGGTAATCCTGGGAGGTCTATCATCTCTGATATTAGGACTTTAACTGAGAATATCTTAGGTTGGGTGAAGAACATTCTGAAACCCTTGGTGAGGCGCACACCCAGCTATATCCAGGACACCACGGATATTCTTTGCAAATTGTCAGCACTGGGCCCACTTCCAGAGAACATGCTACTAGCCACCATGGATGTAGAGTCTCTCTATTCCAACATTCCTCATGAGGATGGAATTGCAGCATGTAAATATTTCCTTCAAAAGTACAATCTAGCCACAGAACCAACACTGCAATTTATCAGGTTTGTGCTCCATCACAATTATTTTTCTTTTGGGAACAATTTATGCCAACAGTGTATGGGCAGCGCCATGGGAAGCAAAATGTCCCCACAATATGCTCATTTATTTGTGGCGAAACTAGAGGAATAATTTTTGTCATCTTGTTCTGTTAAACCTTTTGCATACTTCCGCTACATAATCTAATAATAATATCGACAGGCTCAAAAGATGATCTACTCACCTTCCTCGATATCTTCAACAAGTTCCACCCAACCATCAAGCTCTCCCTCAATGTTTCAAAGACCCAAATACATTTTCTGGACATGACCATACAAATCAAGGACAATGCCATACAGACATCCATTTACCACAAGCCCACCGGATGTCCAGCTTATCTTAGATGGAACAGCTTTCATCCAAGACACACAAAAAAATCCATCATCTACAGTCAAGCTCTGAGATATATTCGGATCTGTTCAGACAGCAAAGACAGGGAACTACAGCTGCGATCACTGAGGAATACATTCCTACAACAAGGATACCATCCACTGGCAATAGATGAGCAGATCCACAGGGCTACAAGGATCACAAGAAACAGCCTCCTGGATTACAAACTGAGAGAGGATAATAACAGGGTGCCTATTGTGGTCACATACAACCCCCACATGAGCATCCTAAGGAAAATTGGTGCTGATCTCCAACCTATATTCCATAACATAGTAACATAGTAACATAGTAACATAGTTAGTAAGGCCGAAAAAAGACATTTGTCCATCCAGTTCAGCCTATATTCCATCATAATAAATCCCCAGAGAGATACATAGAGATCACAAATTGAAAGACATATTCCCAGAACTACCAATTTGCTCATATAAACAGCCCCCTAACTTAAGGAATCTGCTTGTCAGAAGTGTCCTCTCATCACCATCCGTGACTGGCACATTCCCCTGTAACAATAAAAAATGCAAAACGTGACAGGTATGTTCATCCACCCAGCTCTCCTGCTCTCCTGCTGTCTGTCTATGAAGTGCACATAGCACATCACCCAGCTTTGCATATAGACTCGCCTCTGCACCTAACATTCACATGGTATGTTCATCCACCCAGCTCTCCTGCTCTCCTGCTGTCTGTCTATGAAGTGCACATAGCACATCACCCAGCTTTGCATATAGACTCGCCTCTGCACCTAACATTCACATGGTATGTTCATCCACCCAGCTCTCCTGCTCTCCTGCTGTCTGTCTATGAAGTGCACATAGTACATCACCCAGCTTTGCACATAGACCCGCCTCTGCACCTAGCATTCACATGGTATGTTCATCCACCCAGCTCTCCTGCTCTCCTGCTGTCTGTTTATGAACTGCACATAGTACATCACCCAGCTTTGCACATAGACTCGCCTCTGAACCTAGCATTCACATGGTATGTTCAACCACTCAGCTCTCCTGCTCTCTTGCTGTCTGTCTATGAAGTGCACATAGTACATCACTCAGCTTTGCACATAGACTCGCCTCTGCACCTAACATTCACATGGTATGTTCATCCACCCAGCTCTCCTGCTCTCCTGCTGACTATGAAGTGCACATAGTACATCACCCAGCTTTGCACATAGACTCACCTCTGCTCCTAGCTTTCACATGGTATGTTCATCCACCCAGCTCTCCTGCTGTCTGTCTATAGCAAAAACACACGAGAAAACAACGAACAATAGGCCAGGTATATTGAAAAAGGTATAACAAATCTTTATTTAATTATATACAATAAAACAGGTGAAACAGTGAGTGTCCCTACAGGACATGTATGTTAATAGAGTCAGCATAAACGGGACATGGGAGGTCTGGTGTGAGTACCTACAAAATTGTTCATATATAATAGCTCAATATGCTATATTTCAGTACTAACAAATTATAGTCCCCATTCATATATATAGTGAGCAAAGCACAAACCACTGTATTTGATATTCCTCCATACAGGATAGTATAGAACACAAAGGAGATTATTCCCAGTATTCAAATATTATAGGGTATCGCCATTGTATTCTTACCAGATAGATGGAATGCAAACGCCCAAATCTTTATGAGGGGACACACCAGAGGCTTCCACGTCACCCCGACGCGCGTTTCGGCACAGCCTTCGTCATGGCCCCTATATTCCATCATAATAAATCCCCAGAGAGATACATAGAGATCACAAATTGAAAGACATATTCCCAGAACTACCAATTTGCTCATATAAACAGCCCCCTAACTTAAGGAATCTGCTTGTCAGAAGTGTCCTCTCATCACCATCCGTGACTGGCACATTCCCCTGTAACAATAAAAAATGCAAAACGTGACAGGTATGTTCATCCACCCAGCTCTCCTGCTCTCCTGCTGTCTGTCTATGAAGTGCACATAGTACATCACCCAGCTTTGCACAAAGACTCGCCTCTGCACCTAGCATTCACATGGTATGTTCATCCACCCAGCTCTCCTGCTGTCTGTCTATGAAGTGCACATAGTACATCATCCATCTTTGCACATAGACTCGCCTCTGCACCTAGCATTCACATGGTATGCCTTTCAGCTAACCCCAGCTTTACCCCACTCGTGTTATTTATGACGCTGTTTACTCCGGCTTGATTGTATGCATCTGGTCCACTCTTAATTCTCTGACCATGATGAGCAGAGACCACTCCTCTCTGCTTCACACCTGAATACACTTAGTTGTACTTATATTGCATAGCTCAAGTCTGCATAGACTTCAGTCTGCAGTGTGATTCCTGTAAGTGTGTCCTACAAGTGTGAAGATTACAGTAGAATTAAAACCTGAATTGAACCTGAAGGGAACTGAAGGTAACTGGCCAGTCACTGTAAACAATGTTTCTGTTTATTTTCACTCTCACCCCTATAATCCTTCACTTTATGCTACCTCCCCTAATCCCTACACCAAGTAAGGAACTGTTTATCTCTGCTTCAATCCTCCCCATCCATCTCACCTCCTCCTCAAAACTGGTCCTTAACCTACAATCCTCTGCCTCCAAACACAAAAAGCCCCCTCATGCCTTCTCCTGCTCCCACCTGCTAACAATTTCTCTGCTCCTTCTCACTGCTGGTGATATCTCTCCATATCCTGGTCCTCCTCACCACATTCCCACAGTTATTTCTACCTCCCATCCAAGCTCTATCACAAACTTCCGTAACCTCTCTAACCTTATACCCATTCACCCAGCCCCCGCTTCCCCAGTCCCACTAACAGGAGCTCTGTGGAACGCTCACTCTGTCTGCAACAAGCTTTCCTACATCCATGATCTTTTTGTTACTACCAAACTTTCCTTCCTCACCATCACCGAAACCTGGCTCCCCTCTTTTGACACAGCCTCCCCTGCTGCACCATCTTATGGTGGCTTCCACCTTTCTCACACACCCCGCCCCAGCAGCAAACATGGCAGAGGAGTTGGTTTTCTCCAGTCTGATAACTGCTCCTTCACCCCAATCCCACTGCCACGCTCTGTTACTCTCCCTTCCTTTGAGGTGCACTCTGTGCGCATCTACTCCCCCTCCAACTGGCTGTCATTTACCGCCCCCCAGGGCCAGCCACCACCTTCTTTGACCACTTCACCACCTGGCCACTTCATTTCCTTTCCGCGGACATCCCCACTAATATCATGGGCGACTTCAACATCCCCATTGACACTTCCATCTCAGCTGCCACTAAACTTCTATCTCTCACTTCCTCCTTCGGCCTCACTCAATGGTCTTCTACAGCCACCCAAAAAGATGGTCACACACTGGACCTCATCTTCACCTGCCTCTGCTCCCTATCTAACCTCTCTAACTCACCTCTTCCTCTCTCTGACCACAGCTTTCTCACATTCTCTTCCCTCTCCACTCCATGTCTACAATCCCCACCCCACAAACTTTTACACCCTCGCAGAAATCTTAAACATCTTGACCTACATTCATTCCCTGAATCCCTCCTCCCTCTCACAGATAATTCGGATGATGCTGCCGCTCTATATAACACCACAATAGCTGTAGCTTGGAATCTGCTGCCCCACTTACACATACCAAAGCTCGCAAAATCAATGGACAGCCCTGGCACACCAGCCTGACCAAAGAACTGAGGCGAGCTTCCAGGGCTGCTGAGCACAGATGGAAAAGATCTCACTCCAATGAGCACTTCATCACATTCAAACAGTCCCTCACTACTTTCAAGACCACACTCGCCACAGCTAAACAAACTTACTTCTCATTAGAGTTGAGCGACTTTTACTTTTTTAGAATCGAGTCGGGTTTCGCGAAACCCGACTTTGTCAAAAGTTGGGTCGGGTGAAATCGGCTAATTATTGCGAAAAGTCGGAGGCCGACTGAAACACGAAACCCAATGCAAGTCAATGGGGAATCAAAGTCGGTAGTGAGTGGAGGACAAAAAAACACCTACAGTGCCCATTTTAATGATAAAAACATCAATTCTTATTTCTTAAGCTTGTCAATCTTAATTTACTTTATAATAATAGTTAGGCATTGAAAACAGGGTCTCATTTGGCTAAAGTTGTGGGAAAGTAGGGCTGGCTCAAGATTTTTTGTGGGCCCGGGAAACACAAAATACATCACGGCGGTGGACCAGGGAGAGGTAAGTATTTCAACTTTGTAAGTGCTGCGATCCTGAGCAAGCGGGGGGGACACTACTTGGCACTGGCACAGGGCGGCTCATAGTACGGTGGTGTGTTTGACGGCGGGCGGCGCCTCCCACTGCCAGAGACACTTTTGCGTACTATGAGGGGCCCTGTGCCAGTGCTAATGAGTATCCCCCCACCTGATGAAGGAACCTGCACTTTCATCTGCACCTTCCTCTTTGTCCCCGTGTAAGGTGGTATAGTATGCGGGAAGAGGAACCTGACTTTCAGCAGGGTCAGATTCTGGCTGTGTAGAGTGCAAGGGGAATGTAGTGGTCTGGGTTAACCTACCAGCAGACTCATCTAGCAGTGGCTGGCCAATGGGCAGGATGAGGAGGAAACACAGATATAGGCCCAAATAATAAAGTAGGCTAAATGCAGTTCAAAAGTGGTAACAGGACTAGACCGGCGGCATTGCTTTGTTCAGTGGAGGACAACTGTAATGAGTGGCAGACACAGTTAGTAGGCCCAAAAAAAAATTGTTATCAGGAGAAAACAGGCGGCTCAGCTTTGTTCAGTGGAGGAGAAAAGCAAGGAGCGGCAGACACCATTAGTAGGCCCAACCAAACAAGTAGGCCAAATGCAGTTTAATATCTGAAACAGGGTGAAAATTGAGGCTCAGCTTTGTTCAGTGGAGGAGAAAAGCAAGGAGCGGCAGACACCATAAGTAGGCCCAACCAAACAAGTAGGCCAAATGCAGTTTAATATCTGAAATGGTGAAAATTGAGGCTCAGCTTTGTTCAGTGGAGGAGAAAAGCAAGGAGCGGCAGACACCGTTAGTAGGCCCAACCAAACAAGTAGGCCAAATGCAGTTTAATATCTGAAATGGTGAAAATTGAGGCTCAGCTTTGTTTAGTGGAGGAGAAAAGCAAGGAGCGGCAGACACCGTTAGTAGGCGAACCAAACAAGTAGGTCAAATGAAGTTTAATATCTGAAACGGTGAAAATTGAGGCTCAGCTTTGTTCAGTGTAGGAGAAAAGCAAGGAGCAGCAGACACCATTAGTAGGCCCAAACAAACAAGTAGGCCAAATGCAGTTTAATATCTCAAACGGTGAAAATTAAGGCTCAACTTTGCTCAGTGGAGGAGAAAAGCAAGGAGCAGCAGACACGGTTAGTAGGCCCAACCAAACAAGTAGGCCAAATGCAGTTTAATATCTGAAACGGTGAAAATTGCGGCTCAGCTTTGTTCAGTGGAGGACAACTGTAATGGGAGACAGACACAGTTCATAGTCCTAAATAAGTAAGTAGGCTAAATGCAGTTCAAAATTGGTAACTGGAGTACACAAGCGGCATAGCTTTGTTCAATGGAGGACAGCTGTAATGAGTGGCGCAGACAGACTTAGTAGGCCTAAAATAAAAAAAGTTGGCTCAAAGCAGTTCAAAATTGGTAACAGGAGAAAACAGGAGGCTTAGCTTTGTTCAGCGGAGGAGGACAACTGTTATGAGAGGCTCACACAGACTTAGAAGGCCTAAAATAAAAAACGAGGCTAAATACAGTTCAAAATGGGTAAGAGGAGTACACAGGTGGCATAGCTTTTTTCAATGGAGGAGGACAACTTTTATGAGAGGCTCGCACAGTTACTAGGCCCAAGTAACTAAGTAGGCTAAATGCAGTTTAAAATTGGTAACAGGAGTACACAGGCGGCATTGCTTTGTTCAGCAGAGGAGGACAACTATTATGAGAGGCTTACACAGACTTAGTGGGCCTAAAAAAAAAGTAGGCTAAATGCAATTCAAAATTGGTAACAGGACTAACCGGGCGGCATAGCTAGGTACAGGGGTGGGCTCCTCTGCTGAGTAGCAGACAGTGGTTGTAGGCGCAAAGTATTAACTGGTCTAAATGGAGGCCAGGGCCCCTATATATTTTAACTATCATCTATCATTTCAACAAATTTGTATTGGCAGTGCCATTGAAGGATTTAACAGCACAGACTACACAGTGGTGGAGCAGGGAGAGGTAAGTATTGCAAGTGGTAGAGTACTGTTCGAGCGGGAAGGAACACTCTCTCGTGGGAGGTGGTACTGGCACAGGGCCCCTCATATTATGACGGTGTGTCTGACGTTGGGTGTGCACCACCACCATCAGAGACACTTCATTGTACTATGAGGGACGCTGTGCCAGTGCCGTCGCCCAAAAGTGGGCACACCCACCTGTCATGGCAAACGGCACTCGCACGGGTTCTTGCGCCAAGTGGTGACCATGGCCCTGTGGGAGGAGTGAGACCATTTAGGGAGGTAGAAAAATGGCCTATTGTGGACATTTAGCAGTTGCAAATTGAGGAATTGGAGCAGTCAGTAAGAGGAGGCCAAAAGCAAGACATTTTTCAGGCAAGCTACGTGTCAGCAGGGGAAGGTGGGGCAAAATAATTTGAAATCCATGATTGGTTCATTGTAATGAAGGTTAGATAATCAACATTTCAGGTAGCCAGACGAGTCCTTATATCAGTCAGTATTGAACCAGCAGCACTGAAGACTCTTTCTGATAGCACACTAGCAGCTGGGCAAGCGAGCTCCTGTATTGCATATTCTGCCAATTCAGGCCAGGTGTCTATTTTAGATGCACAGTAATCAAAGGGGAATGACCTGTGAGGGAGGACATCGATAAGGGAGGAAAAATAGTTGGTAGCCATACTGGACAAATGCTGTCTCCTGTCACTTTGAATCGACTGTCGTGTACTGCCCCCTACAGCTCATGTGAGAACCATCTGCTGCTGTGTGCTGGGAATGCCTGAACCAAACGGTCTACAAGAGTTGCTTGTTTGGTAGCCAATATTTGCTCAAGGTTCTCATGTGGCATGATATTTTGTAATTTCCTTTTATAGCGTGCATTCAGGAGGCAGGCCAACCAGTAATCGCCATTGGTTATCATTTTTGTAATGCGGGGGTCCCTTTTTAGGATACGCAAGGCATAATCAGCCATGTGTGTCAATGTTCTAGATGTCAATTCACTGCTTGTGCTGGGTTGAGGAGCACTTTCTTGCAAATCAACATCACTTGTGGCCCGCAAAAACCTTGTTCCTGACCTTGCAACGCCACCAGTTTCTATTGCCCCCTGAGAAGCATCCTCCTCCCATAAATATTCATCCCCATCATCCTCCTCCTCCTCCTCTTGATCTGCCACCTCGTCCAGGAGAGTTCCCTCAGCAGACAATGGCTGACTGTCATCAAGGCTTTTCTCCTCCTCAGCCGCAGACGCCTGCTCCATAATGTGCATCAAACTTTGCATCAGCAGACGCATTAGTGGAATGCTCATGCTAATGATGGCGTCGTCTGCACTTACCAGCATTCTTTAAAACACTGAAGGACTTGACAGAGGTCTTGTAGCTTCGACCACTGAACACCAGACAGCTCCTTGTCTGCCATCCAACTGCCTGCCCATGTATGTGTATCCTCCCACAAATACATTACAGCACGCCTCTGTTCGCACAGCCTCTGAAGCATGTGCAGTGTGGAGTTCCACCTTGTTGCAACGTCGATTATTAGGTGGTGCTGGGGAAGCTTCAGCGATCGCTTATGGTTCAGCATAAGGCTGGAGTGTACGGGCGATCGGCGGATGTGCAAGCAAAGTCTTCGCACTTTCAGGAGCAGGGCTGGTAACCCCGGATAATTTTTCAGGAAGCACTGCACCACCAGGTTCAAGGTGTGAGCCAGGCAAGGTATGTGTTTCAGTTCTAAAATGGCTATGGCAGCCATAAAATTCCTTCCGTTATCACCTACTACCTTGCCTGCCTCAAGATGTACACTGCCCAGCCATGACTGAGTTTCTTGCCGCAAGTACTCGGCCAGTATTTCCGCGGTGTGTATGTTGTCATCCAAACACTTCATTTCCAACACAGCCTGCTGACGCTTGCCACTTGCTGTTCCATAATGGGACACCTCGTGTGCAACACTGGCAGCTGCAGATGGAGTGGTCGTGCGACTGCGCTCTGTGGACGAGCTTTCGCTTATGGAGGAGGAGGAGGAGGAGGGGTGTCAAACGCCTACGGCCAACTGTTTCCTAGACCGTGGGCTAGGCAGAACTGTCTCACTATGGCTGTCCCCTGTGGACCCTGCATCCTCCACATTAACCCAGTGCGCCATGATGGACACGTAACCTTTCTGGCCATGCCCACTGGTCCATGCATCTGTTGTGAGGTGCACCTTTCTACTGACTGATTGCCTGAGTGCATGGACAATGCGGTCTTTGACATGCTGGTGGAGGGCTGGGATGGCTTTTCTCGCAAAGAAGTGTCGACTGGGTAGGTCATAGCGTGGTACTACGTAGGCCATCATGGCTTTGAAAACTTTGCTTTCAACCAACCGGTAGGGCATCATCTCTAACGAGATAAGTCTATCAATGTGGACGTTTAAACCCTGTGTACGCGGATGAGAGGATGAGTACTACCTTTTCCTAACGAGAGCCTCTTGTAGGGTGAGCTGGACTGGAGAGCTGCATATGGTGGAACTAGCGGGGGTGGTGGTGGACATGGCAGATTGAGAGAGGGTTGGTGATGGTATTCTTGATGTTGGCCTACCTACCATGTTTCCTACCAGGAACCTTGTTATTCAATGACTGCTTTGGCCTTGCGATGCTACCCCCACATTTGCTGTTCGTGGTGTCCTAATCGGTGGGCTTACAGTGAGGGAAGCAATGTAGCGTTGCTGAGTACCTTCATTATGAGTGGGTGCACCGACGGTATGGGACATTTGGTAGTTAGTCCAGGCTTGCAAGTGCATGCTGGTTAAATGTCTACGCATGCACGTTGTATTTAAATTTTGGACATTCTTCCCTCTGCTAAAGGTCTTTGAGCATTTCTTACAGATAACTTTGCGCTGATCATTCGGTTCTTGGTTAAAAAATTCCCACACTGCACTCTTCCTACTATCAAATACCTTTTCAGGCATTGCACACTGTTCACCTTTCACCGGATGGCCATGCTGTCCTAAAACTGTTTTTGGTTTTGTCAAACGTATTTGGCCTGATACGGGCCTGCCAGATGAAAGCTGTTGCGATGTAGATGCCTGCTGCGGATCATCCTCCTCCACTTCAGAGCTGCTGCCAGTGGCACCCTGTTCCCCAATGGCTGCCAATCTGGGTCAACAACTGGGTCATCTATCACCTCCTCTTCAATGTCATGTGCACCTTCCTCTGTGTAACCTTGTAAGGTGCTATAGCGTTCGGGACGGGGCACCATAGTCTCATCAGGGTCAGATTCTGGCTCAGTACACTGCGAGGGCAATGTAGTGATCTGAGTCAATGGAACAGCATAATAATCTAGCTGTGGCTGTGCATCTGTGCACTCCATGTCTGATTCATCTTGGAATGGCCTGTTAACTAGTTCACTTTCTAACCCTGGCACGGTATGTGTAAAGAGCTCCATGGAGTAAACTGTATTGTCGCCTGCCGAATTCTTCACTTTTGCTTTGGGTGAAGGACACAATGAAGCAACTAGTTCCTGACCGGGAGCATCCACTGACGACTCGCTGCTTTTATATTTCGAACTTTCTGAAGAGGAGGCGAAAGAGCTAGAGGCTGAGTCAGCAAGGAAAGCCAAAACTTTTTCCTGCTGCTCCAGCTTTAAAAGCGGTTTTCCTACTCTCAGATAAGGAAGCCTTCGAGGCCTTGTGTAGCCAGACGATGACGCTGGCTCAACACCTCCAGCTTTAGGTGCTATTTTGCTTTTCCCACTGCCACCAGATGCTCCACCACGACCACCACCACCGCTACCATCAGTACCAGCTGGCAACGACCGCCCATGGCCTCTTCCACCAGACTTCCTCATTTTTTGGGAAAATCTATCCAAAATAACAACCATTATATGGTACTGTTAAACAAGGTAGAAGGTGTATATAAACTTGTTGTCAATTTAAATCTCCCTTTTATGGGGGGAGACTGCAGCAAAAAACATGCCCTGTGTATTACACTACACAATGTAAGTGGCAGAATGTGGCTGGCAGATATACAACAAACAGAACTGACGTATAGAAACTTGTTGTCAATTTAAATCTCCCTTTTTTTTGGGGGGGGGGAGACTGCAGCAAAAAACAGGCCCTGTGTATAACACTACACAATGTAAGTGGCAGAACATGGCTGGCAGATATATCAAAAAAATACAAGGGCTGTAGTACAATTTCAATCTCCCTACAATGATCAAAGGACAAGTATGGCAGCAATAAAAAGGACTGCTGCACACAAAAGTGTGGACAAAGAAACCAAGAGAACTGTGCAGAAAGGAGCAACAGGATTTTTGCTTTTAAAAAAGCAGTTGGTTTGCACAGCGGCATACAAACAGCAATGCAACTATCAGGGAGCCTTATAGGGCAGCCTAATAAGCTACAGCACTGATGCACAAAAAAAACCCTCCACTGTCCCTGCAAAGAAAAGGTGGTTTTGGACAGTGGAAATCGCTACAGCACAAGCAGTTTCGGGGTTAATCTTCCCTCCCTTACTATATCCCTTCTTCATCCTCCTCCACTTCAGAGCTACTGCCAGTGGCACCCTGTTCCCCCAATGGCTGCCAATCTGGGTCAACAACTGGGTCATCTATCACCTCCTCTTCAATGTCATGTGCATCTTCCTCTGCGTCACCTTGTAAGGTGCTATAGCGTTCGGGACGGGGCACCATAGTCTCATCAGGGTCAGATTCTGGCTCAGTACACTGCGAGGGCAATGTAGTGATCTGAGTCAATGGAACAGCATAATAATCTAGCTGTGGCTGTGCATCTGTGCACTCCATGTCTGATTCATCTTGGAATGGCCTGTTAACTAGTTCCCTTTCTAACCCTGCCACGGTATGTGTAAAGAGCTCCATGGAGTAAACTGTATTGTCGCCTGCCGAATTCTTCACTTTTGCTTTGGGTGAAGGACACAATAAAGCAAAAAATACAAGGGCTGTAGTACAATTTCAATCTCCCTACAATGATCAAAGGACAAGTATGGCAGCAATAAAAAGGACTGCTGCACACAAAAGTGTGGACAAAGAAACCAAGAGAACTGTGCAGAAAGGAGCAACAGGATTTTTGCTTTTAAAAAAGCAGTTGGTTTGCACAGCGGCATACAAACAGCAATGCAACTATCAGGGAGCCTTATAGGGCAGCCTAATAAGCTACAGTGCTGATGCACAAAATAAACCCTCCACTGTCCCTGCAAAGAAAAGGTGGTGTTGGACAGTGGAAATCGCTACAGCACAAGCAGTTTCAGGGTTAATCTTCCCTCCCTTACTATATCCCTTCTTCTGATGAAGCTGCAGCAACCTCTCCCTATGCTAAGATTGGCAGAAGTAAGATGGCGGTCGGCGTGCATGCCCTTTATTGCCCCTGTGACGCCGCAGAAAGCAAGCCAATCACTGTCATGCCCTTCTCTAAGATGGTGGGGACCGAGACCTTTGTCATCACGCTGCCCACACTCTGCGTCCGCCTTCATTGGATAAGAAATGGCACTGAAAGCGTCATACGAAACGCGACTTTGGCGCGAAGATCGCCGACCTCATGGCCGATCCCACAATAGGATCGGGTGGGGTTTCACGAAACCCGACTTTGCCAAAAGTCGGTGATTTTTTAAATTGTCCTATCCATTTTGCTCAACTCTGTGTTAAAGTAAAACTAACCAGCGACCTACATTTTAAGCTTAGGAGTTTAAGCAAGGCAGGATAATAATCTGATTCTGGAATAGTGTTCCTTTTTTTGCTGTGCCCAACCATTTCAAAGTTATGCCCCCAAGTCATAGAAGCAAATTATCCCTGCAACCAACTGGCATTATGCCAAAAAACATGTATGGTTGTTTGTTTTTTATTCTATATGACAAAGATTCTGTGGTTCATGTCCAAGTGGTTGAAGTTAAAATTTTTGCTTCTCTATTACAGAGGGGATATAACTTTGAAATGAAAGGGAACAGAAAAAAAAATGTTCTAGAATATGTGCAATCACCAAATTCTCTACACCCAAGAAAAATGGTGTGAATATTTTGATTAGACTTTGATCAGAGTTTGAACAAAGAGGCATCAATTTTTCTCATACTTAGAGAGAAGAGAAAAATGTTTTTCCACCTGTCATCCAAGTGTGATCTAATTTTTTTTACGTACTCAAAAATTTACATTGACGATTTTGATCAGACACTCAGACATCGGACATGTACATTTTTCTGCAGTCATCTTGGTCCAAGAAAAAAAATCGGACATGTGCAAAGTCCCATAGAATAACATGGATACAAGTGTTATCCGTGAAAACCACTGATAGCATTCATCCGAGAAAATGTGCACGAGCCCGAACAATGACAATTGGATGAAGTACTCATTTTAATTAAAAATAAAATTGAATGAAATGTATTTAAGACTTTATCTTTAACTTTAGTGTGAGAACCAAAATATTCTAAAAGTACTAAGAAAGTGTGGTATTTTAATTCTGACTTCCTTTGCATCATTTTCAACTGGCTTCAGATGGGTTTCAGGCCCTTTCAAACAAATCAGCATTAAGATTCAATCAATTTCCAATGTCATATTGTCTCCAGGAAGTGTTATACATCATATATTGTTTAAGGTATAACACTTTTTTCTTCGTTTGCTCCTTTGTCTCCTCACATTTCACACATACTCAAGTACAAATGTCTTCTCATTTCATGTTTTTCTCGTCCTATCTTTTCCTGTTTTCCCCAGCGCTTTTACTTCATCCATATTTATAAACTTCACAAAATTTCAGCAACTTTATCTTTTTTATGCTGACCTCCCATTCACCTCAAATGTAGGTTTAATAGACACCAAGGTTGAATTCAAGTGGGAACATCTACTTATATAGATTGACTTCACACAAATGTACCTAAATTCCATTCTCATTTTTCAGAACATCCCCCTGGGCTCCTCTTTCGCTTTAAGCAATTTTAGGATTTTGTGTTAAACATCCTGGGACATATCACAGTTTATTTTTGTTTTTCATAGTAGTAAATTTCTTCACAGACAAGTTTCAATCTTTGAAATGCCATTTAACAATAGCAAAATAAGTATGTTTGCAATTCGAGAACATTCTTGATTCATGATAATAAGTAAACAAATAATAAAAAATAATGTCCAATTGTCAGGTGAGATTTTAAGCCAGTTTATTAAATATACAAAAGCCAAAACGATTGCGTGCCAACATTCACCTGGCTTTATTTGCACTTTTTTTCTGCTGTCAGCTGTTTTAGAAAGGTGTGCAAAGATTTCCCCTAGCATCTTTACATGTCAGAGGTTCTTTATGTCTTATGGGAAATTTTGAAGTTAATGATGTGACTAAGTAGCAGGTTGACCTTCCTAATAACAGATGGATTACTTTCAGACAAGATAAACATCATGTTCGCTTGACATAAGTGATACAGCGATCAGTAAAATGTGCAGCATTTGTTTTGAAAAACCTTTTCTACATGACAATGTCAACTCTTCTTCCTCGAAGGTCACAAGCGATGATAAATCAATAAACAGATACTAAATGGTGTGCTTTAAACAAAAAAAAAAGCATTTAGGGACACAAAAGATAACAAATCCAAACGTATCACGCAACCTACTACAGTCCTGTCTGCTGTTGTCCATTAATTGCTTTCGAAAGTCACAATATTTTATCCTTCTTCATTATATCTTCAGCGTAAATGATGCTGGGAGATAGCGTGAAGCTGAGTGAAACATAAAAGCTTGTTTTTTAGGACCCCTGCTGCCTGTAAGGAGATCAAAGCTCAGGAGGAGGCTGGAAAACAGCCGAATCCACTGCACAAAAACATGGCCTGTGGCAGCTGCTCTGGGCGCACTCTCAAAACACATGTGCACCTTTCTGACTCAACCCTTCCAAGTGAATCATGGGAGTCGGTTACCTCTCACTTTCCTTCATTATTTTAACCGCAGTCACTGAGGAGATGCAGGTTCCGTCCATCACAATGCACAAATTCACAGTGCACAGATTCAGCATAGGCCTAATTAAAGCTTTTCCTTTCATTTGTGGAGATAATTAGACTTTCATCTCGCCAGGAAGCTTCTGAAAGTTCTATTTCTTTCTTCAATAAACGCTACATCAAACAAAGCAGATTTTAATCGCCTTTTCTTTGGGGCATAAGTCAATAATGAAAGATATTATGGGTAACAAAAATATGTGCGCTCACAATAATAATTATGAAATCTTAAGTAATCTTGTTTAATTAACGTTATATTTGTAAACATTTTTCATCTCGGATCTTTCAGAAATGGAAGGATGGATGTATGTTGTACAATTCTTTTTAAAAAGTCATCCTATATTACGCTAGCACATATGCTGTTCTGTAAATGAGGCATTAGGTCAGTAAAGGCTGGCAATGGAAGAACTTACGGTTAAAGCTAATCAGAAATCTAAAATGCCTAAATAAGAAAAAATGAGGAGCCCGCTCTATGGGCAAAGTAAGAATGAAATAGACAAAGTGTTCTAGGTTCTGTGGAAAGGGATTACATTTTATATTTCCTATTTTCTTTTTTCTCACTATACATCAGACCACTCAAAATAATTCTACAATACTCAATAACTTAACAAAACAAATGCACTTGAACAACTTCTTCATTATGTTTTGTCACCTTTGTAAACTCCATTGCATATAGATTAACTCTTCAAGGACCCATATATTTTTATAGCTTTTTGCCTATTTGTTTTTTTTCCCTCCCTTCATTCCAAGATACATAATTATTTTGTATATAGATGGACTTTTGCAGGATGAGTTGTTATTTTGAAGACACCATTTATTCTACCATTTGATATACTGAAAAATGTGAAACAAATTTGGAAGTGGGGTAAAATGGTGAACAAAAAATTAAAATCTGTCATTGTTATTGGTTTTGTTTATTATTACGGTGTACACTCTGAGGAAACAATGACCTGACATTAAGATCCTGCAGGTCAGTACAATCATGGTGATACTAAACTTACTTAGTTTTTTTTTTTACTATATTACTGACAACATCTAATTCACAACCTTGTAAAAGAAAAATTGCTTTCGTTAGCATTTTTACTTTTGTTAGACCTGCATTTTTTTATTTTGTCATCCATATTGCTGAGTGAACATTTGTGTTTTGTGCAATGAGCTCACAATTTTACTGATTCAATTATTAAGTGCAAATGAAATTTTGATAGCTTTTTTGGGGAGGAAGAGTTTCAACCACAAATGGTGTTTAAAGTGTTGTTAACTTTTATATTTTGATACATCAAACTTTCTGAAATATGAAATATCATTATTTTTAAGGAAATTGATAGACATTAGCAAATATATTCAAGTGAAATTGACACTATTCTAATGTTACAAAAATACTCATACATCAAAATGCAGACTTTTAGTAATTCTCTTCTAAGTCCAGAAATGTTGCACACCATGTTAGCAAGTTTAAGTCACACAGGCTGCTCACAGTACCATGAGCAACATGAAACCAGTCCAGTCATTGTCATGTTGAAAAACTGCTTCTGGAACATTTTGGAGAAATGGTTGTACCACTGATTCCACCACCAAATCAATGTAATGTTGAGCTGTCAGTGTACCTGGAATGAAGTCTACAGGGGTTTGCTACGTACATTATTCAACACCATCAACCAGGGGAGTAGGAACTGTGTGATGTTTCCTTGTGAAAAGGAATTTGTATGTTCTCCCCGTGTTTGCGTGGCTTTTCTCCCACATTCCAAAGACATACTGATTGGTTATTTAGATTGTGAGCCCCATCGGGGATAGTGATGATAACGTGTGCAAAATTGTAAAGCGCTGCGGAATATGTTAGCGCTATATAAAAATAAAGATTATTATTATTATTATGAAGGCTTCTTCATGGCGTGGACAATGTTGTCTCCAGATGGAGACCAGAGATTAGAGTGGAGTAACTGAGGAATGGAAGGCTGTCTGCAAATTCACTGCAGTTCAAATTTACCGCAGTGAAATTCTCCTGGTGAACTGTGGTAAACTCGCCTCTGTGCCGTTAGACTTTTTCTCACTGTGTTAGCGGTAATCTCACCTAAGGTAGGTCACGCTGTTCATTGGCCTGGCTGGTAATGCAGCCTCAGTGACCTGCGGTAACCTCAATGAAGTCACCACTGCTCACTGATGCTGCGCTCGCAGATGCTCATTCATCAGTGGTTCTCAGCCTGGACAATCGCATCTTGGCACCATCCAGGTTGAAAACTAGCAATCCCCAGACATGGATTACAGCATGGGACAGCACCTCAGACAGGTGAGGATAGGAATATTGTTGTTTTTGATTTTTGTTTTATTTTTTGCTTTATTACAGGAGATGAAGGATCCAATGGATTGGGCGTTAGGTTAGTATAACTGTGTTTGTTTGTTTTTTAAATAAAAAAATAGAGAATTGTGTTTTATTTTTATTTCAAATACTTTATTCTTGCTGTGTGATTATTTACAATATAACTATCGGATTAGTAATTGATAATCGTCTTATAGATGCCTCTCCACTACTAACAGGTGGGCTTGACGTCACTGGGCAATACAAAGGTGATATCAACTCCACAAATATGAACCCCACTTGCCATCGCTACAGGGAAAGTGGAAAGAGCCTTGCAAAGCACCAGAATTTGCAAATCTAATAGATGCACATTTTCTGGGTGGCCACGGGCTGCTATTTTAAGGCTAAGGGGGCAAAAATACATGGTCCTTTACCAGCCTGAGAATACCAGCCCCCAGCTGTCTACTTTAGCAAGGCTGGTTGTTAAAAATGTGGAAGAACCCATGCCATTTTTTATCATTATTGTGAAGAGGGAGCAGCCGCCATCATGGATATGGGGCATAATGCTGGCCTCCTATCAGAGATTGGTCTGACTCCATTTTGTCTCATATCAGAATTCACCTGGTCATACATCTGCCAGGACATGAGCACTCCTGGTCCCCACCTTTTCCTTACTTGAATAAAGACCCTTTAGTATGGTAATGGACTGAGACCAGTGTAGCAGGCAGATGGCACTTCAAAGCTTAATCAATTAAAGCATACATGTCAGATGGCTACAGGAGGACATTTCTATTGTCTTCCCAGCCGGACTGTCTACAGCATGAAATTATGAATTATGGACACATCATCCGAGGTACAGGCTCATAAAAAAATATCCTCATAGTCCTGAAGAAATTGCGCATCTGATCAACTCCCGGGTCAGTGAGAGTTCTGGAACCTGAAATATAGAGATCTGTCTCCCACAGCGATCGAATGGGTCCATGTTTGATCCCTGTATGACCAGCAGGACAAACCACATGCACTGGTACTGCCCGTGTACTGATCCGATCATCCTGAGAGAAATAATTCCATTTATTAGGTATTGGGGATAGATTCTGCAGGGAAGCTGAAGGTTGGAGATTGTTAACCCACCCAGGTACAGGGGGGAGGGACACAGAAGGATTAAGAGCTGAGGACACATGGAGAGTCAGACACAACAGAAGAAGATGATGATGAAATAAGGAACAGGGCATATTCCAGCCAGAGTGGAGCAAGTACATGCTTTTTGGGGGCTGCCTGGCAACTAGAAGTCTTGTACCTGTGGAACGCAGAGCTCCGCGGCCCCTACAAGTGACCTTCAACCTGGTAAATTGACCTTCAGCTTTATACCTCTAAGCCTTGTATTATTATTTTTATAGTTTACTCTGACTGTAACTCTTGTTATATTTTTACTGTATATTTCTTGTAATTATCTAGTGCGCTCTTAAGGCAATTAAACCATAAATTAATTTTGGGCTGATCCTTTATTCTGATTGTGAATCTTAGAATACCCAGTGTGGGTAACAGGGCAGTCTCCTAGATGGCCATTTGCTCTAGGTGCAGTTCCCTTATTGACTTGAGAGACAAAGGGGGCGCCAGAGAGCTGTGCCTGTATAGTTACGTCATGGTGACATGGGAGGAACCAGATTTCTTCACAATTATTTATTTAAGTAATTAAAAAACAGCTTGATGACTCCTCTATTCTTGATAACCAGCCTTGTCAACGCTGACAGATGAGGTTGCAGCCCCCAGCTGTCAATTTTTTCTGGCTGGTTATCAAAAATACAGGGGAACTCACGCTGTTTATTTTTAAATTATTTTCTATATTGCGCAGGAGTCGGCTAATGAATATTTTCAACAGCGGCTGCTTGCTCTTGCTGTAATTAGCGGCAGCAGGCGTAAGCACATGGGAGCAGTAGTCCCATCAGCCGATGCCAGTGACCTGAGGTAAACTTTTTACCTATAATCACAGCTGTGGGTTCACACTGTTATCCGACAGTGAGAGAACCATTTTTTTAAATAGTTAAATAATTCAAAAAACAGTATGGGGATGCCTCTATTCTTGCTAACCAACCTTGCTAAACCTGACAGCTGAGGGTTGCAGTCTTCAGCTGTTGGTTTTGCCTGGCTTGTCATGAAAAGTACAGAGGAACCCATGCCATTTTTTTTATTATCTATTTACAGCCATGCACCAGCTGATGAATACTAACACCAACTGCTCCTGCTGTCATTGTTATTAGCAGCAGCAGGCGCCAGCTAATGGGAGCAGTAGTCCCACCAGCTGACGCCAGTCACCAGAGATAATGTTTTTACCTCCAATCACACAGCTGCGGGCTCACACTGTCATTTGACAGCGTGGGAACCACGGCTGCCTAACTGGCAGTGATGATTTTACAGTTGTTTAGAAGCAGTGTTTGCCACGCTGTCTTGCACATGACAGTGCAAAAAACACCAAAAACAGATAATCTCTGTGGAGCTCTGTGGAATTAATAACCGAGTAAAATAAATATAATAACATTGCTAATTTTCATGTGCAGTATTGATTTATGAGAAAAAAATTAAGTCATGGTAGTGCACTGAAAAAGGGCTACAGACAGAAGTGTTATTTCAATGATAAAGGGCCAGAACCAGGTTAATTGTATAACTATTACATAGCACTTAAGGAATGTGCTGACTCATGCATCCATAAAGCATTTTAATCTGTCCAACATAATGATATACTGAACGAACCAAGTCTTTTACCTGCAATCCTTTGAATAAATGTTACATTAATGTGACACAAGTCACGCTAGTAAATATAAATACTACTTACTGTAAGTAAAGGAAGGTCAAACAATCTGAGGTCAGGTCCAGGAAATGGCGCAGTATGACAAAGGCAAGTTAGAGACGAAGTACAATACACGAGCCGAGGTCAGGAAAGCCAGAGAGACCAAACAGTACAGGGAGCAGGCACCAGCAAAGTCAAGTCAGAAGGAAAGGATCAGAGTCTGGGAAGAGAATCAAGTCAAGCTGGGTCAGGCGCAGAGGGATCCATGTTTCACAGACAACAGCAAGTGTATGATTGACACTGGGGGGAAGAACTAGCATGCTTAAGTAGAAGCCTGATTAAGGAAAATGAACACAGGTGATTGCAGCATAGACCCAGCACAGACTGACAGCCCCGACACAAAGTAACAAAAAGACAGAAACAGAAAGGAAATAATGACAATTAAGCTCAAAAGTGAAATCAAGTATATTTTAGTAAAATGGACTGACTTCCTTATGTGTGCTAACAGTTTTGGATTCCTGATCCATCTTAGTGTTTGCAGCCTGAAGGGAACTGTTTAGAGAGAGAAATAGGAACCAGCTTGGAAACATCATCCCAGGTAGGTATATAAAACATAACATTTATTCTTTTCTGAAGAACATCCAGGAGTGTTAACTGGCACCTAAGCAAGTAAAAAAAAGATATCAAAACGGACCTATCATTTGTGGCTGTAAGCCTTTTTGCATGCTTTATGAATAGACCCTGAATAAGACTTACAGATCATGAATAAGGCTTAAGGCCAAAATGCATAGGGTCCATTCGATACATTTTTGTTACTCGCTTATATGCCAGTTATTGGTCGTGGATGTCCATAATGAATGAATAACTGTTATGTTTTATATACTTACCAGGGATGATGTTTCCACGCTGGATCCTTCCTCTTTATTCCATTTGAAATTGTTGCTCTGACACAGTCCATGAGGGTCAACCCAGTCCTCTGGAGATTGAAATCATCCTGTTTGATGAGCTGACATTCCTTCATATGTTTCAAGAGAGAACCATCATTCAGACACACTTAAAGGAACCAATTTCACTAGAATTTTGGGTCATCCAAATAATTCTTGACCCAAATGGCTCTCACAGTTATCTTGTACGTAATGAAGAGTGCTAAGTAGTTGTGAAAGCTTGCTTTGTAATCTAATGTATTTTATTTTTGTTACCCACTGTAGTGAAATATGTATAGGTATGATTGTATGACTAGCAGTAATTTAACATCTGTCCTGAAGGCTGTAGGTCTCACCAAGGTGATAGTATGTGTTATCCTGAGAAAAGGCAGTTTTCCTGCTCTCAGACCACAGGGGGACCTTCCTGGAAAGACAGAATTGGAAACATCTAACACCTCTGAGGCCTCAAAGGCAGATGCCAAATGGAACCTAGTACAGCCTGACAAATTCTATTTACTATCTATAACAATAATAATCTTTATATGGCGCTAACATATTCCGCAGCGCTTTACAGTTTGCACACATTATAATCGCTGTCCCCATTGGGGCTCACAATCTAAATTCCCTATCAGCATGTCTTTGGAATGTGGGAGGAAACCGGAGAACCAGGAGGAAACCCACGCAAACACGAAGAGAACATACAAACTCTTTGCAGATGTTGTCCTCAGTGGGGCTTGAACCCAGGACTTCCAGAGCTGCAAGGCTGCTGTGCTATCCACTGCGCCACCGTGAGAACTGACACAAAGAATTTCAGAGAAAATAATATATTCATTGGAGGAGTGGCCATGGGCCAGTGAAAAACAAGCAATTATAATATCAACCTGAGAGGCTGGTCTAGAAATCTAATCTCGAGGGTGACACTATAAATTAGGCCTGTACACATAGAATCGTGGTTCACAGACTGAGGGGCAGCCAAGCTGATGTGTTTCAGTCCATATTTCCCCCCCCCCTCCGGGAGCAGAAATCTGACTACAAACATAGTAACATAGTAACATAGTAACATAGTTAGTAAGGCCGAAAAAAGACATTTGTCCATCCAGTTCAGCCTATATTCCATTATAATAAATACCCAGATCTACGTCTTTCTACAGAACCTAATAATTGTATGATACAATATTGTTCTGCTCCAGGAAGACATCCAGGCCTCTCTTGAACCCCTCGACTGAGTTCGCCATCACCACCTCCTCAGGCAAGCAATTCCAGATTCTCACTGCCCTAACAGTAAAGAATCCTCTTCTATGTTGGTGGAAAAACCTTCTCTCCTCCAGACGCAAAGAATGCCCTCTTGTGCCCATCACCTTCCTTGGTATAAACAGATCCTCAGCGAGATATTTGTATTGTCCCCTTATATACTTATACATGGTTATTAGATCGCCCCTCAGTCGTCTTTTTTCTAGACTAAATAATCCTAATTTCGCTAATCTATCTGGGTATTGTAGTTCTCCCATCCCCTTTATTAATTTTGTTGCCCTCCTTTGTACTCTCTCTAGTTCCATTATATCCTTCCTGAGCACCGGTGCCCAAAACTGGACACAGTACTCCATGTGCGGTCTAACTAGGGATTTGTACAGAGGCAGTATAATGCTCTCATCATGTGTATCCAGACCTCTTTTAATGCACCCCATGATCCTGTTTGCCTTGGCAGCTGCTGCCTGGCACTGGCTGCTCCAGGTAAGTTTATCATTAACTAGGATCCCCAAGTCCTTCTCCCTGTCAGATTTACCCAGTGGTTTCCCGTTCAGTGTGTAATGGTGATATTGATTCCCTCTTCCCATGTGTATAACCTTACATTTATCATTGTTAAACCTCATCTGCCACCTTTCAGCCCAAGTTTCCAACTTATCCAGATCCATCTGTAGCAGAATACTATCTTCTCTTGTATTAACTGCTTTACATAGTTTTGTATCATCTGCAAATATCGATATTTTACTGTGTAAACCTTCTACCAGATCATTAATGAATATGTTGAAGAGAACAGGTCCCAATACTGACCCCTGCGGTACCCCACTGGTCACAGCGACCCAGTTAGAGACTATACCATTTATAACCACCCTCTGCTTTCTATCACTAAGCCAGTTACTAACCCATTTACACACATTTTCCCCCAGACCAAGCATTCTCATTTTGTGTACCAACCTCTTGTGCGGCACGGTATCAAACGCTTTGGAAAAATCGAGATATACCACGTCCAATGACTCACCGTGGTCCAGCCTATAGCTTACCTCTTCATAAAAACTGATTAGATTGGTTTGACAGGAGCGATTTCTCATAAACCCATGCTGATATGGAGTTAAACAGTTATTCTCATTGAGATAATCCAGAATAACATCCCTCAGAAACCCTTCAAATATTTTACCAACAATAGAGGTTAGACTTACTGGCCTATAATTTCCAGGTTCACTTTTAGAGCCCTTTTTGAATATTGGCACCACATTTGCTATGCGCCAGTCCTGCGGAACAGACCCTGTCGCTATAGAGTCACTAAAAATAAGAAATAATGGTTTATCTATTACATTACTTAGTTCTCTTAGTACTCGTGGGTGTATGCCATCCGGACCCGGAGATTTATCTATTTTAATCTTATTTAGCCGGTTTCGCACCTCTTCTTGGGTTAGATTGGTGACCCTTAATATAGGGTTTTCATTGTTTCTTGGGATTTCACCTAGCATTTCATTTTCCACCGTGAATACCGTGGAGAAGAAGGTGTTTAATATGTTAGCTTTTTCCTCGTCATCTACAACCATTCTTTCCTCACTATTTTTTAAGGGGCCTACATTTTCAGTTTTTATTCTTTTACTATTGATATAGTTGAAGAACAGTTTGGGATTAGTTTTACTCTCCTTAGCAATGTGCTTCTCTGTTTCCTTTTTGGCAGCTTTAATTAGTTTTTTAGATAAAGTATTTTTCTCCCTATAGTTTTTTAGAGCTTCAATGGTGCCATCCTGCTTTAGTAGTGCAAATGCTTTCTTTTTACTGTTAATTGCCTGTCTTACTTCTTTGTTTAGCCACATTGGGTTTTTCCTATTTCTAGTCCTTTTATTCCCACAAGGTATAAACCGCTTACACTGCCTATTTAGGATGTTCTTAAACATTTCCCATTTATTATCTGTATTCTCATTTCTGAGGATATTGTCCCAGTCTACCAGATTAAGGGCATCTCTAAGCTGTTCAAACTTTGCCTTCCTAAAGTTCAATGTTTTTGTGACTCCCTGACAAGTCCCCCTAGTGAAAGACAGGTGAAACTGCACAATATTGTGGTCGCTATTTCCTAAATGCCCAACCACCTGCAGATTTGTTATTCTGTCAGGTCTATTAGATAGTATTAGGTCTAAAAGTGCTGCTCCTCTGGTTGGATTCTGCACCAATTGTGAAAGATAATTTTTCTTGGTTATTAGCAGAAACCTGTTGCCTTTATGGGTTTCACAGGTTTCTGTTTCCCAGTTAATATCCGGGTAGTTAAAGTCCCCCATAACCAGGACCTCATTATGGGTTGCAGCTTCATCTATCTGCTTTAGAAGTAGACTTTCCATGCTTTCTGTTATATTTGGGGGTTTGTAACAGACCCCAATGAGAATTTTGTTACCATTTTTCCCTCCATGAATTTCAACCCATATGGACTCGACATCCTCATTCCCTTCGCTAATATCCTCCCTTAAAGTGGACTTTAGACAAGACTTTACATAGAGACAAACCCCTCCTCCTCTCCGATTTTTACGATCCTTTCTAAGCAGACTGTAACCCTGTAAGTTAACTGCCCAGTCATAGCTTTCATCTAACCATGTCTCGGTTATTCCCACTATGTCAAAGTTACCTGTAGATATTTCTGCTTCTAGTTCTTCCATCTTGTTTGTCAGGCTTCTGGCGTTTGCGAGCATGCAGTTCAGAGGATTTTGTTTTGTTCCAATCTCCTCACTGTGGATTGTTTTAGAAATGTTCTTACCTCCCTTCTGAGTATGTTTTCCTGGGTCGTCTTTGTTCGAGTCTAATGTTTTTCTTCCCGTCCCCTCTTCTTCTAGTTTAACGCCCTCCTGATGAGTGTAGCGAAAAGATACTTTTCCAAAAAGGTTGAGGCAGTACACCAAATCCAAAGTTATAAAGTGGGTTTTAATAGCCCATGTAGCGAAGTTTTGGTCCTGGGTACAGACCTTTCTCAAGCCAGGACAAAACATATGCACTTGAACAACTTCTTCATTATGTTTTGTCATCTTAGTAAACTCCATTGCATATAGATTAACTCTTTGAGGACCCACATATTTTTATAGCTTTTTGCCTATTTGTTTTTTTTCCCTCCCTTCATTCCAAGATACATAATTATTTTGTATATAGATGGACTTTTGCAGGATGAGTTGTTATTTTGAAGACACCATTTATTCTACCATATGATATACTGAAAAATGTGAAAAAAATTTGGAAGTGGGGTAAAATGGTGAACAAAAAATGAAAATCTGTCATTGTTATTGGTTTTGTTTATTATTACGGTGTACACTCTGAGGAAACAATGACCTGACATTAAGATCCTGCAGGTCAGTACAATCATGGTGATACTAAACTTATTTAGTTTTTTTTTTTACTATATTACTGACAACATCTAATTCACAACCTTGTAAAAAAAAAAGTGCTTTCGTTAGCATTTTTACTTTTGTTAGACCTGCATTATTTTATTTTGTCATCCATATTGCTCAGTGAACATTTGTGTTTTGTGCAATGAGCTCACAATTTTACTGATTCAATTATTAAGTGCAAATGAAATTTTGATAGCTTTTTTGGGGAGGAAGAGTTTCAACCACAAATGGTGTTTAAAGTGTTGTTAACTTTTATATTTTGATACATCAAGCTTTCTGAAATATGAAATATCATTATTTTTAAGGAAATTGATAGACATTAGCAAATATATTCAAGTGAAATTGACACTATTCTAATGTTACAAAAATACTCATACATCAAAATGCAGACTTTTAGTAATTCCGTTAGACTTTTTCTCACTGTGTTAGCGGTAATCTCACCTAAGGTAGGTCACGCTGTTCATTGGCCTGGCTGGTAATGCAGCCTCAGTGACCTGCGGTAACCTCAATGAAGTCACCACTGCTCACTGATGCTGCGCTCGCAGACGCTCATTCAACAGTGGTTCTCAGCCTGGACAATCGCATCTTGGCACCATCCAGGTTGAAAACTAGCAATTCCCAGACATGGATTACAGCATGGGACAGCACCTCAGACAGGTGAGGATAGGAATATTGTTGTTTTTTATTTTTGTTTTATTTTTTGCTTTATTACAGGAGATGAAGGATCCAATGGATTGGGCGTTAGGTTAGTATAACTGTGTTTGTTTGTGTAAAATAAAAAAAAAGATAATTGTGTTTTATTTTTATTTCAAATACTTTATTCTTGCTGTCTGATTATTTACAATATAACTATCGGATTAGTAATTGATAATCGTCTTATAGATGCCTCTCCACTACTAACCGGTGGGCTTGACGTCACTGGGCAATACAAAGGTGATATCAACTCCACAAATATGAACCCCACTTGCCATCGCTACAGGGAAAGTGGAAAGAGCCATGCAAAGCACCAGAATTTGCAAATCTAATAGTTGCACATTTTCTGGGTGGCCACGGGCTGCTATTTTAAGGCTAAGGGGGCAAAAATACATGGTCCTTTACCAGCCTGAGAATACCAGCCCCCAGCTGTCTACTTTAGCAAGGCTGGTTGTCAAAAAGGTGGAGGAACCCATGCCATTTTTTATCATTATTGTGAAGAGGGAGCAGCCGCCATCATGGATATGGGGCATAATGCTGGCCTCCTATCAGAGATTGGTCTGACTCCATTTTGTCTCATATCAGAATTCACCTGGTCACACATCTGCCAGGACATGAGCACTCCTGGTCCCCACCTTTTCCCTACTTGAATAAAGACCCTTTAGTATGGTAATGGACTGAGACCAGTGTAGCAGGCAGATGGCACTTCAAAGCTTGAATGAGGAAGCCACGCCAGCAGGGGGCATGGAAGTGCCTGGGGGCTCAATTAAAGCATACATGTCAGATGGCTACAGGAGGACATTTCTATTGTCTTCCCAGCCGGACTGTCTACAGCATGAAATTATGAATTATGGACACATCATCCGAGGTACAGGCTCATAAAAAAATATCCTCATAGTCCTGAAGAAATTGCGCATCTGATCAACTCCCGGGTCAGTGAGAGTTCTGGAACCTGAAATATAGAGATCTGTTTCCCACAGCGATCGAATGGGTCCATGTTTGATCCCTGTACGACCAGCAGGACAAACCACATGCACTGGTACTGCCCGTGTACTGATCCGATCATCCTGAGAGAAATAATTCCATTTATTAGGTATTGGGGATAGATTCTGCAGGAAAGCTGAAGGTTGGAGATTGTTAACCCACCCAGGTTCCGGGGGGGAGGGACACAGAAGGATTAACAGCTGAGGACACATGGAGAGTCAGACACAACAGAAGAAGGTGATGATGATGAAATAAGGAACAGGGCATATTCCAGCCAGAGTGGAGCAAGTACATGATTTTTGGGGGCTGCCTGGCAACTAGAAGTCTTGTACCTGTGGAACGCAGAGCTCCCCGGCCCCCACAAGTGACCTTCAACCTGGTAAATTGACCTCCAGCTTTATACCTCTAAGCCTTGTATTATTATTTTTATAGTTTACTCTGACTGTAACTCTTGTTATATTTTTACTGTATATTTCTTGTAATTATCTAGTGCTCTCTTAAGGCAATTAAACCATAAATTAATTTTGGGCTGATCCTTTTATTCTGATTGTGAATCTTAGAATACCCAGTGTGGGTAACAGGGCAGTCTCCTAGATGGCCATTTGCTCTAGGTGCAGTTCCCTTATTGACTTGAGAGACAAAGGGGGCGCCAGAGAGCTGTGCCTGTGTAGTTATGTCATGGTGACGTGGGAGGAACCAGTTTTCTTCACAATTATTTATTTAAGTAATTAAAGAACAGCTTGATGACTCCTCTATTCTTGATAACCAGCTTTGTTAACGCTGACAAATGAGGTTGCAGCCCCCAGCTGTCAATTTTTTCTGGCTGGTTATCAAAAATACAGGGGAACTCACGCTGTTTATTTTTAAATTATTTTCTTTATTGCGCAGGAGTCGGCTAATGAATATTTTCAACAGCGGCTGCTTGCTCTTGCTGTAATTAGCGGCAGCAGGCGTAAGCACATGGGAGCAGTAGTCCCATCAGCCGATGCCAGTGACCTGAGGTAAACTTTTTACCTCTGATTACAGCTGCGGGTTCACACTGTTATCCGACAGTGAGAGAACAATTTTTTTTAAATATTTAAATAATTCAAAAAACAGTATGGGGATCCCTCTATTCTTGCTAACCAACCTTGCTAAACCTGACAGCTGAGGGTTGCAGTCCTCAGCTGTCGGTTTTGCCTGGCTTGTCATGAAAAGTACAGAGGAACCCATGCCATTTTTTTTATTATCTATTTACAGCCATGCACCAGCTGATGAATACTAACACCAACTGCTCCTGCTGTCATTGTTATTAGCAGCAGCAGGCGCCAGCTAATGGGAGCAGTAGTCCCACCAGCTGACGCCAGTCACCAGAGATAATGTTTTTATCTCCAATCACACAGCTGCGGGCTCACACTGTCATTTGACAGCGTGGGAACCACGGCTGCCTAACTGGCAGTAATGATTGTACAGTTGTTTAGAAGCAGTGTTTGCCACGCTGTCTTGCACATGACAGTGCAAAAAACACCAAAAACACCTGGTTTTTGGAGGGTCGAACCCAAATAGTAACACAGACTTCCTGGATAAATCAGTGTCCATGCCCAAGCAGTAGGTGTTCGGTACAGACATCAAACTTTACTGTTCCGGTTCACCCATCTCTAATTGTGAAACCTATTGGGGACAGATAATCGCTGTGGAGCTCTGTGGAATTAATAACTGAGTAAAATAAATATAATAACATTGCTAATTTTCATGTGCAGTATTGATTTATGAGAAAAAAATTAAGTCATGGTAGTGCACTGAAAAAGGGCTACAGACAGAAGTGTTATTTCAATGATAAAGGGCCAGAACCAGGTTAATTGTATAACTATTACATAGCACTTAAGGAATGTGCTGACTCATGCATCCATAAAGCATTTTAATCTGTCCAACATAATGATATACTGTACGAACCAAGTCTTTTACCTGCAATCCTTTGAATAAATGTTACATTAATGTGACACAAGTCACGCTAGTAAATATAAATACTACTTACTGTAAGTAAAGGAAGGTCAAACAATCTGAGGTCAGGTCCAGGAAATGGCGCAGTATGACAAAGGCAAGTTAGAGACGAAGTACAATACACGAGCCGAGGTCAGGAAAGCCAGAGAGACCAAACAGTACAGGGAGCAGGCACCAGCAAAGTCAAGTCAGAAGGAAAGGATCAGAGTCCGGGAAGAGAATCAAGTCAAGCTGGGTCAGGCGCAGAGGGATCAATGTTACACAGACAACAGCAAGTGTATGATTGACACTGGGGGGAAGAACTAGCATGCTTAAGTAGAAGCCTGATTAAGGAAAATGAACACAGGTGATTGCAGCATAGACCCAGCACAGACTGACAGCCCCGACACAAAGTAACAAAAAGACAGAAACAGAAAGGAAATAATGACAATTAAGCTCAAAATTGAAATCAAGTATATTTTAGTAAAATGGACTGACTTCCTTATGTGTGCTAACAGTTTTGGATTCCTGATCCATCTTAGTGTTTGCAGCCTGAAGGGAACTGTTTAGAGAGAGAAATAGGAACCAGCTTGGAAACATCATCCCAGGTAGGTATATAAAACATAACATTTATTCTTTTCTGAAGAACATCCAGGAGTGTTAACTGGCACCTAAGCAAGTAAAAAAAAGATATCAAAACGGACCTATCATTTGTGGCTGTAAGCCTTTTTGCATGCTTTATGAATAGACCCTGAATAAGACTTACAGATCATGAATAAGGCTTAAGGCCAAAATGCATAGGGTCCATTCGATACATTTTTGTTACTCGCTTATATGCCAGTTATTGGTCGTGGATGTCCATAATGAATGAATAACTGTTATGTTTTATATACTTACCAGGGATGATGTTTCCACGCTGGATCCTTCCTCTTTATTCCATTTGAAATTGTTGCTCTGACACAGTCCATGAGGGTCAACCCAGTCCTCTGGAGATTGAAATCATCCTGTTTGATGAGCTGACATTCCTTCATATGTTTCAAGAGAGAACCATCATTCAGACACACTTAAAGGAACCAATTTCACTAGAATTTTGGGTCATCCAAATAATTCTTGACCCAAATGGCTCTCACAGATATCTTGTACGTAATGAAGAGTGCTAAGTAGTTGTGAAAGCTTGCTTTGTAATCTAATGTATTTTATTTTTGTTACCCACTGTAGTGAAATATGTATAGGTATGATTGTATGACTAGCAGTAATTTAACATCTGTCCTGAAGGCTGTAGGTCTCACCAAGGTGATAGTATGTGTTATCCTGAGAAAAGGCAGTTTTCCTGCTCTCAGACCACAGGGGGACCTTCCTGGAAAGACAGAATTGGAAACATCTAACACCTCTGAGGCCTCAAAGGCAGATGCCAAATGGAACCTAGTACAGCCTGACAAATTCTATTTACTATCTATAACAATAATAATCTTTATATGGCGCTAACATATTCTGCAGCGCTTTACAGTTTGCACACATTATAATCGCTGTCCCCATTGGGGCTCACAATCTAAATTCCCTATCAGCATGTCTTTGGAATGTGGGAGGAAACCGGAGAACCAGGAGGAAACCCACGCAAACACGAAGAGAACATACAAACTCTTTGCAGATGTTGTCCTTAGTGGGGCTTGAACCCAGGACTTCCAGAGCTGCAAGGCTGCTGTGCTATCCACTGCGCCACCGTGAGAACTGACACAAAGAATTTCAGAGAAAATAATATATTCATTGGAGGAGTGGCCATGGGCCAGTGAAAAACAAGCAATTATAATATCAACCTGAGAGGCTGGTCTAGAAATCTAACCTCGAGGGTGACACTATAAATTAGGCCTGTACACATAGAATCGTGGTTCACAGACTGAGGGGCAGCCAAGCTGATGTGTTTCAGTCCATATTTGCCCCCCCCCCCCTCCGGGAGCAGAAATCTGACTACAAAGTTACTTTTCCAAAAAGGTTGAGGCAGTACACCAAATCCAAAGTTATAAAGTGGGTTTTAATAGCCCATGTAGCGAAGTTTTGGTCCTGGGTACAGACCTTTCTCAAGCCAGGACCGAAATGTCGCCACATGGGCTATTTAACAGCACTTTATAACTTTGGATTTGGTGTACTGACACAACTTTTTTGGAAAAGTATTTACTAGGACTGGTATGTACCTGTGAGGCGTCTGCACCCTAACTCTTAACTGTGCTGTTTTTCTATTTTTTTCGACTACAAAGTTAGATATTTCTGTAAGTTTTCTCCTGTTTATTTTTATAACTGTTTTTGCATATTTGTATGTCACATTTTATTATCATATGTTTATACCCCTTTTATTGTAAGCACTCTACCTTTTCTATTAAATAATAAAACTTTAATAAGTTAACCTTGCATGTTCTAAAGAATCCATAGCCTTAAGGTGTGCGAGACTTATGATTGGCAGACAGTAGTTGTAATATTTCCGGGACTCATCGCCCATGTGTTTGGTGAGTGGTGGTACCGTGTATGAGCGGGTGTGTGGCCTGGGTCGGTGTGTGATTTATGCTCCCATTACAGCATATAACAGAGGTTGAATGCTGGACTGAGAGAGGAGATAGATTAACCCCTGCAGGCTTAACCCCAAGTCATGTGCTGAGAAGTGGATACGTGACACCCACTAAAAGGTGTAACAAGCCTGCCGGCATCACTGCATGACCTCCCATCCTCCACCTGCCTGATACATCAACTCACTCAATCTCGGCCATGCTGTAAGTTCTGTCTGCTGCCGGCTCCATGTTGTGTGCCTCATCTCGCCTGTCTCCTCTGTGCATGCTTCCTAGCTGTGTGCATAGGAGGATGGTGCTGCAATTCCAGATTCTCATTGAGACTGTGTGCACCTCATTAAGGTGTCCCCGGCCAATTGTTCAGAGGCCTCTGGTACTTAAAGCATCCCCACCCATTGGAGGATGCCTGAGCAAACTATTTTCCTCAGTTAGTATTTGCTACTGAGTTGCCAGGTCCTGTCCTGTCTCTGCCTTTCTGGCGGCTGGAATACCCAGGCCTATATCTGTGTCAAGTTCTTGTATCCGTGTCTGTTCCTGTTGTTCCTTGCCTGTTTGGCTTTCCAACTCTGCTGTGCTTACCTTTGTGTTCATTCCCTCCTGCTCTGCTAAACCTGTGGCTCTGCGGTTCTCTGCTCTGCTAGCTGCAACCTGTGGCTCTGCATGCAACTCCCTGCTCTGCTCGCCTCAACATGTGGCTCTGTGCCTCTCTTCTCTGCTTGCCGCACACTGTGGCTCTGCGCCTTCTTGCTCATTGCTCCGCCTTCAGCGGTTCTGCTCTTGGCTCTGCCTCCAGTGGTTCTGCTCTTGGCTCTGCCTCCAGTGGTTCTGCTCTTGGCTCTGCCTCCATCGGTTCAGCTCTTGGCTCTGCCTTTTTCTTCTCTGCTCTTTACTCAGCCTCCTCCTTCTCTGTTCTTGGCTTCGCCTCTTTTTTCTCAGTTTTTTTTACTCTGCCTCCTTCTTCTCTGCTCTTTGCTCCACCTCCTTCTTCTCTGCTCATGCCTCTGCCTTCTACGTTTCTGCTCTTAGTTTCACCTCCTATGTTTCTGCTTTTGGCTCCGCCTCCTACATTTCTGCTCTTAGCTCCGCCTCCTATGGTTCTGCTCTGCATCCGCTCTTGCGGTCTTGCTCTGCCTCCATTCTGCATCTTTCTGAGCAGGTCCCTACCTGTTCCCACATGCCCTCCTGTTGGAACAGGTTCCTACCTGTTTCCATATACCTGTCCTGCCAGAGTACCAGCCTTGTCTACCTGTCCTGCCAGAGTGCCAGCTGTACCCGCCTGCCTGCCAGTGTCTTTGCCTTGCCCGCCTGCCTACCAGAGTGCAAGCCATTCCCACCTGCCTGCCAGTGTCTCAGCCATGCCCATCTGCCCGCCAGTGTCTCAGCTGTACCCATCCGCCTGCCAGTGTCACAGCCGTGCCTGCCTGCTTACCTGTGTTCTGTCCCAAGGTGGGATCAGCAGCCACAGCCTGACATCACCCTGGAGTGGTACCTGGTAGCTACCTGCCGCACAAACCTGACCTCACCATCAGAGGCTCCAGTGAACATCAAGGCAGCTACTTAGTCACGCCCCTTCCAGGGTATTCTAGTTTGTGGCACAGTGGGGCCATACCCAAATGCTTACACCAATCAGCTAAGGTACGAGCGTTAAAAAAGGTATGGTATGTTCAAGATCAATATTTTTCTCTCACTAAAGTAATCAATGTTCTTTTCAGCTGGTTAACGTGATGCCAATACCTTTTTCTTTTGACTAAAGAAGACAAATAAACCCTCTAACCATTTAGTTAGAAAAATTTGCATGCTATTTTTACAGCACATGGACAATAATAATTCTGTTTGAATATACTGTATCTCACACTCATTGTTTTATATGACTGGTTTTATTTTTTTTTAAACTATCTCTTTGCATTTTGCAGCTATACTATCGTAGCTATATCTATGTAATTACTGCCACCAATGAATTCAAGGTCACTGAATGATCAGCATCTGTCTTAGCTCAAGAGACAGACACATAACACCTCAGTGCTTTGTGAAATGTCTACAGCTCTGAACAGGACAGATTTTTTTTAAAGTTCTAACAGCTTTTTGAATACTATGACATGCATTTGCCTCCACAATGACAACATTCATTTGCATTCCTGCTGAGCTTCTATAGATTTTAGCATGAATGCGCATATATTCGATTGTCAACCTGAAAGATTTGAACAGGTTTTTATTTTAGTTTGAATTCCAAAAAGTCATATACGCTGCTTAAAAAATAAAGGGAACGCTTAAACAGCAGAATCTAACTCCAAGTAAATAAAACTTCTGTGAAATCAAACTTTCCACTTTGGAAACAACACTGTTTGACAATCAATTTCACATGCTGTTGTGCAAATGGAATAGATAACAGATGGAAATTATTCTCAATTATCAAGACACACTCAATAAAGAAGTGGTTCTACAGGTGGAGACCACACACCACATCTCAGTTCCAATGCTTTTTGGCTGATGTTTTGGTAACTTTTGAATGTTGGTTGTGCTTTCACACTCATGGTAGCATGAGACGGACTCTGCAACCCACACAAGTGGCTCAGGTAGTGCAACTCATCCAGGATGGTGCATCAGTGTGAGCTGTGGCAAGAAGGTTTGCTGTGTCTGTTAGAGTAGTGTCCAGAGGCTGGAGGCACTACCAGGAGAAAAGTCAGTACACCAGGAGACGTGGAGGGGGCCATAGGAGGGCAAAAACCCAGAAGCAGGATTGCTACCTCAGCCTTTGTGCAAGGAGGTGAGTCCCTTGTATAATCCCTAGTGACATTTGCCTCCTCTTTCCCCCTTCCCTTCCCCCCTCCTCTCTCTTCCTCCCTCTTTTTAGGGTTTTACTTTTATTTGTATTTTCATTTTTATTTAGTCTACCCACCTAGCACACAGACAATGTTACTTTTGTGGGTTCCCTTATCGTATTCTTAACTCAGCACCACAATATATCAGACCCCGCAGTATTCACATGGGCATTTACCCATGCAGGGAGATGTTTTCAGATCTCCTCAATACACATCTCCTTTCTCGGCATTTCTGCGCAAGTGCAACAGCACTTACTGTGAGCGCGACGTCACTTCGGGTACCGGATGATGCACTTCCAGTGCAGCAGGTCCCTTTGCGCTCTTATACCGGAGTGCACATGCTGACAGCAGCAGGTCACACTCAGCTAGGCATGGGAGCGCCGCTCGGACTATCCTCTCTCCAGGTAATCTGCTGCCTCTTCCAGCATGGGCACATCCACCATCGCCCACACTGCCACCAATGTTTAACTATTCGCATTAATTTTAGACCCCTTGCTCGTCGGGATGGTTTTGTACAACTTTATCCCATAATACGTTGTTTACAGGTATTGTGCACACAGCACCTGGGTGCCCTACATTTATTTCATTTTATCCCTTCTTGCATCCTTATTAACCCTATCTATTTTCTGCAGAGTACTCTAACCCTACAGGGGATTTTTCTACATTCACCACTATTCACTTGCTAAGGTAAAACCTATTATGCTAGTGTATGCTTCTACCCTGTCTACTTTTATCCACACAGCGTGACCCGACTACTACCTAATCTTATTCCACACCCTGGTCCTCGTGTATCTCTACTATGTCACGTCTCCCAACTTTCTCTTTTTGACACAGTTTTTCATTGATTGGTGCCTATTGTTTGCCATGAACGTGATGTTCTTTTTCTTCACTTTCGGCCTATGCTTTATGTTGTTTGATTGATTGGTGCCTATTGTTTGCTCTGGACTTATTGCGCCTTTACTCAACTTTGGGCCTGACCTTTATTTGTTTTATTTTAATTTTCGTTCTGTATGTATGATATCTGTACCATTATGATATCTCTACCACAACATATCAGACTCTCGCCTACCATCAAAACCTTCAAAAAGAACCTGAAGACCCACCTCTTCCGACAAGCCTACAACCTGCAGTAACCACCGATCGACCAAACCACTGCATGACCAGCTCTACCCTCACCTACTGTATCCTCACCCATCCCTTGTAGATTGTGAGCCCTCGTGGGCAGGGTCCTCACTCCTCCTATACCAGTTATGACTTGTATTGTTCAAGATTATTGTACTTGTTTTATTATGTATACCCCTCCTCACATGTAAAGCGCCATGGAATAAATGGCGCTATAATAATAAATAATAATAATTGTCATTGTTTGCTCACATATGTTTTATTTTTTCTAGCCACCTTTTTGATAAAGACTCGGGACGAATCGAATCGTCAGCTTGTAACTTCAGGTCACCTTCTGCATTTGAATCTTATGTTTTAATGCAGTACAAATAAATTCATTATCTTTGCATTATTTACTCCCAAAGTGTGCAGTGTATACTGTTCATTTTGTGCAAGGAGGAACAGGAGGAAAACTTCCAGAGCCCTGCAAAATGACCTCCAGCAGGCCACAAATGTGCATGTGTCTGCACAAACGGTTGAAACCGACTCCATGAGGATGGTCTGAGTGCCCAATGTCCACAGATGGGGGTTGTACTCACAGCCCAATGCCATGCAGGAGGCTTGGCATTTGCAACAGAACCCCAGATTTGGCAAATTCGGCACTGGTGCCCTGTGCTTTTCACAGATGAAAGCAGGTTCACACTGAGCGCATGTGACAGACATGACAGACATGAGTCTGGAGATGCCGTGGAGAGCGATCTGCTGCCTGCAAAATCCTTCAGTATGACCAGTTTGGCAGTGGGTCAGTAACGGTGTGGGGTGGCATTTCTTTGGAGGGCCGCACAGTCCTCCATGTGCTCACCAGAGGTAGCCTGATGGCCATTAGGTACCGAGATGAGATCCTCAGACCTCTTGTGAGACCATATGCTGGTGGTTGGCCCTGGGTTCATCCTAATGCAAGACAATGCCAGACCTCATGTGGCTGGAGTGTGTCAGCAGTTCCTGCAAGATGAAGGCATTGAAGCTATGGACTGGGCTGTCCATTCCCCAGATCTGAATCAGATTGAACACATCTGGAACATCATGTCTCTCACCATCCACCAACGTCACATTGCACCACAGACTGTCCAGGATTTGGCGGATGCTTTAGTCCAGGTCTAGAAGGAGATCCTTCAGGAGACCATATGCTGCCTTATCAGGGGCATGCCCAGGTGTTGTAGGGAGATCACACAGGCACGTGGAGGCCACACACACTACTGAGCATCATTTCCTTGTCTTGAGGCATTCACACTGATGTTGGATCAGCCTGTAACTTCATTTTCCACTTTGATTTTGAGCATCATTCCAACTCCAGACCTCCGTGGGATATTAGTTGTGATTTAGGCCGGCGTCACACTCAGCGTAGGGAAATACGGTCCGTATTTTACAGGTGTAATATGCAGAAATGATCCCAAAACAGTGTTCCGTATGTCATCCGTAGGCAGGATGTGTCTGCGTATTTTACGCATGTTAACCTCCATATGTAATCTGTATGGCATCTGTACAGCGTTTTTTTCTCGCAACCTTGCAAAATGGATATATAATGGATCCTTGGGCTCAAATATTTGTAAAAACATATATACAGTCTATAAATATATATATATATAGATAGATATATATATATCTATATATATATAAATATATATATATATGTCATTGAGACATATATATATCTATATATATATATAGATATATATAAATTTCATACAGTGCTAGATAGCAGAAAAGCCGGTAATTCAATTGATGGTTTTTCTCTAGAACACCGGTGCGTATTTCTCACAAGTCACACTGATGGTCCGTGTGTAATCTGTATTTTTCTCGCCCCATAGACTTTCATTGGTGGATTTTTTGTGCAGTACACTGACAAACGCAGCATGCTGCGATTTTCTATGCCCGTAAAATACGGCCGAGAAATATACGGCAGATAGCAGCTGCCCCACAGAAAATAATTGGTCCGTGTGCAATGCGTAGTTTTTGCTCCTTTCATACATCCATAAAGCTCTCTAGTGTGACGCCGGCCTTACGTTGATGATTTTTAGGTTTTATTGTTCTCAACACATTCCATTATGTAATTAATAAAGAGATACCACTGGAATGTTTCATTCAGTGATATCTAGGATGTGGGATTTTAGTGTTTCCTTTATTTTTTGAGCAGTATATACAGTGGGGCAAAAACGTATTTAGTCAGTCAGCAATAGTGCAAGTTCCACCACTTAAAAAGATGAGAGGCGTCTGTAATTTACATCATAGGTAGACCTCAACTATGGGAGACAAACTGAGAAAAAAAAATCCAGAAAATCACATTGTCTGTATTTTTAACAATTTATTTGCATATTATGGTGGAAAATAAGTATTTGGTCAGAAACAAAATTTCATCTCAATACTTTGTAATATATCCTTTGTTGGCAATGACAGAGGTCAAACGTTTTCTGTAACATAGTAACATAGTAACATAGTTAGTAAGGCCAAAAAAAGACATTTGTCCATCCAGTTCAGCCTATATTCCATCATAATAAATCCCCAGATCTACGTCCTTCTACAGAACCTAATAATTGTATGATACAATATTGTTCTGCTCCAGGAAGACATCCAGGCCTCTCTTGAACCCCTCGACTGAGTTCGCCATCACCACCTCCTCAGGCAAGCAATTCCAGATTCTCACTGCCCTAACAGTAAAGAATCCTCTTCTATGTTGGTGAAAAAACCTTCTCTCCTCCAGACGCAAAGAATGCCCCCTTGTGCCCGTCACCTTCCTTGGTATAAACAGATCCTCAGCGAGATATTTGTATTGTCCCCTTATATACTTATACATGGTTATTAGATCGCCCCTCAGTCGTCTTTTTTCTAGACTAAATAATCCTAATTTCGCTAATCTATCTGGGTATTGTAGTTCTCCCATCCCCTTTATTAATTTTGTTGCCCTCCTTTGTACTCTCTCTAGTTCCATTATATCCTTCCTGAGCACCGGTGCCCAAAACTGGACACAGTACTCCATGTGCGGTCTAACTAGGGATTTGTACAGAGGCAGTATAATGCTCTCATCATGTGTATCCAGACCTCTTTTAATGCACCCCATGATCCTGTTTGCCTTGGCAGCTGCTGCCTGGCACTGGCTGCTCCAGGTAAGTTTATCATTAACTAGGATCCCCAAGTCCTTCTCCCTGTCAGATTTACCCAGTGGTTTCCCATTCAGTGTGTAATGGTGACATTGATTCCTTCTTCCCATGTGTATAACCTTACATTTATCATTGTTAAACCTCATCTGCCACCTTTCAGCCCAAGTTTCCAACTTATCCAGATCCATCTGTAGCAGAATACTATCTTCTCTTGTATTAACTGCTTTACATAGTTTTGTATCATCTGCAAATATCGATATTTTACTGTGTAAACCTTCTACCAGATCATTAATGAATATGTTGAAGAGAACAGGTCCCAATACCGACCCCTGCGGTACCCCACTGGTCACAGCGACCCAGTTAGAGACTATACCATTTATAACCACCCTCTGCTTTCTATCACTAAGCCAGTTACTAACCCATTTACACACATTTTCCCCCAGACCAAGCATTCTCATTTTGTGTAAGTCTTCACAAGGTTGCCACACACTGTTGTTGGTATGTTGGCCCATTCCTCCATGCAGATCTCCTCTAGAGCAGTGATGTTTTTGGCTTTTCGCTTGGCAACACGGACTTTCAACTCCCTCCAAAGGTTTTCTATAGGGTTGAGATCTGGAGACTGGCTAGGCCACTCCAGGACCTTGAAATGCTTCTTATGAAGCCACTCCTTCGTTGCCCTGGCGGTGTGCTTTGGATCATTGTCATGTTGAAAGACCCAGCCACGTTTCATCTTCAATGCCCTTGCTGATGGAAGGAGGTTTGCACTCAAAATCTCACGATACATGGCCCCATTCATTCTTTCATGTACCCGGATCAGTCGTCCTGGCCCCTTTGCAGAGAAACAGCCCCAAAGCATAATGTTTCCACCACCATGCTTTACAGTAGGTATGGTGTTTGATGGATGCAACTCAGTATTCTTTTTCCTCCAAACACGACAAGTTGTGTTTCTACCAAACAGTTCCAGTTTGGTTTCATCAGACCATAGGACATTCTCCCAAAACTCCTCTGGATCATCCAAATGCTCTCTAGCAAACTTCAGACGGGCCCGGACATGTACTGGCTTAAGCAGTGGGACACATCTGGAACTGCAGCATCTGAGTCCATGGTGGCGTAGTGTGTTACTTATGGTAGGCCTTGTTACATTGGTCCCAGCTCTCTGCAGTTCATTCACTAGGTCCCCCCGCGTGGTTCTGGGATTTTTGCTCACCGTTCTTGTGATCATTCTGACCCCACGGGGTGGGATTTTGCGTGGAGCCCCAGATCGAGGGAGATTATCAGTGGTCTTGTATGTCTTCCATTTTCTAATTATTGCTCCCACTGTTGATTTCTTCACTCCAAGCTGGTTGGCTATTGCAGATTCAGTCTTCCCAGCCTGGTGCAGGGCTACAATTTTGTTTCTGGTGTCCTTTGACAGCTCTTCGGTCTTCACCATAGTGGAGTTTGGAGTCAGACTGTTTGAGGGTGTGCACAGGTGTCTTTTTATACTGATAAGTTTAAACAGGTGCCATTACTACAGGTAATGAGTGGAGGAAAGAGGAGACTCTTAAAGAAGAAGTTACAGGTCTGTGAGAGCCAGAAATCTTGATTGTTTGTTTCTGAAAATACTTATTTTCCACCATAATATGCAAATAAATTGTTAAAAAAACAGAAAATGTGATTTTCTGGATTTTTTTTTTCTCAGTTTGTCTCCCATAGTTGAGGTCTACCTATGATGTAAATTACAGACGCCTCTCATCTTTTTAAGTGGTGGAACTTGCACTATTGCTGACTGACTAAATACTTTTTTGCCCCACTGTATATCACTATGTTACAGTGGGAATACCGCGCTACAGGTGGCTAAAACTGATGAACGTGTGAGATAATCCTATGTTATACAGAACCGCATATGATCCTGAGCGGTAGCTGCTATAGAATATGCAAGTGACCGATTAGGGATCGCACTCATTAATGGTGACTACTGATGATATAGTCCTTACTTGGTACAGCCGTATAGATGTTGTCGCACGGGTGAACTGTTAGCCTCAGATTCAGATGATGAACTTGCGCTCACAGAAGTCCGATGTGCCGGAGACAAGTCCCGTCCCTCTGGTAGGTGAGTGTGCAGCTATCAGGAACAGCCGTTAGCGGTGGCTGTGGGTATGGCGTCCCTGGATACACGTGGAAGATGGCCGACACCGCCGAGCAGTGAGTGACGTCACTTGGCCTAAGGAGACTCAGTAGGGCCAATCCAAACCTACGCGTTTCGAAGTGTCACGCACTTCTTCATCAGGGTTACCGCCCACTGTCTCTAGACCCATATATAGGTACCCTGCCCATACCCCGCTGTGCACTAACACCTACAAACAATAGCATGTTTCTGGATGTTCTTAATCCCCCATAGAACAATGGCAATTGCATGTGTGCCCTCAGTACGTGCAAGCAGGCATGCATTTACCCGCTGTGTATAATGTATTATAAAATGTTTATTGGGTTACACATTAAATAAATAATTGCTCTTATCTGACTGATTTCAATGAGGAAGCCAAGCATCTAACTGAGCAATTTCTGGTGAAAGGATATCCCGAACCATTATTGAAGAAAGCCCGAAAGGAAATAACTGAAGTATCTAGAGAATCTATACTTCATAATCACAATAAACCTACTAGGACAGGAGAAGGCCCCATGGAAGAACAAATTCGCAACTTGTCTTTCGTAACACAATTCCATACTGGGCACCGTAGATTTGTTAACATTATACGAAAACATTGGTCAGTCTTGCAAACTGATAAGGTGATGGGTGAGCTACTCCCTAGTAATCCGAGATTTATCTATAGAAAAGCCCAGTCGTTGGGCCATCTAATAGCTCCCACTACGAAAATGACACTCACGGACGTCCCAAGAGGGAAGTCCAGTATAAATATACCAAATAAAGGGGGGTTTCTACCATGTGGTGGATGCTATGGATGCATGCAGACTACCTTTAGGAAGACCAGAAAATTAACTTTTCAGGATGCTGATGGTATGAAAGTATTCTCCATCAAAGACAATACATCCTGTCATTCCGCGGGGGTGATCTATGTAATACAATGTCCATGCAATAAGCTGTATGTAGGGTGAACCAAAAGGCAACTGAAGATACGTGTTAGGGAACACTTCAAGAACATTCAAAAAGGGTTCCTAGAACACCCCCTATCATGCCATTTTAAGGAGAAGCATGGACAATCCTTGAAAGGAACAGTTTTTTACGGTATCCAATCTGTACGCCCAAAAAAAGGGCGGCGACTTTATTAAACAAATGTCAAGAATAGAATCGCAGTGGATCTTCACCCTGGACAGTTTAAATCCGAAGGGCCTTAATTGCGAGATAGAACTATATGCTTTTTAACTTCTACTGTCTGGCATATTTAGTTATTACTATTACCCCTTACTGCTTGCTGCTATGATTGGGGGCCTGAGTGGGAATAGCCAGTCCACCACGTGGGAGTAGATTCATGCTCATACGGTGTTGTTGGGACTTTAGTTGCTATATATCCCTGATGGATGCCCCAAACCGTTATAGGGTAGTACTATCATTTTTATCATATATTTTAAACATATTTATATTGTTCTTATTGTTTCTACAATTATCCCTTCATTTTAGGTATTTATGTTCCCTATATATTTATGGGGTTTTTATGTGTATGTTCTTAATAAAAGTGAAGTTTTAATCCTCGGCCACGACAAGTTGTCCTTTCAATCGCACCTTTTATTTGCATCATGCATTCAGCATATCACTAGCTGGTTTTTTAACTCTATTTCCCAGCACACAGTATATCGAGTTTTATTTAATGTGTAACCCAATAAACATTTTATAATACATTATACACAGTGGGTAAATGCGTGCCTGCTTGCACATACTGAGGGCACACATGCAATTGCCATTGTTCTATGGGGGATTAAGAACGTCCAGAAACATGCTATTGTTTGTAGGTGTTAGTGCACAGCGGGGTATGGGCAGGGTACCTATATATGGGTCTAGAGACAGTGGGCGGTAACCCTGATGAAGAAGTGCGTGACACTTCGAAACGCGTAGGTTTGGATTGTCCCTACTGAGTCTCCTTAGGCCAAGTGACGTCACTCACTGCTCGGCGGTGTCGGCCATCTTCCACGTGTATCCAGGGACGCCATACCCACAGCCACCGCTAACGGCTGTTCCTGATAGCTGCACACTCACCTACCAGAGGGACGGGACTTGTCTCCGACACATCGGACTTCTGTGAGCGCAAGTTCGTCATCTGAATCTGAGGCTAACAGTTCACCCGTGCGACGACATCTATACGGCTGTACCAAGTAAGGACTATATCATCAGTAGTCACCATTAATGAGTGCGATCCCTAATCGGTCACTTGCATATTCTATAGCAGCTACCGCTCAGGATCATATGCGGTTCTGTATAACATAGGATTATCTCACACGTTCATCAGTTTTAGCCACCTGTAGCGCGGTATTCCCACTGTTACATAGTAGTTTCTTTTGCTTGCTTGTCGGATTGGGCACATTATCCGACTGGGATACCAGCGGCACTTGTGGAGGCCTTACGTATAGTTTTAGCGCCAGTGTATTCTATTGTACAGTATATATATCATATATCTATATATATATATATATATAGATATATATATACATTCAGTATATATATATGGTATATATATCTATATATATATATATATATATATATTTATATTTCATACAGTGCTAGATAGCAGAAAAGCCAGTAATTCAATTGATGGTTTTTCTCTAGAACACCGGTGCATATTTCTCGCAAGTCACACTGATGGTCCGTGTGTAATCTGTATTTTTCTCGCCCCATAGACTTTCACTGGTGGATTTTTTGTGCAGTACACTGACAAACGCAGCATGCGGCGATTTTCTATGCCCGTAAAATACGGCCGAGAAATATACGGCAGATAGGAGCTGCCCCACAGAAAATAATTGGTCCGTGTGCAATGCGTAGTTTTTGCGCCTTTCATACATCCATAAAGCTCTCTAGTGTGACGCCGGCCTTACGATGATGATTTTTAGGTTTTATTGTTCTCAACACATTCCACTATGTAATAAATAAAGAGATACCACTGGACTATTTCATTCAGTGATACCTAGGATGTGGGATTTTAGTGTTTCCTTTATTTTTTGAGCAGTGTATATATCATATATAAACACACACACACAGTTCAAAAAATAAAGGGAAGACTAAAATACCACATCTAAGATATCCCTGAGAAATATTCCAGTTGCAAATAAGTTTTTAATACATAGTGGAATGCGTTGAGAACAATAAAAAAATAACATGATCAATGTAAGTCAAAATTAATATCCCATCTAAGTCTGGATTTGGAAATATACTCAAAATCAAAGTGGAAAATTAAATTACAAGATGATCTAGCATCAGTGGAAATGCCTCAAGACAAAGAATTAATGCTCAGTACCGTGTATGGCCTCCACGTGCCTGTATGACCTGCCTACAACATGCTCCTGATGAGGCAGCAGATGTTCTTGTGAGGTATCTCCTCCAAGACCTGAATTAAAGCTTTAGTCAACATCTAGATAATCTGTGGTGCAGTGTGGAGTTCTTGGATTGATTAAGACATGATGTACCAGATGTGCTCGATTGCATTCAGGTGTGAGGAATGGGCAGGCCAGTCCTTGGCATCAATGTCTTTATGATTCAGGAACTGCTGACGCACTTCAGCCTCATGAAGCCTAGAATTGTCATGAATTAGAAGGAACCCAGGGCCCAAATTCATATTAAATTCTGACCACTGTCACTTTATGAGGTCATAACTCGGGAACGCTTCAATAGATGCCATTGATTTTGAGACTGATTTTCCATCACACTTTGTAATTCATGATAGTGGTAACATTTCTTTGATATAACTTACATTTATTTGTGAAAAAATCTGAAATTTAGAGAAAATTTTGAAAACCTTGAAATGTTATTTTTTTTTTATTTTATGCCTTTATATCAGTCATGTCAAACAAAATAGTTAACAAATAACATTTCCCACATGTCTACTTTACATCAGCATAATTTTTTAAGCATTATTTTTTTTCTAAGTAGGTTATAAAGGCTATAAATGGACCAGCAATTTCTCATTTTTACCAAAAAATTGACAAAATCATTTTTTAAGGACTATCTCACATTTGAAGTGACGATGAGTGAACTATATGCCAGAATATGTCCAAAGTTGACACCATTCTAAAAACTTCACCCCTCAAGATGCTCAAAACTACATTTAAGAAGTCAACCTTTCAAGTGCTTCACAGGAATTATTAAAATGTGAAAGGAAAAAATAAGCATAAGTTTGTTAGGACTGGCGGAACGCACCAAGAAAGATGATATAGATGCGTTCGCAGTCCGGGGTCCACCGTGCAGGCGAAACCCGCTGCTAGTAAATGACAGACTATATGGCGGTACTTTAAAGTATACACACGTGGGTTCAATCTCACCCAGCGTGAAGAAAGCGATCCTGTTAAGTCACAGGACCGCGGTACCGCACATAGAGCGCGAGCAAGTAGTCAGCGAACTTAACCCCAAAAGGGATTGAAGTCCGATTAGACCCTTGCTGGCACAACACCGCAACTGGGTGTGTAGAGAACCTTATAGAAATATATGAGCACAAGAGTGCGTGCGATGCCGCACTAACGGACGCCACTAACCACCCAGGCTTGGGTATGGAAAGCGCAAGGCAAGCGCACGGCGCCGTACTGGCAGGCACAGCTAAAGGACGCTGTGATGTGTGTAACATACAGATGGATAGTCGGGCGCTAGAGAGCTACCATCATCCGCGAGCAGTCAACAACTCTAGGGAGGGATACTTAGGAGCTTTCATCCATCGACATACATCCATCTACACACAAACATAATAATTGTACACTAGCGCATGGCCGTGCGGTCATGCGCAGTTTAAATAGTTGCAGGACAGGAAGTGGCCACAGAAACTTTGCCCTTCCAAGACCTGCCAAGAGGACCAATGGAATGCGCTGCAGAGCCTGAGCACGTGACCCTCGATCTCCAACGGGAGATCTTGCCCTGGGCATGCTCAGTGTGCGCAAACAAGGACTTAGTCCCAGAGAAGTCCGCTCGCTGCTGACCAGCACTGACTTTAATGGCAGGAGCTGAAGAAGCAGCAGTAACTCTCTGTACATAGTGAGACCGATGTCCCTGCTGAGCAGACTCCACTGCGGCTGGATAGGAATGAGAGACCGCAGCGGAGACGGCTCGAGATTCCCCCTGTGCAGAAGTGGGAACTCGAGACCTAACATTACCCCCCCTCCTAGGGCCCCCCCCTCCTTGGGCCTCGCTACGCTCGAAGGCAGCAATGAGCTGTGGGGCCCGAATGTTTTCAGCAGGCTCCCATGACCTGTCCTCTGGGCCATAACCCTTCCAATCCACCAGATAGAACTTTTTGCCGCGTACCACCTTGCACCCCAAAATAGCGTTCACCTCGTAATCGTCCGTAGACGAACCCGATGTCTCGGCAGATGACTCGGAAAACCGGGACATGTATACGGGTTTCAAGAGGGACACATGAAAGGTGTCGGTGATACCCAAGCGTGGAGGAAGAGCCAGACGGTAGACCACAGGATTAACCTGTTCGAGAACCTTGAAGGGACCCAAGTAGCGAGGAGCAAACTTAGTGGACTCAACTCGCAGCCTGATGTTACGGGCGGAGAGCCACACCAAGTCGCCAGGGGCAGAGGTCAGAGCGGGGCGCCGATGAACATCGGCGGAGGACCTCATTCTCTCCTTGGAGGCCCGAATGGCATCCTGCGAGCGATCCCAAATGTCCTGTGCCTCCACAGCCCAGTCTGCCACCCTGGGATCAGCGGAAGACACAGGCATGGGCACAGGAACACGCGGATGCTGGCCGTAATTTAAGAGGAATGGAGTCTGACCGGTGGAGTCAGCTACGGCATTGTTAAGTGCAAACTCTGCCCACGGTAGCAAGGATGCCCAGTCATCCTGCCTGGCAGAAACAAAATGTCGCAGATATGTGACCAAGGTCTGGTTGGCCCTTTCTACCAACCCATTCGTCTCGGGATGATATGCTGAAGAGAGATTTAACTCAATACTGAGTAGACGACAAAGCTCTCTCCAGAATCAAGACGCAAACTGGGGACCTCGGTCACTAACAATTTTGTCTGGCATACCGTGTAGGCGAAAGATATGCTTAACAAACAAGACAGCCAACGCCCGTGCAGATGGTAGCCGTGGAAGAGGCACCAAATGCACCATTTTGGAAAAATGGTCGGTGATCACCCAGATAATGGTGCAGTTACGAGACTTGGGTAAGCCCACCACAAAGTCCATCCCGACCATCTCCAGGGCCTGTCCGCCACGGGCAGAGGATAAAGCAAACCAGCTGGCCGTTGCCGAGGAGTCTTGTTCCTGGCGCAAGAGACACACGCCCGAACGTACTCCACGACATCACGAGCCATATGCGGCCACCAGTATGTCCTCGCCAGTAACTCAGATGTCCTTTTGGTACCAAAATGTCCACCCACCCTGGACGAGTGCGCCCAAGAGAGAACCTCCGGTCGCAAACTGGATGGAACAAAAGTCTTGCCCGGGGGCACAGACTCCAGCGAAACCGGGGCCACGGTTCTCAAACTCTCGGTGGGGACAATAAGCCGAGGCTCCTCCTCCGCAGATGACACAACGGAGCGAGAGAGAGCGTCGGCCCGAATGTTCTTCTCCCCAGAAAGGAAATGGAGGGTGAAATGAAACCGGGAGAAGAACAAGGACCATCTGGCCTGGCGAGAATTCAACCGCTGAGCTGTCTGCAGGTACACCAAATATTTATGGTCTGTGAAGACTTGGAAGGGAAAACGTGCTCCCTCCAAGAGATGTCTCCACTCCGAGAAAGCCAACTTCATGGCTAGCAACTCCCTGTCCCCGATGGAATAATTCCTCTCTGCTGGTGCGAAGGTCTTGGAGAAAAAGAAGCAAGGATGCTTCCGACCTTGAGCATCCTTTTGGAAGAGGACTGCTCCAGCACCAACAGAAGAGGCATCCACCTCCATGATAAATGGCTTATCAACATCGGGGCGATGAAGAATGGGAGCGCTAGCGAAGTGTGACTTTATAGCGATAAAGGCCTTGGAGACCTCCTCAGACCACAATTTGGGATTCGCCCCCTTCTTGATGAGGGCAACCAAGGGAGCTACCAAAGTTGAGAAGTGCGGGATGAACTGGCGATAATAATTGATGAACCCCATAAAGCGCTGCACCGCTTTAAGAGAATGGGGTTCCTGCCAGTCCATCACAGCCTGTAGTTTGGCAGGATCCATAGCCAATCCCTGGGCTGAGATGATGTAGCCTAGGAAAGGTAAGGACTCCTGCTCAAACATACACTTCTCCAACTTGGCATAGAGGAAGTTTGCCCGTAGGAGGTCGAAGACTTTGCAAACATCTCTCCGGTGGGAGTCAATATCTGGAGAGTAGATGAGAATATCATCCAGATAGACTACGACCGAGGTGGAAAGCATATCCCGGAAGATATCGTTCACAAAGTCTTGGAAAACAGCTGGGGCATTACAGAGCCCGAAGGGCATCACCAGATATTCATAGTGCCCATCCCTGGTGTTAAAAGCCGTCTTCCATTCGTCCCCCTCACGGATGCGAATCAGGTTGTAAGCACCCCGCAGATCTAATTTAGTAAATACCCTTGCTCCCCGAAGCCTATCGAATAGCTCAGATATCAAAGGCAAAGGGTACTTATTCTTAACGGTGATGGCGTTAAGACCCCTGTAGTCTATACATGGACGCAATTCCCCATTCTTCTTCTGCACGAAGAAGAACCCTGCCCCAGCAGGTGACACTGACTTCCTGATGAACCCTCTTGCCAGATTTTCCTGGATGTACTGTGACATTGCCTCCGTCTCCGGGAGAGATAGCGGATAGACTCGACCCCGGGGAGGCTCAGCACCAGGCAAGAGGTCAATAGGACAGTCATAGGGGCGATGGGGCGGAAGGATCTCCGCCGCCTTTTTGGAGAATACGTCTGCATAAGACCAATACTGCTTGGGGAGAGAGGAAAGATCTGCGGGTACCTCTGTTGTAGCAACCTGAATGCACTCCCTCTGACACCTACCCCCACAAGATTCACCCCATCCCAGAATTCTGCCTGAGGACCACTCGATATGAGGAGAGTGGCACCGTAGCCAAGGTATTCCCAACAGGACCTCATCAATTCCTTCTGGAATGACGAGCAGAGAAATAATCTCCTGATGAGATGGCGACATGGACAGAGTAAAAGGGATGGTCTGGTGTGTTATCTGTGAGGGCAGTGTCGAACCATTCACCACTCGTACCGTTACAGGTTGAGCTAGCATAACCAGGGGTATTGCGTGACGTTGGGCGAAGGCAGAAGACATAAAATTGCCCTCCGCCCCAGAATCCACGCAGAGCTCTACCGAGTGGGAGAATGAGCCTATAGTAATTGTCCCCTTAAAGGACAATTTAGAGGCAAACGTCGCCGTGTCTAGTGTACCACCACCTACGACCACTAGACGCTGACGTTTCCTCGACCGCTGAGGACATCTGGTGGCTGGATGTCCTGACTGCTGGCAAACATGACAGACCTTGAGTGCACAAGCGGTCCGGGACTTAGATCCCACTTGTGACACTTCCCTGGCCTCATGTGACTCAGGAACCAGGACCGGAGATTCCAGAGGTTTGGCGAAAGTAGGAGCCAGCCGAAACCTCTGCCTACACTGGGCTCGCTCTAACCTCCGCTCGTTAAAACGGAGGTCAATTCGAGTGGAGACTGTAAATAACTCCTCCAGTGTGGCAGGAATCTCCCTAGTGGCCAGAGCGTCCTTTACGTGGTCAGCCAAGCCCCTCCAAAATATGGGGATAAGAGCTTTATCCGACCATTCCAGCTCAGATGCTAAAGTGCGGAATTGGACAGCAAAATGACTGACCAAGGACTCACCCTGAGTTAATGCCAGCAGTTGGAGCGCAGTATCATGGGTGACTTGAGGTCCTAAAAAGACCTGTTTCAGAGTGCTCAAAAACAGCGGAGCACTCTGCACCACATGATCGCCACGCTCCCACAGCGGCGTAGCCCATTCCAACGCCCTGTCCGACAATAGAGACACAATAAATCCCACCTTAGCCCGCTTGTGGGGAAACGTGCAGCCAGGAGCTCGAGATGAATAGAGCACTGACTCACAAATCCCCTACAAAATTTGCTATCACCAGAATATTTTTCTGGCAGCGGGAGGCGAGAAAATGTCGGAACAGGGGTGGCAATGGACAAAGTTGCTGCAGCTACGCTGGCAGCCTGTACAGCAACTGCGGTAACATCCACAGCTGAGGTTGCGCTCTCGAGAGCCGCCAACCTACCCTCCAGCTGCTGGATATACCGCAAGGATTGCTGTTTGTCCGTCATCACTAGCCAGACCCTGGCGCTAGTGTAATGTTAGGACTGGCGGAACGCACCAAGAAAGATGATATAGATGCGTTCGCAGTCCGGGGTCCATCGTGCAGGCGAAACCCGCTGCTAGTAAATGACAGACTATATGGCGGTACTTTAAAGTATACACACGTGGGTTCAACCTCACCCAGCGTGAAGAAAGCGATCCTGTTAAGTCACAGGACCGCGGTACCGCACATAGAGCGCGAGCAAGTAGTCAGCGAACTTAACCCCAAAAGGGATTGAAGTCCGATTAGACCCTTGCTGGCACAACACCGCAACTGGGTGTGTAGAGAACCTTATAGAAATATATGAGCACAAGAGTGCGTGCGATGCCGCACTAACGGACGCCACTAACCACCCAGGCTTGGGTATGGAAAGCGCAAGGCAAGCGCACGGCGCCGTACTGGCAGGCACAGCTAAAGGACGCTGTGATGTGTGTAACATACAGATGGATAGTCGGGCGCTAGAGAGCTACCATCATCCGCGAGCAGTCAACAACTCTAGGGAGGGATACTTAGGAGCTTTCATCCATCGACATACATCCATCTACACACAAACATAATAATTGTACACTAGCGCATGGCCGTGCGGTCATGCGCAGTTTAAATAGTTGCAGGACAGGAAGTGGCCACAGAAACTTTGCCCTTCCAAGACCTGCCAAGAGGACCAATGGAATGCGCTGCAGAGCCTGAGCACGTGACCCTCGATCTCCAACGGGAGATCTTGCCCTGGGCATGCTCAGTGTGTGCAAACAAGGACTTAGTCCCAGAGAAGTCCGCTCGCTGCTGACCAGCACTGACTTTAATGGCAGGAGCTGAAGAAGCAGCAGTAACTCTCTGTACATAGTGAGACCGAGCAAGACGCTGGGACCGACGTCCCTGCTGAGCAGACTCCACTGCGGCTGGATGGGAATGAGAGACCGCAGCGGAGACGGCTCGAGATTCCCCCTGTGCAGAAGTGGGAACTCGAGACCTAACAAAGTTTTTTAAGAAAAATGCTCTTTAGTAGGGTTGAGCGAAACGGGTCGTTCATTTTCAAAAGTCGCCGACTTTTGGCAAAGTCGGGTTTCATGAAACCCGATCCGACCCCTGTGCGGGGTCGGCCATGCGGTACGTGACTTTCGCGCCAAAGTCGCGTTTCAATGACGCGAAAAGCGCCATTTCTCAGCCAATGAAGGTAAACGCAGAGTGTGGGCAGCGTGATGACATAGGTCCTGGTCCCCACCATCTTAGAGAAGGGCATTGCAGTGATTGGCTTGCTGTCTGCGGCGTCACAGGGGTTATAAAGGAGCGTTCCCGCCGACCGCCATGTTACTGCTGCTGATCTGAGCTTAGGGAGAGGTTGCTGCCGCTTCGTCAGAAGCAGGGATAGCGTTAGGCAGGGTCCATTAACCACCAAACCGCTTGTGCTGTAGCGATTTCCACTGCCCAACACCACCTTCGGTGTGCAGGGACAGTGGAAGCTACATTTTTTTTTTTTCCCTCAGCGCTGTAGCTCATTGGGCTGCCCTAGAAGGCTCCCTGATAGCTGCATTGCTGTGTGTACGCCGCTGTGCAAACCAACTGCTTTTTTCAAAGCACAAATCCTCTTGTTCCTTCCTTTCTGCACAGCTATCTTTTTTGTTTGTACACACTTTTTATTTAATTTGTGCATCAGTCCACTCCTTATTGCTGCCTGCCATACCTGGCTGAGATTACTGCAGGGAGATAGTAATTGAAGGACACTCCCTGTTTTTTTTTTTTTTTTGTGGGAGATTAAGATTGACATTTCTGCTAGAGTGCCATCCCTGTGTGTGCCATCTCTCACTCAGTGGGCCATAGAAAGCCTATTTATTTTTTTGCTTGAATTGGGTTATAAAATCTACCTGAAAAAATCACTACATCAATCAGTGGGAGAAAAATATTGGCCTCAGGGCTTGTGTGCCACTCTTGACTCCTGTGTGTGCCATCTCTCAGTCAGTGGGCCATAGAAAGCCTATTTATTTTTTTGCTTGATTTTGGTTCTAAAATCTACCTGAAAAAATCACTACATCAATCAGTGGGAGAAAAATATTGGCCTCAGGGCTTGTGTGCCACTCCTGACTCCTGTGTGCATCATCACTCACTCAGTGGGCCATAGAAAGCCCATTTATTTATTTTTTTTGCTTTATTTGGGTTCTAAATTCTACCTGAAAAAATCAATAAATCAATCAGTGGGAGATTAATATTGGCCTTTGGGCTTGTGTGCCAGTCCTAAGCGTGCCATCTCTCTCTCTCAGATAGTGGGCCATAGAAAGCCTATTTATTATTTTTTTTATTGGGTTTATAAATTTTCCCTGGAACAAAAAAAAAAAAGTGAGAGATTAATATTGGCCTCTGGGCTTGTGTGCCAGTCCTGAGTGTGCCATCTCTCTCACAAATAGTGGGCCATAGAAAGCCTATTTATTTTTTTGCTTGATTTGGGTTCTAAAATGTACCTGAAAAAATCACTACATCAATCAGTGGGAGAAAAATATTGGCCTCAGGGTTTGTGTGCCACTCCTGGCTCCTATGTGCATCATCACTCACTCAGTGGGCCATAGAAAGCCCTTTTTTTTTTTTTTGCTTTATTTGGGTTCTAAATTCTACCTGAAAAAATCAATAAATCAATCAGTGGGAGATTAATATTGGCCTTTGGGCTTGTGTGCCAGTCCTAAGCGTGCCATCTCTCTCTCTCAGATAGTGGGCCATAGAAAGCCTATTTATAATTTTTTTTATTGGGTTTATAAATTTTCACTGGAAAAAAAAAAAAGTGGGAGATTAATATTGGCCTCTGGGCTTGTGTGCCAGTCCTGAGCGTGCCATCTCTCTCACAAATAGTGGGCCATAGAAAGCCTATTTATTTATTTTTTTTTGGTTTTATAAATTCTCCCTGAAAAAAAAGGGAGATTAATATTGGCCTTTGGGCTTGTGTGCCAGTCCTAAGCGTGCCATCTCTCTCTCTCTCAGATAGTGGGCCATAGAAAGCCTATTTATTATTTTTTTTATTGGGTTTATAAATTTTCCCTGGAACAAAAAAAAAAAGTGGGAGATAAATATTGGCCTCTGGGCTTGTGTGCCACTCCTGACTCCTGTGTGCGTCATCTCTCACTCAGTGGGCCATAGAAAGCCTTTTTTTGTTTTATTTGTTTTCTAAATTCTCCCTGAAAAAATCATTTTATTTTATTTGGTTTCTAAATTCTTCCTGAAAAAATCATTTTATTCTATTATTTTTTTTCCTAAAGTCTCCCTGAAAAAAAAAAAAAAAACAAATCAGTGGGAGATTAATATTGCCCTTTCTGCTTGTGTGCCAGTCTTGACTCCTGGGTGTGCCATCTCTCTCTCTCTCTCCAATTGTGGGCCATAGAAAGCCTATTATTTTTTTAGCTTGATTTGGGTTCCAAAATCTACCTGAAAAAATCACTACATCAATCAGTGGGAGATAAATATTGGCCTCTGGGCTTGTGTGCCACTCCTGACTCCTGTGTGCGTCATCTCTCACTCAGTGGGCCATAGAAAGCCTTTTTTTGTTTTATTTGTTTTCTAAATTCTCCCTGAAAAAATCATTTTATTTTATTTGGTTTCTAAATTCTTCCTGAAAAAATCATTTTATTCTATTATTTTTTTTCCTAAAGTCTCCCTGAAAAAAAAAAAAAAAACAAATCAGTGGGAGATTAATATTGCCCTTTCTGCTTGTGTGCCAGTCTTGACTCCTGGGTGTGCCATCTCTCTCTCTCTCTCTCTCCAATTGTGGGCCATAGAAAGCCTATTATTTTTTTAGCTTGATTTGGGTTCCAAAATCTACCTGAAAAAATCACTACATCAATCAGTGGGAGATAAATATTGGCCTCTGGGCTTGTGTGCCACTCCTGACTCCTGTGTGCGTCATCTCTCACTCAGTGGGCCATAGAAAGCCTTTTTTTGTTTTATTTGTTTTCTAAATTCTACTTGAAAAAATCATTTTATTTTATTTGGTTTCTAAATTCTTCCTGAAAAAATCATTTTATTCTATTATTTTTTTTCCTAAAGTCTCCCTGAAAAAAACAAAAAAAAACAAATCAGTGGGAGATTAATATTGCCCTTTCTGCTTGTGTGCCAGTCTTGACTCCTGGGTGTGCCATCTCTCTCTCTCTCCAATTGTGGGCCATAGAAAGCCTATTATTTTTTTAGCTTGATTTGGGTTCCAAAATCTACCTGAAAAAATCACTACATCAATCTGTGGGAGATAAATATTGGCCTCTGGGCTTGTGTGCCACTCCTGACTCCTGTGTGTGTCATCTCTCACTCAGTGGGCCATAGAAAGCCTTTTTTTGTTTTATTTGTTTTCTAAATTCTCCCTGAAAAAATCATTTTATTTTATTTGGTTTCTAAATTCTTCCTGAAAAAATCATTTTATTCTATTATTTTTTTTTCCTAAAGTCTCCCTAAAAAAAAAAAAAAATCAAATCAGTGGGAGATTAATATTTACATTTGTGCTTCAGTGACAGTCCTGCGTGTGTGGCATCTCTCTCATTTGTTGCCACCAACAACAGAGTGTGTAACATTGTGCCTGATTTTCGTTGTGGTCTCACTCAACTGTAAAGGGGTAGCTAAATCATACTGAAGTTATAGCTCACCGTGTAATTTGTGTGACAGCAACAAATACCGTTAGTTTGTTTACGTTTTTAAAACAATGAGGAAGTCAGGTGGAAGAGGTCGTGGCCGGGGGCGTTCATTGTCAGCTGGTAATGAGGGTAGTGGTAGTGGTGGAGCATCAGCTGGTCGTGGGAAAAAAAATATTGCACCTAAGTCTGGAGCTGTGGAGCCAGGTTCGTCGTCTGGCTACACAAGGCCTCGAACGCTCCCTTTTCTGGGAGTAGGAAAACCGCTTTTAAAGCCGGAGCAGCAAGAGCAAGTTTTGGCTTATCTTGCTGACTCAGCCTCTAGCTCTTTTGCCTCCTCTTGTGAAACTGGTAAATGTCAAAGCAGCGCGTCGTTAGTGGATGTTCACGGTCAGGGACAAGTCGCTTCCTTGTCCTCTTCAGCAAAAACAACAACAGAGAAGAATGCAGCAGGCGACACAACGGGTTACTCCATGGAGCTCTTTACACATACCGTCCCTGGCTTAGAAAGTGAAGCAGTTCACAGTCCATGCCCATTACAAGTTGAATCTGACATGGAGTGCACTGATGCACAGCCACAGCCAGACTACTATGCTGGTCCTTTGACTCAGACCACAACATTGCCCTCGCAGGGTAATGATCAAGAATCAGACCCTGATGAGACTATGTTGCCCCATCACGAACGCTATACCACCGACCGACACGGTGACACAGACGAAGTTGCACACGAGCTACAAGAAGAGGTAATAGATGACCCAGTTCTTGACCCCGATTGGCAGCCATTGGGGGAACAGGGTGCAGGCGGCAGCAGTTCTGAAGCGGAGGAGGAGGGGCCGCAGCAGGCATCAACATCGCAACAGGTTCCATCTGCCGGGCCCGTATCTTGCCCAAAACGCGTGGCAAAGCCAAAACCTGTTGGAGGACAGCGTGGCCATCCGGTTAAAGCTCAGTCTGCAATGCCTGAAAAGGTATCCGATGCTAGAAAGAGTGCAGTCTGGCATTTTTTTAAACAACATCCAATTGATCAGCGCAAAGTCATCTGTCAAAAATGTTCAACTACCTTAAGCAGAGGACAGAATCTGAAAAGTCTCAATACAAGTTGCATGCATAGACATTTAACCACCATGCATTTGCAAGCCTGGACTAACTACCAAACGTCCCTTAAGGTTGTAACACCCTCGGCCAATGAAGCTAGTCAGCAACGCAACATCCCTTCCGGCAGTGTAGGGCCACCATTTTCCGCACCACCTGCAGTATCTGTGCAGGCTTCTTTGCCAGGCCAAAGCAGTCAGGGTCAGGGAATCACCAGTTTCGTAGTAGGAAACACTGCATCTAGGGCACCGGCGGCAACAATACCATCTCCCACCGTCTCTCAGTCTGCCATGTCCACCGGCACCCACGCTAGTTCCACGATCTCCAGCTCTCCAGTCCAGCTCACCCTACATGAGACTATGGTTAGAAAAAGGAAGTACTTAGCCTCGCATCCGCGTACACAGGGTTTGAACGCACACATAGCTTGACTAATCTCGTTAGAGATGATGCCCTACCGGTTAGTTGAAAGCGAAGCTTTCAAAGCCCTGATGGACTACGCTGTACCACGCTACGAGCTACCCAGTCGACACTTTTTTTCCAGAAAAGCCATCCCAGCCCTCCACCAGCATGTTAAAGAGCGCATCGTCCATGCACTCAGGCAATCTGTGAGCACAAAGGTGCACCTGACAACAGATGCATGGACCAGTAGGCATGGCCAGGGACGTTACGTGTCCATCACGGCACACTGGGTAAATGTGGTGGATGCAGGGTCCACAGGGGACAGCAAGTTTGGGACAGTTCTGCCTAGCCCACGGTCTAGGAAACAGTTGGCTGTAGCCGTTCGCACCCCCTCCTCCTCCTCTTCGTCCTCCTGCAGAAGCGAGAGCTCGTCCACAGACCACAGTCGCACAACCACTCCATCCGCAGCTGCCACTGTTGCACACCAGGTCTCCCATTATGGGGCAGCTACTGGCAAACGTTAGCAGGCTGTATTGGCTATGAAGTGTTTGGGCAACAACAGACACACCGCGGAAGTTCTGTCCGAGTTCTTGCAGAAAGAAACGCAGTCGTGGCTGGGCACTGTAGATCTTGAGGCAGGCAAGGTAGTGAGTGATAACGGAAGGAATTTCATGGCTGCCATCTCCCTTTCCCAACTGAAACACATTCCTTGCCTGGCTCACACCTTAAACCTGGTGGTGCAGTGCTTCCTGAAAAGTTATCCGGGGTTATCCGACCTGCTCCTCAAAGTGCGTGGACTTTGCTCACATATCCGCCGTTCGCCCGTACACTCCAGCCGTATGCAGACCTATCAGCGTTCTTTGAACCTTCCCCAGCATCGCCTAATCATAGACGTTGCAACAAGGTGGAACTCAACACTGCACATGCTTCAGAGACTGTGCGAACAGAGGCGGGCTGTTATGTTTTTGTGGGAGGATACACATACACGGGCAGGCAGTAGGATGGCAGACATGGAGTTGTCAGGTGTGCAGTGGTCGAAGATTCAAGACATGCGTCAAGTCCTTCAGTGTTTTGAGGAATGCACACGGCTGGTTAGTGCAGACAACGCCATAATAAGCATGAGCATCCCCCTAATGCGTCTGCTGATGCAAAGTTTGACGCACATAAAGGATCAGGCGTCTGCAGCTGAGGAAGAGGAAAGCCTTGATGACAGTCAGCCATTGTCTGGCCAGGGCAGTGTACAGGACGAGTTAGCGGGCGAAGAGGAGGAGGAGGACGAGGAGGATGATGGGGATGATTATATTTTTAATGAGGAAGCTTTTCCGGGGCCACTGGAAATTGGTGGCGCGGCAAGGCCGGGTTCTGGTTTTTGGAGGGACACAAGTGACGTGGATTTGCCTGAAACTGCCCCTCAACCAAGCACAACCGCAGATTTGAGAACTGGAACTTTGGCCCACATGGCGGATTATGCCTTACGTATCCTCAAAAGGGACACACGCATAACTAAAATGATGAACGATGACGATTACTGGTTGGCCTGCCTCCTTGATCCTCGCTATAAAGGCAAATTGCAAAATGTAATGCCACATGAGAACTTGGAACTAATATTAGCAACCAAACAATCAACTCTTGTTGACCGTTTGCTTCTGGCATTCCCTGCACACAGCGCCCGTGATCGTTCTCACACGAGCTGCAGGGGCCAGCAGACCAGAGGAGTTAGAGGGGCAGAAATCAGAAGTGGCGTTGGCCAGAGGGGTTTTCTGACCAGGTTGTGGAGTGATTTTGCTATGACCGCAGACAGGACAGGTACTGCAGCATCAATTCAAAGTGACAGGAGACAACATTTGTCCAGTATGGTTACAAACTATTTTTCATCCCTTATCGATGTTCTCCCTCAACCGTCATTCCCATTTGATTACTGGGCATCAAAATTAGACACCTGGCCAGAATTGGCAGAATATGCATTGCAGGAGCTTGCTTGCCCGGCAGCTAGTGTCCTATCAGAAAGAGTATTCAGTGCTGCAGGTTCAATACTAACAGAAAAAAGAACTCGTCTGGCTACCCAAAATGTAGATGATCTAACCTTCATTAAAATGAACCACAACTGGATTTCGAAATCTTTTGCCCCACCTTGCCCGGCTGACACCTAGCTTTTCTATGAAAAGGTCTTGCCTGTGGACTATTCTGAATGCCTTTTCCAATCTCGTAATTTTCTGCACCTGATTGTCCAGCATACGACATGTTTACACCTCACTAAATGGCCAAACTCCCCACACGGGGCCGTGGTATCGACACTTGGCGACAGCACCCATGAGAGTGCTGTTTGTCTGAAGAGGTGGGTGTGCCCGCTTTTGGTCGACGGCACTGCCACTGGGTCCCTCCTAGTACAATAAAGTGTCTCTGGCGGTGGTGGTGCGCACCCAACGTCAGACACACCGTTGTAATATGAGGGGCCCTGGGCCTGTACCGCCGGCCACAAGAAAGTTCCCCCCCCAGCTCAAACAGTGCTCTACCACTTGCAAAATTATCTCACAGCTCCACCAATGTTTAGTCTATGCGCTGACATCCTTCAATGCCTGCCACTGACAATACCATTGTATTGACATTTTTGTTATGTTAGGCCTTCGAAGCCTGTCTGCGGTCACTCCTTCCACTATGCCTCCACTGACCACACCACTGCTGCCCGTGTACCCCTGGAAACAATTTAAAATTGCCTACAGCCAGCCCAATTTTTTTATTTTAGGCCTTCGATGCCTGTCTGCGGTCCATTCTTTCTACTACTGCTACACTGACCAGGCCACTGCTGCCCGTGTACCCCTGGAACCAATTTAAAATTGCCTACAGCCATGTGTTATTATTTTAGGCCTTCGATGCCTGTCTGCGGTCACTCCTTCCACTAGGCCTCCACTGACCACACCACTGCTGCCCGTGTACCCCTGGAACCAATTTAAAATTGCCTACAGCCATGTGTTATTATTTTAGGCCTTCGATGCCTGTCTGCGGTCACTCCTTACAATATGCCTCCACTGACCACACCACTGCTGCCCGTGTACCCCTGGAACCAATTTAAAATTGCCTACAGCCAGCCCAATTTTTTTACTTTAGGCCTTCGATGCCTGTCTGTGGTCACTCCTTCCACTAGGCCTCCACTGACCACACCACTGCTGCCCGTGTACCCCTGGAACCAATTTAAAATTGCCTACAGCCATGTGTTATTATTTTAGGCCTTCGATGCCTGTCTGTGGTCACTCCTTCCACTAGGCCTCCACTGACCACACCACTGCTGCCCGTGTACCCCTGGAACCAATTTAAAATTGCCTACAGCCATGTGTTATTATTTTAGGCCTTCGATGCCTGTCTGCGGTCACTCCTTACAATATGCCTCCACTGACCACACCACTGCTGCCCGTGTACCCCTGGAACCAATTTAAAATTGCCTACAGCCAGCCCAATTTTTTTACTTTAGGCCTTCGATGCCTGTCTGCGGTCACTCCTTCCACTAGGTCTCCACTGACCACACCACTGCTGCCCGTCTACCCCTGGAACCAATTTAAAATTGCCTACAGCCATGTGTTATTATTTTAGGCCTTCGATGCCTGTCTGTGGTCACTCCTTCCACTAGGCCTCCACTGACCACACCACTGCTGCCCGTGTACCCCTGGAACCAATTTAAAATTGCCTACAGCCATGTGTTATTATTTTAGGCCTTCGATGCCTGTCTGGGGTCACTCCTTACAATATGCCTCCACTGACCACACCACTGCTGCCCGTGTACCCCTGGAACCAATTTAAAATTGCCTACAGCCAGCCCAATTTTTTTATTTTAGGCCTTCGATGCCTATCTGCGGTCCGTTCTTTCTACTACTACTACACTGACCAGGCCACTGCTGCCCGTATACCCTTGGAACCAATTTAAAATTGCCTACAGCCATGTGTTATTATTTTAGGCCTTCGATGCCTGTCTGCGGTCACTCCTTCCACTAGGCCTCCACTGACCACACCACTGCTGCCCGTGTACCCCTGGAACCAATTTAAAATTGCCTACAGCCAGCCCAATTTTTTTACTTTAGGCCTTCGATGCCTGTCTGCGGTCAGTCCTTCCACTAGGCCTCCACTGACCACACCACTGCTGCCCGTGTACCCCTGGAACCAATTTAAAATTGCCTACAGCCATGTGTTATTATTTTAGGCCTTCGATGCCTGTCTGTGGTCACTCCTTCCACTAGGCCTCCACTGACCACACCACTGCTGCCCGTGTACCCCTGGAACCAATTTAAAATTGCCTACAGCCAGCCCAATTTTTTTATTTTAGGCCTTCGATGCCTGTCTGCGGTCCGTTCTTTCTACTACTACTACACTGACCAGGCCACTGCTGCCCGTGCACCCCTGGAACCAATTTAAAATTGCCTACAGCCATGTGTTATTATTTTAGGCCTTCGATGCCTGTCTGCGGTCACTCCTTCCACTTGGCCTCCACTGACCACACCACTGCTGCCCGTGTACACCTGGAACCAATTTAAAATTGCCTACAGCCAGCCCAATTTTTTTACTTTAGGCCTTCGATGCCTGTCTGCGGTCACTCCTTCCTCTAGGCCTCCACTGACCACACCACTGCTGCCCGTGTACCCCTGGAACCAATTTAAAATTGCCTACAGCCATGTGTTATTATTTTAGGCCTTCGATGCCTGTCTGTGGTCACTCCTTCCACTAGGCCTCCACTGACCACACCACTGCTGCCCGTGTACCCCTGGAACCAATTTAAAATTGCCTACAGCCATGTGTTATTATTTTAGGCCTTCGATGCCTGTCTGTGGTCACTCCTTCCACTAGGCCTCCACTGACCACACCACTGCTGCCCGTGTACCCCTGGAACCAATTTAAAATTGCCTACAGCCATGTGTTATTATTTTAGGCCTTCGATGCCTGTCTGCGGTCACTCCTTACAATATGCCTCCACTGACCACACCACTGCTGCCCGTGTACCCCTGGAACCAATTTAAAATTGCCTACAGCCAGCCCAATTTTTTTATTTTAGGCCTTCGATGCCTGTCTGCGGTCCGTTCTTTCTACTACTACTACACTGACCAGGCCACTGCTGCCCGTGTACCCCTGGAACCAATTTAAAATTGCCTACAGCCATGTGTTATTATTTTAGGCCTTCGATGCCTGTCTGCGGTCACTCCCTCCACTAGGCCTCCACTGACCACACCACTGCTGCCCGTGTACCCCTGGAACCAATTTAAAATTGCCTACAGCCAGCCCAATTTTTTTACTTTAGGCCTTCGATGCCTGTCTGCGGTCACTCCTTCCACTAGGCCTCCACTGACCACACCACTGCTGCCCGTGTACCCCTGGAACCAATTTAAAATTGCCTACAGCCATGTGTTATTATTTTAGGCCTTCGATGCCTGTCTGCGGTCACTCCTTCCACTAGGCCTCCACTGACCACACCACTGCTGCCCGTGTACCCCTGGAACCAACATCTGAAAATATAAAAATAAGTATTTTGCTTATAAAAAAGAAAATACTGGAGAGATATCAAATGCAGACATTTTAACATTAAAAACAAACACATACAACAAAAATCTGGTACAGTACTAAAAATGGCCACCAGCTACAATAACTTTCTCCTGCAAGTAGTTAACTGAAAGTTTTTTTCAATTTAAAACACAGATATGGCATCCACCGAGTGTTGTCCTGTCGCGTCTTCTTTATATTATTGCCAAGAAGATGCAAAACAATGAAAATAATAAAATCATTATTTACCAAAAAAATAGAGTAAGTCAAAACCACATTGCAAATAAACATTCATTACAAATAAAGAAGCAGGGCGCGCCCTGTTTCTTTCCGACAGCCTTCCTTCCTAAGAATCAGCCCTTCCGTGGTGTAGAGAGAGGGTTTGTTACACTCCAAGGTGTTCCCCAGGTTGCCTTTCCTGAGCTTCGATCTTCATGCTCTCGTTTAGTAGTTGTCGGAAAGTAGGCTGCATTAGGCCTACAAATTGGGTATGGGGTGGAGAGAGATGGTGTGTTACACTCCAAGGTGTTCCCCAGGTTTCCTTGCCATTGCTTCGGTCTTCCGACTCTCGTTTAGTAGTTGTAGAAAACTACACTGCATTAGGCCTACAAAATAGGTATCGGGTGGGTATCGGGTGGAGAGAGATGGTGTGTTACACTCCAAGGTGTTCCCCAGGTTGCCTTTCCTGAGCTTCGATCTTCCGGCTCTCGTTTAGTAGTTGTTGGAAACTACACTGCATTAGGCCTACAAATTGGGTATGGGGTGTAGAGAGATGGTGTGTTCCACTCCAAGGTGTTCTCCAGGTTGCCTTTCCTGAGCTTCGATCTTCCGGCTCTCGTTTAGTAGTTGTTGGAAACTACGCTGCATTAGGCCTACAAATTGGGTATGGGGTGTAGAGAGATGGTGTGTTCCACTCCAAGGTGTTCTCTAGGTTGCCTTTCCTGAGCTTCGATCTTCCGGCTCTCGTTTAGTAGTTGTTGGAAACTACGCTGCATTAGGCCTACAAATTGGGTATGGGGTGTAGAGAGATGGTGTGTTCCACTCCAAGGTGTTCCTCAGGTTGCCTTTCCTGAGCTTCGATCTTCCGGCTCTCGTTTAGTAGTTGTTGGAAACTACGCTGCATTAGGCCTACAAATTGGGTATGGGGTGTAGAGAGATGGTGTGTTCCACTCCAAGGTGTTCCCCAGGTTTCCTCGCCAATGCTTCGATCTTCATGCTCTCGTTTAGTAGTTGTTGGAAACTACGCTGCATTAGGCCTACAAATTGGGTATGGGGTGTAGAGAGATGGTGTGTTCCACTCCAAGGTGTTCCCCAGGTTTCCTCCCCAATGCTTCGATCTTCATGCTCTCGTTTAGTAGTTGTTGGAAACTACGCTGCATTAGGCCTACAAATTGGGTATGGGGTGTAGAGAGATGGTGTGTTCTACTCCAAGGTGTTCTCCAGGTTGCCTTTCCTGAGCTTCGATCTTCCGGCTCTCGTTTAGTAGTTGTTGGAAACTACACTGCATTAGGCCTACAAATTGGGTATGGGGTGTAGAGAGATGGTGTGTTCCACTCCAAGGTGTTCTCCAGGTTGCCTTTCCTGAACTTCTATCTTCAGGCTCTCATTAAATTGTGGTTAAACGGAACAACTGCATTTGGCGTACTAGTTGGTTTGGGGCCTACTATCGGTGTCTGCCACTCCTTGCTGTTCTCCTGGTTTCCTGTCCTGAAATTCCGTTTTCAGGCGCTCGTTAAGTAGTTGTTAATGTTAGACTGCATTTGGCCTACTAGTTGGGTTGGGGCCTACTATCGGTGTCTGCCACTCCTTGCTGTTCTCCTCCACTGAACAAAGCTGTGCCGCCTGTTTACTACGGTTGCCAATTTTGAACTGCATTTCGACTACTTACTGATTTGGGCCTACTCTCTGTGTCAGCCTCTCATTCCAGTTGTCCTCCACTGCAATGCCCCCTGGTTATTCCTGTGTTACCAATTTTGAACTGCATTTAGCCAACTTTATTCTTTGGGCCTATATCTGTGTTTCCTCCTCATCCTGCCCATTGCCCAGCCAGTGATAGATGAGTCTGCTGGTACATTGACCCATAACGCAACATTCCCCGTGCACGCTACACAACAACATTGTGACCCTGCTGAAAGTCAGGTTGCTCTTCCCGCATACCATACCACCTTACACGGGGACAAAGAGGAAGGTGCAGATGAAAGTGCAGGTTCCTTCATCAGGTGGGGGGAGGAATACTAGTTGGCGACGTCACTGGCACAGGGCCTCTCATAGTACGCAAAAGTGTTGCTGCCGGTGGGAGGCGCCCCCGCCGTGCAAACACACCGCTGTACTTTGAGGGGCCCTGTGCCAGTGCCAATGCCAACGAGTGGGCCCCCCCTGCTTGCTCAGGTTCACAGCACTTGCAAAGTTGAAATACTTACCTCTCCCTGCTCCACTGCCGTGACGTGGTCCAGATTTCCTGGGCCCACTAATTACTTGAACCAGCCCTACCCACCACAACTTTAGCCAAATGAACCCCAATTTCAAATGCTTTCCAATTATTACAAGGTAAATTACGCTTGACAAGCTTCATTAAGAAGAATGGATGGTTTTGACATTAAAATGGGCACTCTAGGTGTTTTCCTGGCCCCCACTCACTGCCGACTATGCTGCCCCATTGACTTGCATTGGGTTTCGTGTTTCGGTCGATCCCGACTTTACATCATAATCGGCCGATTTCACTCGACCCGACTTTTGAGATAGTCGGGTTTCGCGAAACCCGGCTCGACTCTAAAAAGGTCAAGGTCGCTCAACTCTACTCTTTAGTCCTATTTTTTTTACTTTCACAAAGTTAAAAGGAGAAAATGAACCATACAATTTGTTTTGCAATTTCCCATGAGCATGTCCATACCCCATATGTAGGAGAAATCACTATTTGGGCACACAGCAGGGGTCACTTTGTCATTTCAAAGGCAATGGCCACATTCATCGCTCGGAAGGGAAAGAGCGTCATTTGACTTTTTGAATGTAAAATTTGCTGGCATAATTAGCAGACGCCATGTCATGTTTGGAGAGCCGCTGATGTGTCTAAACTGTGGAACCACCCCACAAGTGACACTGTTTTGGAAGACCGACCCATCAGGGAACTTATCTAGATGTGTGGTCAGTACCTTGAGACCTCAGGTGCTTCACAGAAGTTTATAAAGTTGAACCATGAAAATAAAAAAAATAAAAAAATTTCCCCCCCAAATTAAATTTATAACCAAATGTTTGCATTTTCACAAGGGTATCAGAAGAAAATGAACTGAAAAATTTGTTCTACAAGTTCTCCTGATTACACCGATACCTAATATGTGGTCAAAAACTATTTTTGAGGCACAGTGCAAATCTTAGAAGTGAAGGACAGCCATATTACAGTGCAGATTTTGCTGTCCTGGTTTGAGGGTGCCATGTTTCATTGGCAGAGCCCCTGAGGTGCTAGAACATCAACACCCCATACAAATAACTCCTTTTTACAAATTACACCTCTCAATGAATTCATCTAGGGGTGCAGTAATCATATTGACACCACTGGTTGGTGACATAATTCTATACCATTGAGCAGTGAAGAAAAAATAATTTACATTCTTACCAGCAAAAATATGTGTTAGCCCCAAACTTTACATTTTCATATTGAGAAATGAGTAACAATGGCACCAAAATGTGTCCCACAATTTCTGCCGAATATGAAAATGTGTTATATATGGCTGTACAGTACTTTTTAGCAACAAGGTGAGACTTAGGAGGGATGGAGCACTATTTGCCTCCAGGAGCACAGATTTTCCTACAATATTTTGAGGACTCCATATACAGACCCCCTAAGTGCTAGAAAAGCAGAATCCCCCCTTGAGTGATCCCATTTTGGAAATTCTCGCCCTTTGGGAATTAATCTTCAGGTGTAGTGATGATTTTGACTCCATGAGTGCTTTCCAGAAACAAGCAGTAATGGATGTTGCTGAGTGAAAATTGCAAACTGCCATTGCAGTGACCAATATGTTGAAGTTATCAGTACGCTGTGATGACCAGTACATTAAGACCAACTCATTCTCATGCACTAAATTATGCGGGCTTCCATCACTACAGAAATGTCAAACATGCGGGCACTAAATGTGGTTTAGACACACTGGGTCTCAGAAGAGAGGGGGTATTTAGATTTGGGGGTGCAGAAATTGCTAAATTTCTTTCGAGGGGTGAGGAACCATTTTGCTTTTCCGCCGCCACCACCACCACCACGTCCACCTCAATGTCATTATGTGTCCCTCGCTTAACATTTTCAGAGGGCCATCAGTTGCCTTGAACCCTGAATTTTGTGAGCTCCACAGTTCATTTTGGCCACAAGATCCCAATGGAGCATCTGTCTAAGCAGGTGAAGCCACTGTAAGGTGAATATAATACAGGAGTTGAGGGAATTGTATGCTCAATGCCAGTATATTGGATTCTGCCAGACACCAATAGAATTAGAATTAAATTCTGAATAGAGTGTATGTAAGCATGAGCCAGTTTTGTGGTCAGTCTGTCAGGCCTGAAAACCGTGTCAGCAACATGTACAAGTCTCATTTTACTTGGAAACAGCCTCCTCAAAGGAAAGAGACAGTAGTGCCATTGACCAATCTGCACAGGCCTACACAGTTCTTAATGGAAACTACACAACCAGGCATAATTTATTTTTTGCATGGTTTTGAGCAACAATGAAGTAATTCCAGGACATGTTCCAGTGAGAAACAATGTCTGTGGAGTGTATTACTCAGGTGACAGGCAGTGCTACAAAACTCAGGTAAAAGCCTTAGCATGGCAATGACCATGTTCCAATATGCGTAAGGCTGCGGCCTAAATAGGTCTGCGTATAGTATTAACCCAGTCTCTTCGACCTGCTTAAAATGTAGAGAAACTGGCCAGTACTCCACTATTATTTTTTTTTCAAACAAAATTTAGAAAATTTAAGAGAAGCGCCAGATTAATAAAGAGACACAAGTCTCTTTTAAGTGCATGGAAAAGCAGGGAATGGTCTTTGTCCAGCATTGGACCATGTAAAGTGCTAAAGAATATGCATGCCCTATGTAACAATTTGGGAATAGACATATATGCTAACAAGGGACAACTGAATGCTGTTGAGGCAGGGCCGGACTGGCCATCGGGCAGTTCTGGCAAATGCCAGAAGGGCCGGTGGCAGTAGTGGGCCACTCGAGTGTGCTCCCCTCGCTGTCGGCACACTCCCTCCTCTCTCGGCATGCTCCCCCCGCTCTCGGCACACTCCCCCCACTCTCGGCACACTCCCCCCGCTGTTGGTACACTCCCCCCGCTCTCGGCACACTCCCCCCGCTGTCAGCACACCCACCCACTCTCGGCACACTCCCCCCGCTGTCGGCACACTCCCCGGCGCCCCGCATTCAACTATACCGGCGTCTATGACGCTGGTACAGTTCAATGCAATGATGGAGGAGACAGAGTCTGCTGACGCTTTCTCTCCCATCATTCCCCACTCGGCCTCTGACACTGCGGGTGCGCGATGATGTCATATTATTGCACACCTGCTGTGTCGGGCAGGCAGACTGCAGCTGCTGAGACCGGAGGCGGGAGCAATGCGGGGCAAGAGGAAAGGTGAGTAGAGTGTTTTTTTTTCTTATATATACATCAATGAGTGATAACTGGATTGTGGGGCTCTGGGGGGGCTGCATTACATTCTATGGGGGTTGGCTGCATTACATTCTATGGGGCTGTGCTGCATTACATTCTATGGGGGCAGGCTGCATTACATTATATGGTGGCTGGCTGCATTACATTCTATGGGGGCTGTGCTGTATTACATTCTATGGGGCTGGCAGCATTACATTCTATGGGGGTTGGCTGCATTACATTCTATGGGGCTGTGCTGCATTACATTCTATGGGGGCTGTGCTGCATTACATTCTATGGGGGTTGGCTGCATTACATTCTATGGGGGCTGTGCTGCATTACATTCTATGGGGGCAGGCTGCATTACATTATATGGTGGCTGGCTGCATTACATTCTATGGGGGCTGTGCTGTATTACATTCTATGGGGCTGGCAGCATTACATTCTATGGGGGCTGGCTGCATTACATTCTATGGGGTTGTGTTGCATTACATTCTATGGGGCTGGCTGCATTACATTCTATGGGGGCTGGCTGCATTACATTCTATGGGGGCTGTGCTGCATTACATTCTATGGGGCTGTGCTGCATTACATTCTATGGGGGCTGTGCTGTATTACATTCTATGGGGGCTGGCTGCATTACATTCTATGGGGCTGTGCTGCATTACATTCTATGGGGGCTGGCTGCATTACATTCTATGGGAGCTATGCTGTATTACATTCTATGGGGCTGGCTGCATTACATTCTATGGGGGCTGGCTGCATTACATTCTATGGGGGCTGTGCTGTATTACATTCTATGGGGCTGGCTGCATTACATTCTATGGGGGCTGGCTGCATTACATTCTATGGGGCTGTGCTGCATTACATTCTATGGGGGCTGGCTGCATTACATTCTATGGGAGTTGTGCTGTACTACATTCTATGGGGCTGGCTGCATTACATTCTATGGGGCTGGTTGCATTACATTCTATGGGGGCTGTGCTGCATTACATTCTATGGGGGCTGTGCTGCATTACATTCTATGGGGCTGGCTACATTACATTCTATGGGGGCTGGCTGCAATACATTCTATGGGGGCTGTGCTGTATTACATTCTATGGGTCTGGCTACATTACATCCTATGGGGGCTGTGCTGTATTACATTCTATGGGGGCTGTGCTGTATTACATTCTATGGGGGCTGTGCTGTATTACATTCTATGGGTCTGGCTACATTACATCCTATGGGGGCTGTGCTGTATTACATTCTATGGGGCTGTGCTGCATTACATCCTATGGGGGCTGTGCTGTATTACATTCTATGGGGGCTGTGCTGTGTTACATTCTATGGGGGCTGTGCTGTATTACATTCTATGGGGGCTGTGCTGTATTGCATTCTATGGGGGGCTGTGCTGCATTACATTACATGGGGGCTGTGTTGTATTACATTCTATGGGGCTGGTTGCATTACATTCTATGGAGGCTGGCTGCATTACATTCTATGGGGCTGGCTGCATTACATTCTATGGGGCTGGCTGCATTACATTCTATGGGGATTGGCTGCATTACATTCTATGGGGACTGGCTGCATTACATTCTATGGGGCTGGCTGCATTACATTCTATGGGGGCTGGCTGAATTACATTCTATGGGGCTGTGCTGCATTACATTCTATGGGGGCTGTGCTGTATTACATTCTATGGGGGCTGTGCTGTATTACATTCTATGGGGGCTGTGCTGTATTACATTCTATGGGGCTGTGCTGCACTACATTCTATGGGGGCTGTGCTGTATTACATTCTATGGGGGCTGTGCTGTATTACATTCTATGGGGGCTGTGCTGTATTACATTCTATGGGGACTGAGCTGTAATGCTGGACACAGCTGTAATTATGTTATATAGTTGTGTTACACTCCCCTCACTTCTTGTAACCTATAAGTGTACAAAGATATTATACAGTCACCATGCGACAAGCGGGCCTGTGTAACTTCTAATGCCAGGGCTGAATTTTAGTCCCAGTCCGGCCCTGTGTGCAAGGACAACGGACTGGAAGTGGTTGCTGACTGTTGTGTGTGCAACTGCAGGTTGTGGGCAAGAGGGATCAGTGCCTCCCTTCTGGACAGCAGATTGAGAAAGATGTAACACAGTGGAAGGGCTAGTGGTTTCACTCTCAGACACAGATTTTGCACCCAGGCATTCCGCCCACCTACTGAGGAGCTGCGTATGTCAGCAGTGTATGGTGCATTCTCACAGAAATATTGTGTCAAATTTCCATTTATAACTGGATGTGTTGGTAAGATTTTCGAACTAGGAGAATATATATATAGAGCACATTTAATTACTCATATAATTATTCTGTGTAAGGCTGAAAACTGAAGAATTGTGTGGAGCATAATAATGCATTGATGGTCCACAATGTCCATGTGCAGACCCAAAAATCAACATCATGCTCTCAAATACACACTTAAAGAGACCATAAGAAGGACAACATATTAAAAAAAATTATAGCAAAAGAATATATAGAGATTGAGAGTAAAAATTTGATGATTGCACAATGTACAAATGTTTCAAGAATTACCTGAGAGGTCTGTATCATGCACGTTAAAAGGGACCGTGATGGGGACTTCACAATACATTTTGCAGTTATTAGAGTAGCTAGAGATAGGGAGTTCAAGTTTCACCATTGCACAATGTACAAAGTTTTCCAAAAATTACCCAAGTGGTCAGTATCATACACGCTGAATGAGACTTTAATCGGGACCTCACAATACATTTTGCAGTTCTTAAAATAGCTAGAGATAGGGAGTGCAAATTTCACTATTACACAATGTACAAAGGTTTTGAAAAATTACTCAAGGGGTCTGTATCATACACGCTGACAGAGAGTGTAATGGGGACCTCACATGTGGGATATACACCTTCAGTGTGAATGTACAATTTTCATAGTCATGAAAATACAGAAAAATCTTTAAATGAAAAGGTGTGTGTTAGGACTGGCGGAACGCACCAAGAAAGGTGATATAGATGCGTTCGCAGTCCGGGGTCCACCGTACAGGTGAAAACCTGCTGCTAGTAAATACAGACTATGTGGCGGTACACTAAAGTATATACACGTGGGTTCAACCTCACCCAGCGTGGAGGGAGCAATCCTGTTGTGTCACAGGATCGCGGTACCGCACCTAAAGCGCGAGCGAGTAGTCAGCGTACTTAACCCCAACTGGGATTGAAGTCCGATTAGACCCTCGCTGGCACTACACCGCAACTGGGTGTGAAAGGAAACTAAATATTAATATATAAATGCACAGGAGTGCGAGCAATGCCGCACTGACGGACGCCACCAACCACACTGGCTTGGGTATGGAAAGCGCTAGGCAAGCGCACGGCGCCGTACAGGCGGACACAGCAAGAGGACGCTGTAATGTGTGTATCGTGCAGATGATTAGTCGGGCGCTAGATAGCTACCAACATCCGCGAGCAGACAACAACTCTAGGGAGGGATATTTAGGAGCTTTCATCCACCGACATACATTCATCTACACACACACATATAACATTATGAGACAATACTAGCGCATGGCCGTGCGGTCATGCGCAGTTTATATAGTTGCAGCACAGGAAGTGGCTACAGAACTTTTGCCCTTCCAAGACCTGCCAAGAGGACCAATGGAATGTGCCGCAGAGCCTGAGCACATGACCCTCGATCTCCAACGGGAGATCTTGCCCTGGGCATGCTCAGTGTGTGCAGATAAGGACTTAGTCCCAGAGAAGTCCGCTCGCTGCTGACCAGTATTGGCTTTAAAGGCAGAAGCTGGAGAAGCAGCAGTAACTCTTCTCACAGAGTCAGACTGAGCAAGACGCTGGGACCGACGTCCCTGCTGAGCAGACTCCACTGCGGCTGGAGGAGAATGGGAGACGGATCGAGATACCCCCTTTGCAGCAGAGGAAACTCGACTCCTAACAGTGTGTCCAACCTTTTGGTCTTTACTGTACATATTTACTAATATTACATGTTTGACAGTTACATTGAACAGTCCTAATTGACTGTCTTGTACAATATTGTTGATAATACTTTGTGATATTATTGTTACATTGGTGTTACGCACTTTATACATGATTGCCATTATTGTACGTTACTGCCAGGGAAAATATTTTTTTGCCTTGGCTGTGTTGCTGTCAAACTACGTATACATTTATTATAACATATGCTTGATCGTTACATTTCATAAGTCCAGACTGACTTCCTTGTACATCATTATTGTCAATACTTTGTCATACTGTTTTTAACATCAATTTTATGCTCTTTGTGCAGGGATGACGTCATATATTCATTACTATGCTATGTTTACACCAGGCTTGGCATCATTGATACAGGGTCAGGTTGTGCTCTTGGTTTTATAGTTTTATGGATGTTGTTCAATAAAATTTCTGTTTTTATATAAGTGGTCGTACTGAGGAGTGCACATCACAATTGTATCTTTTTCTCTTTTTTGTTGTTTGTTTGTTGTGGTACATGATAACATACCCTAAATGGTTTAACCCCGTCCCGACCCATGACGCCACGTAGGCGTCATGAAAGTCGGTGCCAATCCGACCCATGACGCCTATGTGGCGTCATGGCGGGAAAGCTTCCCTGCGGGTCCGGTGACCGGGGTCATTCAAATGTCACCGTACCCGCAGGTGCAGGGGGACCTGTACCTCACCCCGGGGGGGTGGCTTTGCCCCCCCGGGTCTACGATCGCTCCTGGTTAACCCCCTCCAGCTCTGATTGGAGCTAGCGTCCATGTGACGCTAGCACTCCAATCAGAGCTGGAGGGGCGGAGAAAAACAGTGTCTGCCTCGCTCCTCAGCTTCATTCCATCCGTGGAAGCTGAGGAGCGAGGTGCCCGACTGCTCACCTGCCCCCCTAGACACCGCGATCGCCGCCGCAGCCGCCGCACATCTCTTCAGAGCGCCGCCGCTGCAACTACCACCGCCTCCCCCACTGCTACCGCCAGTACCACCGCTGCTGCTGAGGACAGGTACCTCCCCTCTCCTGTCGTCCACTCCCCCCAACCTCCGCTCCCTCCCCCCTGCCCCCCTGATCACCCCCCTGCCCCCTTTATCACCCCCCTGCCCCCCTTTATCACCTGCTGCTGCTCTACTTTCTTTTCTCCTATTGCCCCCTGCATCTGTCAGCCCCTCCTCCACTGGTGATCACCCTCTTCAGTGATCACCACTAATCACCCCCTGCCCCCCCTGATCACCCCCTACCCCCCCCGATCACCCCCTGCCCCCCCTGTCCACCTGATCACCCCTCTGCCCCCCTTTATCACCTGCTGCTGCTCTACTTTCTTTTCTCCTATCGCCCCCTGCATCTGTCAGCCCCTCCTCCCCTGGTGATCACCCTCTTCAGTGATCACCACTAATCACCCCCTGCCCCCCCTGATCACCCCCTACCCCCCCGATCACCCCCTGCCCCCCCTGTCCACCTGATCACCCCTCTGCCCCCCTTTATCACCTGCTGCTGCTGTGTTTTCTTCTCTCCTACCGCCCCTGCGTCTGTCGGCCCCCCCTCCCCTGGTGATCACCCTCTTCAGTGATCACCGCTAATCACCCCCTGTCCCCCTGATCACCCCCTACCCCCCCGATCACCCCCTGCCCCCCCTGTCCACCTGATCACCCCTCTGCCCCCCTTTATCACCTGCTGCTGCTGTGTTTTCTTCTCTCCTACCGCCCCTGCGTCTGTCGGCCCCTCCTCCCCTGGTGATCACCCTCTTCAGTGATCACCGCTAATCACCCCCTGCCCCCCCTGATCACCCCCTACCCCCCCTGATCACCCCCTACCCCCCCTGATCACCCCCTGCCCCCCTGATCACCTGCTGCTGCCAGCTTCATCTCCATCTGACGCTGCATCTCCTCAGCCCCCTCCTGTCCCCCCGCGCCTGACAGCCCCCGCGCCTGACAGCCCCCACGTGCCTGACAGCCCCCCGCGCCTGACAGCCCCCACGCGCCTGACAGCCCCCACGCGTGTCTGACAGCTCACCGCACCTGATAGCCTCCTCCTGCAGAAGTTTCACCAAACACTCGCACATACACACGCACACGCAACGCTATAATAAAGTTTAGATTTTTTTTTACACACGCACACACACCACACACACAATGTCCCGCTCATCCCAATCATCAAGGCATATTCCTTTCTTGCCTCCGAAGCTGATAGTGAGGGAGAGGACCCCACTTTTCTGTATTCCTCCCACTCTTCTTCCTCTAGTGACACCGACTCGCCACCCCCAAGGTGTCGCAGGTCGAGAAATCGTCCGCAGCCCAGGGGAGGAGAGCCGGAGCCTAGGGGAGAAGACACACAGCCAAGGGTAAGTAACCCCCAACCTAGTGCTAGTGACGCCCAACCTAGCACTAGTGCCCCCGTCTGGACCCCCGTCCCTGAAAATTTTGCTCCACGGATTGCTGATTTCATTCCCCAATCAGGAATCCAATTTGAGACTGCCAACCTCAGGGAAATAGACTTTTTCAAAGTCTTTTTCTCGGAGTCAATCGTCAGTCTCATGGTGGAGCAAACAAATTTGTATGCCCTGCAATTTTTTGCCCAAAACCCAAGTTCATCATTTACTACTTGGAATCCCGTTGACTCCGTAGAAATGATGAAATATTGGGGACTGGTCCTTCACATGGGAATTGTGAAGAAACCAGAAATTCGCCAATACTGGAGTACTGATATTTTATATCAAACTCCAATATATGGCATGGTTATGAAACGCAAACGTTTTGAGGCGATTCATAAATTTCTTCATTTTAGGGACAACACGGATATCCTTCCCCGCGATGACCCGAATTTTGATAGACTGTTCAAAATTCGGCCGGTCATCGAACACTTCAGCAACAAGTTTGCTGAAGTGTACATTCCCCAAAGGGAAATTTGTGTAGATGAATCCCTCATCCACTTCAAAGGGAGGCTTCAGTTCCATCAGTACCTGCCCAGCAAGAGGGCGAGGTATGGGATAAAACTCTACAAGATCTGTGAGAGTACCTCAGGGTACACTCTCAGCTTTAGGGTTTATCAAGGAAAGGACAGCAGTATCCAGCCCCCAGAATGTCCACCTGCTCTGGGGGTGAGTGGGAAAATAGTGTGGGATTTGGTCCAACCACTGCTTGATAAAGGTTACCATCTGTACGTTGATAACTTTTATACAAGCATCCCACTCTTTCAATCCCTCTCTGCCAGAGCTACCGTCGCTTGCGGTACCGTGCGCAGAAACAAGAGGGGTCTCCCTTTGTCTCTAATTGAGCAGGTTCTCCCAAAGTGTGATAGACGGGCCCAATGTAGAGGCAACATGCTTGCGGTCAAGTTCAAAGACAAAAGGGATGTCTTTTTCTTGACCACAATCCATGGTCCCGGCACCACGGCCACCACTGTTCGAGGTACCCCAGCACAGGTCCACAAACCGAACTGTGCCCTGGGGTACAACAAACACATGGGGGGAGTTGATCTTTCTGATCAAGTCCTCCAGCCCTATAGTGCCATGCGGAAGACGAAGGTGTGGTATAAAAAACTGGCTGTGCACATCGTACAAATGGCACTGTATAATGCATACGTGCTATCACGATGTGCAGGCCAGACCAACAACACCTTCCTTCAGTTCCAGGAGGCGGTGATAAAGGCCCTGATTGGAGGCGTGGAAGGAGCGGGCCCCAGCACCCCTGGAACTGAAGGTTCCCGTATGGTACCAGGGCAACATTTTCCCTGTGAGGGGAGAGCAAAAAAAAGGTGCCGGGTGTGCTATAAAAGGGGAAGGGAAACTCGTTTCCAATGTGAAACGTGTCCCGACAAACCTGGACTGTGTTTGAATGAATGCTTCAGAATTCATCACACGTTCGTGGACTAGCCACATCCTGATATTCCACTACAGAACTCACCCACACCAGGCTGATATACACAACACCACACACACACACCAACCTGACGTACACTACACCACACCCCAACCTGACATACACTACACAACACACACCAACCTGACGTAGAGTGTCAGGTTGGTGTGTGTGGCGTAGTGTACATCAGGCTGGTGTGTGGTGTGGTATAGTGTATGTCAGGTTGGTGTGTGTGTGGTGTACACTACATCACACACACACCTACCTGACGTACACTACACCACACCCCAACCTGACATACACTACACCACACACACCAACCTGACGTAGTGTGTCAGGTTGGTGTGTTGTGTGGTATAGTGTATGTCAGGCTGGTGTGTGGTGTACACTACACCACACACACACCTACCTGACGTACACTACACCACACCCCAACCTGACATACACTACACCACACACACCAACCTGACGTAGTGTGTCAGGTTGGTGTGTGTGGCATAGTGTACATCAGGTTGGTGTGTGGTGTGGTATAGTGTACGTCAGGTTGGTGTGTGTGTGTGGTGTACACTACATCACACACATCCCTACCTGATGTACACTACACCACACCCCAACCTGACATACACTACACCACACACACCAACCTGACGTAGGGTGTCAGGTTGGTGTGTGTGGCGTAGTGTACATCAGGTTGGTGTGTGGTGTGGTATAGTGTACGTCAGGTTGGTGTGTGTGTGTGGTGTACACTACATCACACACACACCTACCTGACGTACACTACACCACACCCCAACCTGAAATACACTACACCACACACACCAACCTGACGTAGTGTGTCAGGTTGGTGTGTGGCGTAGTGTACATCAGGCTGGTGTGTGGTGTGGTATAGTGTATGTCAGGTTAGTGTGTGTGTGGTGTACACTACATCACACACACACCTACCTGACGTACACTACACCACACCCCAACCTGACATACACTACACCACACACACCAACCTGACGTAGTGTTTCAGGTTGGTGTGTGTGGCGTAGTGTACATCAGGTTGGTGTGTGGTGTGGTATAGTGTACGTCAGGTTGGTGTGTGTGTGTGGTGTACACTACATCACACACACACCTAACTGACGTACACTACACCACACCCCAACCTGACATACACTACACCACACACACCAACCTGACGTAGTGTGTCAGGTTGGTGTGTGTGGCTTAGTGTACATCAGGTTGGTGTGTGGTGTGGTATAGTGTACGACAGGTTGGTGTGTGTGTGGTGTACACTACATCACACACACACCTACCTGACATACACTACACCACACCCCAACCTGACATACATTACACCACACACACCAACCTGACGTAGTGTGTCAGGTTGGTGTGTGTGGCGTAGTGTACATCAGGTTGGTGTGTGGTGTCGTATAGTGTATGTTAGGTTGGTGTGTCTGTGTGGTGTACACTACACCACACACACCTACCTGACGTACACTACACCACACACCAACCTAACATACACTACACAACCCAACCTGACGTAGTGTGTCAGGTTAGTGTATATGGCGTAGTGTACGTCAGGTTGGTATGTAGTGTGGCATAGTGTATGTCAGGTTGGTGTGTGTGTGTGGTGAATACAACACCACACACACCAGCCTGACATACACTACATACCTTCCATACACAACATGGTGTCCACTAACGATTGGAGCTAATTTTTCATTCAAAAAGTCAAATGGCGCTCCTTCCCTTCCGAGCCTTGCAGTGCGCCCAAACAGTGGTTTACCCACACATGTGAGGTATCGGTGTACTCAGGAGATATTGCCCAACAAATTTTAGCATCCATTTTACCTTGATGCCAAAGTGAAATTGAAAAAAATTGAAGCTAAAATAAAATTTTTGTGAAAAAAAAGTACTTTTTCATTTTTATGGATCAATTTGTGAAGCACCTGGGGGTTCAAAGTGCTCAATATGCATCTAGATAAGTTCCTTGGGTGGTCTAGTTTCCAAAATGGGGTCATATGTGGGGGAGCTCCAATGTTTAGGCACACGGGGGCTCTCCAAACGTGACATGGTGTCCGCTAAAGAGTGCAGCCAATTTTTCATTCAAAAAGTCAAATGGCGCTCCTTCCCTTCCAAGCCCTGCCGTGCGCCCAAACAGTGGTTTACCCCCACATATGAGGTATCAGCGTACTCAGGACAAATTGGATAACAATATGCATCTAGATAAGTTCCTTGGGTGGTCTAGTTTCCAAAATGGGGTCACTTGTGGCGGAGCTCCAATTTTTAGGCACACGGGGGCTCTCCAAACGTGACATGGTGTCCGCTAAAGAGTGCAGCCAATTTTTCATTCAAAAAGTCAAATGGCGCTCCTTCCCTTCCAAGCCCTGCCGTGCGCCCAAACAGTGGTTTACCCCCACATATGAGGTGTCAGCGTACTCAGGACAAATTGGACAACAACTTTCGTGGTTCAGTTTCTCCTTTTACCATTGGGAAAATAAAAAAATTGTTGCTGAAAGATAATTTTTGTGACTAAAAAGTTAAATGTTCATTTTTTCCTTCCATGTTGCTTCTGCTGCTGTGAAGTACCTGAAGGGTTAATAAACTTCTTGAATGTGGTTTTGAGTACCTTGAGGGGTGCACTTTTTATAATGGTGTCACTTTTGGGTATTTTCAGCCATATAGACCCCTCAAACTGACTTCAAATGTGAGGTGGTCCCTAAAAAAACTGGTAAATTTCGTTGTAAAAATGAGAAATCGCTGGTCAAATTTAAACCCTTATAACTTCCTAGCAAAAAAAAATTTTGTTTCCAAGATTGTGCTGATGTAAAGTATACATGTGGGAAATGTTATTTATTAACAATTTTGTGTCACAAAACTCTCTGGTTTAACAGAATAAAAATTCAAAATGTGAAAATTGCGAAATTTTCAAAATTTTCGCCAAATTTCCGTTTTTATCACAAATAAACGCATAATTTATTTACCTAAATTTATCACTACCATGAAGCCCAATATGTCACGAAAAAACAATCTCAGAACCGCTAGGATCCGTTGAAGCGTTCCTGAGTTATTACCTCATAAAGGGACACTGGTCAGAATTGCAAAAAACGGCAAGGTCTTTAAGGTCAAAATAGGCTGGGTCATGAAGAGGTTAAGCTGTGCATCCTTTTTTCTTTGATTCTCATGGCTACCAATTACTTGACCGCTGAAACCGCTAGTTAGCTGCAGGGTCAGGTGACTGGTGATCAAAACATTATTACTTCCAGTCCGATGTAGACCATTAGAGCAACAGTGATGCAGTGAGAGTGGTATTTTCTGGTGGTAAGTATGGCTTTGTTTGCCTTTATAAGTTGCCAATCCATCTATTCCTTTAGAAAAAGTAATAAAAAATCCTTCAGCCAGCTTTTTTCCCCATTTTTGTGCCAACACAAATAGGAGTATGTGATAAAGTGCTATGTGAACTATCATTGTGGCAGAGCTGGGTACTGAAAAAAGTAGCCAACTGGGCATGTGAGAGGCTTGAGGGCACCTAAGCGAGTGAGGCTCAGTTTGTACTTAAGAAGCACTGAATCAGACACTCGCTCTCTCCTTCCCATTTTTGCAGTCTTCTGCATTTCACAAGTAATATTTAAAGAAAAGACATGACACCACAAGTCTAGTTCAAGACAACCCTATGAATGAGAAAATGAGTAGACTCTAAGTACGGTATTATGAAAAATGTGTAAAGTTCTGAGACTTTTAAGACATGTGTTCAGTATTAAGACATCTAAGTTAAGTTTATGGATGATCCACATGTAATTTGCTCCTTTCACCAACAAATAATAATTTACAAGTAATGTGTTAGTGTTAATTAGTCTGTGAATAAAGAAGTGATACCAGAATTGTGTCACTTAAACAGTGCTATTGTTATTAATTATCTATGTTCTGTTATCACAAGCTGCATAATGAATTATGTACCGTCTCGTCTGTGAACGCTGGTGCATTGGCAATGCTATTCTTATTTGGTGACTGGAATACACAAATATTTCTAAAGCTAAATATATTAATATGTATGTTTTTTTTAATGTAATGAATTATATTAGTAGCAATGAACTAACATTCACTTGATGTCTATCCCATGATGTACAGTTGCTACTCACAAAATTATAATATCAAAAAGTTAATTTATTTCAGTTCTTCAATACAAAAAGTGAAACTCATATATTATATAGAGACAATACAAACAGAGTGATCTCTTTCAAGTGTTTATTTATGTTAATGTTGATGATTATGGCTTACAGCAAATGAAATATTGGTCGAATTCTTGCAGGGAGCACAACAGTCTATGAGGACAAACTGAGGGGATAATTTTGTTCATTAAGACATACCTGGAAAAAAACCCATCCCCTTTCTTTGACAAGTGGTGGCTAAGATGGCAGCTGCTTAAAGAGGCACAAGAAAGCGGTGTTGATCTGTCTGTTTGAAGAGCAATGTATCAGTGGGATTTATAAAGCCAAAGAGATGTTAATTTGAGATTTGGTTGAGTCAGGCACTAAGTCAGTGCGGTACTAGAGCGCAGGACCAGTGACACCCCGACACCAGGATATTGGATATGAAATGGGTTCCTGAACTTTCAGACCCAGAGCAAGCAGGAACCGCATCTTCCAGAGTGGAAATGGAAGAGACTCGCTTGCCTATAATTCTACCGCAAATGAGAAAATGTTACTTGTGCTACCAGATCACCAAGCAGAACACAAGGCTGCAGAGTGACACAGTGAGCAAGAGGCTGCAGCGCGCTAGGTCAAGCCAGAAGCTGCAGAGCAACAAGCAGAGAGAAAAAACAGCTGAAATTAGCCTGCATTCAAATGTAGTCATCTAACCCACAGAGCACTGACTTAAAAAATGCCAATACCTTTAAACTCTATTTGGAACAGTTTCCTGTCATAGAAAGGGATGCAAACATTTACACATTGTTGAGAGGATTTGAAAAGACCTGTGGACAATACCATGTAATCAGTGAGCAGTGGAACAGATGCTTATCCCCAGGGCTGCAAGGCAAAGTTCTGCCTCAAAACTATGATGGAGACTTTGAGGCCATCAAACAGGCCTTGATCAGAAAGTATCAGTGGCCCAAGGAAGTATACTGCAAAAAATGCAGATATTCCAATGTGGGCCTAATACCAGCTACAGTTATTTTGCATATGGGCTGAAATCCAACCTCAAGCAGTGGGTTTGGGAATTATCTATTACTAACTTTGAGGACTTAGAGGACCTGATGGTGAAGCAGCAGTAAACTTGGCAGTGACCATAGAATTGACTGGCGGCATGCATCTAGCCCTAGACACAGTCTGTTTGACCGACCACGCTTTGACAGAGATCTAAAGCAATGCTGAGCTTGCACTTTGTACTGCTGGCCCACCAGTTTGCCCCCTATTGGGCAAAGATAGCCTTTTTAATGTCTTATTTTGGAGGTGAGGCCCTGTCATGTATCATCCTCTTGTGGGAAAGAGGAGATTAATTAGTCTCGGATCTCCAAACTTTCCCGGAGGCGTTCCACAAAGAATTTGACTAACTATTCTGAGATACTTCTGTTTTCTCAGACTATGTCAGGATAGTTTATCTGTAGGCCAATATGCAGTCCGTTTCCGCACCCTCAATTCTAAACTCAGCTGGAACAAAGAGGCACCAATTGTCGCCATCTGGGAGGAATAATCTGGAAGTATTAAGAATGAAGTAGCAGGCCGAGACATTCCTACTACATCGGATGACCTAGGTTCTCTGGCCATCTGAATTGACCTCTGGTTCCAGTAGTGCTGCCTAGAAATGCTGGGGGAGAGAAAATCACTTTGCCTGGCCCTGTCCTTCCAAATGCTGTTCATTTCTCATCCTGCCAGCAACTCTTGAACCTATGCAGGTTGACAATATGGGTCTGGTTTAACAATGGCAGGAGATTGGTTGAGCCAAGTACTTGTACTTCTATTGTGGAGAAACCAGTCATCTCATTCACACTTGCACGAAGAAACTGGAAAATGTCTAAGCCTAGTGCAGCTAGGAGAGGCTATCCTGGGAGAGAACAATTCCTCTCTGCCATTGATCATGACCAGATTTGTGACATGTGGAGGTTCCCGGTTGATTGAGAATAATGTATCTAGATCCCGGTGTAGCAGGAAACCTCATAGATCAAACAGTGGCAGATCACTATCTAACTCCAGCTTGGCACTCGAAGATCCATTGATGGTTTCTTCAGTTGATGGGAGGCCCTTATCTTAAGCCGTTTGGCTGGTCATCAAGTAAGTTAAGCTCCAGATTGGAATTCTGCATTAGGAAAGGATCACCTTCTTCATGCTTCCTAGCATGTCTCATCTGCTTCTTCTGGGCCTTCCGTTGTTTTGCATGCATTAACCCATTCTAGACTGAAGATCTGGAGAGGTAATTTGGTGGAGTCAGTCTTGCCATGGCAAGTGTCTTTTACCTGTATGACCAGTTCAGCCACCGGTGGCACCATCTTCTCTATTGGGATTATCATCTGCCTACTGGTCGTGTGTGGACATCTTTGTCAAGAAAGAAGATGAGGTGTTGCCTCCACATAGGCCATGCAACTGCCTATGTGGAGGCAACACATTACGGAGTCTTTACGGAGTCTGACACTACTACTCCACCCCCCAGCATGACTGAGGGGTGTCTTTTGACATCCAGGAGCCTGGGTCTATGGAACAAAAGTAATTATAGACCTCCTACAGGCTCTAATGCACTTGAAAAATTTATCTAATTTGCAAATGATTCTTTTTACAAACTGAGACAAGACCTTGATAGAGGCAGACTACATGTTCCGTCAAACCTTACTCCCCTTGACCAACAAGCCCTGAACTCCCTACAAACAAATAAGGAAGTAATAATAAAACCAGCAGACAAAGGGGAGCCATAGTGGTACTAGATAGAACTACTTATATCCAAGAGGTCTATCGCCAATTGCATGACACATCCATCTATATAGCTGTGGATAGGGACCCAACCAACGGGATCAGAGAACTCATCCAAGACACATTAACCAAATACACCCAATTGGGCATTTTAGATCAGAAAACATGCGAGTTTTTAACCAAACAAAATCCCATTACTCCTGTTTTCTATATCCTGCCAAAAATACATAAATGCTTATAAAATCCACCAGGGAGACCTATCATGGCCTCTACAGAGTCCATTTTGTCCATTTTGTCCAATTTCAAAATATCTAGAGAAAATACTTACACCACTGATAAAACAAACCCTTTCTTTTCTACTCGACACGGGGGCCTTTTTGCAACTCATTGAGGAACTGGCCACTATCCCTAAAGAGGCATTCCTCCTGACATTTGATGTTAAAGACTTATACACATCCATACCACATACAGAAGGTATTAAATCAGTGAGGGAAATTCTCACATGCTCCAATTTGGATCCAAAACAAATTAACCTGTGCTGCGATCTACTCTCCATTATTCTAACCAAAAACTTTTTCCTCTTTGAGGACAAATTCTATTTACAGATACGTGGCACCGGCATGGGCAGTAATGCAGCGCCTCCGTATGCTAACTGCTAAATGGCGAACTATGAAGAGAGTACCATTTATATCAATGACATATTCCGCACACACGCTCTAGTGTGGAAGAGGTACATTGATGATATTTTCTGTATTTGGAACGGCCCACAGAAAACATTAGAAACTTTTTTCAATTTTTAAAGTCATCATGGCCAGGTCTAGATTTTACTATGACGCATAACCTAACACAGGTCAATTTTCTAGACACAATAATCCTTAAAAATGACCAGGAAGTACTTTCCACGGATCTCTTCACCAAACCGACAGACCGCAAAAGCCTACTTCACTACCAGAGCTTCCATTCAACAAAAATGAAAAACTCCATACCAAAATCCCAATTTAAGAGAGTTCACAGAATAGTCTCTGACGCAACTTTACAGAAGCAACGTTTAGAAGAAATGCGCTCTAAGTTTATGGAAAGGGGTTACCCTCCCCACATTCTAGATATATATGAAACCACCTCCATTCCCAATTCTAGAATGAGTTCTAAAAGACGTATCCAATTTGTCCATAGCTACTATCCCCTGGTATATATAATGCACAAATCTATACGACGCCATTGGTACATTTTAGGGACATCACATCCCAAGATCAAAGAATGTAATGAACCCTTTCTTCCCTGCTTCAGTAGACCATGCAACATACGTGATAAACTAGTAACGGCGGACATAGGCACTTTACATCAGGCCCCAAGACAACGTTTTCTTGCAAACCCCAGGTTTGGAACTTTCCCATGTCTACATTGCACACAATGCAACAATGTACAGAAAGGCAATACCTTTTACTATCCCCACAACGGTAAACAATACACTATCAAAGGTTTTTTCACATCTGATACATCATTCGTGATCTACTTAGTGAAATGTCCTTGTGGTTTAAGTAGTGTGGGCAAAACAACACAACCCATAAAAGATCGGATATAGAAACATAAATCCACCATTAGGCGCAATAATACACTACTGCCCATCCCTTATCATTTAATAACCAAGGGCCATACCATCGCCCAATTAAAATTCCAAGTGATTGAGCAAGTCACACCACCACGTAAAGGGGGTATGTTATGTTAACCAATTCAGTAACACAATGGACATAGCGGTCAGAACACATACAGTGATCTGTAGTGTTGAGCGATACTGTCCGATACTTGAAAGTATCGGTATCGGATAGTATCGGCCGATACCCGAAAAATATCGGATATCGCCGATACCGATATCCGATACCAATACAAGTCAATGGGACATCAAGTATCGGAATGTATCCTCATGGATCCCAGGGTCTGAAGGAGAGGAAACTCTCCTTCAGGCCCTGGGATCCATATTAAAGTGTAAAATAAAGAATTAAAATAAAAAATATTGTTATATTCACCTCTCCGGCGGCCCCTGGACATCAGCGGGAGGATCCGGCGTCCGGCACGGCTTCTTTCTTCAAAATGCGCGCCTTTAGGACCTGTGGAATGACGTCCCGGCTTCTGATTGGTCGCGTGCCGCCCATGTGACCGCCACGCGACCAATCAGAAGCCGCGACGTCATTCCTCAGGTCCTAAAAGGCGCTCATTCTAGGACTTTAGCTGAGGAATGACGTCGCGGCTTCTGATTGGTCGCGTGGCGGTCACATGGGCGGCACGCGACCAATCAGAAGCCGGGACGTCATACCACAGGTCCTAAAGGCGCGCATTTTGAAGAAAGAAGCCGTGCCGGACGCCGGATCCTCCCGCTGATGTCCAGGGGCCGCCGGAGAGGTGAATATAACAATATTTTTTATTTTAATTCTTTATTTTACACTTCCGATACCGATACCCGATATCACAAAAATATCGGATCTCGGTATCGGAATTCCGATACCGCAAGTATCAGCCGATACCCGATACTTGCGGTATCGGAATGCTCAACACTAGTGATCTGACAAACACCCAAAATTAAAGAACGAGCTCTGAGACGTGGGAACTCTGCAGACCGCAATCCCTGATCCTATCAAACCACACTAAAGGTAGCCGTGGAGCGCTCCTGACCAGAACCTAGGCACCTCGTCACAGCCTGAGAAACTAGCTATTCCTGAAGATAGAAAAATAAGCCTACCTTGCCTCAGAGAAATTCCCCAAAGGAAAAGGCAGCCCCCCACATATAATGACTGTGAGTAAGATGAAAACACAAACATAGAGATGAAACAGATTTAGCAAAGTGAGGCCCGACTAGCTGAATAGAACGAGGATAGGGAAGATAACTTTGCGGTCAGCACAAAAACCTATAAATAACCACTCAGAGGAGACAAAAAGACCCTCCGCACCGACTAACGGTACGGAGGTTGTCCCTCTGCGTCTCAGAGCTTCCAGCAGGCGAGAAAAAACCAATAAAGCAAGCTGGACTGAAAAATAGCAACAAAATAACAAAAGCAAAACTTAGCTTTGCAGAGCAGCAGGCCACAGGAATGATCCAGGGAAAAAAACCAGTCCAACACTGGAACATTGACAGGAAGCATGGATCAAAGCATCAGGTGGAGTTAAGTAGAGAAGAAGCTAACGAGCTCACCAGATCACCTGAGGGAGAAAACTCAGAAGCTGCAGTACCACTTTCCTCCACAAACGGAAGATCCCAGAGAGAATCAGCCGAAGTACCACTTGTGACCACAGGAGTGAACTCTGCCACAGAATTCACAACAGTACCCCCCCTTGAGGAGGGGTCACCGAACCCTCACCAGAGCCCCCAGGCCGACCAGGATGAGCCACATGAAAGGCACGAACAAGATCGGGAGCATGGACATCAGAGGCAAAAACCCAGGAATTATCTTCCTGAGCATAACCCTTCCATTTAACCAGATACTGGAGTTTCCGTCTTGAAACACGAGAATCCAAAATCTTCTCCACAATATACTCCAATTCCCCCTCCACCAAAACTGGGGCAGGAGGCTCAACAGATGGAACCATAGGTGCCACGTATCTCCGCAACAATGACCTATGGAATACGTTATGTATGGAAAAAGAATCTGGAAGGGTCAGACAAAAAGACACAGGATTAAGAACCTCAGAAATCCTATACGGACCAATAAAACGAGGTTTAAACTTAGGAGAGGAAACCTTCATAGGAATATGACGAGAAGATAACCAAACCAGATCCCCAACACGAAGTCAGAGACCCACACGGCGTCTGCGATTAGCGAAACGTTGAGCCTTCTCCTGGGACAAGGTCAAATTGTCCACTACCTGAGTCCAAATCTGCTGCAACCTGTCCACCACAGTATCCACACCAGGACAGTCCGAAGACTCAACCTGTCCAGAAGAGAAACGAGGATGGAACCCAGAATTGCAGAAAAACGGTGAAACCAAGGTAGCCGAGCTGGCCCGATTATTAAGGGCGAACTCAGCCAAAGGCAAAAAGGACACCCAGTCATCCTGATCAGCAGAAACAAAGCACCTCAGATATGTTTCCAAGGTCTGATTGGTTCGCTCGGTCTGGCCATTAGTCAGAGGATAGAAAGCCGAGGAAAAAGACAAGTCAATGCCCATCCTACCACAAAAGGCTCGCCAAAACCTCGAAACAAACTGGGAACCTCTGTCAGAAACAATATTCTCTGGAATGCCATGCAAACGAACCACATGCTGGAAGAACAAAGGCACCAAATCAGAGGAGGAAGGCAATTTAGACAAGGGTACCAGATGGACCATCTTAGAAAAGCGATCACAGACCACCCAAATGACTGACATCTTTTGAGAAACGGGAAAGTCAGAAATAAAATCCATAGAGATATGTGTCCAAGGCCTCTTCGGGACCGGCAAGGGCAAAAGCAACCCACTGGCACGAGAACAGCAGGGCTTAGCCCGAGCACAAATCCCACAGGACTGCACAAAAGTACGCACATCCCACGACAGAGAGGGCCACCAAAAGGATCTAGCCACTAACTCTCTGGTACCAAAGATTCCAGGATGACCAGCCAACACCGAACAATGAAGTTCAGAGATAACTCTATTCGTCCACCTATCAGGGACAGTTTCTCCGCTGGGCAACGATCAGGTTTATTAGCCTGAAATTTTTGCAGCACCCGCCGCAAATCAGGGGAGATGGCAGACACAATTACTCCTTCCTTGAGGATACCCGCCGGCTCAGATAAGCCCGGAGAGTCGGGTACAAAACTCCTAGACAGAGCATCCGCCTTCACATTTTTAGAGCCCGGAAGGTACGAAATCACAAAGTCAAAACGGGCAAAAAACAGCGACCAATGAGCTTGTCTAGGATTCAAGCGCTTGGCAGACTCGAGATAAGTCAAGTTCTTATGATCAGTCAATACCACCACGCGATGCTTAGCTCCTTCAAGCCAATGACGCCACTCCTCGAATGCCCACTTCATGGCCAGCAACTCTCGGTTGCCCACATCATAATTTCGCTCAGCAGGCGAAAACTTCCTGGAAAAGAAAGCGCATGGTTTCATCACTGAGCAACCTGAACCTCTCTGTGACAAAACAGCCCCTGCTCCAATCTCAGAAGCATCAACCTCGACCTGGAACGGAAGAGAAACATCTGGTTGACACAACACAGGGGCAGAAGAAAAACGACGCTTCAACTCTTGAAAAGCCTCCACAGCAGCAGAAGACCAATTGACCACATCAGCACCCTTCTTGGTCAAATCGCTCAATGGTTTAGCAATACTAGAAAAATTGCAGATGAAGCGACGATAAAAATTAGCAAAGCCCAGGAACTTCTGCAGACTCTTCAGAGATGTCGGCTGAGTCCAATCATGGATGGCTTGGACCTTAACAGGATCCATCTCGATAGTAGAAGGGGAAAAGATGAACCCCAAAAATGAAACCTTCTGCACACCAAAGAGACACTTTGATCCCTTCACAAACAAAGAATTAGCACGCAGGACCTGAAAAACCGTTCTGACCTGCTTCACATGAGACTCCCAATCATCCGAGAAGATCAAAATGTCATCCAAGTACACAATCAGGAATTTATCCAGGTACTCTCGGAAGATGTCATGCATAAAGGACTGAAACACTGATGGAGCATTGGCAAGTCCGAACGGCATCACGAGATACTCAAAATGACCCTCGGGCGTATTAAATGCAGTTTTCCATTCATCGCCCTGCTTAATTCGCACCAGATTATACGCATCACGAAGATCTATCTTTGTGAACCAACTAGCCCCCTTAATCCGAGCAAACAGATCAGACAACAATGGCAAGGGGTACTGAAATTTAACCGTGATCTTATTTAGAAGGCAATAATCTATACAAGGTCTCAGCGAACCATCCTTCTTGGCTACAAAAAAGAACCCTGCTCCTAATGGCGACGATGACGGGCGAATATGCCCCTTCTCCAGGGATTCCTTCACATAACTGCGCATAGCGGTGTGCTCAGGCACGGACAAATTAAACAATCGACCTTTTGGGAATTTACTACCAGGAATCAAATTGATAGCACAATCACAATCCCTATGCGGAGGTAGGGTATCGGACTTGGGCTCATCAAATACATCCCGGTAATCAGACAAGAACTCTGGGACCTCAGAAGGGGTGGATGACGAAATTGATAGAAATGGAACATCACCATGTACCCCCTGACAACCCCAGCTGGAAACCGACATGGATTTCCAATCTAATACTGGATTATGGACTTGTAGCCATGGCAACCCCAAAACGACCACATCATGCAGATTATGCAACACCAGAAAGCGAATATCCTCCTGATGTGCAGGAGCCATGCACATGGTCAGCTGGGTCCAGTACTGAGGCTTATTCTTGGCCAAAGGTGTAGCATCAATTCCTCTCAATGGAATAGGACACTGCAAGGGCTCCAAGAAAAACCCACAACGCTTAGCATACTCTAAGTCCATCAAATTCAGGGCAGCGCCTGAATCCACAAATGCCATGACAGAATACGATGACAAAGAGCAGATCAAGGTAACGGACAGAAGAAATTTTGACTGTACCGTACCAATGGTGGCAGACCTAGCGAATCGCCTCGAGCGCTTAGGACAATCAGAGAAGGCATGAGTGGAATCACCACAGTAGAAACACAGACCATTCAGACGTCTGTGTTCATGCCGTTCAACTCTGGACAAAGTCCTATCGCACTGCATAGGATCAGGTTTAAGCTCAGGTAATACCGCCAAATGGTGCACAGATTTACGCTCACGCAAGCGTCGACCGATCTGAATGGCCAAAGACATAGATTCATTCAGACCATCAGGCATAGGAAATCCCACCATGACATCTTTAAGGGCTTCAGAGAGACCCTTTCTGAAAATCGCTGCGAGCGCAGCTTCATTCCATTGAGTGAGTACAGACCACTTTCTAAATTTTTGACAGTATACCTCTATCTCATCCTGACCCTGACACAAAGCCAGCAAATTTTTCTCTGCCTGATCCACTGAATTAGGCTCATCGTACAGCAATCCGAGCGCCAGGAAAAACGCATCAATATTACTTAATGCAGGATCTCCTGGCGCAAGAGAAAATGCCCAATTCTGAGGGTCGCCACGCAAAAAAGAAATAATAATTCTCACTTGTTGAGCTGGGTCACCAGAGGAGTGAGGTTTCAAGGCCAAAAACAGTTTGCAATTATTTTTGAAATTCACAAACTTGACTCTATCACCATAAAACAAATCAGGAATAGGAATTCTTGGTTCAAAAATAGGCTTCTGAACCACCAAATCTTGAATCTTTTGCACATTTATAACGAGATTATCCATTGAAGAGCACAGACCCTGAATCTCCATGTCCACACCTGTGTCCCGAACCACCCAAATGTCTAGGGGAAAAAAAAGACAAAACACAGTGCAAAGAAAAAAAAATGGTCTCAGAACTTCTTTTTTCCCTCTATTGAGAATCATTTGCACCTTTGGCTTCCTGTACTGTTATGTTAACCAATTCAGTAACACAATGGACATAGCGGTCAGAACACATACAGTGATCTGACAAACACCCAAAATTAAAGAACGAGCTCTGAGACGTGGGAACTCTGCAGACCGCAATCCCTGATCCTATCAAACCACACTAAAGGTAGCCGTGGAGCGCTCCTGACCAGAACCTAGGCGCCTCGTCACAGCCTGAGAAACTAGCTATTCCTGAAGATAGAAAAATAAGCCTACCTTGCCTCAGAGAAATTCCCCAAAGGAAAAGGCAGCCCCCCACATATAATGACTGTGAGTAAGATGAAAACACAAACATAGAGATGAAACAGATTTAGCAAAGTGAGGCCTGACTAGCTGAATAGAACGAGGATAGGGAAGATAACTTTGCGGTCAGCACAAAAACCTATAAATAACAACGCAGAGGGGACAAAAAGACCCTCCGCACCGACTAACGGTACGGAGGTCGTCCCTCTGCGTCTCAGAGCTTCCAGCAGGCGAGAAAAAACCAATAAAGCAAGCTGGACTGAAAAATAGCAACAAAATAACAAAAGCAAAACTTAGCTTTGCAGAGCAGCAGGCCACAGGAATGATCCAGGGAAAAAAACCAGTCCAACACTGGAACATTGACAGGAAGCATGGATCAAAGCATCAGGTGGAGTTAAGTAGAGAAGAAGCTAACGAGCTCACCAGATCACCTGAGGGAGAAAACTCAGAAGCTGCAGTACCACTTTCCTCCACAAACGGAAGATCCCAGAGAGAATCAGCCGAAGTACCACTTGCGACCACAGGAGTGAACTCTGCCACAGAATTCACAACAGGGGTAACAGGATACACCTCCTTAAAAAGAGGGATGCCTACTGGATTTAGGAATTACAGACTTTGGGACCAATGGGCTTCAATAGAGAATATGATATTCAAGCATTCATGCCTTAATTATGAGTCCATGTGGGCATTGATTTAACTTGTACACTATCTGATTATATGACAATTTCATGTATTGCGTTACCTATTTTATTAATGCATATATATCTCTTACAGAACCACCTGTACTAACACACCACCTATGTCTCCAGGATCACCACGTCCTCCCTCACTTTTTCATACTGAGATCAACTTGGTAACAGGGGTAGTTCACCATTCCTTGATATGCGCATCCTCTAAGTGGAATACTAACTCCACCTATGTCCTTAGTGGTGGAGCACAGAAAACAGTCACTCAAACCTAGCACGTCACCAATCCTACAACAGCGATAGTGCACTGTAATGCGCAGTCTCAGAGTGGAATGTAAACTCCACCCACTCCTTACATGGTGGAACGCTGACTACTGTGACTCAAATCCTCCACGTCACTTCAGGCTAGCCACTTCCGGTCGCGCGACTCCCGCACTCAGGGAATCAGCTTGGCTTTATTATGGACCACCCGGACACTCACCCCACACACTGGACTAGCGGTGGATACTGCGTCCGTTACTTCTGTCATTGGGTAAGTTATTTTCACCTTTGTACATCCGGAGATGCGCTAGCATTATTACACTATAACGCAGCAGAGCTGCATTAGAATTTACAATTAAGATTTTTTTTTCCATCTCCATCCCCCACTTGATATGGCCTTACCTAAGACTGCTGTCTTATTACAAGTGGGGTATGTAACCTTTTGCTATACCACCTGCCAGAATATGATAACGGGGCATGATTAATGACCGGTGGCTTATTCAGCTTTGTTCTTCCTTCCTATCATCATAGGTTTTTTTACCCTTTGTGACCCCCAAAAAACTGTAACCTCAAAGTGAGGGTAGGTTTCTATTTTCTACTGACCTCCGTGTCACACTCAATGCACTGTTGAACATTGCACCCTGACTAGTTCTATTCCTCACATCAGGATCTGTATATAATAGTTGAGACGTTAAACAGTTAAACTGAGAGCCATTATTTGCTATTCCATTGTACTGCATCTAGACTGTTTATATAATCATAGTTACCATATTACCGTTCGACCCAATACTTAATATCGATTGTATATACTTTATTTATTTGGTTTATTTATTTTCTTTGTTTAGTACATTGATGAAGGTCTGAATGTGACCGAAACGTCTACTGTATGTACATTGTTTTTATTAAATTTCCACTGCATCTCACGACGTGCCAAGTTTATCTCTAATATTGTACGGCTTGGGCACCTACTTGAGCACCACGATTATAGTAGTGCCTACGGATTTCTTCCTCAGTGACACACTGACAGGAGACAATGGCTCCTGCAGTGCATCACTGAGAGGTTACCTTAGGACAAAGTCTCAATTTATGGCAATTGCTGCGTAGGAAAATTTCTCATACAGTAATGCCAAAAGTGAGACTAGGGACTATTTTTTTTTTCACAGCGGCGGAGGAATACAGTGCGGAAGAATACCTTCCTCCCGTCATTATGTTCCAGGAGCCCCTAGAGAGAGGTCGCATCAGCTGTGATGCCGTTCTCAATGGGAGATCGTCGTGGGACACTCGTGGATTTCTGCGGATCAGGAAGTATATTGGTTGTTAGTTATTTTCATATTTTTTTACAAATGACACTGGCTTCAGGGAGCAAAATGACAAGTAATGGTGAGTATGAACTCTATGTTTAATGTACTGTATGTCTGTATCTATGTATTGTATGTAATGTATGAATGTACTGTATTGTATGCAGTATGTATGTAGTATGTACGTAGTATGCATGTATGTAGTATGTAGCATGTATGTAGCATGTATCTAGCATGTATCTAGCATGTATGTAGTACAGAGCACAGAGCCCCGCATGCCGCACAGAACTCCGGCACGCTGCCCAGAGCCCCGGTATGCCGCACAGAGCCCCGCAGGCCGCACGCCGCACAGAGCCCCGGCACGCGGCACAGAGCCCCACACAGCTCACACAGCCGTGGACATCACACAGAGCCCCGGCACACATGCACTGAGCCCCGACATGCTGCAAAGAGCCCCAGCATGCCGCACAGGGCCCCACATGCCGCACAGAGCACCGGCCCGCCACACAGAGCCCCGCACGCCGCACAGAGCCCTGGCATACCACACAGAGCCCCAGCATGCTGCACAGAGCTCCGGCATGCTGCACAGAGCCCCAGCACGCCGCACAGAGCCTCGGCACACATGCACAGAGCCCCACACGCCACACAGAGCCCTAGCATGCCGCACAGAGCCCCGGCACACACGCAAAGAGCCCCGCATGCCACACAGAGCCCCGCACACCACACAGAGCCCCGGCACGCTGCACAGAGCCCCGGCACGCTGCACAGAGCCCCAGCACACGCACAGACCCCAGGCAGGCACACACAGACCCCCGGCAGGCACGCATAGACCCCCGAGACACCTGTACAGATCCAGGCAGGCCCACACAGACCCCGCCCGCACACACAGACACGCACAGTGTCCGCCCACGCACCGCCCACACTCTTCCTCCCTCCGGAACAGGATGTAGGACAGAAAGGGCTTATTTAAATTCTGATATTTGTGTCCCATTGACTTGCATTGGTATCGGGTATCGGCGATATCCGATATTTTTTGGATATCAACCGATCCAATCTGATACCGATACTTCTGGATATCGGAAGGTATCGCTCAACACTACTCGTGATCTGATCCCAATTAAATACCTATGGGGAATTCTGAAGATACAAGTTGAAAATTAATCTCTGTCCTGCATCCAGGCTCTAAAAGAGGACATTTTTAAAGAATGTAAAAACATGTTGAAATATGTTGTAAACTCGGTCATTTGATGCCTTGGTGCTGTTCTTAGAAATCATAGAGGTAATACAATACTAGTTGTAGTCGATTTTGATGTGGGGTGTAATAATTTTTCAATCAACTAACTTCGTGAAACTAAAGATTTTTAACTAAATTAGCATTACTTTCTTATTATGAGATAAAAGAATGCTCTCGGAAACTTAGTCTTGTCAAGATTTTGAAAAATAATCTTGTGTTCAGTAAGATATTGATTGAAATCTTAATTTCAGGTGTGCATTAATTTATGCTGTATATCTTTCTGTACATATACTGTATTTATCATGAATTATTTAGATTACTTGTAGGTTTAAACACCCTATTTACATATACCATAGTAATGTAATTCCAATTAATACCTGATTCTCCTAAGTCCACTATTTAGGGCAGCATTGAATCATCTACAGCAACTAATTAAACACTTACAGTAAGGTTAAGTTTTTCATTAAATCAATAGGTCCCTTGTGTTAATTGCAAAGCCCTAATTACTTTGCAGTAAATTTAGATTGAATTTGAATTAAGGACAGATTTCTCTCAAGCTTCATCATGTAAATATTGCAAATTAGTAGAGATTTAGTTCAATTAACTTGACAGGTTGCATATTTATATGAACCCTCTGCAAAGGGAAACTATTAGACCAAGACTGAATAGGTTTAAGGTGAGAGTATAGATTATTATTACACGTTCAAACATACATACCTGCGTTATGAACAATTACAAATTTTTAAACTCTTGAAAAAGAAACCCAGAAAAGTTTGGCATGCTGTCCTTCTAGAACATAAATTGAACTTGATCAGGTGCTGAAGATTAAAGAGAACCTGTCTTCAGGATTGTGCACAGTGACCTACACACAGTGTCAGGTCGGCGCCATTATACTGATTAAAATGATACATTGGTTGATTAAATCCATCTTGTATCCATCTTTAATCTTTATTTTCAGTTTGTAGTTAATGACATGCTCGTGCCCTAAGGTCAGTCTTGAGGGGGGTCTGCATGTGGTGCTCTGATTAGATATTCAAAATGCAGACTGCTAATAGGTCACTGATCTCTCAGTGACCCGCACCCTAGTTTGCAGAATTAATAATTGCATATATTTAAAAAAAAACTACACTTTCAGGACGGAAACGTTTTACTGATTAAAATGATACCTTGGTTGATGAAATCCATCTTGTGGTTGTTGTATATTTATTTTCAGTTTTTAGTTAATGATATGCTCGTGCACTGGGGTGGCCTGTGGGGGGTCTTCATGTGGTGCTCTGATTAGGTATTCATAATGAAGACTGCTGACAGGTCACTGATCCATCACTGACCTGCCCCGTAGTTAAAATAATGAATGTTATATATACATAATAAAAAAAACTTCTGCAGGTAGGAGTCAGTTATGGCACCTGTACTGCAGCATAATCACATGTGTAGTGTGCATATAATTATTATGGCTGACATTATCCTGATATAAAATATTGACTGCGCAGTAGCAGCTATTGGTGTGTTTAGAGGTGATCCAATAACTTCAACTAAAGAATGAAACATTAATACCCCTTGATTTCTTGTATAATTTTTTAGCCTTAACCCCTTGTTAGGACTGGCGGAATGCACCAAGACAGATGATAAAGGTGCGTTCGCAGTCCGGGGTCCACCGTGCAGGTGAGAACCTGCTGCTAGCAATTAGCAGACAATATGGCGGTACACTAAAGTATACACGCGTGGGTTAAACCTCACCCAGCGTGAAGAAAGCGATCCTGTTAATTCACAGGACCGCAGTACCGCACTAGTGCGCGAGCAAGTGGTCAGCGGACTTAACCCCAGAAGGGATTGGAGCCCGATTAGACCCTTGCTGGCGTAACACCGCAACTGGGTGTGTAGAGAACCTTAAGCAATCTATGTGCACAAGAGTGCGAGCGATGCCGCACTAACGGACGCCACTAACCACCCAGACTCGGGTATGGAAAGCGCAAGGCAGGCGCACGGCGCCGTACTGGCAGGCACAGCTACAGGACGCTGTGATGTGTGTTAGTGCTGTAGGCTAAGTCGGGCGCTAGGTAGCAGCCATACACCTTCCGCGAACAGACATTCAATAGGGTAGGGGTTTCCAAGGACGACTTGCACTCACAACATACACACATAAGCAATTGTAAGACAATACTAGCGCATGGCCGTGCGGTCATGCGCAGTTTATATAGCAGCAGCACAGGAAGTGGCCACAGCACTTTTGCCCTTCTAGGACCTGCCAAGAGGACCAATGGAATGTGCTGCAGAGCCTGAGCACATGACCCTCGATCTCCAACGGGAGACCTTACGCTGGGCATGCTCAGTACATGCAGACAAGGACTTAGTCCCAGAGAAGTCCGCTCGCTGCTGACCAGCACTGACTTTAAAGGCAGAGACTGGAGAAGCAGCACTAACTCTCAGAACAGAGTGAGAATGAGCAAGACGCTGGGACCGACGTCCTTGCTGAGCAGGCTCCACTGCGGCTGGACAAGAATGGGAGACCGCAGCGGAAGTGGCTCGAGATTCCCCCTGTGCAGAAGTGGGAACTCGACCCCTAACATTACCCCCCCTCCTAGGGCCCCCCCCCTCCTTGGGCCTCGCTACGTTCGAAGGCAGCAATGAGCTGCGGGGCCCGAATGTGCTCAACAGGCTCCCAGGACCTGTCCTCGGGGCCATAACCCTTCCAGTCCACCAAATAAAATTTTTTACCATGCACCACCTTGCACCCCAAAATAGCGTTCACCTCATAATCGTCTGTAGACGAACCCGATGTCCCAGCAGATGACTCGGAAAAGCGGGACATATACACGGGTTTCAAGAGGGACACATGAAAGGTGTCGGTGATACCCAGGCGTGGCGGAAGGGCCAAACGATAGACCACAGGATTAACCTGCTCGAGGACCTTGAATGGACCCAAGTAGCGAGGAGCAAATTTAGTGGACTCAACTCGCAGCCTGATGTTACGGGCGGAGAGCCACACCAAGTCGCCAGGAGCAAAGGTCGGGGCGGGGCGCCGATGAGCATCAGCGGAGGACCTCATTCTCTCCTTAGAGGCCCGAATGGCATCCTGAGTGCGGTCCCAAATATCCCGTGCCTCCACAGCCCAGTCTGCCACCCTGGAGTCGGCGGAAGACACGGGCATAGGCACAGGTACCCGTGGATGCTGACCATAGTTGAGGAGGAATGGGGTTTGTCCAGTGGAGTCGGCAACGGCGTTGTTCAGTGCAAACTCTGCCCATGATAGCAAGGATGCCCAGTTATCCTGCCTGGCTGAAACAAAATGTCGCAGGTATGTGACCAAGGTCTGGTTGGCCCTCTCTACCAACCCATTAGTCTCGGGATGATAAGCGGAAGAGAATTTCAACTCAATACTGAGAAGACGACAGAGCTCTCTCCAGAACCGAGACGCAAACTGGGGACCCCGGTCACTGACAATTTTGTCTGGCATACCATGTAGGCGGAAGATATGTCTGATGAACAACGCTGCCAAGGCCCGTGCAGAAGGTAACCGCGGCAGCGGCACCAAATGCACCATTTTTGAGAAATGATCGGTGATGACCCAAATGATGGTACAGCCGCGAGACTTGGGCAAACCCACAACAAAGTCCATCCCGACCATCTCCCAGGGCCTATCTGCCACCGGCAAGGGATAGAGCAAACCAGCTGGCCTTTGACGCGGAGATTTATTTTTGGCGCAGGAGACACACGCCAGAACATAATCCCTTACATCCCGGACCATATGCGGCCACCAGTACGTCCTCGCCAGTAGCTCAGATGTCCTCTTTGTCCCAAAGTGTCCACCCACCCTGGACGAATGAGCCCAAGAGAGAACCTCCGGTCGCAAATTAATGGGCACAAAAGTCTTGCCCGGAGGCACAGACTCTAGCGATACCGGCGCCACGGTTCTCAGGCTCTCGGAAGGGACAATAAGCCGAGGCTCCTCTTCCTCCTCCTCAGTTGACATAAGGGAGCGAGAGAGAGCGTCAGCACGGATATTCTTCTCCCCGGCGAGATAATGAAGGGAAAAGTGGAACCGGGAGAAGAACAGGGACCATCTGGCCTGGCGAGAATTTAGCCGCTGGGCTGTCTGCAAATAGACCAAATTTTTGTGGTCCGTGTAAACTTGGAATGGAAACCGCGCACCTTCCAGAAGGTGTCTCCACTCCGAAAAGGCCAACTTCATTGCTAGCAACTCCCTGTCCCCGATGGAGTAGTTCCTCTCCGCTGGCGTGAAGGTCTTGGAGAAGAAGAAGCATGGATGCTTCCGACCTTGAGCATCCTTTTGGTAGAGGACTGCTCCAGCACCAACGGACGAAGCATCCACCTCCAGTAGGAATGGCTTATCCACATCGGGACGATGTAAGATGGGAGCGCTAGCAAAGTGGGACTTAATAGAAGTGAAGGCCTTGGAGACCTCTTCCGACCACAATTTGGGATTCGCTCCCTTCTTGGTGAGGGCTACCAAGGGAGCCACCAGAGTTGAGAAGTGGGGAATGAACTGGCGGTAATAGTTTATGAACCCCATAAAGCGCTGCACCGCTTTAAGAGAATGGGGCTCTTGCCAGTCCATCACAGCCTGTAGTTTGGCAGGATCCATAGCCAATCCCTGGGCGGAGATGATATAGCCCAGGAAAGGTAAGGACTCCTGCTCAAACACACACTTCTCCAACTTTGCGTAAAGAGAGTTTGCCCGTAGGAGGTCGAAGACTCTGCCAACATCTCTCCGGTGGGAGTCAATATCTGGAGAAAAGATGAGAATATCATCCAGATAGACTACAACCGAGGTGGAAAGCATATCCCGGAAGATGTCGTTGACAAAGTCTTGAAAAACGGCAGGTGCATTACAGAGCCCGAAGGGCATCACCAGATACTCATAGTGCCCATCTCTGGTGTTAAATGCCGTTTTCCACTCGTCCCCCTCACGGATGCTAATCAGGTTGTAAGCACCCCGCAGATCTAGTTTCGTAAACACTCTAGCTCCCCGAAGCCTATCGAAAAGCTCAGATATCAACGACAAAGGGTACTTGTTCTTAACTGTGATAGCATTAAGACCCCTGTAGTCTATGCATGGACGTAGTTCTCCATTCTTCTTCTGCACGAAGAAGAACCCTGCCCCAGCAGGTGACACTGACTTCCTAATGAACCCTCTTGCCAGATTCTCTTGTATGTACTGAGACATTGCCTCCGTTTCCGGGAGAGATAATGGATAGACTCGACCCCGGGGAGGCTCAGCACCAGGCAAGAGATCGATAGGACAGTCATAGGGGCGATGGGGCGGAAGGGTCTCCGCCGCCTTCTTGGAGAACACGTCTGCGTAAGACCAATATTGCTTGGGGAGAGAGGATAGATCTGCGGGTACCTCAGTAGTAGCAACCTGAACGCACTCTCGGTGACACCTACCCCCACATGATTCACCCCATCCCAGAATTCTGCCTGAGGACCACTCGATGTGAGGAGAGTGGTACCGTAGCCAAGGTATCCCCAACAGGACCTCATCAATACCCTCAGGAATGACGAGTAGAGAAATAATCTCCTGATGGGATGGCGACAGGGACAGAGTAACAGGGATGGTCTGATGTGTTATCTGTGCGGGGAGTGTCGACCCATTCACCACTCGTACCGTTACTGGTTGGGATAGCATAACCAGGGGTATTGCGTGACGTTGGGCGAAGGCAGAAGACATAAAATTGCCCTCCGCCCCTGAATCCACGCAGAGGTCTACCGAGTGGGAGGATGAGCCAAAGGTAATTGTCCCCTTAAAGGACAATTTGGAGGCAAACGTCGCAGTGTCTAGTGCACCTCCACCTACTACCACTAGACGCTGACGTTTCCTCGACCGCTGATGACATCTGGTGGCAAGATGTCCTGACTGTTGGCAAACCTGGCAACCCTGGAGTGCACGAGCAGTCTGGGACTTAGATCCCGCTCGTGACACCACCTTAGGTTCCTGGAACTCAGGAGCCTGAACTGGAGATTCCAAAGGTTTGGCGAAGGTGGGAGCCAGCCGAAACCTCTGCCTACACTGGGCTCGCTCTAACCTCCGCTCGTGAAAACGGCGGTCAATGCGAGTAGATACTGCTATTAACTCCTCCAGTGTGGCGGGAATCTCCCTAGTGGCCAGAGCGTCCTTAACGTGGTCAGCCAGCCCCCTCCAAAATATAGGGATAAGGGCTTTATCCGACCACTCCAGCTCAGATGCCAGAGTGCGGAAATGGACGGCAAAAAGGCTGACCAAGGACGAGCCCTGAGTCAGTGCCAACAGTTGGAGCGCCGTGTCATGGGTGACACGAGGTCCTAGAAAGACCTGTTTCAGAGTGCTCAGGAATAACGGAGCACTCTGCACCACATGATCGCCACGCTCCCACAGCGGCGTAGCCCACTGCAACGCCCTGTCCGACAATAAGGAAATTATAAAGCCCACCTTAGCCCGCTCTGTAGGGAAACGAGAGGCCAGAAGCTCGAGATGTATTGAGCACTGACTCACGAAACCCCTACAGGACTTACTATCACCAGAAAATTTCTCTGGTAGCGGGAGGCGAGATAGCGTCGGTACAGGAGCGGCAGTGGACAAGGTAGCTGCAGCCACACTTGCAGCCTGAACAGCGACAGCAGTAACATCCACAGCTGAGGTTGAACGCTCAAAAGCCGCCAACCTTCCCTCCAGCTGCTGGATGTACCGCTGTAAACGCTGATCATCCCCCATTTTACTAGCCAGACCCTGGCGCTAGTATTCTGTTAGGACTGGCGGAACGCACCAAGACGGATGATAAAGGTGCGTTCGCAGTCCGGGGTCCACCGTGCAGGTGAGAACCTGCTGCTAGCAATTAGCAGACAATATGGCGGTACACTAAAGTATACACGCGTGGGTTAAACCTCACCCAGCGTGAAGAAAGCGATCCTGTTAATTCACAGGACCGCAGTACCGCACTAGTGCGCGAGCAAGTGGTCAGCGGACTTAACCCCAGAAGGGATTGGAGCCCGATTAGACCCTTGCTGGCGTAACACCACAACTGGGTGTGTAGAGAACCTTAAGCAATCTATGTGCACAAGAGTGCGAGCGATGCCGCACTAACGGACGCCACTAACCACCCAGACTCGGGTATGGAAAGCGCAAGGCAGGTGCACGGCGCCGTACTGGCAGGCACAGCTACAGGACGCTGTGATGTGTGTTAGTGCTGTAGGCTAAGTCGGGCGCTAGGTAGCAGCCATACACCTTCCGCGAACAGACATTCAATAGGGTAGGGGTTTCCAAGGACGACTTGCACTCACAACATACACACATAAGCAATTGTAAGACAATACTAGCGCATGGCCGTGCGGTCAGGCGCAGTTTATATAGCAGCAGCACAGGAAGTGGCCACAGCACTTTTGCCCATCTAGGACCTGCCAAGAGGACCAATGGAATGTGCTGCAGAGCCTGAGCACATGACCCTCGATCTCCAACGGGAGACCTTACGCTGGGCATGCTCAGTACATGCAGACAAGGACTTAGTCCCAGAGAAGTCCGCTCGCTGCTGACCAGCACTGACTTTAAAGGCAGAGACTGGAGAAGCAGCACTAACTCTCAGAACAGAGTGAGAATGAGCAAGACGCTGGGACCGACGTCCTTGCTGAGCAGGCTCCACTGCGGCTGGACAAGAATGGGAGACCGCAGCGGAAGTGGCTCGAGATTCCCCCTGTGCAGAAGCGGGAACTCGACCCCTAACACCCCTTAATCCCATTTGACGTACTATCCCGTTAAGGTGACCTGGGACTTAATTCCCAGGGATGAGATAGTACGTCATAGCGATCGGCCGCGCTCGCGGGGGGAGCATGATCGCAGTGTTCCGGCGATATAGGGAAGCATCGCGCAGGGAGGGGGCTCCCTGCGGACTTCCTTGAGACCCTCGGAGAAACGCGATGTGATCGCGTTGCTTTGAGGGTCTCCTACCTTCTTCTCCCTGCAGACCCCGGATCCAAAATGGCCATGGGGCTGCATCCGGGTCCTGCAGAGAGGTGGTTTACCAAGCACCTGCTCAGAGCAGCCACCGGGAAGCCTCCAGGAGTGCACGTCAGATCGCTGATCTGACACAGTGCACACAAAAGTGTCAGATCAGCGATCTGACCTTACAACATGTTACCCCCCCCCCCCGGGGCAATGTTATAAAGTAAAAAAGAAATAATTAGTTGTGTAAAAAAAAACAAATTCCTAAAGAAAAAAAAATATTATTCCCATAAATACATTTCTTTATCTAAATAAAAAAAAAAAACAATAAAAGTACACATATTTAGCATCGCCGCGTCTGTAACGACCCGACCTATGGAACTGTCCCACTAGTTAACCCCTCCAATGAACACCGTAAAAAAAAGAGGCAAAAAGCAACGCTTTATTATAAATGGTATAGTCTCTAACTGGGTCGCTGTGACCAGTGGGGTACCGCAGGGTCGGTATTGGGACCTGTTCTCTTCAACATATTCATTAATGATCTGGTAGAAGGTTTACACAGTAAAATATCGATATTTGCAGATGATACAAAACTATGTAAAGCAGTTAATACAAGAGAAGATAGTATTCTGCTACAGATGGATCTGGATAAGTTGGAAACTTGGGCTGAAAGGTGGCAGATGAGGTTTAACAATGATAAATGTAAGGTTATACACATGGGAAGAAGGAATCAATATCACCATTACACACTGAACGGGAAACCACTGGGTAAATCTGACAGGGAGAAGGACTTGGGGATCCTAGTTAATGATAAACTTACCTGGAGCAGCCAGTGCCAGGCAGAAGCTGCCAAGGCAAACAGGATCATGGGGTGCATTAAAAGAGGTCTGGATACACATGATGAGAGCATTATACTGCCTCTATATAAATCCCTAGTTAGACCGCACATGGAGTACTGTGTCCAGTTTTGGGCACCGGTGCTCAGGAAGGATATAATGGAACTAGAGAGAGTACAAAGAAGGGCAACAAAATTAATAAAGGGGATGGGAGAACTACAATACCCAGATAGATTAGCAAAATTAGGATTATTTAGTCTAGAAAAAGACGACTGAGGGGCGATCTAATAACCATGTATAAGTATATAAGGGGACAATACAAATATCTCGCCGAGGATCAGTTTATACCAAGGAAGGTGACGGGCACAAGGGGGAATTCTTTGCGTCTGGAGGAGAGAAGGTTTTTCCACCAACATAGAAGAGGATTCTTTACTGTTAGGGCAGTGAGAATCTGGAATTGCTTGCCTGAGGAGGTGGTGATGGCGAACTCAGTCGAGGGGTTCAAGAGAGGCCTGGATGTCTTCCTGGAGCAGAACAATATTGTATCATACAATTATTAGGTTCTGTAGAAGGACGTAGATCTGGGGATTTATTATGATGGAATATAGGCTGAACTGGATGTACAAATGTCTTTTTTCGGCCTTACTAACTATGTTACTATGTATATTATAATACAGCCGAACAAAAAGTGGAATAGCATGCTATCAAAAAGACGGATATAAATAACCATGGTACCACTGAAAATGTGATCTTGTCCCACAAAAAATGAGCCACTAAACAGTGTCATCAGTGAAAAAATAAAAAAGTTATAGTCCTCTGAATAAAGCGATGCAAAAATTATTATTTTTTCTATAAAATACTTTTTATCGTATAAAATCGCCAAAATATAAAAAAAATATAAATGAGGTATCGCTGTAATCGTACTGACCCGAAGAATAAAACTGCTTTATACATTTTACAAAATGCGGAACGGTATATAGACCCCCCCAAAAGAACTTCATGAATAGCTGGTTTTTGGTCATACTGCCTCACAAAAACCGGAATAAAAAGCGATCAAAAAATGTCACGTGCTGGAAAATGTTAGCAGAAATAAGTCAGCTTGTCCCGCAAAAAACAAGACCTCACATGACTCTGTGGACCAAAATATGGAAAAATTATAGCTCTCAAATTGTGGTAACGCAAAAAAATATTTTTTGCAACAAAAAGCTTCTTTTAGTGTGTGACAGCTGCCAGTCATAAAAATCCGCTAAAAATCCTGCTATAAAGGTAAATCAAACCCCCCTTCTAGGGTTGAGCGACCTTGACCTTTTTAGAGTCGAGTCGTGTTTCGCAAAACCCGACTATCTTAGAAGACGAGTCGAGTGGAATCGGCCGATTATGGCGAAAAGTCGGGTATCGCCCGAAACACGAAACCCAATGCAAGTCAATGGGGGAGCATAGTCGGCAGTGAGTGGAGGCCAGGAAAACAGCTACACTGCCCATTTTAATGGCAAAAACATCCATTCTTGTTAAAGAAGCTTGTCAATCGTAATTTAGCTTATAATAATTGGAAGGCATTTGAAATTGGGGGTCATTTGGCTAAAGTTGTGGGGGGTAGGGCTGGTTCAAGTAATTAGTGGGCCCAGGAAATCTGGAACACGTCACGGCAGTGGAGCAGGGAGAGGTAAGTATTTCAACTTTGCAAGTGCTGAGATCCTGAGCAAGCAGGGGGGGCCCACTCGTTGGCATTGGCACTGGCACAGGGCCCCTCAAAGTACAGCGGTGTGTTTGCACGGCGGGGGCGCCTCCCACCGGCAGCAACACTTTTGCGTACTATCAGAGGCCCTGTGCCAGTGACGTCGCCAACTAGTATTCCTCCCCCCACCTGATGAAGGAACCTGCACTTTCATCTGCACCTTCCTCTTTGTCCCCGTGTAAGGTGGTATGGTATGTGGGAAGAGGAACCTGACTTTCAGCAGGGTCACAATCTTGCTGTGTAGCGTGCACGGGGAATTTTGCGTTATGGGTCAATGTACCAGCAGACTCATCTATCACTGGCTGGGCAATGGGCAGGATGAGGAGGAAACACAGATATAGGCCCAAAGAATAATGTGGGCTAAATGCAGTTCAAAATTGGTAACACAGGACTAACCAGGGGGCATTGCAGTCGAGGACAACTGGAATGAGAGGCTGACACAGAGAGTAGGCCCAAATCAGTAAGTAGTCGAAATGCAGTTCAAAATTGGCAACCGTAGTAAACAGGCGGCACAGCTTTGTTCAGTGGAGGAGAACAGCAAGGAGTGGCAGACACCGATAGTAGGCCCCAACCCAACTAGTAGGCCAAATGCAGTCTAACATTAACAACTACTTAACAAGAGCCTGAAAATGGAATTTCAGGACAGGAAACCAGGAGAACAGCAAGGAGTGGCAGACACCGATAGTAGGCCCCAAACCAACTAGTACGCCAAATGCAGTTGTTCCATTTAACCACAATTTAATGAGAGCCTGAAGATAGAAGTTCAGGAAAGGCAACCTGGAGAACACCTTGGAGTGTAACACAACATCTCTCTACACCCCATACCCAATTTGTAGGCCTAATGCAGCGTAGTTTCCAACAACTACTAAACGAGAGCCGGAAGATCGAAGCTCAGGAAAGGCAACCTGGAGAACACCTTGGAGTGGAACACACCATCTCTCTACACCCCATACCCAATTTGTAGGCCTAATGCAGTGTAGTTTCCAACAACTACTAAACGAGAGCATGAAGATCGAAGCAATGGAGAGGAAACCTGGGGAACACCTTGGAGTGGAACACACCATCTCTCCACACCCCATACCCAATTTGTAGGCCTAATGCAGTGTAGTTTCCAAGAACTACTAAACGAGAGCCGGAAGATCGAAGCTCAGGAAAGGCAACCTGGAGAACACCTTGGAGTGGAACACACCATCTCTCTACACCCCATACCCAATTTGTAGGCCTAATGCAGTGTAGTTTCCAACAACTACTAAACGAGAGCAGGAAGATTGAAGCTCAGGAAAGGCAACCTGGAGAACACCTTGGAGTGGAACACACCATCTCTATACACCCCATACCCAATTTGTAGGCCTCATGCAGTGTAGTTTCCAACAACTGCTAAACGAGAGCATGAAGATCGAAGCAATGGAGAGGAAACCTGGGGAACACCTTGGAGTGGAACACACCATCTCTCTACACCCCATACCCAATTTGTAGGCCTAATGCAGTGTAGTTTCCAAGAACTACTAAACGAGAGCCGGAAGATTGAAGCTCAGAAAAGGCAACCTGGAGAACACCTTGGAGTGGAACACACCATCTCTCTACACCCCATACCCAATTTGTAGGCCTAATGCAGTGTAGTTTCCAAGAACTACTAAACGAGAGCCGGAAGATCGAAGCTCAGGAAAGGCAACCTGGAGAACACCTTGGAGTGGAACACACCATCTCTCTACACCCCATACCCAATTTGTAGGCCTAATGCAGTGTAGTTTCCAACAACTACTAAACGAGAGCATGAAGATCGAAGCAATGGAGAGGAAACCTGGGGAACACCTTGGAGTGGAACACACCATCTCTCCACACCCCATACCCAATTTGTAGGCCTAATGCAGTGTAGTTTCCAAGAACTACTAAACGAGAGCCGGAAGATTGAAGCTCAGGAAAGGCAACCTGGAGAACACCTTGGAGTGGAACACACCATCTCTCTACACCCCATACCCAATTTGTAGGCCTAATGCAGTGTAGTTTCCAAGAACTACTAAACGAGAGCCGGAAGATCGAAGCTCAGGAAAGGCAACCTGGAGAACACCTTGGAGTGGAACACACCATCTCTCTACACCCCATACCCAATTTGTAGGCCTAATGCAGTGTAGTTTCCAACAACTACTAAACGAGAGCATGAAGATCGAATCAATGGAGAGGAAACCTGGGGAACACCTTGGAGTGGAACACACCATCTCTCTACACCCCATACCCAATTTGTAGGCCTAATGCAGTGTAGTTTCCAACAACTACTAAACGAGAGCATGAAGATCGAAGCATTGGCGAGGAAACCTGGGGAACACCTTGGAGTGGAACACACCATCTCTCTACACCCCATACCCAATTTGTAGGCCTAATGCAGCGTAGTTTCCAACAACTACTAAACGAGAGCCGGAAGATCGAAGCTCAGGAAAGGCAACCTGGAGAACACCTTGGAGTGGAACACACCATCTCTCTACACCCCATACCCAATTTGTAGGCCTAATGCAGTGTAGTTTCCAACAACTACTAAACGAGAGCATGAAGATCGAAGCATTGGCGAGGAAACCTGGGGAACACCTTGGAGTGGAACACACCATCTCTCTACACCCCATACCCAATTTGTAGGCCTAATGCAGCGTAGTTTCCAACAACTACTAAACGAGAGCCGGAAGATCGAAGCTCAGGAAAGGCAACCTGGAGAACACCTTGGAGTGGAACACACCATCTCTCTACACCCCATACCCAATTTGTAGGCCTAATGCAGTGTAGTTTCCAAGAACTACTAAACGAGAGCTGGAAGATCGAAGCTCAGGAAAGGCAACCTGGAGAACACCTTGGAGTGGAACACACCATCTCTCTACACCCCATACCCAATTTGTAGGCCTAATGCAGTGTAGTTTCCAACAACTACTAAACGAGAGCATGAAGATCGAAGCATTGGCGAGGAAACCTGGGGAACACCTTGGAGTGAAACACACCATCTCTCTACACCCCATACCCAATTTGTAGGCCTAATGCAGCGTAGTTTCCAACAACTACTAAACGAGAGCCGGAAGATCAAAGCTCAGGAAAGGCAACCTGGAGAACACCTTGGAGTGGAACACACCATCTCTCTACACCCCATACCCAATTTGTAGGCCTAATGCAGTGTAGTTTCCAAGAACTACTAAACGAGAGCTGGAAGATCGAAGCTCAGGAAAGGCAACCTGGAGAACACCTTGGAGTGGAACACACCATCTCTCTACACCCCATACCCAATTTGTAGGCCTAATGCAGCGTAGTTTCCAACATCTACTAAACGAGATCATGAAGATCGAAGCAATGGAGAGGAAACCTGGGGAACACCTTGGAGTGGAACACACCATCTCTCTACACCCCATACCCAATTTGTAGGCCTAATGCAGCGTAGTTTCCAACAACTACTAAACGAGAGCATGAAGATCGAAGCAATGGAGAGGAAACCTGGGGAACACCTTGGAGTGGAACACACCATCTCTCTACACCCCATACCCAATTTGTAGGCCTAATGCAGCGTAGTTTCCAACAACTACTAAACGAGAGCATGAAGATCGAAGCAATGGAGAGGAAACCTGGGGAACACCTTGGAGTGGAACACACCATCTCTCTACACCCCATACCCAATTTGTAGGCCTAATGCAGTGTAGTTTCCAAGAACTACTAAACGAGAGCCGGAAGATCGAAGCTCAGGAAAGGCAACCTGGAGAACACCTTGGAGTGGAACACACCATCTCTCTACACCCCATACCCAATTTGTAGGCCTAATGCAGTGTAGTTTCCAAGAACTACTAAACGAGAGCCGGAAGATCGAAGCTCAGGAAAGGCAACCTGGAGAACACCTTGGAGTGGAACACACCATCTCTCTACACCCCATACCCAATTTGTAAGCCTAATGCAGCGTAGTTTCCAACAACTACTAAACGAGAGCATGAAGATCGAAGCAATGGAGAGGAAACCTGGGGAACACCTTGGAGTGGAACACACCATCTCTCTACACCCCATACCCAATTTGTAGGCCTAATGCAGCGTAGTTTCCAACAACTACTAAACGAGAGCATGAAGATCGAAGCAATGGAGAGGAAACCTGGGGAACACCTTGGAGTGGAACACACCATCTCTCTACACCCCATACCCAATTTGTAGGCCTAATGCAGCGTAGTTTCCAACAACTACTAAACGAGAGCATGAAGATCGAAGCAATGGAGAGGAAACCTGGGGAACACCTTGGAGTGGAACACACCATCTCTCTACACCCCATACCCAATTTGTAGGCCTAATGCAGTGTAGTTTCCAAGAACTACTAAACGAGAGCCGGAAGATCGAAGCTCAGGAAAGGCAACCTGGAGAACACCTTGGAGTGGAACACACCATCTCTCTACACCCCATACCCAATTTGTAGGCCTAATGCAGTGTAGTTTCCAAGAACTACTAAACGAGAGCTGGAAGATCGAAGCTCAGGAAAGGCAACCTGGAGAACACCTTGGAGTGGAACACACCATCTCTCTACACCCCATACCCAATTTGTAGGCCTAATGCAGCGTAGTTTCCAACAACTACTAAACGAGAGCATGAAGATCGAAGCAATGGAGAGGAAACCTGGGGAACACCTTGGAGTGGAACACACCATCTCTCTACACCCCATACCCAATTTGTAGGCCTAATGCAGCGTAGTTTCCAACAACTACTAAACGAGAGCATGAAGATCGAAGCAATGGAGAGGAAACCTGGGGAACACCTTGGAGTGGAACACACCATCTCTCTACACCCCATACCCAATTTGTAGGCCTAATGCAGTGTAGTTTCCAACAACTACTAAACGAGAGCATGAAGATCGAAGCAATGGAGAGGAAACCTGGGGAACACCTTGGAGTGGAACACACCATCCCTCTACACCCCATACCCAATTTGTAGGCCTAATGCAGTGTAGTTTCCAAGAACTACTAAACGAGAGCCGGAAGATCGAAGCTCAGGAAAGGCAACCTGGAGAACACCTTGGAGTGGAACACACCATCTCTCTACACCCCATACCCAATTTGTAGGCCTAATGCAGTGTAGTTTCCAACAACTACTAAACGAGAGCATTAAGATTGAAGCAATGGCGAGGAAACCTGGGGCACACCTTGGGGAGGCAGACACCGTTAGTAGGCCCTACCAAAGTTGTACCCCCAATGCAGTTTTAAAATTCCTAGAGGCTGAAAACAAGACTATTGACGCTCAGCTTTTTTCAAAGGAACACAGCTGAATTGAGTGGCGCAGACAGACACAGGTAGTAGGACTTAACCCAAAAATGTGGCTCACTGCAGCTTAAAAAAGTTACAGGGGTACACAAGCAGCAGTGCTCTGGGCAGTGGAGGACAATTTCAATAGTGGACCGCAGACAGACTTTGTACGCCTACTATTAAAAAAAGGATGCTCTATGCAATTAAAAATAGGTTCCAGGGGTCCACGGGCAGCAGTGGTGTGGTCAGTGGACGAGTTTTGGAAGGAGGGACCGCAGACAGGCGTAGTAGGCCTAACATAACAAAATTAGGCTGTAGACACTGTAAAATTGGTTCCAGGGGTACACGGGCAGCAGTGGTGTGGTCAGCGGAGGAAAATTGGAATTAGGGACTGCAGACAGACTTTGTAGGCTGTCCCCTGTGGACCATGCATCCAACACATTAACCCAGTGCGCCGTAATGGACACGTAACTTTTTGTGGACATGCCTACTGGTCCATGCGTCTCTTGTCAGGTGCACCTTTCTACTGTTTGATTGCCTGAGTGCTATGACAATGCAGACTTTTTCGTGCCGGTGGAGGGCTGGGATGGCTTTTCTCGCAAAAGAAATGTCGACTGGGTAGCTTGAACCGTTGCACAGCGTAGTTCATCTGGGCTTTCTAAATATAAAACAAAGAAAAAAAGGAGGCTACATGCACTTTCAGCTGGTTTCCAGGGGTACACGGCCAGCATTGGTCTGGTCAGTGGAGAACTATTGGAAGGAAGGACCGCAGACACGCTTCGAAGGCCTAACATAATAACAGATGGCTGTAGGCAATTTTAAATTGGTTCCGTGGGTACACGGGCAGCAGTGGTGTGGTCAGTGGAGGCCTAGTGGAAGGAGTGACCGCAGACAGGCATCGAAGGCCTAACATAATAACACATGGCTGTAGGCAATTTAAAATTGGTTCCGTGGGTACACGGGCAGCAGTGGTGTGGTCAGTGGAGGCCTAGTGGAAGGAGTGACCGCAAACAGGCATCGAAGGCCTAACATAATAACACATTGCTGTTGGCAAATTTAAATTGGCTCCAGGGGAACACGGGCAGCAGTGGCCTGGTCAGTGTAGTAGTAGTAGAAAGAACGGACCGCAGACAGGCATCGAAGGCCTAAAATAAAAAAATTGGGCTGGCTGTAGGCAATTTTAAATTGGTTCCAGGGGTACACGGGCAGCAGTGGTGTGGTCAGTGGAGGCCTAGTGGAAGGAGTGACCGCAGACAGGCATCGAAGGCCTAACATAATAACACATTGCTGTTGGCAATTTTAAATTGGTTCCAGGGCAACACGGGCAGCAGTGGCCTGGTCAGTGTAGTAGTAGTAGTAGAAAGAACGGACCGCAGACAGGCATCGAAGGCCTAAAATAAAAAAATTGGGCTGGCTGTAGGCAATTTTAAATTGGTTCCAGGGGTACACGGGCAGCAGTGGTGTGGTCAGTGGAGGCCTAGTGGAAGGAGTGACCGCAGACAGGCATCGAAGGCCTAACATAATAACACATGGCTGTAGGCAATTTTAAATTGGTTCCTTGGGTACACGGGCAGCAGTGGTGTGGTCAGTGGAGGCCTAGTGGAAGGAGGGACCGCAGACAGGCTTCGAAGGCCTAACATAAAAAAATAGGGCTGTTGGCAATTTAAAATTGGTTCCAGTGGTACAAGGGCAGCAGTACAATGGTCAGTGGAGGCCTAGTGGAAGGTGGGACCGCAGACAGGCATCGAAGGCCTAACATAATAACACATGGCTGTAGGCAATTTTAAATTGGTTCCGTGGGTACACGGGCAGCAGTGGTGTGGTCAGTGGAGGCCTAGTGGAAGGAGGGAGCGCAGACAGGCTTCGAAGGCCTAACATAAAAAAATAGGGCTGTTGGCAATTTAAAATTGGTTCCAGTGGTACAAGGGCAGCAGTACAATGGTCAGTGGAGGCCTAGTGGAAGGAGGGACCACAGACAGGCATCGAAGGCCTAACATAATAACACATGGCTGTAGGCAATTTTAAATTGGTTCCGTGGGTACACGGGCAGCAGTGTTGTGGTCAGTGGAGGCCTAGTGGAAGGAGGGAGCGCAGACAGGCTTCGAAGGCCTAACATAAAAAAATAGGGCTGTTGGCAATTTAAAATTGGTTCCAGGGGTACACGGGCAGCAGTGGTCTGGTCAGTGTAGTAGTAGTAGAAAGAAGGGACTGCAGACAGGCTTCGAAGGCCTAACATAACAAAATTGGGCTGTTGGCAATTTAAAATTGGTTCCAGGGGTACACGGGCAGCAGTACAATGGTCAGTGGAGGCGTAGTGGAAGGAGGGACCGCAGACAGGCTTCGAAGGCCTAACTTAACAAAAATGTCAATGCAATGGTATTGTCAGTGCCAGGCATTGAAGGATGTCAGCGCATAGACTAAACATTGGTGGAGCTGTGAGAGATAATTTTGCAAGTGTTAGAGCACTGTTTGAGCTGGGGGGGTGGAACTGTCTTGTGGCCGGCGCTACAGGCCCAGGGCCCCTCATATTACAACGGTGTGTCTGACGTTGGGTGCGCACCACCACCGCCAGAGACACTTTATTGTACTATGAGGGACCCAGTGGCAGTGCCGTCGACCAAAAGCGGGCACACCCACCTCTTCAGAAAAAAAACAGCACTCTCACGGGTGCTGGTGCCAAGTGGCGATACCACGGCCCCCTGTGGGGAGTTTGGCCATTTAGGGAGGTGTAAACATGTCGTATGCTGGACAATCAGATGCAGCAAATTACGATATTGGAAAAGTCATTCATAATAGTCCACAGGCAAGACCTTTTCATAGGAAAGCTAGGTGTCAGCCGGGCAAGGTGGGGCAAAAGATTTCGAAATCCAGTTGTGGTTCATTTTAATGAAGGTTAGATCATCTACATTTTGGGTAGCCAGACGAGTCCTTTTTTCTGTTAGTATTGAACCTGCAGCACTGAATACTCTTTCTGATAGGACACTAGCTGCCGGGCAAGCAAGCTCCTGCAATGCATATTCTGCCAATTCTGGCCAGGTGTCTAATTTGGATGCCCAGTAATCAAATGGGAATGACGGTTGAGGGAGAACGTCGATAAGGGATGAAAAATAGTTTGTAACCATACTGGACAAATGTTGTCTCCTGTCACTTTGAATTGATGCTGCAGTACCTGTCCTGTCTGCGGTCATAGCAAAATCACTCCACAACCTGGTCAGAAAACCCCTCTGGCTAATGCCACTTCTGATTTCTGCCCCTCTAACACCTCTGGTCTGCTGGCCCCTGCAGCTCGTGTGAGAACGATCACGGGCGCTGTGTGCAGGGAATGCCAGAAGCAAACGGTCAACAAGAGTTGATTGTTTGGTTGCTAATATTATTTCCAAGTTCTCATGTGGCATTATATTTTGCAATTTGCCTTTATAGCGAGGATCAAGGAGGCAGGCCAACCAGTAATCGTCATCGTTCATCATTTTAGTAATGCGTGTGTCCCTTTTGAGGATACGTAGGGCATAATCCGCCATGTGGGCCAAAGTTCCAGTTCTCAAATCTGCGGTTGTGCTTGGTTGAGGGGCAGTTTCAGGCAAATCCACGTCACTTGTGTCCCTCCAAAAACCAGAACCCGAACTTGCCGCGCCAACAATTTCCAGTGGCCCCGGAAAAGCTTCCTCATTAAAAATATAATCATCCCCATCATCCTCCTTGTCCTCCTCCTCCTCTTCGCCCGCTACCTCGTTCTGTACACTGCCCTGGCCAGACAATGGCTGACTGTCATCAAGGCTTTCCTCTTCCTCAGCTGCAGACGCCTGATCCTTTATGTGCGTCAAACTTTGCATCAGCAGACGCATTAGGGGGATGCTCATGCTTATTATGGCGTTGTCTGCACTAACCAGCCGTGTGCATTCCTCAAAACACTGAAGGACTTGACACATGTCCTGAATCTTCGACCACTGCACACCTGACAACTCCATGTCTGCCATCCTACTGCCTGCCCGTGTATGTGTATCCTCCCACAAAAACATAACAGCTGGCCTCTGTTCGCACAGTCTCTGAAGCATGTGCAGTGTTGAGTTCCACCTTGTTGCAACATCTATGATTAGGCGATGCTGGGGAAGGTTCAAAGAACGCTGATAGGTCTGCATACGGCTGGAGTGTACGGGCGAACGGCGGATATGTGAGCAAAGTCCACGCACTTTGAGGAGCAGGTCGGATAACCCCGGATAACTTTTCAGGAAGCACTGCACCACCAGGTTTAAGGTGTGAGCCAGGCAAGGAATGTGTTTCAGTTGGGAAAGGGAGATGGCAGCCATGAAATTCCTTCCGTTATCACTCACTACCTTGCCTGCCTCAAGATCTACAGTGCCCAGCCACGACTGCGTTTCTTTCTGCAAGAACTCGGACAGAACTTCCGCGGTGTGTCTGTTGTCGCCCAAACAATTCATAGCCAATACAGCCTGCTGACGTTTGCCAGTAGCTGCCCCATAATGGGAGACCTGGTGTGCAACAGTGGCAGCTGCGGATGGAGTGGTTGTGCGACTGCGGTCTGTGGACGAGCTCTCGCTTCTGCAGGAGGACGAGGAGGAGGAGGAGGGGGTGCGAATGGCTACAGCCAACTGTTTCCTAGACCGTGGGCTAGGCAGAACTGTCCCAAAATTGCTGTCCCCTGTGGACCCTGCATCCACAACATTCACCCAGTGTGCCGTGATGGACACGTAACATCCCTGGCCATGCCTACTGGTCCATGCATCTGTTGTCAGGTGCACCTTTGTGCTCACAGATTGCCTGAGTGCATGGACGATGCGCTCTTTAACATGCTGGTGGAGGGCTGGGATGGCTTTTCTGGAAAAAAAGTGTCGACTGGGTAGCTCGTAGCGTGGTACAGCGTAGTCCATCAGGGCTTTGAAAGCTTCGCTTTCAACTAACCGGTAGGGCATCATCTCTAACGAGATTAGTCTAGCTATGTGGGCGTTCAAACCCTGTGTACGCGGATGCGAGGCTAAGTACTTCCTTTTTCTAACCATAGTCTCATGTAGGGTGAGCTGGACTGGAGAGCTGGAGATCGTGGAACTAGCGGGGGTGCCGGTGGACATGGCAGACTGAGAGACGGTGGGAGATGGTATTGTTGCCGCCGGTGCCCTAGATGCAGTGTTTCCTACTACGAAACTGGTGATTCCCTGACCCTGACTGCTTTGGCCTGGCAAAGAAACCTGCACAGATACTGCAGGTGGTGCGGAAAATGGTGGCCCTACACTGCCGGAAGGGATGTGGCGTTGATGACTAGCTTCATTGACCGAGGGTGCTACAACCTTAAGGGACGTTTGGTAGTTAGTCCAAGCTTGCAAATGCATGGTGGTTAAATGTCTATGCATGCAACTTGTATTGAGACTTTTCAGATTCTGCCCTCTGCTTAAGGTAGTTGAACATTTTTGACAGATGACTTTGCGCTGATCAATTGGATGTTGTTTAAAAAAATGCCAGACTGCACTCTTTCTAGCATTGGATACCTTTTCAGGCATTGCAGACTGAGCTTTAACCGGATGGCCACGCTGTCCTCCAACAGGTTTTGGCTTTGCCACGCGTTTTGGGCAAGATACGGGCACGGCAGATGGGACCTGTTGCGATGTTGATGCCTGCTGCGGCCCCTCCTCCTCCGCTTCAGAACTGCTGCCGCCTGCACCCTGTTCCCCCAATGGCTGCCAATCGAGGTCAAGAACTGGGTCATCTATTACCTCTTCTTGTAGCTCGTGTGCAACTTCGTCTGTGTCACCGTGTCCGTCGGTGGTATAGCGTTCGTGATGGGGCAACATAGTCTCATCAGGGTCTGATTCTTGATCATTACCCTGCGAGGGCAATGTTGTGGTCTGAGTCAAAGGACCAGCATAGTAGTCTGGCTGTGGCTGTGCATCAGTGCACTCCATGTCAGATTCAACTTGTAATGGGCATGGACTGTTAACTGCTTCACTTTCTAAGCCAGGGACGGTATGTGTAAAGAGCTCCATGGAGTAACCCATTGTGTCGCCTGCTGCATTCTTCTCTGTTGTTGTTTTTGCTGAAGAGGACAAGGAAGCGACTTGTCCCTGACCGTGAACATCCACTAACGACGCGCTGCTTTTACATTTACCAATTTCACGAGAGGAGGCAAAAGAGCTAGAGGCTGAGTCAGCAAGATAAGCCAAAACTTTAAAAGCGGTTTTCCTACTCCCAGAAAAGGGAGCGTTCGAGGCCTTGTGTAGCCAGACGACGAACCTGGCTCCACAGCTCCAGACTTAGGTGCAATATTTTTTTTTTCCCACGACCACCTGATGCTCCACCACTACCACTACCCTCATTACCAGCTGACAATGAACGCCCCCGGCCACGACCTCTTCCACCAGACTTCCTCATTGTTTTAAAAACGTAACCAAACTAACGGTATTTGTTGCTGTCACACAACTTACACGGTGAGCTATAACTTCAGTATGATTTAGCTACCCCTTTACAGGTGGGTGAGACCGCAAGGAAAATCAGGCACAATGTTACACACTCTGTTTTTGGTGGCAACAAATGAGAGAGATGCCACACACACAGGACTGTCACTGAAGCACAAATGTAAATATTAATCTCCCACTGATTTGTTTTTTTTTTTGTTTTTTCAGGGAGACTTTAGAAAAAAAAATAATAGAATAAAATGATTTTTTCAGGAAGAATTTAGAAACCAAATAAAATAAAACGATTTTTTCAGGGAGAATTTAGAAAACAAATAAAACAAAAAATAGGCTTTCTATGGCCCACTGAGTGAGAGATGACGCACACAGGGGTCAGGAGTGGCACACAAGCCCAGAGGCCAATATTGTTCTCCCAATGATTGATGTAGTGATTTTTTCAGGTAGATTTTGGAACCCAAATCAAGCTAAAAAAATAATAGGCTTTCTATGGCCCACAATTGGAGAGAGAGAGAGAGATGGCACACCCAGGAGTCAAGACTGGCACACAAGCAGAAAGGGCAATATTAATCTCCCACTGATTAGATTTTTTTTTTTTCAGGGAGACTTTAGAAAAAAAAAATAATAAAAAAAAATTATTTTTTCAGGAAGAATTTAGAAACCAAATAAAATAAAATGATTTTTTCAGGGAGAAAAACAAATAAAACAAAAAATAGGCTTTCTATGGCCCACTGAGTGAGAGATGACGCACACAGGAGTCAGGAGTGGCACACAAGCCCAGAGGCCAATATTTATCTCCCACTGATTGATTTATTGATTTTTTCAGGTAGAATTTAGAACCCAAATCAACCAAAAAAATAAATAGGCTTTCTATGGCCCACTATTTGTGAGAGAGATGGCACGCTCAGGACTGGCACACAAGCCCAGAGGCCAATATTAATCTCCCAGTTTTTTTTTTTTTTTTTTAGGGAAAATTTATAAACCCAATAAAATAAATAATAAATAGGCTTTCTATGGCCCACTATCTGAGAGAGAGAGATGGCACGCTTAGGACTGGCACACAAGCCCAAAGGCCAATATTAATCTCCCACTGATTGATTTATTGATTTTTTCAGGTAAAATTTAGAACCCAAATAAAGCAAAAAAAAAAATAGGCTTTCTATGGCCCACTGACTGAGTGATGATGCACACAGGAGTCAGGAGTGGCACACAAGCCCTGAGGCCAATATTTTTCTCCCACTGATTGATGTAGTGATTTTTTCAGGTAGATTTTGGAACCCAAATCAAGCAAAAAAATAAATAGGCTTTCTATGGCCCACTGAGTGAGAGATGGCACACACAGGAGTCAGGAGTGGCACACAAGCCCTGAGGCCAATATTTTTCTCCCACTGATTGATGTAGTGATTTTTTCAGGTAGATTTTAGAACCCAAATCAAGCAAAAAAATAAATAGGCTTTCTATGGCCCACTGAGTGAGAGATGGCACAGACAGGGATGGCACTCTAGCAGAAATGCCAATCTTAATCTCCCACAAAAAAAAAAAAAAAAAAAAAAAAGGAACTGTCCTTCAATTACTATCTCCCTGCAGTAATCTCAGCCAGGTATGGCAGGCAGCAATAAGGAGTGGACTGATGCACAAATTAAATAAAAAGTGTGGACAAACAAACAAGATAGCTGTGCAGAAAGGAAGGAACAAGAGGATTTGTGCTTTGAAAAAAGCAGTTCGTTTGCACAGCGGCGTACACACAGCAATGCAGCTATCAGGGAGCCTTCTAGGGCAGACCAATGAGCTACAGCGCTGAGGAAAAAAAAAAATGTAGCTTCCACTGTCCCTGCACACCGAAGGTGGTGTTGGACAGTGGAAATCGCTACAGCACAAGCGGTTTGGTGGTTAATGGACCCTGCCTAACGCTATCCCTGCTTCTGACGAAGCGGCAGCAACCTCTCCCTAAGCTCAGATCAGCAGCAGTAAGATGGCGGTCGACGGGAACGCCCCTTTAAAGCCCCTGTGACGCCGCAGACAGCAAGCCAATCACTGCAATGCCCTTCTCTAAGATGGTGGGGACCAGGACCTATGTCATCACGCTGCCCACACTCTGCGTTTACCTTCATTGGCTGAGAAATGGCGCTTTTCGCGTCATTGAAACGCGACTTTGGCGCGAAAGTCGCGTACCGCATGGCCGACCCCGCACAGGGGCCGGATCGGGTTTCATGAAACCCGACTTTGCCAAAAGTCGGCGACTTTTGAAAATGAACTACCCGTTTCGCTCAACCCTACCCCCTTCATCACCCAAATTAGTTAGGGAAAAAAATGTATTTATTTCCATTTCCCCATTAGGGTTAGGGTTAGGGCTGAGGAAAGGGCTAGGGTTAGGATTAGGGCTAGGGTTAGGGTTAGGGTTAGGGCTAGGGTTAGGGCTAGGGTTAGGGGGGCTACGGTTGGTGTTAGGGCTAGGGTTAGATCTGGGGTTAGGGTTGGGGCTAGGTTTAGGGTAAGGGTTTGGATTACATTTACGGTTGGGATTAGGGATTAGGGTTAAGGGTGTGTCAGGGTTAGGGATGTGGTTAGGGTTATGGTTGGGATTAGTGTTAGGGGTGTGTTGGAGTTGGCGTTAGGGGTGTGGTTGGGATTAGGGTTAGGGATGTGTTTGGGTTAGGGTTTCAGTTGGAATTGGGGGTTTCCACTGTTTAGGCACATCAGGGCTCTCCAATGGCATCTGGTCTCAATTCCAGCCAATTCTGTGTTGAAAAAGTAAAACAGTGCTCCTTCCCTTCCGAGCTCTCCCGTGTGCCCAAACAGGGGTTTACCCCAACATATCGGGTATCAGCATACTCAGGACAAATTGGACAACTTTTGGGGTCCAATTTCTCTTGTTACCCTTTGGAAAATAAAAATTTGGGGGCTAAAAAAACATTTTTGTGGGAAAAAAATGATTTTTTATTTACATGGCTCTGTAAATAAACTGTAGTAAAATACTTGGGGGTTCAAAGTTCTCACAACACATCTAAATAAGTTCCTTGGGGGGTCTAGTTTCCAATATGGGGTCACTTGTGGAGGGTTTCTACTGTTTAGGTACATCAGGGGCTCTGTAAATTCAACGTGATGCCTGCAGACCAATCCATCACAGTCTGCTTTCCAAATGGCGCTCCTAACCTTCTGAGCTCTGGCCATGTGCTCAAACAGTGGTTCCCCCCATATGGGGTATCAGCGTACTCAGGACAAATTGCACAACAACTTTTGGGGTCCAATTTCTTCTGTTACCCGTGGGAAAATACAAAACTGGGGGCTAAAAAATAATTTTTGTGGAGAAAAAAAGAATTTATATTTTCACGGCTCTGCGTTATAAACTGTAGTGAAACAGGTGTTGGTTTAAAGCTCTCACAACATATCTAGAAAAGATCCTTGAGGGGTGCCGTTTTTAGCCCCTTCCCGACGTTTGACGCCACGTAGGCGTCATGAAAGTCGGTGCCAATCCGACCTGTGACGCCTATGTGGCGTCATGGAAAGATCGCGTCCCTGCAGATCCGGTGAAAGAGTTAACTCCAATTTCACCCGATCTGCAGGGACAAGAGGAGTGGTAGTTTAGCCTAGGGGGTGGCTTCACCCCCTCCATGGCTGCGATCGCTCTGATTGGCTGTTGAAAGTGAAACTGCCAATCAGAGCGATTTGTAATATTTCACCTATTAAAATTGGTGAAATATTACAATCCAGCCATGGCCGATGCTGCAATATCATGGCTGGAAACACTAATGTGCCCCCACCCCACCGATCGTCCCCCCAGTCCTCCGATCAGTGCTATGCACCGCTCCGTTCTGTGCTCCGCTCCCCCGTGCTCTTGTCCGCTCCCCCCGTGCTCCAATCACCCCCCCGTGCTCCGATCCAACCCCCCTGCACTCCGATCCACCCCCCCATGCTCCGATCCACCACCCCCCGTGCCCCGTTCCACTCCCCCGTGCTCCGTTCCATCCCCCCGCGCTCCGATCCACTCCCCATGCTCCAATCTCCCCCCGTGCTCCCCCCCCACCCCATCATACTTACCGATCCTGCCGGGGTCCATCCGTCTTCTCCCTGGGCGCCGCCATCTTCCAAAATGGCGGGCGCATGCGCAGTGCGCCCGCCGAATCTGCCGGCCCGCAGATTCGTTCCAAAATGCATTTTGATCACTGAGATATAATCTATCACAGTGATCAAAATAAAAAAAATAACAAATGACCCCCCCCCTTTGTCACCCCCATTGTTAGGGACAATAAAAAATAAAGATTTTTTTTTTCCACTAAGGTTAGAATAGGGTTAGGGTTTGGGTTAGGGTTAGGATTAGGGTTAGGGTTAGGGTTAGGGTTTCGGTATGTGCACACGTTTTCTGTTCCTCTGCGGATTTTTCCGCTGCGGATTTGATAAATCCGCAGTGCTAAACCGCTGCGGATTTATGGCGGATTTACCGCGGTTTTTCTGTACATTTCACTGCGGTTTTACAACTGCGATTTTCTATTGGAGCAGTTGTAAAACCGCTGCGGAAACCGCAGAAAGAAGTGACATGCTGCAGAATGTAAACCCCTGCGTTTCCGTGCAGTTTTTCCGCAGCATGTGTACAGCGATTTTTATTTCCCATAGGTTTACATTGAACTGTAAACTCATGGGAAACTGCTGCGGATCCGCAGCATTTTCCGCAGCGTGTTGTTGTGAATTCTGTGGCTGAATTCACTCCTGTGGTCACAAGTGGTACTGCAGCTTCTGAGCTTCCTCCCTCAGGTGTTCTGGTGAGCTCGTTAACTGCTTCATTACTTAACTCCGCCTGATGCTGCTATCCTTGCTCCTTGTCAATGTTTCAGTGTTGGATCTGAGCTTCTCCTGATTGTTCCTGTGACCTGCTGCTCTGTATAGCTAAGTGCTTTTTGCTTTTTTGTTGCTTTTTTTTCTGTCCAGCTTGTCTTTTGTTTTGCTGGAAGCTCTGAGACGCAAAGGGTGTACCGCCGTGCCGTTAGTTCGGCACAGTGGGTTTTTTTTGCCCCCTTTGCGTGGTTTTGCTTTAGGGTTTTTTGTAGACTGCAAAGTTCGCTTTACTGTCCTCGCTCTGTCCTAGAATATCGGGCCCCACTTTGCTGAATCTATTTCATCCCTACGTTTTGTCTTTTCATCTTACTCACAGTCATTATATGTGGGGGGCTGCCTTTTCCTTTGGGGAATTTCTCTGGGGCAAGTCAGGCCTATTTTTCTATCTTCAGGCTAGCTAGTTTCTTAGGCTGTGCCGAGTTGCCTAGGTAGTTGTTAGGAGCAATCCATAGCCGCTTTTAGTTGTGTTTAGGATAGGATCAGGTGTGCAGTCTACAGAGTTTCCACGTCTCAGAGCTCGTTCTTGTATTTTTGGGTATTTGTCAGATCACTGTGTGCGTTCTGATCGCTAAGCACACTGTGTTTCTGGATTGCCTTCATAACACCTGTCATTAGCAAACATAACAGTACAAGGAGCCACTAACTAATGATTCTCAATAGAGGGAAAGAAAAAGTTCTGACATCATTTTTTTTTTTTTTTTCTGCTCTGTGTTCACTTTTTTTTTCCCCCTAGACATTTGGGTGATTCTGGACACAGTTGTGGACATGGATATTCAGGGTCTGTGCTCTTCAATGGATAATCTCGTTATAAATGTACAAAAAATTCAAGATACTATTGATCAGAAATCTATGTTAGAACCAAGAATTCCTATTCCTGATTTGTTTTTTGGAGATAGAACTAAGTTTCTAAGTTTCAATAATAATTGTAAGCTATTTCTGGCCTTGAAACCTCATTCTTCTGGTAATCCTATTCAACAGGTTTTGATTATTATTTCTTTTTTGCGCGGCGACCCTCAAGACTGGGCATTTTCTCTTGCGCCAGGAGACCCTGCATTGAGTAGTGTCGATGCGTTTTTCCTGGCGCTCGGATTGCTGTACGATGAGCCTAATTCAGTGGATCAGGCTGAGAAAAATTTGCTGGCTTTGTGCCAGGGTCAGGATGATATAGAAGTATATTGTCAGAAATTTAGGAAATGGTCAGTACTCACTCAGTGGAATGAATCTGCGCTGGCAGCTTTGTTCAGAAAGGGTCTCTCTGAGGCTCTTAAGGATGTCATGGTGGGATTTCCTATGCCTGCTGGTTTGAATGAGTCTTTGTCTTTGGCCATTCAGATCGGTCGACGCTTGCGCGAGCGTAAATCTGTGCACCATTTGGCGGTACTGCCTGAGGTTAAACCTGAGCCTATGCAGTGCGATAGGACTATGACTAGAGTTGAACAGCAAGAACACAGACGTCTGAATGGTCTGTGTTTCTACTGTGGTGATTCCACTCATGCTATTTCTGATTGTCCTAAGCGCACTAAGCGGTCCGCTAGGTCTGCCGTCATTGGTACTGTACAGTCCAAATTCCTTCTGTCCATTACCTTGATATGCTCTTTGTCGTCGTTTTCTGTCATGGCGTTTGTGGATTCGGGCGCTGCCCTGAATCTGATGGATTTGGATTATGCTAAACGTTGTGGGTTTTTCTTGGAGCCTTTGCGGTGTCCTATTCCATTGAGAGGAATTGATGCTACACCTTTGGCCAAGAATAAACCTCAATACTGGGCCCAGCTGACCATGTGCATGGCTCCTGCACATCAGGAAGTTATTCGCTTTCTGGTGTTGCATAATCTGCATGATGTGGTCGTGTTGGGGTTGCCATGGCTACAAACCCATAATCCAGTATTGAATTGGAATTCCATGTCGGTATCCAGCTGGGGTTGTCAGGGGGTACATGGTGATGTTCCATTTTTGTTGATTTCGTCATCCACCCCTTCTGAGGTCCCAGAGTTCTTGTCTGATTATCAGGATGTATTTGAAGAGCCCAAGTCCAATGCTCTACCTCCGCATAGGGATTGTGATTGTGCTATCAACTTGATTCCTGGTAGTAAATTCCCTAAAGGTCGATTATTTAATTTATCCGTGCCCGAACACGCCGCTATGCGCAGTTATGTGAAGGAATCCCTGGAGAAGGGACATATTCGCCCATCGTCATCACCACTGGGAGCAGGGTTCTTCTTTGTAGCCAAGAAGGATGGTTCGCTGAGACCGTGTATTGATTACCACCTTCTTAATAAGATCACTGTTAAATTTCAGTATCCCTTGCCATTGTTATCTGACTTGTTTGCTCGGATTAAGGGGGCTAGTTGGTTCACTAAGATAGATCTTCGTGGTGCGTATAATCTGGTGAGAATCAGGCAAGGAGATGAATGGAAAACTGCATTCAATACGCCCGAGGGTCATTTTGAGTATCTAGTGATGCCGTTCGGACTTGCCAATGCTCCATCTGTGTTTCAGTCTTTTATGCATGACATCTTCCGTGAGTATCTGGATAAATTCCTGATTGTTTACTTGGATGACATTTTGATCTTCTCAGATGATTGGGAGTCTCATGTGAAGCAGGTCAGAATGGTTTTTCAGGTCCTGCGTGCTAACTCTTTGTTTGTGAAGGGATCAAAGTGTCTCTTCGGTGTGCAGAAAGTTTCATTTTTGGGGTTCATCTTTACCCCTTCTACTATCGAGATGGATCCAGTTAAGGTCCAAGCCATCCAGGATTGGATTCAGCCGACATCTCTGAAAAGTCTGCAAAAGTTCCTGGGCTTTGCTAATTTTTATCGTCGCTTCATCTGTAATTTTTCTAGCATTGCCAAACCATTGACCGATTTGACCTAGAAGGGTGCTGATTTGGTTAATTGGTCTTCTGCTGCTGTGGAAGCTTTTCAGGAGTTGAAGCGTCGTTTTTGTTCTGCCCCTGTGTTGTGTCAGCCAGATGTTTCTCTTCCGTTCCAGGTCGAGGTTGATGCTTCTGAGATTGGAGCAGGGGCGGTTTTGTCACAGAGAGGTTCTGATTGCTCAGTGATGAAACCATGTGCTTTCTTTTCCAGGAAGTTTTCGCCCGCTGAGCGTAATTATGATGTGGGCAATCGAGAGTTGCTGGCCATGAAGTGGGCATTCGAGGAGTGGCGTCATTGGCTTGAAGGAGCTAAGCATCGCGTGGTGGTATTGACTGATCATAAGAACTTGACTTATCTCGAGTCTGCCAAGCGCTTGAATCCTAGACAGGCCCGTTGGTCGTTATTTTTTGCCCGCTTCGACTTTGTGATTTCGTACCTTCCGGGCTCTAAAAATGTGAAGGCGGATGCTCTGTCTAGGAGTTTTGTGCCCGACTCTCCGGGTTTATCTGAGCCAGCGGGTATCCTCAAGGAAGGAGTCATTGTGTCTGCCATCTCCCCTGATTTGCGGCGGGTGCTGCAAAAATTTCAGGCGAATAAACCTGATCGTTGTCCAGCAGAGAAACTGTTCGTCCCTGATAGGTGGACTAATAAACTTATCTCTGAACTTCATTGTTCGGTGTTGGCTGGTCATCCTGGAATCTTTGGTACCAGAGAGTTAGTGGCTAGATCCTTCTGGTGGCCATCTCTGTCACGGGATGTACGTACTTTTGTGCAGTCCTGTGGGATTTGTGCTAGGGCTAAGCCCTGCTGTTCTCGTGCCAGTGGGTTGCTTTTGCCCTTGCCGGTCCCAAAGAGGCCTTGGACACATATTTCGATGGATTTCATTTCTGACCTTCCCGTTTCTCAAAAGATGTCAGTCATTTGGGTGGTCTGTGATCGCTTTTCTAAAATGGTCCATCTGGTGCCCTTGGCTAAATTGCCTTCCTCCTCTGATTTGGTACCTTTGTTCTTTCAGCATGTGGTTCGGTTGCATGGCATTCCTGAGAATATTGTTTCTGACAGAGGTTGCCAGTTTGTTTCAAGGTTTTGGCGAGCCTTTTGTGGTAGGATGGGCATTGACCTATCCTTTTCCTCGGCTTTCCATCCTCAGACTAATGGCCAGACCGAACGAACCAATCAGACCTTGGAAACATATCTGAGATGTTTTGTTTCTGCAGACCAGGATGATTGGGTGTCCTTTTTGCCGTTGGCTGAGTTCGCCCTTAATAATCGGGCCAGCTCGGCTACCTTGGTTTCTCCATTTTTTTTGCAATTCTGGGTTCCATCCTCGTTTCTCTTCAGGACAGGTTGAGTCTTCGGACTGTCCTGGTGTGGATTCTGTGGTGGATAGGTTGCAGCAGATCTGGACTCAGGTAGTGGACAATTTGATCTTGTCCCAGGAGAAAGCTCAACTTTTCGCTAATCGTAGACGCCGTGTGGGTCCCCGACTTCGTGTTGGGGATCTGGTTTGGTTATCTTCTCGTCATATTCCTATGAAGGTTTCCTCTCCTAAATTTAAACCTCGTTTTATTGGTCCGTATAGGATTTCTGAGGTTCTCAATCCTGTGTCTTTTCGTTTGACCCTCCCAGACTCCTTTTCCATACATAATGTATTCCATAGGTCGTTGTTGCGGAGATACGTGGCACCTATGGTTCCATCTGTTGAGCCTCCTGCCCCGGTTTTGGTGGAGGGGGAATTGGAGTATATTGTGGAGAAGATTTTGGATTCTCGTGTTTCTAGACGGAAACTCCAGTATCTGGTTAAATGGAAGGGTTATGCTCAGGAAGATAATTCCTGGGTTTTTGCCTCTGATGTTCATGCTTCCGATCTTGTTCGTGCCTTTCATGCGGCTCATCCTGGTCGGCCTGGGGGCTCTGGTGAGGGTTCGGTGACCCCTCCTCAAGGGGGGGGTACTGTTGTGAATTCTGTGGCTGAATTCACTCCTGTGGTCACAAGTGGTACTGCAGCTTCTGAGCTTCCTCCCTCAGGTGTTCTGGTGAGCTCGTTAACTGCTTCATTACTTAACTCCGCCTGATGCTGCTATCCTTGCTCCTTGTCAATGTTTCAGTGTTGGATCTGAGCTTCTCCTGATTGTTCCTGTGACCTGCTGCTCTGTATAGCTAAGTGCTTTTTGCTTTTTTGTTGCTTTTTTTTCTGTCCAGCTTGTCTTTTGTTTTGCTGGAAGCTCTGAGACGCAAAGGGTGTACCGCCGTGCCGTTAGCTCGGCACGGTGGTTTTTTTTTTGCCCCCTTTGCGTGGTTTTGCTTTAGGGTTTTTTGTAGACTGCAAAATTCGCTTTACTGTCCTCGCTCTGTCCTAGAATATCGGGCCCCACTTTGCTGAATCTATTTCATCCCTACGTTTTGTCTTTTCATCTTACTCACAGTCATTATATGTGGGGGGCTGCCTTTTCCTTTGGGGAATTTCTCTGGGGCAAGTCAGGCCTATTTTTCTATCTTCAGGCTAGCTAGTTTCTTAGGCTGTGCCGAGTTGCCTAGGTAGTTGTTAGGCGCAATCCACAGCCGCTTTTAGTTGTGTTTAGGATAGGATCAGGTGTGCAGTCTACAGAGTTTCCACGTCTCAGAGCTCGTTCTTGTATTTTTGGGTATTTGTCAGATCACTGTGTGCGCTCTGATCGCTAAGCACACTGTGTTTCTGGATTGCCTTCATAACACCTGTCATTAGCAAACATAACAGCGTGTGCACATACCTTTAGAATTAGGCTATGTGCACACGGTGCGGATTTGGCTGCGGATCTGCAGCGGATTGGCCGCTGCGGATTTGCAGCAGTGTTCCATCAGGTTTACAGTACCAAGTAAACCTACGGAAAACCAAATTCGCTGTGCCCATGGTGCGGAAAATACAGCGCAGAAACGCTGCGTTGTATTTTCCGCAGCATGTCAATTCTTTGTGCGGATTCTGCAGCGTTTTACACCTGTTCCTCAATAGGAATCCGCAGGTGAAATCCGCACAAAAAACACTGGAAATCCACAGTAAATCTGCAGGTAAAACGCAGTGCCTTTTACCCGCAGATTTTTAAAAAATGATGCTGAAAAATCTCACACGAATCCGCAACGTGGGCACATAGCATTAGGGTTAGGGTTGGAATTAGGGTTGTGGTTAGGGTTGTGATTAGGGTTATGGCTACAGTTGGGATTAGGGCTAGGGGTGTCGGGGGGTTAGTGTTGGAGGTAGAATTGAGGGGTTTCCACTGTTTAGGCACATCAGGGGTCTCCAAACGCAACATGGCGCCACCATTGATTCCAGCCAATCTTGTATTCAAAAAGTCAAATGGTGCTCCCTCACTTCCGAGCCCTGACGTGCGCCCAAACAGTGGTTTACCCCCACATATGGGGTACCAGCATACTCAGGACAAACTGCGCAACAATTACTGGGGTCTAATTTCTCCTGTTACCCTTGTGAAAATAAAAAAATGCTTGATAAAACATCATTTTTGAGGAAAGAAAAATTATTTTTTATTTTTATGGCTCTGCATTATAAACTTCTGAGAAGCACTTGGGGGTTCAAAGTGCTCACCACACATCTAGATAAGTTCCTTTCGGGGTCTAGTTTCCAAAATGGGGTCACTTGTGGGGGGTTTCTACTCTTTAGCCACATCAGGGGCTCTGCAAACGCAACGTGACGCCCGCAGAGCATTCCATCAAAGTCTGCATTTCAAAACGTCACTACTTCACTTCCGAGCCCCGGCATTTGCCCAAACAGTGGTTTACCCCCACATATGGGGTATCAGCGTACTCAGGAGAAACTGGACAATAACTTTTGGGGTCAAATTTCTCCTGTTACCCTTGGGAAAATAAAAAATTGCAGGCTAAAAATCATTTTTGAGAAAATAATTTTTTTTTTTCATGGCTCTGCGTTATAAACTTCTGTGAAGCACTTGGAGGTTCAAAGTCCTCACCACATATCTAGATTAGTTCCTTTGGGGGTCTAGTTTCCAAAATGGGGTCATGGTGTCCGCTAATGATTGGAGCTAATTTTCCATTTAAAAAGCCAAATGGCGTGCCTTCCCTTCCGAGCCCTGCCGTGCGCCCAAACAGTGGTTTACCCCCACATATGGGGTATCAGCGCACTCAGGACAAACTGTACAACAAAATTTGGAGTCCAATTTCTCCTATTACCCTTGGCAAAATAGGAAATTCCAGGCTAAAAAATCATTTTTGAGGAAAGAAAAATTATTTTTTATTTTCATGGCTCTGCGTTATAAACTTCTATGAAGCACTTGGGGGTTTAAAGTGCACAATATGCATCTAGATAAGTTCCTTTGGGCGTATAGTTTCCAAAATGGGGTCACTTGTGGGGGAGCTCCAATTTTTAGGCACACGGGGGCTCTCCAAACGTGACATGGTGTCCGCTAAAGAGTGGAGCCAATTTTTCAGTCAAAAAGTCAAATGGCGCTCCTTCCCTTCTAAGCCCTGCCGTGCGCCCAAACAGTGGTTTACCCCCACATATGAGGTATCAGCGTACTCAGGACAAATTGGAAAACAACTTTCGTCGTTCAGTTTCTCCTTTTACTATTGGGAAAATAAAAAAATTGTTGCTAAAAATAATTTTTGTGACTAAAAAGTTAAATGTTCATTTTTTCCTTCCATGTTGCTTCTGCTGTTGTGAAGCACCTGAAGGGTTAATAAACTTCTTGAATGTGGTTTTGAGTACCTTGAGGGGTGCAGTTTTTATAATGGTGTCACTTTTGGGTATTTTCAGCCATGTAGATCCCTCAAACTGACTTCAAATGTGAGGTGGTCCCTAAAAAAAATGGTTTTGTAAATTTCATTGTAAAAATGAGAAATCGCTGGTCAAATTTTAACCCTTATAACTTCCTAGCAAAAAAAAATGTTGTTTCCAAAATTGTGCTGATGTAAAGTATACATGTGGGAAATGTTATTTATTAACTATTTTGTGTCACATAACTCTCTGGTTTAACAGAATAAAAATTCAAAATGTGAACATTGCAAAATTTTCAAAATTTTCGCCAAATTTCCATTTTTATCACAAATAAACACAGAATTTATTGACCAATATTTACCACTAACATGAAGCCCAATATGTCACGAAAAAACAATCTCAGAACCGCTAGGATCCGTTGAAGTGTTCCTGAGTTATTACCTCATAAAGGGACACTGGTCAGAATTGCAAAAAACGGCAAGGTCTTTAAGGTCAAAATAGGCTGGGTCATGATGGGGTTAGAATGATGTCCCACTTGGTTATTTTCTATCATATAGACCCCTAAAAATGACTTCAAATGTAATGTGGTCCCTAAAAAAAAATGGTGTTGTAAAAATGAGAAAATGCTGGTCAATTTTAACCCTTATAACTCCCTAACAAAAAAAATTTGTTTCCAAAATTGTGCTGATGTAAAGAAGACACGTAGGAAATGTTACTTACTAAGTATTTTGTGTGACATGTCTTTGTGATTTAAGGGCATACAAATTCAAAGTTGGAAAATTTCAAAATGTTCAAAATTTGTGGCAAATTTAAATGTTTTTCACAAATAAACGCAGGTAATATCAAAGAAATGTTACCACTGTCATGAAGCCCAATATGTCACGAGAAAACAGTATCAGAATCACCAGGATCCATTGAAGTGTTCCAGAGTTATAACCTCATAAAGGGACAGTGGTCAGAATTGTAAAAATTGGCGCGGTCATTAACGTGCAAACCACCCTTGGGGCTTAAGGGGTTAAAGACATTCAGTATCACATACATGTAGAATTCCAGCACACTTTCCATGTTTGTCCTCCACATGACTTGAAGACATGACTAAAAAAAGATATATCAATGACTGCCACTGTTTTTTTCTTTTAAAGAATTTTCTACTTTCTATGCTACTGAAGGTGAGCATCACCATTTTGAAACTCCCAGAGGACAGTGTATTTGGTATTGGTTATGTTTGCATCTCTGTACATAAAGCCAGATGCCTGTAGGTTGCTGGCTGCTCAAGATAATATTGTATGTAGATACAAGAATTTTTATTAATGTATAATGCAAATACAAGGGAACAGGGAAAATAAAATACTTTAGATTATTAACTTATATAATGCAAATTACTCCAATATTTCTTCCAGGCAATCATATCTATGTAGCCATATGACATTACATTTAAATGAAAATAGGAAATACAATATTCCTTCACTTTTGTTTGCAGCACACATGCTGACATGACACGCCAACCATCTACTGTGTGTAATATTGTTTAACATAGAATGTAGGTCTACCACCTGCCAAAGACTCATGATATTAAATGGTGCCACAGTTGTATTCAAGACTCATGCTGTGTGTTTGATGTTTTACGCAGAGTTAGCAAAACTGTTTTTCAAACTATTCATACTAGGGAACATTAAAATTACATCTTCCATTGTAACTGCAGCAAAGAAAAATAATGTAGTAACATAGTAAGAGACATATAAAATCTTTACTTTCCAGTACAATAAATAAAATCTTTACGTTCAAGTACAATAATGTAGTGGCTAAGCAAGCCATGTCAAGTAAGCCAAATGCCAAAAATGGTTTGTATGCTTACAAATTAGCAGGTCTGTACCCCAAAAAAGTGGTATACTTTATAGTGTCCTGAAAAAGCATTTATACCCAGTGAACTTTTCCACATTTTTTCATGCTACGTTCACAAACTTAAATGTATCTTGGGGGATTTTATATGATATACCAACACAAATTAGCAATTATTTGTGAAGTGTAATGGAATGGTCACATTGGTTTTCAAAATATTTTAAAAATATAAATCTGAAAATTGTGACGTGCATTTGTGTACCCTTAACCTTTCCCTTTATCTGACATGCATTTTAATAGTGCAGATAGAATCCCTCACCTCTGTACTGCACAGCCATGGCTCACCACAATCACGCAGTGTTCAAATTAATATGCCTTGGAGATCGCAGTTATACAGCTGAAGAGTTGTGGACAGCTCTCCAGGATGAGTTTAATTAACGGCTGTCTCCGCTGAACCTGCATCCAGGGAAGGCCATGTCCGATAATGGTGTGAACCTGGTGGCGGCCCTGTGGCAAAGCAAACTCACACACATGCCTTGCATGGCTAACATCCTAAACCTTGTAATACAGCAAATTCTCCACCACTATCACAGCCTGAGGTGCTGCTGCAGAAAGCATCATTGCTGTGTGCTCACTTCCAACAAATGCACCCCGCATGTCATTGACTTGCATTGCTAAACAGGTCTTTCAGCCTACTGCTTTACCATTTGATTTTCCTAAATGGTGGAATTCCCCTCTGCACATGTTGCAGCAACTGTGGGAACAGTGACAAGCCCTTTAGCAGTATGTCCTTTTACATAGCCTTGGCTAATGCAGTCCGGATGTGGTGCAAATCAGGCTTGTGAAATGGTCACAGATGAAGGACCTCTGCACCCATCTGCACAGTTTTGAAAAGGCTACTAAGATGGTTAGTGCTGATGATGCCATCATTAGCATCACTATATCAGTCATCTACAGGCTTGACCACACTATGAATAGCCTGTGTGAGGAGGTGGTGGTCCCAGAGGAAGAGGTGGAAGCAGAAGGAGATGTGGAAGGGTTAACAATATTTCAAATTTCTGGACTGTCGTCTCACAGGCAAGTGCCAGGAGAGGGTGTCTTACAGCGATCAAGTGTGGCTCATGGTGTCAGACAAACTGTTTTTGAATGTGCAGGAGCCAAGGAACAAATGGAGGAGAATGAAGTTATGGACGTGCAACAGTCAGGAGATGACGAGGATAATGATCGCCTCACTGTTTTCCGTGATTGGTGGGAGAGGACGGAAGAAGCAACCTTGAGTGTTGCCCTGCCACCAACAAACCATGGACTTGGATCTCATGTAAGTGCCTGACACATGAGCGCCTTCTTGCTGCACTACCTTCAATATGGTGCACATATTCTTATGGATAGAAATAGTGCTGACTACTGGGTTGCCACTCTGTTATAGCCATGGTACAAGAGTAAATTTAGCCAGATGTTTCCCCCCTGGAAAGGGATGTGCCAATGCTGGAGTATCGAAACACGCTTGTAGACAATTTTAAGAGCTGTTTTCCCCAATACACCAGTGAGGCACACAGTGTGCATCCCAGTTCCTAATGTCTAACCAAAGGAAAGTCAGGGCGTCATTGCAAAAACATTACAAGCACAAGTGGTATAAGTAATTTCTGTGAGTCATTTCACTCACTTTTTAGACCAGCCTCTGCACCAGCAGAACAGAGAACAGGTTTGAGACATTGTGAATGAGTGGAGGGGATGGTGCTGGAGTATCTGGAGCTCAATATCAATGCCATCAGGGGGTTCGACCCTTTTGCCTTTTGGTTTTCAAAAATGAAAGAGTGGCCTGTGCTTGACTGTCACGCCTTGGAGGCTTTGTCATGCCCGGATGTCGGCATTCTCTTAGAACATGTCTTCAGTGCTGCTGCTGCTTTTCTGACAGATAAGCTCATCCGGCTGTCCCCTGAAAGTGTAGACCATGTACCTTTGTGTCAAAAAATACATTGGAGTCAATGGAAGCGCATGCGTTTTTAAGCACATGCGTTTGTTTGCTTTAAAAACGCATGCGTTTTTATTAAAAAAAAACATCAAACCCACTGATATGCCACCCCCCACCATAAAGGTGATAAAGGGATCCTAACCCTAACCCTAAGGGGGTCCTAACCCTAACCCTAACCCTAACCCTAAAGGGATCCTAACCCTAACCCTAACTCTAAAGGGATCCTAACCCTATCCTTAACCCTATCTCTAACCCTAACCCTACCCCTAACCCTAACCCTACCCCTAACCCTAAAGGGATCCTAACCCTAACCCTACCTCTAACCTTAACCCTAACCCTAAAGGGATCCTAACCCTAACCCTAACCCTACCCCTAACCCTAAAGGGATCCTAACCCTAACCCTAACCCTACCCCTAACCCTAACCCTAATCCCTTTAGGGTTAGGGTAAGGATCCCTTTAGAGTTAGGGTTAGGGTTATGATCCCTACCCCTAACCCTACCTCTAACCCTAACTATTTCTGTTTATAGTGGGTTTTTTACTTTATTTTGATGATTGGCAGCTGTCACACATTTCTCAGCATGCGTTTAAAAAACGCAAATGCATGAAAAAACGCATGTGAATGCATGTGGTGAAAAAAACGCATGCGTCAAAAAAACGCAGCGTTTGCACGCGTTTACATATGTTTTTCACCATGCATTTTTTTTTTAAATGCATGCGTTTTGAAACACAAGTGTGAAACCAGCCATACATACTGTAGAACTTGGTTTCTGTGAAATTTTGTTGGTTTGAAATAAAAACTAAAATTAGTAACATAGTAACATAGTAACATAGTTAGTAAGGCCGAAAAAAGACATATGTCCATCCAGTTCAGCCTATATTCCATCATAATAAATACCCAGATCTACGTCCTTCTACAGAACCTAATAATTGTATGATACAATATTGTTCTGCTCCAGGAAGACATCCAGGCCTCTCTTGAACCCCTCGACTGAGTTCGCCATCACCACCTCCTCAGGCAAGCAATTCCAGATTCTCACTGCCCTAACAGTAAAGAATCCTCTTCTATGTTGGTGGAAAAACCTTCTCTCCTCCAGACGCAAAGAATGCCCCCTTGTGCCCGTCACCTTCCTTGGTATAAACAGATCCTCAGCGAGATATTTGTATTGTCCCCTTATATACTTATACATGGTTATTAGATCGCCCCTCAGTCGTCTTTTTTCTAGACTAAATAATCCTAATTTCGCTAATCTATCTGGGTATTGTAGTTCTCCCATCCCCTTTATTAATTTTGTTGCCCTCCTTTGTACTCTCTCTAGTTCCATTATATCCTTCCTGAGCACCGGTGCCCAAAACTGGACACAGTACTCCATGTGCGGTCTAACTAGGGATTTGTACAGAGGCAGTATAATGCTCTCATCATGTGTATCCAGACCTCTTTTAATGCACCCCATGATCCTGTTTGCCTTGGCAGCTGCTGCCTAATAATCTTTATTTTTATATAGCGCTAACATATTCCGCAGCGCTTTACAGTTTTGCACACATTATCATCACTGTCCCTGATGGGGCTCACAATCTAGAATCCCTATCAGTATGTCTTTGGAATGTGGGAGGAAACCGGAGTGCCCAGAGGAAACCCACGCAAACATGGAGAGAACATACAAACTCTTTGCAGATGTTGTCCTGGGTGGGATTAGAACCCAGGACCCCAGCGCTGCAAAGCTGCAGTACTAACCACTGCGCCACCGTGCTGCAAAATTGGCCTGCAACACATGTATACATTTGATCCCTTGGTACTCTGTCCCCAGCTGCCACTATTTTTCCAGTTGTGGTGTCCCTGCCTTCTACTAGCACGACTCCAGGAACAAGACCCGTGCCCCTAGCAACGCCATTACTGGGATAGTTACAGAGCTTCTGGTTAAAATATGCCGCATGACAACTCATTTCCTCAAGTCAGCTACAGCGGCAACCACACTGGCAGAGCTGCAGTAACGCATTCAAGTGCCAGCTCACTGACTGGTGTAGATGTGACCAAGCGCTGGAGGACAGTTGTGGAATGCTGGCTCCAACACACAAGTCAGTGTAATGATCAGCCTCCACACATAGCAGCTGAAGAGTGGGCATGCATGTTTGACATTTGTGTGGTTCTTCAAGACTTTGAGATGACATCATCAGGGCAAAAATCCCTTTTCTGTGCCTACTTATTTAGTCTCTGCTGACAATTAAACATGAAGCTTGCATGCAGAAAAGGTGGAGACGGATGATGAAATGAGACAATGAGATATTACCCATACCAACCTCATCCCATCTGTTCAGCGTGGATTGAGTAACAATGAAGAGGTGAAGGCTGAGGAAGAGGATTAGGAGCAGGAGCTGGCTGATATCATAACAGGGGCTATTACACACAGAGACTTTGTCCCGTCTCTCCTTTTTGGATGGACCGAGGGGGGAATGAGGAGTAAGAGGTGGAGGAGGAGAAGATGAAGAGTAGTCACCATGGTAACGACAGGAAAGTGTTGGCTGTAGGGATCTTAGCACTTATTGCAGACATTATGTACAGCAGCCTTTCCTGTGATCCTTGCATTATATTCATCTTGGCCAAAAAACAGTACTGGTTTTGCACCCTGCAATACCCATGCTATAAGGAGAACCTTGCATCTCTTCATCCTGAGGAGGAGAGGTCTACTAAAATGGTGCTGTACCAGAAGGCCATTGTGGAAAATATGTAGAAAAAAAATTATTTTAGACAATGCTAGTGGCAAGGGGCATGCATCCTGTCCATGTTGACAGGGTACCTCTGATAAGAAATGAACAAATCTTGAATTAGCCTCAACTTTTCGACACCTCCATATGACAACAGCATATAAAGGAATTTTAATCTTCAATTTGTTAATGAGGCCTACAAGTTTCTGCCTTTAAGAGTCTATCGATGCATGTATTACCCTCCCCATTATTTTTCTTGTATGAGTATAGGAGTACCACAATATGACAATTTGAACATAATTGCATCTGAGTCCCTCTCCCATCTAATTTTTGGCAGTTTTTGCATTCTCCATAAAAGTTGCCTTATCTACAGGTCAGTAAATAGGAAATAATTTTTCTTAAGATTTTTTTCCCTGTAAACTTCAATTTCTCATCTATTTTCAATGTTTTATGGTCAGTCCTTAAAGTGGAGTAAAAGTGTGCCATCATTGTTTTTAGTAGCGATCTGAGAGTCAGAGACAATTCCACAGGTCTTCCCAATGCAGTTCTCTTTCCATTGAGTTATTTTCCCAGCCATTTGAACATTTTCTCTGCCCTCCAGACTGTAGGGTCTGCAGGACAAAAGCTTTGATTTCCCATTAACTCTCATTATACACATTACTCAAATGGAGAAGCCAAGCATTAGGAATTGCTCAGTTCAAGTAATGAGCTTCCAAGCAGTTAGTGCTCTCATATCCTTAACTGTTTTCACTGGAGTTAAAAGTTTAATAGTATTTTTTAAAAATATGCTTTCTTTACAAGCCTATTTAGTTCCAAATTAGCTCCTGGGAACTATTTATTATAAATATTGGATAACTCAATTCAATTTCAAAAACTGCACTCAAAGTAATCAAAATAGTGTTTAGGACATTTATCTTTGTATCACAAGTTTTCATAGAATGCTTTCCAGGTTCTATTTTGCTTTTGCAGAGACATAAGTTCACCGGAAGGTGACCAACTTTTCAGAACTATATCCCTCAGAACAATTATGAAAATTTTGTTGGTCTTTATATAGAGATTATCTTCAGTAAAATCATGGTCATCTGCTGAGGTTCTCCTCCACTATTAGGGCTCGTCACCAAGTTGTAATCAAGGATACCTGGTTGGGGGCCCACTCAGAAGTTTCGCCCCCCAAAACAAAAACCCTAGCTATGCCTCTGCTAATCAGTATATAAAATGTCAAGGGCATTTTTCTTATATTAGAATTACAAATAACCACAATAAATTATTTCTAACAATAGCAATGTTACATACAGCATTTCTACATTTGCAGGTGGTACATGTTGAATGAGCAACCTCAGCTTTTGATATAGAATTATTTATAATCAGAATTTGTGCATGTAACGATGTTCATGTATTGATGCTGTTGTTTCATATTGAATCCTGTTTTTTATTCTCCCAGGGAAGCACTAACAGTTTGAGCTCAGCATGAAAACCATCAAACACTTGAGCTGAAATTTAGATTGGGTAATTTTGTCTGTTGAAGTAGAAAAGGACATGCGGGATGGCAAGGAACAGAATGCTTAATAGAAAAAGCAGATGTTTTAATAACTTACTGGATGATGGTGCTTCAGTAACTGCAATCTAACATTTATTTAACACAATAATTGAAATAAGTGTTGTTTTTCCAATTTAAAAATGTAATGTTTTATCACAGCTTTTATAAATTATAGTTTGGACTGCATTTTTCACTCATAGGGATAAGTTCCCACAATTTGGTGCATTTTGGACGTTGCAGATTTTCTATTAACCAAATGTGTTTTTTTTCATCGTGTTTTAGAGTACATCTTGTTTTCACATGAATCTTTATGGTGGTTTTGACTTTGAGGTTTGTGTCTCCCTTTGCTATGTCATGCTTGAAATAAATGTGTTTACTTAGTTCTATTAGACTTTATGGCTAAAGTCATGTGTGGTTTACATGCATTTTTATGGCATTTCTGCTTCAGAAGTGCACTAAAAAGGCATATGCTTCGGTCCTGCAGTTTTTTCTTATCTCATTCAAGTTCATGAGGAAAAACCACAAATAAACATATATTTATTGCAAAAAAAATTGGCATGTTGTGGATTTACAAATAAAGAAACCAGCAAGTCGGTTTGCACTGCATAAAACAAAAGCACATACATTTTGCTGGAATTTGATGCTGCATTATTTTGGACAAAATTTGCAACATCAAAAATGTACCAAATACAGTCACAGTCTAAAGCGTTGTGGTAAAATGCTTTACAATCAATGAACTTATTCACTATACTTATTTACTGTCTAAAATATTACAATCACGTGGTTCTAATGCATCTGAGAAACACAAGGTTTAGCTTATTGTACTCCCTGAATGGAAATGATTGCAGTCAGCATAAGGAAACTCATACAAATGGGCAAGATATGAAGATGAAACCCATTTAGAAACACGCTTTACATCTAATATTAGCAAATTGTTTTTCAATAGTTTTACTGCAATTATTCCCTTTAGATGCAGGATCTATTAAATCGGAAGTTGTTATATTGTTTTTACATGCATTGTTAGTAGTGAATTATGACTTAGATGATATGTCACTCTGATATTTGGATTTGACAGTGACATTATGTAATGCCCTTTATAGTAGCATTATATGGGTACTGGGTAGTTCTGATATTTGTGCTCTTTTTCATAGTTGATAACTATTGGGATTATGTTACTTTACTCTAATGTTCTAATATGCTGCAGCTGTAACACCTTTCCTTTGCTGATATAGGTAATCTGTTTAACATTAACAAGTGCTGTAAAAAACAAATTATACTTTATTGTAATATTAATGCAGATGAGCAGATCTTTTAAAACTCCAATTTTCTGGCTTTGCCAAAATTCTGAAAAATATTTTAATTTTGGTAAATACATTTTTGCAAATCTTATACGTAAAAAGCCCCGGGAAACACAATGAATTCCACCTGGAGTCAAACCTTTTTTTAATATTTGCAGTTTTTATTGTTGTTTTTGAGGGTACAAAATAAAATAGTACATTTCCCAGCATCAGTAGATTAGACTAGTACTGTAAAACACAGTGGACAGCCAGGTGGTGTGTGGCTGTTGCAAAAGCATCATGGTAGAAAGTTAAGAAGGGGCAGGATGCTTTGCAGTTTAGGGCAAGCATTGACAGCCCTGGCAGCATAAGTAGTATAGCAAATATGACAGGGAGTAGATGTCCTGAAGTGTGTGATACATCCGCACTGGTAGAGGCAGAACAATGTAGATGACAGTCAATAGACAGTTAGACAGGCAGATGGTTTGGTGGTTTAATCATTGGCTTCAGCCATCAGTAAATGAAAGTCTGCACCAATCCATGCCTGACTCGTTTTGACAAATGTTCGGTTTTCCATGCCTTTGGCAGATAACCGTTTTGGTGTGACAAATCCAACAACTGCGCTGAATACCCTATGTGACATGATAATGGAGAGTGGACAAAACAATTCTCCAATAGTTAATTGGGGCAGTTTTTGACACTTGTCAATATATTGACCAAGAGATCCATGGGATCGGGGCTCAAGGTATCTGGCTGAGAATGGACACAGCCTAGATACTAGTGAACCTGGCTGTTCAGACAGTGTATCTGTTTGCTGAAGCACGCCAGGTTCTCTCAATAGCAGAAAAAAATCTATAACATTAAATATATTGTAAGTGTTGCTGCTGCTGCTACATTGGCTATTTGCTGTAGTCCTAAAACTCATAGGACATTGTGCCTGTGTTGATCTCAGTTGGGTTTGTTGATCTGTCATATAGGTGGCCTCCATTTGCTTGGCAAAAGCTTCTCAGGGAGAAAGCAGCTTTTATTTTCTTGCACATAAAAAACAAGCGACTGTAGAACCAGCAAATTAGCTAGAGGTGAGTTTAGTTGTCAAACTATTTGATGACTGGGAGAACATAGGTGTTTTGACAACAACTAGTGATATATGTTTGTCATTTTGATGGAGAAATCACACTAATTAGAAGCTAGCATGTATGACTCGCCAACCCTGCAAACAGACTTTTCATGCACTGTAGAACCTCCTCCACCAAAAGCACTTGTGGCATTACCTTCATCAGAGCTGACTGCAGGAAAAGCTGATTTGGCACTAGAGGATGTTTTCAACTCTAATCTATGCTGTGTATCACTGATGCCAGCAACCTCCTCCTCTGATGACCTTAACTCCTCCTCACACCTGTCCGGCTCCTAGCTGTAATCAAGCACAGAATAATCATCATTATTTTTATTATCCTCCACCTGATTCTCACCCCAACGTTTTCCCAGGCTGAGAGTGCTACTACCATGGACAGAGACACTAAAATCTTTGCTCGCAGATCCTGCAGAACAGCCTGGCTCTAGAATCATGATGTTCAACTTCTGTGGAACTATGTCTTCTGAGAATAGAGTCTGACTTCATGTTTTACAAAATATCAACTTGAAGAAATGTTTCTGGTGTAGTATGTTCCTTAGCCTCAGGGTGTTGTGGGTTAGAAGATTTAGGGCAGAACAGAAACAGTTGTCATTTATGGAGTGGAAATTCCACTATGTGTAACATTAACTTCTATAGCAGCAGAGGAGGTGGCTTGAGCAGAATGCTGACTCAAGCTAAATGTGTCCTTGTCAGACACTGTCATCCTGTTGTGATTGAGATGAGGCATGAGACATATACTCCATAAAGCCCTATGCATAGTTAGGTTTCTATACTATTGTCCTGTTACGTCCATCTTTCGTGCCGTACTTGGGCTTTGCACACATTTTTGACAAAAAAATCTAACATTTAATTTGTTTGTACACCATCTCAACAAAATTAGCCAATTTTTGGTTTGAAGTTTTCAAACCATCAACAAAAAAAGTTTAACCTAAAATAAAGAGGTCGCTACATAACTGCACGAATGGAATATAATTTGCTGTAACAGCCAGCAGTATTGGGATGATGCCATTATTTTAAACTGCGACTAGTCAAGCAGATGCAACACCTTAACCAGTTACTGTTGCTTTAGGTTTTCATTATTTATTTATTTTTTTAATAACAATCAAAATAAAAAGTAACTAAACAAAGCCTACATTGCTAAATTATAGGAATTGGCACACGTAGGTTCATGGTCAGTAACAAACATGTGGCAAGAAAGGCAGTGTGATCGTGGGATGTACCATTCCTAAAATAAAAAGAGACCAATTATGTAGGTGAGGGAAAAAAAGTAATTTGCCTTTACAAAATAGGATGAGACCAAAAACTCTAAGTAGAATAACTTGCCACAAGCCATCACATGCTACTGGCTGCTGTATTCTTTTTTGTGTGTTGATGTCTAATATTAGACTATTGGCGCAATGAAGAGAGCTCAAAAAATTATTTAAAGCATTGCATACACATTATTAGATAAACACTTACATTTAAGTTTTAGGATTATGTACTTGTCTAAAAGAAAGGAAATAAATAAATAAATAAATAAATACCTCATGCCTTTCCTTACATTTATTGAGATGATTTGCAACAAAGAAATGAAATTCTGTCTCTTAGGGCTCATACTCATTTGTGAGAAAAATGGACTAATTCAATCCGATAAAAAAATTGGACTGTACTCTGAACAATTTTATTCAATGGTCAGAGTACAAGAAGAGAATCCAGGAGAATGAGGGTTTCTGCAGATGTACATCGGCTCCCCGCTCCAACCTTTGCTCCTGGCGACTTAGTGTGGCTCTCCGCCCGTATCATCAGGTTGTTAGTTGAGACCACTAAGTTTGCGCCTCGCTACATAGGTCCTTTTAAGGTCCTGGAAAAAGTCAATCCTGTGGTCTACCAGTTGACTCTTCCTCCACGCCTAGGTATCACCGACACCTTTCATGTGTCCCTCCTAAAACCCGTTCACATGTCCCAGTTTTCCGAGTCATCTGCCGGGACATTGGGCTCATCCACAGACGATTATGAGGTGAATGCTATCATTGAGTGTAAGGTGGTACGTGGCAAAAAATGCTATCTAGTGGATTGGAAGGGTCATGACCCAGAGGATAGGTCCTGGGAGCCTGTTGAGCACACATTTGAGCTCCTCAGCTCATTGCTGCCTAATGTTAAGTGTCGAGTTCCCACCGCTGCACAGGGGGAAATTTGAACCATGTCCACTGCGGTCTCAAATTCTCCTTCAGCCGCAGTGCAGCCTGCTCAGCAGAGACGTCGATCCTAGCATCTGGCTCAAGCAGATACTGTGAATTGGTTACTGCTGCCTTTCCAGGCTCTGCCTTTGTAACCAGCACTGATCAGCAGTGAGCAGATGTTCCAGGGACTAAGTCCTGCTTTTCTTATACTGAGTATGCCCACGGGACGACCACTCATTGGAGGTCGGGGGTCACATGCTCAGGTCCTGTAGTGGTTCCGATTAGACCACTAGGAAGGTCCTGGAGAGCTACAACTATAAAAGGTTTGCATGGCCGCTCGGCCTTGTGCTAGTATAAATCAGAAATCGCGTATGTGTGGATGTATGACTGAATCTGGTGAAAGCTTCTTAATAGTGTTGAGCGATACTGTCCGATATTTGAAAGTATTGGTATCGGATGGTATTGGCCGATATCCGAAAAATATCGGATATCGCCGATACCATAGTAACATAGTAACATAGTAACATAGCAACATAGTTAGTAAGGCCGAAAAAAGACATTTGTCCATCCAGTTCAGCCTATATTCCATCATAATAAATCCCCAGATCTACGTCCTTCTACAGAACCTAATAATTGTATGATACAATATTGTTCTGCTCCAGGAAGACATCCAGGCCTCTCTTGAACCCCTCGACTGAGTTCGCCATCACCACCTCCTCAGGCAAGCAATTCCAGATTCTCACTGCCCTAACAGTAAAGAATCCTCTTCTATGTTGGTGGAAAAACCTTCTCTCCTCCAGACGCAAAGAATGCCCCCTTGTGCCCGTCACCTTCCTTGGTATAAACAGATCCTCAGCGAGATATTTGTATTGTCCCCTTATATACTTATACATGGTTATTAGATCGCCCCTCAGTCGTCTTTTTTCTAGACTAAATAATCCTAATTTCGCTAATCTATCTGGGTATTGTAGTTCTCCCATCCCCTTTATTAATTTTGTTGCCCTCCTTTGTACGCTCTCTAGTTCCATTATATCCTTCCTGAGCACCGGTGCCCAAAACTGGACACAGTACTCCATGTGCGGTCTAACTAGGGATTTGTACAGAGGCAGTATAATGCTCTCATCATGTGTATCCAGACCTCTTTTAATGCACCCCATGATCCTGTTTGCCTTGGCAGCTGCTGCCTGGCACTGGCTGCTCCAGGTAAGTTTATCATTAACTAGGATCCCCAAGTCCTTCTCCCTGTCAGATTTACCCAGTGGTTTCCCATTCAGTGTGTAATGGTGATATTGATTCCTTCTTCCCATGTGTATAACCTTACATTTATCATTGTTAAACCTCATCTGCCACCTTTCAGCCCAAGTTTCCAACTTATCCAGATCCATCTGTAGCAGAATACTATCTTCTCTTGTATTAACTGCTTTACATAGTTTTGTATCATCTGCAAATATCGATATTTTACTGTGTAAACCTTCTACCAGATCATTAATGAATATGTTAAAGAGAACAGGTCCCAATACTGACCCCTGCGGTACCCCACTGGTCACAGCGACCCAGTTAGAGACTATACCATTTATAACCACCCTCTGCTTTCTATCACTAAGCCAGTTACTAACCCATTTACACACATTTTCCCCCAGACCAAGCATTCTCATTTTGTGTACCAACCTCTTGTGCGGCACGGTATCAAACGCTTTGGAAAAATCGAGATATACCACGTCCAATGACTCACCGTGGTCCAGCCTATAGCTTACCTCTTCATAAAAACTGATTAGATTGGTTTGACAGGAGCGATTTCTCATAAACCCATGCTGATATGGAGTTAAAAAGTTGTTGCACAATTTGTTAGGTCTCGAGTTCCCGCTTCTGCACAGGGGGAATCTCGAGCCATCTCCGCTGCGGTCTCCCATTCTTATCCAGCCGCAGTGGAGTCTGCTCAGCAGGGACGTCGGTCCCAGCGTCTTGCTCAGTCTCACTCTGTACAGAGTGACAACCAGGGCACGTCCGAAGGTAAGTATATCAATATTTTTTATTTTTATTCTTTATTTTACACATGAATCTTAATCCCGATACCGATTCCCGATATCACAAAAATATCGGAACTCGGTATCAGAATTCCGATACCGCAAATATCGGCCGATACCCGATACTTGCGGTATCGGAATGCTCAACACTACTCCTTAATCATTCCTATCCATAGTGTTGTTGAAAGTACGTTGGTGATTAAGCTACTTAGCACCAGACTGTGCCAGCCAGCACTAGGCATGAGTACACAGCTTCTACTAAGCAGCAACCACCAGTGCGACACCTTGCACAACTAGTGCGCTTTCCTGGCCCTAGTTAGGGTGCTCAGTGACGTTCGCCAGAGCGGCGCTGTATGCACTCAATGTGGTAAATCTTTATTTAGGTTTTCCCTGGCACTGCAGTTTCGGTTCCGAGCGCTAGTGGTCTAGAAGGACTATAGCCCCATGTACTTGGGGCAGAGTCATGTGACCTAATACTAGCATTCTCTCTGCGGTATTGCAGCCCTATGGCGCAACAGGGTTCACTTCCTATATACCAGGTGAAGCTAACCCGTGTGTGTTCACATTATACCACAATATACTGTCCACCATTACCAAGCTTCAGGAGTCATCTCTTCATGGTGGACCCGGGGCTGCAAACGCACCTTATATCATCCTTATAATTATTTGGTGTGTTCCGCCAGCCCTAACACTGCTTTATAAACTTCTGTGAAGCACTTGGACGTTCAAAGTTCACACAACACATCTAGATAAGCTCATTGAGGGGTCTAGTTTCCAAAATGGGGTCACTTGTAGGGGGTTTCTACTGTTTAGGTGCATCAGGGGATCTGCAAATGCAACATGATGCCCGCAGACCATTCCTTCAAAGTCTGAATTTTAAAATGTCACTACTTCCCTTCCGAGCCCCGATGTGTGTCCAAACAGTGGTTCCCCCCAAATATGGGGTATCGGCGTACTCACGACAAATTGTACAACAATTTTTGGGGTCCAATTTCTCCTGGTACCCTTGTGAAAATAAAATAATTGCAGACTAAAAAATAATTTTTGAGGAAAAAAAAAGATTTTTTATTTTCACAGCTCCACGATATAAACTTCTGTAAAGCACTTGGGGGTTCAATGTGCTAACCACACATTTAGATAAGTTCTTTAAGGGGTGTAGTTTCCAAACTGGTGTCACTTGTGGGGGGGTTTCTATTGTTTAGGCACATCGGGGGCTCTACAAACGCGACATGGCGTCCAATCTCAATTCCAGGCAATTCTACATTAAAAAAGTCAAACGGCACTCCTCTTCCAAACTCTGCCGTGGGCACAAACAGTGGTTTACCCTCACATATGGGGAATCGGCGTATTCAGGAGAAATTGCACAACTTTTGTGGTTCATTTTCTCTTTTTACACTTGTGAAAATGTGAAAATAAAAAAAATTGGTTCTGAAGTAAAATGTTTGTAAAAAAAAGTTAAATATTATTTTTTTCCATCCACATTGCTTCAGTTCCTGTGAAGCACGTAAAGGGTTAATAAACTTCTTGAATGTGGTTTTAAGCACCTTGAAGGGTGCAGTTATTAGAATCGTGTCACTTTTGAGTATTTTCTTTCATGTACACCCCTCAAAGTGACTTTAAATATGAGATGGTCCCTAAAAAAATGGTTTTGTAAATTTTGTTGTAAGTATGAGAAATCGCTGGTCAAATTTTAACCCTTATAACTTCCTAACAAAAAAGTTTTGTTTCCAAAATTGTGCTGATGTAAAGTAGATATATGGGAAATGTTTATTAACTATTTTGTGTGACATATCTCTATGATTTAAGGGCATACAAATTCTAGAATTTTCGCCATATTTCCATTTTTTTCATAAATAAACGCAAGTAATATTGAATAAATTTTACCACTAACTTGAAGTAAAATATGTCACGAAAAAACATTCTCAGAATCAGTGGGTCCTGTTAAAGTGTTCCAGCGTTATACCCTCATAAATTGACAGTGGTCAAAATTGTCATTAAGTTGCAAATTGATTCGATCACTAAAGGGTTAAATCACGCACCGCAAGTCAGTTTATGCTGAATAAGAAAAAGCACAGTGGGCATGAGATTACTATACAGGTCCTTCTCAAAAAATTAGCATATAGTGTTAAATTTCATTATTTACCATAATGTTATGATTACAATTAAACTTTCATATATTATAGATTCATTATCCACCAACTGAAATTTGTCAGGTCTTTTATTGTTTTAATACTGATGATTTTGGCATACAACTCCTGATAACCCAAAAAACCTGTCTCAATAAATTAGCATATCAAGAAAAGGTTCTCTAAACGACCTATTACCCTAATCTTCTGAATCAACTAATTAACTCTAAACACATGCAAAAGATACCTGAGGCTTTTATAAACTCCCTGCCTTGTTCATTACTCAAAACCCCCATCATGGGTAAGACTAGCGACCTGACAGATGTCAAGAAGGCCATCATTGACACCCTCAAGCAAGAGGGTAAGACCCAGAAAGAAATTTCTCAACAAATAGGCTGTTCCCAGAGTGCTGTATCAAGGCACCTCAATGGTAAGTCTGTTGGAAGGAAACAATGTGGCAGAAAACGCTGTACAACGAGAAGAGGAGACCGGACCCTGAGGAAGATTGTGGAGAAGGACCGATTCCAGACCTGGGGAACCTGAGGAAGCAGTGGACTGAGTCTGGTGTGGAAACATCCAGAGCCACCGTGCACAGGCGTGTGCAGGAAATGGGCTACAGGTGCCGCATTCCCCAGGTAAAGCCACTTTTGAACCATAAACAGCGGCAGAGGCGCCCGACCTGGGCTACAGAGAAGCAGCACTGGACTGTTGCTAAGTGGTCCCAAGTACTTTTTTCTGATGAAAGCAAATTTTGCATGTCATTCGGAAATCAAGGTGCCAGAGTCTGGAGGAAGACTGGGGAGAAGGAAATGCCAAAATGCCTGAAGTCCAGTGTCAAGTACCCACAGTCAGTGATGGTGTGGGGTGCCATGTCAGCTGCTGGTGTTGGTCCACTGTGTTTCATCAAGGGCAGGGTCAATGCAGCTAGCTATCAGGAGATTTTGGAGCACTTCATGCTTCCATCGGCTGAAATGCTTTATGGAGATGAAGATTTCATTTTTCAGCACGACCTGGCACCTGCTCACAGTGCCAAAACCACTGGTAAATGGTTTACTGACCATGGTATTACTGTGCTCAATTGGCCTGCCAACTCTCCTGACCTGAACCCCATAGAGAATCTGTGGGATATTGTGAAGAGAAAGTTGAGAGACGCAAGACCCAACACTCTGGATGAGCTTAAGGCCGCTATTGAAGCATCCTGGGCCTCCATAACATCTCAGCAGTGTCACAGGCTGATTGCCTCCATGCCACGCCGCATTGAAGCAGTCATTTCTGCCAAAGGATTCCCGACCAAGTATTGAGTGCATAACTGAACATTATTATTTGATGGTTTTTTTGTTTGTTATTAAAAAACACTTTTATTTGATTGGATGGGTGAAATATGCTAATTTATTGAGACAGGTTTTTTGGGTTATCAGGAGTTGTATGCCAAAATCATCAGTATTAAAACAATAAAAGACCTGACAAATTTCAGTTGGTGGATAATGAATCTATAATATATGAAAGTTTAATTGTAATCATTACATTATGGTAAATAATGAAATTTAACACTATATGCTAATTTTTTTAGAAGGACCTGTATATCCTTTCCACTTTGCTAGATCTGTATGATGCAGGGTTTTGACACAGTATAAAAACGCAGTGTCAAAAACTCACCAAAAAACTCATTATGGGCACATAGCCTAAGTGTAGTAGAAGCTAAGGATTGACACAGAGACCAAAAATGGATCCACACACTGAAAGAAAACAAGGACCACTTTTTATGAAGCAGAAAAAACTAATGTGTGAAGCCAACTCAAATAAAATAATATTTTAAGTGTATGCCTTTATACAGTAATCATATCAGCGAAAACATTTTCAGCCAATAATCAATAACAAATGTTGTAAATTATCATTTGAAAATTTGAGAAATGCTAGTTAATTCTAAATCCTATTCATGTTATTTGCTTCTATTTGAATATGTCAGATGCATGTAAAAATATTATTATAAAATAACTATTTTTAGTAATTTTCATATAATATGTAGAAAATTTTTAATTCGTCACCCTGTCCTCAGTTCTAGAGCCGGCTATATTATCAATGTCAATAAATGCAAATTCTCTTTCCTAACAACCATTCACTTGCTTCAAAAGCTTTTTGAATTTGCATTTGACACAAGGGAAGATGCAACTTAAAAACACTTTCCCAGCGTGGTCCATTAATTTCTGCACAAAATGTACCTACTGCTGAGAATATGACAGTTCTGAACTTTGGTGTTTTCACATGATCTACCCCCTAGAGAAAAGCCAACATCACTTTGACTCACTCAGCTGGAACCCCACCTTGTGCAGTTTAATCAGTTACTGAAGCATTGAGGGAAAGGGGTTAGTAAAACTAACTGAATGACCCCTTCTTTCTATGGAAAATGTGAAAAAATAGGGTTTAATAAAAATCTTATTTTATTGCTTTATTCATTTTACTGCATTTACAAATAAGAAAAGCTTAACAGAAAATTTACGAATGTTTTGCATTGTAAAGTTAATATATGCTAACTGTCCTGTAACATATGCTCATAATTAGATATGATCAAATCATTTGAACTTCAAATTGGCCAGGTTTGGTGATTTTATTCTAAATGGCAGGTACTATAATTGCTCTGAAAAGATGTGCATGACACTGAGGTCTCCTAGGACTGCTTCTTATCACTCTAATTCCTTTTAAGGTCTAATTCAGACTTCTGTTTATTTGTCACATATGCAAATAATGGTCCAAGTTTCCTCAGTGCTTTTGATCCAATTTTCATCAGCGTTTGGTCAATTTTTACAATCAGGGCTTCATCGGTGATTTTCATATGAAAAAATAAATAAATTGGCAAACTTTTCTTATTCATTGCATTGTTAATCATAGACAGAACATAGGCTGCGCACTAATGACATCTTTGTTCTTGTCCAAGATTTATGCAGACCCATCGCGATGTAGGAGTGATTTTCACCCGCGACACCAATAAAAAAAAAAAAGAACATGAAACTGTGCTTTATTTTTTTCTGTGCAAACGGTTCACATAAAATTGCTGTCATGTAATCAGATCCATACACTATAATAAGTACATTTTATACCCAGAAAAACTACATATAGAAAAAGTATATGAAAAGTGAATGTCTGAATGACACCTTATGCAAATATTGCCTTAGCATTATCAAAGTGACTTTACCTGAGAGACACAGCAATACCCAACAGAAAATTTAACAGTGCATAGTATACTGATAATTCTTCCTATTTTTCTTTTATAATTAACCCCTTAAGACCTGAAGGTGGTTTGCACGTTAATGACCAGACCAATTTTTACAATTCTGACCACTATTCGTTTATGATGTTATAACTCTGGAAGGCTTCAATGGATAACAGTGATTCTGACATTGTTTTCTCGAGACATATTGTACTTCACGATAATGGTAAAATTTATTTGATATTACCTGCGTTTATTTGTAAAAAAATGGAAATTTGGGGAAAATTGTGAATATTTCGCAATTTTCCAACTTTGAATTTTTATGCCCTTAAATCACAGAGATATGTCACACAAAATACTTAATAAGTAACATTTCCCACATGTCTACTTTACAACAGCACAATTTTGGAAACATTTTTTTTTTGTTAGGGAGTTATAAGGGTTAAAAGTTGACCAGCAATTTCTCATTTTTACACCACCATTTTTTTTTAGGGACCACATCACATTTGAAGTCATTTTCAGGGGTCTATATGATAGAAAATAACCAAGTGTGACACCATTCTAAAAACTGCACAACTGAAGGTGCTCAAAACCACATTCAAGAAGTTTATTAACCCTTCAGGTGTTTCACAGGAATTTTTGGAATGTTGAAAAAAAAATAACATTTGATTTTTTTTACAAAAAATTTATTTCAGCTCCAATTTGCTTTATTTTACCAAGGGTAAAAGGAGAAAATGGACCCCAAAAGTTGTTGTACAATTTTTCCTGAGTACCCGATACCTCATATGTGGGGGTAAACCACTGTTTAGGCGCATGGCAGAGCTCAGAAGGGAAGGAGAGCCATTTGACTTTTCAATGCAAAATTGGCTGGAATTGAGATGGGACGCCATGTTGCGTTTGGAGAGAAACTAATGTGCCTAAACATAGAAACCCCTCACAAGTGACACCATTTTGGAAAGTAGACCCCCTAAGGTACGTATCTAGATGTGTGGTGAGCACTTTGACCCACCAAGTGCTTCTCCAGAAGTTTATGTAGAGCCGCAAAAATAAAAAATTATATTTTTTCACCAAAATGAATTTTTCACCTCCAATGTTTTATTTTCCCAAGGGTCCCAGAAGTAATTGTACCCCAAACGTTGTTGTTCAATTTATCCTGAGTACGCTGATACCCCATATGTGGGGGTAAACTACTGTTTTGGTGCATGTCAGAGCAGGGACGGGAAGGAGCGCCGTTTGACTTTTCAATGCAAAATTGTCTGGAATTGAAATGGGATGCCATGTTGCGCTTGGAGAGCCTCTGATGTGCCTAAACATTGAAACCCCCCACAAGTGACACCATTTTGGAATGTAGACCCCCTAAGAATCTTATCTAGATGTGTTGTGAGAACTTTTAACCCCCAAGTATTTCACTACACTTTATTACGCAGAGCCGTGAAAATAAAAATTATTTTTTTCCACAAAAATTATTTCTTAGCCTCCAGTTTTGTATTTTCCCAAAGGTAACAGTAGAAATTAGACACCCCCCATATGTGGGGGGTAACCACTGTTTGGGTGCATGGCAGAGCTCAGAAGGGAAGGAGCGCCATTTGGAATGTAGACTATATGCACACGTTGCGGATTCTCTGCAGATCCGCAGCATTTTTTGCAGTGCAGAAATGCTGCAGATCTGCAATTGATTTACAGTACAATGTAGATCAATGAGGAAAAAAATGTTGTGCACACTTTGCAGAAAATCCGCTGCGGAAACGCTGCGGTTTAAAAGAAGTAGCATGTCACTTCTTTTTTGTGAATCTGCATTATAGAAAACTGCAGGGGTATAAAACGCAGAAAATCCGCTAGAAAACCACAGCAAAAATGCACAAAAAGCACTGCGGAACTGCACTAAAAACATACAATTCTGCAGGTGTGTTTTCTGCTAGGAGAGGCAGAATCCTCACCAGAAATTCCTAAGCCTAATCCGCAATGTGTGCACATAGCCTTAGATGGATTGGTCTGCAGGTGTCAGATTGCATTTGCAGAGCCCCTGAAGTACTTAAACAGTAGAAACCGCCCACAAGTGACCCCATATTGGAAACTAGACCCCCCAAGAAACTTATCTACATGTGTTGTGAGAACTTTGAACCCCCAAGTGTTTCACTACAGTTAATAACGCAGAGACGTGAAAATAAAAAATCATTTTTTTCCACAAAAATTATCTTTAACACCCAGTTTTGTATTTTCCCAAGAGTAACAAGAGAAATTGGTCCCCAAAAGTTGTTGTCAAATTTTTCTTGGGTACGCTGCTACCACATATGTGGGGGGGGGAACCACCGTTTGGGTGCATGGCAGAGCTCGGAAGGGAAGGAGTGCCTTTTGGAATACAGACTTAGATGGATTGGTCTGCAGGTGTCACATTTGCAGAGCCCCTGATGTACCTAAACAGTAGAAACCCCACAAGTGACCCCATATTGGAAACTAGGCCCCCCAAGGAACTTATCTAGATGTGTTGTGAGAAAATTGAACCCCCAAGTATTTCATTACAATTTATAACGCAGAGCCGTGAAAATAGAAAATCATTTTTCTCCCACAAAAATGTTTTTTTAGCCCCCCAAATTTTTATTTTCCCATAGGTAACAAGAGAAATTGGACCACAGAAGTTGTTGTCCAATTTGACCTCAGTATGATCATACCCCATATGTTGGGGTAAACCCCTGTTTGGGCACATGGGAGAGCTCGGAAAGGAAGGAGCACTGTTTTACTTTTTCAACGCAGAATTGGCTGGAATTGAGATCAGACGCATTTGGAGAGCCCTGATGTGCCTAAACAGTGGAAACCCCCAATTCTAACTGAAACCCTAACCCAAACATACCCCTAATCCCAACCACACCCCTAACACAAACCCTAACCACACCCCTAACTTCAACACACCCCAACCTAATCCCAACCATAACCCTAACCACACCCCTAACCCTGATACACCCCTATCCCTAATCCCAACCGTAAATCTAATCCAATCCCTAACCCTAGCCCCAACCCTAACCCTAGCCCTAACCCTAACCCTAGCCCTAAACCTAACCCTAGCCCCAACCCTAGCCCCAACCCTTACCCTAACCCTAGCCCTAACCCTAGCCCTAACCCTAACCCTAGCCCCAACCCTAGCCCTAACTCTAACCCTAACCCTAGCCCTCACCATATCCCTAGCCCCAACCCTAGCCCCAATCCTAACCCTAGCCCTAACCCTAACCCTATCCCTAACCCTAGCCCTAACCATAACCCTAGCCCTAACCCCAACCCTAACCCCAACCCTAGCCCTAACCCAAGCCCTAACCCTAATGGGAAAATGAAAATAAATACATTTTTTAGTTTGTTTATTTTTCCCTAACTAAGCGGGTGATGAAGAGGAGTTTGATTTACTTTTATAGCGGTTTTTTAGCAGATTTTTATGATTGCCAGCTGTCGCACACTAAAAAATGCTTTTTATTGCAAAAAATATTTTTTTGCGTTACCACATTTTGAGAGTATATGTTTATATATCAGGGGTTTCCCTAGCTGTTTCTGTAGATCCTTTGCACTTGATCTACTGAAGCAGAAGTTTTTTTGCATGGCTGCAGTAACTTTGATTGGAGTAATACCAAGAAACAAGTGTATTCTGTTATAAATAATATTTGTTGCCGTACCTATCAAAAAGGTTATTCAAAAAGCATAAAAATAAAAAACAACTTGTTGATACTTACCTATGTTGGGATACATATCTTTAGAACTACGTATTCTTGTATTTAGCACCTAAATTGGATACATTACCAATTATATACCAAGCATGATTAGATAATACCTCTTGACAAAATGAATGATTTATTGATATTTTCCTGAAATAGTGGTATTGATTCATTGATATTTTTCTAAATCAGTGGTATTAGCATTGTATTTTGATACATTTGGTGTTAAACTATATATTTTTGAGTCACATTTCTTTGTAAATAGTCCGGTTTCTGGCGATATTCCTTACTGTGACACATGTTTTGCTTTCTGTACCATTTTAAATTTTCACTTGAATAAAATATATATTTTTTAAAAGGATCTCTTCTGTGTTCGACCCTTATTGGATCGAAATGTGTTTAAACTATAATTTTTCCATATTTTCGTCCAGAGTCATGTGAGGTCTTGTTTTTTGTGGGACGAGTTGACGTTTTTATTGGTAATGTTTTCGGGCACGTGACATTTTTTGATAGCTTTTTATTCCGTTTTTTGTGAGGTAATATGACCAAAAACCAGCTATTCATGAAGTTCTTTTGGGGTGGGCGTTTTTACCATTCTGCATTTGGTAAAATGGATAAAGCAGTTTTATTCTTCAGGTCAGTACGATTACAGCGATACCTCATTTATATCTTTTTTTATGTTTTGGCGCTTTTATATGATAAAAACTATTTTATAGCCAAAATAATTATTTTTGCATCGCTTTATTCTGAGGACTATAACTTTTTAATTTTTTTGCTGATGATGCTGTATGGTGGTTCGTTTTTTGCGGGAGAAGATGAAGTTTTCAGCGGTACCATGGTTGTTTATATCCGTCTTTTTGATCACGTATTATTCTACTTTTTGTTCGGCGGCATGATAATAAAGCGTTGTTTTTTGCCCCCTTTTTTTTTACGATGTTCATTGAAGGGGTTAACTAGTGGGACAGTTTTATAGGTCGGGTTGTTACAGACGCGGCGATGCTAAATATGTGTACTTTTATTGTTTTCTTATTTAGATAAAGGAATGTATTTATGGGAACAATATATATATATTTTTTTTCTTTAATTAGGAATTTTTTTTTTTTTACACATCTGAATATTTTTTTTTTTACTTTATGACATTGCCCCAGGGGGAGCATCATGTTAGAAGGTCAGATCGCTGATCTGACACTTTGCACAGCACTGAGTCAGATCAGCGATCTGACATGTAGGGCTGCAGGCTTACCAGCACTTGCTCTGAGCCGTCTATTTTGGATCTGGGGCCTGCAGGGAGCCGGATGTCAGCTGCGATAGTCAACTGTAGGGTTGAGCGAAACGGATAGTTCATTTTCAAAAGTCGCCGACTTTTGGCAAAGTCGGGTTTCATGAAACCCGACCCGATCCCTGTGTGGGGTCGGCCATGCGGTACGCGACTTTCGCGCCAAAGTCGCGTTTCGTATGACGCGCTTGGCGCCATTTTTTTCAGCCAATGAAGGGGCGTGGGCAGAGTGATGACATAGGTCTTAGGGGCGTGGACGCCTATCGCCATGTTGTCGCTTGTGCGCTGTAGCGATTTGCACTGTGTAACACCAGCTTTTCGGTTCAGGGACGGACGGAGGGGAGAGAGAGAGAGAGAGAGAGAGAGAGAGAGAGAAAAAATAATAATTCCCATTGGCTTTGCATTGGGTTTCGTGTTTCAGTCGATCCTCGACTTTTCGCCATAATCGGCCGATTTCACTCGACTCGACTTTTGAGATAGTCGGGTTTTGCGAAACCCGGCTCGACCCTAAAAAAGTCAAGGTCGCTCAACCCTAGTCAACTGACACCCGGCCGCGATCGGCCGCGCTCCCCCTGTGAATGCCACCGATTGCTATGATGTACTATCCCGTCCCTGGGAATTAAGTCCCAGGTCACCTTGATGGAATAGTGCGTCATATGGGATTAAGGGGTTAAAGGGATTGTGCCTCAAACAAAAATTTTAATCAACAGATCATGGACTAAAAATAAACTCCACAATTGGATGTGTTTAAAAATAATGTTTCTGTGCTGGGATAATCCTATAAATGTGCCCCTGCTGTGTACTGTGTAATGGCTGTGTCTGACCGTACAGTGACTTTGTCTGAGCATACCACAGATCCTGGGCAGGAAAGGAAGCAAAAGAGAGGATACAGACAGGACAGTATGGGATCACAGACTATTCTTTTGTGGGTAAAATATTTCACTGCCTGCATTAAAACATGATGTAATGTCTGTATACTCTTTTGCTTCTTCCCCTGGCCAGTAGTTATGGTATATCCAACCTGTTCCTGCACAGTCAGACACATCCATTGCACAGTACATTTTTTTTGAACACATCCAATCGTGGAGTATATTTTTATTCCAAGATCTGTTGATGAATATATACTTTTGCCCATGGCACAACCCCTTTAAGAAACAGTCCAAAAATTATCCGGCTTTGTCATTTGTGACATTTGTCATTTGTGATGAGGCAGACGATTCTGTGCAGAACGCTGACATAAACTTATATTAAACTTGCATTATCTCTGTGAATGGTAACATCATCCTGCTGTGACTAAGAGAAGTGAAGTGCCATATGTATCAAAATGTCCTGTGCCACTTCCCCACTAAAACCCACTAAAACATTTGCAAGAAGCAAAAGAGGTCAATTGTGGTTTGATTTGGAAGTACTAATGCCGTAACAGGTGGTGCCAGTGGTGGTACTTTATGAGCAGCTGATAGACCTCCCACATTCTTACCAATGGTAGGTGTTTTTTGTTTTTCATCACACTACCTCATGGATTGATGTTGCATCGTTTCCTTTTCCCATGCATTTTATACAACACCATAATTATCTTTTAACAATTCTTTCAGCCCCAATTTTTTAACTATTGCCAATCAGAATAAAACACGTTAGGTAGGTACTAGACACAAAAACCTCACTGACATTATATCAATGTTACATATGTGGCTGTATAAGTACACGCCACCATAGCACACAAAAGAACCCGCTCAGAAAATATCAATTCTAACCATAGAGGACAAAAGAGCAAATGGGTATATTAAAAATACAAAATTTATTCATACACATTAGACATTATAATAAACAGTACACACACTTATATGCAGGAACGACACATGAGAGCACCAGTGACTCCACACTAAATGCTAGGCTGAATAGCTGCCGTATCTAAATTATAAAGTGCACGTGCAATAACAATATAACATTAGGGCAGCCTACCCACGCACCCATATACCTCATAGTGACCCATTATATAAGGTTAAGTAATCCTGAGGTTAGGATGCTCACCTGTAAGCACAAGATGGGGAGTCCGGAGTCGGGCGTGAGTGCCCCCGACGCGTGTTTCGCGGGTGTAAAACCCCGCTTTATCAAGGGATACAGTCTGTGCCCTGCCAGGACCTTAAATCGAGCTTTGAACCGGCACGTGATGTCCGGTCAACCAATAGTGGAGGGGAATGGCGGCGCATGCGCCCCGCAGCCCCAGAACTCCCCGCAAATGGAGCCGGGCGTCATCGTCATCACATGCGAGCGGGGAGGAGGAGCAATCCCCGCTCGCATGGAGGAGGAGAAAGACGCGCAGCCCCACAGCAGGGAGCAAAGAGCACGGAGCGCAGGCGCACTCCCCGCTGCACCACTAATGGAGAAAATGCGCACATACATAAAACAGCGGTGCCATATGGACTTAATGTGTATCTATACATAGGGAATAATATGCATAACAGGAATATAGACAGTACACTGAGAATGAATCACAGAATGTTAGTTCCAATGTTCTCCGGGTCTGTTTTCAAGTATGTTCATTTGTATAGCATTTTCCCATCAGAGTACTTCCAATACATTCCGGCACCGCTGATAGTTCCATCACTGGTATTAGATTGGCGGATAGCAGACGACAAAAAGGAAATCCTGCTTGGGACAACAACAAATAATATGTAAAAACACATGAAACTAAAACACAGATAAAAACAATGAAAATAAAAGCACACACCCGGATCACAAAGGAAAACGAGACAAAAAGTATAAGCACCATAGAATGGGTGCATATCTACTATATAAAGCTGAATGTGTGTATGTGTGTGTGTATGTGTGTGTGTGTGTATGTCCGGGATTGGCATCTGCACCATCGCAGCTACAGCCACAAAATTTTGCACAGTCACATGTCTGGACCCCGAGAGCGTCATAGGCTATGTTGTGAGGTGAAATTTTAACCCCGCGCTTTCCAATTCACCAAACTATTTTGCCCCTATCTACATAATGGGGAAAAAGTGAAAGGAAAAGTGTTGGAGGCGTCGCAGCTACAGCCACAAAATTTTGCACAGTCACACGTCTGGACCCCGAGATCGTTATAGGCTATGTTGTGAGGTGAAATTTTAACCTCGCGCTTTCCAATTCACCAAACAATTTTGCCCCTATCTACATAATGGGGAAAAAGTGAAAGGAAAAGTGTTGGAGGCAAATTGACAGCTGCCAGATGTGAACAAGGGGGACTTAAAGAATGAGAGCGATAGCGCCAAAGAGTATATACAGTACAGTTGCTAAGGTGGGGCCCCGACATGGGATACTCACCACACACTGGGATATGAACACACACACAAAATGCGCCACACACTACCACGTGCTTGAACACATATCACCCTCAGCACACATTTCACCACTAGTGTTGAGCATTCCGATACCGCAAGTATCGGGTATCGGCCGATACTTGCGGTATCGGAATTCCGATACCGAGATCCGATATTTTTGTGATATCGGGTATCGGTATCGGAAGTGTAAAATAAAGAATTAAAATAAAAAATATTGTTATATTCACCTCTCCGGCGGCCCCTGGACATCAGCGGGAGGATCCGGCGTCCGGCACGGCTTCTTTCTTCAAAATGCGCGCCTTCAGGACCTGTGGAATGACGTCCCGGCTTCTGATTGGTCGCGTGCCGCCCATGTGACCGCCACGCGACCAATCAGAAGCCGCGACGTCATTCCTCAGCTAAAGTCCTAGAATGAGCGCCTTCTAGGACCTGAGGAATGACGTCGCGGCTTCTGATTGGTCGCGTGGCGGTCACATGGGCGGCACGCGACCAATCAGAAGCCGGGACGTCATTCCACAGGTCCTGAAGGCGCGCATTTTGAAGAAAGAAGCCGTGCCGGACGCCGGATCCTCCCGCTGATGTCCAGGGGCCGCCGGAGAGGTGAATATAACAATATTTTTTATTTTAATTCTTTATTTTACACTTTAATATGGATCCCAGGGCCTGAAGGAGAGTTTCCTCTCCTTCAGACCCTGGGATCCATGAGGATACCTTCCGATACTTGATGTCCCATTGACTTGTATTGGTATCGGATATCGGTATCGGCGATATCCGATATTTTTCGGGTATCGGCCGATACTATCCGATACCGATACTTTCAAGTATCGGACGGTATCGCTCAACACTATTCACCACACATACACCAACCTCGCCACATAAAAGTCGAAACACAAAAGTCGCCACTCAAAACTCGCCACGCGCAAAACTCGCCACATGCAAAACTAGGCTCACGCAAAACTCGCCACACATGCAAAACTCACCTCATGGGAACACTCGCCACATGCAAAACTTGCACCCGTGGAAAAATTGCCACATGCACAAAAGTTGCAACACATGCAAAAGTTGCATCACACAAAACTTGCACATACTCAAAAGGCGCCACACATAAAACTCGCCACGTGCAAAACTCGCCGTGCGCAAAACTCGCCATGCGCAAAACTTGCTGCACACAACTTGCTACACTAACCTGTCACATGCAACTCGACACACAAAAAGTTGCTACACACATGTCGCCACACAAAACTCATCTCACCAAAGTCACTACATGCATGTCGCCACACGCAACTCAACACACACAACTTGACACACGAAACTCGCCCTAAAACACACACAAGTCTGGTATTATCCTTCAAAAATAAAAATCTGATTAATAAGCAGACAAACTACAAGAGCAACAAATGTACCATATAGGAAATCCGGCAGCTGTCAGTCACATGACCTGTCTATTATGTGCATGTGTGAGCTAATATATACTGTCAGGGGGGAGGGCTTCCTGTTGGCTGGGGATTTATCAGGCTGCCAATTTAGCTTACAAATACTGAGGTAAAAATACTGACCAAATAACGTGTGAACGAGGTCTAATACAGGAGGAAATGACATACAGATATATACTATGTACAGGGGAGATAACACACAGGTGTATACTATATACAGGAGAGATGACACACAGGTATATGCTATATACAGGAGGAGATGACATACAGGTATATACTATATACAGGAGCAGATGACCTACAGGTATATACAATATACAGGAGGAGATGACATACAGGTATATACTATATACAAGAGAAGATGACACACAGATATATACTATATACAGGGGAGATGACACACAGGTATATACTATATACAGGACAGGAGGAGATGACATACAGGTATATACTATATATAGGAGGAGATGACATATAGGTATATACTATATACAGGGGAGATGACACACAGCAGGTATATACTGTATACAGGGGAGATGACATACAGGTATATACTATATACAGGATATGACATACAGGTGTATACTATATATAAGGGAGATGATAAACATGTATATACTGAGGTGAAAATGAGAGGTGTGAATTGAAAATGAAAAGATGTGAGTGCAAAATGAGAGGAGTGAGGGAAAAAAGTGGAGTGATCGGAAAATGACAGATGTGAAGTTGAAATGACAAGTGTTAGGGGGGAATGAGAGGAGTGAGGGGGGAAATAAGAGGAGTGAGGGGGAAAATGAGAGATGTGAGGGGGAAAATGAGAGGCGTGAGGGAGAAAATGAGAGCTGTGAGGGAAAATGAAAGATGTGATGGGGAAAATGAGAGGCGTGATGGGAAAATAAGAGAAGTGAGGTGCTATAACTAACCACAGATATTTACTATGCCCAGGCAACGCCGGGCTCTTCAGCTAGTCTACTATATAAAGCTGAATGTGTGTGTGTGTGTGTGTGTGTGTGTATGTGTGTATGTCCGGGATTGGCATCTGCACCGTCGCAGCTACAGCCACAAAATTTTGCACAGTCACACGTCTGGACCCCGAGAGCGTCATAGGCTATAATGTGAGGCGAAATTTTAACCCCGCGCGTTCCAATTCACCAAACAATTTTGCCCCTATCTACATAATGGAAAAAAAAGTGAAAGGAAAAGTGTTGGAGGCGTCGCAGCTACAGAAACAAAATTTTGCACAGTCACACGTCTGGACCCTGAGAGCGTCATAGGCTACGTTGTGAGGTGAAATATTAACCCCGCGCTTTCCAATTCACCAAAGAATTTTGCCCCTATCTACATAATGGAAAAAAAAGTGAAAGGAAAAGTGTTGGAGGCGTCGCAGCTACAGAAACAAAATTTTGCACAGTCACACGTCTGGACCCTGAGAGCGTCATAGGCTACGTTGTGAGGTGAAATTTTAACCCCGCGTGTTCCAATTCACCAAACAATTTTGCCCCTATCTACATAATGGGGAAAAAGTGAAAGGAAAAGTGTTGGAGGAGTCGCAGCTACAGCCACAAAATTTTGCACAGTCACACGTCTGGACCCCGAGAGCGTCATAGGCTATATTGTGAGGCGAAATTTTAACCCCGCGCGTTCCAATTCACCAAACAATTTTGCCCCTATCTACATAATGGGGAAAAAAGTGAAAGGAAAATTGTTGGAAACGTCGCAGCTACAGCAACAAAATTTTGCACAGTCACACGTCTGGACCCCAAGAGCGTCATAGGCTATTTTGTGAGGTGAAATATTAACCCCGCGCTTTCCAATTCACCAAACAATTTTGCCCCTATCTACATAATGGGGAAAAAAGTGAAAGGAAAAGTGTTGGAGGCGTCGCAGCTACAGAAACAAAATTTTGCACAGTCACACGTCGGGACCCTGAGAGCGTCATAGGCTTCGTTGTGAGGTGAAATTTTAACCCCGCGCGTTCCAATTCACCAAACAATTTTGCCCCTATCTACATAATGGGGAAAAAGTGAAAGGAAAAGTGTTGGAAGCGTCGCAGCTACAGCAACAAAATTTTGCACAGTCACACGTCTGGACCCCGAGAGCGTCATAGGCTATGTTGTGAGGTGAAATTTTAACCCCGCGCTTTCCAATTCACCAAACAATTTTGCCCCTATCCATATAATGTGAAAAAATGAAAGGAAAAGTGTAGGAGGCAAACTGACAGCTGCCAGATGTGAACAAGGGGGACTTAAAGAATGAGAGCGATGGCGCCAAAGAGTATATACCGTACAGTTGCTAAGGTGGGGCCTCGACATGGGATACTCACCACACACGGGGATATGAACACACACAAAATGCGCCACACACTACCACGTGCTTGAACACATATTATCCTCAGCACACATTTCACCACAAATACACCAACCTCGCCACATAAAAGTCAAAACACAAAAGTCGCCACTCAAAACTCGCCACGCGCTGATCTCGCCACATGCAAAAACTAGGCTCTTGCAAAACTCGCCACAAGTGCAAAATTCTCCTCATGAAAAACTCGCCACACGCAAAACTTGCACATGCGGAAAAATTGCCACATGCACAAAAGTTGCAACACATGCAAAAGTTGCCTCACACAAAACTTGCACATACTCAAAAGGCACCACACATAATACTCGCAACGCGCAAAACTCGCCATGCGCAAAACTTGCTGCACACAACTTGCTACACTAACCTGTCACATGTAACTCGACACACAAAAAGTTGCTACACGCATGTTGCTACACAAAACTCATCTCACAAAAGTCGCTACATGCATGTCGCCACACGCAACTCAACACACACAACTTGACAAACGAAACTCGCCCTAAAACACACACAAGTCTGGTATTATCCTTCAAAAATAAAAATCTGATTAATAAGCAGACAAACTACAACAATTGCACCATATAGGAAATACGGCAGCTGTCAGTCACATGACCTGTCTATTATGTGTATGTGTGAGCTAATATATACTGCCAGGGGGAGGGCTTCCTGTTGGCTGGGGATTTATCAGGCTGCCAATTTAGCTTACAAATACTGAGGTAAAAATACTGAGCAAATAACGTGTGAACGAGGTCTAATAAAGGAGGAGATGACACACAGGTATGTACTATATACAGGGGAGATGACACACAGATATATACTATATACAGGAGAGATGACACACAGGTATATACTATATAGAGGAGGAGATGACATATAGGTACATATATATACAGGAGGAGATGACATACAGATATATACTATATACAGGAGGAGATGACATACAGGTATATGCTATATATAGAAGATGACATGCAGGTATATACTATATGCAGGAGGAGATGACACTTAGATATATACTGTATACAGGGGAGATGACACACAGGTATATACTATATACAGGAGGAGATGACATACAGGTATATGCTATATATAGAAGATGACATGCAGGTATATACTATATGCAGGAGGAGATGACACTCAGATATATTCTATATACAGGGGAGATGACACACAGGTATATACTATATACAGGAGGAGATGGCATACAGGTATATACTATATATAGAAGGAGATGACATTCAGGTATATACTATATATAGGGGAGATGACACACAGCAGGTATATACTATATACAGGGGAGATGACATACAGGTATATACTATATCCAGGAGATGACATACAGATGTATACTATATATAAGGGAGATGACAAACATGTATATACTGAGGTGATGAGGTGAAAATGAGAGGTGTGAGGTGAAAATGAAAAGGTGTGAGTGCAAAATGAGAGAAGTGAGGAAAAATAGTGGAGTGATCAGAAAATGACAGATGTGAGGTTGAAATGACTAGTGTTAGGGGCGAATGAGAGGCGTGAGGGAGAAAATGAGAGATGTGAGGGGGAAAATGAAAGATGTGATTCTGAAAATGAGAGGCGTGATGGGAAAATAAGAGAAGTGAGGTGCTATAACTAACCACAGATATTTACTATGCCCAAGCAACGCCGGGCTCTTCAGCTATACTATATATAGGAGGAGATGACATACAGGTATATAGTATATACAGAAGAGATGGCATACAGGTATATACTATATACAGGAGGAGATGACATACAGCAGGTATATACTATTTACAGGGGAGATGACACACAGGTATATACTATATACAGGAGATGACATACAGGTGTATACTATATATAAGGGAGATGACAAACATGTACAGATGTGAAGTCGAAATGACAAGTTTTAGGGGGGAATGAGAGGAGTGAAGGGGAAAATGAGAGGTGTAAGGGAGAAAATGAGAGATGTGAGGGGGAAAATAAGAGAAGTGAGGCGCTATAACTAACCAAAGATTTACTATGCCCAGGCAACGCCGGGCTCTTCAGCTAGTAGTATATATAAGTATAGGCTGAGAACAAAATGGGAGATAAACTCAAAGGAAGGAGGAAAAGGAGAGGGACTCATTTAGTCCCCGTGGAGTCATGGTATCCAAGACCATGATCCATTTGGCCTCCACCTGCGCGAGGGTCTTTTTGTAATCCCCCCCTCGAATTCCCAAATGTATGAGATCAATACCCCGCACCATGAATGATGAGGGATCACCCTCATGAAATTGCCTAAAATGGCGCGGGATAGTTTTAAGGAGAGATAAATCGGTCACTGCCCTGGCCGCACGAATGTCCCACACGTGCTCACGTACACGTTTTCTCAATTCCCTAGATGTCAATCCGACGTAGATTTTCGAACAACCGCACGTGGCGTAATAGATGACATATGTGCTCCCGCACAAAATGCGGTGTCTAATATCATATTTTCTTTTGCCGTCGGATGAGCTAAACGTGTTACAGCGCAGGACATTCGTGCAAGCCAGGCAGTGGCCACACGGTACAGATCCGACAACCGGCCCTCCAGTTCCAAATGGATTGTCTCTGGATGGAACATAATGGCTCCTAGCCAAGAGGTCTTTTAAATTCTTTGACCTCTTTGCTGTCATAGAGGGACCTGTCCCTAACGATTCTCCCAAAGAATCCATTTGGAACTGGAGGGCCGGTTGTCGGATCTGTACCGTGCGGCCACTGCCTGGCTTGCACAAATGTCCTGCGCTGTAACACGTTTAGCTCATCCGACGGCAAAAGAAAATATGATATTAGACACCGCATTAGACAAAACGTCAGGATGAAATAGATTCAGCAAAGTGGGGCCCGATATTCTAGGACAGAGCGAGGACAGTAAAGCGAACTTTGCAGTCTACAAAAAACCCTAAAGCAAAACCACGCAAAGGGGGCAAAAAAACCCCACCGTGCCGAACTAACGGCACGGCGGTACACCCTTTGCGTCTCAGAGCTTCCAGCAAAACAAAAGACAAGCTGGACAGAAAAAAAGCAACAAAAAAGCACTTAGCTATACAGAGCAGCAGGTCACAGGAACAATCAGGAGAAGCTCAGATCCAACACTGAAACATTGACAAGGAGCAAGGATAGCAGCATCAGGCGGAGTTAAGTAATGTAGCAGTTAACGAGCTCACCAGAACACCTGAGGGTGGAAGCTCAGAAGCTGCAGTACCACTTGTGACCACAGGAGTGAATTCAGCCACAGAATTCACAACAGTACCCCCCCCTTGAGGAGGGGTCACCGAACCCTCACCAGAGCCCCCAGGCCGACCAGGATGAGCCGCATGAAAGGCACGAACAAGATCGGAAGCATGAACATCAGAGGCAAAAACCCAGGAATTATCTTCCTGAGCATAACCCTTCCATTTAACCAGATACTGGAGTTTCCGTCTAGAAACACAAGAATCCAAAATCTTCTCCACAATATACTCCAATTTCCCCTCCACCAAAACCGGGGCAGGAGGCTCAACAGATGGAACCATAGGTGCCACGTATCTCCGCAACAACGACCTATGGAATACATTATGTATGGAAAAGGAGTCTGGGAGGGTCAAACGAAAAGACACAGGATTGAGAACCTCAGAAATCCTATACGGACCAATAAAACGAGGTTTAAATTTAGGAGAGGAAACCTTCATAGGAATATGACGAGAAGATAACCAAACCAGATCCCCAACACGAAGTCGGGGACCCACACGGCGTCTACGATTAGCGAAAAGTTGAGCTTTCTCCTGGGACAAGATCAAATTGTCCACTACCTGAGTCCAGATCTGCTGCAACCTATCCACCACAGAATCCACACCAGGACAGTCCGAAGACTCAACCTGTCCTAAAGAGAAACGAGGATGGAACCCAGAATTGCAAAAAAATGGAGAAACCAAGGTAGCCGAGCTGGCCCGATTATTAAGGGCGAACTCAGCCAACGGCAAAAAGGACACCCAATCATCCTGGTCTGCAGAAACAAAACATCTCAGATATGTTTCCAAGGTCTGATTGGTTCGTTCGGTCTGGCCATTAGTCTGAGGATGGAAAGCCGAGGAAAAGGATAGGTCAATGCCCATCCTACCACAAAAGGCTCGCCAAAACCTTGAAACAAACTGGGAACCTCTGTCAGAAACAATATTCTCAGGAATGCCATGCAACCGAACCACATGCTGAAAGAACAAAGGTACCAAATCAGAGGAGGAAGGCAATTTAGCCAAGGGCACCAGATGGACCATTTTAGAAAAGCGATCACAGATCACCCAAATGACTGACATCTTTTGAGAAACGTCAAGGTCAGAAATGAAATCCATCGAAATATGTGTCCAAGGCCTCTTTGGGACCGGCAAGGGCAAAAGCAACCCACTGGCACGAGAACAGCAGGGCTTAGCCCTAGCACAAATCCCACAGGACTGCACAAAAGTACGTACATCCCGTGACAGAGATGGCCACCAGAAGGATCTAGCCACTAACTCTCTGGTACCAAAGATTCCAGGATGACCAGCCAACACCGAACAATGAAGTTCAGAGATAAGTTTATTAGTCCACCTATCAGGGACGAACAGTTTCTCTGCTGGACAACGATCAGGTTTATTCGCCTGAAATTTTTGCAGCACCCGCCGCAAATCAGGGGAGATGGCAGACACAATGACTCCTTCCTTGAGGATACCCGCTGGCTCAGATAAACCCGGAGAGTCGGGCACAAAACTCCTAGACAGAGCATCCGCCTTCACATTTTTAGAGCCCGGAAGGTACGAAATCACAAAGTCGAAGTGGGCAAAAAATAACGACCAACGGGCCTGTCTAGGATTCAAGCGCTTGGCAGACTCGAGATAAGTCAAGTTCTTATGATCAGTCAATACCACCACGCGATGCTTAGCTCCTTCAAGCCAATGACGCCACTCCTCGAATGCCCACTTCATGGCCAGCAACTCTCGATTGCCCACATCATAATTACGCTCAGCGGGCGAAAACTTCCTGGAAAAGAAAGCACATGGTTTCATCACTGAGCAATCAGAACCTCTCTGTGACAAAACCGCCCCTGCTCCAATCTCAGAAGCATCAACCTCGACCTGGAACGGAAGAGAAACATCTGGCTGACACAACACAGGGGCAGAACAAAAACGACGCTTCAACTCCTGAAAAGCTTCCACAGCAGCAGAAGACCAATTAACCAAATCAGCACCCTTCTTGGTCAAATCGGTCAATGGTTTGGCAATGCTAGAAAAATTACAGATGAAGCGACGATAAAAATTAGCAAAGCCCAGGAACTTTTGCAGACTTTTCAGAGATGTCGGCTGAATCCAATCCTGGATGGCTTGGACCTTAACTGGATCCATCTCGATAGTAGAAGGGGTAAAGATGAACCCCAAAAATGAAACTTTCTGCACACCGAAGAGACACTTTGATCCCTTCACAAACAAAGAGTTAGCACGCAGGACCTGAAAAACCATTCTGACCTGCTTCACATGAGACTCCCAATCATCTGAGAAGATCAAAATGTCATCCAAGTAAACAATCAGGAATTTATCCAGATACTCACGGAAGATGTCATGCATAAAAGACTGAAACACAGATGGAGCATTGGCAAGTCCGAACGGCATCACTAGATACTCAAAATGACCCTCGGGCATATTGAATGCAGTTTTCCATTCATCTCCTTGCCTGATTCTCACCAGATTATACGCACCACGAAGATCTATCTTAGTGAACCAACTAGCCCCCTTAATCCGAGCAAACAAGTCAGATAACAATGGCAAGGGATACTGAAATTTAACAGTGATCTTATTAAGAAGGCGGTAATCAATACACGGTCTCAGCGAACCATCCTTCTTGGCTACAAAGAAGAACCCTGCTCCCAGTGGTGATGACGATGGGCGAATATGTCCCTTCTCCAGGGATTCCTTCACATAACTGCGCATAGCGGCGTGTTCGGGCACGGATAAATTAAATAATCGACCTTTAGAGAATTTACTACCAGGAATCAAATTGATAGCACAATCACAATCCCTATGCGGAGGTAGAGCATCGGACTTGGGCTCTTCAAATACATCCTGATAATCAGACAAGAACTCTGGGACCTCAGAAGGGGTGGATGACGAAATCGACAAAAATGGAACATCACCATGTACCCCCTGACAACCCCAGCTGGATACCGACATGGAATTCCAATCCAATACTGGATTATGGGTTTGTAGCCATGGCAACCCCAACACGACCACATCATGCAGATTATGCAACACCAGAAAGCGAATAACTTCCTGATGTGCAGGAGCCATGCACATGGTCAGCTGGGCCCAGTATTGAGGTTTATTCTTGGCCAAAGGTGTAGCATCAATTCCTCTCAATGGAATAGGACACCGCAAAGGCTCCAAGAAAAACCCACAACGTTTAGCATAATCCAAATCCATCAGATTCAGGGCAGCGCCCGAATCCACAAACGCCATGACAGAAAACGACGACAAAGAGCATATCAAGGTAATGGACAGAAGGAATTTGGACTGTACAGTACCAATGACGGCAGACCTAGCGGACCGCTTAGTGCGCTTAGGACAATCAGAAATAGCATGAGTGGAATCACCACAGTAGAAACACAGACCATTCAGACGTCTGTATTCCTGCCGTTCAACTCTAGTCATAGTCCTATCGCACTGCATAGGCTCAGGTTTAACCTCAGGCAGTACCGCCAAAAGTTCACAGATTTACGCTCGCGCAAGCGTCGACCGATCTGAATGGCCAAAGACAAAGACTCATTCAAACCAGCAGGCATAGGAAATCCCACCATGACATCCTTAAGAGCCTCAGAGAGACCCTTTTTGAACAAAGCTGCCAGCGCAGATTCATTCCACTGAGTGAGTACTGACCATTTCCTAAATTTCTGACAATATACTTCTATATCATCCTGACCCTGGCACAAAGCCAGCAAATTTTTCTCAGCCTGATCCACTGAATTAGGCTCATCGTACAGCAATCCGAGCGCCAGGAAAAACGCATCGACACTACTCAATGCAGGGTCTCCTGGCGCAAGAGAAAATGCCCAGTCTTGAGGGTCGCCACGCAAAAAAGAAATAATAATCAAAACCTGTTGAATAGGATTACCAGAAGAATGAGGTTTCAAGGCCAGAAATAGCTTATAATTATTTTTGAAACTTAGAAACTTAGTTCTATCTCCAAAAAACAAATCAGGAATAGGAATTCTTGGTTCTAACATAGATTTCTGATCAATAGTATCTTGAATTTTTTGTACATTTATAACGAGATTATCCATTGAAGAGCACAGACCCTGAATATCCATGTCCACACCTGTGTCCAGAATCACCCAAATGTCTAGGGGAAAAAAAAAAGTGAACACAGAGCAGAAAAAAAAAAAAAAAATGATGTCAGAACTTTTTCTTTCCCTCTATTGAGAATCATTAGTTTGGCTCCTTGTACTGTTATGTTTGCTAATGACAGGTGTTATGAAGGCAATCCAGAAACACAGTGTGCTTAGCGATCAGAGCGCACACAGTGATCTGACAAATACCCAAAAATACAAGAACGAGCTCTGAGACGTGGAAACTCTGTAGACTGCACACCTGATCCTATCCTAAACACAACTAAAAGCGGCTGTGGATTGCGCCTAACAACTACCTAGGCAACTCGGCACAGCCTAAGAAACTAGCTAGCCTGAAGATAGAAAAATAGGCCTGACTTGCCCCAGAGAAATTCCCCAAAGGAAAAGGCAGCCCCCCACATATAATGACTGTGAGTAAGATGAAGAGACAAAACGTCGGGATGAAATAAATTCAGCAAAGTGGGGCCCGATATTCTAGGACAGAGCGAGGACAGTAAAGCGAACTTTGCAGTCTACAAAAAACCCTAAAGCAAAACCACGCAAAGGGGGCAAAAAAAACCCACCGTGCCGAACTAACGGCACGGCGGTACACCCTTTGCGTCTCAGAGCTTCCAGCAAAACAAAAGACAAGCTGGACAGAAAAAAAGCAACAAAAAAGCACTTAGCTATACAGAGCAGCAGGTCACAGGAACAATCAGGAGAAGCTCAGATCCAACACTGAAACATTGACAAGGAGCAAGGATAGCAGCATCAGGCGGAGTTAAGTAATGAAGCAGTTAACGAGCTCACCAGAACACCTGAGGGAGGAAGCTCAGAAGCTGCAGTACCACTTGTGACCACAGGAGTGAATTCAGCCACAGAATTCACACATCATGCACAGTGACATATTGCACATGGCAACAACCTAGGTATTACAGAAGAAAACAAGCAGTGTGATTTCTGAAATTTCATAGACTTTGCTGGTACTGTAAAATGCAGCTGAAATTTTACATTCAAAACTGCTGAAAAAAAAGGTGAAAAAATGCATCATGGGAACATGGGAGCCTTATGCCGCTCTCAGATGAGGTGACAAAAACTTGGCGACAGATTCCCATTAAATTTACTACCCAAGATTAGAGTTGAGCAAAACGGATCTGACAATTTCAAAAATCGCCAGCTTTTGGCAAAGTCGGGTTTTGTGAAACCCGACCCGATCCCATTGTGGGATCGGTCATGAGGTCATCGATCTTCGTGCCAAAGTCGCGTTTTGTATGACGCTTTAAGCGTCATTTCTCAGCCAATGAAGGAGCACGCAGAGTGTGGGCAGCGTGATGACATAGGTCTCGGTCCCCACGATCTTAGAGAAGGGCATGGCAGTGATTGGCTTGCTTTCTGCGGCGTCACAGGGGCTGTAAAGGGGCGTGCACGCCGACCGCCATCTTACTTCTGCCGATCGTAGCATAGGGAGAGGCTGCTGCAGCTTCATCAGAAGAAGGGATATAGTTAGGGAGGGAAGATTAACCCCGAAACTGCTTGTGCTGTAGCGATTTCCACTGTCCAACACCACCTTTTCTTTGCAGGGACAGTGGATTTTTTTTGTGCATCAGCGCTGTAGCTTATTAGGCTGCCCTATAAGGCTCCCTTATAGCTGCATTGCTCTTTGAACGCCGCTGTGCAAACCAACTGCTTTTTTAAGGCCGGGGTCACACTAGACCGTAATACGGACGAGTGCAATGCGATAAAAAATCACATAGCACTCGCCCCAATGTTAATCTATGGGGAAGTTCCCATCATCCGATATTTTCTCGGCCGTATTCCCGATCCGAGTGAAATAGCAGCATGCTGCGATTGTCAGCGTATCTCGGCCGAGAATCGCCAATGAAAGTCTATGGGTGCGAGAAAAAATCGGATTACATACGGACCATGCGTGTGCATTGCGAGAAATACGGAAGACTTCTCCAGAAGACAGGAAATTGAATCATCCATTATCAGGAAGCTTTGGCATGCTAATTTCTGGCCCACGCTGGATTGCAAACCAGGAAGCACGCCTCCACGGAGTGTACTGTTGTAGCAGCATGGCCAGGCATATTTATGTGGAGATGCTAATTGCTCTGGTTCATGAAAGACGCAAATTATGGGACCAACGCGACGCACATTATGCGGACCGTGCACGTAAAGACGCAGCATGGAGGTCAATATGTCGCCACATGTTCCCCGATTTTGATGAGCGACCTCAAGAGGTTCAGCAAGAAATATGTAAGTACCATTCTTCATCAAAAAATGTGGTTTAATAGTGGGTTCAGGATAAAATTAAGCCTGAACCCATCATATGTGTTTTGTTTATGATGGGAGTAAATGATCCATGCTCTTGGTTTAAGATGCAAAAACATTACCAAGAGACACAAATATGGATGAAATGTATTTTAGCTATAGTCCGTTAATATAGGGCCAAAGGAATTTTATGTCCCCCTAGCCTCCTGGGCCCATGTGTTCTTGCAAACCCTGTAACTGTTTGAGTTATGTGTGTGATATTTATATAGAATATTTTGTATATTTGCAGTCAATGATGTCAATAGACGCTGGCGGAGTTGCCGGGACCAATATCGGCGTGAGCATCAACTTCCTGGGCGGAGTGGTGATGCAGCCCCCAAAAAAAGGAAATACCTTTATTATGATCGTCTAAATTTTCTTGCACCGGTGATGGAGCTCCGACCGTAAGTGCATGCATGTGTCCAAATATTGTAGACATCTTATTACGTGAATATGTATGTATGTTTTAATCAAAAGAATATTTTTTGAAATACAGAACAGAGTCCAATCTGACAGAAAGAGAGACTGGATCTGACTCAGAGTTGTTGATTGACCCTGTTGGTGAAGATGCAGAAATGGCTGGACCATCTGGGCAAGCAACAAGCAGCAACCACCCACCACCACCACCACAACCAGCAGCAGTGTCTTCTGCTACACAGGAGGCAAATCCTGAGGTTGATGAAGGAGCCCAGAGCAGCAGTCCAACATTGGCTCTGGATACATCACCACAGCCTACTACAAGACCAAACTGTGGTCGGCGCAGAAGGGTGGCTTTGAACATTGGCACCAGGAGGCAAGTGGATACAGGGGTGTTGGACTATTTGTCACGAGCTGCCCATGACGATGGGGAGGAAGCGTACTTCCACAGTCTTGCCCGCTATTTACGGCCCATTCCACGCTCGCTCAGGCTGCGGACCAGAGGTTGCATACAAATTTTGCTAGATGCGGCCACACCCCCAAACAACCCCACTAATATTTTTAAGTATCTTGAACGGTGGCAAATGTCATCTACCAACCTTCTGGCAGTGCAAGACCTTCCACAGGACCAAGCAGAAACTGTGTCAGCACCACCCCCGCAACCTATAGCTCCCCAACAACAGCCTGCACAAAGCACACAACAACCACAAAACAGGGGAATTTATGATTTAGCACCAAATGCCCAATATGACCACTTGAACAGACACATGTTTGGAGGCTGGTCCCAACATGTGTCTGCTCGACATGGCCATATTGTGGGGTCTGAACAAATGGGTCAATCCAGTACCCAGGACTTGATGCCCCTCTACCCTCCACATCAAGTGTTATCTCATACACATGATCGCAACTTGCCACAACACCCTCAATTTAGATCTGCAATAACACAGGTTGACAGTGTGGTTGGTCAACCACCCAGGCAAAGTTCCGCACATGCTGGACACCCGCCATCACCATCACCACCCCCAACCTACCATAACCTGTAATGTTGTTTATTTTTGGCCTGTCATTTGTGGTTTTTTGTGGCCTAAGTTTTTTGTTACCTTGGCATGTAAAACTGTGTGGTTTATTTGTCTCAAATTACATATGAGAATGAAAATATGTTTTTTGAATGCATATATATATGCGTTGAGCAGTAAAAATTTGTTCAAAAATCAGAGTGTTATGTATTGGTCCAGCTACATACATGATTTGTCAACTTTACACACTGACATAAGTTCCACATCAGATACATATTACACAAATTTAGGAAGCAAATTATGTGATTTATTAACTTAGAATCTTAAAAAAAATTAAGGCAAAACAGCATTGTCTTGCCAAACCGTAGATCCCTCTGGTGACACAAAAAAATTGGTTAATACATCACGAACTTTTAGGCCAGAGGTCTGACGACGTGAAGGACGAGCACGTGTAGTTGTCAAGACAGTATTTGCATAATCAATGTCATCTGCAGCAGATGATGGGCAATCATGGCCTCTTGTAAAGTTGTGAAGAACAACACATGCTTTAATCACGCCATTTACATTGCCTTCACTCAGTTGGATAGCAGACTGAAGTACCCACCATTTTGCACTGAGAATGCCGAATGAACACTCAACCAGACGGCGGGCACGGGAAAGACGAAAATTAAAGATTCTGCGGCGGTAGTCCAGGCCTCTCCGTGGATAGGGCCTCATGACGTTCCTTGATAATTGAAATGCCTCATCTGCTACCATCATGTAAGGCACCGCATCCAAATTAGCCCCTGGTATGTGACTTGGGGGTGGGAGATCCAATTCATTGTTGCGCAGCCGCCGACCCATAATGGAAGAACTGAAGACTCTAGAGTCTCCAGTTCTCCCATAGGCCCCAATATCTACAATTATAAACCTGTAGTTGCTGTCGACTAGGGCCAACAGCACTACAGAGAAAAACTGTTTATAATTATAGAATTGGGTCCCTGAACCTGGCGGCTTACGCACACGGATGTTCTTTCCGTCAAGTGCCCCAATACAGTGCGGAAACTGGCATGTGTCTTGAAATCCTTGAGCAATACGTAACCAGTCTGCAATTTTGGGTTCAGGCATCACCTCTTGATGGAGTCTTCCCCAGATTTCCTTGCATGTATCCCGCACAATCCCAGAAATTGTAAATTTGCCCAATAAAAACTCTAAATGCAGGGCCGCATATGATAGGCCAGTGGCAAGGAAGCTAAAAGACAAAAGAATATTGCTTGTAAATATAAAATGAACACAATACAGGGTTATATGGGGCAAAAAACAAAATTTAACAAAAAAAAAGATTATTAAAACATTAAGGACATGCTATGGCTTTGATCTTTGGCAAAATTAAATGTTAGAAAAGAAGGCCAAATGATGTTGAAGTTACTTAACCATTTAAGTATCTAATTTGAATAAGGGGGCTCGAACAAAAAATTAATAGAAAATTGGGTCAAGGCATACCGCAAGGTAAGGATAAGGCGCTCCTCAGCTGAAATAGATTTGCGCATCCTGGTGTCCTTCTTCGTGATCCCTGGACGCAAAATCTCCAACAAAATGCCAAAGATTTGAATCCTCATCCGACAATAGTTGAAGAACTTGTCCGGATTAGTCTTCAGAGCAGCATACAGACGGCTGAAATGTCCTTTATTGATCCGTTGCTTTATAAGTGGATGTACCCACATCCGTCTCCGCCTCCTCGGATCTACAATAACTGGGTATGGCTGGCCAAAACGTTGGGAAAGTACCCAGTTGTAAAGCACATGCTCTGTGGTGTTAAAAGTGAGTAGATCAGACATGGTGCTCATCAATCCGAAGTGCACCAACACAAGCAGGGACTCTACTGCATAGATTGGTGGGTGGAACCTGTTTTAGAGCCTTTAAATAATGTCTTTGGTGATGATTTAAATGTTTTCTGGTGTAAAATCCGTTATCTGTCCATTTTGCAAGCCTGCGAGAAAATCTCGCCATACGGATGCCATACGGATGTCACACGGATGTCACACGGATCATTTTATGCGAGAAAATCGCATCCTCGCACTGCACACGGATCACTGTTTTGGTAACATTGGTGCGATTCACGTCCGTCAAAAATGGAACGTTTTTTTTATACGTTGTGTGTGTCCCCGGCCTAAAGCAAAAACCCTGTTGCTCCTTTCTGCACAGTTCTCTTGTTTCTTTGTCCACACTCTTTTGTGTGCAGCAGTCCTTTTTATTGCTGCCATACTTGTCCTTTGATCATTGTAGGGAGATTGAAATTGTACTACAACCCTTGTATTTTTTGATATATCTGCCAGCCACGTTCTGCCACTGACATTGTATAGTGTAATACACAGGGCCTGTTTTTTTGCTGCATTCTCCCCCCCAAAATAGGGAGTTTTAAATTGGCAAAAAGTTTCTATACGTCAGTTCTGTTTGTCATATATCTGCCAGCCACACTGTGCCACTTACATTGCATAGTGTAATACACAGGGCCTGTTTTTTTGCTGCATTCTTCCCCCCAAAAAAGGGAGTTTTAAATTGCCAACAAGTTTCTATACATCAGTTCTGTTGGTCGTATATCTGGCAGCCACGTTCTGCCACTGACATTATGTAGTGTAATACACAGGGCCTGTTTTTTGCAGCATACTCCCCCCCAAAAAAGGGAGAGTTACATTGCCAACAAGTTTCTATACATCAGTTCTGTTGGTCGTATATCTGGCAGCCACGTTCTGCCACTGATATTATGTAGTGTAATACACTGGGCCTGTTTTTTGCTGCATTCTCCCTCCAAAAAACAGGAGAGTTACATTGCCAACAAGTTTCTATACGTCAGTTCTGTTGGTCATATATCTGGCAGCCACGTTCTGCCACTGACATTGTGTAGTGTAATACACTGGGCCTGTTTTTTGCTGCATTCTGCCCCCCAAAAAGGGAGAGTTACATTGCCAACAAGTTTCTATACGTCAGTTCTGTTGGTCATATACATTGCCCTCACAGTGTACTGAGCCAGAATCTGACCCTGATGAGACTATGATGCCCAGTCCCACAATATATCACCTTACGCCGTGACACAGATGACGGTGCACAGGACATTGAAGAGGAGGTGATAGATGACCCAGTTGTTGACCCAGATTGGCAGCCATTCGGGGAAGAGGGTGCCGCTGCCAGAAGCTCAGAAGCAGAGGAGGATGATCAGCAACAGCCATCTACATTGCAAAAGCTGTCATCTGGCAGGCCCGTATCAGGACAAAAAACGTGTGTCAAAAACCACAACAGGTGTAAGACAGCGTGGCCATCCGGTGACAGTAGCACAGCGTGCAAAGCCTGAAAAGGTATTCCATAGTAGGACGAGTGCAGTGTGGAAATTTTTTAAACAACATCCGAATGATCAGTCCAAAGTTATATGTAAGAAATGCTTCAAGACCTTTAGCAGAGGGAAGAATGTTCAAAATTTAAATACAACGTGCATGCGTAGACATTTAACCAGCAGGCACTTGGAAGCATGGACTAACTACCAAACTACCTGCTCATATTGAAGCTAGTCAGCAACGCAACATTGCTTCCTTTACTGGATCATGACGATCGCGTCCGTCGTGCACTGGATCCGTTGTGTTTTGGCCGACCGTCATCACAAAAAAAGTTCAATGTAACATTTTTTTTGCACGTCGTGTCTGCCATTTCCGAATGTGCATGCGTGACCATAACTCCGCCCCCTCCTCCCCAGGACATAGACTGGGCAGCGGATGCGTTGAAAAACTGCATCCGCTGCCCACGTTGTGCACAATTTTCACAACGTGCGTCGGTACGTCGGGCCGACGCAAGTGTGAAAAAAGACTTTCCCTAGCCCTAACCCTAAATTTAGCCCTAACCCTAACCCCAAATTTAGCCCCAACCCTAACCCTAACCCTAAATTTAGCCCCAACACTAACCCTCAATTTATTAAAGGAAGAAAGTGGCAGCACTCACCGATCTTCAAAGCAGGTTAATCTTATTGCTTTAAAATCTTCATGGCTCAGGGGTGAACATGACAATGGAGTGTACAAGCTCAAACGGCGGCCGTTTCGCGCTTCTCAGGCGCTTCAACGGGTTTGTGAATGAACGGACGTGACGCCAGAAGAGGTTTATGCTGCAGGCACGCCTCCTCCCAGTCCCACTCTGCCCATTCACAGTACGAGTGACTAAGAACTGCTAAAAACAATACAAAGCAATTCACTAAGTGAACGCTATGTGTAGCGTATGCTAAACCCAGTATTTGAAGCATTATGAGGCAAAATTATGTATCATTAGATCAAATCATTATCGGACGACTGTTCAGCTATATCTGACCTGACTTTCTCATATAACAAAAGCACTCACAGACCACTATAGCACACAAAATATGATAAAATCAATAAAGTTTATTGAAACATAATTTAAAACAGTACTAAATACCATATGAGGATGTCAGAAGACTCAAACAAAGTTCCATATTGAGCAGCGGAAACATACTTTTATATCTCATAGAAAGCATTCTAATGCTATATCAATCACAGTGTTGGTCCAGTAAATGGCTCACACAGACATCCTTTAAGGTTCTTATATCATGTATTAAACCCGGATAATGGGAGCTCAATTCTACTGGACACCTCTAAGATAATAGTAAATAGAGTCAATGCTTACCCATACTGAATATCGCTGCGCTCCTGCATTTCACACTCCGGCCACCAGGGAGAGCAAAAGGTTCTATTTACTAGGCCACTCCTCACACATTGGTAAAACTGGGGGTTGGATAGGAAGTTAGTCAGAAGCTGACTGGGTTTTGTCCAGGCAATATCCCGAGTCAAGGGTGTTGTGGGGAAGATTCAGAGGGGTCCTTGTCAGGCATGGGAACCTGGCAGTGACTCAGCGACAAGGACAGATCATTACAGAGCCACGCCTGCACTACCTTGCAGTGGCATCTAAAGAGAGGACACGAAGCCAAGTATATTGTGGAGAAGTGAGAAACAAGATCAAAGCACAAAGGAGAGCCAGTAGGAGTCGTGCCCCGAGATCGGCAACATCCTACTGAGGCACGTAGCCGGTGGCCAGAATGCCGAGGAAGTAACTGACTCCAAGCATTACTTCAAACAGAGGCAGGACAGTTGATTATAGGTTGGCTGTCTAACATACATCACCTAAGCAGACATAGGGGGCAACCGTGGAGAGGGGCATCTCTAGGGTCCCAGAAGAGCTCCGAGCCTACCCGTCATACGGGTGCGTCCGAGCCATAACAAACTGGGGGTCGAAGCAGAACATCAGAACAGAAACGACAGTTGTGAGGACTATCCCGAATGCTCAGCAGGGAAGGACTACAACACACAGGCGCTAGTGGTAGGCACTGATTTCGACCTGCAAAGGGAACTCTGGATGTGCCTTCGGACCGGCCGGTCTCAGCCAGCCCTGTTAACAGTGCTCCGGATTGAGGATCCTGAAGTCACCAGTAAAGAGGTAAAGAGAATGCAACCCTGTGTCCTCATTATTAACTGCGCCTCACACCATCGCCACCTACACCACTGGGAAGCCCTGGGGATTTGCTTCACCTGTGGGAAGGTATACCATCTAGCTGCCATCACATCACCCCAGCGGACTCCAAGCAGCGTCGGTCACCCTGACCGAACACCACAGGTGGAGTCACAAACACCTAACAACTTTCACTACCCTTTCATTGGGCGCCCCTTAGCAGGGTCATGGACCAGGTCCAGCCACCGTGACAACCCTAGAACTGAGCCAGAGAGGACCAGTGTCAAGCAACCCACGGCCCTGCGTCTGGGGGCGCTCCACGATCACATTAGAGGACAGAGAATGACAGATCGCTTTTTTTTTCTTTTTTTGCGGCCGCAGGTAAACAGTTAATTACCGGCGATCGCAAAACATGGGGAAGGTAAAAACCAACCCTGATCATATTCTTTGGGGTCTCGGCTACCCATGGCAGCCGAGACCCCAAAGATTTTCTGGGTGCCGGCCAGCGGGCGCATATTTTGGCCGGAACAAGATGGTGGCGCCCATCGGGAGCCATGAGGAGCACCGGGGGAGACAGGTGAGTATTGGGGGGCTATTGCGGACCCCATTTCTCTGTCTTCTGATGTGCGATCACATTGAAGGACAGAGAAATTAAATGGGAAATTGCGTTTTTGGGGGTTTTTTTGCGACCACCAGTAAACGGTTAATTACTGGCGATCACAACCCGGGGGTTGGTAAAATTCCCCTGAATCATGTTCTCTGGGGTCTCGGCTACCCCTGGCAACCGAGACCCCAGAGAAAATCCAACTCTGGGGGGGCGCTATTCACTTTTTCCACAGTGCCGTTAATTAACGGCGCTGTGGTTTAAGTACCCTTAACTGCCGCCGTTAAAAGGCGTATCGGCGGTCGTTAAGGGGTTAAATACCTTGTAAAAATCCATGAGGTCCTTTTAGTCAGACATTTTTTCCCTTGGCGCTGTGGTGCTCCATTTCAGAGAGTGCAATATGTGAAATCTTTACTTATAATGCAACAGAGCATTTCTTTAAAGTCTTCTATGGATGCTTTCACCACTCTATCCCAGATGCTGCTAATCACAGTTCAGAAGAAGATGAGACTGATATAACATTAGACCAGCTGTTTATCTGTGAAAATCTCTGAAGAAATGCCTAGTTGCACTACAAGTAGATATTTCACATATAGCACTCCAAAAGCAATAAATGTAAATATAGCTGCATGCAGACCATTACCAGGCAAAGAAACAGTAATGTACTGTATACCTATGAATAGCTCCAATGTTCTTTACATGATAGAAACATAATACAATATATGTCTTACATTATTGGAGATGGAAAATTGTTTAATTTTAAACAGCTGTACAGCTCTGTCAATGACCTGGCAGGGCAAGCTATAACTAAGAATGAGCAATCAGAAAAGAACGGCTAGGTGGAAAATTGCTATTTTGTTTTTTCCGCAAGATGTTTTCTTTCTTATGGGAAAAAAATAGATATCCAACAATCTAAAATAGATTCAATACATGGCTAAGTACCAAAAAAGTTGTCACAACTTCAAATGATCAATTAGATTACTTAAGGTTTATTCATAATATTATTAAATCTAAGTACAGCTAAAATTCTATGTTTTTGAATATGTTACATGATATCATTAACTGTTTTTTGTTTTTTTAAACAACTGTTTGAGTCTGTGAATCATGGAAAATATTTCATAAACCATTTTTCTTAAAAAAAAAGTGTAATTACTGTTACAGAGACCAAAGTAAATTTTCTTTTGTTTTTCTCATAATATAAATAAAAGTTTCCATTTTATTGTAAAATTTTACAATGCAATACATACTATATGTTGAATTTTAATTACTACATACGAGTATATATTGTAGTACGTAAATATCTTTCAGAGGCATGATTAAATTTACTGTTTTTCCTGGAATACTATATGAACATTTTTTGACAAATAATTTTTTAAGCAAATAGCAATACATTTCTATAGATTCCTTCAACATCTGAATCAAAGAAGAGAAAACATCATTATGCAATGCACATGCCTCAAAAGTTGTGAGTGTGGAAAAAAGCATGAAAATTAAGAAACAAGATATTCATTTGATCACCAATTGAGTTGAAGCTCCCCTTGTTTTTGGCAAGGTATATTGTCTCTCAGGGAAAGGAATGTTGGATGTCGCTTTCACATAAACCTCCTTTACAAGCCTCTAAAATTGTCTTTGCTTGCAGTAAATGTGGCTACGCTTACCTGATACAATCCCAGCAAAGAAAAAAATGTGCTGATGGGCACTCTCTGAGGTCAGGAGAGGTATAAAAATAGTGAAAAAAGACATAAATGAGTTCCATACCAGGCTTGCTGATGTAAAGAACTTGAGATTTATGAACATGAAGAAATTTTACAGTTTTTACACTGTTTTTCAAAGTGACATCCAACAGAAAACCAAAAGACAAAACCTTAGAACTGTCACACACAAACTTTCAAAACAAAGTCATAAAATGTAACCAGCAATGGTAAAACAGTCCTTTAGAAGACATCAGAGACACTTTTATGAAAAATATGAGAAAATATCGTGCATTGGTCAATAAACGTAACTAACAATTTTAACAATTTTGTGATTTTAAAAATGTCCTTTTTTACCGATAAATGGTAATTATTAAATCTGTAGATTTAAAATATTTAAAGTCTTACATTTCACCATTTACTCAATAACACAGCGTGAATAGTGACTACAATAATCTTTCATTGGGGATCCAACCTGTTTTTTCATTAATTTGTCAGATAATAATTTTCAGTGAAAAAAGTTTAATGCTTTAGTCCACATTTAGCAGAACTGCAGGGCAACTAAACTCTTTATACTGTGTTCCCTGAGGCCTCCTGTACATGTCCATATTTCCAGTACACATAGTATCCATTTTTTTTCACGGTTAGACACATGCTTATTAGAAGCAATGCTTCTATGCACACATGCACACATGTAAAACACATGGAGACATGCCTTTTTTGGGGGGGCACCACGTACACCAAGTGCCAATGCAAGTCTATGTGTTCATGAAAAGCATATACAGCACATGAATGGCTTCCATGTGCTGCCCATGATAAACTTCTCAGAGTATAACAGAAGCTTTGTAATTTATTTATTTCTTTATCAATACCGGGAATACACTGGTGATACACTGATGGTAAAAACGGAGACACGGATGACACACTGATGGTAAATGTCACGATATTGTATGAAATATCATATAAGTTTAGTTTCTCTTGTTAGCCAGGCGGTGGGCTAAACCCCCCCCTTCGCTTTCACTCAGGCAAGAGCCTGTCTTGTCAATGCATGTAGGGGAGTTTTATTGAAGGAAGGTATTTACGACTAGGCTCAAATCTTCCTCTAGCTGGAACTGGTAAAAATGGCTCCAAAATGCATGGAAGTCCTTTGTTCCAATATGATAAGATATTGGGCCAACTACTGGGTGTAAGAGAATATTAATTAGATATTGCTAAAGTCCATCGGAGCCTCTATCCATCACGGTAAACCTGAGCTTCTAACTCCATCAGGTAAAAAAGTAGGGATTTCTCTGTAATGATGTATCACACATAGGACATATTTGATCTCATTAGAATGCCCATGTTAAGACGAGATGAATGCTGGGTTTGTTATGACTATGACGTGTTCTGTAGCGGAGTTACAAGCATTAGACGAATTTAGGTTATAGTTAGTTAAACTGAAGAGGTAGGAGGGACGGGGTAATCCAACCCCTTTCAGTGATGTCACAGGCTGCAGCTATAAGTTTGTTGGCCAGACTCCAGCAGTCAGTCTGCTGCTGGAAGCCATGTGAGTCTGACCTGAAGAGCTGTTCCTAACCAGTCCTAATGCATTGGGACATATGGATCTAGCCTGGTTGCCTGAACTGATATGAACTAAGAACATGTGAGTTGTACCTTTTCTTATTTAATCCCTGTTTATTTTATAATTACCTTGTACATATTTTTTTTCAATTGTCTCATATTGTAACATCTTTATATAACTTTTTATAAACACTGCCTGAAAATCATTTATGGAGTATAATATTTAATATACTAGATTCTGTCTCCTGAAGGGAATTACGCTACTGTTTTGGGTTAGCTTCGGACCCGTTTAATCGAAGCCGGTGGCAGCTTACCGTGTGCTGGCCTTTGGGTGTCATTGTAGTGACTGTGGCATTGATAATTATTGCTCCTGGCTGAGTGGGAGTAGTTTATCGCATCGCTGCAGCGTGCCCAATAGCCAGTACATAGCTGGCGACTAATTACCCCAGGTGCAGTACCTAATCTGACCTGAGAGTAAGGGGGGCGCCAGAGAGCTGCAAGTCTTAAGTGGAACTGTAAGCGGGATATACATAAATCCCTGCAGTTCGTGGTATATTGAAGAGCAGTGGGATACCTAGAATAAGCCCCTGCTGTAAACTGAGAAGTCAATAGCCTTGTGTGTGTTTTTTTTCATCACATTGTGGAGTGGAGGGAAAACTAAGATAAGCCCCCCTGCACATGTGATAGCCGTCTGTTGGCCTAAAGTCACCCCGACCCGTGACATAGGGGTGATGGTCACGGTGTGAATCGTGACAGTAAAAATGAACACATGGATGACACAGTGATAGAAAATGCTGATGACACCATTACCAGTTTTTCACATACATGTTTTATGCGGCTGTCTGAAGAAGGCTTGAGGCTATGTGCACATGTTGTCAATTAGGCTTAGGAATTACTGGTGTGGATTCTGCCTCTCCTGGCAGAAAACGCAACTGCGATTCCGCAGCGTTTCTTGTGCGGTTCCGCAGCGTTTTTTGTGCGTTTTTGCTGCGGTTTTCTTGCATATTTGCTGTGGTTTTTACCCTTGCGGTTTTCTATAATGGAATAAGTACAAAAGCTCTGCAGATTCACAAAAAAGAAGTGACATGCTACTTCATTTAAATCGCAGCGTTTCCGCAGCGGATTTTCTGCAAAGTGTGCACAACATTTTTTTTTTTCTCATTGATTTACATTGTACTGTAAATCAATTGCGGATTCGCAGAGAATCCGCAACGTGTGCACATACCCTAACAGAGTATAGCATATTATGTGCAGTGGGACTGCCTGTAATCATCTTGTCAAATATTTTAAAATGATTTGTCATCAAGGAGGTCTTAGGTGCAAAATTTATTAAATTAATAACATATCAGTATAATAAAAATGTTCAGGCCACTGTTCAATAACAGACATTTAAATAGCTGGTCACACAGCCAAATCATTTTGTGCTTATAGAATTTTTTTTACAGGTTTAATTTTTTATAGTTGTAGTCAAAGCTAGACAGCCAATCATATTGTAAAAATGTGATAATTTGTAAACATTTGCTTTGCTCAAGTGATCTTTCTATAATTGGGTGGAGCATTGCAGACGGGGTTGGGACATACTTGACATAACAAATTATAGTTTGCTAAGTTGTGCAATTCATAGTAAAAATTACTTGCACATGCACTCCTATCAAACTGTCTAACTTGGGAAGAGATATGTGCTGCTTAATGAACCACTTGCACCTTTTGCCAATGTGCTTTTGTATTAAAAAAAGATATGAAGTACATAAGTCTTTAAAAATTCTCCCCACTGGGAAATTAAAACCTTATTCAGACAACTGTGAATTACTTATGTGATCTATCCAAGATTTTACTAAGAGAAAACATATTCATTATATTCTATGGGTTTGATCGCTTGCCTGTGATTTCTTTGCAGACCAAGCAGTCGGTCAAAATTCTCAGAGACATATCCATCTTTGATCTCAGTCACAGATCAAAATTACCCTTTCAAATCTGAACCATGGAGAGCAAACATATGCCATTTATGTACAAGTCCATTAAGGAAACTCAAAAATATTTAAAAGAAAAATAATATAAAACATTTAAAAAAGTATTATATATATACAGTATATATGTTAGGAGTCGAGTTCCCACCGTTGCACAGGGGGAATCTCGAGCCGTGTCTGCTGTGGTCTCCCATTCTGCATCGGCCGCAGTGGAGCCTGCTCAGCGGAGACGTCGGTCCCAGCGTCTCATTGAATCTGATACTGTGCAAAGGGTTACTGCTGCCTCTCCAGGCTCTGCTATTGTACCCTGCACTGGTCTGCGATGAGCAGGCTTTTCTAGGACTAAGTCCTGCTTTGCACACACTGAGCATGCCCAGGGTAAGATCTCTCAGTGGAGGTCTAGGGTCACATGCTCAGGTACTGCAGCAACTTCCATTGGTCCTCCAGGAAGGCCCTGTACCTGATAAATTTCTGTGGCAGCCTTCCATTGGTCCTTCTAGGAATGTCCTGAAGTTGCTGCAGCTATAAAAGGTTCTCATGACCGCACGGCCATGCGCTAGTATCAAATATGTACGAGCTCAGCGCTAGTGTGGTTGTGTGTGTGGTCAGGGACCCAGTTGAAATAAGCCCCTAGAATGCTGGCACCTCCGGCGAGGAGTTTTTGTGTGTGTGCAGTCAGGGACCCGGCTGAAAAAAGCCCCTAGAATGCTGACACCTCCGGCGAGGAGTTTCTCATGAGTGAATTCAGGGCTGGCTAATAGCCATTAGAATTCTGGCTCACCCGGAGAGGAGCAGCGTGGTTGGTTGGGACTGCATGACCACTGTCGGCTCTACTCAGTAGCTGTGTTCCCTGTGAGCTAAACAGGGCACAGCGTTCTCTTTACTACAGGCTCTGTGAAGTAACAGAGTTTGTTTATACTAATTTACTTGACCGCCTTACTTAGCAGCAGGTTCTTTCCTGCACGGTGGATCCCGGGTTGAGAACGCACCTATCTAATTTAATATATTCGGTGAGTTCCGCCAACCCTAACAATATATATACAGTATATCACAACCTTTTTATACCACTAAAAGGTAACAAGACTTTTGTTCAAGTTCGATCTTTCAAAATATTGAATTAGTTAACCTGATAAATGCCATAAAAAAAGAAAAATGCTAGAATTGCCATTTTTTTGTCATTTCACCTCTATAGGAAACTGTAATAATAAGCAATTGAAGCATCTTATGTGTACAGAGATTTTTATTTATATAATTTTGAGATAGATATGACATCACTTTTTTCAGCATTTTTGCAGTATTGAATGAATAACCCAAAATTAGTCAACCCATATAATTAGTAGCGTAGCTACCAAGGGGGCAGAGGGCACCATCGCCCCATGCCCCGCGCTCTGAGGGAGCCCACCCGGAGCTACGCTGTAACTGTATTGGCATGCACAGCATCCCAATACAGTTACATTTTTTGTGGCAGAGCAGGGAGAATCAACCTCCCTGCACTGCCGCCCAGCCGCTATGGGGCCCCTGAGCAGGTGGTGAAGACCAGTGCCAGCAGTGGGCCCCCCACCTGCCATCGCAGTCCTCACTAGGAACTTTTTTCTCTTTGAGGATGCATACTACCTATAAACCAGGGGCACTGCGATGGGCTCAAATGTAGTGCCTCTGTACGCAAACACGTATATGGCCCACTTCGAGGATTGTCTAATTTACACCAATGACCTCTTCCACTTTAAGGGTACCGTCACACAGTGGCACTTTGATCGCTAGGACTGCACGATCCGTGACGTTACAGCGATATCGTTACGATCTTGCTGTGTCTGACACGCTACTGCGATCAGGGACCCCGCTGAGAATCGTACGTCGTAGCAGATCGTCTTTAACTTTATTTCGTCGCTGGATCTCCCACTGACATCGCTGAATCAGCGTGTGTGATGCCGATTCAGCGATGTCTTCACTGGTAACCAGGGTAAACATCGGGTTACTAAGCGCAGGGCCGCGCTTAGTAACCCGATGTTTACCCTGGTTACCAGCGTAAATGTAAAAAAACAAACACTACATACTTACCTTCTGCTGTCTGTCCCCAGCGCTGTGCTTCTCCTGCACTGGCTGTGAGCGCCGGTCAGCCGGAAAGCACAGCGGTGACATCACCGCTTTGCTTTACGGCTGACCGGTGCTGACAGTGCAGAGGAAAGCACAGCGCCGGAGGACAGACACGGAATGTAAGTATGTAATGTTTGTTTTTTTTACGTTTACGCTGGTAACCAGGGTAAACATCGGGTTACTAAGCGCGGCCCTGCGCTTAGTAACCCAATGTTTACCCTGGTTACCTGGAGACTTCGGGATCATTGGTCGCTGGAGAGCGGTCTGTGTGACAGCTCTCCAGCGACCAAACAGCGACGCTGCAGCGATCGACATCATTGTCGTATCGCTGCAGCGTCGTTTCAGTGTGACGGTACCCTAACTCATTATTGTGGCAGAGATACATTGATAACATATTCTGTATGTAGCAAGGCAGTCTAGACTCCCTCAAAGTCTTCCTCAATTTCCTTAAAACATCCTGGCCAGGCTTGGACTTCATCATGACTTATGACCCTCATCATATCAGCTTCCTAGATACCATGGTAATTAAAGACGACTCTGTCCGTCTTTCAACAGACATATTCCAAATCATAGCTTACTGAACTGAACTGCGACAGCTTTCACCCGACCAGGATGAAAAATCCTATTCACATCTCAAGGTGCTCAAAACCACATTCAAGAAGTTTATTAACCCTTCAGGTGTTTCACAGGAATTTTTGGAATGTTTAAAAAAAAATTAACATTTAACTTTTTTTCACAAAAAATTTTCTTCAGCTCCAATTTGTTTTACTTTACCAAGGGTAACAGGAGAAATTGGACCACAAAAGTTGTTGTAAAATTTGTCCTGAGTATGCTGATACCCCATATGTGGGGGTAAACCACTGTTTGGACGCATGGCAGAGCTCAGAAGGGAAGGAGCGCCATTTGACTTTTCAATGCAAAATTGACTGTATTTGAGATAGGACGCCTTGTCGCGTTTGGAGTGGCCCTGATGTGCCTAAACATTGAAACCCTCCATAATTGACAACATTTTGTAAACTAAACCCCCTAAGTAACTTATCAAGATGTGTTGTGAGCACTTTGACCCACCGAATGCTTCACAGAAATTTATAATGCAGAGCCGTAAAAATAAAAAATCTTATTTTTTCACAAAAATGATATTTTGCCCCAAATGTTTTATTTTCCCAAGGGTAACAGAAGAAACTGGACCCCAAAAGTTGTTGTGTAATTTGTCCTGAGTGCGCTGATACCCCATATGTTGGGGTAAACCTCTGTTTGGGTGCACAGGAGAGCTCGGAAGCAAAGAAGCACTGTTTTACTTTTTTAACGCAGAATTGGCTGGAATTGACATCGGATGCCATGTCACATTTGGAGAGCCCCTGATTTGCCTAAACAGTGGAAACCCCCCAGTTCTGACAGAAGCACTAACTCAAACACACCCCTAACCCTAATCCCAACCATAACCCTAACCACACCCCTAACCCTAATCCCAACCCTAATTATAACCGTAAATGTAACCCAAACCCTAACTTTAGCACCAACCCTACCTCTAACTTTAGCCCCAACCCTAACTTTAGCCCCAACCCTAACCCTACCTTTAGCCCCAACCCTAACCCTAACCCCAACCCAAACCCCAACCCCAACCCTAACTGTAGCCCTAACCTTAACTTTAGCCCCAACCCTAACCCTAATTTTAGCCCCAACCCTAACCCTAACTTTAGCCCCAACCCTAACCCCAACCCTAAATGTAGCCCTAACCCTAACTTTAGCCCCAACCCTAACTTTAGCCCCAACCCTAACCCTAACTTTAGCTCAAACCCTATCCCTAACTTTAGCCCCCACCTTAACCCTAACCCTAATGGGAAAATGGAAATAAATACATTTTAAAAAATTTTATTTCCCTAACTAAAGGGGTGATGAAGGGGGGTTTGATTTACTTTTAGTGCGGGTTTTTTAGCGGACTTTTATGATTGGCAGCCGTCACACACTGAAAGATGCTTTTTATTGCAAAAAATATTTTTTGCGTTACCACATTTTGAGAGCTATAATTTTTCCATATTTTGGTCCACAGAGTCATGTGAGGTCTTCTTTTTTTGCCGAATGAGTTGACATTTTTATTGGTAACATTTTTGGGCACGTGACAATTTTTGTTCGCTTTTTATTCTGATTTTTGTGAGGCAGAATGACCAAAAATCAGCTATTCATGAATTTCTTTTGGGGGAGGTGTTTATACCATTCCGCGTTTGGTGAAATGGATAAAGCTGTTTTATTTTTCAGGTCAGTACGATTACAGCAATACCTCATTTATATTTTTTTATGTTTTGGCGCTTTTATGCTTTTATTTTATAGAAAAAATAATTATTTTTGCATCGCTTTATTCTGAGGACTGTAACTTTTTTAACTTTTCTTTGATGATGCTGTATAGTGGCTCATTTTTTGCCGGACAAGATGACGTTTTCAGTCATACCATGGTTATTTATATGCGTCTTTTTGATCGCGTGTTATTCCACTTTTTGTTTGGTGGTATGATAATAAAGCAATGTTTTTTGCCTCTTTTTTTTACGGTGTTCACTAAAGGGGCTTAACTAGTTGGAAAAGATTTATAGGTCGGGTCGTTACAGACACAGCGATACTAAACATGTGTACTTTTATTGTTTTTTTAAATTTAGATAAAGAAATGTATTTATAGGAACAATATATATTTTTGGGGGGGAATTTTTAAAAATTTTTTTTACACATGTGAATTTTTTTTTTAAACTATAACATTGCCCAAGGGGGACACATCATGTTATAGTGTTAGATCGCTGATCTGGCACTTTGCGGTGCACTGTGTCAGATCAGCGATCACACAGGCACAGCACTGGCTTCCCAGCTCCTGCTCTGAGCAGGTGCTGGAAAGTCACCTCCCTGCAGGGCCCAGATGCAGCCCTGCGGCCATCTTGGATCCGGGCCTGCTGCAGGGAGGAGGAGGTAAGAAACCCTCCGAGCAACGCGATCACATCGCGTTGCTCCGGGGGTCTCAAGGAAGCCCGCAGGAGCCCCCTCCCTGCGTGATGCTTCCCTATACCGCCGGAACACTGCGATTATGTTTGATTGCAGTGTGCCAGGGGTTAATGTACCGGGGGCGGTCCATAACCACGCCTGGCACATTGTGCCGGATGTCAGCTGTGATAGTCAGCTGACACCAGGCCGCGATCGGCCGCGCTCCCCCGTGAGCGCGGCCGATCGCTGTGACGTACTATCCCATCGGTGGTCATATGGGCCCACCCCACCTCGACGGGATAGTACATCACATGTCAGAAAGGGGTTAAGCATACCTTGAAAGGTCCACGGCAGGCTGGCTGCACATAAACTTCATGGCTGCAGTGCAGCACTTTAGAGGTGCATTGTCATAAGAAATCCAAATGAAAAAGTGAAGAGGTGGTACTATGCTTACCGGTAAAAATCTTGTTTATTCAGTTCAGTCAGTTTCAATGGTGCACGATAGCTGTTTCGGGTACTTCTTAGGCTGCCATCACACTAACAGTATTTGGTCAGCATTTTACATCAGTATTTGTAAGCCAAAACCAGGAGTGGAACAATTAGAGGAAAAGTATAATAGAAACATATGCACAACTTCTGCATTTATCACCCACTCCTGGTTTTGGCTTGCAAATACTGATGTAAAATACCGACCAAATACTGCTAGTGTGACGGTAGCCTTATGCTTCAACCTGGACCTGTTTTAGTGTAAGGAGTATGTGAAACAGCCATGGTCCACTATTGAAATCAACTCAACCACTTACACAGTTTTAATCTTGATGAACTGAATAAACAAGATTTTTACCAGTAAGCAGAGTGCCACCTCTTCACTTATTCGTTTGGATAAGTGTGAAAGTTAAACGGTGTCCTACAAACTCAAGATTCTGCCAGTGTCTTAAGGTACCTTCACACTGAGCAACTTTAGAATGATAACGATAGCGATCCATGACGTTGCAGCGTCCTGGATAGCGATATTGTTGTGTTTGACATGCAGCAGTGATCAGGATCCTGCTGTGACATCGCTGGTCGGAGCTGAAAGTCTGGAACTTTTTTTCATCGCTGGATCACCCGCTGACATCGCTGAATCGGCGTGTGTGACGCCGATCCAGCAATGTGTTCACATGTAACCAGTGTAAACATTGGGTTGCTAAGCGCAGGGCCACGCTTAGTAACCCGATATTTACCCTGGTTACCATTGTAAATGTAAAAAAAAAAAACTACATACTTACATTCCGGTGTCTGTCGCGTCCCCCGGCATCAGCTTCCCTGCACTGTGTCAGCGCCGGCCAGCCGTAAAGCAGAGCACAGCAGTGACGTCACCGCTCTGCTTTAAGGCCGGCGCTTACACAGTGCAGGGAAGCTGACGCCAGGGGACGCGACAGACACCAGAATGTAAGTATGTAGTGTTTTTTTTTTTTACATTTACAATGGTAACCAGGGTAAACATCGGGTTACTAAGTGTGGCCCTGCGCTTAGTAACCCGATGTTTACCCTGGTTACCCGGGGTTTTCGGCATCGTTGGTCGCTGGAGAGCTGTCTGTGTGACAGCTCTCCAGCGACCACACAACGACTAAACAGCGACGCTGCAGAGATCGGCATCGTTGTCTATATCGCTGCAGCATCGCTTAATGTGTCGGTACCTTTAGGTAAATTATTCCAGACTAGTGTTGAGCGATACCTTCCGATATTTGAAAGTATCGGTATCAGATGGTATCGGCCAATACCGGCAAAATATCAGATCTCACCGATACCCGATACCAATGCAAGTCAATGGGACACAAATATCGGAATGTATCCTGGATGGTTCCCAAGGTCTGAAGGAGAGGAAACTCTCCTTCAGGCCCTGGGATCCATATTAATGTAAAAAATAAAGAATAAAAATAAAAAATATGGATATACTCACCCCTCGGACGAACCCTAGCTGTCACCGCTGCAAGCGTCCTCCTCCGTTCCTGAGAATGCAGAGAGTGAAGGACCTTGGATGATGTCGCGGTCACCTGAGCGCTCACGTGACCGCTCACCTGACCATGACGTCATTGAGGGTCCTTCACTCACTACATTCTCAGGAATGGAGGCGGACACTTGCAGCGGTGACAGCCAGGGTTCGTCCGAGGGGTGAGTATAGCCATATTTTTTATTTTTATTCTTTATTTTTTTAAATTTATATGAATCCCAGGGCCTGAAGGAGAGTTTCCTCTCCTGCAGACCCTAGGAACCATACGCACCGCACACGCCGATTCCGATTTCCGATATCACAAAAATATCAGAACTCGGTATCGGAATTCTGATACAGCAAATATCGGCCGATACCCGATACTTGCAGTATCGGAATGCTCAACACTATTCCAGAACAATTCACCTCCCCCAACTGTTACATTTGTATGTGTATTTTTCCATGAACATATGTCTTGTATTGGTGTCCTGTGTTCATGCTTCTGTGATGGAAGCAAAGCTGAATTTTGGGATCTTGAAAAACCACACAAAACGCACCAAAACATGTGTTTTTGATGCTGTTACTTTTCTGCCAAGAGTGCAGATTTTGCTGCAGAAAAAAATGCAGCTAAAACGCTTAGGCTGGTTTCACATTTGCGGTTGTGTCCGCAGCATTTGTGCCACAATTATCCGCATGCGTCGTGTATTCCTATCTTTAACATTAGGGACGCAGGTGTCTGTGATTGGTTGCCTTTTGCCGCATGTGACGACGCATATGTCGTTTTGTTGTCTGTGGTTTGGCTCGGTAAACGCTACATTGTAGCAATTTTAGAGGCGTCAATTTGCCACCTAGAAACGTATGCGGTTGTTAGCGGAAGGAATGCGGAAAAAAAAGCATTATGGTCCATGTCAGTGTTCCCCAAATCCAGTCTTCAAGAGCCACCAACAGGTCATGTTTTCAGGATTTCCTTAGTATTGCCCAGGTGATGGAATTGTTGCCTTTCTAGATGATGGTATTCTCACCTGGGCAATACTAAGGAAATCCTGAAAACATGACCTGTTGGTTGCTCTTGAGGACCGAACTTGGGGAACGCTGGTCTATGTGAACGCATGCATTCACAAGCACATGCGTTTGCTTGCATTTGTTAATGCATGCGTTGCACCACAGGAAAACATGTCTAGACACTGATCAGCCACCCCCCACATACAAACTGATAAAAGGAGGGAGTGGGTATTTGCAGATCACTACCCAACAGACAGATGACCAGAGCAGACGCAGGCAAAAACCTTGGAGGAAACAAGAAACTGAACAATGTGAGTATATCCTAGCCAATGTCTTTATTTTCTATTTTCTGTCTCTTTATGTCCTTTCTGCATGCATCAGAATGTCATCTTCTTCTGAGGAGGTGCAATGTAATGGGCCTGCATAAGCCGAACATGTCAGTAAACTGAGTACCCACCTCCTCAGATTGGTAAGTATTCACTGTCACATCTACACATATGACAATTTTATTTTTCCTTTTTTTAGAGCACTTCTTCCACTGCGGCAGAGGCTGAGCAGGAGGAGCGGGTTCACGGTCAGGTGGCAAGGCGGCAGCGTGTACGTATACATGGCTGACTGTTTATTGTATCCTTACTTTACTATTTTTGAATGTTCATTTCTTTCCTTTCCTCTTTCTTTACATTTTTCTTCTTGATTACTGTTTTTTTTTACTTTCAATATTCATGCCAGTTTTCTGTCTCTGTTTTCTTTCTTTTTCTTATGTTATTGTCTTCTACATTAATGTCTCTACTTATTTTTTAGGTTCCAGAATGGGATGAGGACCTCATTGAAAATGACCTCCTAATCTCCCTGGTCCATGTGCGAGTCCTGTTGTGGGACACCTGGGTTCCGCAGCACTCGGACAACGTGACGATCCAGCAACTGTGGGATGAGGTGGCCAAAGCGATGTGGGATGGCTGGGACAATGCCCCGACTCGGGTCTGAAATGCATTTTGTAAGTATAGCAATGCAGTGTGATGCAGCAGTGACCTTGGCCGTGATAACACAACTGTGTGTGATTTGAGAAACTCTCAGGAGTTTCTCTCCTCACACACAGTTGTGTGATCACGGTCCAAAGTGCGTTGTCTAACCATTGTTTATATTTTTCAACAGTGCTCAAAGTCAAAACATTTTGGCGGTCGATGAAGGATCGCTTCAACAAGGACCTTCGTCAAGAGAGCCGGATTCCTAGTGGTTCTGGAGCAAGGATCCGCAAATACAAATATCACCGAATCCTTGCATTTTTGAGACTGGTCCTTGCCCAGAGAAAATAAGTATTTTTTTGGTATATTGGGTTGTGTTATTTTGCCTAAATCTGTATGTTTCTATACCACAGGAGTTTGCGCTTAACTTTTGTAAGTGTTTGGTATTATTTTTTTTTCTTCTTTTTCCACAGCACATGGAGCAGCACTCTTGACCCTGGTTCTGGAGCGGTTCTTCATCATACAGCCATGGACCCGTCCCAGCCATCCAGCAGCGCTGCAGCAAGTGAGCCTGCCACACAGACAGGAAACCAGGAAGCTGGTCCATCAGGTGTTCCCCTTTCCCAGTCCTCTTCCTCTGCCTCTTTTTGGGGCAGTCTTTTGTGGCATAGGGCAACAGACAGGTCACTCATGCCCAATTTTTTGCACTTGAGCTCGGTCTTTCATGATGGACTCAATGCGATGGGTGACCGACTGGATAGTGCCATAAACCATATGAATACACTTATCCAGGAGGTTACCAAAAGCCTTGACCAAGTGAAAGCCGGCCTCCAGAGGCCAGCACATAATTTTTTTAATCAAATAGAAAAGGTCTTGTCAGAACACCTTACTACTGATTTCCAGCTTAATGTCATGCAGGCCTGCAATGCTGGCAGGCTATGCAGCAGAGTCGGTATTTTCAGCAGACAGTGGCGGCATATCCACCTGTGCCTAAACTGTCACGCTTGACTTCAATGCCGAGCTCTGCTGCATACCATTGCACAGCCACCTCCATTCCAATCACTGTCAGACACCACTACAGCACCACCACCATGCCGAGTGCTGTTGGACAGCCCACTGCCACCACCATAACAACTTCTGCTCCTGCTTGGACCTCCTCCACTGCCACCACAATGCAGTAGCAGCACCTGGATGAGGACAGTTCGGCCACCATCACCAGGTCCCAGCTGCAGCAGCAGCAACACCTGGATCCTGGCATTCTTTTCAGCACCAGCATGCAGCAGCACCCGGACCCTGCCATGGCCTTCCCCACCACCACAACTATGCAGCAGCACACGGACCATGACAGGTCGGCCACCATGGCCAGGCCCCAACAAATGACCCCACCGAGGCTCCACAGACTGCAGCGCTGATGCCAAAAATGGAAACAAAATAAAAAACAAAGGACGGTCTCAATATCTCCCCCCTCACCTCCCAATGTGTCTGTAATGTCAGGTTTGTCTCACCTTTCCAGTGTGTCTGCCCTCTCATGCACCAATCCCCATCACCGAACTCCCAGACCTCACTACCTTAACTGCCCCTTCTCCGACCACTCCTGCATCGTCCACAGTTAGCCTCACAGGTACATACCCCCCATTTTCGTCACTGTACCGCAAGCAGGCACAGCTAAATTAATTGTTTTGTTAAAAATAAATAGTAATGTTTTTTGCCCCAATAATGTTTGGTTAATTGTGTATTTTGCCGCTGGCAATACAAACCGTGTGTTAGGGGTCGAGTTCCCGCTTCTGCACAGGGGGAATCTCGAGCCACCTCCGCTGCGGTCTCCCATTCTTGTCCAGCCGCAGTGGAGTCTGCTCAGCAAAGACGTCGGTCCCAGCGTCTTGCTCATTCTCACTCTGTTCTGAGTAGAGTTGAGCGACCTTGACCTTTTTAGAGTCGAGCCGGGTTTCGCGAAACCCGACTATCTCAAAAGTCGGGTCGAGTGAAATCGGCCGATTATGACGTAAAGTCGGGATCGACCGAAACACGAAACCCAATGCAAGTCAATGGGGCAGCATAGTCGGCAGTGAGTGGGGGCCAGGAAAACACCTAGAGTGCCCATTTTAATGTCAAAACCATCCATTCTTCTTAATGAAGCTTGTCAAGCGTAATTTACCTTATAATAATTGGAAGGCATTTGAAATTGGGGGTCATTTGGCTAAAGTTGTGGTGGGTAGGGCTGGTTCAAGTAATTAGTGGGTCCAGGAAATCTGGACCACGTCACGGCAGTGGAGCAGGGAGAGGTAAGTATTTCAACTTTGCAAGTGCTGTGAACCTGAGCAAGCAGGGGGGGCCCACTCGTTGGCATTGGCACTGGCACAGGGCCCCTCAAAGTACAGCGGTGTGTTTGCACGGCGGGGGCGCCTCCCACCGGCAGCAACACTTTTGCGTACTATGAGAGGCCCTGTGCCAGTGACGTCGCCAACTAGTATTCCTCCCCCCCACCTGATGAAGGAAACTTCACTTTCATCTGCACCTTCCTCTTTGTCCCCATGTAAGGTGGTATGGTATGCGGGAAGAGCAACCTGACTTTCAGCAGGGTCACAATGTTGTTGTGTAGCGTGCACGGGGAATGTTGCGTTATGGGTCAATGTACCAGCAGACTCATCTATCACTGGCTGGGCAATGGGCAGGATGAGGAGGAAACACAGATATAGGCCCAAAGAATAAAGTTGGCTAAATGCAGTTCAAAATTGGTAACACAGGAATAACCAGGGGGCATTGCAGTGGAGGACAACTGGAATGAGAGGCTGACACAGAGAGTAGGCCCAAATCAGTAAGTAGTCGAAATGCAGTTCAAAATTGGCAACCGTAGTAAACAGGCGGCACAGCTTTGTTCAGTGGAGGAGAACAGCAAGGAGTGGCAGACACCGATAGTAGGCCCCAACCCAACTAGTAGGCAAAATGCAGTCTAACATTAACAACTACTTAACGAGCGCCTGAAAACGGAATTTCAGGACAGGAAACCAGGAGAACAGCAAGGAGTGGCAGACACCGATAGTAGGCCCCAAACCAACTAGTACGCCAAATGCAGTTGTTCCGTTTAACCACAATTTAATGAGAGCCTGAAGATAGAAGTTCAGGAAAGGCAACCTGGAGAACACCTTGGAGTGGAACACACCATCTCTCTACACCCCATACCCAATTTGTAGGCCTAATGCAGTGTAGTTTCCAAGAACTACTAAACGAGAGCCGGAAGATCGAAGCTCAGGAAAGGCAACCTGGAGAACACCTTGGAGTGGAACACACCATCTCTCTACACCCCATACCCAATTTGTAGGCCTAATGCAGTGTAGTTTCCAACAACTACTAAACGAGAGCATGAAGATCGAAGCATTGGCGAGGAAACCTGGGGAACACCTTGGAGTGGAACACACCATCTCTCTACACCCCATACCCAATTTGTAGGCCTAATGCAGTGTAGTTTCCAAGAACTACTAAACAAGAGCCGGAAGATCGAAGCTCAGGAAAGGCAACCTGGAAAACACCTTGGAGTGGAACACACCATCTCTCTACACCCCATACCCAATTTGTAGGCCTAATGCAGCGTAGTTTCCAACAACTACTAAACGAGAGCATGATGATCGAAGCATTGGCGAGGAAACCTGGGGAACACCTTGGAGTGGAACACACCATCTCTCTACAGTGGAACACACCATCTCTCTACACCCCATACCCAATTTGTAGGCCTAATGCAGCGTAATTTCCAACAACTACTAAACGAGAGCCGGAAGATCGAAGCTCAGGAAAGGCAACCTGGGGAACACCTTGGAGTGGAACACACCATCTCTCTACACCCCATACCCAATTTGTAGGCCCAATGCAGCGTAGTTTCCAACAACTACTAAACGAGAGCCGGAAGATCGAAGCTCAGGAAAGGCAACCTGGGGAACACCTTGGAGTGTAACAAACCCTCTCTCTACACCACGGAAGGGCTGATTCTTAGGAAGGAAGGCTGTCAGAAAGAAGCAGGGCGCGTCCGAGGGTGATTATATTCTTATTAGGTATATACTCACCCTCGGACGCGCCCTGCTTCTTTATTTGTAATGAATGTTTATTTGCAATGTGGTTTTGACTTACTCTATTTTTTTGGTAAATAATGATTTTATTATTTTCATTGTTTTGCATCTTCTTGGCAATAATATAAAGAAGACGCGACAGGACAACACTCGGTGGATGCCATATCTGTGTTTAAAATTGAAAAAACCTTTCAGTTAACTACTTGCAGGAGAAAGTTATTGTAGCTGGTGGCCATTTTTAGTACTGTACCAGATTTTTGTTGTATGTGTTTGTTTTAAATGTTAAAATGTCTGCATTTGATATCTCTCCAGTATTTTCTTTTTTATAAGCAAAATACTTATTTTTATATTTTCTGATGTTGGTTCCAGGGGTACACGGGCAGCAGTGGTGTGGTCAGTGGAGGCCTAGTGGAAGGAGTGACCGCAGACAGGCATCGAAGGCCTAAAATAATAACACATGGCTGTAGGCAATTTTAAATTGGTTCCAGGGGTACACGGGCAGCAGTGGTGTGGTCAGTGGAGGCCTAGTGGAAGGAGTGACCACAGACAGGCATCGAAGGCCTAAAATAATAACACATGGCTGTAGGCAATTTTAAATTGGTTCCAGGGGTACACGGGCAGCAGTGCCCTGGTCAGTGTAGTAGTAGTTGAAAGAATGGACCGCAGACAGGCATCGAAGGCCTAAAATAAAAAAATTGGGCTGGCTGTAGGCAATTTTAAATTGGTTCCAGGGGTACACGGGCAGCAGTGGTGTGGTCAGTGGAGGCCTAGTGGAAGGAGTGACCACAGACAGGCATCGAAGGCCTAAAATAATAACACATGGCTGTAGGCAATTTTAAATTGGTTCCAGGGGTACACGGGCAGCAGTGGTGTGGTCAGTGGAGGCCTAGTGGAAGGAGTGACCACAGACAGGCATCGAAGGCCTAACATAACAAAAATGTCAATACAATGGTATTGTCAGTGGCAGGCATTGAAGGATGTCAGCGCATAGACTAAACATTGGTGGAGCTGTGAGATAATTTTGCAAGTGGTAGAGCACTATTTGAGCTGGGGTGGGGGGAAACTGTCTTGTGGCCGGCGGTACAGGCCCAGGGCCCCTCATATTACAACGGTGTGTCTGACGTTGGGTGCGCACCACCACCGCCAGAGACACTTTATTGTACTAGGAGGGACCCAGTGGCAGTGCCGTCGACCAAAAGCGGGCTCACCCACCTCTTCAGACAAACTGCACTCTCACGGGTGCTGTCGCCAAGTGTCGATACCACGGCCCCGTGTGGGGAGTTTGGCCATTTAGTGAGGTGTAAACATGTCGTATGCTGGACAATCAGGTGCAGAAAATTACGAGATTGGAAAAGGCATTCAGAATAGTCCACAGGCAAGACCTTTTCATAGGAAAGCTAGGTGTCAGCCGGGCAAGGTGGGGCAAAAGATTTCAAAATCCAGTTGTGGTTCATTTTAATGAAGGTTAGATCATCTACATTTTGGGTAGCCAGACGAGTCCTTTTTTCTGTTAGTATTGAACCTGCAGCACTGAATACTCTTTCTGATAGGACACTAGCTGCCGGGCAAGCAAGCTCCTGCAATGCATATTCTGCCAATTCTGGCCAGGTGTCTAATTTTGATGCCCAGTAATCAAATGGGAATGACGGTTGAGGGAGAACATCGATATGGGATGAAAAATAGTTTGTAACCATACTGGACAAATGTTGTCTCCTGTCACTTTGAATTGATGCTGCAGTACCTGTCCTGTCTGCGGTCATAGCAAAATCACTCCACAACCTGGTCAGAAAACCCCTCTGGCCAACGCCACTTCTGATTTCTGCCCCTCTAACTCCTCTGGTCTGCTGGCCCCTGCAGCTCGTGTGAGAACGATCACGGGCGCTGTGTGCAGGGAATGCCAGAAGCAAACGGTCAACAAGAGTTGATTGTTTGGTTGCTAATATTAGTTCCAAGTTCTCATGTGGCATTATATTTTGCAATTTGCCTTTATAGCGAGGATCAAGGAGGCAGGCCAACCAGTAATCGTCATCATTCATCATTTTAGTTATGCGTGTGTCCCTTTTGAGGATACGTAAGGCATAATCCGCCATGTGGGCCAAAGTTCCAGTTCTCAAATCTGCGGTTGTGCTTGGTTGAGGGGCAGTTTCAGGCAAATCAACGTCACTTGTGTCCCTCAAAAAACCAGAACCCGGCCTTGCCGCGCCACCAATTTCCAGTGGCCCCGGAAAAGCTTCCTCATTAAAAATATAATCATCCCCATCATCCTCCTCGTCCTCCTCCTCCTCTTCGCCCGCTACCTCGTCCTGTACACTGCCCTGGCCAGACAATGGCTGACTGTCATCAAGGCTTTCCTCTTCCTCAGCTGCAGACGCCTGATCCTTTATGTGCGTCAAACTTTGCATCAGCAGACGCATTAGGGGGATGCTCATGCTTATTATGGCGTTGTCTGCACTAACCAGCCGTGTGCATTCCTCAAAACACTGAAGGACTTGACACATGTCTTGAATCTTCGACCACTGCACACCTGACAACTCCATGTCTGCCATCCTACTGCCTGCCCGTGTATGTGTATCCTCCCACAAAAACATAACAGCCCGCCTCTGTTCACACAGTCTCTGAAGCATGTGCAGTGTTGAGTTCCACCTTGTTGCAACGTCTATGATTAGGCGATGCTGGGGAAGGTTCAAAGAACGCTGATAGGTCTGCATACGGCTGGAGTGTACGGGCGAACGGCGGATATGTGAGCAAAGTCCACGCACTTTGAGGAGCAGGTCGGATAACCCCGGATAACTTTTCAGGAAGCACTGCACCAGCAGGTTTAAGGTGTGAGCCAGGCAAGGAATGTGTTTCAGTTGGGAAAGGGAGATGGCAGCCATGAAATTCCTTCCGTTATCACTCACTACCTTGCCTGCCTCAAGATCTACAGTGCCCAGCCACGACTGCGTTTCTTTCTGCAAGAACTCGGACAGAACTTCCGCGGTGTGTCTGTTGTCGCCCAAACACTTCATAGCCAATACAGCCTGCTGACGTTTGCCAGTAGCTGCCCCATAATGGGAGACCTGGTGTGCAACAGTGGCAGCTGCGGATGGAGTGGTTGTGCGACTGCGGTCTGTGGACGAGCTCTCGCTTCTGCAGGAGGACGAAGAGGAGGAGGAGGGGGTGCGAACGGCTACAGCCAATTGTTTCCTAGACCGTGGGCTAGGCAGAACTGTCCCAAACTTGCTGTCCCCTGTGGACCCTGCATCCACCACATTTACCCAGTGTGCCGTGATGGACACGTAACGTCCCTGGCCATGCCTACTGGTCCATGCATCTGTTGTCAGGTGCACCTTTGTGCTCACAGATTGCCTGAGTGCATGGACGATGCGCTCTTTAACATGCTGGTGGAGGGCTGGGATGGCTTTTCTGGAAAAAAAGTGTCGACTGGGTAGCTCGTAGCGTGGTACAGCATAGTCCATCAGGGCTTTGAAAGCTTCGCTTTCAACTAACCGGTAGGGCATCATCTCTAACGAGATTAGTCTAGCTATGTGTGCGTTCAAACCCTGTGTACGTGGATGCGAGGCTAAGTACTTCCTTTTTCTAACCATAGTCTCATGTAGGGTGAGCTGGACTGGAGAGCTGGAGATCGTGGAACTAGCGGGGGTGCCGGTGGACATGGCAGACTGAGAGACGGTGGGAGATGGTATTGTTGCCACCGGTGCCCTAGATGCAGTGTTTCCTACTACGAAACTGGTGATTCCCTGACCCTGACGGCTTTGGCTTGGCAAAGAAACCTGCATAGATACTGCAGGTGGTGCGGAAAATGGTGGCCCTACACTGCCGGAAGGGATGTTGCGTTGCTGACTAGCTTCATTGGCCGAGGGTGCTACAACCTTAAGGGACGTTTGGTAGATAGTCCAGGCTTGCAAATGCATGGTGGTTAAATGTCTATGCATGCAACTTGTATTGAGACTTTTCAGATTCTGTCCTCTGCTTAAGGTAGTTGAACATTTTTGACAGATGACTTTGCGCTGATCAATTGGATGTTGTTTAAAAAAATGCCAGACTGCACTCTTTCTAGCATCGGATACCTTTTCAGGCATTGCAGACTGAGCTTTAACCGGATGGCCACGCTGTCCTCCAACAGGTTTTAGCTTTGCCACGCGTTTTGGGCAAGATACGGGCCCGGCAGATGGAACCTGTTGCGATGTTGATGCCTGCTGCGGCCCCTCCTCCTCCGCTTCAGAACTGCTGCCGCCTGCACCCTGTTCCCCCAATGGCTGCCAATCGGGGTCAAGAACTGGGTCATCTATTACCTCTTCTTGTAGCTCGTGTGCAACTTCGTCTGTGTCACCGTGTCGGTCGGTGGTATAGCGTTCGTGATGGGGCAACATAGTCTCATCAGGGTCTGATTCTTGATCAGCACCCTGCGAGGGCAATGTTGTGGTCTGAGTCAAAGGACCAGCATAGTAGTCTGGCTGTGGCTGTGCATCAGTGCACTCCATGTCAGATTCAACTTGTAATGGGCATGGACTGTTAAATGCTTCACTTTCTAAGCCAGGGACGGTATGTGTAAAGAGCTCCATGGAGTAACCCGTTGTGTCGCCTGCTGCATTCTTCTCTGTTGTTGTTTTTGCTGAAGAGGACAAGGAAGCGACTTGTCCCTGACCGTGAACATCCACTAACGACGCGCTGCTTTGACATTTACCAGTTTCACGAGAGGAGGCAAAAGAGCTAGAGGCTGAGTCAGCAAGATAAGCCAAAACTTGCTCTTGCTGCTCCGGCTTTAAAAGCGGTTTTCCTACTCCCAGAAAAGGGAGCGTTCGAGGCCTTGTGTAGCCAGACGACGAACCTGGCTCCACAGCTCCAGACTTAGGTGCAATATTTTTTTTCCCACGACCAGCTGATGCTCCACCACTACCACTACCCTCATTACCAGCTGACAATGAACGCCCCCGGCCACGACCTCTTCCACCATACTTCCTCATTGTTTTAAAAACGTAAACAAACTAACGGTATTTGTTGCTGTCACACAAATTACACGGTGAGCTATAACTTCAGTATGATTTAGTTACCCCTTTACAGGTGAGTGAGACCACAACGAAAATCAGGCACAATGTTACACACTCTGTTGTTGGTGGCAACAAATGAGAGAGATGCCACACACGCAGGACTGTCACTGAAGCACAAATGTAAATATTAATCTCCCACTGATTTGATTTTTTTTTTTTTTTCAGGGAGACTTTAGGAAAAAAAAAAATAGAATAAAATGATTTTTTCAGGAAGAATTTAGAAACCAAAGAAAATAAATGATTTTTTCAGGGAGAATTTAGAAAACAAATAAAACAAAAAAAGGCTTTCTATGGCCCACTGAGTGAGAGATGACGCACACAGGAGTCAGGAGTGGCACACAAGCCCAGAGGCCAATATTTATCTCCCACTGATTGATGTAGTGATTTTTTCAGGTAGATTTTGGAACCCAAATCAAGCTAAAAAAATAATAGGCTTTCTATGGCCCACAATTGGAGAGAGAGAGAGAGATGGCACACCCAGGAGTCAAGACTGGCACACAAGCAGAAAGGGCAATATTAATCTCCCACTGATTTGTTTTTTTTGTTTTTTTTTTCAGGGAGACTTTAGGAAAAAAAAAATAGAATAAAATGATTTTTTCAGGAAGAATTTAGAAACCAAATAAAATAAAATGATTTTTTCAGGGAGAATTTAGAAAACAAATAAAACAAAAAAAGGCTTTCTATGGCCCACTGAGTGAGAGATGACGCACACAGGAGTCAGGAGTGGCACACAAGCCCAGAGGCCAATATTTATCTCCCACTTTTTTTTTTTGTTCCAGGGAAAATTTATAAACCCAATAAAAAAAATAATAAATAGGCTTTCTATGGCCCACTATCTGAGAGACAGAGAGAGATGGCACGCTTAGGACTGGCACACAAGCCCAAAGGCCAATATTAATCTCCCTTTTTTTTTGTAAGGGAGAATTAATAAAACCAAAAAAAAATAAATAAATAGGCTTTCTATGGCCCACTATTTGTGAGAGAGATGGCACGCTCAGGACTGGCACACAAGCCCAGAGGCCAATATTAATCTCCCACTTTTTTTTTTTTTTCCAGGGAAAATTTATAAACCCAATAAAAAGAAAAAAAAATAAATAGGCTTTCTATGGCCCACTATCTGAGAGAGAGAGATGGCACGCTTAGGACTGGCACACAAGCCCAAAGGCCAATATTAATCTCCCACTGATTGATTTATTGATTTTTTCAGGTAGAATTTAGAACCCAAATAAAGCAAAAAAAAAAAAAAAAAGGGCTTTCTATGGCCCACTGAGTGAGTGATGATGCACACAGGAGTCAGGAGTGGCACACAAGCCCTGAGGCCAATATTTTTCTCCCACTGATTGATGTAGTGATTTTTTCAGGTAGATTTTAGAACCAAAATCAAGCAAAAAAATAAATAGGCTTTCTATGGCCCACTGAGTGAGTGATGATGCACACAGGAGTCAAGAGTGGCACACAAGCCCTGAGGCCAATATTTTTCTCCCACTGATTGATGTAGTGATTTTTTCAGGTAGATTTTATAACCCAAATCAAGCAAAAAAATAAATAGGCTTTATATGGCCCACTGAGTGAGAGATGACACAGACAGGGATGGCACTCTAGCAGAAATGTCAATCTTAATCTCCCACAAAAAAAAAAAAAAAAAAAAACAGGGAGTGTCCTTCAATTACTATCTCCCTGCAGTAATCTCAGCCAGGTATGGCAGGCAGCAATAAGGAGTGGACTGATGCACAAATTAAATAAAAAGTGTGTACAAACCAAAAAGATAGCTGTGCAGAAAGGAAGGAACAAGAGGATTTGTGCTTTGAAAAAAGCAGTTGGTTTGCACAGCGGCGTACACACAGCAATGCAGCTATCAGGGAGCCTTCTAGGGCAGCCCAATGAGCTACAGCGCTGAGGGGGAAAAAAAAAAAAATGTAGCTTCCACTGTCCCTGCACACCGAAGGTGGTTTTGGGCAGTGGAAATCGCTACAGCACAAGCGGTTTGGTGGTTAATGGACCCTGCCTAACGCTATCCCTGCTTCTGACGAAGCGGCAGCAACCTCTCCCTAAGCTCAGATCAGCAGCAGTAACATGGCGGTCGGCGGGAACTCCCCTTTATAGCCCCTGTGACGCCGCAGACAGCAAGCCAATCACTGCAATGCCCTTCCCTAAGATGGTGGGGACCAGGACCTATGTCATCACGCTGCCCACACTCTGCGTTTACCTTCATTGGCTGAGAAATGGCGCTTTTCGCGTCATTGAAACGCGACTTTGGCGCGAAAGTCGCGTACCGCATGGCCGACCCCGCACAGGGGTCGGATCGGGTTTCATGAAACCCGACTTTGCCAAAAGTCGGCGACTTTTGAAAATGAACGACCCGTTTCGCTCAACCCTAGTTCTGAGAGTTACTGCTGTTTCTCCAGTCTCTGCCATTAAAGCCAGTACTGGTCAGCAGCGAGCGGACTTCTCTGGGACTAAGTCCTTGTCTGCGCATACTGAGCATGCCCAGGGTAAGATCTCCCGTTGGAGATCGAGGGTCATGTGCTCAGGCTCTGCGGCACATTCCATTGGTCCTCTTGACAGGTCTTGGAAGGGCAATAGTCCTGTGGCCACTTCCTGTGCTGCAACTATATAAACTGCGCATGACCGCACGGCCATGCGCTAGTATTGTCTTGTAAATATGTGTGTGTGTTGTGAGTAAAAGTCGCTCTTTAAATACCCTCCCTATTGAATGTCTGTTCGCGGAAGGTGTATGTTTGCTATCTAGCGCCCGACTTGTCCAACAGCACAAAACACACATTGCAGCGTCCTCTTGCTGTGTCCGCCTGTACGGCGCCGTGCGCTTGCCTTGCGCTTTCCATACCCAAGCCAGTGTGGTTGGTGGCGTCCGTCAGTGCGGCATTGCTCGCACTCCTGTGCATTTATATATTTATTCTTAGTTTGCTTACACACCCAGTTGTGGTGTAGTGCCAGCGAGGGTCTAATCGGACTTCAATCCCAGTTGGGGTTAAGTACGCTGACTGCTCACTCGCGCTTTAGGTGCGGTGCCGCGATCCTGTGACGCAGCAGGATTGCTCCCTTCACGCTGGGTGAGGTTGAACCCACGTGTATATACCTTAGTGTACCGCCATATAGTCTGCTATTTACTAGCAGCAGGGTTTCTCCTGCACGGTGGACCCCCGGACTGCGAACGCATCTTTCTTGGTGCGTTCCGCCAGTCCTAACAGAATACTAGCGCCAGGGTCTGGCTAGTAAATGGCGGACGACCAGCGTTTACAGAGGTACATCCAGCAGCTGGAGGGAAGGTTGGCAGCTCTTGAGCGTACAACCTCAGCTGTGGATGTCACTGCTGTAGCTGTTCAGGCTGCTAGTGTAGCCGCAGCCAGTTTGTCCGCTGCCACCCCTGCTCCGACTTTATCCCGTCTCCCGCTTCCTGACAAGTTTGCTGGCGACAGTAAACAATGTCGCGGATTCATGAGCCAGTGCCCCATACATCTTGAGCTCCTGGCGTCACGTTTCCCTACGGAACGGTCGAGAGTGGGATTTATTCTATCTCTCTTGTCGGGCAGGGCGTTGGAGTGGGCAACGCCACTTTGGGAGCGAGATGATCGTGTGGTACAGAGTGCTCCTCTCTTCTTGGACACTCTGAAGCAGGTCTTTTTAGGACCTCGTGTTACCCACGATACCGCGCTCCAGTTGTTGACTATTATTCAGGGCACGTCCGTGGTCAGCCAGTTTGCCATCCAGTTCCGGACTCTAGCTTCTGAGTTAGAGTGGCCAGACAAAGTTCTTATTCCGGTGTTCTGGAGGGGACTGGCAGACCATGTGAAGGACGCCTTGGCCACCAGGGAGATACCCGCCACACTGGAGGAACTTATTTCAGTATCTACCCGCATCGACCTCCGTTTTCACGAGCGGAGGTTGGAGCGGACCCAGTGTAGGCAGAGGTTTCGGCTGGCTCCTACCTTCGCCAGACCTCTTGAATCTCCTGTCTTGGCGTCAGATTCCCATGAGGCCATGGAGGTTTCTCGAGCGGGACCTAAGTCTCAGGCCGCTCGAGTACCCGTGGTTTGTAAAAACTGTCATCAACTTGGACATTACGCCAATAAATGTCCGCGGCGGTCGGGAAGACGATCGCGTCTAGTAACCATTGGGGGAGGTTCACTAGACACAGCAGCATTTTCCTCCAAACTGTCCTTTAAAGGGACAATCCTGTTAGGCTCCTCCACTCTAACAGTCGAGCTTTGTGTGGATTCAGGAGCAGAGGGAAACTTCATGTCCTCTGCTTTTGCTCTACGCCATGCTATACCACTAGTCATGCTCGCCAAACCAGTTACAGTTAGAGTTGTGAATGGGGCGACACTTCCACTGCAGATCACACACCAGACAGTTCCGTTCACGCTGTCCATGTCCCCTTCCCACCAGGAGATTATTTCCCTTCTTGTTCTTCCCGAGGGAATGGATGAGATTTTGCTGGGAATACCCTGGCTCCGTTTCCACTCTCCACATATTGAGTGGTCCTCAGGGAGAATATTGGGTTGGAGTAAGTCTTGTATGGGCAGGTGTGTGAGTGAGTGTCTACAGGTTTCTACTACTGAGGTACCCGCAGACCTTTCATCTCTTCCTAGGTGCTATTGGTGCTATGCAGACGTATTCTCTAAGAAGGCTGCTGAGACCCTACCGCCTCATCGCCCCTACGACTGTCCTATAGACCTCTTGCCTGGAGCTGAACCTCCTCGGGGAAGAGTATATCCCCTCTCTCTCCCAGAGACGGAGGCTATGTCTCAATACATTCAGGAGAATTTGGCAAGAGGGTTTATAAGGAAGTCGGTGTCTCCGGCAGGGGCGGGATTCTTCTTCGTACAGAAGAAGAACGGGGAGTTACGTCCTTGCATCGATTACAGGGGTCTCAATGCTATCACCATTAAAAATAAATACCCGTTGCCCCTGATATCGGAGCTCTTTGACAGGCTAAGGGGAGCTAAGATATTCACCAAATTAGATCTGCGGGGTGCCTATAATCTGATTCGTATCCGTGAGGGGGACGAATGGAAAACGGCTTTCAATACCAGGGATGGGCACTATGAGTACCTGGTGATGCCCTTCGGGCTCTGTAATGCCCCAGCCATTTTTCAGGACTTTGTCAACGATATCTTCCGGGATATGCTTTCCACCTCGGTTGTAGTCTATCTGGATGATATTCTCATCTTCTCTCCAGATATTGACTCCCACCGGAGAGATGTTGGCAGAGTCTTCGAACTCCTACGGGCGAATTCCTTATATGCAAAGTTGGAGAAGTGTGTGTTTGAGCAGGAGTCCTTACCTTTCCTGGGCTATATCATCTCGGCCCAGGAATTGGCTATGGATCCTGCCAAACTACAGGCAGTGATGGACTGGCAGGAACCCCATTCTCTTAAAGCGGTGCAGCGCTTTATGGGGTTCATAAATTACTATCGCCAGTTCATCCCCCACTTCTCAACTTTGGTAGCTCCCTTGGTATCCCTCACCAAGAAGGGAGTGAATCCCAAATTGTGGTCCGAAGGGGTCTCCAAGGCCTTCGCTTCTATAAAGTCCCATTTTGCTAGCGCTCCCATCTTACATCGTCCCGATGTAGATAAGCCATTCCTTATGGAGGTGGATGTCTCATCCGTTGGTGCTGGAGCAGTCCTCTATCAAAAGGATGCTCAAGGTCGGAAGCACCCATGCTTCTTCTTCTCAAAGACCTTCACACCAGCGGAGAGAAATTACTCCATCGGGGATAGGGAGTTGCTGGCAATGAAGTTGGCCTTTTCGGAGTGGAGACATCTCTTGGAGGGTGCTCGGTTCCCATTCCAAGTCTTCACGGACCACAAGAATTTGGTCTATTTGCAGACAGCCCAGCGGCTGAATTCTCGTCAGGCCAGATGGTCCTTGTTTTTCTCCCGGTTCCACTTTACTCTACATTATCTCACCGGAGAGAAGAACATTCGTGCTGACGCTCTCTCTTGCTCCCTTGTGTCAACTGAGGAGGAGGAGGACGAGCCTCGTCTCATTGTCCCTTCGGAGAGTCTGAGAACCGTAGCTCCGATTTCGCTTGAGTCTGTGCCTCCGGGCAAGACTTTTGCTCCCATCAATTTGCGACCGGAGGTTCTCTCCTGGGCTCATTCGTCCAGAGTGGGTGGACACTTTGGGGCAAAGAGGACATCAGAGTTGCTGGCGAGAATGTACTGGTGGCCACATATGGTTCGTGACGTCGGAGACTACGTTCGGGCATGTGTCTCTTGTGCCAAGAATAAGTCTCTCCGTCAACGGCCAGCTGGGTTGTTATACCCTCTGCCGGTGGCAGACAGGCCCTGGGAGATGGTCGGGATGGACTTTGTGGTGCGTCTGCCCAAGTCTCGTGGCTGTACCATTATTTGGGTAATCACCGACCATTTTTCTAAAATGGTGCATTTGGTGCCGCTTCCTCGGCTACCTTCTGCACGGGCCTTGGCAGCGTTGTTTATTAAACACATCTTCCGTCTTCACGGTATGCCAGACAAAATTGTCAGTGATCGGGGTCCCCAGTTTGCGTCTCGGTTCTGGAGAGAGCTTTGTCATCTTCTCCCTATTGAGTTAAATCTCTCTTCGGCATATCATCCCGAGATGAATGGGTTGGTGGAGAGAGCCAACCAGACTTTGGTCACATATCTGCGACATTTTGTCTCTGCTAAGCAAGATGACTGGGCATCTTTGCTACCGTGGGCGGAGTTTGCTCTTAACAATGCTGTAGCTGACTCCACTGGACAGACCCCATTCCTCCTTAACTATGGTCAGCATCCACGGGTACCTGTGCCCATGCCCGTGTCTTCCGCCGATTCCAGGGTGGCAGACTGGGCTGTGGAGGCACGGGACATTTGGGATCGCACTCAGGATGCCATTCGGGCTTCCAAGGAGAGAATGAGGTCCTCCGCCGACGCACATCGGCGCCCCGCTCCAACCTTTGCTCCTGGCGATTTGGTGTGGCTCTCCGCCCGTAACATCAGGCTGCGAGTTGAGTCTACCAAGTTTGCACCTCGCTACTTAGGTCCTTTTAAGGTCCTCGAACAGGTTAATCCTGTGGTTTACCGTCTGGCCCTTCCTCCATGCCTTGGTATCACCGACACCTTTCATGTGTCCCTCCTTAAGCCCGTCTACATGTCCCGGTTTTCTGAGTCTTCTACTGGGACGTCGGGTTCGTCTACGGACGATTACGAGGTGAACGCTATCTTGGGGTTCAAGGTGGTTCGTGGCAAAAAATTTTATTTGGTGGACTGGAGGGGTTACGGTCCTGAGGATAGATCCTGGGAGCCTGCTGAGCACATCCGGGCTCCGCAGCTCATTGCTGCCTTCGAACGTAGCGAGGCCCAAGGAGGGGGGGGCCCTAGGAGGGGGGGTAATGTTAGGGGTCGAGTTCCCGCTTCTGCACAGGGGGAATCTCGAGCCACCTCCGCTGCGGTCTCCCATTCTTGTCCAGCCACAGTGGAGTCTGCTCAGCAAAGACGTCGGTCCCAGCGTCTTGCTCATTCTCACTCTGTTCTGAGAGTTACTGCTGTTTCTCCAGTCTCTGCCATTAAAGCCAGTACTGGTCAGCAGCGAGCGGACTTCTCTGGGACTAAGTCCTTGTCTGCGCATACTGAGCATGCGGCATTCCTCGCACTCCTGTGCATTTATATATTTATTCTTAGTTTCCTTACACACCTAGTTGTGGTGTAGTGCCAGCGAGGGTCTAATCGGACTTCAATCCCAGTTGGAGTTAAGTACGCTGACTGCTCGCTCGCGCTTTAGGTGCGGTGCCGCGATCCTGTGACGCAGCAGGATTGCTCCCTTCACGCTGGGTGAGGTTGAACCCACGTGTATATACCTTAGTGTACCGCCATATAGTCTGCTATTTACTAGCAGCAGGGTTTGTCCTGCACGGTTACCCCGGACTGCGAACGCATCTTTCTTGGTGCGTTCCGCCAGTCCTAACACCGTGCGCCGAATAAAACACTGCGCCGCACACTTTATTTTTTGGCCAACTCATAACGCCAGTTGTTATTAAGTAGAACACTGCACTTTTGTGTGTTTGGTATAGAGCTATGAGGTAGCAAAAAAAAACCAAAATTACTTGTATTTTCTCCATAATCTCTTCATTCTGATTACTCTGTGTCACACACTGAAGAGAAAATGGTGGTAATACAAAGCAGAACTATACTCAACGGGTCATGTTTCAAAAAAAATAATTATTTATTACACCTGACCTGGTGAGTAGAGAACTGCCGTGTATAACCTCCATTTTTTCTTCAGTGTATGTAATCTATTTCACACAAATGGAAGAGATGATGGAGGTCATACAAGGCATATCTATACTCACCTGGACATGTGTCAGAAATAGTGAATTCATGAGGCTGTTATTTGTGCATCATGAATTCATTATTTCTGACACCTGACTTGATGAGTATAGATCTGTTTTGTATTAAACCTCCAGTGTCTCTTCAGTCTGCATCCAATAGATACTGCAGAACAGAATCAGAACGTAATAACGTCAACTACCTTACCACTAGCAACCTAAGTGTTTTTTAGAAGAAATACATAGGAGACAAGATATCAAAACACATAGTTTATTAACAAAAAATATTAGTAACTTTTAAAACATAACTGGTACAGACCCAAACCCAACAAGACATTTTACACAATATTGTCTTGCCATGCCACAAGTCCAATATCAGAATCAAAATAGGCAGCAAATTGGTCCCGCATGTGGCCAACTTCAACAGTTGACCACAGTGGGTGATGCTGGTAATCTGGCAATGGGTTTGCAACTGGTTCATCCAGTTCAATGTTGGGTTGCTCCTTAGCCATTATGTACTTGTGGAGATCCACACAGGCATTGACAACCTCATCAACTGTCTCCATTTTTAGATTAATGGCTGTCCCAAGAATGCGCCATTTTGAGGCCAGAATCCCAAAGGTACACTCTACTGTTCTTCGGGCCCTGATCAGTCTGTAGTTATAAATCCTTTTAGTGTGGTTCAAGTCCCGACTGGAATATGGCTTCAGTAGGTTTTCACACATCTGAAAGGCCTCATCCCCAACCATAACAAATGGCATTGGTGGGCCTTGAGTGTTGGGGAGAGGTCGTGGCAGTGGAAAATTAAAATTTCTGCCATACACATGTCGGCCCATGTCAGAGTTCTTGAAAGTCTGGGAGTCATTGCCACGGCCAAAAGCTCCAATGTTCACGGCGATGAAGCGAAAGTCCGCATCTGCTATTGCCATGAGCACAGCAGAACAATATTTTTTGCAGGTAAAGTACTGTGATCCAGTTCTGGCGGGTTTGATAATGCATATGTGCTTTCCATCCACCGCACCCAAACAGTTGGGGAAATCACACACACTCCAGAATTTCTCTGCAATTTCCATCCACATGTCCTCGGTGGGTAGGGGTATAAATTCATCCCGGAGAACATTCCACAAAGCCCGGCAGGTGCCCAAAACTATACCAGACAGGGTGGAAATTCCAAGCTACTACAGGAAGTGGAAGGATGATAAGCTCTCTCTTGTTGCCAGAAATCTGAAATAAAATAAAAAAATAAAATTATAATCAATTCTATTTATGGTGGTGTTCTGCTAAATACATAAAGGAAAATAAAAATAATACATGGCAGAACAACAATAATTATGACTGGCATTTGTTTAGAATTATTACATACCTTAATGTAACCAGGAGATGTTACTCTGCTGGAATCGCTCTTTGGAGCTGGGTGTCCTGTCTCCGGATGGCTCCTTGGACACGACCAAGTAAATCCCGAAAAGAGTCTTGAGACATCCTGGTATATTCCGGGAATTTGTCCGGGTTGACATTAAGCTCGCCATATAGCGTGTGATAGGCTCCACGGCTCTCCCGGAGTTCAATAATGGGGTGTCTCCAAAAATGCCTATGCCATGTCCTTCTCTGTCGTTCTCTATTTCTTTGTTGCTCCCAAGCAAACGCACAGGCAAGAAACAGCTTGATGCTTAAATCCAGGTTGAAATAAAAGCTCTCCATGCGATGATCCATCATGACACAGGATACAGTAGCAAACTGTTAAGATTTCAGCAGTCCAAGGGTCTATATATAGATATCCCATAATACTCGCCCACTGTAGTCCCATTGGCAGTGTCTGTTTATCTAGATTTTTCTCCTGTTAAATTTTTCACCATGCGTACAGAAAACGCAAACGCATGCAAAACGCATGGAAAAGCGTGAAAACGCTGCATTTTTTAACGCATGCGTTAACGTGTGCGTCTAGAAAAATGCTGCATTTTTAACTGCATTTGCAGTTGAGGATTAAACACTGCGGATTCTAAAGGTACCTTCACACTAAACGATATCGCTAGCAATCCGTGACGTTGCAGCGTCCTCGCTAGCGATATTGTTTAGTTTGACACGCAGCAGCGATCAGAATCCTGCTGTGATGTCGTTGGTCGGGGCTAGAGGGCCAGACCTTTCTTTGGTCGCTGGCTCTCCCACTGACATCGCTGAATCGGCGTGTGTGACACCGATTCAGCGATGTCTTCGCTGGTAACCAGGGTAAACATTGGGTTACTAAGCGCAGGGCCGCGCTTAGTAACCCGATGTTTACCCTGGTTACCATCCTAAAAGTAAAAAAAACAAACGCTACATACTTACCTACCGGCTTCGTTGGTCGCTGGAGAGCGGTCTGTGTGACAGCTCTCCAGCGACTAAACAGCGGCGCTGCAGCGATCCGGATCGTTGTCTGGATCACTGCAGCGTCGTTTAGTGTGAAGGTACCTTAACACAAATGTGAAACTAGCCTTAGTGTGAACTTAGCCTAAAGGTAGTGTGTGACGTGACAGAGGTGGAAGTCATATGCTAATTTTGTTTCCCCAAGCAGCAGGAGGGAGACATTTACATTTCACAGGGATCATTAGACATTCAGGAGTAAGTGGAAGAAATGAAGACTAAGACAACATACAGTGGGGAAAAAAGTGTTTAGTCAGCCACCAATTGTGCAATTTCTCCCACTTAAAAAGATGAGAGAGACCTGTAATTGACATCATAGGCAGACCACAACTATGAGAGTCAAAATAAGCACATCGCCAGGGCAACGAATGAGTTGCTTCGTAAAAAGCATATGAAGGTCCTGGAGTGGCCCAGCCAGTCTCCAGATTTCAACCCCATAGAAAGCCTTTGGAAGGAAATGAAAGTCTGTGTTGCCCAGCGACAGGCCCAAAACATCACTGCTCTAGAGGAGATCTGCATGGAGGAATGGGCCAACATACCACCAACAGTGTGTGCCATCCTTGTGATGACTTACAGAAAACATTTGACCTCTGTCATTGCCAACAAAGGATATATAACAAAATATTGAGATGAGCTTTTGTTAATGACCAAATACTTTTTCTACCATATTTTGCAAAATAAATCTTGCCAAATCAGACAAGGTGATTTTCTGGATTTGTCTACCTATGGTGTCAATTACAGGCCTCTCTCGTCTTTTTAAGTGGGAGAACTTGCACAATTGGTGGCTGACTTAATACTTTTTTCCCCACTGTACATGTTATGCTAGATACATATAAAATAAAGCAGCCTATCTTGACAACAATTACCAATTCTGTGTGAAGCCTGTGCCATATCTGGTCCCTCCTCTTCCCTGTTCATATCCCAAGTCACTATAAATTTGCAGAGCAAAAATAGGAAATCATTATACTCTGTGCATTAAAGGGGCTGTACAAGAAAGTAAGGAGCTGAAAGTCACTTGAACACATGAGACAGCTTAGGAACAGAGCATAATTTTATTATTAAATTATGAAAAATTCTTAAGTCTTGAAAGTTTTATAATGCTTTACTAATCTGGGATCCTGGAAAACCCATTTAACATATTATTTATACCACAGTGTATAGCATAAAAAATATGCATAACAATTGCAGGACTGTTGTTTTTTCATCTCCAAAAAAATGTAATAAAAGTTAGCTCATTAATTGTTTGTTCTTTAAAAAAAATGCAAATCAAAGTACAACTTGTCCAGAGATAAATCATCATATAGCTTTGTGAATCAAATATATTTAAAAAGTGATATCTTGGTCTTGGAGATCCCAAGTAGGCTGGCTGTCTCATTGGTATTATCGCACCTGTGTAGTTTCCATCTTTACTTGGGCCCACTGCACCATGATAGGGCATTTGATTTAAGGCCTAGACAGGTAAGCACCTTTGCCTGTTTTTTTGGTGTTTTTTTCTAGAGTTTGAGACCCTTAGAGTCATGCAAATGCAAGGATTCAGGTGCAACATGCTAGTTCTGACATAATTATCGGGACTTGATTAACTCAGGTCATGGTGATGTTAAAGCTGTCTTAACTTCTAGATGCCACTATTAATAGTGATCACTGCATTTAGTAGTTTGTAAAAGGAAGGGGGCTCCTTTTCCCACTACTCCAGATCATGGGAAAACTGAGAATTGTCATGGCATTGACAGGTCACATGATGACCTCTGGATCTGTCAGCTACAGTGGCCTGTTAGACCCAGCCAAAATCATGGACTAACTGACGATCTGTCAGAGTATAGCTAACATATCTCATGCATTGAAGTACATCTTTATTGCAATGCATGAAACCAGTGAGAAGAGAAATAAATGTTGAAGTCCCATAGAGGGACTTATTTAAAAAAAAGAAACATAAATTTTAAAAATAGTTAAAAGAAAATGGGAAAAAAAGAAAAAATATTATACCAATACATAGGTATATTAGTTAAAAAGCAAACAAAAACAAATTAAGCACACATAATTGGTATCACTGGGTCTGGAATGAACCGATCTATTAAACTGTCATACTAGTTACCCTCTCAGTTAACACTGTAAAAAAAGTGGCAAAAAACTATGCTTTTTCATCATACCACCAGATATAAAGTATAATAAAATGCAATCAAAATGGTGAATTTAAAGGGAACCTGTCGGCATGATTGTGCACAGTAACCTACACACAGTGTCAGATCGCCACCGTTATACTGATTAAAATGATACCTTGGTTGATGAAATCCATCTTGTAGTTGTTGTCTAATCTTTATTTTCAGTTTTGAGTTAATGTTATGCTTGTGCTTCTGGGTGGGCCTGTGGTTGGGGCTTCATGTGGTGTTCTTCTTAGGTATTCATAATGCAGACTGCTGAGATGTCACTGATCCCTCAGTGACCTGCCCCTAGTTTGCATAATGAATATATGTACATACTTAAAAGAAACATTCTGTGCGACAGAATAATCACATGTTTAATGTGCAGTTAATACATGTGCTTTATTTTTTCCTGAGGAGTATAAAAAAATCTAAATTTGAGGCTAAAAAATCATTTTAGTGGTAAAACTGTACTTATTCTTTCTTCGCTACTTAATGCTATAAAATTCTGTGAGGCACAAGTAATGTCAACATGCTAACTGCTCCCTTAACCCCTTAGCGACCGCCGATACGCCTTTTAACGGCGGCCGCTAAGGGTACTTAAACCACAGCGCCGTTAATTAACGGCGCTGTGGAAAAAGTCCATAGCGCCCCCCAGAGGCCGATTTTCTCCGGGGTCTCGGCTGCCGAGGGTAGCCGAGACCCCAGAGAACATGATTCGGGGGGTTTTTAACCCACCCCGCATTTGCGATCGCCGGTAATTAACCGTTTACCGGCGATCGCAAAAAAAAAAAAAAAAACGCGATCTCTTTTTAATTTCTCTGTCCTCCGATGTGATCGCACATCGGAGGACAGAGAAAAGGGGTCCCAGGTGGCCCCCCAATACTCACCTAGCTCCCCCGATGCTCCTCGTGTCTCCCGGTGGGCGCCGCCATCTTCAAAATGGCGGGCGCATGCGCAGTGCGCCCGCCGGCCGGCACCAGGAGAATCTTTGGGGTCTCGGCTGCCAGGGGTAGCCGAGACCCCAAAGAGCATGATCGGGGTCGGTATTACCGACCCCTGTTTTGCGTTCGCCGGTAATTAACTGTTTACCGGCGACCGCAAAAAAAAAAAAAAAGGTAAAGTGTAATTCTCTGTCCTCTGATGTGATCGCACATCAGAGGACAGAGAAATAGGGGGATTCAGGGACCCTAGCATACTCACCTAGGTCCCTGGATCCTCTTGCTGCTCCTCCTGGCCGCCGGCACAAGAACATGGCGGACGCATGCCCAGTGCGCCCGCCATCTGTCTCCATCTGCCGGCCAGCAGGAGAACGGCAGTTGGGGCTAAAATTAGGGGTAGGGGTAGGGTTAGGGGTAGGGTTAGGGGTAGGGTTAGGGGTAGGGTTAGGGGTAGGGTTAGGGTTAGGGGTAGGGGTAGGGTTAGGGGTAGGGTTAGGGTTAGGGGTAGGGTTAGGGGTAGGGCTAGGGTAGGGTTAGGGCTAGGGTTAGGGCTAGGGTTGGGGCTAAATTTAGGGTTAGGGTTGGGGCTAAATTTAGGGTTAGGCTTCTTTCACACTTACGTCGGTACGGGGCCGTCGCAATGCGTCGGCCCGACATACCGACGCACGTTGTGAAAATTATGCACAACGTGGGCAGCAGCTGTAGTTTTTCAACGCATCCGCTGCCCAATCTATGTCCTGGGGAGGAGGGGGCGGAGTTACGGCCACGCATGCGCGGTCAGAAATGGCGGATGCGACGTACAAAAAAACGTTTCATTGAACGTTTTTTTGTGCCGACGCTCCGCCAAAACACAACTGATCCAGTGCACGACGGACGCGACGTGTGGCCATCCGTCACGATCCGTCAGCAATACAAGTCTATGGGCAAAAAACGCATCCTGCGGACACATTTGCAGGATCCGTTTCTTGTCCAAAACGATGGATTGCGACGGAATGCCAAACGACGCAAGTGTGAAAGTAGCCTTAGGGCTAGGGTTAGGGTTGGGGCTAAAGTTAGGGCTAGGGTTGGGGCTAAAGTTAGGGTTAGAGCTGGGATTAGGGTTAGGGTTTGGATTAGGGTTGGTATTAGGGTTAGGGTTGGCATTAGGGTTATGCTTGGGATTAGGGTTAGGTTTGGGATTAGGGTTAAGGTTAGGGTTGTGATTAGGGGTGTATTGGGATTAGGGTTAGGTTTGAGGTTAGGGTTGAGATTAGGATTAGGGGTGTGTTGGATTTAGGGTTTTGATTAGGGTTATGGTTAGGGTTGACATTAGGGTTGTTTTGGGGTAAGGGTTGTGATTATGGTTAGGGTTAGTGATTAGGATTATGGATCAGGTTGGGATTAGGGTTAGGGGTGTGTTGGGGTTAGGGTTGGAGCTAGAATTGGGGGGTTTCCACTGTTTAGGTACATCAGGGGGTCTCCAAACACGACAGCCAACTTTGCGCTCAAAAAGTCAAATGGTGCTCCCTCCCTTCTGAGCTCTGCCGTGCGCCCAAACAGTGGGTTACCCCCACATATGGGGCATCAGCGTACTCGGGATAAATTGGACAACAACTTCTGGGGTCCAATTTCTCTTGTTACCATTGTGAAAATAAAAACTTGGGGGCTACAAAATCTTTTTTGTGAAAAAAAAAATATTTTTTATTTTCACGATTCTGCATTCTAAACTTCCGTGAAGCACTTGGGCATTCAAAGTTCTCACCACACATCTAGATAAGTTCCTTGGGGGGTCTAGTTTCCAAAATGGGGTTACTTGTGGAGGGTTTCTACTGGTTAGGTACATCAGGGGCTCTGCAAACGCAACATAATACCCGCAGACCATTCTATTAAAGTCTGCATTCCAAAACGGCGCTCCTTCCTTCCGAGCTCTGCCGTGCGCCCAAACAGTGGTTTACCCCCACATATGGGGTACCAGCATACTCAGGACAAATTGTACAACAACTATTGCAGTCCAATTTCTCCTGTTACCCTTGTGAAAATAAAAACTTGGCGGCTAAAATATCTTTTTTGTGGAAAAAAAAAATATTTTTTATTTTCACGGCTCTGCATTATAAACTTCTGTGAAGCACTTGGGCATTCAAGGTTCTCACCACACATCTAGATAAGTTCCATGGGGGGTCTAGTTTCCAAAATGGGGTCACTTGTGGGGGATTTCTACTGTTTAGGCACATCAGGGGCTCTCCAAACGCGACATGGCATCCGATCTCAATTCCAGCCTATTCTACATTGAAAAAGTAAAACGGCACTCTTTCTCTTCCAAGCTCTGCGGTGCGCCCAAACAGTGGTTTACCCCCACATATTGGGTATCGACATACTCAGGAGAAATTGCACAACAACTGTAGTGGTCTAATTTCTCCTGTTACCCTTGTGAAAATAAAAATTTGTGGGCAAAAAGATCATTTTTGTAGAAAAAATGCAATTTTTTTTTTCACGGCTCTACGTTATAAACTTCTGTGAAGCACATGGGGGTTCAAAGTGCTCGCCACACATCTAGATAAGTTCCTTAAGGGGTCTAGTTTCCAAAATGGTGTCACTTGTGGGGGGTTTCCACTGTTTAGGCACATCAGGGGCTCTCCAAACGCGACATGGCATCCAATCTCAATTCCAGCCAATTCTACATTGAAAAAGTAAAACGGCACTCCTTCTCTTCCAAGCTCTGCGGTGCGCCCTAACAGTTGTTTACCCCCACATATTGGGTATAAGCATACTCAGGAGAAATTGCACAACAACTTTTGTGGTCTAATTTCTCCTGTTACCCTTGTGAAAATAAAAATTTGTGGGCAAAAAGATCATTATTGTAGAAAAAATGCGATTTTTTTTTTTCACGGCTCTATGTTATAAACTTCTGTGAAGCACATGGGGGTTCAAAGTGCTCGCCACACATCTAGATAAGTTCCTTAAGGGGTCTAGTTTCCAAAATGGTGTCACTTGTGGGGGATTTCCACTGTTTAGGCACATCAGGGGCTCTCCAAACGCGACATGGCGTCCAATCTCAATTCCAGCCAATTCAACATTGAAAAAGTAAAACGGCACTCTTTCTTTTCCAAGCTCTGCGGTGCGCCCAAACAGTGGTTTACCCTCACATATGGGGTATCGACGTATTTAGGAGAAATCGCACAACAACTTTTGTGGTCTAATTTCTCCTGTTACCCTTGTGAAAATAAGAATTTGTGGGCGAAAAGATCATTTTTGTGTAAACAAAAGCGATTTTTTATTTTCACGGCTCTACGTTATAAACTTCTGTGAAGCACTTGGGGGTTCAAAGTGCTCACCACACATCTAGGTAAGTTCCTTAAGGGGTCTAGTTTCCAAAATGGTGTCACTTGTGGGGAGTTTCCACTGTTTAGGCACATCAGGGGCTCTCTAAACGTGACATGGCGTCCGATCTCAATTCCAGCCAATTCTGCATTGAAAAAGTCAAACGGCGCTCCTTCACTTCTAAGTTCTGCGGTGCGCCCTAACAGTGGTTTACCCCCACATATGGGGTATTGGCGTATTCAGGAGAAATTGCATAACAAAATTTATGGTTACATTTATGTTTTTACACTTGTGAAATTAAAAAAAATGGTTCTGAATTAAGATGTTTGCAAAAAAATGTTAAATGTTAATTTTTTCCTTCCACATTGTTTCAGTTCCTGTGAAGCACGTAAAGGGTTAATAAACTTCTTGAATGTGGTTTTGAGAACCTTGAGGGGTGTAGTTTTTAGAATGGTGTCACACTTCATTATTTTCTATAATATAGACCCCTCAAAATGACTTCAAATGTGATGTGGTCCCTAAAAAAAAATGGTGTTGTAAAAATGAGAAATTGCTGGTCAACTTTTAACCCTTATAACTCCCTAACAAAAAAAAATGTTGTTTCCAAAATTGTGCTGATGTAAAGTAGACATGTGAGAAATGTTATTTATTAACTATTTTTCGTGACATATCTCTCTGATTTAAGGGCATAAAAATACAAAGTTTGAAAATTGCAAAATTTAAAAAATTTTCGCCATATTTCCGTTTTTTTCATAAATAATCGCAAGTAATATCGAAGAAATGTTACCACTAACATGAAGTACAATATGTCACGAAAAAACAATCTCAGAATCAGCGGGATCTATTGAAGCGTTCCAGAGTTATAACTTCATAAAGTGACAGTGGTCAGAATTGCAAAAATTGGCCCGGTCATTAAGTACCAAATTGGCTCTGTCACTAAGGGGTTAAATTAATTTATTGGAGTGGAAGTTTTTAAAATAGGGTGACTTATGGGAGGTACCACTGTTATAGGACCTCTGGAGCTCTGCCAATGTAACATGGAAACATCAAACCATTCCAGCAAAATCTGAAATTCAATACGGCACTTCTTCACTTCTTCATGAAGTTTGCAATGTGCCTCAAAAGTAGTTTTTGATGACATATGGGATATTGGCGTATTCAAGAAAAAGTGCCTTACAAACTATAATGTAAATTTTCTCCTATTACCCCATTTGAAAATTAAAACCTTATGACTAAAGCAACATTTTAGTTTAAAAAAATAAAAAAAATTTTATTGACTCAACCCAATGTTAAACAATTTTGATAATCGCCTGAGGGTTAAAAATTATCACTTCACCCCTAGATGAATTTCATATGAGGTGTAGTTTCCAAAATGGGGCTATTTATGGGGGTTTCTGCTGTTTTGGCATGTCAAGGGTTCTTCAAATGTGACAAGGCATCTGCTATCTACTCCAGCTAAAATTGAGCTCCAGAATTCAATTGGCACTCCTTCCCTTCTAAGCCCTGCCATGCACCCAAACAGTAATTGTCATCCACATGTGAGTTATCCCCGTACTCAGGAGAAATTGTACAGCAAATTGTATGGGGCTGAATCAACATTTTTGCAGTAAATATATATTTTTTTCATCTTCATGCTCAACGTTATAAAACTCTGTGAAACATCTGTGGGATCAAGGTGCTCACCACACCTCTAAATAAGTTTGTTGAGGTGTGTAGTTTCCAAAATGTGGTTAACTATGGGTGATTTCTAATGTTTAGGCACACCAGAGACATGGCGTCCACTATCGATTCCAGGCAATTTTGGGCCCCAAAAGTCAAATGGTGCTCCTTCCCTTCAGAGCCCTAACAAGCACCCAAACTATAATTTTCCACCACATGTGAGGTATCGGTATACTCAGGAGAAATTTCACTACAAAAGTCTCCTTTTACCTTGTGAAAATGAATAATTTCGGGCTAGAGCAATATTATTGTAGGAATAAAGTGTTTTTTTCCTATTTTTGCAGCTCAATGTTATAAAATTTTGTGAAGCATCTTCAGGTTCAAGATGTTGACCACACCTCTAGATAATTATTTGTGAAGTGTAGTTTTTAAAATGGTGTCACTTGTGGGGGGTTCCACTGTTTTGGCTCATCAGGTGCTCTACAATCATTACATGGCATCCGCTATTTATTTCAGCCAATTTTGCTCTTCAAAAGTTGAAGAGTGCTTGTTCCCTTCCAGGCCCTAAAACTGCAAAACAAATTTCTCTTGTTGCCCTCTTGAAAAATTTGAGGCTAAATCAATATTTTGGTGGGAAAAATTCAAATGTTTTTCCTAACATATTGCTTTTATTCTGGTGAAGCCTCTAATTGGTTAATAAACTTTTTGACGGAGGAGTTGAGCATGTTGAGTCATGCAATTTTTTAAATAGCTTTACTTTGGGGTATTTTCTTTCACATGGGGCCGTCAAAGTCACAGCAAAAGGGAAACGGTCCTTAACCCCTTTACCCCCAAGGGTGGGTTGCACGTTAATGACTGGGCCAATTTTTACAATTCTGACCACTGTCTTTATGAGGTTATAATTCTGGAACGTTTCTACGGATCCTGATGATTCTCACAATCTTTCCTCATGACATATTGTACTTCTTGATAGCAGCAAAATTTCATTGATATTACCTGTGTTTAAAATTTGTGGAAAAAAATGGAAATTTGGAGAAAATTTTGAAAATTTCGCAATTTTTTCAACTTTGAATTTTTATGCCCTTAAATCAGATATGTCACATAAAATACTTAATATGTAACATTTCCCATGTCTTCTTTACATCAGCACAATTTTGGAACCAAATTTTTTTTTTGTTAGGGAGTTAAAAGTTTACCAGCAATTTCTTATTTTTACAATACCATATTTTTTAGGGACCACATCACATTTGAAGTCACTTTGAGGGGTCTATATGATAGAAAATACCCAAGTGTGACACGATTCTAAAAACTGCACATCTCAAGGTGCTCAAAACCACATTCAAGAAGTTTATTAACCCTTCAGGTGTTTCACAGGAATTTTTGGATTGTTTAAAAAAAATGAACATTTAACTTTTTTCTCAAAAAAATTACTTCAGCTCCAATTTGTTTTATTTTCCCAAGGGTAACAGGAGAAATTGGACCCCAAACGTTGTCGTAAATTTGTCTTGAGTACGCTGATACCCTACATGTGGGGGTAAACCACTGTTTGGGCTCATGGCAGAGCTCGGAAGGGAAGGAATGCAAAAATTAACTGGAATTGAGATAGGACGCCATGTCGCGTTTGGAGAGTCCCTGATGTGCCAAAACATTGGAACCCCCAACAAGTGACACCATTTTGGAAAGTAGACACCCTAAGGAACTTATCTAGATGTGTGGTGAGCACTTTGACCCATCAAGTGCTTCCCAGAAGTTTATATTGTAGAGCCGTGGGAGTCATATAATAACTTCCAGCACTTTATGTTCTTCTAATTATAGTCATTAATGACATTAGCTGTATGTTTGGGGCTGTTGTTCTGCTGCCAAATAAAATTGAAGCCAATAATACACCACTATGATAGTATTGCATAATGTAAAAGATGGATAAATAACTGCCTGTATTCTCCAGTGTTAAAGGCAGTAATAACCTTGATGACATTCCCATATCCTTTTGTTAAAATGCAGCCCTAAACTTGCAAGGAACCTCCACTCTGTTTCACTGTTTCCTGCAGACACTGTTTATTGTACCACTCTCCAGTCCATTGGCACACAAACTACCTTCTCACAATCAAATATTTAACATTTTGACTCTTTAGTAGTCATGAGCGAGTGTACTCATTGCTTGGGTTTTGCCGAGCATGCTCGGGTGGTCTCTGAGTATTTGTAACTGCTCGGAGATTTAGTTTTTGTTGACACAGCTGCATGATTTACAGCTGCTAGCCAGGCTGAGTACATGTGGGGGGTTGCCTGGTTGCTTGAGAATCCCCACATGTATTCAAGCTATCAGCTGTAAATCATGCAGCTACGACAGCAAAAATTAAATCTCCGAGCAGTTATAAATACTCAGAGACCACCCGAGCGTGCTCGGGAAAACCCGAGCAACAGGTACACTCGCTCATCACTACTTTTTAGTGCCGAGCATCAGCTGTCATTTTTCCATACCTTAGTTGCATAGTTGAGTAACTTGGCCTTATTTCCATGTTAAATGTATGGATTTTGGCCACACTTCCTTCATAAAGACCACTTGTGGATAAACTTATCCACATGTTTGATGGTATATACAGTTAGGGCCAGAAATATTTGGACAGTGACACAAGTTTTGTTATTTTAGCTGTTTACAAAAACATGTTCAGAAATACAATTATATATATAATATGGGCTGAAAGTGCACACTCCCAGCTGCAATATGATAGTTTCCACATCCAAATCGGAGAAAGGGTTTAGGAATCATAGCTCTGTAATGCATAGCGTCCTCTTTTTCAAGGGACCAAAAGTAATTGGACAATGGACTCTAAGGGCTTCAATTAACTCTGAAGGCGTCTCCCTCTTTAACCTGTAATCAATGAAGTAGTTAAAAGGTCAGGGGTGGATTCCAGGTGTGTGGTTTTGCATTTGGAAGCTGTTGCTGTGAGCAGACAACATGCGGTCAAAGGAACTCTCAATTGAGGTGAAGCAGAACATCCTGAGGCTGAAAAAAAAGAAAAAATCCATCAGAGAGATAGCAGACATGCTTGGAGTAGCAAAATCAACAGTTGGGTACATTCTGAGAAAAAAGGAATTGACTGGTGAGCTTGGGAACTCAAAAAGGCCTGGGCGTCCACGGATGACAACAGTGGTGGATGATCGCCGCATACTTAATTTGGTGAAGAAGAACCCGTTCACAACATCAACTGAAGTCCAGAACACTCTCAGTGAAGTAGGTGTATCTGTCTCTAAGTCAACAGTAAAGAGAAGACTCCATGACAGTAAATACAAAGGGTTCACATCTAGATGCAAACCATTCATCAATACCAAAAATAGACAGGCCAGAGTTAAATTCGCAGAAAAACAGCTCAAGAAGCCAGCTCAGTTCTGGAAAAGTATTCTATGGACAGATGAGACAAAGATCAACCTGTACCAGAATGATGGGAAGAAAAAAGTTTGGAGAAGAAAGGGAACGGCACATGATCCAAGGCACACCACATCCTCTGTAAAACATGGTGGAGGCAACGTGATGGCATGGGCATGCATGGCTTTCAATGGCACTGGGTCACTTGTGTTTATTGATGACATAAGAGCAGACAAGAGTAGCCGGATGAATTCTGAAGTGTACCGGGATATACTTTCAGCCCAGATTCAGCCAAATGCTGCAAAGTTGATTGGACGGCGCTTCATAGTACAGATGGACAATGACCCCAAGCATACATCCAAAGCTACCCAGGAGTTCATGAGTGCCAAAAAGTGGCACATTCTGCAATGGCCAAGTCAATCTCCAGATCTAAACCCAATTGAGCATGCATTTCACTTGCTCAAATCCAGACTTAAGACGGAAAGACCCACAAACAAGCAAGACCTGAAGGCTGTGGCTGTAAAGGCCTGGCAAAGCATTAAGAAGGAGGAAACCCAGCGTTTGGTGATGTCCATGGGTTCCAGACTTAAGGCAGTGATTGCCTCCAAAGGATTTGCAACAAAATATTGTAAATAAAAATATTTTGTTTTGGTTATGTTTATTTGTCCAATTTCTTTTGACCTCCTAAAATGTGGAGTGTTTGTAAAGAAATGTGTACAATTCCTACATTTTCTATCAGATATTTTTGTTCAACCCTTCAAATTAAACGTTACAATCTGCACTTGAATTCTGTTGTAGAGGTTTCATTTCAAATCCAATGTGGTGGCATGCAGAGCCCAACTCGCGAAAATTGTGTCACTGTCCAAATATTTCTGGCCCTAACTGTATGGGTACCACTGGTTCCCGATAGCTGAGTTAATGGCACTGCTGAGCATCTGAAGATTTTGAAGAGATGTAAGCATGAGGTATACCTAGAAGAATTGATGATTTCATTCTGTTTTGAACGCTAAGGGTGATGACACCAAATATTAAATTTATTTAAATTTCTCTTTTTATCCATTCACTTTACATTTTGCTAAGTAATTAAAAAATAAACCTTTACATATTTTATTTTTAAGAATTCTTACTTTGCAGCATTTTCCCACATATGCAACATTTTTGAGCTAAAACTGTTGCACAATACTGTACTTGCAACATAAAAAATATCTCAATTTGTTGTCAAATTTGCCATTGATTAGCTAAGTTCACAGTCTAAACTATGCTGACCTTGCTATTGAAAGCTATATGTGAATGCTGGTAGAGAATGCCACAAAGGCACAGGGGGATTAATGAAATATCTCACTTGAAGAAATTAATTGCAAAGATATATATTTTTTGTCCCTAAAGAACTTTGTGAAAATAATTGCTCTTCCATAATTATATATTTTTTGTTTTAAAGTCTACCAATGGGCAATGTAGCCAAGACACAGCAGCTATAGTAAGTAAGAAAAAATGATCTCAAGTAGGGTAAAACTTGTATTTTATTCCATTGAATAAGCAATGTTGTTTATTAAATTTAAGATAATTTATAGATAATATGAAACTATAGTTAAAGAATGCCATGATTTATGTGATTATTTTTATTTAAAATAAAAAGCCTCTAAATTACAAGACTAGATATAGAAGTAGATAAGAATAAGTAATCCACAATTGCTCTGATATATAACTATCTGAAGCAATCAACGTGAACAAATTAGGAACATTTAATTGAAACACATTTTCCCACACAAACTTGATAATCCATTCAGCGTTTTTACTGTGAATACTAAACCATTCTTAAAGCATCTCTGTTATTATGAAAGGTAAAACATTCATACAGAGCAGGAAAAACACAGCAATACCCTGAAACCAAATTATATTGACACATAGAAATTAAGTAAAAGTGACACTGTTTAATAAAGAGGAAAGTTCAGTGTATTTGTCACATGAACCTTAACCAGACAGTCCTCGAAGAAATAAAAAAAGTTTACACTCCAAACTACAAAATAGTGTTCCTTTACTTACCACATCTTCCGAGGTTTCATCTCCTTCTAGAGAACTAATATAGAAACCTTTTTTCTTTGAAGTTCTGCTATTTGTTACTTGTTTAAATTACAATTACTTATTGTATATAATACATTCAAACATACTTCATATATTATTATTATTATTATTATACATTTTTATAGCGACATTTATTCCATGGCGCTTTACATGTGAAAAGGGAGTGTTAAAGGGAGCCTGTCATCCTCAAAACTCAAATTTAATGATTTATACATTTGTATAGGAAACTAAGCTCTTATAAATATCATATTTGTGTACATATACTTATAGTGTTTTTATATAAACATTCTATTACTAGATATGTAAAATAGGGGAATGTGGTGCAACCTTGCTATGACCAAAGGCTCTGTGCACTGTTTTGCCTCCTCAATTGTCACTCTGAAATGCACACTGAAAATAGATACACTGATGAGCAAAAGGGTACCAATGTTTTGAACTTTTGACTTTCAGGCTCCATATTTCACCATCCACTACTGCTTCAAATGTGAGACCACCATCATTTCTTAGACAAGCATCTTCGCTATCTCATATTTAAATTTGACTTGCAACTATTTAGCATATGATTAGTTATGCAGATTCTTGTCATGTCACTGCATTGTTATTGTTTTCCTTCTGGTGGTGGAAAAATCTTTTCTTCCTGTATGCTGCAAATTACAACCTGTTATCACATTAAATAATGGCTCAGTGTGTTTTTAGATTCTCTAATTAAAAGGTCACTGGTTCAAATCAAGGAGGAGTCCTGAAGATGATTTCTCAAGAAAACGGAAACCGCATCATCCAGCTCATTGATAGCGGTCTCTCGGCCAAGAAAATTGCCAATCTGCATCATTGCAGTGGCATAACAGCTGGAAGAATATGAAATGAAGTCCATCCATCCATTCAAAAACCAAGAGTTTGATGCAACAGGCAAAATATCAGTCAACAAGTCAATAATGTGTGCAAATGAGTCTGAAAGAAACAAGGGAAAAAGGGGCTAATGGTTCGAGAAAGTGAAGAAACTGTCAAGTTCGGAGGAGCAATCCTGATGATTTGTGGTTGCTTTACAGCCAAAGGCATTAGATACTCTACCAGGATAGATGGTGGACTCAGTGGTAAACTATCTGTGAGCATTCTACATGGCAAGTTACTTTTTGCACTCAAGTACTGTGGATTTGAAAAGGGCGACATAGTGTTCCAACAGGACAATAACTAGAAGTATACTTTGATATTGGTGAAGAAATGGTTTAAAGCAATGAAGTGGAGGTGCCTGATAGGCCCCCACCATTTTCACACCTCATTCCAAGCAAACATTTGTTGATAAAGTTAAAGAAAAGCTGTATGCATACCCAAGTGAGTCAACCAGTGTGCAACAACTTTGGAAACACGCAGAAAAGACCTGGGATGAGATTTCAGTCAAGACATGCTTGAAACTAATCAAAAGCATGCCCAGAATTATTCAGGCAGTGTTAAAGCCAAAGTTGGGTTTACAAAATACTTACAAAATAATAAAAAAAAATTGATTTTTAGGAAACAAAGTAACAATGTAGTGATATGACAAGAATCTGCATAATTAATCATATACTATATAATTGCAAGTCTAATTTATGTATGAGATAGCCAAGATAATTGTCTATAAAATGATAATAGTCTCATGTTGAATTCATTAGATCTATATAACAAATAGTCCTTACATATCTTTGTTGCCCATCACTTATGGGTAGCACTTCTCTGAAATAGGGTTGAGTGACTTTTACTTTTTTAGGGTTGAGTCGGGCTTCGCGAAACCCGACTATCTCAAAAGTCGAGTCGAGTGAAATCGTCCGATTATGGCAAAAAGTCGAGGATCGACCGAAACACGAAACCCAATGCAAAGTCAATAGGATTTTTTCTCTCTCTCTCTCTCTCTCTCTCTCTCTCTCTCTCTCTCTCTCTCCTCCATCCCTGAACAGCTGAACAGAAAAGCTGGTGTTACACATTGCAAATCGCAGGCGACAAGATGGCGATAGGCGTCCACGCCCCTAAAACCTATGTCATCACTCTGCCCACGCTCCTTCATTGGCTGAAAAAATGGCGCCAAGCGCATCATACAAAACGCGACTTTGGCGCGAAAGTCACGTACCGCATGGCCGACCCCACACAGGAATCGGGTCGGGTTTCATGAAACCCGACTTTGCCAAAAGTCGGCGACTTTTGAAAATGAACGATCCGTTTCGCTCAACCCTACTCTGAAACAATATAATATACTATTATTTTGGTCAGGGCCGGACTGGGACTAAAATTCAGCCCTGGCATTTGAAGTTACACAGGCCCACTTGTCACATGGTGACTGTATAATATCTTTGTACACTTGTAGGCAGGGCCGGTTTTAGGCAAAGTGGGGCCCTAGGCAAAGTATAAAATGGGGCCCCAAATGCTAACATATTGCACATCACACAAAAGCATTTTGGTTGTATTTTCAAGCGCTGAGTTCAGGCCGCTAAATAAGTTTGATCGTCAATACTGAAGTTGTTCAATGCTTGTTTTCCGGCCTCTTTCCATCAGCTGAGGAATAATGATGGGACAGAACGATCACTAATAGATCACTAATAGATCACCATATAGTATCATGTTATCAGCAGCACATCAACAGTTTACACCGGCGATGTGCTGCTGAGAACAATTATTTTTGTTCCAGTAAAAACAATCTGAATATGCAGCATTTTAATTGTTTAGTAAAATACACCCCATAGTCCTCCATATATTATAATGTGCACCACAGTCCTCCATATAGTATAATACACTCCTTATAGTCCTCCATATGTTAAATACACTGCTCAGTCCTCCATATAGCTTAATACACTCCTCACAGTGCTCCATATCGTATAATGCACCGCCATAGTCATCCATGTAGTACAATTCACTTCCCATAGTATAATGCACCCCATAGTTCTTCATATAGTATAATGTATTCCCAATAGTCCTCAATACAGTATAATGCAGCCCACATATAGTTTAATGCAGCCACCACCCTACAGAATATAATGCAGCCAACCCAGAGTATAATGCAGCCACCCCATAGAATATAATGCAGCCCCCTCATAGAATATGATGCAATCACCCCTCAAAGAATATAAATATAATACAGCCCCCCATAGAATATAATGTAGCTCTGAATAGAATAGAATAGAATATAATATAGCCCACCTCCCCACTTAATATAATGCAGCCCCATCAAAGAGTATGATGCAATCATCCCTCATAAAATCTAATACAGCCCCCCATAGAATATAATTCAGCCCCCCTCCCCATAATATATAATGTAGCCCCCATAGAATATAATGCAGCCCCCATAGTATATAACACAGCCTCCCCCATAGAATATAATATACCCCCATAGTATATAACACAGCCTCCCCATAGAATAGAATATACCCCCACAATAGAATATAACACAGCCACTTAGTATATAACACGGCCTCCTCCATAGAATATAATATACCCCCCACAGTATATAGCAAAGCCCGCATAGTATATAGCACAACCCGCATAGTATATAGCAAAGCCTGCATAGTATATAGCACAACCCGCACAGTATATAGCACAACTCACATAGTACATAGCACAACCTGCATAGCATATAGCACAACCCGCATAGAATATAGCACAACCCGCATAGCAGATAACACAGCCCACGTAGTAGTATACAGCACAGCCCACACAGTAATATACAGCACAGCCCACACAGTAGTCTATAGCACAGCCCACATAGTAGTATATAGCACAACACAGCCCACATATTAGTATATAGCACAGCCCATACAGTAGTATATAGCACAGCCCACATAGTAGTATACAGCACAGCCCGCATCTCTCCTCCCCCTGAGAATGGCCCCACAGTCCAGTAAAAAAAAAAGAAACACTTCTCACCTCTCCTCATGCCTGCGTTGCTCCCTGTTCCTGTCTTGGCGGCTGCCGCTGCACTGCCTGGGACACAGTGAGTGTGTGCGCACCCACAGTGTCAGAGGCAGAGCGGGGAATGATGGGAGAGGGAGCGTTAGCAGACCCTCTCGCCTCCATCATTGCATTCAACTGTACTGGCATCACAGATGCAGGTATAGTTGAATGCGGCAGCGCTGGTGGGGGGGTGAGTCGGCGCACAGCAGCCCACTACTGGCACCGGCCCTTCTGGCATTTGCCAGAACTGCCTGATGGCCAGTCTGGCCCTTATTTTGGTATACCCTATTACACCTTCTGTGGAACAAAAATTAATTAAAGTGACAAGAAAAATATTGCAAAATATTGAAGTTTATTAATTCATTCTAAAAACTTTAAAAATACATGAATATAATTAAAAGTCCTTGGGAATTACTTTCTATGGCAATATATCAATAAGCATTGAATTCAGTAGTGGATGGTGAGATATGGAGCTTGAAAGTCAAAAGTTTAAAACATTGTTACTCTATTGCTTATCAGTGTACAGTGTGCTGACATCTGAATCTGAAGGTGGGGGACAAGGAGACAGCGATCAAAGACCCTCATCTGAGGGAAGCAGATAAAAACCAGGAGCTACTACTGTGACCGAGGGACCTCTGTGCAGACAGGTCTAAGGCTGCTGTGGTTTTTCTTTTTGTCATGCCTGCTGGTCTCTTCTAATGGGGGGTCACATCGTGCAATGTGCTGGAAGGAACTGGAAACAGTTGACACCCTAAGCCTGCATGCAGTCCTGCTTACATGGTTAAACATCAACCTGGTAACTGACATGTGTCAACTTCTTATACCTTTTGTACTACTACCAGTATTTGCATATATTAGTAACATAGTTATTAAGGTTTAAGGAAGACCTTAAGTCCATCTAGTTCAACCCATAGCCTAACCTAACAAGCCCTAACATGTTGATCCAGAGGAAGGCAAAAAAACCATGTGGCAAAGAGTAAGCTCCTCACTGGGGAAAAAAATTCCTTCCCGACTCCACATACAGCAATCAGACTAGTGCCCTGGATCAACGCCCTATCAAGGAATCTAGTATATATACCCTGTAACATTATACTTTTCAAGAAAAGCATCCAGTCCCCTCTCAAATTTAAGTAATGAATCACTCATTACAACATCATACAGCAGAGAGTTCCATAATCTCACTGCTCTTACAGTAAAGAACCCACGTCTGTCGTTATGCTTAAACCTTCTTTCCTCCAGACATAGAGGATGCCCCCTTGTCCCTGTCTCAGGTCTATGATTAAAAAGATCATCAGAAAAATCTTTGTACTGTCCCCTCATATATTTATACATTAACATAAGATCACCCCTTAGTCTTCATTTTTCCAAACTAAATAGCCCCAAGTGTAATAACCTATCTTGGTATTGCAGACCCCCCAGTCCTCTAATAACCTTGGTCGCTCGTCTCTGCACCCGCTCCAGTTCAGCTATGTCTTTATTATACACCGGAGACCAGGACTGTGCACAGTATTCTAAGTGTGGTCGAACTAGTGACTTGTATAGAGGTAAAATTATGTTCTACGCATGAGCATCTATACCTCTTTTAATGCATCCCATTATTTTATTTGCTTTGTAGCAGTTTCCTGACACTGGCCACTAAATGTGAGTCTGTCATCCACCCATACTCCCAGGTCTTTTTCATTGACAGTTTTGCCCAGAGTTTTAGAATTAAGCACATAGTTAAACATCTTATTACTTCTACCCAAGTGCATGACCTTACATTTATCCCCATTAAAGGTCATTTGCCATTTATCAGCCCAAGCTTCTAGTTTACATAAATCATCCTGTAATATAAAACTATCCTCCTCTGTATTGATTACCCTGCAAAGTTTAGTGTCATCTGCAAATATTGAAATTCCACTCTCTATGCCCCCTACAAGATCATTCATAAATATGTTAAAAAGAATAGGGCCCAATACTGACCCCTGTGGTTCCCCACTGTTAACCGCTACCCAGTCCGAGTGTGCTCCATTAATAACCACCATTTGTGTTAGGGCTAGCGGAACGCACCAAATAATAAGACTGATAATGTACGGTGCGTTCGTAGCCCGGGGTCCACCGTGCAGAGATGGAACCTGCTGCTGAGTAATGACGGACTATATGGCGGTACTCATAAGTATACTCGCGTGGGTTAAACTTCACCCAACGTGAAGGAAGCGATCCTGTTGCGTCACAGGATCGCGGTACCGCACATAGAAGGCGAGCAAGCAGTCAGCGAACTTAACCCCAACTAGGATTGAAGTCCGATTAGACCACTTGCTGACACAACACCGCAACAGGGTGTGTTAGGCAACTCTTATAATTAGAGCACCGAAGTGCGAACTGTGCGTGCTGGCAGGCACCACTAAGCACCCAGACGTGGGTCAGGAAGCGCACTACTGGCGTGTGGCGCCGCACTGGCGGTCACAGCAAAAGACGCTGATACGTGTGTGACACGTTGAGTGATATGTCGGGCGCTAGATAGCAGCCATACTCCATACGCGAACAGTCATACAATAGGGTAGGGGTATTTAATGAACGACTTGCACTCACAACAAACACACATATTCAATTGTACACTAGCGCATGGCCGTGCGGTCATGCGCAGTTTATATAGTTGCAGCACAGGAAGTGGCCACAGAAACTTTGCCCTTCCAAGACCTGCCAAGAGGTCCAATAGAATGTGCTGCAGAGCCTGAGCACATGACCCTCGATCTCCAATGGGAGATCTTGCCCTGGGCATGCTCAGTGTGCGCAAACAAGGACTTAGTCCCAGGGAAGTCCGCTCGCCGCTGACCAGCACTGACTTTAATGGCAGGAGCTAAAGAAGCAGCAGTAACTCTCTGTACAGAGTGAGAGCGAGCAAGACACTGGGAGCGACGTCCCCGCTGAGCAGACTCCACTGCGGCCGGAGGAGAATGGGAGACCGCAGCGGAGACGGATCGAGATTCCCCCTGTGCAGCAGAGGAAACTCGACTCCTAACATTACCCCCCCTCCTAGGGCCCCCCCCTCCTTGGGCCTCGCTACGCTCGAAGGCAGCAATGAGCTGTGGGGCCCGAATGTTTTCAGCAGGCTCCCAAGACCTGTCCTCTGGACCATAACCCTTCCAATCCACCAAATAAAACTTTTTGCCGCGTACCACCTTGCACCCCAAAATAGCGTTCACCTCGTAATCGTCCGTAGACGAACCCGATATCCCGGCAAATGACTCGGAAAACCGGGACATGTATACGGGTTTCAAGAGGGACACATGAAAGGTGTCGGTGATACCCAAGCGTGGAGGAAGAGCCAGACGGTAGACCACAGGTTTAACCTGTTCGAGAACCTTGAAGGGACCCAAGTAGCGAGGAGCAAACTTAGTGGACTCAACTCGCAGCCTGATGTTACGGGCGGAGAGTCACACCAAGTCGCCAGGGGCAAAAGTCGGAGCGGGGTGCTGATGAACATCGGCGGAGGACCTCATTCTCTCCTTGGAGGCCCGAATGGCATCCTGCGTGCGATCCCAAATGTCCCGTGCCTTCACAGCCCAGTCTGCCACCCTGGGATCAGCGGAAGACACAGGCATGGGCACAGGAACACGCGGATGCTGGCCGTAATTTAAGAGGAATGGAGTCTGACCGGTGGAGTTGGCTACGGCATTGTTAAGGGCAAACTCTGCCCACGGTAGCAAGGATGCCCAGTCATCCTGTCTGGCAGAAACAAAATGTCGCAGATATGTGACCAAGGTCTGGTTGGCCCTTTCTACCAACCCATTCGTCTCGGGATGATATGCCGAAGAGAGATTTAACTCAATACTGAGTAGACGACATAGCTCCCTCCAGAATTGAGACGCAAACTGGGGACCCCGGTCACTAACAATTTTGTCTGGCATACCGTGTAAGTGAAAGATATGCTTGATAAACAAGACAGCCAACGCCCGTGCAGATGGTAGCCGTGGAAGAGGCACCAAATGCACCATTTTGGAAAAATGATCGGTGATCACCCAGATAATGGTGCAATTACGAGACTTGGGTAAGCCAACCACAAAGTCCATCCCGACCATCTCCCAGGGCATGTCAGCCACGGGCAGAGGATAAAGCAAACCAGCTGGCTGTTGCCGAGGAGTCTTGTTCCTGGCGCAAGAGACACACGCCCGAACGTACTCCGCGACATCACGAGCCATATGCGGCCACCAGTATGTCCTCGCCAGTAACTCTGATGTCCTTTTAGTACCAAAATGTCCACCCACCCTGGACGAGTGCGCCCAAGAGAGAACCTCCGGTCGCAAACTAGATGGAACAAAAGTCTTGCCCGGGGGCACAGACTCCAGCGAAACCGGGGCCACGGTTCTCAAACTCTCGGTGGGGACAATAAGCCGAGGCTCCTCCTCCTCCTCCGCAGATGACACAACGGAGCGAGAGAGAGCGTCGGCCCGAATGTTCTTCTCCCCAGAAAGGAAATGGAGGGTGAAATGAAACCGGGAGAAGAACAAGGACCATCTGGCCTGGCGAGAATTCAACCGCTGAGCTGTCTGCAGATACACCAAATTTTTGTGATCTGTGAAGACTTGGAAGGGAAAACGTGCTCCCTCCAAGAGATGTCTCCACTCCGAGAAAGCCAACTTCATGGCTAGCAACTCCCTGTCCCCGATGGAATAATTCCTCTCTGCTGGTGCGAAGGTCTTGGAGAAAAAGAAGCAAGGATGCTTCCGACCTTGAGAATCCTTTTGGAAGAGGACTGCTCCAGCACCAACAGAAGAGGCATCCACCTCCATGATAAATGGCTTATCAACATCGGGGCGATGAAGAATGGGAGCGCTAGCGAAGTGTGACTTTATAGAGATAAAGGCCTTGGAGACCTCCTCAGACCACAATTTGGGATTCGCCCCCTTCTTGGTGAGGGCAACCAAGGGAGCTACCAAAGTTGAGAAATGCGGGATGAACTGGCGATAATAATTGATGAACCCCATAAAGCGCTGCACCGCTTTAAGAGAATGGGGTTCCTGCCAGTCCATCACAGCCTGTAGTTTGGCAGGATCCATAGCCAATCCCTGGGCTGAGATGATGTAGCCTAGGAAAGGTAAGGACTCCTGCTCAAACATACACTTCTCCAACTTGGCATAGAGGGAGTTTGCCCGTAGGAGGTCGAAGACTTTGCAAACCTCTCTCCGGTGGGAGTCAATATCTGGAGAGTAGATGAGAATATCATCCAGATAGACTACGACCGAGGTGGAAAGCATATCCCGGAAGATATCGTTCACAAAGTCTTGGAAAACGGCTGGGGCATTACAGAGCCCAAAGGGCATCACCAGATAATCATAGTGCCCATCCCTGGTGTTAAAAGCCGTCTTCCATTCGTCCCCCTCACGGATGCGAATCAGGTTGTAAGCACCCCGCAGATCTAATTTAGTAAATACCCTTGCTCCCCGAAGCCTATCGAACAGTTCAGATATCAAAGGCAAAGGGTATTTATTCTTAACCATGATGGCGTTAAGACCCCTGTAGTCTATGCATGGACGCAATTCCCCACTCTTCTTCTGCATGAAGAAGAACCCTGCCCCAGCAGGTGACACTGACTTTCTGATGAACCATCTTGCCAGATTTTCCTGGATGTACTGTGACATTGCCTCCGTCTCCGGGAGAGATAGCGGATAGACTCGACCCCGGGGAGGCTCAGCACCAGGCAAGAGGTCAATAGGACAGTCATAGGGGCGATGGGGCGGAAGGGTCTCCGCCGCCTTTTCGGAGAATACGTCTGCATACGACCAATACTGCTTGGGGAGAGAGGAAAGATCTGCGGGTACCTCAGTTGTAGCTACCTGAACGCACTCCCTCTGACACCTACCCCCACAAGATTCACCCCATCCCAGAATTCTGCCTGAGGACCACTCGATATGAGGAGAGTGGTACTGTAGCCAAGGTATTCCCAACAGGACCTCATCAATTCCCTCTGGAATGACGAGCAGAGAAATAATCTCCTGATGAGATGGCGACATGGACAGAGTAAAAGGGATGGTCTGGTGAGTTATCTGTGAGGGCAGAGTCGACCCATTCACCACTCGTACCGTTACAGGTTGAGCTAGCATAACCAGAGGTATTGCGTGTCGTTGGGCGAAGGCAGAAGACATAAAATTGCCCTCCGCCCCAGAATCCACGCAGAGCTCTACCGAATGGGAGAATGAGCCTAAAGTAATTGTCCCCTTAAAGGACAATTTAGAGGCAAACGTCGCCGTGTCTAGTGTACCTCCACATACGACCACTAGATGCTGACGTTTCCTCGACCGCTGAGGACATCTGGTGGCTAGATGTCCTGACTGCTGGCAAACATGACAGACCTTGAGTGCACAAGCGGTCCGGGACTTAGATCCCGCTTGTGACACTTCCCTGGCCTCATGTGACTCAGGAACCAGGACCGGAGATTCCAGAGGTTTGGCGAAAGTAGGAGCCAGCCGAAACCTCTGCCTACACTGGGCTCGCTCTAACCTCCGCTCGTTAAAACGGAGGTCAATTCGAGTGGAGACTGTTATTAATTCCTCCAGTGTGGCAGGAATCTCCCTAGTGGCCAGAGCGTCCTTTACATGGTCAGCCAAGCCCCTCCAAAATATGGGGATAAGAGCTTTATCCGACCATTCCAGCTCAGATGCTAAAGTGCGGAATTGGACGGCAAAATGACTGAACAAGGACTCACCCTGAGTTAATGCCAGCAGTTGGAGCGCAGTGTCATGGGTGACTTGAGGTCATAAATAGACCTGTTTTAAAGTGCTCAAAAACAGAGGAGCACTCTGCACCACATGATCGCCACGCTCCCACAGCGGCGTAGCCCATTCCAACGCCCTGTCCGACAATAGAGACACAATAAATCCCACCTTAGCCCGCTCTGTGGGGAAACGTGCAGCCAGAAGCTCGAGATGAATAGAGCACTGACTCACGAATCCCCTACAAAATTTGCTATTACCAGAAAATTTTTCTGGCAGCGGTAGGCGAGAAAATGTCGGAACAGGGGTGGCAATGGACAAAGTTGCTGCAGCCACGCTGGCAGCCTGTACAGCAACTGCGGTAACATCCACAGCTGAGGTTGCGCTCTCGAGAGCCGCCAACCTACCCTCCAGCTGCTGTATATACCGCAGGGATTGCTGTTTGTCCGTCATCACTAGCCAGACCCTGGCGCTAGTGTAATGTTAGGGCTAGCGGAACGCACCAAATAATAAGACTGATAATGTACGGTGCGTTCGTAGCCCGGGGTCCACCGTGCAGAGATGGAACCTGCTGCTGAGTAATGACGGACTATATGGCGGTACTCATAAGTATACTCGCGTGGGTTAAACTTCACCCAACGTGAAGGAAGCGATCCTGTTGCGTCACAGGATCGCGGTACCGCACATAGAAGGCGAGCAAGCAGTCAGCGAACTTAACCCCAACTAGGATTGAAGTCCGATTAGACCACTTGCTGACACAACACCGCAACAGGGTGTGTTAGGCAACTCTTATAATTAGAGCACCGAAGTGCGAACTGTGCCATGCTGGCAGGCACCACTAAGCACCCAGACGTGGGTCAGGAAGCGCACTACTGGCGCGTGGCGCCGCACTGGCGGTCACAGCAAAAGACGCTGATACGTGTGTGACACGTTGAGTGATATGTCGGGCGCTAGATAGCAGCCATACTCCATACGCGAACAGTCATACAATAGGGTAGGGGTATTTAATGAACGACTTGCACTCACAACAAACACACGTATTCAATTGTACACTAGCGCATGGCCGTGCGGTCATGCGCAGTTTATATAGTTGCAGCACAGGAAGTGGCCACAGAAACTTTGCCCTTCCAAGACCTGCCAAGAGGTCCAATAGAATGTGCTGCAGAGCCTGAGCACATGACCCTCGATCTCCAACGGGAGATCTTGCCCTGGGCATGCTCAGTGTGCGCAAACAAGGACTTAGTCCCAGGGAAGTCCGCTCGCCGCTGACCAGCACTGACTTTAATGGCAGGAGCTAAAGAAGCAGCAGTAACTCTCTGTACAGAGTGAGAGCGAGCAAGACACTGGGAGCGACGTCCCCGCTGAGCAGACTCCACTGCGGCCGGAGGAGAATGGGAGACCGCAGCGGAGATGGATCGAGATTCCCCCTGTGCAGCAGAGGAAACTCGACTCCTAACATTACCCCCCCTCCTAGGGCCCCCCCCTCCTTGGGCCTCGCTACGCTCGAAGGCAGCAATGAGCTGTGGGGCCCGAATGTTTTCAGCAGGCTCCCAAGACCTGTCCTCTGGACCATAACCCTTCCAATCCACCAAATAAAACTTTTTGCCGCGTACCACCTTGCACCCCAAAATAGCGTTCACCTCGTAATCGTCCGTAGACGAACCCGATATCCCGGCAGATGACTCGGAAAACCGGGACATGTATACGGGTTTCAAGAGGGACACATGAAAGGTGTCGGTGATACCCAAGCGTGGAGGAAGAGCCAGACGGTAGACCACAGGATTAACCTGTTCGAGAACCTTGAAGGGACCCAAGTAGCGAGGAGCAAACTTAGTGGACTCAACTCGCAGCCTGATGTTACGGGCGGAGAGTCACACCAAGTCGCCAGGGGCAAAAGTCGGAGCGGGGTGCTGATGAACATCGGCGGAGGACCTCATTCTCTCCTTGGAGGCCCGAATGGCATCCTGCGTGCGATCCCAAATGTCCCGTGCCTCCACAGCCCAGTCTGCCACCCTGGGATCAGCGGAAGACACAGGCATGGGCACAGGAACACGCGAATGCTGGCCGTAATTTAAGAGGAATGGAGTCTGACCGGTGGAGTTGGCTACGGCATTGTTAAGGGCAAACTCTGCCCACGGTAGCAAGGATGCCCAGTCATCCTGTCTGGCAGAAACAAAATGTCGCAGATATGTGACCAAGGTCTGGTTGGCCCTTTCTACCAACCCATTCGTCTCGGGATGATATGCCGAAGAGAGATTTAACTCAATACTGAGTAGACGACATAGCTCCCTCCAGAATCGAGACGCAAACTGGGGACCCCGGTCACTAACAATTTTGTCTGGCATACCGTGTAAGCGAAAGATATGCTTGATAAACAAGACAGCCAACGCCCGTGCAGATGGTAGCCGTGGAAGAGGCACCAAATGCACCATTTTGGAAAAATGATCGGTGATCACCCAGATAATGGTGCAATTACGAGACTTGGGTAAGCCAACCACAAAGTCCATCCCGACCATCTCCCAGGGCCTGTCAGCCACGGGCAGAGGATAAAGCAAACCAGCTGGCTGTTGCCGAGGAGTCTTGTTCCTGGCGCAAGAGACACACGCCCGAACGTACTCCGTGACATCACGAGCCATATGCGGCCACCAGTATGTCCTCGCCAGTAACTCTGATGTCCTTTTAGTACGAAAATGTCCACCCACCCTGGACGAGTGCGCCCAAGAGAGAACCTCCGGTCGCAAACTAGATGGAACAAAAGTCTTGCCCGGGGGCACAGACTCCAGCGAAACCGGGGCCACGGTTCTCAAACTCTCGGTGGGGACAATAAGCCGAGGCTCCTCCTCCTCCTCCGCAGATGACACAACGGAGCGAGAGAGAGCGTCGGCCCGAATGTTCTTCTCCCCAGAAAGGAAATGGAGGGTGAAATGAAACCGGGAGAAGAACAAGGACCATCTGGCCTGGCGAGAATTCAACCGCTGAGCTGTCTGCAGATACACCAAATTTTTGTGATCTGTGAAGACTTGGAAGGGAAAACGTGCTCCCTCCAAGAGATGTCTCCACTCCGAGAAAGCCAACTTCATGGCTAGCAACTCCCTGTCCCCGATGGAATAATTCCTCTCTGCTGGTGCGAAGGTCTTGGAGAAAAAGAAGCAAGGATGCTTCCGACCTTGAGCATCCTTTTGGAAGAGGACTGCTCCAGCACCAACAGAAGAGGCATCCACCTCCATGATAAATGGCTTATCAACATCGGGGCGATGAAGAATGGGAGCGCTAGCGAAGTGTGACTTTATAGAGATAAAGGCCTTGGAGACCTCCTCAGACCACAATTTGGGATTCGCCCCCTTCTTGGTGAGGGCAACCAAGGGAGCTACCAAAGTTGAGAAATGCGGGATGAACTGGCGATAATAATTGATGAACCCCATAAAGCGCTGCACCGCTTTAAGAGAATGGGGTTCCTGCCAGTCCATCACAGCCTGTAGTTTGGCAGGATCCATAGCCAATCCCTGGGCTGAGATGATGTAGCCTAGGAAAGGTAAGGACTCCTGCTCAAACATACACTTCTCCAACTTGGCATAGAGGGAGTTTGCCCGTAGGAGGTCGAAGACTTTGCAAACATCTCTCCGGTGGGAGTCAATATCTGGAGAGTAGATGAGAATATCATCCAGATAGACTACGACCGAGGTGGAAAGCATATCCCGGAAGATATCGTTCACAAAGTCTTGGAAAACGGCTGGGGCATTACAGAGCCCAAAGGGCATCACCAGATATTCATAGTGCCCATCCCTGGTGTTAAAAGCCGTCTTCCATTCGTCCCCCTCACGAATGCGAATCAGGTTGTAAGCACCCCGCAGATCTAATTTAGTAAATACCCTTGCTCCCCGAAGCCTATCGAACAGTTCAGATATCAAAGGCAAAGGGTATTTATTCTTAATGGTGATGGCGTTAAGACCCCTGTAGTCTATGCATGGACGCAATTCCCCACTCTTCTTCTGCATGAAGAAGAACCCTGCCCCAGCAGGTGACACTGACTTCCTGATGAACCCTCTTGCCAGATTTTCCTGGATGTACTGTGACATTGCCTCCGTCTCCGGGAGAGATAGCGGATTGACTCGACCCCGGGGAGGCTCAGCACCAGGCAAGAGGTCAATAGGACAGTCATAGGGGCGATGGGGCGGAAGGGTCTCCGCCTCCTTTTTGGAGAATACGTCTGCATACGACCAATACTGCTTGGGGAGAGAGGAAAGATCTGCGGGTACCTCAGTTGTAGCTACCTGAACGCACTCCCTCTGACACCTACCCCCACAAGATTCACCCCATCCCAGAATTCTGCCTGAGGACCACTCGATATGAGGAGAGTGGTACTGTAGCCAAGGTATTCCCAACAGGACCTCATCAATTCCCTCTGGAATGACGAGCAGAGAAATAATCTCCTGATGAGATGACGACATGGACAGAGTAAAAGGGATGGTCTGGTGAGTTATCTGTGAGGGCAGAGTCGACCCATTCACCACTCGTACCGTTACAGGTTGAGCTAGCATAACCAGAGGTATTGCGTGGCGTTGGGCGAAGGCAGAAGACATAAAATTGCCCTCCGCCCCAGAATCCACGCAGAGCTCTACCGAATGGGAGAATGAGCCTAAAGTAATTGTCCCCTTAAAGGACAATTTAGAGGCAAACGTCGCCGTGTCTAGTGTACCTCCACATACGACCACTAGATGCTGACGTTTCCTCGACCGCTGAGGACATCTGGTGGCTAGATGTCCTGACTGCTGGCAAACATGACAGACCTTGAGTGCACATGCGGTCCGGGACTTAGATCCCGCTTGTGACACTTCCCTGGCCTCATGTGACTCAGGAACCAGGACCGGAGATTCCAGAGGTTTGGCGAAAGTAGGAGCCAGCTGAAACCTCTGCCTACACTGGGCTCGCTCTAACCTCCGCTCGTTAAAACGGAGGTCAATTCGAGTGGAGACTGTTATTAATTCCTCCAGTGTGGCAGGAATCTCCCTAGTGGCCAGAGCGTCCTTTACATGGTCAGCCAAGCCCCTCCAAAATATGGGGATAAGAGCTTTATCCGACCATTCCAGCTCAGATGCTAAAGTGCGGAATTGGACGGCAAAATGACTGACCAAGGACTCACCCTGAGTTAATGCCAGCAGTTGGAGCGCAGTGTCATGGGTGACTTGAGGTCCTAAAAAGACCTGTTTTAAAGTGCTCAAAAACAGAGGAGCACTCTGCACCACATGATCGCCACGCTCCCACAGCAGCGTAGCCCATTCCAACGCCCTGTCCGACAATAGAGACACAATAAATCCCACCTTAGCCCGCTCTGTGGGGAAACGTGCAGCCAGAAGCTCGAGATGAATAGAGCACTGACTCACGAATCCCCTACAAAATTTGCTATTACCAGAAAATTTTTCTGGCAGCGGTAGGCGAGAAAATGTCGGAACAGGGGTGGCAATGGACAAAGATGCTGCAGCCACGCTGGCAGCCTGTACAGCAACTGCGGTAACATCCACAGCTGAGGTTGCGCTTTCGAGAGCCGCCAACCTACCCTCCAGCTGCTGTATATACCGCAGGGATTGCTGTTTGTCCGTCATCACTAGCCAGACCCTGGCGCTAGTGTAATGTTAGGGCTAGCGGAACGCACCAAATAATAAGACTGATAATGTACGGTGCGTTCGTAGCCCGGGGTCCACCGTGCAGAGATGGAACCTGCTGCTGAGTAATGACGGACTATATGGCGGTACTCATAAGTATACTCGCGTGGGTTAAACTTCACCCAACGTGAAGGAAGCGATCCTGTTGCGTCACAGGATCGCGGTACCGCACATAGAAGGCGAGCAAGCAGTCAGCGAACTTAACCCCAACTAGGATTGAAGTCCGATTAGACCACTTGCTGACACAACACCACAACAGGGTGTGTTAGGCAACTCTTATAATTAGAGCACCGAAGTGCGAACTGTGCCATGCTGGCAGGCACCACTAAGCACCCAGACGTGGGTCAGGAAGCGCACTACTGGCGCGTGGCGCCGCACTGGCGGTCACAGCAAAAGACGCTGATACGTGTGTGACACGTTGAGTGATATGTCGGGCGCTAGATGGCAGCCATACTCCATACGCGAACAGTCATACAATAGGGTAGGGGTATTTAATGAACGACTTGCACTCACAACAAACACACGTATTCAATTGTACACTAGCGCATGGCCGTGCGGTCATGCGCAGTTTATATAGTTGCAGCACAGGAAGTGGCCACAGAAACTTTGCCCTTCCAAGACCTGCCAAGAGGTCCAATAGAATGTGCTGCAGAGCCTGAGCACATGACCCTCGATCTCCAACGGGAGATCTTGCCCTGGGCATGCTCAGTGTGCGCAAACAAGGACTTAGTCCCAGGGAAGTCCGCTCGCCGCTGACCAGCACTGACTTTAATGGCAGGAGCTAAAGAAGCAGCAGTAACTCTCTGTACAGAGTGAGAGCGAGCAAGACACTGGGAGCGACGTCCCCGCTGAGCAGACTCCACTGCGGCTGGAGGAGAATGGGAGACCGCAGCGGAGACGGATCGAGATTCCCCCTGTGCAGCAGAGGAAACTCGACTCCTAACAATTTGTTTCCTATCCCTGAGCCAGTTCTTAACCCACTTACACATATTTTCCCCTATCCCCATTATTCTCATTTTATGTATCAACCTTTTGTGTGGCACCGTATCAACAGCTTTTGAAAAGTCCAAATACACTACGTCCACTGGTTTCCCTTGGTCCTGTCCGGAACTTACCTCTTCATAGAAATTGAAATTCATATTAACATGCTATATGCATAACCATTGTGTATGTAGTGTTTATGTCTATTGTGCCCTTAAGGAGATCAAATATATTGTTAAATCTTGGGCTGTTCTTTAATCCTGATCCATAAATCCACATGTCCGTCTCTTGGTTAAACTTCACATGCTATCCGGGCTGATTTCTGACCTGATATAATCCAGTTAAAAGACCAATCATATATCTAACGAGGAAATGGTCGCAGTCTTACTGGCCTGGCTGGGTTATTTTTCACTGGCACTAGAAAAGGGGCCTCTCAGCCTGTCATGATTGTTAGCGAGTTTTATGCCATGTCAACAGCTGTGTCGGACACATTCTCTCACACACCCTGTGCCACCATAGACCTGTGTGAACATGTGGTATCTGTGTAAAATTGTGCCAAGCTGACTTTGTGTATTCCCGGGGGGTGCAGAACATCACATTGGTGAAAGTGGGGAGACTGTATCCTGTGATGAAATAGTGATGTCAGGCAGGGCTGCGAGGTGTGGGTTATTCACAGAAGGACTAAATCAAAAAGTGAAAGTTAAAATAAAATTGTAAAAACATATTTAACCCCTTCCCGACCTTTGACGCATACGCTGCGTCATGAAAGTCGGTGCCATTCCGACCCATGACGCAGCATATGCGTCATGGAAAGATCGCGTCCCTGCAGAACGGGTGAAAGGGTTAACTCCCATTTCACCCGATCTGCAGGGACAGGGGGAGTGGTAGTTTAGCCCAGGGGGGGTGGCTTCACCCCCTCGTGGCTACGATCGCTCTGATTGGCTGTTGAAAGTGAAACTGCCAATCAGAGCGATTTGTAATATTTCACCTAAAAAAATGGTGAAATATTACAATCCAGCCATGGCCGATGCTGCAATATCATCGGCCATGGCTGGACACACTAATGTGCACCCACCCCACTCCTCCGATCGCCCCCCCCAGCCCCCCGATCTGTGGTCCGCTCCCCTCCGTACTGTGCTCCGCTCCCCCGTCCTCCTGCCCGCTCCCCCCGTGCTCCAATCAAACCCCCCCGCACTCCGATCCTCCCCCGCACAGCGATTCCCCCCCGCACAGCGATTCCCCCCCGTGCTCCGATCCACCCACCCGCACAGCGATCCCCCACTCCGTGCTCCAATCCACCTCCCCGTGTTCCGATCCACCCCCCCGTGCTCCGACGCCCCCCCTGTGCCCTGATCTCCCCCCCCTTATACTTACCTGGCCTCCCGGGGACCGTCCGTCTTCTTTCCTGGGCGCCGCCATCTTCCAAAATGGCGGGCGCATGTGCAGTGCGCCCGCCGAATCTGCCGGCCGGCAGATTTGTTCCAGAGTGAATTTTGATCACTGAGATAGGTTATATCTCAGTGATCAAAATAAAAAAAAAAGTAAATGACCCCCCCCCCTTTGTCACCCCCATAGGTAGGGACAATAAAAAAAATAATTTTTTTTTTCCCACTAAGGTTGGGGTAAGAACTAGGGTTAGGGTTAGGGGTAGGGTTAGGGTTAGGGGTAGGGTTAGGGTTAGGGGTAGGGTTAGGGGTAGGGTTAGGGGTAGGGTTAAGGTTAGGGGTAGGGTTAGGGGTAGGGTTAGGGGTAGGGTTAGGGTTAGGGGTAGGGTTAGGGTTAGGGGTAGGGTTAGGGGTAGGGTTAGGGGTAGGGTTAGGGTTAGGGGTAGGGTTAGGGGTAGGGTTAGGGTTAGGGTTAGGGGTAGGGGTAGGGTTAGGGTTAGGGGTAGGGTTAGGGTTAAGGTTAGGGGTAGGGTTAGGGGTAGGGTTAGGGTTAGGGGTAGGGTTAGGGGTAGGGGTAGGGTTAGGGGTAGGGTTAGGAATAGGGTTAGGGTTTCGGTATGTGCACACGTATTCTGGTCCTCTGCGGATTTTTCCGCTGCGGATTTGATAAATCCGCAGTGCTAAACCGCTGCGGATTTATGGCGGATTTACCATGTTTTTTCTGCGCATTTCAATGCGGTTTTACAACAGCGATTTTCTATTTGAGCAGTTGTAAAACCGCTGCGGAATCCGCAGAAAGAAGTGACATGCTGCGGAATGTAAACCGCTGCGTTTCCGTGCAGTTTTTCTGCAGCATGTGTACAGCGATTTTTGTTTTCCATAGGTTTGCATTGAACTGTAAACTCATGTGAAACTGCTGCGGATCCGCAGCGTTTTCCGCAGCGTGTGCACATACCTTTAGAATTAGGCTATGTGCACACGGTGCGGATTGGCCGCTGCGGATCCGCAGCAGAGTTCCATCAGGTTTACAGTACCATGTAAACATATGGAAAGCCAAATCCGCTGTGCCCATGGTGCGGAAAATACCGCGCGGGAACGCTGCGTTGTATTTTCCGCAGCATGTCAATTTTTTGTGCGGATTCCGCAGCGTTTTACACCTGTTCCTCAATAGGAATCCGCAGGTGCAATCCGGACAAAAAACACTGGAAATCCGCGGTAAATCCGCAGGTAAAACGCAGTGCCTTTTACCCGCGGATTTTTAAAAAATGGTGCTGAAAAATCTCATACGAATCCGCAACGTTGGCACATAGCCTTAGGGCTAGGGTTGGGTTGAAATTAGGGTTGTGGTTAGGGTTAGGGGTGTGTTGGGGTTACGGGTGTGTTGGGGTTAGGGTTGTGATTAGGGTTACGGCTACAGTTGGGATAAAGGTTAGGGGTGTGTTGTGGTTAGTGTTGGAGGTAGAATTGAGGGGTTTCCACTGTTTAGGCACATCAGGGGGTCTCCAAACGCAACATGGCGCCACCATTGATTCCAGCCAATCTTGTATTCAAAAAGTCAAATGGTGCTCCCTCACTTCCGAGCCCCGACGTGTGCCCAAACAGTGGTTTACCCCCACATATGGGGTACCAGCATACTCAGGACAAACTGCGCAACAATTACTGGGGTCCAATTTCTCCTGTTACCCTTGTGAAAATAAAGAAATGCTTGCTAAAACATCATTTTTGAGGAAAGAAAAATGAATTTTTATTTTCACGGCTCTGCGTTGTAAACGTCTGTGAAGCACTTGGGGGTTCAAAGTGCTCACCACATATCTAGATAAGTTCCTTGGGGGGTCTAGTTTCTAAAATGGGGTCACTTGTGGGGGGTTTCTACTGTTTAGGCACACCAGGGGCTCTGCAAACGCAATGTGACGCCCGCAGACCATTCCATCAAAGTCTGCATTTCAAAAGTCACTACTTCCCTTCTGAGCCCCGACGTGTGCCCAAACAGTGGTTTACCCCCACACATGGGGTATCAGCGTACTCAGGAGAAACTGGACAACAACTTTTGGGGTCCAATTTCTCCTGTAACCCTTGGGAAAATAAAAAAATCTGGGCTAAATAATTATTTTTGAGGAAAGAAAACGTATTTATTATTTTCACGGCTCTGCATTATAAACTTCTATGAAGCACTTGGGGGTTCAAAGTGCTCACCACACATCTAGATAAGTTCCTTTCGGGGTCTAGTTTCCAAAATGGGGTCACTTGTGGGGGGTTTCTACTGTTTAGGCACATCAGGGGCTCTGCAAACGCAACGTGACGCCCGCAGAGCATTCCATCAAAGTCTGCATTTCAAAACGTCACTACTTCAATTCCGAGCCCCGGCATGTGCCCAAACAGTAGTTTACCCCCACATATGGGGTATCACCGTACTCAGGAGAAACTGGACAACAAATATTGGGGTCAAATTTCTCCTGTTACCCCTGGGAAAATAAAAAATTCTGGGCTAAATAATTATTTTTGAGGAAAGAAAACGTATTTATTATTTTCACGGCTCTGCATTATAAACTTCTATGAAGCACTTGGGGGTTCAAAGTGCTCACCACACATCTAGATAAGTTCCTTTCGGGGTCTAGTTTCCAAAATGGGGTCACTTGTGGGGGGTTTCTACTGTTAAGCCACATCAGGGGCTCTGCAAACGCAACGTGACGCCCACAGAGCATTACATCAAAGTCTGCATTTCAAAATGTCACTACTTCACTTCCGAGCCCCGGCATGTGCCCAAACAGTGGTTTACCCCCACATATGGGGTATCAGCGTACTCAGGAGAAACTGGACAACAACTTTTGGGGTCAAATTTCTCCTGTTACCCTTTGTAAAATAAAAAATTGCAGGCTAAAAGATCATTTTTGAGAAAATAATTTTTTTTTTTTTTTTATGGCTCTGCGTTATAAACTTCTGTGAAGCACTTGGGGGTTCAAAGTCCTCACCACACATCTAGATTAGTTCCTTTGGGGGTCTAGTTTCCAAAATGGGGTCATTTCTGGGGGATCTCCAATGTTTAGGCACACAGGGGCTCTCCAAACGTGACATGGTGTCCGCTAATGATTGGAGCTAATTTTCCATTTAAAAAGCCAAATGGCGTGCCATCCCTTCTGAGCCCTGCCGTGCGCCCAAACAGTGGTTTACCCCCACATATGGGGTATCAGCGTACTCAGGACAAACTGGACAACAATATTTGGGGTCCAATTTCTCCTATTATCCTTGGCAAAATAGGAAATTCCAGATTAAAAAATCATTTTTGAGGAAAGAAAAATTATTTTTTATTTTCATGGCTCTGCGTTATAAACTTCTGTGAAGCACCTGGGGGTTTAAAGTGCTCAATATGCATCTAGATAAGTTCCTTGGGGGGTCTAGTTTCCAAAATGGGGTCACTTGTGGGGGAGCTCCAATGTTTAGGCACACAGGGGCTCTCCAAACGCGACATGGTGTCCGCTAACAATTGGAGCTAATTTTCCATTCAAAAAGTCAAATGGCGCGCCTTCCCTTCCAAGCCCTGCCGTGTGCCTAAACAGTGGTTTACCCCCACATATGAGGTATCGGCATACTCAGGAGAAATTGCCCAACAAATTTTATGATCCATTTTATCCTACTGCCCATGTGAAAATGAAAAAATTGAGGCGAAAAGAATTTTTTTGTGAAAAAAAAGTACTTTTTCATTTTTACAGATCAATTTGTGAAGCACCTGAGGGTTTAAAGTGCTCACTAGGCATCTAAATAAGTTCCTTGGGGGGTCTAGTTTCCAAAATGGGGTCACTTGTGGGGGAGCGCCAATGTTTAGGCACACAGGAGCTCTCCAAACGCGACATGGTGTCCGCTAACGATGGAAATAATTTTTCATTCAAAAAGTCAAATGGCGCTCCTTCCCTTCCGAGCCTTACCATGTGCCCAAACAGTGGTTTACCCCCACATATGAGGTATCGGCGTACTTAGGAGAAGTTGCCCAACACATTTTAGGATCCATTTTATCCTGTTGCCCATGTGAAAATGAAAAAATTGAGGCTAAAAGAATTTTTTTGTGAAAAAAAAGTACTTTTTCATATTTACGGATCAATTTGTGAAGCACCTGGGGGTTCAAAGTGCTCACTATGCATCTAGATAAGTTCCTTGGGGCGTCTAGTTTCCAAAATGGGGTCACTTGTGGGGGAGCTCCAATTTTTAGGCACACGGGGGCTCTCCAAACGTGACACGGTGTCCGCTAAAGAGTGGAGCCAATTTTTGATTCAAAAAGTCAAATGGCGCTCCTTCCCTTCCAAGCCCTGCCGTGCGCCCAAACAGTGGTTTACCCCCACATATGAGGTATCAGCGTACTCAGGACAAATTGGACAACAACTTTCGTGGTTCAGTTTCTCCTTTTACCATTGGGAAAATAAAAAAATTGTTGCTAAAAGATAATTTTTGTGACTAAAAAGTTAAATGTTCATTTTTTCCTTCCATGTTGCTTCTGCTGCTGTGAAGCACCTGAAGGGTTAATAAACTTCTTGAATGTGGTTTTGAGTACCTTGAGGGGTGCAGTTTTTAGAATGGTGTCACTTTTGGGTATTTTCAGCCATATAGACCCCTCAAACTGACTTCAAATGTGAGGTGGTCCCTAAAAAAAATGGTTTTGTAAATTTCGTTGTAAAAATGATAAATCGCTGGTCAAATTTTAACCCTTATAACTTCCTAACAAAAAAAAATGTTGTTCCAAAATTGTGCTGATGTAAAGTAAACATGTGGGAAATGTTATTTATTAACTATTTTGTGTCACATATCTCTCTGGTTTAACAGAATAAAAATTCAAAATGTGAAAATTGCGAAATTTTCAAAATTTTCGCCAAATTTCCGTTTTTATCACAAATAAACGCAGAATTTATTGACCTAAATTTACCACTAACATGAAGCCCAATATGTCACGAAAAAACAATCTCAGAACCGCTAGGATCCGTTGAAGCGTTCCTGAGTTATTACCTCATAAAGGGACACTGGTCAGAATTGCAAAAAACGGCAAGGTCTTTAAGGTCAAAATAGGCTGGGTCATGAAGGGGTTAAAAATAATCACACAAAAATGAAAAAATATTCTACAAATAAATACACATATTTAAAGAAAAAGTACACATATTTGGTATTGTTGTGTCTGAAACGTCCCGAACTATAAAACTGTCACACTCATTATCCCCTTAAAATAAAATAGACATGGCAAAAATATGCTTTTTCATGATACCACAAAATATTAAGTGGCTTAAAATTTGATCAGTCAAATGAAAAAATATATAGTTGAAAACAAAACACCATCTTGTCCCGCAAAAAACTAGCTGCCATACAACTCTGTCTGACAGATATAAAACAATTATAGTGATCCAATACCAATTATTTTTTTCCATAAAATTGTTTTTATTAATTTAAAGCTGTAAAACATAAAAAAAATCTATCTATCTATCTATCTATCTATCTATCTATCTATCTATCTATCTATCTATCTATCTATCTATCTATCTATCTATATCTATATATCTACTATATAAAGCTGAATGTGTGTATGTGTGTGTGTGTGTGTATGTCCGGGATTGGCATCTGCACCGTCGCAGCTACAGCCACAAAATTTTGCACAGTCACACGTCTGGACCCTGAAAGCGTCATAGGCTACATTGTGAGGTGAAATTTTAACCCCGCGCGTTCCAATTCACCAAACAATTTTGCCCCTATCTACATAATGGGGAAAAAAGTGAAAGGAAAAGTGTTGGAAGCGTCGCAGCTACAGCAACAAAATTTTGCACAGTCACACGTCTGGACCATGAGAGTGTCATAGGCTATATTGTGAGGTGAAATTTTAACCCCGCGCTTTCCAATTCACCAAACAATTTTGCCCCTATCTACATAATGGGGAAAAAAGTGAAAGGAAAAGTGTTGGAGGCGTCACAGCTACAGAAACAAAATTTTGCACAGTCACACGTCTGGACCCTGAGAGCGTCATAGGCTATGTTGTGAGGTGAAATTTTAACTCCGCGCTTTCCAATTCACCAAACTATTTTTCCCCTATCTACATAATGGGGAAAAGTGAAAGGAAAAGTGTTGGAGGCAAATTGACAGCTGCCAGATGTGAACAAGGGGGACTTAAAGAATGAGAGCAATGGCGCCAAAGAGTATATACCGTACAGTTGCTAAGGTAGGACCCCGACATGGGATACTCACCACACGGGGATATGAACACACACACAAAATGCGCCACACACTACCACGTGCTTGAACACATATACCACCCTCAGCACACATTTCACCACACATACGCCAACCTCGCCACATAAAAGTCGAAACACAAAAAACGCCGCTCAAATCTCACCACGCGCAAAACTCGCCACATGCAAAAAATAGGCTCATGCAAAACTCGCCACAAGTGCAAAACTCACCTCATGGAAAACTCGCCACACGCAAAACTTGCACATGCGGAAAAATTGCCATATGCACAAAATTTGCAACACATGCAAAAGTTGCCTCACACAAAACTTGCACATACTCAAAAGGCACCACACATAAAACTCACCACGCGCAAAACTCGCCATGCGCAAAACTTGCTGCCCACAACTTGCTACACTAACCTGTCACATGCAACTCGACACACAAAAAGTTGCTACAGGCATGTTTCCACACAAAACTCATCTCACAAAAGTCGCTACATGCATGTCGCCACACACAACTCAACACACACAACTTGACAAACGAAACTCGCCCTAAAACACACACAAGTCTGGTATTAGCCTTCAAAAATAAAATTCTGATTAATAAGCAGACAAACTACAAGAGCAACAAATGTACCATATAGGAAATACGGCAGCTGTCAGTCACATGACCTGTCTATTATGTGTATGTGTGAGCTAATATATACTGCCAGGGGGAGGGCTTCCTGTTGGCTAGGGATTTATCAGGCTGCCAATTTATCTTACAAATACTGAGGTAAAAATACTGAGCAAATAACGTGTTAACGAGGTCTAATACAGGAGATCACACAGGTATATACTATATACAGGGGAGATGACACACAGATATATACTATATACAGGAGAGATGACACACAGGTATATAATATATAAAGGAGGAGATGACATACAGGTACATACTGTATACAGGAGGAGATGACATACAGGTATATACTATATACAGGAGGAGTTGACACACAGGTATATACTATATACAGGAGCAGATTACCTACAGATATATACTATATACAGGAGGAGATGACATACAGGTATATGCTATATATAGAAGATGACATACAGGTATATACTATATACAGGAGGAGATCACACACAGATATATACTATATACAGGGAAGATGACACACAGGTATATACTATATACAGGAGGAGATGACATACAGGTATATACTATATATAGGAGGAGATGACATACAGGTATATACTATATATATAGGAGGAGATGACATACAGGTATATACTATGTATAGGAGGAGATGACATACAGGTATATACTATATACAGGGGAGATGACACACAGCAGGTATATACTATATACAGGGGAGATGACATACAGGTGTATATTACATATAAGGGAGATGACAAACATGTATATACTGAGGTGAAAATGAGAGGTGTGAGGTGAAAATGAAAAGGTGTGAGTGCAAAATGAGAGGAGTGAGGGAAAAGAGTGTAGTGATCGGAAAATGACAGATGTGAGGTCGAAATGACAAGTGTTAGGCGGGAATGAGAGGAGTCAGGGAGAAAATGAGAGGTGTGAGGGAGAAAATGAGAGATGTGAGGGGGAAAATTAAAGATGTGATTGGGAAAATGAGAGGCGTAATGGGAAAATAAAAGAAGTGACGTGCTATAACTAACCACAGATATTTACTATGCCCAGGCAACGCCGGGCTCTTCAGCTAGTATATATATATATATATATATCTAATATATAAAGCTGAATGTGTGTGTGTATGTGTGTGTATGTCCGGGATTGGCATCTGCACCGTCGCAGCTACAGCCACAAAATTTTGCACAGTCACACGTCTGGACCCCGAGAGCGTCATAGGCTATGTTGTGAGGCGAAATTTTAACCCCGCGCGTTCCAATTCACCAAACAATTTTGCCCCTATCTACATAATGGGGAAAAAGTGAAAGGAAAAGTGTTGGAAGCGTCGCAGCTACAACCACAAAATTTTGCACAGTCACACGTCTGGACCTTGAGAGCGTCATATGCTATGTTGTGAGGTGAAATTTTAACTCCGCGCTTTCCAATTCACCAAACTATTTTTCCCCTATCTACATAATGGGGAAAAGTGAAAGGAAAAGTGTTGGAGGCAAATTGACAGCTGCCAGATGTGAACAAGGGACTTAAAGAGTGAGAGCGATGGCGCCAAAGAGTATATACCGTACAGTTGCTAAGGTGGGGCCTCGACATGGGATACTCACCACACACGGGGATATGAACACACACAAAATGCGCCACACACTACCACGTGCTTAAACACATATACCACCCTCAGCACACATTTCACCACACATACACCAACCTCGCCACATAAAAGTCGAAACACAAAAGTCGCAGCTCAAAACTCACCACGTGCAAAACTCGCCACATGCAAAAAATAGGCTCACGCAAAACTCGCCACAAGTGCAAAACTCACCTCATGGAAAACTCGCCACACGCAAAACTTGCACATGCGGAAAAATTGCCACATGCACAAAATTTGCAACACATGCAAAAGTTGCCTCACACAAAACTTGCACATACTCAAAAGGCACCACACATAAAACTCACCACGCGCAAGACTCGCCATGCGCAAAACTTGCTGCACACAATTTGCTACACTAACCTTTCACATGCAACTCGACACACAAAAAGTTGCTACACGCATGTTGCCACACAAAACTCATCTCACAAAAGTCGCTACATGCATGTCGCCATACACAACTCAACACACGCAACTTGACAAACGAAACTCGCCCTAAAACACACACAAGTCTGGTATTAGCCTTCAAAAATAAAAATCTGATTAATAAGCAGACAAACTACAAGAGCAACAAATGTACCATATAGGAAATACGGCAGCTGTCAGTCACATGACCTGTCTATTATGTGTATGTGTGAGCTAATATATACTGCCAGGGGGACGGCTTCCTGTTGGCTGGGGATTTATCAGGCTGCCAATTTATCTTACAAATACTGAGGTAAAAATACTGAGCAAATAACGTGTTAACGAGGTCTAATACAGGAGATCATACAGGTATATACTATATACAGGATAGATGACACACAGGTATATACTATATAAAGGAGGAGATGACATACAGGTACATACTATATACAGGAGGAGATGACATACAGGTATATACTATATACAGGAGGAGATGACACACAGGTATATACTATATACAGGAGCAGATTACCTACAGGTATATACTATATACAGGAGGAGATAACATACAGGTATATGCTATATATAGAAGATGACATACAGGTATATACTATATACAGGAGGAGATGACACACAGATATATACTATATACAGGGGAGATGACACACAGGTATATATTATATACAGGAGGAGATGACATACAGGTATATACTATATATAGGAGATGACATACAGGTATTAACTATATATAGGAGGAGATGACATACAGGTATATACTATATATAGGAGGAGATGACATACAGGTATATACTATATATAGGAGGAGATGACATACAGGTATATACTATATACAGGGGAGATGACACACAGCAGGTTTATATTATATACAGGGGAGATGACATACAGGTATATACTATATACAGGAGATGACATACTGGTGTATACTATATATAAGGGAGATGACAAACATATATATACTGAGGTGAAAATGAGAGGTGTGAGGTGAAAATGAAATGGTGTGAGTGCAAAATGAGAGGAGTGAGGGAAAATAGTGTAGTGATCAGAAAATGACAGATGTGAGGTCGAAATGACAAGTGTTAGGCGGGAATGAGAGGAGTGAGGGAGAAAATGAGAGGTGTGAGGGAGAAAATGAGAGATGTGAGGGGGAACATTAAAGATGTGATTGGGAAAATGAGAGGCGTGATGGGAAAATAAGAGAAGTGACGTGCTATAACTAATCACAGATATTTACTATGCCCAGGCAACGCCGGGCTCTTCAGCTAGTATATATATATATATATCTAATATATAAAGCTGAATGTGTGTATGTGTGTGTGTGTATGTGTGTATGTATGTCCGGGATTGGCATCTGCACCGTCGCAGCTACAGCCACAAAATTTTGCACAGTCACACATCTGGACCCCGAGAGCGTCATAGGCTACGTTGTGAGGTGAAATTTTAACCCCGTGCTTTCCATTTCACCAAACAATTTTGCCCCTATCTACATAATGGGGAAAAAGTGAAAGGAAAAGTGTTGGAGGCGTCGCAGCTACAGCCACAAAATTTTGCACAGTCACACGTCTGGACCCCGAGAGCGTCATAGGCTATGTTGTGAGGTGAAATTTTAACCCCGCGCTTTCCAATTCACCAAACAATTTTGCTCCTATCTACACAATGCGAAAAATTGAAAGGAAAAGTGTTGGGGGCAAATTGACAGCTGCCAGATGTGAACAAGGGGGACTTAAAGAATGAGAGCGATGGCGCCAAAAAGTATATACCGTACAGTTGCTAAGGTGGGGCCCCGACATGGGATACTCACCACACACGGGGATATAAACACACACACAAAATGCGCCACACGCTACCACATGCTTGAACACATACTACCCTCAGCACACATTTCACCACAAATACACCAACCTCGCCACATAAAAGTCGAAACACAAAAGTCGCCACTCAAAACTCGCCACGCGCAGAACTCGCCACATGCAAAAACTAGGCTCTTGCAAAACTCGCCACAAGTGCAAAACTCACCTCATGGAAAACTCACCACACGCAAAACTTGCACACGCGGAAAAATTGCCATATGCACAAAAGTTGCAACACATGCAAAAGTTGCCTCACACAAAACTTTCACATACTCAAAAGGCACCACACATAAAACTCGCCACGCACAAAACTCGCCATGCGCAAAACTTGCTGCACACAACTTGCTACACTAACCTGTCACATGCAACTCGACACACAAAAAGTTGCTACACGCATGTTGCCACACAACTCATCTCACAAAAGTCGTTACATGCATGTCGCCACACGCAACTCAACACACACAACTTGACAAACTAAACTCTCCCTAAAACACACACAAGTCTGGTATTATCCTTCAAAAATAAAAATCTGATTAATAAGCAGACAAACTACAACAAATGTACCATATAGGAAATACGGCAGCTGTCAGTCACATGACCTGTCTATTATGTGTATGTGTGAGCTAATATATACTGCCAGGAGGGAGGGCTTCCTGTTGGCTGGGGATTTATCAGGCTGCCAATTTAGCTTACAAATACTGAGGTAAAAATACTGAGCAAATAATGTGTGAACGAGGTCTAATACAGGAGGAGATGACACACAGGTGTATACTATATACAGGTGAGATGACACACAGATATCTATATATATAATTGCCTAAGGGTTTTTCCGTCTGTCTGTCTGTCTGTCCTGGAAATCCCACCGACCAATCAGAGACCGGCACAGCATCGACGTAGAAATCCCGCATCTCTGATTGGTCGAGGCCGCCAGGCCTCGACCAATCAGCAACGGGAACAGCGACGATGATGTCATAATGGTTGACATGGCGACGATGATGTCATAAAGGTTGCCTCGACCAATCAGCGACGGGCACAGTTTGCCTCGAATTCTGGAATCATCATTGGCCATATACTACGGGGACATGCATATTCTAGAACACCCGATGCGTTAGAATCGGGCCACAATCTAGTATACTATATACAGGAGAGATGACACACACGTATATACTATATAGAGGAGGAGATGACATACAGGTACATATATATACAGGAGGAGATGACATACAGGTATATACTATATACAGGAGGAGATGACACACAGGTATATACTATATACAGGAGCAGATGACCTACAGGTATATACTATATACAGGAGGAGATGACATACAGGTATATGCTATATATAGAAGATGACATGCAGGTATATACTATATACAGGGGAGATGACATACAGGTATATACTATATACAGGAGATGACAAACATGTATATACTGAGGTGATGAGGTGAAAATGAGAGGTGTGAGGTGAAAATGAAAAGGTGTGAGTGCAAAATGAGAGGAGTGAGGAAAAATAGTGAAGTGATCAGAAAATGACAGATGTCAGGTTGAAATGACAAGTGTTAGGGGGGAATGAGAGGAGTGAGGGAGAAAATGAGAGGTGGGAGGGGGAAAATGAAAGATGTGATTGGGAAAATGAGAGGCGTGATTGGAAAATAAGACAAGTGAGGTGCTATAACTAACCACAGATATTTACTATGCCCAGGCAACGCCGGGCTCTTCAGCTAGTATATATATATATATATATATATATATATATATATACAGGTCCTTCTCAAAAAAGTAGCATATAGTGTTAAATTTCATTATTTACCATAATGTAATGATTACAATTAAACTTTCATATATTATAGATTCATTATCCACCAACTGAAATTTGTCAGGTCTTTTATTGTTTTAATACTGATGATTTTGGCATACAACTCCTGATAACCCAAAAAACCTGTCTCAATAAATTAGCATATCAAGAAAAGGTTCTCTAAACGACCTATTACCCTAATCTTCTGAATCAACTAATTAACTCTAAACACATGCAAAAGATACCTGAGGCTTTTATAAACTCCCTGCCTGGTTCATTACTCAAAACCCCCATCATGGGTAAGACTAGCGACCTGACAGATGTCAAGAAGGCCATCATTGACACCCTCAAGCAAGAGGGTAAGACCCAGAAAGAAATTTCTCAACAAATAGGCTGTTCCCAGAGTGCTGTATCAAGGCACCTCAATGGTAAGTCTGTTGGAAGGAAACAATGTGGCAGAAAACGCTGTACAACGAGAAGAGGAGACCGGACCCTGAGGAAGATTGTGGAGAAGGACCGATTCCAGACCTTGGGGAACCTGAGGAAGCAGTGGACTGAGTGTGGTGTGGAAACATCCAGAGCCACCGTGCACAGGCGTGTGCAGGAAATGGGCTACAGGTGCCGCATTCCCCAGGTAAAGCCACTTTTGAACCATAAACAGCGGCAGAGGCGCCTGACCTGGGCTACAGAGAAGCAGCACTGGACTGTTGCTAAGTGGTCCCAAGTACTTTTTTCTGATGAAAGCAAATTTTGCATGTCATTCGGAAATCAAGGTGCCAGAGTCTGGAGGAAGACTGGGGAGAAGGAAATGCCAAAATGCCTGAAGTCCAGTGTCAAGTACCCACAGTCAGTGATGGTGTGGGGTGCCATGTCAGCTGCTGGTGTTGGTCCACTGTGTTTCATCAAGGGCAGGGTCAATGCAGCTAGCTATCAGGAGATTTTGGAGCACTTCATGCTTCCATCGGCTGAAATGCTTTATGGAGATGAAGATTTCATTTTTCAGCACGACCTGGCACCTGCTCACAGTGCCAAAACCACTGGTAAATGGTTTACTGACCATGGTATTACTGTGCTCAATTGGCCTGCCAACTCTCCTGACCTGAACCCCATAGAGAATCTGTGGGATATTGTGAAGAGAAAGTTGAGAGACGCAAGACCCAACACTCTGGATGAGCTTAAGGCCGCTATTGAAGCATCCTGGGCCTCCATAACATCTCAGCAGTGTCACAGGCTGATTGCCTCCATGCCACGCGGCATTGAAGCAGTCATTTCTGCCAAAGGATTCCCGACCAAGTATTGAGTGCATAACTGAACATTATTATTTGTTGGTTTTTTTGTTTGTTATTAAAAAACACTTTTATTTGATTGGATGGGTGAAATATGCTAATTTATTAAGACAGGTTTTTTGGGTTATCAGGAGTTGTATGCCAAAATCATCAGTATTAAAACAATAAAAGACCTGACAAATTTCAGATGGTGGATAATGAATCTATAATATATGAAAGTTTAATTGTAATCATTACATTATGGTAAATAATGAAATTTAACACTATATGCTAATTTTTTGAGAAGGACCTGTATATATATATGTATATATATCAGAGATGACAGAATTCCTCGCTATGTACCCCTGATCAGCCTCCAAATCCGATACCCTTGATATGACAGCGGTGGTGACTGATCTACGAGAATATTGCCTTTTTTTGTTAAAAGGGGCCATTTTCTGTTTAAATCACTAGGGGCCAAAAGGAAGAATAAGGAATGTGCCCTTTATAGGACTCTGCTGGCAGTTCATTGGTAGAAAGAGCTCTGCTCTGACTGCATACAAAAACTTTACAAGATGAGACCCCTAAGTTAGCCACGAGCCTTAAGTCCATAATTAGAGGAGAGGTTCAAGGTTCCATGAAAACTCTATTTAAAAGGGGAAGCAAGAATGCTCAGGAGGTCGTCACAGAATCAGAGGCCTCTTCACAATCCGTGAGGGAATATCAAAGTGAAGCCCCTTCCTTCTCCTCCTTGGACATTGATGAATAGACTGGTTAGGACAGTCAGGTCGACAATAGACCTAAAGGAGGAAAAAATCCCTAGAGCAGTGTTTCTCAACTCCAGTCCTCAAGACCCACAGCAGGTCATGTTTTCAGGATTTCTTGAAAAAAAATTATCACCTGTGCAATACTAAGGAAATCTTGGAAATGTGACCTGTTGGTGGGTCTTGAGGACTGGAGTTGAGAAACACTGCCCTAGAGGATCTTATGATTGGGGGCCTGGAGGAAAGAAGAAAGCTCACCTTTCCTGTTAATTATAGGATAAAGGAGCTTATAGATAATGAGTGTAAGAAGTCTGATAGATCTGGTAGCCTGCCATCATCTTCTAAAATGAAATACCCCTTTGAAGGGAAAGACTCGGAGACTTGGGATAAAATCCCTAAAATCGACGGGGCAGTAGCAAAATCCTCTAAGAAGTCATCCTTGCTTTTTGATGATTCTGGCACACTTAGAGGCCTGTTAGATAAGAAAGCTGATGGGTTCCTGAAGCACACCTGGGAGGCTGCCACAGGGAGTCTGAAGCCAGCTATAGCAGGGACTTGCACTGCCCGCTCCCTGATGGTTTGGCTGCAACAGATGGAGGAACAACTTAGGAATTAGGTTCCAAGGAATGAGATTTTGTCCATTATTACTCTGTTGCAGGGAGCAGCGGCTTATCTAGCAGACACCTCAGCGAACTCTGTGAGGCTAGCGGCTAGGTCAGTGAGCTTATCCAATGCGACTAGACGGTCCTTATGGCTAAAAGGGTGTCTAGGAGATCTGACTTAAAAAAATTGACTCTGCATCATCCCATGTGATGGCCTGTTTCACATGGGCAAAAGCTGGAAGAAATTTTGGAGAAGGCAGGTGACAAGAAGAAGGGATTCCTTTATTTTCCAGTATAGGCTAGAAGACCTTTTCGGAGAAGAAAGTTTCATAGGGGATGTCCTCCCGGAGAAAGAAAGAGATGGTACTTCAAGGATAGAAAGGGATTCTGGATATATGTTCAGGAGGCTCTCTACATCTTAAAAAGAACCCTCCCAATGACGTAAGGTCAGGGGTAGGGGGAAGGCTCTCTCTGTCTTCCTGCCTGGGTAATCATCTACTCCAGTCACCGGATCTTAAGTGTCATCAAATACGGTCTGAAGATAGACTTTGTCCATCCACCTCACCAGTCATTTGTATTAACACCCTTCAAGAAGTCACCAAGAGAACAGATGGCCCTGGAAGCGGAGATCTTGGGACTATGTCAAAAGAGAGTTCAGTGCAAAATTCCGGTGGAAGAAATAGAAAGGGGATTTTATTCCCACCTCTTTTTGAGAAAGAAACCGGATGGCTCTCTCAGAACTATCATCAACCTGAGGAAGCTAAACCGGTGGATTGTGAATCATTTCTTCAAGATGGAGTCAATGAACACAGCTATGAAGCTGTTATTCCAGGATTGTTTCATTACGGTCATCGACTTAAAGGATGCCTATTATCACATCCCAATCCATGGGGATCATACAAAATTCCTGAGGGTGACTCTGTATGTCCAAGGACGGGTCGGGCATTATCAGTACACAGCCCATCCATTCGGACTGTCAATTGCTCCAAGAGTATTTACCAAGGTGATATTGGAGGAGATGGCCTACTTCGTTCTCGGAACATCGTTATTATCCCGTACATGGAAGACTTCCCTATAGTCGGAAAGTCAGAAGATCACTTTGCAGAGCAGGTGAGGAAGGTAAGGGTAGTCCTGGAGGAGCTGGTCTTGATGGTAAATACTCTCAAATCAAGGCTAAAAACAGAAAAGAGACAATCCTTCCTGTGGTATGTTTTGGAATCTGAGCGCCAGATCTCTCTCCTACCCAAGGACCAAGTAGCCAAAATAATGACACTAGCTCTGTCGGCAATACATCAGCCAAAAATGACATTAAGAAAGGCGAAGTCCTTGAAAGGATCCCTAACATCTTTTATACCGGCAGCAAGTTGGGCACAATTTCACCTGAGGAAGCTATAGTGGGAAGTCATGTCAGCACAGAGGTCATTAAAAGAGGATTTAGAGGGAAAGTTACATATTTCCTTAACAATAAGAGACTCCTGGTGGAAAGTTAGGGAGCATTTGTCATCAGGGGTCCAGTGGTTAAGGCCAGCGGAGGACATTATCACGACTAATGCAAGCAACACAGGATGGGGCGCACATCTGAGGTCTTACTCTGTACAGGGGACCTGATCTCCTCAAGAAAGGGATCAAGGTTTGAACTTAAAAGAGCTGTGGGCTGTGGAAAGGGCCTTATTACACTTTCTCCCCTTCCTCCGGGGTCACTATGCCCGGGTAATGCCGGACAATCGCGCAGTTGTGGCTTATATTAGCCACCAGTGGGGAAAGAAGTCCCATACCCTATATGAGGGCAGCAAACACCCTTCTCCAGCTAGCAGAACAACATCTACTGTTCATGAAGGAAAAGAGAATAAGTGGGCACCGCCTGAAAATAAGAAATACATGCAGTGTGGTGCACCTGAATGCGCTAAGGAAAATGTAACCAGCAAAGAAAAGTAAGGTCAATAATTAGTGCACACACCAGAAAAAATAAAGTGAAAAAAGCTTTATTGGAAACAAGTAGTGCCATAAAACATTGAAAACCTTTAGAATTCTCACTCAGTGTGTAATAAACTCCCCTACATGACTTCTTCCTTTCTAATTCTCTTAACCTCCTGGCTCTTACTGAAACCTGGATACAGCAGTCAGACACTACCGCTGCTGCTGCTCTTCCATATGGTGGACTACACTTTTCTCAAACCCAAGATCGGACAACAGATCAGGTGGAGGTTTTTGTCTGGTCCTATCAACCAAATATACCTTCTAAGTTATCCCCCAAATACCCTTACTTTTGTTCCTGTCTTTTGATGTCCATGCTGTCAGACTCTACATCCCCTTCTCCATGCGAGTGGTGGTTGTGTGTAGTCCTCCCGGCCCCTCTCATCAGTTCCTAGATCACTTTGCCACCTTGCTTCCACATTTTCTCTCCGTTGACATCCACACCCTCTTCATGGGTGATTTCAACATCCCCATTGCTTTTCCGTATGTCCCCATCTGCTTCTCAACTTTTGTCTCTAACTCCTCTTTCGGCCTCTCACAGCATACTAACTCACCAACGCATGAAGACGGAAACTCCCTCAACTTCTCCTGGCTTTGCTCAGTGGATGATTTCACAAACTCCCCTTTCCCAAGGGTAACAGGAGAAATTTGACCACAAAAGTTGTTGTTCAGTTTCTCCTGAGTACGCTGATACCCCATGTGTGGGGGTAAACCACTGTTTGGGCACACGTCGGGGCTCAGAAGGGAAGTAGTGACTTTTGAAATGCAGACTTTGATGGAATGGTCTACGGGCGTCACGTTGCGTTTGCAGAGCCCCTGGTGTGCCTAAACAGTAGAAACCCCCCACAAGTGACCCCATTTTAGAAACTAGACCCCCCAAGGAACTTATCTAGATATGTGGTGAGCACTTTAAACCCCCAAGTGCTTCACAGACGTTTACAACGCAGAGCCGTGAAAATAAAAAATCATTTTTCTTTCCTCAAAAATGATGTTTTAGCAAGCATTTTTTTATTTTCACAAGGGTAAAAGGAGAAATTGGACCCCAGTAATTGTTGCGCAGTTTGTCCTGAGTACACTGATACCTCATTTGAGGGGGTAAACCACTGTTTGGGCGCACGTCGGGGCTCGGAAGTGAGGGAGCACCATTTGACTTTTTGAATACAAGATTGGCTGGAATCAATGGTGGCGCCATGTTGCGTTTGGAGACCCCTGATGTGCCTAAACAGTGGAAACCCCTCAATTCTACCTCCAACACTAACCCCAACACACCCCTAACCCTAATCCCAACTGTAGCCATAACCCTAATCACACGCTAACCACAACCCTAATTCCAACCCTAACCCTAAGGCTATGTGCCCACGTTGCGGATTCGTGTGAGATTTTTCAGCATCATATTTGAAAAATCCGCGGGTAAAAGGCACTGTGTTTTACCTGCGGATTTACCACGGATTTCCAGCGTTTTTTGTGCGGATTTCACCTGTGGATTCCTATTGAGGAACAGGTGTAAAACGCTGCGGAATCCGCACAAAGAATTGACATGCTGCGGAAAATACAACGCAGCGTTTCCGCGCGGTATTTTCCGCACCATGGGCACAGCGGATTTAGTTTTCCATAGGTTTACATGGTACTGTAAACCTGATGGAACACTGCTGCGAATCCGCAGCGGCCAATCCACTGCGGATCCGCAGCCAAATCCGCACCGTGTGCACATAGCCTAATTCTAAAGGTATGTGCACACACTGCGGAAAACGCTGCGGATCGCAGCAGTTTCCCATAAGTTTACAGTTCAATGTAAACCTATGGGAAACAAAAATCATTATACACATGCTGCAGAAAAACTGCACGGAAACGCAGCGGTTTACATTCTGCAGCATGTCACTTGTTTCTGCGGATTCCGCAGCGGTTTTACAACTGCTCCAATGGAAAATCGCAGTTGTAAAACCACAGTGAAATGCGCAGAAAAACCGCAGTAAATCCGCCATAAATCCGCAGCGGTTTAGCACTGCGGATTTATCAAATCCGCAGCGGAAAAATCCGCAGAGGAACAGAATACGTGTGCACATACCGAAACCCTAACCCTAGACCTAACCCTAACCCTAACCCTAGCCCTAACCCTAACCCTAACCCTAGACCTAACCCTAACCCTAACCCTAACCCTTGCCCTAGCCCTAACCCTAACCCTAACCCTATTCTAACCTTAGTGGAAAAAAAAAAATTCTTTATTTTTTTATTGTCCCTACCTATGGGGGTGACAAAGGGGGGGGGGTCATTTATTATTTTTTTTTATTTTGATCACTGTGATAGATTATATCTCAGTGATCAAAATGCACTTTGCAACGAATCTGCCGGCCGGCAGATTCGGCGGGCGCACTGCGCATGCGCCCGCCATTTTGGAAGATGGCGGCGCCCAGGGAGAAGTCGGACGGACCCCGGCAGGATCGGTAAGTATGATGGGGTGGGGGGAGCATGGGGGGATCGGAGCATGGGGGTGGAGATCGGAGCACGGGGGGTGGAACGGAGCACGGGGGGTGTATCGGAGTGCAGGGGGGTTGGATCGGAGCACGGGGGGGGATTGGAGCACGGGGGAGCGGACAAGAGCACGGGGGGAGAGGAGCACAGGACGGAGGGGAGCCGGAGCAGTGTACCGGACAGATCGGAGGGCTGGGGGGGCGATCGGTGGGGTGGGGGCACATTAGTGTTTCCAGCCACGGCCGATGATATTGCAGCATCGGCCATGGCTGGATTGTAATATTTCACCAGTTTTAATAGGTGAAATATTACAAATCGCTCTGATTGGCAGTTTCACTTTCAACAGTCAATCAGAGCGATCGTAGCCACGGGGGGTGAAGCCACCTCCTTGGGCTAAACTACCACTCCCCCTGTCCCTGCAGATCGGGTGAAATGGGAGTTAACCCTTTCACCCGATATGCAGGGACGCGATCTTTCCATGACGCCACATAGGCGTCATGGGTCGGATTGGCACCGACTTTCATGACGCCTATGTGGCGTCATGGGTCGGGAAGGGGTTAAAGTCTTTGCAAAGGGAACATGGCTAACAAGGAAATTACGCAGAGCCTGCTTCCAAAAACTCATGTGTGTTGTGAATTCTGTGGCAGAGCTCCCTCCTGTGGTCACAAGTGGTACTTCGGCTGATTCTCTCTGTGAGCTTCCGTTGGTGGAGGAAAGTGGTACTGCGGCTTCTGAGTTTCCTTCCTCAGGTGTGGGGTGAAGTCGTTAGGTGCTGCTCTATTTAACTCCACCTAGTGCTTTGATCCTGGCCTCCAGTCAATGTTCTAGTATTGGACCTGTTTCCTCCTGGATCGTTCTTATGGCCTGCTGCTCTGCATAGCTAAGTTCTGCTTTGCTATTTTGTTTGCTGTTTTTTTCTGTCCAGCTTGTCTATTTGTTTTTTGCCTGCTTGCTGGAAGCTCTGGGACGCAGAGGGTGTACCTCCGTGCCGTTAGTTCGGTACGGAGGGTCTTTTTGCCCCCTTTGCGTGGTTTTTGTAGGGTTTTGTGTTGACCGCAAAGTTACCTTTCCTATGCTCGCTCTGTTCAGAAAGTCGGGCCTCACTTTGCTAAATCTATTTCATCTCTACGTTTGTCTTTTCATCTTAACTCACAGTCATTATAAGTGGGGGCTGCCTTTTCCTTTGAGGTATTTCTCTGAGGCAAGGTAGGCTTATTTTCTATCTTCAGGCTAGCTAGTTTCTCAGGCTGTGCCGAGTTGCATAGGGAGCGTTAGGCGCAATCCACGGCTGCCTCTAGTGTGGTTGGAGAGGATTAGGGATTGCGGTCAGCAGAGTTCCCACGTCTCAGAGCTCGTTCAATGTTTTTGGGTTATTGTCAGGTCACTGTATGTGCTCTGACCTCTATGTCCATTGTGGTACTGAATTACCTTATCATAACAGTACTGGAGGCCCAAAGTACTAATGATTCTCAATAGAGGGAAAAAAGAAGTTCTGAGACCATTTTTTTTTTCTCTGCACTGTGTTTTGCCTTTTTTTCCCCTAGACATTTGGGTGGTTCAGGACACAGGTGTAGCGATGGACATTAAATGTCTGTCTTCATGTGTGGATCAGCTCACGGCAAGAGTACAAAATATTCAAGACTTTGTGGTTCAGAATTCTATGTTAGAACCGAGAATTCCTATTCCTGATTTGTTTTTTGGAGATAGAACTAAATTTCTGAGTTTCAAAAATAATTGTAAACTATTTCTGGCTTTGAAACCTCGCTCCTCTGGTGACCCAGTTCAACAAGTTAGGATCATTATTTCTTTTTTATGTGGCGACCCTCAGGACTGGGCATTTTCTCTTGTGTCAGGAGATCCTGCATTAAGTAATATCGATGCATTTTTCCTGGCTCTCGGATTGCTGTACGATGAACCTAATTCAGTGGATCAGGCAGAGAAAAATTTGCTGGCTCTGTGTCAGGGTTAGGATGAGATAGAGGTATATTGTCAGAAATTTAGAAAGTGGTCCGTACTCACTCAATGGAATGAAGGTGCGCTCGCAGCTATTTTCAGAAAGGGTCTCTCTGAAGCCCTTAAGGATGTCATGGTGGGATTTCCTATGCCTGCTGGTCTGAATGAGTCTATGTCTTTGGCCATTCAGATCGGTCGACGCTTGCGTGAGCGTAAATCTGTGCACCATTTGGCGGTATTACCTGAGCTTAAACCTGAGCCTATGCAGTGCGATAGGACTTTGACCAGAGTTGAACGGCAAGAACACAGACGTCTGAATGTGCTGTGTTTCTACTGTGGTGATTCCACTCATGCTATCTCTGATTGTCCTAAGCGCACTAAGCGGTTCGCTAGGTCTGCCACCATTGGTACGGTGAAACCATGCGCCTTCTTTTCCAGGAAGTTTTTGCCTGCTGAGCGAAATTATGATGTGGGCAATCGAGAGTTGCTGGCCATGAAGTGGGCATTCGAGGAGTGGCGTCATTGGCTTGAAGGAGCTAAGCATCGCGTGGTGGTCTTGACTGATCATAAGAACTTGACTTATCTCGAGTCTGCCAAGCGGTTGAATCCTAGACAGGCTCGTTGGTCGCTGTTTTTTGCCTGTTTTGACTTTGTGATTTCGTACCTTCCGGGCTCTAAAAATGTGAAGGCGGATGCTCTGTCTAGGAGTTTTGTGCCCGACTCTCCGGGTTTATCTGAGCCGGCGGGTATCCTCAAAGAGGGAGTAATTGTGTCTGCCATCTCCCCTGATTTGCGGCGGGTGCTGCAAAAATTTCAGGCTAATAAACCTGATCGTTGCCCAGCGGAGAGACTGTTTGTCCCTGATAGGTGGACGAATAAAGTTATCTCTGAGGTTCATTGTTCGGTGTTGGCTGGTCATCCTGGAATCTTTGGTGCCAGAGAGTTAGTGGCTAGATCCTTTTGGTGGCCATCTCTGTCGCGGGATGTGCGTTCTTTTGTGCAGTCCTGTGGGATTAGTGCTCGGGCTAAGCCCTGCTGTTCTCGTGCCAGTGGGTTGCTTTTGCCCTTGCCGGTCCCGAAGAGGCCTTGGACACATATCTCTATGGATTTTATTTCAGATCTTCCCGTCTCTCAAAAGATGTCAGTCATTTGGGTGGTCTGTGATCGCTTCTCTAAGATGGTCCATTTGGTACCCTTGTCTAAATTACCTTCCTCCTCTGATTTGGTGCCATTGTTCTTCCAGCATGTGGTTCGTTTACATGGCATTCCAGAGAATATCGTTTCTGACAGAGGTTCCCAGTTTGTTTCGAGGTTTTGGCGAGCTTTTTGTGGTAGGATGGGCATTGACTTGTCTTTTTCCTCGGCTTTCCATCCTCAGACTAATGGCCAGACCGAACGAACCAATCAGACCTTGGAAACCTATCAGATGCTTTGTTTCTGCTGATCAGGATGACTGGGTGTCCTTTTTGCCTTTGGCTGAGTTCGCCCTTAATAATCGGGCCAACTCGGCTACCTTGGTTTCGCCGTTTTTCTGCAACTCTGGGTTCCATCCTCGTTTCTCTTCAGGGCAGGTTGAGTCTTCGGACTGTCCTGGTGTGGATACTGTGGTGGACAGGTTGCAGCAGATTTGGACTCATGTAGTGGACAATTTGACCTTGTCCCAGGAGAAGGCTCAACGTTTCGCTAATCGCAGACGCTGTGTGGGTCCCCGACTTCGTGTTGGGGATTTGGTTTGGTTATCTTTTCGTCATATTCCTATGAAGGTTTCCTCTCCTAAGTTTAAACCTCGTTTCATTGGTCCGTATAGGATTTCTGAGGTTCTTAATCCTGTGTCTTTTCGTCTGACCCTTCCAGATTCTTTTTCCATACATAACGTATTCCATAGGTCATTGTTGCGGAGATATGTGGCACCTATGGTTCCATCTGTTGATCCTCCTGCCCCGGTTTTGGTGGAGGGAGAGTTGGAGTATATTGTGGAGAAGATTTTGGATTCTCATGTTTCAAGACGGAAACTCCAGTATCTGGTTAAGTGGAAGGGTTATGCTCAGGAAGATAATTCCTGGGTCTTTGCCTCTGATGTCCATGCTCCCGATCTTGTTCGTGCCTTTCATATGGCTCATCCTGGTCGTCCTGGGGGCTCTGGTGAGGGTTCGGTGACCCCTCCTCAAGGGGGGGGTACTGTTGTGAATTCTGTGGCAGAGCTCCCTCCTGTGGTCACAAGTGGTACTTCGGCTGATTCTCTCTGTGAGTTTCCGTTGGTGGAGGAAAGTGGTACTGCGGCTTCTTAGTTTCCTTCCTCAGGTGTGGGGTGAAGTCGTTAGGTGCTGCTCTATTTAACTCCACCTAGTGCTTTGATCCTGGCCTCCAGTCAATGTTCTAGTATTGGACCTGTTTCCTCCTGGATCGTTCCTGTGGCCTGCTGCTCTGCATAGCTAAGTTCTGCTTTGCTATTTTGTTTGCTGTTTTTTTCTGTCCAGCTTGTCTATTTGTTTTTTGCCTGCTTGCTGGAAGCTCTGGGACGCAGAGGGTGTACCTCCATGCCGTTAGTTCGGTACGGAGGGTCTTTTTGCCCCCTTTGCGTGGTTTTTGTAGGGTTTTGTGTTGACCGCAAAGTTACCTTTCCTATCCTCGCTCTGTTCAGAAAGTCGGGCCTCACTTTGCTAAATCTATTTCATCTCTACGTTTGTCTTTTCATCTTAACTCACAGTCATTATATGTGGGGACTGCCTTTTCCTTTGGGGTATTTCTCTGAGGCAAGGTAGGCTTATTTTCTATCTTCAGGCTAGCTAGTTTCTCAGGCTGTGCCGAGTTGCATAGGGAGCGTTAGGCGCAATCCACGGCTGCCTCTAGTGTGGTTGGAGAGGATTAGGGATTGCGGTCAGCAGAGTTCCCACGTCTCAGAGCTCGTTCAATGTTTTTGGGTTATTGTCAGGTCACTGTATGTGCTCTGACCTCTATGTCCATTGTGGTACTGAATTACCTTATCATAACACATGTGAGCCACACACCCTTGTAATGACCATAAAAATTAGCATATAGGTCCATATCTATGCAACTTTATGCAGATTTAAAAAATGCATTACTTAGCTGAGCAGCAGTGGCAAAGTTTGACTTGATAACAGGTCCTCTTTAAATCAAGTGAGTCAAGCCTCTTTTTGTAATATTGTCATTTCCATTCAATTTCTTGTTCTTACTGGTTAAACTTTCATTGACTCAATTTCTAACTATGAAAAGCACAAAATATAAGCATTCATCATGATTTAACCTATAAAGGATACCAGGCAGCGCAGCCAATAAAGTGTCCGGTCTTTTTTTTAAATAATCAGTTTCCCAATATTTGTAGCACTGATCTGGCTACAAGGAGCTATAAAGTGAAACAGCTTCCACTGATCGCCATCTCACAGCATTAGCGATCAATCCAAGTTCACAGCCTACCACTATCTCTGACATCACACTTTGTAATGTTACCACTATTAAAACAAAATAGTAGAACAGACATAATACAATAACAATCTTGAAGAGGAAAGGGATCTAACAGAACAATTTATTTATACTGTGAAATGAGTGCTTAGAATGAAATCCCCATCTTTATTTTGGTTTCTGTGTCGATTTCATGATGGTGTAGTCTGGTAATAGACATAATAGGGCAGTGCTGTTTGTATATTGAAAGCACATCCTATTTCAATAAAATTATTTGTACTGCCATCCAATATGTAAATCTCTTCCAAACCTATTGCTAATTTTGAACACTGAAGCTCCCCTGCCAATTTTTTTTCAAGCTACGGTATTTGTTGTATTGTATTATTTGATCATTGTAATACAGTGAATATAAAAATATACTACCCCTGGTAAAATACCATCTATTTGTCATGTAAGAAAAAAAAACATTTCATGTTGGAAATTTTTGGGGTTGGAGAAAAACCAAAGAACTAAAATAATATAGTTGCATATATATGCACCCACTTAATATAAAACGTTGTTGAAGTAACCTTTGAATTTTTTGATAGCATTCAGTCTTTTTAAGTGGGCATCAGATTGGCACATCAAATTGGCAATCTTTGCCCATTCTTCCTTGCAGTAGTGCTCCAAATCAGTCAGATTACAAGGGCATATTTAGAGTACAGCCCACCCCAGGTCAACCCACAGATTTTCCATTGGACTCAGGTCTGGGTTCTTGCTGAGTCACTTCAGAACTATGATCTTCTTCTGGCTAAGATTTTTTTTTACTTTGAGGTACGCAAAATTTGTTGAAAAATTGATATTTGGAACGTTTTATAATTTCCTCCATCTTGAATAAAGTCTCCGTTCTAGCTGTCCCAAAAGAGTCCCAAAGCATAATTTGCCTCTACCATGCTCCATTATGGATATGGTATTCTTTTGGTAGTATACAAAGTTTGCTTTGTGTTACGCATACTTTTTGGAATTATTGCCAAAATATTCAACCTTGATCCCATCAGACCTTAACTCCTGCTCTCACATCCATTTGGTAGACTTGATATAGGATTTGGCAAAACATAGTCGGACTTCAATGCTTTACTTTGTAAGAAAAGGCATTTGTCTTGCCGCATATGGAAGATTTTTGTCACATGCAGTACACAGCAATGTTCCATGACATATTTAATAGCTCGGAAAAGTATACCCTTCTCCTAACTGAAAACATTCAAAAATGATATCACATGCTTCCTGATAAAGTTCTTATTTTCTATCATGGTTTTTCCTCCTATGCACGGGATTTACTCCATTTGGGGATCCTTTACTGCTGACCACTAGAGTTGAGCGACCTTGACCTTTTTAGAGTCGAGCCGGGTTTTGCGAAACCCGACTATCTCAAAAGTCGGGTCGAGTGAAATCGGCCGATTATGACGTAAAGTCGGGATCGACCGAAACACGAAACCCAATGCAAGTCAATGGGGCAGCATAGTCGGCAGTGAGTGGGAGCCAGGAAAACACCTAGAGTGCCCATTTTAATGTCAAAACCATCCATTCTTCTTAATGAAGCTTGTCAAGCGTAATTTACCTTATAATAATTGGAAGGCATTTGAAATTGGGGGTCATTTGGCTAAAGTTGTGGTGGGTAGGGCTGGTTCAAGTAATTAGTGGGCCCAGGAAATCTGGACCACGTCACGGCAGTGGAGCAGGGAGAGGTAAGTATTTCAACTTTGCAAGTGCTGTGAACCTGAGCAAGCAGGGGGGGCCCACTCGTTGGCATTGGCACTGGCACAGGGCCCCTCAAAGTACAGCGGTGTGTTTGCACGGCGGGGGCGCCTCCCACCGGCAGCAACACTTTTGCGTACCATGAGAGGCCCTGTGCCAGTGACGTCGCCAACTAGTATTCCTCCCCCCACCTGATGAAGGAACCTGCACTTTCATCTGCACCTTCCTGTTTGTCCCCGTGTAAGGTGGTATGGTATGCGGGAAGGGGGACCTGACTTTCAGCAGGGTCACAATCTTGCAGTGTAGCGTGCACGGGAAATGTTGCGTTATGGGTCAATGTACCAGCAGACTCATTTATCACTGGCTGGGCAATGGGCAGGATGAGGAGGAAACACAGATATAGGCCCAAAGAATAAAGTGGGCTAAATGCAGTTCAAAATTGGTAACACAGGACTAATCAGGGGGCATTGCAGTGGAGGACAACTGGAATGAGAGGCTGACACAGAGAGTAGGCCCAAATCAGTAAGTAGTCGAAATGCAGTTCAAAATTGGCAACAGTAGTAAACAGGTGGCACAGCTTTGTTCAGTGGAGGAGAACAGCAAGGAGTGGCAGACACCGATAGTAGGCCCCAACCCAACTAGTAGGCCAAATGCAGTCTAACATTAACAACTACTTAACGAGCGCCTGAAAACGGAATTTCAGGACAGGAAACCAGGAGAACAGCAAGGAGCGGCAGACACCGATAGTAGGCCCCAAACCAACTAGTACGCCAAATGCAGTTGTTCCGTTTAACCACAATTTAATGAGAGCCTGAAGATAGAAGTTCAGGAAAGGCAACCTGGAGAACACCTTGGAGTGGAACACACCATCTCTCTACACCCCATACCCAATTTGTAGGTCTAATGCAGCGTAGTTTCCAACAACTACTAAACGAGAGCATGATGATCGAAGCATTGGCGAGGAAACCTGGGGAACACCTTGGAGTGGAACACACCATCTCTCTACACCCCATACCCAATTTGTAGGCCTAATGCAGCGTAGTTTCCAACAACTAATAAACGAGAGCATGATGATCGAAGCATTGGCGAGGAAACCTGGGGAACACCTTGGAGTGGAACACACCATCTCTCTACAGTGGAACACACCATCTCTCTACACCCCATACCCAATTTGTAGGCCTAATGCAGCGTAGTTTCCAACAACTACTAAACGAGAGCCGGAAGATCGAAGCTCAGGAAAGGCAACCTGGAGAACACCTTGGAGTGGAACAGACCATCTCTCTACACCCCATACCCAATTTGTAGGCCCAATGCAGCGTAGTTTCCAACAACTACTAAACGAGAGCCGGAAGATCGAAGCAATGGAGAGGAAACCTGGGGAACACCTTGGAGTGTAACACACCATCTCTCTACACCCCATACCCAATTTGTAGGCCTAATGCAGCGTAGTTTCCAACAACTACTAAACGAGAGCCGGAAGATCGAAGCAATGGAGAGGAAACCTGGGGAACACCTTGGAGTGTAACACACCATCTCTCTACACCCCATACCCAATTTGTAGGCCTAATGCAGCGTAGTTTCCAACAACTACTAAACGAGAGCCGGAAGATCGAAGCAATGGAGAGGAAACCTGGGGAACACCTTGGAGTGTAACACACCATCTCTCTACACCCCATACCCAATTTATAGGCCTAATGCAGCGTAGTTTCCAACAACTACTAAACGAGAGCATGAAGATCGAAGCAATGGAGAGGAAACCTGGGGAACACCTTGGAGTGGAACACACCATCTCTCTACACCCCATACCCAATTTGTAGGCCTAATGCAGCGTAGTTTCCAACAACTACTAAACGAGAGCATGATGATCGAAGCATTGGCGAGGAAACCTGGGGAACACCTTGGAGTGGAACACACCATCTCTCTACAGTGGAACACACCATCTCTCTACACCCCATACCCAATTTGAAGGCCTAATGCAGCGTAGTTTCCAACAGCTACTAAACGAGAGCCGGAAGATCGAAGCTCAGGAAAGGCAACCTGGGGAACACCTTGGAGTGGAACACACCATCTCTCTACACCCCATACCCAATTTGTAGGCCTAATGCAGCGTAGTTTCCAACAACTACTAAGCGAGAGCCGGAAGATCGAAGCAATGGAGAGGAAACCTGGGGAACACCTTGGAGTGTAACACACCATCTCTCTACACCCCATACCCAATTTGTAGGCCTAATGCAGCGTAGTTTCCAACAACTGCTAAACGAGAGCCGGAAGATCGAAGCAATGGAGAGGAAACCTGGGGAACACCTTGGAGTGTAACACACCATCTCTCTACACCCCATACCCAATTTGTAGGCCTAATGCAGCGTAGTTTCCAACAACTACTAAACGAGAACCGGAAGATTGAAGCAATGGAGAGGAAACCTGGGGAACACCTTGGAGTGTAACACACCATCTCTCTACACCCCATACCCAATTTGTAGGCCTAATGCAGCGTAGTTTCCAACAACTACTAAACGAGAGCATGAAGATCGAAGCAATGGAGAGGAAACCTGGGGAACACCTTGGAGTGGAACACACCATCTCTCTACACCCCATACCCAATTTGTAGGCCTAATGCAGCGTAGTTTCCAGCAACTACTAAACGAGAGCATGATGATCGAAGCATTGGCGAGGAAACCTGGGGAACACCTTGGAGTGGAACACACCATCTCTCTACAGTGGAACACACCATCTCTCTACACCCCATACCCAATTTGTAGGCCTAATGCAGCGTAGTTTCCAACAACTACTAAACGAGAGCCGGAAGATCGAAGCTCAGGAAAGGCAACCTGGGGAACACCTTGGAGTGTAACAAACCCTCTCTCTACACCACGGAAGGGCTGATTCTTAGGAAGGAAGGCTGTCGGAAAGAAGCAGGGCGCGTCCGAGGGTGATTATATTCTTATTAGGTATATACTCACCCTCGGACGCGCCCTGCTTCTTTATTTGTAATGAATGTTTATTTGCAATGTGGTTTTGACTTACTCTATTTTTTTGGTAAATAATGATTTTATTATTTTCATTGTTTTGCATCTTCTTGGCAATAATATAAAGAAGACGCGACAGGACAACACTCGGTGGATGCCATATCTGTGTTTAAAATTGAAAAAACCTTTCAGTTAACTACTTGCAGGAGAAAGTTATTGTAGCTGGTGGCCATTTTTAGTACTGTACCAGATTTTTGTTGTATGTGTTTGTTTTTAATGTTAAAATGTCTGCATTTGATATCTCTCCAGTATTTTCTTTTTTATAAGCAAAATACTTATTTTTATATTTTCTGATGTTGGTTCCAGGGGTACACGGGCAGCAGTGGTGTGGTCAGTGGAGGCCTAGTGGAAGGAGTGACCGCAGACAGGCATCGAAGGCCTAAAATAATAACACATGGCTGTAGGCAATTTTAAATTGGTTCCAGGGGTACACGGGCAGCAGTGGTGTGGTCAGTGGAGGCCTAGTGGAAGCAGTGACCGCAGACAGGCATCGGAGGCCTAAAATAATAACACATGGCTGTAGGCAATTTTAAATTGGTTCCAGGGGTACACGGGCAGCAGTGGTGTGGTCAGTGGAGGCCTAGTGGAAGGAGTGACCGCAGACAGGCATCGAAGGCCTAAAATAATAACACATGGCTGTAGGCAATTTTAAATTGGTTCCAGGGGTACACGGGCAGCAGTGGTGTGGTCAGTGGAGGCCTAGTGGAAGGAGTGACCGCAGACAGGCATCGAAGGCCTAAAATAATAACACATGGCTGTAGGCAATCTTAAATTGGTTCCAGGGGTACACGGGCAGCAGTGGTGTGGTCAGTGGAGGCCTAGTGGAAGGAGTGACCGCAGACAGGCATCGAAGGCCTAAAATAATAACACATGGCTGTAGGCAATTTTAAATTGGTTCCAGGGGTACACGGGCAGCAGTGGTGTGGTCAGTGGAGGCCTAGTGGAAGGAGTGACCGCAGACAGGCATCGAAGGCCTAAAATAATAACACATGGCTGTAGGCAATTTTAAATTGGTTCCAGGGGTACACGGGCAGCAGTGGTGTGGTCAGTGGAGGCCTAGTGGAGGGAATGACCGCAGACAGGCATCGAAGGCCTAAAATAATAACACATGGCTGTAGGCAATTTTAAATTGGTTCCAGGGGTACACGGGCAGCAGTGGTGTGGTCAGTGGAGGCCTAGTGGAAGGAGTGACCGCAGACAGGCATCGAAGGCCTAAAATAATAACACATGGCTGTAGGCAATTTTAAATTGGTTCCAGGGGTACACGGGCAGCAGTGGTGTGGTCAGTGGAGGCCTAGTGGAAGGAGTCACCGCAGACAGGCATCGAAGGCCTAAAATAATAACACATGGCTGTAGGCAATTTTAAATTGGTTACAGGGGTACACGGGCAGCAGTGGTGTGGTCAGTGGAGGCCTAGTGGAAGGAGTGACCGCAGACAGGCATCGAAGGCCTAAAATTATAACACATGGCTGTAGGCAATTTTAAATTGGTTCCAGGAGTACACGGGCAGCAGTGGTGTGGTCAGTGGAGGCCTAGTGGAAGGAGTGACCGCAGACAGGCATCGAAGGCCTAAAATAATAACACATGGCTGTAGTCAATTTTAAATTGGTTCCAGGGGTACACGGGCAGCAGTGGTGTGGTCAGTGGAGGCCTAGTGGAAGGAGTGACCGCAGACAGGCATCGAAGGCCTAAAATAATAACACATGGCTGTAGGCAATTTTAAATTGGTTCCAGGGGTACACGGGCAGCAGTGGTGTGGTCAGTGGAGGCCTAGTGGAAGGAGTGACCGCAGACAGGCATCGAAGGCCTAAAATAATAACACATGGCTGTAGGCAATTTTAAATTGGTTCTAGGGGTACACGGGCAGCAGTGGTGTGGTCAGTGGAGGCCTAGTGGAAGGAGTCACCGCAGACAGGCATCGAAGGCCTAAAATAATAACACATGGCTGTAGGCAATTTTAAATTGGTTCCAGGGGTACACGGGCAGCAGTGGTGTGGTCAGTGGAGGCCTAGTGGAAGGAGTGACCACAGACAGGCATCGAAGGCCTAACATAACAAAAATGTCAATACAATGGTATTGTCAGTGGCAGGCATTGAAGGATGTCAGCGCATAGACTAAACATTGGTGGAGCTGTGAGATAATTTTGCAAGTGGTAGAGCACTGTTTGAGCTGGGGTGGGGGGATACTGTCTTGTGGCCGGCGGTACAGGCCCAGGGCCCCTCATATTACAACGGTGTGTCTGACGTTGGGTGCGCACCACCACCGCCAGAGACACTTTATTGTACTAGGAGGGACCCAGTGGCAGTGCCGTCGACCAAAAGCGGGCTCACCCACCTCTTCAGACAAACTGCACTCTCACAGGTGCTGTCGCCAAGTGTCGATACCACGGCCCCGTGTGGGGAGTTTGGCCATTTAGTGAGGTGTAAACATGTCATATGCTGGACAATCAGGTGCAGAAAATTACGAGATTGGAAAAGTCATTCAGAATAGTCCACAGGCAAGACCTTTTCATAGGAAAGCTAGGTGTCAGCCGGGCACGGTGGGGCAAAAGATTTCGAAATCCAGTTGTGGTTCATTTTAATGAAGGTTAGATCATCTACATTTTGGGTAGCCAGATGAGTCCTTTTTTCTGTTAGTATTGAACCTGCAGCACTGAATACTCTTTCTGATAGGACACTAGCTGCCGGGCAAGCAAGCTCCTGCAATGCATATTCTGCCAATTCTGGCCAGGTGTCTAATTTTGATGCCCAGTAATCAAATGGGAATGACGGTTGAGGGAGAACATCGATAAGGGATGAAAAATAGTTTGTAACCATACTGGACAAATGTTGTCTCCTGTCACTTTGAATTGATGCTGCAGTACCTGTCCTGTCTGCGGTCATAGCAAAATCACTCCACAACCTGGTCAGAAAACCCCTCTGGCCAACGCCACTTCTGATTTCTGCCCCTCTAACTCCTCTGGTCTGCTGGCCCCTGCAGCTCGTGTGAGAACGATCACGGGCGCTGTGTGCAGGGAATGCCAGAAGCAAACGGTCAACAAGAGTTGATTGTTTGGTTGCTAATATTAGTTCCAAGTTCTCATGTGGCATTATATTTTGCAATTTGCCTTTATAGCGAGGATCAAGGAGGCAGGCCAACCAGTAATCGTCATCATTCATCATTTTAGTTATGCGTGTGTCCCTTTTGAGGATACGTAAGGCATAATCCGCCATGTGGGCCAAAGTTCCAGTTCTCAAATCTGCGGTTTTGCTTGGTTGAGGGGCAGTTTCAGGCAAATCCACGTCACTTGTGTCCCTCAAAAAACCAGAACCCGGCCTTGCCGCGCCACCAATTTCCAGTGGCCCCGGAAAAGCTTCCTCATTAAAAATATAATCATCCCCATCATCCTCCTCGTCCTCCTCCTCCTCTTCGCCCGCTACCTCGTCCTGTACACTGCCCTGGCCAGACAATGGCTGACTGTCATCAAGGCTTTCCTCTTCCTCAGCTGCAGACGCCTGATCCTTTATGTGCGTCAAACTTTGCATCAGCAGACGCATTAGGGGGATGCTCATGCTTATTATGGCGTTGTCTGCACTAACCAGCCGTGTGCATTCCTCAAAACACTGAAGGACTTGACACATGTCTTGAATCTTCGACCACTGCACACCTGACAACTCCATGTCTGCCATCCTACTGCCTGCCCGTGTATGTGTATCCTCCCACAAAAACATAACAGCCCGCCTCTGTTCACACAGTCTCTGAAGCATGTGCAGTGTTGAGTTCCACCTTGTTGCAACGTCTATGATTAGGCGATGCTGGGGAAGGTTCAAAGAACGCTGATAGGTCTGCATACGGCTGGAGTGTACGGGCGAACGGCGGATATGTGAGCAAAGTCCACGCACTTTGAGGAGCAGGTCGGATAACCCCGGATAACTTTTCAAGAAGCACTGCACCACCAGGTTTAAGGTGTGAGCCAGGCAAGGAATGTGTTTCAGTTGGGAAAGGGAGATGGCAGCCATGAAATTCCTTCCGTTATCACTCACTACCTTGCCTGCCTCAAGATCTACAGTGCCCAGCCACGACTGCGTTTCTTTCTGCAAGAACTCGGACAGAACTTCCGCGGTGTGTCTGTTGTCGCCCAAACACTTCATAGCCAATACAGCCTGCTGACGTTTGCCAGTAGCTGCCCCATAATGGGAGACCTGGTGTGCAACAGTGGCAGCTGCGGATGGAGTGGTTGTGCGACTGCGGTCTGTGGACGAGCTCTCGCTTTTGCAGGAGGACGAAGAGGAGGAGGAGGGGGTGCGAACGGCTACAGCCAATTGTTTTTCTAGACCGTGGGCTAGGCAGAACTGTCCCAAACTTGCTGTCCCCTGTGGACCCTGCATCCACCACATTTACCCAGTGTGCCGTGATGGACACGTAACGTCCCTGGCCATGCCTACTGGTCCATGCATCTGTTGTCAGGTGCACCTTTGTGCTCACAGATTGCCTGAGTGCATGGACGATGCGCTCTTTAACATGCTGGTGGAGGGCTGGGATGGCTTTTCTGGAAAAAAGTGTCGACTGGGTAGCTCGTAGCGTGGTACAGCATAGTCCATCAGGGCTTTGAAAGCTTCGCTTTCAACTAACCGGTAGGGCATCATCTCTAACGAGATTAGTCTAGCTATGTGTGCGTTCAAACCCTGTGTACGCGGATGCGAGGCTAAGTACTTCCTTTTTCTAACCATAGTCTCATTTAGGGTGAGCTGGACTGGAGAGCTGGAGATCGTGGAACTAGCGGGGGTGCCGGTGGACATGGCAGACTGAGAGACGGTGGGAGATGGTATTGTTGCCACCGGTGCCCTAGATGCAGTGTTTCCTACTACGAAACTGGTGATTCCCTGACCCTGACTGCTTTGGCCTGGCAAAGAAACCTGCACAGATACTGCAGGTGGTGCGGAAAATGTTGGCCCTACACTGCCGGAAGGGATGTTGCGTTGCTGACTAGCTTCATTGGCCGAGGGTGCTACAACCTTAAGGGACGTTTGGTAGTTAGTCCAGGCTTGCAAATGCATGGTGGTTAAATGTCTATGCATGCAACTTGTATTGAGACTTTTCAGATTCTGTCCTCTGCTTAAGGTAGTTGAACATTTTTGACAGATGACTTTGCGCTGATCAATTGGATGTTGTTTAAAAAAATGCCAGACTGCACTCTTTCTAGCATCGGATACCTTTTCAGGCATTGCAGACTGAGCTTTAACCGGATGGCCACGCTGTCCTCCAACAGGTTTTGGCTTTGCCACGCGTTTTGGGCAAGATACGGGCCCGGCAGATGGAACCTGTTGCGATGTTGATGCCTGCTGCGGCCCCTCCTCCTCCGCTTCAGAACTGCTGCCGCCTGCACCCTGTTCCCCCAATGGCTGCCAATCGGGGTCAAGAACTGGGTTATCTATTACCTCTTCTTGTAGCTCGTGTGCAACTTCGTCTGTGTCACCGTGTCGGTCGGTGGTATAGCGTTCGTGATGGGGCAACATAGTCTCATCAGGGTCTGATTCTTGATCAGCACCCTGCGAGGGCAATGTTGTGGTCTGAGTCAAAGGACCAGCATAGTAGTCTGGCTGTGGCTGTGCATCAGTGCACTCCATGTCAGATTCAACTTGTAATGGGCATGGACTGTTAACTGCTTCACTTTCTAAGCCAGGGACGGTATGTGTAAAGAGCTCCATGGAGTAACCCGTTGTGTCGCCTGCTGCATTCTTCTCTGTTGTTGTTTTTGCTGAAGAGGACAAGGAAGCGACTTGTCCCTGACCGTGAACATCCACTAACGACGCGCTGCTTTGACATTTACCAGTTTCACGAGAGGAGGCAAAAGAGCTAGAGGCTGAGTCAGCAAGATAAGCCAAAACTTGCTCTTGTTGCTCCGGCTTTAAAAGCGGTTTTGCTACTCCCAGAAAAGGGAGCGTTCGAGGCCTTGTGTAGCCAGATGACGAACCTGGCTCCACAGCTCCAGACTTAGGTGCAATATTTTTTTTCCCACGACCAGCTGATGCTCCACCACTACCACTACCCTCATTACCAGCTGACAATGAACGCCCCCGGCCACGACCTCTTCCACCATACTTCCTCATTGTTTTAAAAACGTAAACAAACTAACGGTATTTGTTGCTGTCACACAAATTACACGGTGAGCTATAACTTCAGTATGATTTAGCTACCCCTTTACAGGTGAGTGAGACCACAACGAAAATCAGGCACAATGTTACACACTCTGTTGTTGGTGGCAACAAATGAGAGAGATGCCACACACGCAGGACTGTCACTGAAGCACAAATGTAAATATTAATCTCCCACTGATTTGATTTTTTTTTTTTTTAAGGGAGACTTTAGGAAAAAAAAATAATAGAATAAAATGATTTTTTCAGGAAGAATTTAGAAACCAAATAAAATAAAATGATTTTTTCAGGGAGAATTTAGAAAACAAATAAAGGCTTTCTATGGCCCACTGAGTGAGAGATGACGCACACAGGAGTCAGGAGTGGCACACAAGCCCAGAGGCCAATATTTATCTCCCACTAATTGATGTAGTGATTTTTTCAGGTAGATTTTGGAACCCAAATCAAGCTAAAAAAAATAATAGGCTTTCTATGGCCCACAATTGGAGAGAGAGAGAGAGATGGCACACCCAGGAGTCAAGACTGGCACACAAGCAGAAAGGGCAATATTAATCTCCCACTGATTTGTTTTTTGTTTTTATTTTCAGGGAGACTTTAGGAAAAAAAAAATAGAATAAAATGATTTTTTCAGGAAGAATTTAGAAACCAAATAAAATGATTTTTTCAGGGAGAATTTAGAAAACAAATAAAACAAAAAAAGGCTTTCTATGGCCCACTGAGTGAGAGATGACGCACACAGGAGTCAGGAATGGCACACAAGCCCAGAGGCCAATATTTATCTCCCACTGATTGATGTAGTGATTTTTTCAGGTAGATTTTGGAACCCAAATCAAGCTAAAAAAAATAATAGGCTTTCTATGGCCCACAATTGGAGAGAGAGAGATGGCACGCTTAGGACTGGCACACAAGCCCAAAGGCCAATATTAATCTCCCACTGATTGATTTATTGATTTTTTCAGGTAGAATTTAGAACCCAAATAAAGCAAAAAAAAAAAAATGGGCTTTCTATGGCCCACTGAGTGAGTGATGATGCACACAGGAGTCAGGAGTGGCACACAAGCCCTGAGGCCAATATTTTTCTCCCACTGATTGATGTAGTGATTTTTTCAGGTAGATTTTATAACCCAAATCAAGCAAAAAAATAAATAGGCTTTCTATGGCCCACTGAGTGAGAGATGACACAGACAGGGATGGCACTCTAGCAGAAATGTCAACCTTAATCTCCCACAAAAAAAAAAAAAAAAACAGGGAGTGTCCTTCAATTACTATCTCCCTGCAGTAATCTCAGCCAGGTATGGCAGGCAGCAATAAGGAGTGGACTGATGCACAAATTAAATAAAAAGTGTGTACAAACCAAAAAGATAGCTGTGCAGAAAGGAAGGAACAAGAGGATTTGTGCTTTGAAAAAAGCAGTTGGTTTGCACAGCGGCGTACACACAGCAATGCAGCTATCAGGGAGCCTTCTAGGGCAGCCCAATGAGCTACAGCGCTGAGGGGGAAAAAAAATGTAGCTTCCACTGTCCCTGCACACCGAAGGTGGTGTTGGGCAGTGGAAATCGCTACAGCACAAGCGGTTTGGTGGTTAATGGACCCTGCCTAACGCTATCCCTGCTTCTGACGAAGCGGCAGCAACCTCTCCCTAAGCTCAGATCAGCAGCAGTAACATGGCGGTCGGCGGGAACTCCCCTTTATAGCCCCTGTGACGCCGCAGACAGCAAGCCAATCACTGCAATGCCCTTCTCTAAGATGGTGGGGACCAGGACCTATGTCATCACGCTGCCCACACTCTGCGTTTACCTTCATTGGCTGAGAAATGGCGCTTTTCGCGTCATTGAAACGCGACTTTGGCGCGAAAGTCGCGTACCGCATGGCCGACCCCGCACAGGGGTCGGATCGGGTTTCATGAAACCCGACTTTGCCAAAAGTCGGCGACTTTTGAAAATGAACGACCCGTTTCGCTCAACCCTACTGACCACTATTGTGCCTGGGTTTTTCCAGCCACTCCATGTTAGGCCACAGCAGGTGATTTAACCTGTGCATTTATTAGGTGGACTCCATTTATTACTTTGCACTTACTACCACTCTCAGCTATTTTGTATGGCTGAATGGTTTATTCTGCTGCACTAGGCACTTTAATTGATCAGACTCTATGATCCCTGTGTTTTGCCTAGCAGTCTCTATTATTTTATTATTTGTTGATGTCTTTTTATTCAACTTTAATAAAAATTATTTTGGGATTGAAATCTGTGAATTTTTTTATTGCTCCTTCTTTAGTGTTATGACATTCTATCTTATGAATTAATCTCATCATTGTTTAATTTTAGTTTTGGGCATTTGTGTAATAATATTTTGAAATCAGGTATTTCCAAAATTTCTAGACAGCAACTTTTCAGTTCCTCAAAAGAATTAGTACCTCCTCATCCAGTTTAAAACACTTTTTAGTGTATCTTGTGACAGCTTAGCTGTAAATTTGCATTCAAACAGTGGATTTTTCAAAATACCGTATAAATGTGATTGTTAACTTGGTTTCATTGCCATATATATATATATATATATATATATATATATAGATATAGATATATATATCTATATATATAATTGCCTAAGGGTTTTTCCGTCTGTCTGTCTGTCTGTCTGTCTGTCTGTCTGTCCTGGAAATCCCGGCTCTCTGATTGGTCGAGGCCACCAGGACTCGACCAATCAGTGACCGGCACAGCATCGACGTAGAAATCCCGCGTCTCTGATTGGTCGAGGCCGCCAGGCCTCGACCAATCAGCAACGGGCACAGCGACGATGATGTCATAAAGGACGTAGAAATCCAGCGTCTGATTGGTCGAGGCCGCCAGGCCTCGACCATTCAGCAACGGGCACAGCGACGATGATGTCATAATGGTTGCCATGGCGACGATGATGTCATAAAGGTTGCCTCGACCAATCAGCAACGGGCACAGTCTGCCGCGAATTATGGAATCATCATTGTCCATATATTACAGGGACATGCATATTCTAGAATACCCGATGCGTTAGAATCGGGCCACAATCTAGTATATATATAATTGCCTAAGGGTTTTTCCGTCTGTCTGTCTGTCTGTCTGTCTGTCTGTCCTGGAAATCCCGGCTCTCTGATTGGTCGAGGCCGCCAGGCCTCGACCAATCAGAGACCGGCACAGCATCGACGTAGAAATCCGGCGTCTCTGATTGGTCGAGGCCGCCAGGCCTCGACCAATCAGCGATGAGCACAGCGACGATGATGTCATAAAGGACGTAGACATCCCGCGTCTGATTGGTCGAGGCCGCCAGGCCTCGACCAATCAGCAACGGGCACAGCAACGATGATGTCATAATGGTTGCCATGGCGACGATGATGTCATAAAGGTTGCCTCGACCAATCAGCGACGGGCACAGTCTGCCTCGAATTCTGGAATCATCATTGGCCATATACTACGGGGACATGCATATTCTAGAATACCCGATGCGTTAGAATCGGGCCACAATCTAGTATATATATATATATATATATATATAACTTTTTTAATTGAGAAACTGGCCTGCTTTTCATTCAAAATATTTTGAATCTGCTGAGCTGTTCTTTTTTGGTCAACATCCCTTAAATGAGAGAAAATCAATATATGAGGATTCATAATACTGGAAGATAAGGCAGCACAAATTTTTAGCACGGTTTGGAAAGCATATAGTATATACCATAGCTATTCCAATGTAACAGAAAAAAATCCTGTGTTCTAGTTATTGGTCTATTTTTTCTCTTATCTTTTTAAATCTATAATACTTAAAATAAAATTCATTGCTTTCCTCACTGCATGTGATTCATTTTAATGGTCATTTTTTTTCTCTACATTAGAAAGCCAGTATTCATTGAATAGCTTTTTTTGTGAGAATTCAGCAAGTGTCCTAAAGTTCACTTTTGGTGTGATATAAAAGAACACGGAGGTTTACACAACAGCAGTATAACATATATAAAATTCTCAGCCAGTGGTAGTTAACAAAGTTTAAAACAAGACATTTTTGTCCTTCAAACAGGGATCATTTAAAATCCAATTCAAAAGGGATAAGAACTTTAAAAGAAATTCAATTCCAAATTTGTAAAAATGCATTGAACTAGATTTAGCAACTGGGAATTGGGGCAGAAAATTGTAACAGAATATAACATGTTTTGGATAATGTGGTTATTATAGAAAAGTGGGTCAGTAAACAGATACATAAATTTTCAATAACTTGTAGCCAAGGGATAAATAAATCTTTAAGAAAGATCAATTCACTAGCATTTTTCCAGCTGGTCACATGTTTTCCTTATATAACCTGTACAGAAATATTTCTGAAATTGGAATGTTATCCACCATAAGAAAATAAAACTACAAAAATAAACTTTTTCTAATCAAAGCAAATTTTTACAGATTTTCTCATCTTGAATGTTAGCACACGACTTATAAACAGTAGAGTTGAGCAAAAAGTTTTGCAGAACCCTAGTCCAGCTACACGTTGGTAGACTGACTCCTTTTTTGATTAACCCCTTTCCGGCGTTGGGCGTAATAGTACGCCCATGTTGGAATCCCTCCCTTTGATGTGGGCTCCAGAGCTTAGCCACATCTTTCTTGGCACATGTCAGCTGTTTTGAACAGCTTACATGTGCCTCTAGCAGCTGCGGGTGGAATCGTGAGCTACCCACTGCTGTTAACGACTTGATTTAAAGAGGACCTGTTATCAAGACAAAATTTGCCACTGCTGCTCATCTGAGTAATGCATTTTTTTAAAATCTGCATAAAGTTGCATAGATACGGACCTATCTGCTAATTTTTATGATCATTACAAGGGGGTGTGGCTCACATGAGTTTTTGGATGCAGTCTTTAGGCTGCTCTGCATCATTTCCTTGTTAGCCATGTTCCCTTTGCAAAGACTTTAAAAGTTAGTGCTAAACAAAAAATCATAAATGTTAGGAAACATATGGCAGATTTTTTTTTTTTAAAAAACAGGTGCTCTTTTTTTGTTGTGTGCCAAGATTGCCAATCCCATGTTTTCAGGACAATTTTTTCAAACAATTTCAGAAATCAACAGTTTTTATTGACAGATTGGAAATACTTTATAAATACTAGAGATGATAAGTAATATATGTCCAATAGAGGGAATATATTAACCCCTTAAGCCCTGAGGGTGGTTTGCACGTTAATGACCGGATTTTTATAATTCTGACCACTGTCTCTTTATGAGGATATAACTCTGGAATGCTTCAACGGATCCTGGTGATTCTGACAATGTTTTCTCAAGACATATTGTACTTCATGACAGTGGTAAAATTTCTTTGATATTACCTGCACTTATTTGTGAAAAAAACGGAAATTTGGCGAAAATTTTGAAAATTTAGCAATTTACCAAATTTGAATTTTTATGCTCTTAAATCACAGAGATATGTCACACAAAATACTTAATAGGTAACATTTCCCACATGTCTACATTACATCAGCACAATTTTGGAAACAAAATTTTTTTGTGTTATGGAGTTATAAGGGTTAAAAGTTGACCAGCAATTTCTCATTTTTACATCACATTTGAAGTCATTTTCAGGGGTCTATATGATAGAAAATAACCAAGTGTGACACCATTCTAAAAACTGCACCCCTCAAGGATCTTTTCTAGATGTGTTGTGAGAGCTTTAAACCAACACCTGTTTCACTACAGTTTATAATGCAGAGCCGTGAAAAAAAAAATTCTTTTTTTTCCACAAAAATTATTTTTTAGCCCCCTGTTTTGTATTTTCCCAAGGGTAACAATAAATTGGACCTCAAAAGTTGTTGTGCAATTTGTCCTGAGTACACTGATACCCCATATGGGGGGAACCACCGTTTGAGCACATGGCCAGAGCTCGGAAGGTTAGGAGTGCCATTTGGAAAGCAGATTGGGATGGATTGGTCTGCAGGCGTCACGTTGCATTTGCAGAGCCCCTGATGTACCTAAACAGTAGAAACCCCCCACAAGTGACCCCATATTGGAGACTAGACCCCCCAAGGAACTTATCTAGATGTGTTGTGAGTAGGGTTGAGCGACTTTTACTTTTATAGGATCGGGTCGGGTTTGACGAAACCGGACTTTCTCAAAAGTCGGGTTGAGAGAAATCGGCCGATTCTATAGAAAAGTCGGGGTTGGGGTCGGCCGAAACACGAAACCCAATGCAGTGCAATGGGATACTATGGTTCCCAGGGTCTGAAGGAGAGTAAACTCTCCTTCAGGCCCTGGGATCCATATTTAAGTGTAAAATAAAGAATTAAAATAAAAAATATTGCTATACTTACCCTCTGACGCGCCCTGGTACTAACCGGCAGCCTTCCTTCCTTAGAATCAGCATGTGAAGGACCTTAGATGACGGGTCGGCTTGTGATTGGTCGCGCGACCGCCCATGTGACCGCTCATGCGACCAATCACAAGCCGAGACGTCACCGAAGGTCCTTCAAGCGCTGATTCTTAGGAAGGAAGGCTGCCGGAAAGAAGCAGGGCGCGTCCGAGGTTGAGTATATACCTAATAGGTATATACTCACCATCAGACGCGCCCTGCTTCTTTCCGGCAGCCTTCTTTCCTAAGAATCAGCGCTTGAAGGACCTTCGGTGACGTCGCGTCTTGTGATAGGTCGTGTGAGCGGTCACACGACCAATCACAAGCCGCGACGTCATCTAAGGTCCTTCACGCGCTGATTCTAAGGAAGGAAGGCTGCCGGTTAGTACCAGGGCGCGTCAGAGGGTAAGAATAGCAATATTTTTTATTTTAATTCTTTATTTTACACTTAAATATGGATTCCGATACCGATTTCCGATATTGCAAACATATCGGAACTCGGTATCGGAATTCCGATACCAGATTCAGAAGATCCCCGACCTCATGGCCGACCCCACACAGGGGTCGTGTCGGGTTCCATGAAACCCGACTTTGCCAAAAGTCAGCGACTTCTGAAAATGGCCGACCCGTTTCGCTCAACCCTAGTTGTTAGAACTTTGAACCCCCAAGTATTTTACTACAGTTTATAATGCAGAGCCATGTAAATAAAAAATCATTTTTTTCCAACAAAAGTGTTTTTTAGCCCCCCAAATTTTTATTTTCCCAAGGGTAACAAGAGAAATTGGAACCCAAAAGTTGTCCAAATTGTCCAGAGTACGCTGATACCCAACATGTTGGGGTAAACCCCTATTTGGGCACACGGGAGAGCTCGGAAGGGAAGGAGCGCTGTTTTACTTTTTCAACACAGAATTGGCTGGAATTGAGATCAGATGCCATTGGTGAGCCCTGATTTGCCTAAACAGTGGAAACCCCCAATTCTAACTGAAACCCTTACTCAAACACACCCATAATCCCAACCACACCCCTAACCACAACTCTAACCACACCCTTAACTTCAACACTCACCTAACCCTAATCCCGCTATTCATGAATTTCTTTTAAGGGTTTTTTTACCGTTCCGCATTTGGTAAAATGGATAAAGCAGTTTTATTCTTCGGGTCAGTACGATTACAGCGATACCTCACTTCTATCATTTTTTTATGTTTTGGCGCTTTTATATGATAAAAACTTTTTTATAGAAAAAATAATTATTTTTGTATCGCTTTATTCTGAGGACTATAACTTTTTTATTTTTTCGCTGATGATGCCGTATAGCAGTTCGTTTTTTGCGAGACAAGATGATGTTTTTACCATGTACCATGGTTATTTATATCTGTGCTTTTGATCGCGTGCTATTCCACTTTTTGTTCGGTGGTATGATAATAAAGCGTTGTTTTTTGCCTCATTTTTTTTAACGGTGTTCATTGAAGGGGTTAACTAGTGGGACAGTTTTATAGGTTGGGTTGTTACGGACGTGGCGATACTAAATATGTGTACTTTTATTGTTTTTTTTATTTAGATAAAGGAATGTATTTATGGGATATATATATATATATATATATATATATATATATATATTCTTTATTTGGAATTTTTTTGTTTTTTACACATGTGAATATTTTTTTTTTTTACTTTATAACATTGCCCCAGGGGGGGCATCATGTTATAGGGTCAGATCGCTGATCTGACACTTTGCAATGCACTATGTCAGATCAGAGATCTGACAAGCAGTGCTCCTGGCTTACCAGCGCTTGCTCTGAGCAGGCACTTGGTAAGCCATCTCCCTGCAGGACCCGGAAGTAGCCCCGTGGCCATTTTGGATCCGGGGCCTGCAGGGAGAAGACGCTCGGTACAAGGTGAGCATATCGCCTTGTACCGAGGGTCTCATGGAAGCACACAGGGAGCCCCTTCTCTGCGCGATGCTTCCCTATGTCCCCAAAATGTTGCGATCATGTTTGATCGCAGTGTACCGGGGGTTAATGTGCCGGGGATGGTCCGTGACTGCTCCAGGCACATAGTGCTGTATGTCATCTGCGATTGTCAGCTGACTCCCGGCCGCGATCGGCCGCGCTCCCCCGTGAGCTCGGCCGATCGCTATGACGTACTTTCCCATCTCTGGGAATTAAGTTCCAGGTCACCTTGATGGGATAGTACATCATATGGGATTAAGGGGTTAATACGGTATTAGTAATATAGTATTAAGATATTTGATGACCTGTGGTTAGCAATCTTATTTATGCATTGTGCAGCTGTATTGTTGGAAATTTGTCTCCTAGTAGTGGTTTGGTATTAACCCCTTTCCTACATTGTATGTAATAGTACACCCATGCAGAAATCCCTCCCTTTGTGGGCTGTGGTGCTGAGCCCACATCTTTCCTGGCATATATCAGCTGTTTTGAACAGCTGACATGTTCCTCTTACAGCCGTGGGTGGAATCATGATCCAAATGCTGCTGTTAACTGGTTAAATACTGCTGTCAATCTCCGGAAGGGGTATTTTACTTGTGATTTCCAGAAGCATGCCTGGAATCTCACCCCTCAGTGACCCTGTCACATGATCACGGGTCACTGATGAGTTGGCATGACAACCAGAGCTCTCCAGCAGACCTCTATGGTTGTCATAGCCGAAATGGTATAAGTACCGCCCGGTGGTCACATATAGGCGATTTGATCATTGCATGTGTGTAGCAGAGCCAAATAAAGTAGTGTAGCTTCTAGTCTCCCATGGAGACTATTGAAGCATGCAAAAAGTAAAACAAAATGTTTTTTTAAAAATATTTTAAAAAAATAAAAAAATAAAAGTTCAAATCACCCCATTTTGCCCCTTTCAAAATAAAGCAAAATAAAATTAAAATATACACATATTTGGTATTACCACATTTAAAATTGCCTGATCTATCAATATAATAAAAATAACCTAATCGCTAAACTGATAACAATAAACTGATAGGTGATAAACTGCACCTATCGCTGCGAACAATCAGTGACAGGTGCAGTCCGGACGTGAATGGCGCGGGATTTGAACTACGCTTCGCTAATTGGTTGCGGTTGGCCGAATCCTGTGTATTCAATATATTATTCTAAAGTCTTCATAAATAAACTGCATACATATTCTAGAATACCCGATGCATTAGAATCAGGCTACCATCTAGTACAGTATAACACACATACAGACAATATAAAACATATATCATTATATAACACACAAACATCAGTACATAGCATACACACATGCACATTATTATATAACACACATCAGTATGTAACACACACATCCGTACATCATTATTAGGGTTGATCGATCACCCTAAAAATCGGATCGGAAAGGATCAGTCCGATCACATTTGAAAATCAGTGATCGGGAATTCTGATTTCCGATCCTCATTGAAGTCAAAGGGGATAAAAAATCGGAGGCTGTACGTGTCTGTGTGCACGGGCAGGGTCTGTGCGGGACCATTGGGGGTCTGTGTGGGCCTCTTGGGGGTCTGTGCGGGCTGCCAGGGGTCTGTGCGGGCCTGTCGGGGCTCTGTGCGGGGCTGTTGGGGGTCTGTGCTTGCCTGCCTGGGGTCTGTGCAGGCCTGTCCGGTGTCTGTGCGGGCTGCTGGGGGGACTGTGCGGGCATGTCAGGGGCTTGTGCAGGCCTGCCAGGGGTCTGTGTGGCCCTGCCGGGGGGTCTGTGTGGGCCTGTTGGGGGTCTGTGCGGGCCTGCTGGGGGTCTGTGCAGGCCTGTCGGGAGTCTGTGCGGGCCTCTCGGGGGTCTGTGCATGCCTCTCAGGGGTCTGTGCGGGACTGTCAGGAGTCTGTGCGGGCCTCTCGGGGGTCTGTGCGGGACTGTCGGGGGTCTGTGCGGGCCTCTCAGGGGTCTTTGTGTGTGTGTGTGCAGGCATCGTCCGATGGGACTACAAGTCCCATCGGGCTATGCCTGCTACAATGACAGTAATTGACACATTAGCCGATGATGCGACAGGAGTAGTCCCATCATCTGGCTAATGTTTTGAATGTAAAAAAACCCCACAAACATACATGCTACATACAACATACTACATACATACTACATACATACATACAACATACTACATGTATACTACATACATACAGCATACTTAAACCGCCAACAAACACCAATACCACATATTGGGGAGGGTGATAGTTATATTGTATCTACTAATTAATTAATCATACCACCACCCCATGTCGAGACCTTATACCAAGGACACATCCATATACATAGAACCTGATTCCCATAGGGAAAAATGATGTACTCGTCCATAAAATTACCATAAATCTTTATTTAATACATTAAAATACAAAACAAGAGACATAAACCAGGTGCGTGTCAGTTGACAATAAGAAAACAATAATAAACACCAAAGGCCCCACCCCCACCGGTACCCCACCATAAAGGCGCTAAACTATTGCACTATTTACCAAAGTAACATTGTAGTAAACAATGTTCCTATATTTATTATATATCACAACTATGGTCCGCTGCACACAATCCCTCTAGCAGAACCCGTATAGATTACTCATGTAATTCCTAGTACCGGCCTAAAGTATATATGTCTCTACCGGCGCAAAGCACACGGTCATGCTGGAATCCCCGGAGAGAATCTCCCTTCAGAGAATAGGGTCCGGTACCAAACATAAAGGATGCCAACCTAACAGGTCTCTCAACCGGGAAAAATATATCTACTACTTACATAGTTGTAAGGTGCACAGCAGGTGGGGAACCAGGGGGGGTGAGCGCCTCATGGGGTCTTTGTGTGTGTGTGCAGGCATCGTCCGATGGGACTACAAGTCCCATCGGGCTATGCCTGCAACAATGACAGTAATTGACACATTAGCCAATGATGGGACAGGAGTAGTCCCATCATCTGGCTAATGTGTTGAATGTAAAAAAAAACACAAACATACATGCTACATACAACATACTACATACATACATACCTACAACATACTACATGTATACTACATACATACAGCATACTGCATACTACATACATAATACATACATACATGCAACATGCATACTACATACATACTACATACAACATACATACAACATACTATGTGCATACTACATACATACTACATATATACAACATACTACATATATACATACAATATGCATAAAATATACATACATATAACATACTACATACATACTACATACATACTGCATACATACATACTACATACATACTACATACATACATGTATACTACATACATATAACATACATACTACATACATTAGGTTTTTGCCATCAGTCACAATCCTGCGAGTTTTGAAAAAAACAGATTTTTTTTTCTCATTGAGGGGTATTAGCACCAGATTAGGTATGCTATTATGTATGTTGTATGTATGTAGTATGCATGTAGTATGTATGTTGTATGCATGTAGTATGTATGTAGTATGTAGTATGTTGTATGTATGTAGTATGTATGTAGAATATTGTATGTATGTATGTAGTATGTATGCATGTAGTATGTATGTATGTAGTATGTATGTAGTATGTTGTATGTATGTAGTATGTATGCAGCATGTATGTAGAATATTGTATGTATGTATGTAGTATGTATGTTGTATGTATGTTGTATGTATGTAGTATGTTGTATGCATGTATGTATGTAGTATGTATGTTGTATGTATGTAGTATGTATGTATGTATGTAGTATGTAATATGATGTATGTAGTATGTATGTAGTATGTATGTTTGTGGTTTTTTTTACATTCAACACATTGGCCAGATGATGGGACTACTACTGTCCCATCATTGGCTATTGTGCCAATCAATGTCATTGTAGCAGGCATAGCCCGATGGGACTTGTAGTCCCATTGGACGATGCCTGCACACACACACCATGTTGTATGTACAGTGGGGCAAAAAAGTATTTAGTCAGTCAGCAATAGTGCAAGTTCCACCACTTAAAAAGATGAGAGGCGTCTGTAATTTACATCATAGGTAGACCTCAACTATGGGAGACAAACTAAGAAAAAAAAATCCAGAAAATCACATTGTCTGTTTTTTTAACAATTTATTTGCGTATTATGGTGGAAAATAAGTATTTGGTCAGAAACAAACAATCAAGATTTCTGGCTCTCACAGACCTGTAACTTCTTCTTTAAGAGTCTCCTCTTTCCTCCACTCATTACCTGTAGTAATGGCACCTGTTTAAACTTGTTATCAGTATAAAAATACACCTGTGCACACCCTCAAACAGTCTGACGCCAAACTCCACTATGGTGAAGACCAAAGAGCTGTCAAAGGACACCAAAAACAAAATTGTAGCCCTGCACCAGGCTGGGAAGACTGAATCTGCAATAGCCAACCAGCTTGGAGTGAAGAAATCAACAGTGGGAGCAATAATTAGAAAATGGAAGACATACAAGACCACTGATAATCTCCCTCGATCTGGGTCTCCACGCAAAATCCCACCCCGTGGGGTCAGAATGATCACAAGAACGGTGAGCAAAAATCCCAGAACCACGCGGGGGGACCTAGTGAATGAACTGCAGAGAGCTGGGACCAATGTAACAAGGCCTACCATAAGTAACACACTACGCCACCATGGACTCAGATCCTGCAGTGCCAGACGTGTCCCACTGCTTAAGCCAGTACATGTCCGGGCCCGTCTGAAGTTTGCTAGAGAGCATTTGGATGATCCAGAGGAGTTTTGGGAGAATGTCCTATGGTCTGATGAAACCAAACAGGAACTGTTTGGTAGAAACACAACTTGTAGTGTTTGGAGGAAAAAGAATTCTGAGTTGCATCCATCAAACACCATACCTACTGTAAAGCATGGTGGTGGAAACATCATGCTTTGGGGCTGTTTCTCTGCAAAGGGGCCAGAACGACTGATCCGGGTACATGAAAGAATGAATGGGGCCATGTATCGTGAGATTTTGAGTGCAAACCTCCTTCCATCAGCAAGGGCATTGAAGATGAAACGTGGCTGGGTCTTTCAACATGACAATGATCCAAAGCACACCGCCAGGGCAACGAAGGAGTGGCTCCGTAAGAAGCATTTCAAGGTCCTGGAGTGGTCTAGCCAGTCTCCAGATCTTAACCCTATAGAAAACCTTTGGAGGGAGTTGAAAGTCCGTGTTGCCAAGCGAAAAGCCAAAAACATCACTGCTCTAGAGGAGATCTGCATGGAGGAATGGGCCAACATACCAACAACAGTCTGTGGCAACCTTGTGAAGACTTACAGAAAACGTTTGACCTCTGTCATTGCCAACAAAGGATACAGTATATTACAAAGTATTGAGATGAAATTTTGTTTCTGACCAAATACTTATTTTCCACCATAATATGCAAATAAAAAGTTAAAAAAACAGACAATGTGATTTTCTGGATTTTTTTTTCTCAGTTTGTCTCCCATAGTTGAGGTCTACCTATGATGTAAATTACAGACTCCTCTCATCTTTTTAAGTGGTGGAACTTGCACTATTGCTGACTGACTAAATACTTTTTTGCCCCACTGTATGTATGTATTATGTATGTAGTATGCAGTATGCTGTATGTATGTAGTATACATGTAGTATGTTGTAGGTATGTATGTATGTAGTATGTTGTATGTAGCATGTATGTTTGTGTTTTTTTTTACATTCAACACATTAGCCAGATGATGGGACTACTCCTGTCCCATCATTGGCTAATGTGTCAATTACTGTCATTGTTGCAGGCATAGCCCGATGGGACTTGTAGTCCCATCGGACGATGCCTGCACACACACACAAAGACCCCATGAGGCCCGCACACACCCCAGAGAGTCCCGCACAGACCCTCCGGCAGCCCGCACAGTCCCCCGGCAGCCCGCACAGACCCCACAGCAGCCCTCACAGAGCCCCAGCAGCCCGCACAGACCCCCAGCAGCCCACAAAGACCCCCAAAAGCCCACACAGACTCCCGGCAGCCCTCACAGACCCCCGGAAGGCCCACACAGACCCGCGACAGGCCCGCACAGACCCCTGGCTGCCCACACAGACCCCCAACAGGCCCACACAGACCCCCGGCAGGCCTACACAGACCCCGGTGACCCGCACAGACCCCCAGCAGGCCCACACAGACTCCGGCAGGCCCGCAAAGACCCCCGTCAGGCCCGCACAGACCCCCAACAGGTCCGCACAGACCCCAGGAGGCCCGCACAGACCTCCAGCAGGCCCGCACAGACCCCGGCAGGCCTGCACAGACCCCCGGCAGGCCCGCACAGACCCCTGACAGGCCCGCACAGACCCCTGACAGGCCCACACAGACCCCCGGCAGCCCGCAGAGACCCACACTTCACAGGATCTTCATTGGGTGGTTCATGTGTCATTCTCAAGCATTGTGCAAAAAAAAAAGCACTTCCAATTTCCGATAACATTCAAAGATCGGAATCGGGATTCAGAATTCCGATCATAGTGAGAATCGATATAAATCCAATTTTACATGATCGGATCAAGCAACTCTAAACAGTATATAACACACAAGCACATCAGTGTATAAGACACACATGTTCACATAAGACACACATAAGTAACATACACATACAAGTCAGTATATAACGCATAGGCCAGGGTCACACTAGCAAATGGCATCCAATGCAAGAGTATCGGATGCGAGATGCTAATGCCCTCAGCTCCTGCTCTGCTGTCATCAGGAGCCGAGTGTCATGCATCTGTGCTCCGAGCCTCTCGCACAGAGAGAATTGGAGCACAGCTGGCATCGGCGTATATCACACAGCACTCAGATGATATCCGAGTGATGTGCATTGTGTAACTCGCACCTATAGACTATATGGGTGCGAGTGAGTCGAGACTCGGCCGAGTCTCGGTGCCAATCGCAGCTTGCTGCGATTGTTCTCGCATGCCGATTCCACATGAGAAAATAATCACCGATGTGATCTCCCCATAAATTAACACTGGTCCGAGTGCTATGCAAGTTTTCTCGCATAGCTCTCATCCGTATTCTACGCTAGTGTGACCCCAGCCATAGGTTTACAACACACACATATTGGTGTAGAATGGACACATCAGTAAATAACACAAACACATCAGTAATTAGCACACACACATATCAGTAAATAACGTCATTTTTGTTAACATTTCCTGATCTGTGATATGCAGTTTTGGATAACTTGTTATGTAACTATTATTGGCTGATTTCATAGAATCATAGAATGTTAGGGCTCCTTTCCACTTGCGAGATAATGTGAAAACCAAGCTCTGGCGCCGGCACTTGGGAGCGGAGCGTGCAGCTCCATGTGTTACTATGCAGCCGCACTCTCCGCTCTGGAGTGCCGGCACCAAGCCTTGGTTTTCACATGCGAGACACGGACGTTTATCTCGCAATGTGGAAAGGAGCCCTTAGAGTTGGATGGGACCTCCATAGTCATCGTGTGAAACCCTCTGCTCAATGCAGGATTCACTAAACCTTTTCAGTCTTACGTCTGTCCAGCCACTGTTGGAAGACTTCCATTGCTTTGGAGGAAAAAACAATAAAGTAAAAGTACAACAGGATAAAATTATCACACATTTTCCCTGTTGCTCAGATTGCAATGCTTTATGAAACGTTATACAGCCTATTCATAAAAACAGTTGCACTTTTATAATGAAAGAATATAACTAGCAACACTATTGAAAGACTAGAAATTATTTGAAGCTCAATGTGACACTTTTCTTGTTGCTCCGCTTTGTGATTCATGCTTTCTCTGTGTCCATGGTTACTTTTAAGATATATTTATGAAGTGCAAGTTTTAAAATACAGTAACTTCATATAAAGTCCCGATGGCATTACATAAGTAAGCTAGAAAAGAGTATTAAAAAAGTAAAATTAAAAATACAAATTAAACCTTCTCTGATTTAGTAAATTGGGTGTCAGATTTGGTACAGTATTTGCAAAATGAACTCCAAAGTCATGCAGAAAACGAAAATAACAGTGACTTCGAAAAAGTCAACCTTAATTCTGTACAGTATTTGTCCTGTAAAATAAGGGCAGGTTTATGCTTATACTGTTGTCCTGTATTGCAATAATTTAGGAGATTATTTTGCAGGTTAAGGTTTATTGCTTTAACTTTTATTTTCTATATAGGTTTCATCAAAGATGTTTTAAAACATTGTCTACTAGATTAATGATTTCTTTTATCTATGAATTCTATAAAGCAACACATTTATAGAGTTGAAAAAATTTCTGACGTAGATTCCTACATGTGTTTATTGTTATCTGTCATTTCCCAGAAATAAGTTCACTTAGAATCAGTCAAACAGAAAAGAGATATGCATCAAATCTAAATAACGTCTGTGCTTCTAGAAAAATGACAAAATGTCTGATAAAACTAAATGCAATTTCCAGCTGATGTTTAAAATTAGTTATCATGACATTTTTGAAAATGTAATACACTACAAGCAGGTAAGAGTTTTGCTACTTTGGCAGCTCACTACGATCCAATTAGACAGATACATGAGACAATGCTTAGAAGTTTGGGGATGCTTTTTACCCCTAAATATCTCATGCATTCACTTTCAACCACATTTATCTCATCACAAGATTCTGATTTATATTCATAGCATTTTTACACTTCACAATTTTAATATTTCTAGCCATAGGCATTTAAATATTGCACTCAACAGATGATGAATCCAGAGGTGAAAACTGAAAACAATCTTTTCAAATCTTAACTGTATTCTTTTTTAATTAGCAAAAGCAATGCATTTTAAGTAAATGCTCTGCAAAAATGAATGGTAACAATTTTCTCGACAAATATTGCATGAAATTTCATTACAGTAATCTAGTTTTTGCTTGTTTTTTTTATATAACTAACTCATGAAATATCTGCTTTCGAGGAACTTCTACTGAGCTTTGGAACTTTACATTATATTTATTTTACATTTACACACATGTAGAGCATACACACAGCATGCTTCACATTCTGTAAGATGCACTGCGCCAGTTATGATGCAGCTGAAGGCGATTTAACCCCTCGACAACATATCATGTACACTTTCATAATATGTTTGTCCCTGACTTTGATGCGAGCTCCGACACTGGGCCTGCTTCTTCCCAAGCTGATGATTACTTATTTAATCAGCTAGCGGTCTGAGTACAGAAAGGATGAGAGGAGTGATACTCTGCAGCATGGGGCTATCTATAAATTGTCTGAGAGAAGGTATATACAGCAGGATGTAGCTGTTTGCAAAAAGTACCGAGAGAAGCGATGTACTGCAGTATTGGACTCTATATTGAGGAGGATGAGAGGAGTGATGTTGTTAGGTGTCGAGTTTCCGCCTCTGCACAGGGGGAATCTCAAACCATCTCTGCTGCGGTCTCCCATTCTTCTCCAGCCGCAGTGGAGTTTGCTCATCGGAGACGTTGTTCCCAGCATCTTGCTCAGTCTCACTCTGTGCATAGGATTACTGCTGCTTTGCCTGCTTCTGCCATTGAAGCCAGTGCTGGGCAGCGGCGAGCAGACGCTTTTCGGATCTAAGTCCTGCTTTTTCCCTTCTGAGCATGCTCAGGGTGAGATTTCCCATTGGAGATCGAGGGTCACATGCTCAGATGCTGCAGCGGTTCCCATTGGTCCTTTATTGGAAGGTCCTGAACGTGCTGCAGCTATATAAGCTGCGCATGACCACACGGCCATGCGCTAGTGTACATTTGTAAACATGTGTGTGTTGTGAGTGAAACACATCTTCCGCCTACACGGTATGCCACACAAAATTGTTGGTGACCGGGGTCCCCAGTTTGTGTCTCGATTCTGGAGAGAGCTTTGTCGTCTACTCAGTATTGAGTTAAATCTCTCTTCGGGATATCATCCCGAGACGAATGGGTTGGTAGAGAGGGCCAGCCAGACCTTGGTCACATATTTACGACATTTTGTCTCTGCCAGGCAGGATGACTGGGCATCCTTGCTACCGTGGGCAGAGTTTGCGCTTAACAACGCCGTAGCCGACTCCACAGGTCAGACTCCATTCCTCCTAAATTACGGCCAGCATCTGCGTGTCCCTGTGCCCATGCCTGTGTCTTCCGTCGATTCCAGGGTGGCAGACTGGGCTGTGGAGGCACGTGACATTTGGGACCGCACTCAGGATGCCATTCGGGCCTCCAAGGAGAGAATGAGGTCCTCCGCCGATACTCATCGGCGCCCCGCTCCGACCTTTGCTCCTGGCGACTTAGTGTGGCTCTCCGCCCGTAACATCAGGCTGCGTGTTGAGTCCACTAAGTTTGCACCTCGCTACTTGGGTCCCTTCAAGGTCTTCGAACAGGTTAATCCTGTGGTCTACCGTCTGGCCCTTCCTCCACGCTTGGGTATCACCGACACCTTTTAAGTGTCCCTCTTGAAACCCATATACATGTCTTGGTTTTCCGAGTCGTCTGCCGGGACATCAGGATCGTCTACGGACGATTACGAGGTGAACGCTATTTTGGGGTGCAAGGTGGTACGTGGCAAAAAATTCTATTTGGTGGATTGGAAGGGTTATGGCCCAGAGGACAGGTTCTGGGAGCCTGCTGAACACATTCAAGCTCCACAGCTCATTGCTGCCTTTGAGCATAGCGATGTCCAAGGAGGGGGGCCCTAGGAGGGGGGGTAATGTCAGGTGTCGAGTTCCCGCCTCTGCACAGGGGGAATCTGGAACCATCTCTGCTGCGGTCTCCCATTCTTCTCCAGCTGCAGTGGAGTCTGCTCAGCAGAGACGTCGTTCCCAGCGTCTTGCTCGGTCTCACTCTGTGCATAGGATTACTGCTGCTTTGCCTGCTTCTGCCAATGAAGCCAGTGCTGGGCAGCGGTGAGCAGATGCTTTTGGGATCTAAGTCCTGCTTTTTCCCTTCTGAGCATGCCCAGGGTGAGATCTCCCATTGTCACATGCTCAGATGCTGCAGCGGTTCCCATTGGTCCTTTATTGGAAGGTCCTGAACGTGCTGCAGCTATATAAGCTGCGCATGACCGCACGGCCATGCGCTAGTGTACATTTGTAAACGTGTGTGTGTTGTGAGTGAAAGTCGTTCATTAAAATCCCCTCCCTATTGTAACATAGTAACATAGTAACATAGTTAGTAAGGCCGAAAAAAGACATTTGTCCATCCAGTTCAGCCTATATTCCATCATAATAAATCCCCAGATCTACGTCCTTCTACAGAACCTAATAATTGTATGATACAATATTGTTCTGCTCCAGGAAGACATCCAGGCCTCTCTTGAACCCCTCGACTGAGTTCGCCATCACCACCTCCTCAGGCAAGCAATTCCAGATTCTTACCGCCCTAACAGTAAAGAATCCTCTTCTATGTTGGTGGAAAAACCTTCTCTCCTCCAGACGCAAAGAATGCCCTCTTGTGCCCGTCACCTTCCTTGGTATAAACAGATTCCCAGCGAGATATTTGTATTGTCCCCTTATATACTTATACATGGTTATTAGATCGCCCCTCAGTCGTCTTTTTTCTAGACTAAATAATCCTAATTTCGCTAATCTATCTGGGTATTGTAGTTCTCCCATCCCCTTTATTAATTTTGTTGCCCTCCTTTGTACTCTCTCTAGTTCCATTATATCCTTCCTGAGCACCGGTGCCCAAAACTGGACACAGTACTCCATGTGCGGTCTAACTAGGGATTTGTACAGAGGCAATATAATGCTCTCATCATGTGTATCCAGACCTCTCTTCATGCACCCCATGATCCTGTTTGCCTTGGCAGCTGCTGCCTGGCACTGGCTGCTCCAGGTAAGTTTATCATTAACTAGGATCCCCAAGTCCTTCTCCCTGTCAGATTTACCCAGTGGTTTCCCGTTCAGTGTGTAATGGTGATATTGATTCCTTCTTCCCATGTGTATAACCTTACATTTATCATTGTTAAACCTCATCTGCCACCTTTCAGCCCAAGTTTCCAACTTATCGAGATCCATCTGTAGCAGAATTGGATGACTTTTCACGGAAGGTGGGTGATTGCTATCTAGCGCCCGACTTAGCTACCAGCACGTTACACACCACACAGCGTCTAATTGCTGTGACCGCCAGTGTGGCGCCATGCGCTTTCACAACGCTTTCCTGACCCAAGCCTGGGTGGTTAGTGGCGTCCGCCAGTGCGGCACCGCATGCACTCTCATGCATCTGTTATTATTTCTTTGGTTATGCTGACACCCCCTTAGCGGTGTCGAGTGCAAGTAGTGTAGTCGGACTCGGATCCCAAGTCTTGGGACTGAGCTTGGTGACTCCTTGCTTGCGCTCTTGTGTGTGGTACCGTGGCCCTGTGACTTAACAGGGTTCGCTTCCTTCACACAGGGTGAAGTTAACCCATGTGTGCATTCACATTGTACCGCCATATAGTCCATCATTACTTGGCAGCAGGTTCCATCTCTGCACGGTGGAGCCCGGTCTGCGAACGCACCTTAATCTATCTTATTATTTGGTGCGTTCCGCTAACCCTAACAGATGTTCTGCAGGATGGGGATTTATAAGGGACCAAGAGTTGCAATTAACTGCCGATTGGGATTGTACAGGTGCATCTCACAAAATTAGAATATCATCAAAAAGTTAATTTATTTCAGTTCTTTAATGCAAAAAGTGAAACTCATATATTAGATAGTCATTACCAACAGAATGATCTATTTCAAGTATTTACTTCTGTTAATGTTGCTAATCTACTTATAGAATGGCCTGAGAGTAGTAAACCATCTGCAGCTGTATTACCGTTTGTAAGACACATCCATGTAACAGGATGACACCGAATGCGACCCGCCATAGAGACACGCTAGTGGGACTAGAGATGCCATCGACCATTATTAGCTGTACCAACAGAAGAGATTGATCATTTTTACAGTGGTACTCAAGTTTTTTAGGGCTGCAGTAAATGTGCCGCTGGGTTGTGGGAATCTCATTGTGTCACCCTGGCAGCAGCCATCAACTGGGTATGTAATTAATGTGGAAAATTATCGGAGTAATGCTTTTATTGTTTTGCGATGGGAGAGTAATTTTAGTGAAATGTATGTCTTTATACAACATGCAGTGGAGTGTGGGGTGATTTAACCCCTTAACGTCTAATGATGGGCAGAGACTGTCATTGGATGCATCCCCCTGTTTGCTGTGGGCCCGCGCCTTTTTTTTGGAACACGACAGCTGATCTGATCAGCTGTCAAGTGCCCCTAACAGCCATGGGTAAAATTGCTATCTACCCACGGATGTTAACATGTTAAATGCTGCTGTCAATCTCTGACATCGGTATTTAACATACACATGCAAGAAGCGCATAATTACCTCCCCCCATCGGCGCCCGCAGCACAAGCAATCGGATGATCGCAGCTTCTAGTCTCCCATGGGGACTATTGAAGCAAGTAAAAATTAACAAAAAATGTTTTAAAAAAAATTTAAACAAGAAAAAAAATATAAAAGTTCAAATCACCCCCCATTTGCACCATTCAAAATAAAACGATTAAAAAAATCAAATGTAAACTTATTTGGTATTGCCGCGTTCAGAATTGCCCGATCTATCAATATATATTAAAAAATCCAATCAGTAAATACCGTAGCGAGAAAAAAAAATCAAAACTCCAGAATTATGTTTTTCAGTTGCTGCAACATTGCAATAAAAAGCAATAACGGGCGATCAAAAGATCATATACACACCAAAATGATATCAATAAAAATGTTAGATTGGTGTGCAAAAAAGAAGCCCACACCCAGCCTTTAGATCCTGAAAAATGAAGATGCTACAGGTTTTGGAAAATGGCAACTTTTGTTTTTTCACAAAGTTTGCAATTTTTTTCGCCACTTATACAAAAAAAGAACCTAGACATGTTTGGTTTCTGGAGTAATGACCTGGAGAATCATACTGGTAGTTCAGTTTTAGCATTTAGTGAACATGGTAAAGAAAAAATGCAAAAAAAAAACTGTGGAATTGCACTTTATTTGCAATTTCACCGCATTTGGATCTTTTTTTCTGTTTTCAAGTAAATGATATAGTAAAATCAATGGTGCCAATCAAAAGTACAACTCATCCTGCAAAAAACAAGCCCTTACATGGCCATATTGAGGTAAAAATAAAAAGTTAAGGCCGTGGGAAAAGTTGAGCAAAAAATGGAAACGCAAAAATGGAATTACCCGTTGTCCTTAAGGGGTTAATTATTATGCTGCAGGATGTGTGAGTATAATCCAGGTGAAGTGGCATCTGATTAGTGCAAGTGACTATGTTATTATCTGAGCCAAGGAATTAATTATACTACAAGTTAATATTTTCAAGTTAGCCTCTGTATCATAATCTGAAATGAACATTTTTATATATTTATTTAAATACACGCTCCTCAACACTGAAATTACAAATACACAAAATAAAAATTGGTGGAATCTTGTAATTAGCAAGATTGATAGACATGCATTTGAACATCCAAATTTTCAAGATCAGCTGTTGGCATCTCATAGCAATTGCAGACCAATGGCATTTCAGATGTGCTGGAGCCACACTGTAGGCAATGATAAATCATTTTACACTGTTGGCTGCTCAGAGTAGCATGAGCAACATGCGGCCTGGGGTTGTCGTGTTGAAAAAACGGCTACTTCTGAGGAATGGCCATGTTACTATTCTACAACCAAATCAATGTAACACCAAACTATCTATATACATAATTGTCTAAGGGTCACTTCCGTCTGTCTGTCTGTCCTTCTGTCACAGTTATTCATTCGCTGATTGGTCTCGGCAGCTGCCTGTCATGGCTGCCACGACCAATCAGTGATGGGCACAGTCCGATTAGTCCCTCCCCTACTCCCCTGCACTCACTGCCCAGCACCCGCTCCGTAATCCCCTCCACTCACCGCTCACACAGGGTTAATGGCAGCGGTAACGGCCCGCGGTGTAACGCGCTCCGTTACCGCTGCTATTAACCCTGTGTGTCCCCAACTATTTACTATTGATGCTGCCTATGCAGCATCAATAGTAAAAATATGTCATGTTAAAAATAATAAAAAAAACAAAAAACCTGCTATACTCACCCTCCGACGCCTTTCCCGCTGCTCGCCACGCTCCCGGGACTGCTCCATTGCAAGCAGCAGCTTCCGGTCCCAGGGCTGGTGTGCGACAAGGACCTGCCGTGATGTCACGGTCATGTGACCGCGATGTCATCATAGGTCCTGCTCACACCAGCCCTGGGACCACCGGAAGCTGCCGCTTGCAATTTAGCGTTCCCGGGAGCGTGGCGAGGAGCGGCAAAGGCAGCGGAGGGTGAGTATAGCAGGACTTCCAATGGACCTTCAGAAGGTGAGTATATGTTTTTTTTTTAAGTCTCTATACTACGTGGCTCAGTGCTGGGCAATATACTGCGTTCCTGGGCAATATACTACGTGGCTCTGCTATATACTATGTGGCTGGGCAATATACTACGTGACTGGGCAATATACCGTACTACGTGGCTCTGCTATATACTACATGGCTGGGCAATATACTACGTCACTGGGCAATATACTACGTCACTGGGCAGTATACTACGTCACTGGGCAATATACTATGTGGCTGGGCAATATACTACGTAACTGGGCAATATACTACGTGACTGGGCAATATACTACGTGGCTGAGCAATATACTACGTAGCTGGGCAATATACTATGTGGCTGGGCAATATACTACGTGGCTGGGCAATATACTACGTGGCTGGGCAATATACTATGTGACTGGGCAATATACTATGTGACTGGGCAATATACTATGTGGCTGTGTAATATACTACGGAGATGGGCAATATACTACGTGACTGGGCAATATACTATGTGGCTGGGCAATATACTACGTGGCTCTGTTCTGTATATTACGTGGTTGGGCAATATACTATGTGGCTGGGCAATATACTACGTGACTGGGTAATATACTACGTCGCTGGGCAATATACTACGTCACTGGGCAATATACTACGTGACTGGGCAATATACTACGTGACTGGGCAATATACCACGTGGCTGTGCAATATACTACGTGGCTGGGCAATATACTACATGACTGGGCAATATACTACGTGTTTAGGCAATATACTACATGGCTGGGCAATATACTACGTCGCTGGGCAATATACTACGTGGACATGCATATTCTAGAATACCCGATGCGTTAGAATGGAGGCCACCATTTAGTTAGTAATAAATAAATTTCAAAAAGCGTGTTCAATACTTTTTTCCTGTGTCATATATCATACATGTAACTTAAATTATGGACATCTATTATTTAATTTCTTTAGCTGTGTTGATTGTTTTTGGTCACAAACATCTGGTGAGAATTTCTTGCCAATAGCACCTATAGAAACACATTTACTTACATTACTTAGAAAATTGGTGACATGTTCAATACTTATTTGTATACTTGTGTTAACTAGACCTTCAAAAAATTTATAAAACAAATATATGGAAATCATCCAAATTGAAGCTATTCTGTTTTAAAAGTTACCTGAGAAATCTTTTAACCAGAGATTAAAAGTATATATTTTGTGTGTATATTTGTGTGTGTCATATATGTACTGTGTTCCATGCTTTTTTTTGCTTTGCTTTTTTTGTGTGGATATAATTAAGAAAATGAAAAACAAGGCAAGCTGTAAGTATCCATCCAGCACTCTTCTCCTAGCCTTTGTTTACATGCAGCTCAAAGATGATCACAGTAGCCAATCAGTGAATGCAGTGGTCATTTTCCATAGTTCTTGGCTCTCATCTCTAAATAGCAATACCAGTAGAATTGCAAATGACCATTGTGACCTCTGTTAGGCATCGAGATCCTGCCGCTGCACAGGGGGAATCTCGAGCTCAGCATAGACGTCAGTCCCAGCATCTTGCTCAGGCTAATGCTATGCATTTGGCTGTTGCTGCTGTCCCAAGTTCAGCTATAACAACCAGCATTAGTCAGCGGCGAGCAGACGCTCCTGGGACTAAGTCCTGCTTTTCTCCATCTGAGCATGCCCGTGAGACTACCGTTCATTGGTGGTCAAAGGTCACATATTCAGGTCCTCAAGCAGCTGGGATTGGGCCATCAGCAAGGTCCCGGAAGGTCGTAGCTATAAAAGGCTTGCACGGACGCACTGCCATGCACTAGTATATCATATATTTGTGGTTTGTGTATGCAAGCGTGTATATCTCAGGTGAAAGCTCCTAATGATCCCCTACCCTCTGGTTGTGTATGAGTATTGGGCGATTGGAGCCAGAGACAGTGCCTAGTAGTGGCATTGCCTGTATGCCACTATGCACTTAGTCTTCACTCCATAGTAGTTAGTGTCAGTTTGGCATTCACCTGTGTGGTGTTGCACGCACTGTGTGCACTAAATTGCTTTTTTACGCTTGTTACTGGTGTTTGCCGTGAGACTGTTAGTCCTTGTGTGTTCGTTACTATACCACCATATTGTGTCCGCCATTACCGAGCAGAAGTTAACATCTCTGCACGGTGGACCCAGGGCTGCGAACGCACCTTATTACTATCTTTATATTTATTTGGTGCGTTCCGCCAGCCCTAACAACCTCTGATGAGCTATCACATGAAGGTCACATGTGGACAAAAATTGAGTACATTGCTGAAGTGACAGCACCTGATTATCAGGAGAAAAGAAAGATAACTTATAGCATTTGTTTTCTCTTACATCTGAAACTATTTTTTTCTATAAAATTATATGTTGGACACAACTTTAATATTTAATATCTGAATTGTGCATAAAGTTTAAATTTCCAGTATTTTTCGCAAATTATTAAATAAATTTAGTAAGTCTGCAGGTGGCCTACGTGGTGTTATTTACTAATTTTATGCTTTTTGCAGCCTTTCTTTGTATTGATATATTCCTGTGGAGTATTTACTTTTGAATAAATGTGCACAAAGCCATAGTTCATTGATTCTGTCCAACATAATAGAGACTGCTTCCTGAATTGAGCTGCAAATTGTGTTTATTGGCATTTTGAAGAGTGCATTGCTTGCAGAACACAATTATGATGCTGGAGTAAAACAAACAAATGTTAAAGATTGCTTCTTGGATTCCTAGTTTAAGCAAAGCTTCGTCTCATGAGTATCCTTTACCGACTGACTGACCTTTTGCTACAGGATCACTTGTATTATTTCCTTGAAGACATGTTCTCAAACATTAATTGGACTGCCTAAACCTGTTTGATTGCAAATTCACCTGTTAAAATAAATATGTTAAGTTGACTTTGGACTCAATTATTGGCTGTCAAAGTAAAAAGAAAATCAGTATTTTATTATCTGATTTATTATCAGAGTAAATGAAACTTAACCAGCTTTGCTACAAATAAGTGACAAAAGTTCAATGAATTTAATTGTCTGCCATTTTTGTCTAAATGGCTATTTTTGAATGTTTACTAACTATGAGAATTAACAAGCCTTTTGTTAAAGGTAAAAACAAAGTGGAAATTAATATCAATATGTTTTGGACAAAGCACATGGTGTTATCTTGTCTCTTAAAATTATATCCCATTGCATCTTTTATGTTGAATTGGATGCAGTAATGGGCCATGTTCCATTTTCGCAATCTTCAAAGATTCACAGCAGTGAAATTAACTCATAACAAGCTCTATTTAGCTTTTAAATAGGTTACCCACTACTTTTTACATTGATGACCTATCCTTAGGATAGGTCATCAATTTCCTTAGGATAGGTTGTTAATTTCTAATCTGATTGGGGCCGACACCTGGCTCCCTTGCAGATCAGCTGTTATTGGTGTTGGCAATATAGGCTGCTCATCAGAAACACTCACTTGCAAAGCTGTTCCATCTATGTGTAGTGGCGGGGGCTTGTTACCACACATTCGCTATTTATTGATTTGATTAGGGTGCTAATGTGTAGTACCAAACTCAAGCAACCAGAGTACAGAGCAGCTAGGTGAGTGCTTATAGCCGGCGGATGGTGCCACCGATAACAGCTATTAAGCTATTGATCGCTGGGATCTCCTCTGGGTACTGGCACTGTTTCCTCCTTATTTTTATTTTTCACCCTTTTTTATTTAGAGGGTGTATTTGTTTTCCAAATATTTTATTAACATTTTGAAATTCTTTAACAAAGCATTTTTCAGTAGATTGTAATATGCTTCATATCTGAGGAAAATTGGGGAGGGAATAGGAAGGGAGGGGTGAGGAAGAGGTGCTGGGAGAGGAAGAGAAAAATAGGTATGTAAATACCATACCTAGAATAAACCATAAATTTAAACCTTGAATTTTGGGCCACTGACCTAAATATGTAAAAAAGAATAAATAATTGAGAGCCCCAAAAAATTTACTTAACTGTGATTATAAACTAATATTTATTAAGTTATTTAAGTCGTCAACAGCTCCTGCAGTCTATTGATTATTCTGTTGGTTTTGGAAGTTAATGTTCCATTTGTTCCATTTTTTATTGTATTTGTGTAAATATCCATTCGCTATTGCGAATTTAAAGTCTAATGAATTGTGTAAATTTAGATTGTCCACAATGCTAGAGAAACTCGGAACTTCTGATCTCTTCCACATAGCTGCGATTTTGTTCTTAACTATCAACAAGAGGTGAATTATAACAAACCTTATTGAATAATGCAGTTTTTCAGTATCTATGGAAAGGAGTGCTGTTTGAGGTGTAAGGACATAGTCCCTGTTTAGAAGTGTGCCTATGTATCTGGATACTTGGTTCCACAGATTTGTAATTTTTGGGCAGGACCAAAAGATATGAAACAAGTCTCCTTTAATTCCACATCCCCTCCAACACAAAGGCGAGGAGCTTCCTCCGAAGTGAGAAATTCTGTTCGGTGTAAGGTACCACCTTGTTAGTAGCTTATAATATGTTTCGTGTAATTGTAGGGAAATGTTAGAGGAGTAGGTGTTTTTTATTGCATCTTCCCATTGGTCCTTGCTTATATTTAGTTTTAATGATTTCCCCCATTTTATCATATATTTGTTTTTTTGAAATTTGTAGTCTTTATTAAAGATATTGTATAGATACTTTGTACTCCAAAATACCTTGTGATTAGTATTTTTAATTAGTAAATAAGTTGATTCTGTTTTGGAGGGAACCTTAGAGACAAAATCTTGAAGACACTCTTTAATAATATAATAATGAATGAATTCTGATGAAGGAATGTTATATTTTTGTTTGATTTCTGAAAAATTTAATAATTTGTTATTTGCAAGCAGATCTCCTAATTTTTTTATGCCTTTTTGCTCCCATAAGTCTGGTATTTGATATCCGAACATTGAGGCTATTAGTGAAATTGGAATGTTTTCTCCAAATGCATGTTTATCCTTTTTTCCAGAGGGATTAGCCAATTGGTCCCATGTTTGAACGATAGCTGAAATTATTGGATGATTAGATTTATATTTGTTTAAGTTAAAGATATGTTTGAGAAGAAGGTTTTCCAAAGAAATTGATTTAAGGAGGGATGTTTCCATTTCCAGCCATACTGGGTTCTCTTTTTTATTTAACCAGTTTTGGCTTTGCTTTATTAGATTTGCATTATGATATGCCAATAGATTTGGAAGACCCAACCCCCCATTACTTTTACTTTTATAAAGAATGTCCTTGGAAATCCTCGCTTTTTTCCCATTCCAAATGAAATATAATATTTTTTGTGACAGTTTTTAAAAAAATCAGGAGGAAATTTCAATGGCAGAGCTCTGAAAATATATAATATTTTTGGGAGGATAATTGATTTGATTGCCAATACTTTGCCCATCCATGAGAGGCCGATTTTGCCCCATGAATTGAAGTCTTTTGTTATTGCAGATAGGATATGTTCCCCGTTAGTATTGGCTAATGTATGTATTTACTTTGTAAATAGGATACCCAGATATGGGATCTGGTCTTTTTCCCAAGTAAAATCTACTAGTTTTTTTAATGAGTTAATATTTTCTTCAGGTAGGTTAAATTGGAGAATTTTTGATTTGGAGTTATTTATTTTGAATAGAGAAATCAGAGAGAATTCGTCCAATATTTCTAGAAGATTTTTAATAGAATTGGGGGGATCTGTAAGAGTTAATATCATGTCGTCTGCGAATAAGCTTACTTTATATTGTTTATGTCCTATATCAATTCCCAAGATATTTTTGTTTATGCGGATTGTTTCCGCTAGGGGCTCGATAGCCAGGGCGAATAGAAGGGGAGAGAGCGGGCAGCCCTGTCTTGTTCCATTGCTTATTGGAAATGCCTTTGATAGGTTATTATTAACATATATTTTTGCACTTGGGGTCGAGTAAAGGGCAAACACCGATGTCAGCCACTCCTCATTGAAGCCAAAATTCTCCATAACTATTCTCAGATATTGCCAATTAATCCGGTCAAATGCTTTTTCGGCGTCAAGCTCCAGAAAGATAGAAGGAGTATTATTAGAATTAATTTTGCTCAAAATGTTAAGGAGTCTTCTGGTGGCATCAGAAGTTTGTCTTCCCTCGATAAATCCAGATTGATCAGTATTTATTATTTTTGGTAGAATTTTTTTTAGTCTGGTGGCCAAAATTTTTGAATAGATTTTAAGATCTGTATTTATAAGTGATATTGGTCTGTAATTTTATATTTCATCCAGATCGCTTTGGGGTTTTGGGATCATGATTAAGATAGCTTCGAGCATTTCTTTAGGAAAAAACCCAGAGTTTGAGGCCAGATTAAAAATTTTTGTCATATGGGGAGCAAGATTTTCAGAGAAAGTCATATAGTATTCATTTATTAGCCCATCGGGTCTCGGTGATTTTTGTGATTTGAGATTTTTAATTGTTTCTATAACTTCAGATACAGTAATAGTAGTTGTAAGCTTGGCTAATTCTGAAGATTCTATTTTGGGAAGTTGTAATTTTTTGAGAAAGTACTTTATTTTTGGGGGATCTGGTTTAGATAATGAGGGATTGTCTTTTAAGTTATATAGTTTATGGTAAAACTTGGCAAATTCCTCCACTATATCTGTTGGATGATATTTAATTTCTCCAGAATTATTTTTTATTTTATTTATTCTGTTACGGATTCTTTCTTTTTTGAGTTTGGCTAACATAAATTTTGTTGGTTTATTAGTTTCAGAATAATTTTTAAATTTAGATGCCTTGATGATTTTTTCAAAGTCTTCCGTAATTGCTTTATTTAGTAATTGTCTTAGACCTAGTATTTCTAAGTAAGTTTCTTGAGATTTAGTGTTTGAATCATCAAAGCTCTTTTCTTTTGCGCGAATTTGTTCTTGGATATTCTTTATTTTTTCCCTTTTTTTTGCGTTGTGCCTGGCTGAGATTTGGATTAATTTCCCCCTTATGACTGCTTTATGAGCATTCCAGACCACAAACGGATCGGTTTTCCCATTGTCATTAATGTAGTAGTGAGGTACTAATTTCTTTTTTGTAGTCTGGAAGAGGAAGCCGTTGCATTTCCATAAAGCTGAATTTTTAAAAGAGGGTCCAATTATCACTTAAGTAATAACTGGGGAATGATCGGAAATTGATTTGTCCAAAATGGAAGATTTTTTTATTTTTGTTATGGCAAAAATGTCTGTAAGAAACAGGTCAATCCTAGATGAGGATTTGTGAACTGAAGAGAAGTGTGTGAACTCCCTAGAGGAAGAGTTCACACACCTAAAGGTGTCGTATAACTCGTATTAGTGATCCAGGTGTCAAGGCCATTTGAAAAGTAGCGTGTGACGGATGTAGAGTCCAGTTTGCCATTTGGGACCATATTGAAGTCACCTAGGATATATAGATCTCCTTTTTTGTGTTTTTGGATCTTCCCAATAACTTTATTAAGAAAATGTATTTGTTTCGTGTTTGGGGCATATAAGTTCACTATTGTGCATATTGATGTATTTATTTGGCATATCAAAATGTGATATCTACCGTTTGGGTCTTTAATTTCATCCATGAACTTGAAAGGAACTGTATTTTTGATAAGTGTGATCACTCCTGCTTTCCTCCTTTTGGTCAAAGATGAAAAGCAGTGTGGGAAATTTTTGTTTGAAAATGTGGGGTGATTACCTTCACAAAATTTTGTCTCCTGTAGGCATATGACATCTGCCTGCAGTTGTTTGATCTCCTTCCATAAAATATACCTTTTCCATGGAGTATTGAGTCCTCTAACATTGTATGACAGGAACTTCAGCTGCATGTTTGGGCCTGTTGACGATACTGTAAAAACACTATAAACAAGTTCAAAAGTTTAAATACAGCAAAATTGAACAGGAATAATAACAATTTATGTTATATAACTACATAAAATTCAATCTTCAGGTCTATTTCCCAAAAGGGATTATTGACCTATTGGGGGAAAAGTTTGTGTATAAAATGCTCCTTAGTACCCTGGATTTTTTTGAGACCAATTATTGTCTGAAATTTATTTCAGAGGGGGTAAATCAAGTTTTAGATTTGAAAATATTCAGACCCTCTTCCATGGAGTTAATGATCATAAATTTTTCTTTGTAGTGAAACATCAGTTTCGTGGGGAAACCCCACCTGTATTGAATATGTTTCTCCCTAAGAATGTCAGTTAAAGCTTTGAATGACTTGCGCATATCCAAGGTGTGTTTAGAGAGATCATTGAACACTTTCAGATGGTTGTAGGGTTCTGGCAAAGATCCCTTATTTTTAATATAATTTTGTATTTTCTCCTTAGTACCATAAAAATGTAACCTGAGGATAGTATCTCTAGGTTTTTCTGCTGGAATGCTCTTTGGTTTCGGTAGTCTATGAATTCTGTCAATGCAGAGCTCAAGGCTTGTAATATTAGGTAGAGTTTTTTTGAAGATAGTTTTGACAAAATCGGGTAGATCAGATTGTTTTACCTCCTCCGGAATTCCTCTAATTTTTAAGTTGTTCCTTCGGTTTCTGTCCTCGATATCTGCCATTTTAGATCTAAGGTCATTGATTTCCTTTTTTAGGATAGTATTTTGGTTAGTTAAAGAATCTGTTTTTTGTTCCAATTCAATTATTTTGGATTCGTTTAGTTCCAATTTTTGGGTAATACCTCTGCACACTTCTTCAAATGAAGAGTTGTGCTTTGCAAAACCAGTGTTTAGCTTATCATCGATTAGTGATATAATTTTTAAAAAAAATTCTTCCTCATGACTTGTTTTTGACAGTTTTTGTTCAGAGTCTGGGCGGTCTCTTTTATTTTTGCTGTCAGATTCCTGTGTCTCTTCTGGCGCACTTCTTTTTGTTGAAACAGATGTGTCCATCATCGGTGTCCAAGGTGGGTTGACAGGAGTTGAGGAAGGGTTTTTACTTTTCGTATCTATTTTTGTTTTTGTGCTATTAGATTGTTGTGCAGAGGCATTTTTTTGTGGGGTCATTTTGGCACTACTTGGTTGTGTTATTGTTGTTTTATTTGTTTTGTGGTCATCCCCTTTTTGAGGGGATCTAGATTTATTTGGGCTTAACAGGTTAGGAATATCCACATATGATCTAGAGGTGGATTTTTTGGATTCAGCTCTTTGATCCATTTGGGTAAGATCTATTAGTTATATAATAGTAGTTGCCCCTTTAAATGTTATTCACGTGGCTTTGGCTCACAGAGACACTAATAGGAGAGAGTTTCTAGTATGAAAGAATTGTTCCACAGGTTAATCCGTTGCTCCAGCTCCCAGCCCTTAGTATAGGAAGGCTGTTAATAATAAAACTGTTCCACAGCGCTGCTACCCGTTTTATTGTGATCAAGTGCCAGCTATTTCTTAAAGACTGTCTCTTTAAGAGATATTATTTTAGTTTTAATTAGCACGTTGGTAATACAACTCTGAGATCATTTATTGTTCAATATTCAAACCCTTAAACTCTATTGCTGATAGAGGAAATAGCTGTAACATCTCCCTTATTGCAGTTTTTTAAAAAAGCTATTTTCCCAGTAGTCTCTGGCATCAGATATTGTAATGAGGCTTAAAAGGGTTTGAAAAAATTATGCAATGCTTGGATTATGACTGAGATCAGTAGTGACCAATCTTTCTTGTTATTGGCAGCAGATATTAGCACTTTGTGCTATAGTATGAATTTTTAATGGCAGATCTAGTTTGGCTCTTTGCCCCGCACTGTAAGCAGCTCATATATAGCCAAAACAGTTCCACAACATCGCTTCCAGCCTTTTTTATGCCTCTATGATATCTTATCAGCCGCCTCAGACATTTGTTCCACAGCGCTGGGCCCCGTTAATAAAGTCAGGTTTTTTGTTCCACAGCGTCAGTTCCCAGATTATGTAGACCATAATAAGTATATCTGTTCCACAGCGATGGTCTCCCGACGCTCTTTAGTGCTAGGGAGAGTCTCTGCGACAGGCTTACCTCCGTAGCTCAGCTGGGAAAATGGCGTAGCTGCAGTGATCCGGGCTGCTGGCTTCTTCAGCGATTGCTTTGGTCTGGCGGTGCCGTGCAGGAACGCAGTAACGATGTCTTCATTTGTGTTCAGAGCAGTTGCAGGTCCGGCGGATGGGCGGCTCCTCCAATGGCGGCGTCGGTAACTCCCTCAGCTCCGGTCCACAGGATGTCCTCACTTCGTCCCTGGGGACCCGCACTGCACCACTCCAAGAGGAGATGAGGGGGAAGCCCCTCGATTCAAAATCCCCGCAGTTGTTGGCGACAAAGCTGCTCACTTGTGTCCCAGTGCTTGTTAGTAGTGTTATGAGTCTCTCCCGGTGACTGCTGCTATGTCATCCGTCTGTTGGGGGGAGGGAAATTCCCTCCACTGCTCAGATCTCACGGTCAGAGACTCAGTACTTGTAAAATTTAAATAATAAAAAAGAAAAACAAATCCTTAACTCTGCAGTGATTTTTACAGCGTCTAATGAGGTTCAATTCCGGTGACTATTTCACCCTTTTATATATATTTAGGTGCCAAGGCAGTAGCTGTATTTTTCCATAATAATTCACAAAATGGTGGCTCCGTCTTGCTGAGGGGAGAACAGTGTAATAATACCTCAGATTTCAGCGTCGCATATCTCAAGTTTCCTTTGTCCTAGAGATCTAATTTTTGTCTCTTTTTGATCCTTAGGACATATTCTTTGTTCTGAAGATGGTTTTGGGTCTCAATAGTCGCTTTTAGTAGCTGTAAAAAGGGGTATATGCGGGAGCTCCAAGCTCCTGTGTGCTCACATGCCAAGAGCTAGGCCACGCGCCCTTTTAGAGGGAATATTTGTTCGTTGGTTTTGTATTCAATAAAAAGAGTTATATTTTATTTCTTTTGTGAGTGTTTTCGTTTACTCCTTCCTTTGGTATTTATATGTATATTGGAGTACTACACTGGAATTCAGCATTGTTATATGAGATGGGGAGAGCTTGAGATTCAAATATGCTCTCGGCCCATATGTCTATTACGTGCTATTCGATTCTGTTAATTATCTAAATTCTTTGCAAGTACAGGTTGTAATTTCCATCTTCACCTGATATATGGGTACATAGCTACAGCCTGGCATTATGGCATGCATGACTGGCACTAGGATGATGTTAATTTTGGAGGCTTTCTGAAAGGCATTTATATCCATCTTTTGTACTTAAGCATTTATTATAATGCAGCAGTTTGGAAACCTTTATATCGGATAATGTTATTTGATTACTAAAAATTGGATAAGAACAGGTCTATCTAGAAAATCGACCATTATTTTGAGTGGTGAATAATTCTCCTTACCAGGTGCCGAATCATCAAATTTTATCATCAGTCCATTTGCTTTTATATATTTTTTGTTATTATGGTGTGTGACATTTAAACAATTTTGTGGTCTCATGGGGCTATTTCCATCTATTGGGGATGTTTTTTGGCTTTTAATTGTTTTTAATGTTTTTTGATCTTGAAGCACAGTTGAATAAAGTTGTAATTGTTTACACTAATTGGTGATCTCCATGGTAGCATGTTCTTTGCCCTTTTTTCTTTAATGAGTCAGATACCTGAGGTGCACACAGATTGTACTATGCTGTCAGGGTTTGAAGAAAAGGATGGTCACTCTTAGGGCAATGACTATCTCCAGAGAACCTGGATGCAGAGAAGAGCTTGTGCGATATCGGTTTAAACCTGTTGCCCTACACTTGAACAACTGCACACATGTGCCTTTCATAGCGCAAGTCCTCAACCTGGTGGTACAGCAATTTCTCTGCCACTATTTGGGCCTGGATTCGCTGCTGCAGAAAACACAGTACATGTGCAGACATCTGCCATTCGCACCCAGCAGGTCATCTGCTACAGAAGTCTTTCAGCCTACCGGTTTACCGTTTGATATGCACTGTCCTGACACAGTGGATTCCACTCTCCACATGTTGCAGTGACTGAGACAGCAGCAACTAGCCCTGGTGCTATATGTTCTTTTGCATATTCAGGGCCAACACAGTACAGACATTATGATATTCATGTTTGCAGAGGGAAAACAGATGAAGTGACCTCAGCACCTTTCTGCACAATTTCAAAATGGCTAGTAAGATAATTAGCGCTGATGATGCTATCATCAGCATCACAATTTTCATCATCTACATGCTGGAGCAAACTTTGAATAGCCTGCGGGAGGAGGTGGCATTCCCAGAGTAAGAGGTGGAAGTAGAGGAGGATGCGGAAGGGATAACAATATCTCAAAGTTTCAGACTGTTGTCGCACAAGCGAGTGCCATGGGAGGTTGGATTATAGCAATCCGGGGGTTACCCTACCACAAATACAACAATGATTTGGACCTCATGGAAGTGCCCCACATATGAGTGCCTTCTTGTTGCATTATCTGCAACATACCTGTATTGTTAAGATTAGAAATAGTGCTGACTACTTGGCTGCCACTCTGTTACATCCACTGCACAAGTGTAAATTTTGCCAGATGCCTCTTTCCACTAAAAGGACGTGCACATGCTGGAGTATAGAAACACGCTTGTACACAATCTATAGAGGGGATTTCCCCAAGACAGCAGTCAGGAACACAGAATACATCACAGTTATAGACTTCCAACCCTGGGAACGTTGAGTCATCAATGCAAGAACATTAGCAGCAGCAGTGCAGTGGCATAAGAAATTTCTGTGAGTTGTTTTACACATTTTTTAGACCAGCATGTTCACCAGCAGAGCTGAGTACAAGTCTGACACATTGTGAACGACTGGAGAGGATGGTGCAGGAGTATCTCATTTTCAATATCAATACCATCAAAAGAAATGTGGGCACTTTTGGCCTGAACTCGCCTTTCATGCCTTAAAGCTTTTGCCATTGTCATGTTTTGGACAGGGTCAATGCCCTGCCCTTTCAGGGTTAATTGTTGTGGCCTCCTTCTGGATCTGGGAGGGATATTTATACCCATGCTGGACTAGGATTCTCTGTCAGTTATACCTTCCTTCTGGCTGTTTGTCTGACCCCCTGGTATTCATGTGCATACTGAGCTGTTTGTTTGCCTTATCTGATCTCTTTGATCCTCTCAGCTTCCCTGCTTTGTGTTTCTATCCATTCGCTTACTCGGCTTTCTACCTCCGGCTTCCACCTGACCATCCTCCTGTCTCTCCCTCTGGTACCTCACTTATCCCCTGGTTATTGAGCTCGGCTCGTTTGCCTCTCTACACCCTGGTGCCTGGCTCCATCCTTGGCCACTCCCCCTTAGTCACATGGTTCAGGTCCTGCTTGCTACCCAGTGAGTTCTCCCCTGTTCTGCTCTGGGCTCTCTTACTGCAGCAAGTAGCCTCTCAGCAGCAATAACACCCAGGAGCCTTGACATTCATGCATGGCAGCCAGTGTTCTCTCTGAACATGTCTTCAGCGCTGCTTCTGGTGTCCTGATGGATAAGTGCATCCACCTGTCTCTTTAAATAGTAAAGAGCCCAGCCTAACGTTCATCAAGATGAACAAGTCATGGATTTCCAATGACTGTTGCACCCCAGTCGCAGACTGAGCAGACTAGATGATTGCACAGTATTTAGTGTCATGCATTGATCTCACATTATTGCCATATGTGACATCCTTCTCATGGCTTCTGTGTCTGCTATTGCTATTGCTGCTGATGTTACTGACAATTTTTGGAAATGTAGAGACTCCAGTTGTATCTCTATCTGGTTGCTTGCCTGTATGAAAGAGTTCCATTATACTATTTCTACTCTGGGGAAATTGATTACATTTTTGTGGTGTCTGCCCCTAATTTTTGGAAATGTTTGAAATCCAAGTTTGTTCTACTTCATGTATGTTGCCTAAATTTGGCAGGGATCTCAGAGCACCAGGCCACACCTGTCACTCATCCACCTGAAACTGATCAATGTTTAAGCTACAAATGCAGGTGCAAGACCTGTATTAGGCCCTTCCCCATGCATCCATGATGCGCAATTACACGATTTGTGTTCAGGGTGAGTTGAGCAGTAGGAGCGTTGTGACTCGGGGAAAATGAGTGTAATTCTGGTGCCATTTCTGAGGACTGTACTGTGTGATGTTAAAGTGGAGGATGAGAGGACACTTTATGCAGCACTTTGCCAGCCACTGAAGCACATGCTCTTTCTGTCCCTCATCTACAATATATACTGCTGTGCGACTGCCAAAAAAAGGAAGTCAAGTAGCACATCAAGTAACAAAAGATGTCAGTTTTCCTTGGATAGGACTAGCCCGTGCTTATTCAGTAGAGCTTTCAGCAGCATTACCACCTACACCACGTAGACTTCAAACACCAAACTTATTCCTTCTGCCACCACAACCTTGCTTTTTCCCACTCATGTTAGATGTACCCTTCCCCTCTTTTAACCAGCTGTTTCACAACCCTAGGCCCAGACTTGTCAGTCACCTGTCACTAAATTAATAATCAGTATTTATTGGCTGATTCAGTTTGGTTGGACCACATAATAAGCACAAAAGAGTAATACAGGTGCTGTTCACAAGATTAGAATATCACCAAAATAGTAATTTATCTCAGTTCTTGAATACAAAAAGTGAATCTCGTATATTTTATAGAGTCATTACAAACAGAGTGATCTATTTCAAGTGTTTGTTTATGTTAATGTTGATGATTATGGCTTACAGCCAATGAAAACACATAAGATATTGTGGCACCCCTAGGGGTATTTGCCACAAAAATAGTTACTGACACTAAATACAAGTACTAAGATAGCAAAACTGCACTACCACCTCCGGCCAGAAGGGGGAGCTCCAGAGACTCCCCTTGATCCATTCTGGTCTGAGAGAAGAACTGGCAGTTGGGCTAAGGAGCTGAAAGGGAGAGGTCACACAGCTGAATTTCTAACAGCCTTGTGACTGTTTCCAGGCCTAAATCACCGGCCGGAGGAGAAGAGGGACAGAGAAAAAGGACATTGTGAGAACCGGGTAGAATTAATCACTACCCAGAACAGGCGCAAAGACGGATACCGGATCCGTGGCTGTATTCATTATATATAATACAGCAACCGGAAAAACGTGAGGTGATATCAGCTTCACTAGGGCCGGACGCAGCAACAGACACAGAGTTCAGCGGTACTCCCGGAGGAGGTAAGCCGATAAAAGGACTCGGGTTGCCCGTCGAACCAGGACCCAGAGATGACAGATTGGGCCGGCAGCCAGTTCACATACAGCAGCAGGGCCACACAGAAATTGCGTACAATAAGAGGCGAAGACCCCGGCAGGGTCAAAGTAATTCAGAGTTCCCATACAGACTCCGGTGACAGGACTGGTTGTAAATCCCTTTATGTTAAAGTAAACTGGTTAAACGTTTCAATGCCTCAGTCTTTCATTTGGACAATAGCCATCTATCCAGGATCTGGATCATCACTGCTGGGAGAACCTGCTGCTGATCAAGTAAGTGCCTGTCCCCTCACGATACCCCTTACACTGTGCATTGCCTGAGGCCACAGCACCGGGTCAAGCCACCCGTGACATCCCGCTTAAGAGACATACCCCATTGGTCCGGTGCTGAGTATCCCGGTCTCTTGGGCGTCACAATTGGCGTCACGAACAGGATTCAGCCAGCCCGTATACCGGGTATTGTGTGCCGTGATTGGAGCCCAAAACTGTGAAAACTTGGATGAAAAATCTTGAAAATTGACTTTATTAAAGAAAATTCCATTTCCCATTAAAAACTATTGAAAGTGACTTTTCCCCATTGGTTATAATGGAGTAAAGATGGCCGCCATCCCCTGAGGTAATCACCTCATAACCGTTAGGCACGAGACTGTTAATTGAGCTACGCCATTACCTGAGCCCCAGTCTGACTGAAAAACTTCAGAATCCGCCATTACAGAGCACGCGGCGGGCAGGAGCAGCAGGGGGCGTGTCATTGTGGGCGGCACCAAGCTGAGCGCTCTGACGTCAGAGCAAGGGGAAAACCAATCCTGCTGCACAGTGGAACGAATCTACACTATCCCGACGGAAGCGGAGGACCGGAAGGGTCCGGATTAACTAAGGGGGCACAGTATGTCACAGCACGGAGACGCCGCAGCACCCGGCGATGCTAATGTAGCTGAAAGACAGAGTGTCGATAGAGAGTCCGGTAGCGCAGCGGTGCAAGGAGTGGCGCCCATCATGCCGGTGCTGATGCCATATACCCCGGGTGGCCCGTGGCTTCCAATGTATGAAGGTGAGCCTAATACCCTTGACGATTTCAGAGAAAAGATGCTGGCCCATTTTAACATGTTCCCCGTGGGTGAAGTTCAGCGTGTTAGTCTCCTGATGATGCAGTTAGGTGGCCATGCTAAGCAAGAAGTCACAGCATGGGCAGCTGATCTAAAAGGCACTGCTGAATGCATATTTGCTGGATTAAAAGCTACATTTGAAACCACTGCCGGCAGCAAAGCTAAAGTACGATTCTTTAATTGCAAACAAAAAGCTAATGAGGGCGTGAGAGACTTTGCCTTAAACCTGCAGGAAGCCCTTAAATCACTTACACTGGCTGAACCCATTTTTAACACCGGAGCGGATAAACTGCTAAGAGATCAATTTATTGAGGGACTCTACACCCCTTCTCACCGGGGGCATGTGAGCATGCTTGTTTTTAAGAACCCTGAATTGACATTTGCCCAATTAAAGGAGAGCGCTATACGTCTCCAGCTGGCAGAGGCACCTCGGGATCAGGAGCCTGCGCAACCCATGGCAGAGGCTCCTCAACAACAGGGAGTGCCAGTGATATCAGCTATGTCCGGGGCCATTGCTAAGCCCCTGGGGCCCAGTACTAATGAGACTCTTCAACAAAAGCTTGACTCTTTAACTGATGTTTTTGCTTCAATGGCTAAAACCATGAAGGAGATGAGAGGACCCAAGATGGAGTTGGCAAACCGTAGAGAAGATGTTCCATGGATGAGACCCCGGAGATACTCGACATGGAGAGGACGACCCCGCGACCGCTACCAACCGGATGGACAGCCCATTTGCCGCCATTGCCAGCAGCCAGGCCACTTTGCACGAGATTGTGATTTAAACGGGAATCCCCTGGGAATGCGGGCCGCTTCGCAGGAATGAACTTTCAAGGCCCAACACCCTGGCACGACAGGTACATCGGAGGACGACCCATTATCCCTATCGTGCTGGACGGAATTCCCCTCAATGCTTTGCTGGACACAGGTTCCCAGATTTCATCTATACCATATATCCTTTATAAGAGGTACTGGGTTGATGCAGATATTGATAAAGGGCCCTCTGATGTTGAACTAGATATATGGGCCAGTAATGGTAAGTTGGTACCGAAACTAGGATTCAGGGAGATGACCATAAAGATTGGTAAAGTAGAATTGAAGAAACAGGGTATAATTGTTGTTGATGTTGACCGGCGGAACTGTGAACCAAGTGCATTGATAGGAATGAATGTGTAAGAGAACTGCTTTTCCGAAGTTATTTCTGTCTTACAGCAAATTGCTGAAACTGCCCAATCCTGCCAACAGAGTTCTCCGGAGGGAAATAAAAGTATTGATGTTAAGGCAACAGGTAGAAGTTGCAGGTGGAGAAATCGGCAGTGTGAGGGTAAGTGATCCAACGTCTATTGTAATCCCACCAAAAACAGAAATGCTGGTATGGTGAAGAGCAGCCATTGGTACTAAGGGACGAGATTATCAAGCCTTAATAGAACCAGTGTACACCGACAGCAGGCCCACTATACTCACAGCACGAGGGGTAGTCGAGGTACACCGGGGACGAGTGCCGGTACGACTTTTGAACTGTGGAGAGGAAGAGGTCACTTTGCCAAGGTATGCTACAGTGGCAAAGCTATATACTGTTGACAACAATGCCATCACAACCATTGAGCCCTTAGAACCAACCTGTCAGGTGGAAGTCAACGGCTCAGATGGAGAATTGGAGGATTGGTGCCAACAGCTACACGTGGGCATAAATTCAACACCTACTCATCAAAAACAAGGGGTGTATAGGCTAGTGACGGAATATGAACAAGTCTTCAGTAAACACCCATTGGACTTCGGACGGATAGAAGGGGTAGAACACACAATCCCCACCGGTGACCATCCCCCAATAAAAGAAAGATATAGACCCATATCGCCCGCTCACTATCAATGTGCAATAGATATGCTGAGGGAGATGAAACAGGCCGGGGTAATAAGAGACAGCTGTAGCCCCTGGGCGGCCCCTATAGTGATTGTCAAAAAAAAGACGGAACCATGAGAATGTGCGTAGACTACCGGCAGATTAATAACATCACCCATAAAGATGCCTACCCCTTGCATAGGATAGAAGAGTCCTTGACCGCTTTGAAATCTGCTAATTATTTTTCCACCTTAGACTTAACAAGGGGGTATTGTCAAGTCCCTGTGGCTGAGAGAGATAAGGAAAAGACGGCATTCACCACACCAATGGGTCTAAGTGAATTTAATCGCATGTCGTTCGGACTCTGCAATGCATCCGGTACCTTCCAGCGGCTGATGGAATGCTGCCTCGGACACAAGAACTTCGAGACCGTCCTCCTGTACCTAGATGATGTGATCGTCTACTCAAAGACTTACGAACAACACTTAAAAGACCTGGCAGAAGTGTTCGAAGCCTTATCCAGGTATGGCATGAAAATCAAGCCATCCAAATGTCACCTTCTCAAGCCAAAGGTACAGTACCTGGGACACATCGTGAGTTCGGAGGGAGTATCACTGGATCCCGAGAAAATAACCACCATAAGGGATTGGCCGAGACCTACCAGCGCAAAAGAAGTGAGGCAATTCCTGGGATTGGTGGGTTACTATCGCAGATTTATAAAAGGATTTACCAAGTTGGCAGCACCCTTGCAAGACGCCTTGGTAGGGCAGACGAAGAAACCTTCAAACCGAAACCCTCCTTTCCAGTGGATTGACGAAATGGAAGACTCCTTTGAACAACTAAAGAAGGCACTAACCGGTGAAGAGGTTCTGGCATACCCAGATTACCATCAACCTTTCATCCTCTACACCGATGCCAGTAATGTGGGACTAGGAGCGGTGCTGTCACAAAAGCAAGAAGGTCGGGAGAAAGTCATCGCCTTTGCAAGTAGAAAGCTCCGGCCTACTGAAAGAAATCCAGAAAATTATAGCTCCTTCAAATTGGAACTACTGGCAGTAGTTTGGGCTGTGACTGAACGTTTCAAACACTATCTGGCCGCTGCAGAATTTATTGTCTATACTGACAACAATTCGTTGACCCACCTGGACACAGCCAAATTAGGTGCATTAGAACAGCGATGGATAGCCCGGTTATCTAATTACAACTTCAAGATCAAGTATCGAGCAGGTCGCAAGAATGGAAATGCCGATGCCCTATCCCAGATGCCACACTTGAGAGATGTAGAAGAAGAAACGTGGGAGCTTGAAGAAATTGAACTACCAGCCTTCCATCATCCCAAGGCAAAACATCATCAGTCAAGTACCTATCAGAAACAACAAGAGGTGAATTTTAATCCGTTAGCACACCATAGATGGGCTGACACCCAAGACAGCAATCCGGCTGTGAAGTTGGTGAAGGAACTGTTAACTGAGCAAAGTGGGATGAGGATGCCCCAGAAGAGACGCATCAACTTTGGAAAGAGAGAGGCAAAATGTTCCTGTATCAAGGGAAGCTCTGTAGAAGGTACACCTATCCGAAAACACATGAATTGGTTTGGCAGATTATCGTGCCTAAACAAGATGTCAAGATGGTCCTCGAAGCTTACCATAATGGTGCTGGTCACTTCGGTTGGAAAAAGTTAGAAGTACTTCTAAGAGAAAGATTTTATTGGGTTGGAATGAGAAAATCAATCGAACAGTTGTGCAGAATTTGTGGCCCGTGCAACCTCAGAAGAAACGATCAAAAGAACCAAAGAGCACCACTGCAGCCCATAATCACCAAACAACCACTTGAACTTGTAGCCATGGACCACGTGAAGTTGACACCAAGCCGGTCCGGCTATGTCTATGCCTTGACCATCGTGGACCATTATTCACGCTTCTTAGTAGTAGTACCCGTAAAAGATCTGACAGCAAAAACAGCAGCCAAAGCGTTCCAAACGTACTTTTGTAGACCCCATGGATATCCGGAACAGGTTCTCACCGACCAAGGTACAGCCTTTGAATCAGAGTTCTTCAGAGAATTCTGTAATATGTATGGTTGCAAAAAGATCCGGACGACGGCCTATCATCCACAAACAAACGGCTTATGCGAGAAGATGAACCATATTGTAATAGACCTATTAAAGACTTTACCTGAGACAGAAAGGAATCAATGGCCAGAGAAATTGCCTGACTTGGTGGATCTGTATAATCATGTCCCGGTGAGCTCCACCAACTGCACCCCAGCTTACCTTATGCGTGCAAGACCCGGCCAATTACCAATCGATCTAGAAATGGGAATTCTGAAACCAGACGCAGAAGTTCAAGACTCCAATTGGGATATCATACGGCAAAAGCAGTATCGCCAAGTGCAAGAGAGTGTGGAAAGAAGCCTTCAGTGAACTAGGGAAAGACAAGAGCAAACTTTCAACCAGAATGCTCTAGCGACCCCATTAAGACCGGGTGACCAAGTGCTCAAGAGAAACCGTCGAACCAATAAACTAGACAATCAGTGGGAAGCCGTACCCTACACAGTTTTACCAACAAGAATGGATAATCCTAAAATGTGTCTCATTAGCAAAAACGGAGGCTTAACATCTGTATTAGTGTCAAGAGACAATCTTAAATTGTGTCCGGAAGCATTGAAAGAGCCAGAAGTTGTCCAGCCAGAACCAGAAGTTATTCAACCCATACAGGTTCAACCAGTAAAGGAAAAAGAAAAGGAAATGTATCACACCTGTATAGGAGACTTTCCCAAAACCCTACTAACATACAATGGTGCAGTAGTGGTTCCCATGGTGGCCTTTTACCCAACACCGAACCCAATACCAGAAGTCCCAAGACAGGAAGAGGCTGACCCCATACTACAGGAGGTTCCAGGCCAGGAAGAACAGATTCCTGATCAGAGTAATCCCATTCACGGTGGACTTGCCAACACCATAGTCATGGAATTATCTTTAGCAGAGTGGGCAGATACTACATCCACAGTAGACAGTAGTACACCACATGGAGAGATACCGCTATTACGTAGATCACAGCGTAGTACCCAGGGTCAATTACCGGCCAGGTATGCAGATTACTAACTATAAAACTATAGTCATTGTTATCATTCTGCAACGTTTAAGCCCAGTGCCTACAGAGACTTGTCTGTATGAACTTCTTGCATATTCTTGAACTTGTTATCAACCCGGAGGCACTAAATCAAAGCTCCGGAAAGACTGCTTTTTGAACTTTGCTTTTTGCTCTTTTTGAACTTCCTTTAGACTTTATATTGACAACTCTGTTGGAAAAATGGAACTAAATTCCTGGACACAAAGTGCAGTGCCTTTCCTAGTACCTTCAAGGATAGAACTGTATTAATGGACGCTATTTGAAGTGACTTTTTACAGAACTCTATTTTTGTTTCCTTGAGTGGTTTTTGTAACTTTTCATTTTTAAAATTCTGTACATATTAATTGTTATTTCAAAATGTTATCGTCCCACAGTCCCGGAGTACTGTTCTTAACTAAGGGGGAATGTGGCACCCCTAGGGGTATTTGCCACAAAAATAGTTACTGACACTAAATACAAGTACTAAGATAGCAAAACTGCACTACCACCTCCGGCCAGAAGGGGGAGCTCCAGAGACTCCCCTTGATCCATTCTGGTCTGAGAGAAGAACTGGCAGTTGTGCTAAGGAGCTGAAAGGGAGAGGTCATACAGCTGAATTTCTAACAGCCCTGTGACTGTTTCCAGGCCTAAATCACCGGCCGGAGGAGAAGAGGGACAGAGAAAAAGGACATTGTAAGAACCGGGTAGCATTAATCACTACCCAGAACAGGCGCAAAGACGGATACCGGATCCGTGGCTGTATTCATTATATATAATACAGCAACCGGAAAAACGTGAGGTGATATCAGCTTCACTAGGGCCGGACGCAGCAACAGACACAGAGTTCAGCGGTACTCCCGGAGGAGGTAAGCCGATAAAAGGACTCGGGTTGCCCGTCGAACCAGGACCCAGAGGTGACAGATTGGGCCGGCAGCCAGTTCACATACAGCAGCAGGGCCACACAGAAATTGCGTACAATAAGAGGCGAAGACCCCGGCAGGGTCAAAGTAATTCAGAGTTCCCATACAGACTCTGGTGACAGGACTGGTTGTAAATCCCTTTATGTTAAAGTAAACTGGTTAAACGCTTCAATGCCTCAGTCTTTCATTTGGACAATAGCCATCTATCCAGGATCGGGATCATCACTGCTGGGAGAACCTGCTGCTGATCAAGTAAGTGCCTGTCCCCTCTCGATACCCCTTACACTGTGCATTGCCTGAGGCCACAGCAGCGGGTCAAGCCACCCGTGACATCCCGCTTAAGAGACAGACCCCATTGGTCCGGTGCTGAGTATCCCGGTCTCTTGGGCGTCACATTATTATCTCAGTAAATTAGTATACTTTATAGCACCAGCTTGAAAAATGATTTTAAAAACTGAAATGTTGGCCTACTGAAATGTATGTTCATTAAATGCACTCAATGCTTGGTTGGGACTCCTTTTGCATCAAATACTGCATCGATACGGCATGGCACTGCTGATGTGTTATGGAATCCCAGGATTCTTTAATAGCAACCTTCAGCTTGGCTGCAATGTCGGATTGTGTCTCTCATCTTCCTCTTGACAATACCCCATAGATTCTCTATGGGGTTAAGGTCAGACGAGTTTGTTAGCCAATCAGGCACAGTGATACTCATGTTTTTAAACCAGGTATTGGTACTTTTGGCAACGTGGACAGGTGCCATGTTTTGCTGGAGAATGAAATTTCCATCTCCAAAAAGCTTGTTGGCAGATGGAACCATGAAGTCCTCTAAAGTTTCCTGGTTAGACGGCTGTGTCGATTTTGGTCTTGCCAAAACACAGTGGACTTATGCCAGCAGATGACATGGCTCCACAAACCATCATTGACTGTGGAATCTTTACACTAGACCTCAAGCAGCTTGGATTGCGTGCCTCTCCACTCTTCCTCCAGACTCTGGTACCTTGATTTCCAAATGTACTTTCATCTGAAAACAACACCTTGGACCACTGAGTTCTTTTTCTCCTTGCACCAAGTAAGACCCTTCTGGCATTGTCTATATGTCATGAGTGCCTTGACACTAGGAATGCAACACTTGTAGCCAATATCCAGGATAAGTCTGTGTGTGGTGGCTCATGAAGCAGTGACTCCAGCAGCAGTCAACCCATTGTAAATCTACCCCAAATTTTTGATTGGCCTTTTCTTAACTGCAGCCTTGAAAGGATTGTTATCCCAGTTGTTTGTGCATCTTTTTTTAACCACGCTTTTTTTGCTTCCACTCAATTTTCCATTAATATGCTTAGATACAGCACATGTGAATAGCCAGCTTCTTGAACAATGACCTTTTGTGGCTTACACTCCTTGTGGAGTGTGTCAATGATTGCCTTCTGGACATCTGTCAAGTCAGCAGTCTTCCCCATGATTGTGGAGCCTACTGAAACAGACTAAGGGAACTTTTTAAATGTTTAGTAAGCTTTTGCAAGTGTTTTTTGTTAATTATTCTAATTTATCGAGAATGACTTTTGGGATTTTATTGGCTGTAAGCCATAACCATAAAAAAAATAACAGAAATGTCTGGGAAGAGCGCCTGAAATCTTGCCCATAAGTGACCCCGTCACATGATCGTGGCTCACTGATGTGTAGTCATGACAACTAGACCTCTTTGCTTGTCATAGCCAGATTGTTATGAGCGCCGGTGGTTGGTGCTCATAGCAAATGAGCATTTCTGATCTTCGCCTGTGTGTAGCCTATCGGAAAACTGCAGCTTCTAGTCTCCCATGGAGACTATTGATGCATGCAAAAAGTTAAAAAATATTTTTAAAATCTGATCTGGCGTATCACAATGACAGGTCAGTTTTAGCATTTAGTGAACATGGTAAAAAAAAGCAATTGTGCATTTGCACTTTTTTTGCAATTTTACTACGCTTGGATTTTTTTTCCCTTTTTGCAGTACACGATATGTTAAAATTAATGATTTCTTTCAAAAATACAACTTGTCCTGCAAAAAACAAGCCCTCACAAGGCCATTTTGACTGAAAAATAAAAAAGTTATAGATCTGGCAAAAAGAGGAAGCAAAAAACGAAAATGCAAAAATGGAAAATGGCGCAGGAGTTAAGGATATAAAGATTGAATGTTTGAAAGTTGCTATTTTTTCAAACGTTTGACCTCAAATTGCAATAAATGCTAGTCATATTGAGCAAGCGTTCTCACTATCATGAAGTACAATATGTCATGAAAAAATATTTCAGAATCTCTGGGATATATTGAAGTGTTCTAGAGTTATTACCACATAAAGTAACACTGGTCAGATTTCTAAAATTTGGCCTGGCCTTTAAGATAGGCTGGTCATTAAGGGGTAAAATAAAAGTCTAATTTTATATGGCTTGTGAAAAGGCTATAGCTCCTTCATTTAGCAAAGGAAAAAGCTTTTTGTGCTCCTATAAGGCCAGGGTCATAGGAGCGTTGATTCTCGGGAGAGAATTGGCTCCATTATGTTAATGACACTCAGCTCAAACTCTGTAAGAGATTGAGCCCAGTGATATCTTAGTATGATCTCATTCTCTCACATCAGAGAATTGCAGCACAGGTGTGGAGAAGATGGAAAACTTAATTTCTCCATCTTTTCCATTGTCTGAGTATGCAAATGACTTCCGATTGTAGGCCTATATCTCACATGCACCCATAGGGATGAATGGGTGCATGTGATCTGAATTCAAGATTCCTTTCACAACATGCTGCACTTTTTTTCTCATGCTGAAAAAAATTGCAGATCTTTACTGCCCCACAATATAACACTGGTCCAAGCACTGTCCGATAAAGGAATATTTTAGAGATGGTTCTGATGTAAAGCAGACATAAGGTAAATGTTAATTATTAAGATTTTGTGTGGTGGGGCAATCTGCATTCAAAGTTTGAAAATTGCTAACTTTTAGATATTTTTAAAAATTTATGATATTTTTTATAAATAATTCAATACAAACCAACTTAAATTTACCTTTACAATAAATTGCAAAAGTGTCATGAAAAATCAGTCTCAAAATCACTGGATATGTTGAAACATTTTAGAGTTATTGCCACATAAAATAGCACATGTCAGATGTAAAAAAATTGGCCTGGTTACTAAGGGGTAAAAATACCTATTAGGAGAATGTGCTGTTAATCAGGATGTTAGTTACCACTGGATATTATCTGTTTATTTTTAGACAAATAACTAATTGTAATTGACAGTTCTAAAGCTTAGTAGACATGCACTTTTCTAATATGACAAAACAGACATTTAAAGCAATTATTACATTTCAGTTTATACAGTAAAAGTATATAGTAGGGCATGAACAAACTCTTAACATAAACAATTCTGTTAAAATGTACTTTTCATTAGATTTGTTAAAAATTCAAAACAAAAATCCCACCTTGTGATTGAGCAAAGTGCTTACAATCAAAGGTATAAAAACCTACACTAACAAGTTAACTGCAGGATATGCATGTTCGGATCCTTTAACCATAGACCTCCTGATGAACTAACATCCAGTGGGTAAACACGTTGAGATATTATTGAGATCGACATGTGCACAGATGAAAATCATGGTGCATGTCTGTTCATATATTTTGATTATTAATTTTAACATTTAGTAATAGTGCAAATGAGATCGCGCTCAAGGGATGACTGACAGTCAGTCATACAAAGTACTTGAAATATATAGGAAAAGCCTATTATGACCACATAAACAAGCACACTAACCGAATCCCTGTGCTGTGCGCTAGTCCAGGGAAGTATGTAGTGGTGTTCTGATGTAATAAGAGCACAATGGGTTAATAATAAACGTACTGCATGTGTCCTGCAAGTCATATACAAATCACCTATGAACTGCACCTGAACTTGTGCCGCACAGGAGAGCAAGACCATACTGAACAATAGGGGCACAAGTGATGCCATGCTAGGCAGGGACTCACCGACGTTTGGATGCAGCGGTGTGTAGTGCACTTGTGTCCGTCCGGTTCAGCGGAAAAGTGTCCGGCATGTAGATGTTGGACAGCAAAGCGGGCAGGCAGAATCAATCAGCCGCAGCACAGCGGCACAGTGAAAGAGCTGCGCAGAGCCAGGGAAAGCCCCAGCTGGTGGCGTCCCTGGATTCAAGCGGGAAAAAAGAAAAATAGCTGGCGAGGAGCACAGCATGTGACGTCACAGGAGTTACAGGGCAGCACAGAGACCAAAAAGTATACCGACGTGTTTCGACGGAGTGGCATCCTTCTTCATCATGGTTACCGGTCTCTAGGTGCGCCCAGCTATTTGAGCTCATGGCTTGTCAATCAAGATAGACTAAAACAGCCTGCCCGCTTGACTCATTATTACAATGGCTAATATGGAGATCATGGGCTCAAGAGGAGGTGAACCCGGACTATAAAACACAAATAATAAAGTGAGAATATCACATGAAGGTGATGGCCTTAGCTTATAGGCAAAAAATGGGGTGACAGATTCCCTTTACAATAAAGAAAAAATGGGGTTACATTTGGATTCAGAAACTTAGTTAAAAACAAGTGTCAGATCTGACTCAACAAAAATTGTGCTCCTTTGAGTTATTTTTTAAAAATAGAAAATACATTTCTCTAAAAGGCAGATATTTAAAGGGGAATTCACAGGCTATTATATTGCTTTAATTATTTAGACAACATGAAATAAAATAAGTTTTCAATTACTTGGTTTTTCTATCTGCTGTCATTCTCCTGTCATGAGAGCTTTTATCTTTTATAATTTACTGCTGGTTTCCATGGAGCTTGGCCACTAGTGCTTGCAGATACTTGGCCGAATGTGTGTTGTCGTTACATAACTCCTAACATACCAGCTGAATACTTTTAACCATTTATTTTTATACAGCAGATAGCTGGTCACCTCCCTCAACAACCTTCTTGTGCCCTAAAAAGTTACTGTTATAAATGTTGCAAAATCACCAGTACACAGCTTTGGCTTCTACCAGAGCAGTTCTCCTGATAATGGCTCTCACTATTCTGACCCATGTGCTTGTTCAAATGCCCTGTTATATCTACAGTTCAGACCAAAGCTTGGACACACCTTCTCATTTAAAGATTTTTCTGCATTTTCATCACTATGAAATTTGTACATTCACACTGAAGGCATCAAAACTATGAATTAACACATGTGGAATTATATACTTAACAAAAAAGTGTGAAACAGCTGAAAATATGTCTTATATTCTAGGTTCTTCAAAGTAGCCACCTTTTGCTTTGATGACTGCTTTGCACACTCTTGGCATTCTCTTGATGAGCTTCAAGAGGTAGTCACCGGGAATAGTTTTCACTTCACAGGTGTGCCATGTCAGGTTTAATAAGTGGGATTTCTTGCCTTATAAATGATGTTGGGACTATCAGTTGTGTTGAGCAGAAGTCTGGTGGATACACAGCTGATAGTCCTACTGAATAGACTGTTAGAATTTGTATTATGGCAAGAAAAAAGCAGCTAAGTAAAGAAAAGCTAGTGGCCATCATTAATTTGTACTGCATGTGTAAATATAGTGATAGCAGTGTATAATTCCAGCTAAACCACTAATAGATGAAGGAGTACACAAGAACTTGTGCTGAGCTTTATAGTTCTACTAATACTACAGCTCTGCTTCTCACAAGACCTAACACTCAACAAGAATGCCTGCCCTGTCAGAGACCAGAAAGTAATGTGACTATAAGGAGTCTTCATAGCTCTGAGCTGCTTAAGAAACAACTTGAGAATACTCTCTTAACTGTGATTGTCTACCACACAAGATGAGCTTCTCGCAAACATTTTCTTTTTGCATATCTGTCTTACCAATGCCAGGTGCTGTTGCAGATGCTGCCTTTTTTATAAGGTATCTATCTAGCATTTGTTATTTTGTTATTTTTTGGGAAAGGGTTCACTTTTGCTAAAAAAAATTTTTTTTAAATAATTTAACTGCATATCTGTTTTTGCACACCTGTTTTATTAATCCAAATTGAGAAGACTATTCGCCACACCAACACGGTGGCCTACTGCCACATTTAGCTATCTGCATGTAGCCACCGATCTATTATTTCTTATTTTGTCATTTTTAGCAAGCTTTGAATGGCAATGAGGAAGGAAAGAAAAAAGGAAGCAAGGAAGGAAGGACTATACTGTAAGGCAAAAATAAAATTGCAAGTGCCGCAAAATTGCAAAAAAAATCCTCAATTCTGTATTTTTATTTTTTTATTCACAGTATTCATTATATGCCAATATAATTCTCTATGTCAGTAATATTATGGAGATTCCAAACATGCAAACAGGCATAGTTTAAAAATGTTAACTTTGTAACCACACGCCAAAGAAAATAATTAATTAATTAATTATTTAATTAATTAATTCTGTAAGTGTTGTCATTTTCTGAATGCCAATGATTTTTTTAATTTTTGACGATGTGTGGCGGCTTATTTTCTGCCCAATGAACTGCCATTTTTATTAATATCATTTAGAGGTAAATATAATGTTTTAATCTCTTCCTATAGCATTTGTTGCAGTGTTCCAGTGGCTGAAAAAAATCAATTCTGGCAATTTAATATTTTTTTCTCATTACGCTTTTTACAGATTGGGTTCAGTAATTCTATGTTTTGATAGATCAAACTTTTTTTAGACATAGTAATACCAGAAATGTGTATAATTTTATTTTTTTATGGAATAGGGGGTTGATTTGAACTTGCATTTTTTTATTTTTTCATATTTTAAAAACCTTTTCACTTTATTTGCTAGTCTTCTTAGGGTACTTGAACCTGTGATAGTCTGATCACTTGTACAATATACACCAATACTGTAGAATTGCTGCATGTAAGAGAAGTCATTGTCTCCTGTGAAACTGTGGATGTAGTTTAATTTTTTTAAACTTTTTTCAATTAACAAAATTCAACTCCCTAAAAATAGCAAAATGAGAACTATTAAATAGGTATGCTACTAGAAAGCCAGCAACTGCAAGAGGGTTCTTTATTTGTGGTGTTATTTGACTAGCAAAACAGATGAAAAAAATTTTTTGCTGCAAGCTCCCTTTCTTAGAGTAGACAGTCACAGCTGAAAAGGGTATTCTTTACACGAGTACCTCTGTGACAGGAAAGAGGTTCTTCAGCGGACACCCGGCCATACTATCAACCTTTCGGTACCTCGTGATCACATCAGATGGATTCCAATGGGCTTTTAGAACAGTGTGAGCCCCAGACCATGTGCTGGTGAAGCCACTTTCAGAGATTAACAGCAGTATTTAACAGGTTAACAGCCACTGGCTGTGTTTCACTCAACTTGCAGCAATCAGAGGCAGATGACAAAGCCATCATCATGAGTGACACAGACATCATCAGTTGATAAAGATACGGGTTCAGTTACTGTGCCTGCACAAAAGACATATGACGTAACTGTATGACTTCTTGGTAAGTGGATAGTAGCATCAAGGTCTCAAAAAAAAGTTACAAATGTGAAAAACAAACACATATTTCCTTCTTTTCTTTTATTTTTCCCCCAAAACGAATAGAATATTAGTTTAAAAATGACATAAAATTTAGGCTTTATATATCATGAAGAGAAGAGGTGCAAAATATAACTGTACAGGAAAAATATTTTGAGCTCTGAAATGTGCGCGTATAAAAAAATGAAAATATGGCTAATCAAGATATAGGGCAAATATCCTAGTCCAAAACTGGTTTATATGAACAAATAAATCCATTTTAAATTATTAAGTATTGAATATCTACTAATAGATATAATAATAGTATCGCTATCTCACACCTTTATAATAATAATAATAATAATAATTTTTATTTATATAGCGCCAACATATTCCGCAGCACTTTACAAATAAGCGGGGACATGGACAGACAAAAAAATTCAATACAAGTTGAGACAATTTAAACAGTGACATTAGGGGTGAGGTCCCTGCTCACAAGCTTACAATCTACAAGGAAATGAGGGGACACAATAGGTGAAAAGTGATTGTTATTTCAGGTCTGGCAATTATAATAAATAGGGATTTTCATATAAAGCTGCATGATCCGGTCATCAGCCCTTGTGTTTAAGTGCAATAGTCAAGTATCAAGTGCAGTTATCATGTGCATGGAGGGTGTGGAGACAGATGAATTGTAGGGGGCAGATTCAGAATAATATTTGGAAGGCGGGAACAGGGCAAAGTTAGTTTACTGAGTAGTTGATGTGGTAGGCTTGTTTGAAGAGATGGGTTTTCAAAGTGTGCTTGAATAGGTCGGGGCTAGGTATCAGTCTGATCATCTGGGGAAGTGCATTCCGGAGAGCTGGAGCAGCACAAGAGAAGTCTTGGAGATGGAGGTGCGAGGTTCGGATTATAGGGGATGTTAGTCTTACGTCATTTGTAGAACGGAGGACATGTGTAGGGTGATAGACAGAGCACCTTTGCCTTTGTATTAATGTGCTTGGTAGTTGGGGGCTGGCTTATCTGATCTTTAAAGGTGGTCAATAAAATTAACTTTTGAAACAATGCTAATGTGTCAAATTATGGAAGATGATTTTCCAGTAACAAAATTAATGGACAATAAACTGTTTCATTGTATGCTGACAGTATCTTATTGTACACTGGAAGTAGGCAATTCATACTGATTATTATTTAAAGTATTTTCTTAACCCTTTATCATTTGACTAAAGAAATAGACTACTTGGCGTTAGTTGTAGGATATTTAGCACATCCTAAGTTATTCAAGTTACTGCAAAAATATTGAATGAATTAAGAAAACATTAGTATTAACCAGATTACTATTTTTAGTATTACATTACTTTTATATAGTACATATTTCTGTATGTTTCCCCTCTAAATTAAATGAGCTGTCAAAATCATATTGATTACAATAAGTAATTAGTACAATTACAATTAAACTTAATGTTTAAAACTGTGATCATGTAACTCCACTGGGCACAGAATCAGCAAGGATAAATCAATTACTCCCATTTCAGAGGAATAGAGCTGGAATGACATAGTCTATAAATCTTCAAAAAGTTATTCAAACATATCAATTAATTTCTCATTAATGTAGGAATGGGCTGGCCATATAAAGGTAAAGTTGGCAACTCCTTTGAAAGAGCCACAAGCACGTATAAATATTCTTTCTGCAGGAGGATGAAATACTGCTAAGGTAACATTCACATTTGCGTTGTTGGGTGCAGCGTCTGTGACACAACCAACAACGCATGTACACAACGCATGCGTTGTCATAAGATCGTACAGAGCAGGAATTTCGGTGCAGGGAAAACGTTACAAGTAGCGTCCTATGCGCCCTGTCTGTGCGTCAATATGATGCATGCGTCGTAAAATGCAATACAACGCATACCGGCGCATGTCCATGTTAAAGATAGGGGTGCATGATGAATGCGTCGGTATGAGTCGACGACGCTGCGCCCAACAACGCAAATGTGAAAGTAGCCTAACAGCTTCCTTTTACAATTAAACAAACTGTAAAAAAATAATTTAATTAGTGCAAGTTATCTGTTCCCCCTTTTTGTAATCATAATTGTTTGCTCTATTTACCACAGAGCCATGATCAATATTTTCCTGTTTATCCCACCTTATCTTTAGAATAAGCGTGGTGCCGATTGTCTTCATCTCTTTTCCTTGCATTTGAATCATTTTGAATTTTATTAACAGTAAACACAAAAGTGAGATTAATCCTTTTGCGGGTCTATATTTAATTAAGCCAATTATCCTTAAAGTTACCAAAATTCTACCACTGAGAAACAAATTAAATTACTATGCACATATACATACATTTGCATTGTAATGAAATCTCTAGACAATATTCCCCAAATGTTGCCACCTGGGAAATACAATAAAACTGAACAACTGGAACATTTATGTATGCATCAGATCAATGGATTATATGTATTTCATTACTTGGGAGACAATTGCAGTCCAACAATATCACCTTTTAACCCCTTTACCCCCAAGGGTGGTTTGCACGTTATGGACCGGGTCAATTTTTACAATTCTGACCACTGTCCATTTATGAGGTTATAACTCTGGAACGCTTCAACGGATCCCGGTGATTCTGACACTGTTTTCTCGTGACATATTGTACTTCATGATAGTGGTAAAATTTCTTTGATATTACCTGCGTTTATTTGTGAAAAAAACGGAAATTTGGCGAAAATTTTGAAAATTTCGCAATTTTCCAACTTTGAATTTTTATGCAATTAAATCACAGAGATATGTCACACAAAATACTTAATAAGTAACATTTCCCACATGTCTACTTTACATCAGCACAATTTTGGAACCAAAAATTTTTTTTTGTTAGGGAGTTATAAGGGTTAAAAGTTGACCAGCAATTTCTAATTTTTACAACACCATTTTATTTTAGGGACCACATCTCATTTGAAGTCATTTTGAGGGGTCTATATGATAGAAAATACCCAAGTGCGACACCATTCTAAAAACTGCACCCCTCAAGGTTCTCAAAACCACATTCAAGAAGTTTATTAACCCTTCAGGTGCTTCACAGGAATTTTTGGAATGTTTAAATAAAAATTAACATTTAACTTTTTTTCACAAAAAATTTACTTCAGCTCCAATTTGTTTTACTTTGCCAAGGGTAACAGGAGAAAATGGACCCCAAAAGTTGTTGTACAATTTGTCCGGAGTACGCTGATACCCCATATGTGGGGGTTAACCACAGTTTGTGCGCATGGCAGAGCTCGGAAGGGAAGGAGCGCCATTTGACTTTTCAATGCAAAGTTGACTGGAATTGAGATGGGACGCCATGTTGCGTTTGGAGAGCCACTGATGTGCCTAAACATTGAAACCCCCCACAAGTGACACCATTTTGGAAAGTAGACCCCCTAAGGAACTTATCTAGAGGTGTGGTGAGCACTTTGACCCACCAAGTGCTTCACAGAAGTTAATAATGCAGAACCGTAAAAATAAAAAATCATTTTTTTTCACAAACATTATATTTTCGCCCCAAATTTTTTATTTTCCCAATGGTAAGAGAAGAAATTGGACCACAAAAGTTGTGGCACAATTTGTCTTGAGTACTCTGATACCCCATATGTGGGGGTAAACCATTGTTTGGGCGCATGGGAGAGCTCGGAAGGGAAGGAGCGTCGTTTGACCTTTCAATGCAAAATTGACAGGAATTGAGATGAGACGCCATGTTGCGTTTGGAGAGCCACTGATGTGCCTAAACATTGAAACCCCCCACAAGTGACACCATTTTGGAAAGTAGACCCCCTAAGGAACTTATCTAGAGGTGTGGTGAGCACTTTGACCCACCAAGTGCTTCACAGAAGTTTATAATGCAGAACCGTAAAAATAAAAAATCATTTTTTTTTCACAAAAATTATCTTTTCGCCCCCAATTTTTTATTTTCCCAATGGTAAGAGAAGAAATTGGACCACAAAAGTTGTGGCACAATTTGTCCTGAGTACTCTGATACCCCATATGTGGGGGTAAACCATTGTTTGGGCGCATGGGAGAGCTCGGAAGGGAAGGAGCGCCGTTTGACCTTTCAATGCAAAATTGACAGGAATTGAGATTGGACGCCATGTTGCTTTTGGAGAGCCACTGATGTACCTAAACATTGAAACCCCCCACAAGTGACACCATTTTGAAAAGTAGACCCCCTAAGGAACTTATCTAGATGTGTGGTGAGCACTTTGACCCAATAAGAGCTTCACAGAAGTTTATAATGCAGAGCCGTAAAAATAAAACAAAATTTTTTTCCCACAAAAATAATTTTTTAGCCCCCAGTTTTGTATTTTCCTGAGGGTAACAGGAGAAATTGGACCCCAAAAGTTGTTGTGCAATTTGTCCTGAGTGCGCTGATACCCTATATGTGGGGGAGAACCAGCGTTTGGGCGCATGGGAGGGCTCGGAAGGGAAGGAGAGCCATTTGGAATACAGACTTAGATGGAATGGTCTGCAGGCGTCACATTGTGTTTGCAGAGCCCCTAATGTACCTAAACAGTAGAAACCCCCCACAAGTGACCCCATATTGGAAACTAGACCCCCCAAGGAACTTATTTAGATGTGTTGTGAGAACTTTGAGCCCCCAAGTATTTCACTACAGTTTATAACGCAGAGCCGTGAAAATAAAATAAAAAATTTCCCCTCAAAATTATTTTTTAGCCCCCAGTTTTGTATTTTCTCGAGGGTAAAAGGAGAAATTGGACCCCAAAAGTTGTTGTCCAATTTGTCCTGAGTGCGTTGATACCCCATATGTGGGGTGAACCAGCGTTTGGGCGCATGGGAGGGCTCGGAAGGGAAGGAGCGCCATTTGGAATGCAGACTTAAATGGAATGGTCTGCAGGCGTCACATTGCGTTTGCAGAGCCCCTAATATACCTAAACAGTAGAAACCCCCACAAGTGACCCCATGTTGGAAACTAGACCCCCCCACGAACTTATCTAGATGTGTTGTGAGAACTTTGAGCCCCCAAGTGTTTCACTACAGTTTATAACGCAGAGCCGTGAAAATAAAAAATCTCTTTTTTTCCCACAAAAATTATTTTTTAGCCCCCAGTTTTGTATTTTCCCAAGGGTAACAGGAGAAATTGGACCCCAAAATTTGTTGTCCAATTTGTCCTGAGTACGCTGATACCCCATATGTTGGGGTAAACTCCTGTTTGGGCACACGGGAGAGCTCGGAAGGGAAGGAGCACTGTTTTACTTTTTCAATGCAGAATTGGATGGAATTGAGATCGGTCGCCATGTCGCGTTTGGAGATCCCCCTGATGTGCCTAAACAGTGGAAACCCCCAATTATAACTGAAACCCTAATCCAAACACATCCCTAACCCTAATCCCAACGGTAACCCTAACCACACCTCTAACCCAGACACACCCCTAATCCTAATCCCAATCGCAAATGTAATCCAAACCCTAACCCTAACTTTAACCCCAACCCTAACTGTAGCCTTAACCCTAACCCTAGCCCTTACCCTAGCCCTAACCCTAGCCCCAACCCTAACCCTAACCCTAGCCCTAGCCCTAACCCTTGTTAGGACTGGCGGAACGCACCAAGACAGATGATAAAGGTGCGTTCGCAGTCCGGGGTCCACCGTGCAGGTGAGAACCTGCTGCTAGCAATTAGCAGACAATATGGCGGTACACTAAAGTATACACGCGTGGGTTAAACCTCACCCAGCGTGAAGAAAGCGATCCTGTTAATTCACAGGACCGCAGTACCGCACTAGTGCGCGAGCAAGTGGTCAGCGGACTTAACCCCAGAAGGGATTGGAGCCCGATTAGACCCTTGCTGGCGTAACACCGCAACTGGGTGTGTAGAGAACCTTAAGCAATCTGTGCACAAGAGTGCGAGCGATGCCGCACTAACGGACGCCACTAACCACCCAGACTCGGGTATGGAAAGCGCAAGGCAGGCGCACGGCGCCGTACTGGCAGGCACAGCTACAGGACGCTGTGATGTGTGTTAGTGCTGTAGGCTAAGTCGGGCGCTAGGTAGCAGCCATACACCTTCCGCGAACAGACATTCAATAGGGTAGGGGTTTCCAAGGACGACTTGCACTCACAACATACACACATAAGCAATTGTAAAACAATACTAGCGCATGGCCGTGCGGTCATGCGCAGTTTATATAACAGCAGCACAGGAAGTGGCCACAGCACTTTTGCCCTTCTAGGACCTGCCAAGAGGACCAATGGAATGTGCTGCAGAGCCTGAGCACATGACCCTCGATCTCCAACGGGAGACCTTACGCTGGGCATGCTCAGTACATGCAGACAAGGACTTAGTCCCAGAGAAGTCCGCTCGCTGCTGACCAGCACTGACTTTAAAGGCAGAGACTGGAGAAGCAGCACTAACTCTCAGAACAGAGTGAGAATGAGCAAGACGCTGGGACCGACGTCCTTGCTGAGCAGGCTCCACTGCGGCTGGACAAGAATGGGAGACCGCAGCGGAAGTGGCTCGAGATTCCCCCTGTGCAGAAGCGGGAACTCGACCCCTAACATTACCCCCCCTCCTAGGGCCCCCCCCTCCTTGGGCCTCGCTACGTTCGAAGGCAGCAATGAGCTGCGGGGCCCGAATGTGCTCAACAGGTTCCCAGGACCTGTCCTCGGGGCCATAACCCTTCCAGTCCACCAAATAAAATTTTTTACCACGCACCACCTTGCACCCCAAAATAGCGTTCACCTCATAATCGTCCGTAGACGAACCCGATGTCCCAGCAGATGACTCGGAAAAGCGGGACATATACACGGGTTTCAAGAGGGACACATGAAAGGTGTCGGTGATACCCAGGCGTGGCGGAAGGGCCAAACGATAGACCACAGGATTAACCTGCTCGAGGACCTTGAATGGACCCAAGTAGCGAGGAGCAAATTTAGTGGACTCAACTCGCAGCCTGATGTTACGGGCGGAGAGCCACACCAAGTCGCCAGGAGCAAAGGTCGGGGCGGGGCGCCGATGAGCATCAGCGGAGGACCTCATTCTCTCCTTAGAGGCCCGAATGGCATCCTGAGTGCGGTCCCAAATATCCCGTGCCTCCACAGCCCAGTCTGCCACCCTGGAGTCGGCGGAAGACACGGGCATAGGCACAGGTACCCGTGGATGCTGACCATAGTTGAGGAGGAATGGGGTTTGTCCAGTGGAGTCGGCAACGGCGTTGTTCAGTGCAAACTCTGCCCATGATAGCAAGGATGCCCAGTCATCCTGCCTGGCTGAAACAAAATGTCGCAGGTATGTGACCAAGGTCTGGTTGGCCCTCTCTACCAACCCATTCGTCTCGGGATGATAAGCGGAAGAGAGATTCAACTCAATACTGAGAAGACGACAGAGCTCTCTCCAGAACCGAGACGCAAACTGGGGACCCCGGTCACTGACAATTTTGTCTGGCATACCATGTAGGCGGAAGATATGTCTGATGAACAACGCTGCCAAGGCCCGTGCAGAAGGTAACCGCGGCAGCGGCACCAAATGCACCATTTTTGAGAAATGATCGGTGATGACCCAAATGATGGTACAGCCGCGAGACTTGGGCAAACCCACAACAAAGTCCATCCCGACCATCTCCCAGGGCCTATCTGCCACCGGCAAGGGATAGAGCAAACCAGCTGGCCTTTGACGCGGAGATTTATTTTTGGCGCAGGAGACACACGCCAGAACGTAATCCCTGACATCCCGGACCATATGCGGCCACCAGTACGTCCTCGCCAGTAGCTCAGATGTCCTCTTTGTCCCAAAGTGTCCACCCACCCTGGACGAATGAGCCCAAGAGAGAACCTCCGGTCGCAAATTAATGGGCACAAAAGTCTTGCCCGGAGGCACAGACTCTAGCGATACCGGCGCCACGGTTCTCAGGCTCTCGGAAGGGACAATAAGCCGAGGCTCCTCTTCCTCCTCCTCAGTTGACATAAGGGAGCGAGAGAGAGCGTCAGCACGGATATTCTTCTCCCCGGCGAGATAATGCAGGGAAAAGTGGAACCGGGAGAAGAACAGGGACCATCTGGCCTGGCGAGAATTTAGCCGCTGGGCTGTCTGCAAATAGACCAAATTTTTGTGGTCCGTGTAAACTTGGAAGGGAAACCGCGCACCTTCCAGAAGGTGTCTCCACTCCGAAAAGGCCAACTTCATTGCTAGCAACTCCCTGTCCCCGATGGAGTAGTTCCTCTCCGCTGGCGTGAAGGTCTTGGAGAAGAAGAAGCATGGATGCTTCCGACCTTGAGCATCCTTTTGGTAGAGGACTGCTCCAGCACCAACGGACGAGGCATCCACCTCCAGTAGGAATGGCTTATCCACATCGGGACGATGTAAGATGGGAGCGCTAGCAAAGTGGGACTTAATAGAAGTGAAGGCCTTGGAGACCTCTTCCGACCACAATTTGGGATTCGCTCCCTTCTTGGTGAGGGCTACCAAGGGAGCCACCAGAGTTGAGAAGTGGGGAATGAACTGGCGGTAATAGTTTATGAACCCCATAAAGCGCTGCACCGCTTTAAGAGAATGGGGCTCTTGCCAGTCCATCACAGCCTGTAGTTTGGCAGGATCCATAGCCAATCCCTGGGCGGAGATGATATAGCCCAGGAAAGGTAAGGACTCCTGCTCAAACACACACTTCTCCAACTTTGCGTAAAGAGAGTTTGCCCGTAGGAGGTCGAAGACTCTGCCAACATCTCTCCGGTGGGAGTCAATATCTGGAGAAAAGATGAGAATATCATCCAGATAGACTACAACCGAGGTGGAAAGCATATCCCGGAAGATGTCGTTGACAAAGTCTTGAAAAACGGCAGGTGCATTACAGAGCCCGAAGGGCATCACCAGATACTCATAGTGCCCATCTCTGGTGTTAAATGCCGTTTTCCACTCGTCCCCCTCACGGATGCGAATCAGGTTGTAAGCACCCCGCAGATCTAGTTTCGTAAACACTCTAGCTCCCCGAAGCCTATCGAAAAGCTCAGATATCAACGGCAAAGGGTACTTGTTCTTAACTGTGATAGCATTAAGATCCCTGTAGTCTATGCATGGACGTAGTTCTCCATTCTTCTTCTGCACGAAGAAGAACCCTGCCCCAGCAGGTGACACTGACTTCCTAATGAACCCTCTTGCCAGATTCTCTTGTATGTACTGAGACATTGCCTCCGTTTCCGGGAGAGATAATGGGTAGACTCGACCCCGGGGAGGCTCAGCACCAGGCAAGAGATCGATAGGACAGTCATAGGGGCGATGGGGCGGAAGGGTCTCCGCCGCCTTCTTGGAGAACACGTCTGCATAAGACCAATATTGCTTGGGGAGAGAGGATAGATCTGCGGGTACCTCAGTAGTAGCAACCTGAACGCACTCTCGGTGACACCTACCCCCACATGATTCACCCCATCCCAGAATTCTGCCTGAGGACCACTCGATGTGAGGAGAGTGGTACCGTAGCCAAGGTATCCCCAACAGGACCTCATCAATACCCTCAGGAATGACGAGTAGAGAAATAATCTCCTGATGGGATGGCGACAGGGACAGAGTAACAGGGATGGTCTGATGTGTTATCTGTGCGGGGAGTGTCGACCCATTCACCACTCGTACCGTTACTGGTTGGGATAGCATAACCAGGGGTATTGCGTGACGTTGGGCGAAGGCAGAAGACATAAAATTGCCCTCCGCCCCAGAATCCACGCAGAGGTCTACCGAGTGGGAGGATGAGCCAAAGGTAATTGTCCCCTTAAAGGACAATTTGGAGGCAAACGTCGCAGTGTCTAGTGCACCTCCACCTACTACCACTAGACGCTGACGTTTCCTCGACCGCTGATGACATCTGGTGGCAAGATGTCCTGACTGTTGGCAAACCTGGCAACCCTGGAGTGCACGAGCAGTCTGGGACTTAGATCCCGCTCGTGACACCATCTTAGGTTCCTGAACCTCAGGAGCCTGAACTGGAGATTCCAAAGGTTTGGCGAAGGTGGGAGCCAGCCGAAACCTCTGCCTACACTGGGCTCGCTCTAACCTCCGCTCGTGAAAACGGCGGTCAATGCGAGTAGATACTGCTATTAACTCCTCCAGTGTGGCGGGAATCTCCCTAGTGGCCAGAGCGTCCTTAACGTGGTCAGCCAGCCCCCTCCAAAATATAGGGATAAGGGCTTTATCCGACCACTCCAGCTCAGATGCCAGAGTGCGGAAATGGACGGCAAAAAGGCTGACCAAGGACGAGCCCTGAGTCAGTGCCAACAGTTGGAGCGCCGTGTCATGGGTGACACGAGGTCCAAGAAAGACCTGTTTCAGAGTGCTCAGGAATAACGGAGCACTCTGCACCACATGATCGCCACGCTCCCACAGCGGCGTAGCCCACTGCAACGCCCTGTCCGACAATAAGGAAATTATAAAGCCCACCTTAGCCCGCTCTGTAGGGAAACGAGAGGCCAGAAGCTCGAGATGTATTGAGCACTGACTCACGAAACCCCTACAGGACTTACTGTCACCAGAAAATTTCTCTGGTAGCGGGAGGCGAGATAGCGTCGGTACAGGAGCGGCAGTGGACAAGGTAGCTGCAGCCACACTTGCAGCCTGAACAGCGACAGCAGTAACATCCACAGCTGAGGTTGAACGCTCAAAAGCCGCCAACCTTCCCTCCAGCTGCTGGATGTACCGCTGTAAACGCTGATCGTCCGCCATTTTACAAGCCAGACCCTGGCGCTAGTATTCTGTTAGGACTGGCGGAACGCACCAAGACAGATGATAAAGGTGCGTTTGCAGTCCGGGGTCCACCGTGCAGGTGAGAACCTGCTGCTAGCAATTAGCAGACAATATGGCGGTACACTAAAGTATACACGCTTGGGTTAAACCTCACCCAGCGTGAAGAAAGCGATCCTGTTAATTCACAGGACCGCAGTACCGCACTAGTGCGCGAGCAAGTGGTCAGCGGACTTAACCCCAGAAGGGATTGGAGCCCGATTAGACCCTTGCTGGCGTAACACCGCAACTGGGTGTGTAGAGAACCTTAAGCAATCTGTGCACAAGAGTGCGAGCGATGCCGCACTAACGGACGCCACTAACCACCCAGACTCGGGTATGGAAAGCGCAAGGCAGGCGCACGGCGCCGTACTGGCAGGCACAGCTACAGGACGCTGTGATGTGTGTTAGTGCTGTAGGCTAAGTCGGGCGCTAGGTAGCAGCCATACACCTTCCGCGAACAGACATTCAATAGGGTAGGGGTTTCCAAGGACGACTTGCACTCACAACATACACACATAAGCAATTGTAAAACAATACTAGCGCATGGCCGTGCGGTCATGCGCAGTTTATATAACAGCAGCACAGGAAGTGGCCACAGCACTTTTGCCCTTCTAGGACCTGCCAAGAGGACCAATGGAATGTGCTGCAGAGCCTGAGCACATGACCCTCGATCTCCAACGGGAGACCTTACGCTGGGCATGCTCAGTACATGCAGACAAGGACTTAGTCCCAGAGAAGTCCGCTCGCTGCTGACCAGCACTGACTTTAAAGGCAGAGACTGGAGAAGCAGCACTAACTCTCAGAACAGAGTGAGAATGAGCAAGACGCTGGGACCGACGTCCTTGCTGAGCAGGCTCCACTGCGGCTGGACAAGAATGGGAGACCGCAGCGGAAGTGGCTCGAGATTCCCCCTGTGCAGAAGCGGGAACTCGACCCCTAACAACCCTAACTCTAACCCTAGTCCCAACCCTAGCCCTAACCCTAACCCTAACCCTAACCCTAGCCCTAACCCTAGCCCTAGCCCTAGCCCTAACCCTAGCCCTAACCCTAGCCCTAACCCTAGCCCTAGCCCTAGCCCTAACCCTAACCCTAGCCCTAACCCTAATGGGAAAATGGAAATAAATACATTTTTTTCATTTACTTTTATAGCGGGTTTTTTAGCGGATTTTTATGATTGGCAGCCGTCACACACTGAAAGACGCTTTTTATTGCAAAAAATATTTTTTGCGTTACCACATTTTGAGAGCTATAATTTTTCCATATTTGAGTCCACAGAGTCATGTGAGGTCTTGTTTTTTGCGGGACGAGTTGACGTTTTTATTGGTAACATTTTCGGGCATGTGACATTTTTTGATCGCTTTTTATTCCGATTTTTGTGAGGCAGAATGACCAAAAACCAGCTATTCATGAATTTCTTTTGGGGGAGGCGTTTATACCGTTCCGCGTTTGGTAAAATTGATAAAGCAGTTTTAATCTTCGGTTCAGTACGATTACAGCGACACCTCATTTATATCATTTTTTTATGTTTTGGCGCTTTTATACGATAAAAACTATTTTATAGAAAAAAATAATTATTTTTGCATTGCTTTATTCTGAGGACTATAACTTTTTTATTTTTTTGCTGTTGTCGCTGTATGGTGGCTCGTTTTTTGCGGGACAAGATGACGCTTTCAGCGGTACCATGGTTATTTATATCCGTCTTTTTGGTCGCGTGTTATTCCACTTTATGTTTGGCGGTATGATAATAAAGCGTTGTTTTTTGCCTCGTTTTTTTTTTTTTTTTCTTACGGTGTTTACTGAAGGGGTTAACTAGTGGGCCAGTTTTATAGGTCGGGTCGTTACGGACGCGGAGATACTAAATATGTGTACTTTTATTGTTTTGTTTTTTTTATTTAGATAAAGAAATGTATTTATGGGAATAATATATATTTTTTTTTTTCATTATTTAGGATTTTTTTTTTTTTTTTTTTTTACACACTTGGAAATTTTTTTTTTTACTTTTTTACTTTGCCCCAGGGGGGGACAATACAGATCGGTGATCTGCCAGTTTGCACAGCACTCTGACAGATCACCGATCTGTCTGAGAGCAGTGCAGCGTTACCAAGTGCCTGCTCTGAGCAGGCACTTGGTAAGCCACCTCCCTCCCTGCAGGACCCGGATCCGCGGCCATTTTGGATCCGGGACTTACTGCAGGGAGGGAGGTAGGAGACCCCCGGAGCAACGCGATCACATCGCGTTGCTGCGGGGGTCTCAGGGAAGCCCGCAGGGAGCCCCCTCCCTGCGCGATGCTTCCCTGCACCGCCGGCACATCGCGATCATGTTTGATCGCGGTGTGTCGGGGGTTAATGTGCCGGGGGCGGTCCGTGACCGCTCCTGGCACATAGTGCCGGATGTCAGCTGCGATAAGCAGCTGACACCCGGCCGCGATCGGCGGCGCTCCCCCCGTGAGCGCGGCCGATCGCGCTGGACGTAATATTCCGTCCTTGGGAATTAAGGCCCACCCCACATGGACGGAATATTACGTCCAATGGCAGAAAGGGGTTAAAGGATAGGGTCAGTGTGATAAAAAATGTTTGGATTTTGTTATGTTAATATAACCTGAAAACAGGATAAAAACTGCAATCATTGTGGGGGTTTTTTAAAAGGGCATTTAAAGCAGTGTCTTTAATTCTGCAGGAGACATCAATTGGGGTTCCACAGATTTGCTTTCAGTTTTTGTTTGGGATCACATAAACAGGTAAGTTTCTGAGCCCAGTTGACTTGCTGTTAGTGATGTGTGGTGGCATTGTTGCTATGATGCCTTGCCTGTGGGTGCCGTGGCCCAGAGCCAATGCGGACTTTGCCTGGCAGAAGCAATGCTATTGAGCAACTAGGTGGCTCTCACTGCTGGTGCACTGTGGTGGTGGCCATGTACCACTACTATATTATACAGTAAGTCATATACCTTAAAACAGGTTCTTTCTAATGTATCAAAAATTAATTATTTAAGTAAAAAATTACAAACATTGAAAATAGAATTGTCGTAGCTGTTTTTCGTTCTGACCCAAATGTCAGCTGACAGATCACCAGTGAGACCAAATTGTGGAGTTACGCCCGTCATTTTACAAGCGCGCTTGGAGACAAAAAGACACCTCACACATATCCTGTGAGCAAGTCACTTTTATCTGAAGTAATAGAGCAAGAAGCAATATTTTATACCATTTACAATTAATGTAATTCTCAATGCAATTCATGTAGCCCCCACCATCACCCAGGGTCATACTGACCTTTATTCTCTCACGTACCCGGAGCATGTTGTGACTGACTATTGGGAACATACATTGATAAGAAGTATGGTCTCCTTGAAAGGAGGCCATCAGACTACTGCATCAACAGATTCTAGTAATTCTAACAATTAAAGGCAAAAGGCACTTAAAGACAAACTATTAACCCTTCTATATCAGAATAAAAAGAAGAAATCAAGGGCACACTAGATCTGATCTGATGGCACAAGGTTGTACACACAATGATTTATGGATTCATGTCTATACATAAGTATTAATATATATATATATATATATATATATATATATATATATATATATATATGCATATGCCCCAGTGAGTGATCCATAAAGTAAAATACAAATAAATTGTTGAATACAATTGTCTAATAGCGGGAAACTGTGGCTAAAGTCAAAACACATGAGCCATACCATTGCAAATGTCTGGAGCCTTTTCCAAAGAAGCATATGCAAAACGCTTGTCTTGAGATATTGCTCTTGGCACACTAGGCTTGGTAAACAGGATTAGCCACCCACATTCCATGTTTTATATGCAAAGTTGTTTTTTTTTGTTTATGTGTTTATTAGCACCTATGGTCCAGTAGTAGGAAAGCATTATCCAACCGTTTCCAATACCCATGAAAAGTGAGAACAGAGTTAAGCCGTTGAGAAAGTGGCAGATGGTTGTAGGTAGAGTGAGCTGCATAAAGTAGAGTTGCTGTATGAATATTTTCCCAGATGAAAGTTTTTTAATGAATGGTGTTAGTTGTCATTATGTTGTAGTAGTCACTAAAGTTTACCAAGTTGTTGGGAGAAAGGACAGCATGTCAAGCTCAAGTGTGGGGCTATTTGGGCCTGTCTTAATTCAATCTGCAATGCATTGGCTCTGACCACTCATGTTATTGACCTTTTCAATGCTGAGGGTTAGACGCAGTGAGTTCATGACACAAATCACATTAAAATTGTATAGGAATAATGTCTTTTATTTAAATAAATATGCCCATTTATACATTTCATGTTACTTCTCATTCTGAACAGCCACCAAAAATATTTTGTCTGCAATATCTCAAAAACGTGACAACCTCTATTGATTATACTGTATTCATATAATTTTGTTAAAGAAATTGTTTCTATTTCAGTGCAACCAAGAAGTAACGCCAACAGAAAATTGGGTCTAATCACAGCAGGAGTCAAAAGCTGTCTGTGCCAATTAATATTGAGTTATAAAAATGTACCATATTTTTCAGCATATGTAAAATCTTTGTAGATAAACCCTTAAGAAACTCTAGCAATTGCACTCAAAATGTTTGTGTTTGGCATTTTATTTGTCCCAGATGGTAAGCTACAATACCATCTTTCTATATTTAAATATATGGTTAACTATTGCATTTCACATTTGTTTAAAAAATAGAGCCTTTCCAAGGAATTTATAAGACCATGTAGTTTCACTAGGCGGCATTAAATTGATTCAAGAGAATAACCTGTACTTTGGTGTCTGACCTGTCTAATTCCAGAGGTCTTGAGACTAGAGTTGAGTGAACATGATCGGCTCCCTCCTTACTCGGCAAGCTATAGCGCTTGTCGACTAGTTGCATAGGAAACCCGGCTTCCTGGAGCGAGCCGGCTGATCAGCTGTCTGCCTCCGCAGCTGCATGTGCCACGGCTGTGTGACAGGCACAACACATGCATGGAGAGCCTATTTGTTGGGCTCTCCATGCATGTCTTGGACCTGTCACACAGCCGCGGCACATGCAGCTGTGGAGGCAGACAGCTGATCAGTCGGCGCGCTCCAGGAAGCCAGGTTTCCTATGCAACTAGTCGGCAAGCGCTATAGCTTGCCAACTAAGTAGGGAGCCGATCATGTTCGCTCAACTCTACTTGAGACAGCACTTCAATATACAACTGTAAGGTAAAATTCTCACAATTAATTTGTGTTGAGTTTTTGATACTGTGTGTTTTCACTGTACAAGAAATGCAATGACTTACAGTTCCAGCAAAGTGGATGGGATATGCTGCTATCTCTTTCCTACTGTGCTTTTATTTACGCTGTATAAACTGACGTGTTTGAAATCCACAAAGGGTGAATTATTCTCACGTTTACTCAGACTTCTATATGCAAATTTTCCTCACAGAATTGCATCAAATGCGGAAGGAACGCAGGTAAAAAACGAGAGTTCTGAAATATAATGAAAACGCATGTAATGCACACATGATTGTATCAGTAACAATTTGTCAAAGCCAAATGCCAGGCAAAATCATCAACCAAACAGCTTTAATTAGAACAAGACATATCAAAAAGAGACAAAAAATGCAGCATAAAAATGTGATAAAAATGTATGAAAAATATTGCAATAAAAGCACAATGAAAATATAAAATTACCCTAATTTAGCTAACAGGTGCAGAAAATCTGAAGCAGGAAAAAAAAACCCCCCACAAATACTCAACTTGGGAGCATAGCCTCGGGTTACGTTCACATGGCATTATTTAGATGCTGACATAACTGCTGGGTTTTTTCAGGGAAAGCCGCTTCAGGAAAAAGCCATCTGTCGTTTTCATGAAGCAGCTTATACAATCAATATTATACAATCATTTTTGCATCAGCTCTGCCACTGAGGTCTTTTACTCAGTGCTGTAAAGTATAGAGTGTGAAGTTTCCAGGCAGAAGCCACTCAAAGAATGAGCATATCACTTCTTTTAACCACATCAGGGTTTCTGAACCCTGAAGTGGTTAACAGAAGCAAAATGAATAGTGATGAGCGAGTATACTCGTTGCTCGGGTTTTCCCGAGCATGCTCGGGTGGCCTCCGAGTATTTGTAAGTGTTCGGAGGTTTAGTTTTTGTCACCTCAGCTGAATGATTTATAGCTACTAGCCAGGATGAGTGGGGGGGTTGCCTGGTTGCTAGGGAATCCCCACATGTGTTCAGCCTGTCTAGCAGCCGTAAATCACTCAGCTGAGGTGACGAAAACTAAATCTCCGAACACTTACAAATGCTCGGAGACCACCCGAGCATGCTCGGAGACCACCCGAGCATGCTCGGGAAAACCCAAGCAATGTGTATTCTCTCTCATCACTATTCATTTCGCTTCTGTTAACCACTTCAGGGTTCAGGAACCCTGATGTGGTTTAAAAAAAACTCGAGCAACGACTATACTTGCTCATCACTAGAAATGAAACATGTGCCCAGCAATGTTGTATTGGCATCGCTTGACATTTTGTTCATTTTATGGGCCTTTTGCAATGTTTTTTCAAGCAAATGCTGAGAGAAATCCACCTTGAGTTGATACTGTGCACCCATAGCATAAGGAAAGAAAGCATTATGTAATTTTAACAGTTTTTTTTAGTGCGGCTAATAGATGTGCTAATCAAATAGCATGGATCAGGCGAGCACCGTTAAATAGGGAGAACGGAGCTGCTGCCTCAGTGTTAATGTATTTTTGTGAAATTCACAGACAGATATATTAAACAATTCTGGATCAGACCATTCACCTCTGTACCTGACCTGCCTCAAATTATGATTTTGTTAGTGCAAGAGTTTTACAGAGCTTTAAAATTAATTGTGTTCAGATATTCACATGATTTTTCAATCTTTTTCTGCCAAGCTTAATTTTCATTATATTTTCATACCTTTTTTCCCTGATATTAGAGGGAAAAATAAAGGAAATATGTGTTGTATCTTCACATTTACTTTTATTTGATATTTTTCATAACAAATGGCCGCTAAATAATAATAATAATAATAATTTTATTTATATAGCGCCAACATATTCCGCAGCGCTTTACAAATTATAGAGGAGACTTGTACAGACAATAGACATTACAGCATAACCACAGTTCAAAATAGATACAAAGAGGAATGAGGGCCCTGCTCGCAAGCTTACAGACTATGAGGAAATGGGGAGACACGAGAGGTGGATTATAACAATTGCTTTAGTTATTCGGACCAGCCATAGTGTAAGGCTCAGGTGTTCATGTAAAGCTGCATGAACCAGTTCACTGCCTAAGTATGTTGTAGTATAGACACTGAGGCTATTAACTGTATAAAGTGAATGAGAACATGATGCGAGGAACCTGATTATGGTTTAAGTTTTTTTTTTTTTTTCAATGGGCCAAACAGGGATAGTTAGGTTAATGCATTGAGGCGGTAGGCCAATCTGAACAAATGCGTTTTTAGGGCACTCTTAAAACTGTTGGGATTGGGGATTAATTGTATTAACCTGGGTAGTGCATTCCAAAGAATCGGCGCAGCACATGTAAAGTCTTGGAGATGGGAGTGGGAAGTTCTGATTATTGAGGATTCTAACCTGAGGTCATTAGCGGAGCGGAGGGCACAGGTAGGATGGTAGACTGAGACCAGAGAGGAGATGTAGGGTGGTGCTGAGCCATGGAGAGCTTTGTGGATGAGGGTAGTAGTTTTGTACTGGATTCTGGAGTGGATGAGTAGCCAGTGTAATGACTGGCACAGAGTAGAGGCATCGGTGTAACGATTGGTGAGGAATATGATCCTGGCAGCATCATTCAGGACAGCTTGGAGCTGAGAGAGTTTGGTAAGAGGGAGGCCGATTAGTAGAGAGTTACAATAGTCCAGACGAGAATGAATAAGTGAAACAGTAAGTTTTTGCAGAGTTGAAAGTAAGAAAAGGGTGAATTCTAGAAATATTTTTGAGATGCAGAAAAGAAGAGCGAGCCAGTGATCGGATATGGGGGTGAATGAAAGCTCGGAATCAATTATGACCCCAAGGTAGCAGGCATGTTGCTTTGGAGTAATGGTGGAACCGCACATGGAGATAGCAATGTCAGGGAAAGGTAGGTTAGTAGAGGGAGAAAACACGAGGAGTTCAGTTTTGACAGGTTCAGTTTCAGATAGAGGGAGGACATGATGTTAGAGACAGCGGTAAGACAATCACTGGTGTTTCCTAAAAAGGTCGGCGTGATATCAGTAGAAGAAATGTATAATTGGGTGTCATCAACATAGAGATGGTACTGGAAACCAAATCTACCGATTGTTTGTCCAATAGGGGCGGTATACAAAGAGAAGAGGAGGGGGCCTAGGACTGATCCTTAAGGAACCCCTACAGTAAGGGGAAGCTGAAAGGAGGAGGAACCAGCAAAAGATACAGTGAAGGATCGGTCAGAGAGATAGGAGGAGAACCAGGAGAGAACATTGTCCTTGAGGCCGATGGAGCGGAGCATAGTGAAGAGGAGCTGATGATCCACAGTGTCGAATGCTGCTGAGAGATCCAAGAGAATTAGCATGGAGTAGTGACCATTAGATTTAGCTGTTATTAGATCATTAGAGACTTTGGTGAGGACAGTTTCAGTAGAGTGTAAAGAGCGGAACCCAGATTGAAGAGGGTCGAGAAGAGAGTTATCTGAGAGATAGCGGGTAAGACGGGAGTGGACCAGGCGTTCGAAGAGTTTAGAGATGAAGGGAAGATTAGAGAGGTCTATAATTAGTGGCACAGTTTTGATCGAGGGATGTTTTTTTAAGTAGTGGATGTATGATGGCATGCTTAAATGAGGAGGGAAAAATACCGGAAGTGAGAGAAAGGTTGAATATTTTTGTTAGGTGAGAGGTGACAGCCGGGAAAAGGGCCTGGAGGAGATGTGACGGAATGGGGTCACTGGTGCAAGTGGTTGGGCGAGAAGATGCAAGGAGCCTGATTACTACTTCTTCTGTAACTGGTTCAAAATCAGAGAGTGAACTAGATGCAGTGGGGGAGGGAGGACCGTGATTGGTATGAAGGGATTGGGAGATAATTTCCTGTCGAATGTGGTCAATTTTTTTTTTAAGTAATTGGCCAGATCATCAGCGCGGAGATCCGTGGTTGGGGCCTGCACTCTTGGGTTGAGTTGGGACTGGAAATTGTCAAAGAGACGTTTAGGGTTATTGGACAGTGAGGTGATGAGCGTGTTGAAATAGGTTTGTTTGGAGAGGTGAAGGACAGAGTTGTATGTTTTTAGCATGAACTTATGATGGATGAAATCTTCGGGTTGATTAGATTTTCTCCACAGACGTTCGGTGCACCTGGAGCACCGCTGCAGGAAATGTGTTTGCAGCATGTGCCACGGTTGCCGCCGCCTGTGCCGAGTTGTTCTATTTATAGGAGGTACAGTTTCATCCAGGGCACTTTGCAGGGTTTCATTGTAATGATTCAGAGCAGAACCAGGACATGAGATGGAGGAGATTGGGGCCAATGAGGACTGCAGGTTCTTCATAAGTTTCTGGGTGTTAATGGCCTGTATGTTTCTATAAGTGTGGAAAGTGGGGGTGACCTGAACGGGATGGCAGTTCTTGATAGAGAATGATAGAAGGTTGTGGTCAGAGAGCGGGAAAGGGGAGTTTGTGAAATCATCCACTGAGCAAAGCAGGGAGAAAACCAAGTCAAGGGCGTTTCCATCTTCATGTGTTGGAGAGTTAGTATGCTGTGATAGGCCGAAAGAGGAGGTTAGAGATAAAAAGTGAGAAGCAGATGGGGAGAGGGGACAAGCAATGGGGATGTTGAAATCACTCATGATCAGGGTGATGGTGTCACAGGAGAGAAAGTGTGGAAGCCAGGTGGCAAACTGATGAGAGGGGCCTGGGAGGATGATACACCACCGCCACTTGCATGGAGAAGGGGATGTAGAGTCTAATAGCATGGAACTCAAAAGAAGGGAATACAAGTGAGGGTACTTGGGGGATAACTTGGAAGGTACATTTGGGTGAAAGGAGCAGACCAATGCCTCCACCTGCTCTGTTGTCGGATCTTTGGGTATGAGAAAAGTGTAGTCAACCATATGAAAGAGCAGCAGCAGCAGTGGTGTCTGACTGCTGGATCCAGGCTTCTGTAAAAGCCAGGAGATTAAGAGAATTAGAAAGGAAGAAGTCATGGATGAAGGAGAGTTTATTACACACAGCGTGAAAATTCCAAAGGACACAATTGAAAGAGACAGAAGGCATGCAGGGAATATTAATACGGTTAGAGGGGTTTCTGAGTGTAGCAGTTGGGAGGTTTGACTGGATATAACATGGGGGGCTGGGATTGGGAGAGATGTCTCCAGCGACTAGGAGAAGGAGGATGGAAAGAGTGAGCAGATGGTTAAGTGATTTGTGAGAGTGTCTCTTGTGTTGGATGGTGGGACTGAATCGATCTGCGCTGTTGAGCAGTGTGAACAGAGCATGAGTGCTTTACATGGGAGAGGCAAGGATAGAGGGGCTGATATGGATGGAGTGTAAAGAGTTTATGCAAGGGTGGTGAATGTGAGTGAATGCAGCAGCCAGGATATAGATTATACAAATACATATGGTGAGTATTCTGTTCCAAATGAATAGGGAACAGATTTACATTGTCTTACCTGTCTCCTGTCCTGTCTAACTGCCATGTTATAACTGCAATTACTTAGAAAAAGTACTTTGAATAAATGTACATGAATAATAGTGCACGAATGCACCCCTGCATGAATGCGTCCCCAAAGTATGTCTACATTTATAGAAGGCTAGCTCTTAGATCTCACTTTTTTTCCTCTCGTTAGCAATCAATCTAAGTCAGTTGAGACAGCAGGACACAAAAAATGCAGTGAACAGATAAACAAATGTCAAGGTCTACATGGATCATAAACCACTTTGAAACAGTTATGTGATTTCTCCGCATGACGACAAGCAGAAGTGAGTTAAATATCTATAAACAAAAACAATTGCTTAAGGTACCTTCACACTAAACGACGCTGCAGCGATCCAGACAACGATCCGGATCGCTGCAGCGTCGCTGTTTGGTCGCTGGAGAGCTGTCACACAGACCGCTCTCCAGAGACCAACGATGCCGGTAACCAGGGTAAACATTGGGTTACTAAGCGCAGGGCCGCGCTTAGTAACCCGATGTTTACCCTGGTTACCATCCTAAAAGTAAAAAAAACAAACGCTACATAATTACCTACCGCTGTCTGTCCCCGGCGCTTTGCTTCTCTGCTCTGGCTGTGAGCGCCGGGCAGCCGGAAAGCAGAGCAGTGACGTCACCGCTCTGCTTTCCGGCCGCTGTGCTCACAGCCAGAGCAGAGAAGCAGAGCGCCGGGGACAGACAGCGGTAGGTAAGTATGTAGCGTTTGTTTTTTTTACTTTTAGGATGGTAACTAGGGTAAACATCGAGTTACTAAGCGCGGCCCTGCGCTTAGTAACCCGATGTATACCCTGGTTACCAGTGAAGACATCGCTGAATCGGTGTCACACACGCCGATTCAGCGATGTCAGCGGGAGAGCCAGCGACCAAAGAAAGGTCTGGCCCTCTAGCCCCGACCAACGACATCACAGCAGGATTCTGATCGCTGCTGCGTGTCAAACTAAACGATATCGCTAGCGAGGATGCTGCAACGTCACGGATTGCTAGCGATATCGTTTAGTGTGAAGGTACCTTTACTAAGATGGCTAACAAATCTAGAAACATGCAGAATTCATTGCCGAAGATAGAATGACTCAGATAACATTCGGGCTGCTTGCTGTCAGGGACTGGAGCAATAGACATGCAGGGTATTTCAGTTCAGAGAATGAATGATAAATTACTTTCACAGGGCTAGTAAATATGATCAGCTTTATTGATGTACTAATTTTTTACTGCTTTTTTAGTTTTATTTATTATTCATTTATTTCACATATTGGACTTTCCTTAAGGTCATAAAAGACCTTTGAGGGAGAACTTCAGCATGTAAGCACTATTTAAAACTCTGATTTCCCCTGTAACTGGAGCTGGTTAGCCTCAGTTACAGGGAGAACGAAGCCCCTAGCTGCATACCAGAGCTGACTGTCTTCTAGGATCCACTAGCTCTAGCTCTTAAGGTACCTTCACACTAAGCAAGGTTGCTAGCGAGATCGATGCTGAGTCACAAGTTTTGTGACGCAACAGCGACCTCAGTAGCGATCTCGCTATATTTGACACGTATCAGCGACCAGGCCCCTGCTGTGAGATCGCTGGTCGTGTCGGAATGGCCTGGACCTTTTTTTGATTGTTGAGGTCCCGCTGGGTAGCACACATCGCTGTGTTTGACACCTTACCAACGACCTCGTTGACGACTCAGACACCGACACATAGGCGTACATTTGCGTTGCCTTTTCCGCACCCCTCTGCTCCGATTGGTGGTCGCTACTGCGTTCTGATTGGCGGTCATGCCTTCAACAGAAGGCGACATAGTAGCGCTTCTATCCTTTGTTCCTGACCGCATGGTGGTTTGCAGATCGTTGTAGAGTTCTCCGGCCTGCGACTCCTCTTCGATTTATCTATTCTTCAATGGTTCTTCTGACACCTTTTGTGCATTGTAGGTATCGTTTGGGGTCTCAAATGCGTTCCCACCGAAGGGCTATTGTGTCACCTCATAAGGCAAGGCTGCCACCAATCAGAACGCAGTAGCGACCACCAATCGGAACTGAATGGGCGTGGAAAAGGCAACGCAAATGCACGCCTGTGTGACTACAACGTCACACAGGACGTCCCTCATCGAGGTCTGAATCGTCATAATAGCTGCCATGTGACAGGGTCTCAACGACCAACGAGATCGTTGTACAGGTCGCTACAGGTCGCCGCATCGCTGCTGCGTCATTGGGAAGATCTCACTGTTTGACATCTCACCAGCGACCACATAGCGACGCAGCAACGATCCCTGACAGGTCGTATTGTTGTTGGGATCGCTTTAGCGTCGCTAAGTGTGACGGGGCCTTTACCTTAACACGAAGCAATCATATGACTGCTGGGTCAAGAGAAGGATATGCTCCTAGCATTTCCTATATGCCGTGTGCACAGAGTTTGTTTAGCGTTGTGAATTTAGCCATCAGAATAGCAGAGATGGTAAAAACCTGTCTTTGCCTTCTCTGTGAGAGGTGTCTGACAGTCGTCTTCCAGCTTCTGCAGCTGTATGGTCATGTGCAGCTGCTCTTCTATTCAATGACATTTTAGAAGATCTCCACAGAGTAGAATGTGGAAATCATGGACCATTTATGGGCAGTCTGGAAGTATAAAATTAATATATAATATAACTTCCCTATGTGACAGAAAAAAGGTGTATTTAAATCCATTCATCCTAAAGATCTTGGATAAAGCAGCAAAGAAATAGTAGGGTATAAAAATGCCAAAATCCTTGAGTTAAATATACTGTACAAGTTAAACTAGTTTCATGCATCACAGGAATATCATGCCATAAAAATATCCTAATATTCTTCAGAAGCAATACATAATATATCATAGGTATGTCACATAAGATAAAACAGAAAGGGACAGCAAGGGTTCCCAAAATTCTTTGGGTGCTACATTAATAAACTGTTTTTAAAACTGTATACTGTGGAAACATTTATGATGTAGGTAGTCTTTTAGCAAATGAAAAAAATATCCATTAAGTTAGCCAATAAGAGGTGTCAATGTTGAATATTTTTCTATATACTTTCTAATACAGGACAAATATATATTTTTCCTTGATAAACATGGACAGAAATTGAAAAAATTATCTAAAGCAAAACTGTGCCTCCTACATTTAAAAAAAGAAAAAAAAATATTCTGCTCACTAATATGCTAATTCAAATGCAAACCCTAGAAATAGCGCATAGCACATAGTGGTGCACAACTCCAGTCTTCAAAGGCCACCAGTAGGGTTGAGCGACTTTTACTTTTATAGGATCGGGTCGGGTTTCACGAAACCCGACTTTTTCAAAAGTCGGGTCGAGTGAAATCGGCCGATCCTATAAAAAATTTGGGGTCGGGGTCGGCCGAAACACGAAACCCAATGCAGTGCATTGGGTTTCCAATGGTTCCCAGGGTCTGAAGGAGAGGAAACTCTCCTTCAGGCCCTGGGATCCATATTAAAGTGTAAAATAAAGAATTAAAATAAAAAATATTGCTATACTCACCCTCTGACGCGCCCTGGTACTAACCGGCAGCCTTCCTTCCTTAGAATCAGCGCGTGAAGGGCCTTAGATGACGTCGCGGCTTGTGATTGGTCGCGCGACCGCCCATGTGACCGCTCGCGCGACCAATCACAAGCCACGACGTCACCGAAGGTCCTTCAAGCGCTGATTCTTAGGAAGGAAGGCTGCCGGAAAGAAGCAGGGCACGTCCGAGGGTGAGTATATTCCTATTAAGTATATACTCACCCTCGGACGCGCCCTGCTTCTTTCCGGCAGCCTTCCTTCCTAAGAATCAGCGCTTGAAGGACCTTCGGTGATGTTGCGGCTTGTGATTGGTCACGCGAGCGGTCACATGGGCGGTCGCGCGACCAATCACAAGCCGCGACGTCATCTAAGGCCCTTCACGCGCTGATTCTAAGGAAGGAAGGCTGCCGGTTAGTACCAGGGCGCGTCAGAGGGTGAGTATAGCAATATTTTTTATTTTAATTCTTTATCTTACACTTAAATATGGATTCCGATACCGATTTCTGATATTGCAAACATATCGGAACTCGGTATCGGAATTCCGATACCAGATTCAGAAGATCGCCGACCTCATGGCCGACCCCACACAGGGGTCGGGTCGGGTTTCATGAAACCCGACTTTGCCAAAAGTCGGCGACTTCAAAAAATGGCCAACCCGTTTCGCTCAACCCTAGCCACCAGCACTGAATATTTTCAGGATTTCCTTAGTATTGCAAAGTTGCTAATTTAATCACCTGCACAGGGGATATTTCCAACACATTGTGTAATGCTAAGGAAATCCTGGAAACATTCACTTTTGGTAGCCCTTGAGGAATGGAGTTGTGTATCTCTGATCTCTAGTGTGGATGTGGTGCAACAATTGAGGCGTTCACGCTGAACTGACTTGTATTACAGAAGAGCTTCAAAAGGGAAATATTTGTAGTATTATTGCAAAATTATATGGGAAACATGTACTTACACTACATTTTGACAGTTGTTATGACACCATGTTACAAAGAATCTAGAAATTGATGAATATGTACTGGCATAACATACATGTTCTGATAACCAACAGTATATACAAGAATGTGCCATCATCAACCAAAGACTACACAAGAGAGGTAATCCTTTTCCAAATCTTAATCAAGCCAATATGATCACTAATTCATGCAGCAGAGATTATTATTTATGCAAAAATCGTGATAACACAGATAATACAGGAAATATAACATATTAAAAATTAAAAAAAGGAAATGGGCCTATCCAAATGTTTGGGGAACCTGCATGGTTAATACCAAGTATAATCCCTTTTAGCAAGTATCACAGCTTGTAAATCCTTTTTGTAGCCAGCCAAGATTATTTCAATTCTTGTTTGAGGGATTTTCATAGTAACATAGTAACATAGTAACATAGTTAGTAAGGCCGAAAAAAGACATTTGTCCATCCAGTTCAGCCTATATTCCATCATAATAAATACCCAGATCTACGTCCTTCTACAGAACCTAATAATTGTATGATACAATATTGTTCTGCTCCAGGAAGACATCCAGGCCTCTCTTGAACCCCTCGACTGAGTTCGCCATCACCACCTCCTCAGGCAAGCAATTCCAGATTCTCACTGCCCTAACAGTAAAGAATCCTCTTCTATGTTGGTGGAAAAACCTTCTCTCCTCCAGACGCAAAGAATGCCCCCTTGTGCCCGTCACCTTCCTTGGTATAAACAGATCCTCAGCGAGATATTTGTATTGTCCCCTTATATACTTATACATGGTTATTAGATCGCCCCTCAGTCGTCTTTTTTCTAGACTAAATAATCCTAATTTCGCTAATCTATCTGGGTATTGTAGTTCTCCCATCCCCTTTATTAATTTTGTTGCCCTCCTTTGTACTCTCTCTAGTTCCATTATATCCTTCCTGAGCACCGGTGCCCAAAACTGGACACAGTACTCCATGTGCGGTCTAACTAGGGATTTGTACAGAGGCAGTATAATGCTCTCATCATGTGTATCCAGACCTCTTTTAATGCACCCCATGATCCTGTTTGCCTTGGCAGCTGCTGCCTGGCACTGGCTGCTCCAGGTAAGTTTATCATTAACTAGGATCCCCAAGTCCTTCTCCCTGTCAGATTTACCCAGTGGTTTCCCGTTCAGTGTGTAATGGTGATATTGATTCCCTCTTCCCATGTGTATAACCTTACATTTATCATTGTTAAACCTCATCTGCCACCTTTCAGCCCAAGTTTCCAACTTATCCAGATCCATCTGTAGCAGAATACTATCTTCTCTTGTATTAACTGCTTTACATAGTTTTGTATCATCTGCAAATATCGATATTTTACTGTGTAAACCTTCTACCAGATCATTAATGAATATGTTGAAGAGAACAGGTCCCAATACTGACCCCTGCGGTACCCCACTGGTCACAGCGACCCAGTTAGAGACTATACCATTTATAACCACCCTCTGCTTTCTATCACTAAGCCAGTTACTAACCCATTTACACACATTTTCCCCCAGACCAAGCATTCTCATTTTGTGTACCAACCTCTTGTGGTTGGTGTACCAACCTCTTGTTCATATATTCTTCCTTGGAAAATTCTTCCAGATCTGTGAAATTCCTGGGTCGTCTTGCATGCATTGCTATTCTGAGGTCTAGCCACAGATTTTCAATGATATACAGACCAAGGGACTGTGAGGACCTTTGTAAAATCTTCAGCTTGTGCCTTTTGAATAAGTCTATTGTAGATTTTGAAGTGTGTTTAGGATCATTATACATTTGTGGAAGCCATCCTCTTTTCAACTTTAGGTTTTTTACAGATGGTGTTATATTTGCATCAAGAATTTGTTAAAATTTAATTGAACCCTTTCCTCCCTCTACCCGTGAAAGGTTCCCCATATAATTGGCTGCAACAAAACTCCAAAGGATTATTGTTTCACCCACATGCTTAATTGTTGGCGAGATGTTCTTTTCCTGAAATTTTGTACCCTTTGTTCTCCTCACATACCTTTTATCATTGCGGCCAAAGAGTTCTATTTTTACCTCATTGGTCCACAAGACTTGTTTCCAAAATGCATCAGGCCTGTTTTGATATTCTTTTGCATACTTCTGATGCTGAATATTGTTGTGAGTATGCAGGAGAAGTTTTCTTCTGATGATACTTCCATGAAAGCCATATTTGTGTAGGTGTCTCTGAACAGTAGAAGAATGTACTACAATTCCTGAGTATTCTAAATCTTTCTGAAGATCTTTTGCAGTCAAATGGGGGTTCAGACTTGCCTTTCTATCAATCCTACAAGCAGCGCTCACTGAAATTTTGCTTGGTCTCCCTGACCTTATCTTGACCTCCACTGTTCCTATTAACTTACATTTCTTAATTTCTTAAGCTGGGAGATTTGCATCACCTGTACTTTCTGAACGATGATTGTGAACAAGCCATAATCCTAACAGGCTAGTTAAGGTCTGAAACCTTGGTCAAATTTATCTGCGCTCATAAATCTCCAAACTTTTGCATTATCCCATTTTCCTTTTTGTAATTTTTGAAATGTAAAACATTACAATTTATGTTTTTTTCTACCTAAAATGCACATGTGTAATAGCCTTCTCCTGCTTTGTCGGCCTCCAATATTTTCAGAGTGCTATGCAGCTGCTTAGAAGAATGAATAGCTGCAGTTTTTTGGAACAAGGTTAGAGGAGGCTGGTTTTTTATAAATATAGCAAAAAGCTTGCATCAAGCATCAATGTCCTTTCCTAATGATGATATTGAACAAGCCAGCAAGAGTTCACAATAACAGTAATTTTGACCAGGGATGCCCACATTTTTACATGCCACTTCATATATATTTATACATTTACACAATTAATAAGTTCATATTTTTATTAATATTTACTTATATACTTGCATTGAGGAATTATATGTTTCATGTAGGTGAATGCAGAATTTCTTTTGATTCCACCAGCAACATTTCCTATTCAAGGCTAGTCGCTATGCCTTATCATCAGTTATGAAGATGGGATTTTTAATGTAATTAAGTACACATCTTTTAACCATGTGCACATGCTAAATATCTTTTTATAAAACCTTGTCTATTAAAGAGAAGCTGTCACTGTTAATTCCTCAACTGAAAGCAACATAATGTAGGAAAGGAGGCTCTGATTCCAGTGATATATAACTTAGGTTAATGGGTACAGCAATTGTGACACTTAGTTTTTAGATTTAACATGCAGCAGAGCTTGGAAAACTTCCCCAACTTACACTAGGCTCTGTTTGTACATTAAAGATGTGGGTCAATGAAGACCCAAAAAAACGACCAAAAACCCAAATAAATATATGTAAACATCAACTTTATTAAAGTACAAAAATGTATGTATATATAAAAAGGCACATAATACAAAGGAACAGATGAGGCTCAGTACCACAGGGTGTATGAGGACACCACTGAAAGAGCATACAGGAGCGCACGGAGCCGGGATCAAAATCTACTCTATACAAGTACACGGTGGACTATAAAGTCCATACCACTATGTTGGAAAATATAACTGTCATTATGCATCCACATAGACACTACCAAGGCCCAATAACATAATTGGCATAAATGAATCAACATTACCTGAACCAGGGCAAATAGGTAGATCAGATCCAGGGTCCGTGTGCCCTCCCCAACGCACGTTTCGGTGATAAACCTTCCTCAGGTTGCGTCTCTATGTGGATGCATAATGACAGTTATATTTTCCAACATAGTGGTATGGACTTTATAGTCCACCGTGTACTTGTATAGAGTAGATTTTGATCCCGGCTCCGTGCGCTCCTGTATGCTCTTTCAGTGGTGTCCTCATACACCCTGTGGTACTGAGCCTCATCTGTTCCTTTGTATTATGTGCCTTTTTATATATACATACATTTTTGTACTTTAATAAAGTTGATGTTTACATATATTTATTTGGGTTTTTGGTCGTTTTTTGGGGTCTTCATTGACCCACATCTTTTCTGTTCTGAAGTTGATAGCGACTTACCCCTATTTATATACTAGTCTTGGTGGCATGGCATTTTTACGGGTATATCATTGATTGACATGATCCTTGCTATGCATATCTTTGTCGTGTACTTGGTTTCTGTTTGTACATTGTCTATTGATAGTGAGCTGCTTTGCACAGGAAGGGGTGTGGAAGATCTAGCAGGCGTGTGAGACCTAGTGCAGGCAGTGATAATCTTCAGGTGATAAATCCTTCATTGTAAATAAACAACAGGACACAAAAGTGTCACATTACTGAAATCTATGTTTCAGCCTCTATCTTCTGCTTTCTTCAAACTACCTAACAAAAAGTTGCTGACAGATTCCATTTCAAATTATGTTTTTTTTTTTCTAAGGCTTGAGACTGTCCTTTGCGGGCCTTTTTGGTTTCTACAACAAAGCCTATGCTTTTTATTTAATGAATACTTTGTTCTGTGTTTCTGCTCAGCTATTAGCTTTTTTACCTGAAGAGATCACCTATCAGATGGGTTTTTGGGTATTCAGTGGGGTCTCAGGACCTGGACCATACAGTTCTGCTTGCAATTACAAGGGCAGAAAAATATAAAAATTATGTTAAAATGGTTTACTTACCTAAGTCAAACTATGTTTTCTTGCTTGCTAATTTTTGTAGTATTTCCTTGTCATGCTGTAACTTTTTTCTGAAAAAAATTAAAAAAAAATCCCATTAAAAAATGTTTAATTTCTCTAATAAATAGTTCTGAACATCATTAACTTCAAATTGTCTAATATATCAGCCCCCCAAAAACTTTTTTTTATATTCAATTGGATTAGTGGTGTAAAATGTGAAGAGCAAAATCATTTTTTCCTTTTTTTCAGTCATGACCTGAGTGTAGATTTGTGAAGATAAGCATGACCCTGTACAGACCTTTTATTAATATATGGCAATGAAAAGAGCTGCAAATGAAAAGAAACAATATACTTCCGTATAAGTAGATGTGTCCTTGAACTCTATCATTTTGGTTCAATAAAATACTTTATCCTACTTTGTTACAGTAATGATATACTTGACATGTTGCTGTATGCAATGAGAGCACTGATGTTTTGAGTGCCTTGGCAATTTGTAGAAATGCCAGTTGTATACAGTACAGACCAAAAGTTTGGACACACCTTCTCATTTAAAGATTTTTCTGTATTTTCATGACTATGAAAATTGTACATTCACACTGAAGGCATCAAACATATGTGGAATTATATACTTAAAAAAAAGTGTTAAACAACTAAAATTATATCTTATATTCTAAGTTCTTAAAAGTAGCCACTTTTTACTTTGATGACTTCTTTGCACACTCTTGGCATTCTCTTGAGGAGTTTCAAGAGGTAGTCACTGGGAATGGTCTTCCAACAATCTTGAAGGAGTTCCCAGAAATGCTTAGCACTTGTTGGCCCTTTTGCCTTCACTCTGTGGTCCAGCTCACCCCAAACCATCTCGATTGGGTTCAGGTCTGGTGACTGTGGAGGCCAGGTCATCTGGAGTAGCACCCAATCACTCTTCTTGTTGGTCAAATAGCCATTACAAAGCCTGGATGTGTGCTTGGCGTAATTGTCCTGTTGAAAAATAAATGATGGTCCAACTAAATGCAAACCGGATGGAATAGCATGCCGCTGCAAGATGCTGTGGTAGTCATGCTGGTTCAGTATGCCTTCAATTTTGAATAAATCCCCAACAGTGTCACCAGCAAAGCACCCCCACACCATCACGCCTCCTCCTCCATGCTTCACAGAGGGAGCCAGGCATGTAGAGTCCATCGCACAAAGACACGGTGGTTGGAACCAAAGATCTCAAATTTGGACTCATCAGACCAAACCACAGATTTCCACTGGTCTAATGTGCATCCCTTGTGTCCTTTAGCCCAAACTAGTCTCTTCTGCTTTTTGCCTGTCCTTAGCAGTGGTTTCCTAGAAGCTATTTTACCTCAGAAGCAGAGGTGACTCTTGGTTTTCCTTTCCTGGGGCGGTCCTCATGTGAGCCAGTTTCTCTATAGCACTTGATGGTTTTTGCCACTGCACTTGGGGACACTTTCAAAGTTTGCCCAACTTTTTCGGACTGACTGACCTTCATTTCTTAAAGTAATGATGGCCACTCGCTTTTCTTTACTTAGCTGCTTTTTTCTTGCCATAATACAAATTCTAACAGTCTATTCAGTAGGACTATCGGCTGTGTATCCACCAGACTTCTGCACAACACAACTGATGGTCCCAACCCCATTTAAAAGGCAAGAAATCCCACTTATTAAACCTGACAGGGCACACTTGTGAATTGAAAGCCATTCCGGGTGACAACCTCTTGAAGCTCATCAAGAGATTGCCAAGAGTGTGCAAAGCAGTCATCAAAGCAAAAGGTGACTAATTTGAAGAACCTAGAATATAAGACATAATTTCACTTGTTTCTCACTTTTTTGTTAAGTATATAATTCCACATGTGTTAATTCATAGTTTTGATGCCTTCAGTGTGAATGTATAATTTTCATAGTCATGAAAATACAGAAAAATGAGAAGGTGTGTCCTACAAAGCTGATAGTCCTACTGAATAGACTGTTATTATTTGTAATATGGCAAGAAAAAAGCAGCTAAGCAAAGAAAAACGAGTGGCCATCATTAATTTAAGAAATGAAGGTCAGTCAGTCTGAAAAATTGGGCAAACCTTGAAAGTGTCCCAAAGTGCAGTGGCAAAAACCATCAAGCGCTACAAAGAAACTGGCTCACATGAGGACCGCCCGAGGAAAGGAAGACCAAGAGTCTCTGCTTCTGAGGATAAGTTTTTCTGAGTCACCAGCTTCAGAAATCGCAGGTTATCAGCAGCTCAGATTAGAGACCAGGTCAATTCCACACAGAGTTCTAGCAGCAGACACATCTCTACAACAACTGTTAAGAGGAGACATTGTGCAGCAGGCCTTCATGGTAAAATAGCTTGTTAGAGACTTGTTTGGGCTAAAGAACACAAGGAATGGACATTAGACCAGTGGAAATCTATGCTTAGTCTGATGAGTCCAAATTTGAGATCTTTGTTTCCAACCCCCTTGTCTTTGTGCGATGCAGAAAAAGTGAACAGATGGACTCTACATGCCTGGTTCCCACCGTGAAGCATGGAGGAGGAGGTGTGATGGTGTGGGGGTGCTTTGCTGTTGACACTGTTGGGGATTTATTTATACTGAACCAGCATGGCTACCACAGCATCTTGCAGTGGCATGCTATTCCATACGATTTGGGTTTAGTTGGACCATCATTTATTTTTCATCAGGACAATGACCCCAAACACACCTCCAGGCTGTTAGGGCTATTTGACCAAGAAGGAGAGTGAAGGGTGCTGCACCAGATGACCTGGCCTCCACAGTCACCAGACCTAAACCCAATCGAGATGGTTTGGGGTGAGCTGGACCGCAGAGTGAAGGCCAAAAGTCCAACAAGTGCTAAGCATCTCTGGGAACTCCTTCAAGAATGTTGGAAGACCATTCCCGGTGACTACCTCTTGAAACTCAGCAAGAGAATGCCAAGAGTGTTCAAAGCAGTCATCAAAGCAAAAGGTGGCTACTTTGAAGAACCTAGAATATAAGACATAATTTCAGTTGTTTCCCACTTTTTTGTTAAGTATATAATTGTTTAATTATTATTATTGTGTTAATTCATAGTTTTGATTGCCTTCAGTGTGAATGTACAATTTTCATAGTCATGAAAAAACAGAAAAATCTTTAAATGAGATGGTGTGTCCAAACTTTTGGTCTGTACTGTACCTGTATGAGAATGGTTGTATGGTGAGCATGGTGTCCACCCTGACGTGCGTTTCGTTGTCTGCTCCTTTTCGGTTTTTCTCTTTTTCTTTTGCATGTATCTTTACCGATTCATCCGTGTTGGTCCAAATGCACATGTGGCGATAGTAGGGGACTTTCCCTTTTGTATTTATTTTTGATGTTTTATTATTTTTACTTAATGCCTACATGTGTATTCCCATAGCCACCTCCTTTTGAGTTTTTGTTATACGTATAGTGATATAGCTAGGCTGCCCTATGTGAATTAAGTACCCTATAACTTTTTAGACCAGAGCATGCATGAAAATGAAATAATAATGCAGACATTGTACTTTGAAGTAAATTGTGTTTAGAGACTTATTGACTTCTCAGTCTACCTGTAGCTTCTGCTACCACTGCCCTGTAGTTCAAAGTATGACATGGGAGAGTGATTTTGCCTCATGATTCAAAAAAGTATATTCTAGCAATGACATACTGCTAATAATGGAAGACCATTTGCCAAAAAGCGCTGCTTTCCAATCCAGGATCTCAATTTCAACAATTGCGTACCAAGGATGCATTGTATTTGAATAGAACAATAAATAGAGCCATCAGCTCTCTGCCACATTATTAGGCTTGCAGATCTGTTTCTTTCGACCTGTTAAAAACTACCCATTAAAAACTGTGTTCAAGTGCGAAATCCACGGGCACTTGACTATACATGTCCAATCGGACCAGACACCATAGGAATCCTGAATACAAATAAACAGGACCCTATCTAATATGATTATGACCAGTTCAAATTTTAAACCACAATAAGATTAGATATCAAATCATATGCATTTCTAGACTGTATGATAAAGGTCTTTTTGTCATGTGCGACATTTAAGTTACGAAAATCACAGTCTCTATGTGGACTAGCTCATTTGGGTAGATACACACATACCCACAATTTTTACACACAAAGCAGGTAAATTGGAAAGCTCTCACTCATTAGCAGCTCTGGTGACGATCAATGGTTCTTCCCCTCCAAGTAACCACTCTGCAAGCTGGGAGAGATGAGGTCCTCTTGCCCTGTTGTGCCCTGTATAGGCTATTGCGGCGCTGACCCCAAGTTACTCCCGCCCTTACAAGGGCAGTCCACAGCTGACCCTTTTGTTAAATAGCCCTAACCATCCCTGTATGTCCCGACGCGTTTCGTCAATGTGTAGACTCTTCAGGGGACCTCACACTACGTTAGGGTACATAGCTAGCTTAGAGAAAAAAACAGCAGCTCCTCCTCTAAAGCTCACGGGCTTTTGGTGGTCAAAATTGTGGGTATGTGTGTATCTACCCAAATGAGCTAGTCCACATAGAGACTGTGATTTTCGTAACTTAAATGTCGCACATGACAAAAAGACCTTTATCATACAGTCTAGAAATGCATATGATTTGATATCTAATCTTAATGTGGTTTAAAATTGGAACTGATCATAATCATATTAGATAGGGTCCTGTTTATTTGTATTCAGGATTCCTATGGTTTCTGGTCCGATTGGACATGTATAGTCAAGTGCCCGTGGATTTCGCACTTGAACACAGTTTTTAATGGGTAGTTTTTAAAAGGTCGAAATAAAAGTTATCTTTTATATTTTGTTTTCTCTGTGCTACTGACTATTTGAATTAGAGAGATTTTTGGGATACGTTGTCCCTGTGCTGATTTTCCATATCTGTTTCTCAACACAGCAGGTATGGTGACATTACTAGATTATGTCTGCGTGGATTTTCGGTCATTTTGGCAGTCAGTAATTGTGTTTGAACTGAGGACTTCATAATATGTGGTGGGTAATTGTGGGGACATCACACTGTGTAGGGGATATCCTACTATGTCTGGATGTCTTCCTGGAGCAGAACAATATTGTATCATACAATTATTAGGTTCTGTAGAAGGACGTAGATCTGGGTATTTATTATGATGGAATATAGGCTGAACTGGATGGACAAATGTCTTTTTTCGGCCTTACTAACTATGTTAATACTATGTTAATACTATATGAGTATCATAATGTGTGGAGGCTTCATACAGTTATGTGGCATTGGATCATACTGTGTGGTGGCTGGATACATTATAGTGTCTGATGTGATTGTGGAGGCATCATATTGTATATATTGTATTGAGATTATAAGGGTATCACACTGTGTGGGGACTGTGGAAGAACCATACTATGTGGTGTCTGAGGAGATATAACATTGTGTGAAGGGTCTTTGGTGGCAACCGTATTGAGTGTAGTGCTTGTGGAAGCATCATAAAGTGTGAGTACATGTGGGGACCATTAAAATGTTTGGGAGCTCTGGGGACCTCAATACTTTGTGTGTAAGTTATGTGTGGAAGACTGTATAGACATAATTTTGGAAAAAGGAATGAAGGGGCAAATGCACTGTGTGGGGGCTGCTAGGGTATCATGCTCCAATAAGATACATAAGACAGTGATCCATGAGTGGAGAAAAAGTTTTGGTGTTATAATAATCTTTATTTTTATATAGCGCTAACATATTCCACAGCGCTTTACAGACATTATATTTTCTGTCCCCAATGGGGCTCACAATCTAGATTCCCTATCAGTATGTCTTTGGAATGTGGGAGGAAACTGGAGAACCCGGAGGAAACCCACGCAAACACAGGGAGAACATGCAAACTCCTTGCTGATGTTGTCATTGGTGGGATTTGAACCCAGGACTCCAGCCCTGCAATGTTAACCACTGAGCCACCGTGCTGCCTGTGCTGTTATCATTCATACTCTCTGGTAAAAGGCCAAGAAAGTAAATATTCTGCTGGGGTATGTAAACTTTTGAGTACAACTGTATGTATGTTGCCATAGAGCTTTGTCAAAGAAAAGTATCAGGAAGTATCAAAAGCAAAGCAAATTTGTTTAAAATATCACACACCAACAAGAGATGCAAAAACACAATAAAAATGCACACAAGAAAAGACTGAAAATACAATTATAATGGAAAAAAATGCAAGCAACCAAATTTACCTAACAGTAGTACAGTGAATGGGGAAAGGTGAAATGGAGAGTGTGCCCATCAAAATAGTTGCAGCAGGAACCAGCTGATAGTTTAGCATGGAGCCACCTTGGGACAGGATGAATGACAAAGCTGAGAAAAAGCGAGGCAGCAGGCATGTGAAAATAAAATCCACAATTTATTTGCTGTAAAATTGATGGTGGTTCCTTCATTGGCATAACAAACTTACATGTTTGTACTTATGTAGCCTTACTCTTGGTTACATGATGCATATGGTAAGACGTCTTTACACAGAATGAAAAAGACAGCCTGATGTCAATGGTGCTTCCATCAGGAGACCTACCACTGATTTATATAAGTTACAGGAGAAACAGTGAACAAGAAAAACACAAAGTAAAAGAAACATATTGTCTTGAACCTATAATGAATATTGTAAAATCAGGTCCTGTCTCACATTAAGACCCGATGGGGACCTGGTGTTGAGCATAAAAATCCAGAACTACCTGTTAATAATCTTTCTTTTTATAGTTGCCACCCCTAATTGGTCTATGCACCTTCTCTATACCTTTAAAGATCAAGGTGAATAAATCCACCTTATATACCTGTGCAAAGAGGCTCAATACCGCAGAAATGTTCATAGCGGTGATACTAACAGCATCTGACAGAAGACTTCTAATACACTTTTTAAGAGGTCCAATAGTACATCCAACGTACTGAGCGTGATATCATGTGCAACCCATCAGATAAATGATGCCTGCGGTATTGCAGTTTATACAGTTTTCGATATTATAGATCCGATCTGTGGTTAAAAAAGACAAACTTGGATTTGTGTGCATGACTGCAAGAAATGCTTTGCATACTACCACGTTTAAATAAAACCTTTCAAAGAAAGCCACTTATCAGTAGATATTTTACAATTATGTTGAAAAAAGCTAGGGGAAAGAATGGATCCCAATGATAGTGCTTTCTTAGCCACATGTCTAATATTCATATTATTCAATGTGCTGTTTAAGTTAGGGTCTGTATGAGAATGGTTAAATATTTTTTAATGATTCATTTGATCTCATAATATTGAGGACTGTATTGTGTTGAAAAAGTGATTGGATTGATGCTATTATTGACCGTATTAGAAATAGTTTTGTTCTTTTGTTGTGAATGCTCACTGACCACGTCAAATATAACGTGTTTGTTATTGACCGACATTTGTCTAATTGCATTGTTTAAAGCGAAATCCTTATAACTCCTGTATTATTAATGAGCGGCAAATGTTGTCAGATTCTCAAGAGAATCAGGACCTGTTTTTACAATACTCATAATAGGTCCAAGCCATTATGTTTCTTTTACTTACTGTGTATATTTCTTGTTAGCTATTTTACCTGTAACTCAGTGCATCAGTCATTTGTAGGTTTCCTGTTTGGAGCACCATTGACATGTGACTGGCTTACTTACTGTGTATAAGCCAAGTTTTTCAGCACTTTTTTTGTGCTGAAAACGTCCTCTGGTTTATACACCATTGTCCCAGAAAGACGGCAGGGGAGGGGGACCAGCAGAGCATTGGGTCACTGAGGCAGGAGCCGTGGATGCAGCTGTAACTTTGCCTGGCAGAGAATATTTATTTTTCTTATAGCACGCACAGTTACAGTTGCAACCTACATGCCTTCCCTGCGCATCCTCGCTGCATGTTCTTCCGGTGCGAGTCTTCCGACTGAACGATCACGTGTCTCCTCTCATTAAAGTAATGAATATTCACACCTTTACACTCCCATAATAATAATATAATATTTTTATTTATATAGCGCCAACATATTCCGCAGCGCTTTACAAATTTTAGAGGGGACTTGCACAGACAATAGACATTACAGCATAACAGAAATACAGTTCAAAACAGATACCAGGAGGAGTGAGGGCCCTGCTCGCAAGCTTACAAACTATGAGGAAAAGGGAAGACACGAGAGGTGGATGGTAACAAATGCTATAGTTATTCGGACCGGCCATAGTGTAAGGCTCAGGTGTTCATGTAAAGCTGCATGAACCAGTTAACTGCCTAAGTATGTAACAGTACAGACACAGAGGGCTATTAACTGCATAAAGTGAATGAGAACATTCATTTTTTATTTTATTTTTTTTAAATAGGTCACACAGGGATCGTTACGTTGATGCATTGAGGCGGTAGGCCAGTCTGAACAAATTAGTTTTTAGGGCACGCTTAAAACTGTGGGGATTGGGGATTAATCGCATTAACCTAGGTAGTGCATTCCAAAGAATCGGCGCAGCACGTGTAAAGTCTTGGAGACGGGAGTGGGAGGTTCTGATTATTGAGGATGCTAACCTGAGGTCATTAGTGGAGCGGAGGGCACGGGTAGGGTGGTAGACTGAGACCAGAGAGGAGATGTAGGGTGGTGCTAAGCCATGGAGTGCTTTGTGGATGAGGGTAATAGTTTTGTACTGGATTCTGGAGTGGATGGGTAGCCAGTGTAATGACTGGCACAAGGTAGAGGCATCGGTGTAACGGTTGGTGAGGAATATGATCCTGGCAGCAGCATTCAGGACAGATTGGAGCGGGGAGAGTTTGGTAAGAGGGAGGCCGATTAGTAGAGAGTTACAATAGTCCAGACGAGAATGAATAAGTGAAACAGTAAGAGTTTTTGCAGAGTCGAAAGTAAGAAAAGGGCGAATTCTAGAAATGTTTTTGAGATGAAGATAAGAAGAGCGAGCCAGTGATCGGATGTGGGGGGTGAATGAAAGGTCAGACTCAAGGATGACCCCAAGGCCGCGGGCATGTTGCTTTGGAGTAATGGTGGAACCACACACGGAGATGGCAATGTCAGGCAAAGGTAGGTTAGTAGAAGGAGAGAACACGAGGAGTTCAGTTTTTGACAGGTTTAGTTTCAGATAGAGGGAGGACATGATGCTAGAGACAGCGGTAAGACAATCACTGGTGTTTTCTAATAAGGCAGGCGAGATATCAGGAGCAGAAGTGTATAATTGGGTGTCATCAGCATAGAGATGGTACTGGAAACCAAATCTACTGATTGTTTGTCCAATAGGGGCAGTATACAATGAGAAGAGGAGGGGGCCTAGGACTGATCCTTGAGGAACCCCAACAGTAAGGGGAAGGTGAGAGGAGGAGGAACCAGCAAAACATACAGTGAAGGATCGGTCAGAGAGATAGGAGGAGAACCAAGAGAGAACGGTGTCCTTGAGGCCGATGGAGCGGAGCATAGTGAGGAGGAGCTGATGATCCACAGTATCGAATGTTGCAGAGAGATCCAAGAGAATTAGCATGGAGAAGGGACCATTAGATTTAGCTGTTAGTAGGTCATTAGAGACTTTAGTGAGGGCAGTTTCAGTAGAGTGTAAAGAGCGGAAGCCAGATTGAAGAGGGTCTAGAAGAGAGTTATCTGAGAGATAGTGGGTAAGACGGGAGTGGACCAGGCGTTCGAGGAGTTTAGAGATGAAGGGAAGATTAGAGACAGGTCTATAATTAGAGGCACAGTTTTGGTCGAGGTATGGTTTATTAAGTAATGGATGTATGATGGCATGCTTAAATGAGGAGGGAAAAATACCGGAAGTGAGGGAAAGGTTGAATATTTTTGTTAGGTGAGAGGTGACAGCCGGGGAAAGGGACTGGAGGAGATGTGACGGAATGGGGTCACTGGTGCAAGTGGTCGGGCGAGAGGATGCAAGGAGCTTGCTTACTTCTTCTTCTGTAACTGGTTCAAAGTCAGAGAGTGAACTAGATGCAGTGGGGGAAGGAGGACAGTGCATGGTATGAAGAGATTGGGAGATGATTTCCTGTCGAATGTGGTTAATTTTTTCTTTGAATTGGCCAGATCGTCAGCGCGGAGATCCGTGGTTGGGGCCTGCTCTCTTGGGTTGAGTAGGGACTGGAACGTGTCAAAGAGACGTTTAGGGTTATTGGACAGGGAGGTGATGAGGGTGTTGAAATAGGTTTGTTTGGAGAGGTGAAGGGCAGAATTGTATGTCTTTAGCATGAACTTATAATTGATGAAGTCTTCGGGTAGATTAGATTTTCTCCACAGACGTTCTGCGCACCTGGAGCACCGCTGCAGGAAACGTGTTTGCAGCGTGTGCCACGGTTGTCGCCGTCTGTGCTGAGTTGTTTTATGTATAGGAGGAGCAGCTTCATCCAGGGCACATTGCAGGGTTTCATTGTAATGCTTCAGAGCAGAATCAGGACATGAGATGGAGAAGATTGGGGCCAATGAGGACTGCAAGTTCTTCATAAGTTTCTGGGTGTTAATGGCCTGTATGTTTCTATAAGTGTGGAAAATGGGGGTGACCTGAGCTGGATGACAGTTATTGATAGAGAATGAAAGAAGGTTGTGGTCAGAGAGTGGGAGAGGGGAGTTTGTGAAATCATCCACTGAGCAAAGGCGGGAGAAGACCAAGTCAAGGGAGTTTCCATCTTCATGCGTTGGAGAGTTAGTATGCTGCAAGAGGCCGAAAGAGGAGGATAGAGATAAAAGGTGAGAAGCAGATGGGGAGAGGGGAGAAGCAATGGGGATGTTGAAATCACCCATGATAAGGGTGGGGGTGTCACAGGAGAGAAAGTGTGGAAGCCAGGTGGCAAAGTGATCCAGGAACTGATGAGAGGGGCCGGGAGGACGATACACCACCGCCACTCGCATGGAGAAGGGGATGTAGAGTTTGACCACATGGACCTCAAAGGAAGGGAAGACAAGTGAGGGCACTTGGGGGATAACTTGGAAAGTACATTTGGGTGAAAGGAGCAGACCAACGCCTCCACCTGCTCTGTTGTCTGATATTGGGCTATGAGAAAAATGAAGTCCACCATAGGAAAGAGCAGCAGCAGCGGTGGTGTCTGACTGCTGGATACAGGTTTCAGTAAGAGCCAGGAGATTAAGAGAATTAGAAAGGAAGAAGTCATGAATGAAGGAGAGTTTATTACACACAGAGCGAGAATTCCAAAGGGCAGAATTGAAAGAGACAGAAGGCATGCATGGAATATTAATAAGGTTAGAGGGGTTTCTGGGTGTAGCAATTGGGAGGTTTGACTGGCTATAACATGGGGGGCCGGGGTTTGGAGAAATGTCTCCAGCGACTAGGAGAAGGAGGATAGAAAGAGTGAGCAGATGGTTAAGTGATTTGTGAGAGCGTCTCTTGTGTTGGATGGTGGGACTGAATGAATCTGCGCTGGTAAGCAATATGAACAGAGCATGAGTGCTATACATAGGAGAGGCAAGGATAGAGGGGCCGATATGGATGGAGTGTAGAGAGTTAATGCGAGGGCGGTGAATGTGAGTGAATGCAGCAGGCAGGATATAGATTATACAAATAAATATGGTGAGTATTTGTGCTGTTTCAAGTGAATATGGATTAGATTTAGATTGTCTTACCTGTCTCCTGCCCTGTTTAACTGCCATGTTATAACTGCCGAGTACTTAGAAAAAAGTACTTTGAATAAAAATACACGAATAATAGTGCACGAATGCACCCCTGCACGAATGCATCCCCAAGCTAAGTCTACATTTATAGAAGGCTAGCTCTTAGATCTCCCTTTTTTTTTTTTGTTAAAGCTCGTTAGCAATCAATCTAACTCAGTTGAGACAACAGGACACAATAAATGTAGTGATCAGATAAACAAATGTCCAGGTCTACGTGGATCATAAACTGCTTTGAAACAGTTATGTGATCTCTCTGAGTAAGGACATGCAAAAGTCAGTTAAATATCTATAAACACAAAGAAATGCATAATAGGATGACTATTGGTAAACTTATAACATTTTTAGATACATGCAGGATTCAATGCCAAAGATAGAATGACTCAGATATCATCCAAGCTGCTTGCTGTCAGGGAATGGAGCAATAGACATGCAGGATATTTCAGCTCAGAGCAAGGAGTGAGTATTAATTACTTTAATGAGCGGGGACACGTGATCGCTCGGCCAGAAGAGCTGCTGGTGCAGGAACAAGATGCAGCGAGGGCGTGCAGGAAAAGTAAGAAGGATGTTTTTTTATAGGAACCATGCTTATAAGGATACTAGATTGTGGCCCGATACTAACGCATCGGGTATTCTAGAATATGCATGTCCCCGTAGTATATGGACAATGATGATTCCAGAATTCGCGGCACACTGTGCCCGTCGCTGATTGGTCGAGGCAACCATTATGACATCATCGTCGCCATGGCAACCATTATGACATCTACGTCGATACTGTGCCCATCGCTGAATCAGAAACGTGAGATGTCTACGTCCTTTATGACATCATCGTCGCTGTGCCCGTTGCTGAGAGCCGGGATTTCCAGGACAGACAGACAGACAGACAGACAGACAGACGGAAAAACCCTTAGACAATTATATATATAGATGGGATAAGGAGCCATGCATACAAGGACAGGGATAAGGAGCCATGCATACTGGATGAGGAGCCATGCATATAAGGACGAGGAGCCATGCATATAAGGACAGGGAGCCATGCATATGAGGATAGGGATAGGTGACAAATAACTACCCAGCTTATACTTGAGTCAATAAGTTTTTATATATATATATATATGGTATTCTGTGTAAAGACATGTTCCCACATCAATAGTAAAAAGTTGGTCACACAGGGTTAATAGCTGCGTTAATGGAGTGCGTTACACCGCTGATCATTAACGCTGGCATTAACCCTGTGTGAGCGCTGACTGGAAGGGAGTATGGAGCAGTCACTGACTGCGGCGAGGAAGGAGCGGCCATTTTTCCCAGACTGTGCCGGTCGCTAATTGGTCGTTGCTGTTTTGCCACGACTAATCAGCGACTTGGATTTCCATGACAGACAGAGGCCGCGACCAATGAATATCCGTGACAGACAGACAGACGGAAGTGACTCTTAGACAATAATATAGTAGATAGATGTCCCACGAGGTGTGCCGAACTGGCACAGAACTTTCTTGCAGTAATCGGTATTGAAGCCAATTAAATCACATGGACTTTGGCATTTTTTTATTTAATTAACACCATTAGTTTTCTTATTTGACAGTTTGGGTCATCGCAAACTATTGCAGCCTTTGTGTTTCTTGCCTGACTCCACCTACAATAAACACATTTCTGTAACATAATGCCAAGAAAATACGTTGCACCCTGCTGCTGTGCATTTTCCACACAAATCCTGCTTTATGTAAGGCAAAGGTCTATTTATACAGAGCTATTGGGGGGCGCTTGGGATTGCCGCATGTAATGCATCTGTATCTCTGGAGCTCAGCCACAGTGATCTTGGGGTTCTTCTTTACCTCTCTCACCAAGGCTTTTCTCCCACGATTGCTCAGTTTGGCTGGACGGCCAGGTCTACGTAGACTTCTGGTGGTCCCAAACTTCTTCCATTTAAGGATTATGGAGGCCACTGTGCTCTTAGGAACCTTGAGTACTGCAGAAATTCTGTTGTAATCTTGGCCAGATCTGTGGCTTGCCACAGTTCTGTCTCTGAGCTCTTTGGCCAGTTCCTTTGGCCCCATGATTCTCATTTGGTCTGCCATGCACTGTGAGCTGTGAGGTCTTATATAGACAGGTGTACCTTTCCAAATCAAGTCCTATCAGTTTAATTGAACACAGATGGACTTGAATGAAGGAGTAGATCCATCTCAAGGAGGATCACAAGGAAATGGACAGCATGTGACTTAAATATGAGTGTCTGACCAAAGGGTCTGAATACTTATGACCATGTGATACTTCAGTTTTTCTTTACTAAATTTGCAAAAATTTCTACATTTGTTTTTTTTTCAGTGAAGATGGTGTGCAGAGTGTACATTAACCCGTGACACAGCGTATGCGTCATGAAAGTCGGTGCCAATCCGACCTGTGACGCATATGCTGTGTCACAGAAAGATCGCGTCCCTGCAGATCGGGTGAAAGGGTTAACTCCCATTTCACCCGATCTGCAGGGACAGGGGGAGTGGTAGTTTAGCCAAGGGGGGGTGGCTTCACCCCCTCATGGCTACGATCGCTCTGATTGGCTGTTGAAAGTGAAAAAACTGGTGAAATATTACAATCCAGCCATGGCCGATGCTGCAATATCATCGGCCATGGCTGGAAACACTGATGTGCACCCACCCCACCCCACCGATCTCCCCCCCCCAGCCCTCCGATCTGTGGTCCGCTCCCCTCCGTCCTGTGCTCCGCTCCCCCATCCTGTCCACTCCCCCCGTGCTCCAATCACACCTCCCGTGCTCCAATCAAACCCCCCCGCACTCCGATCCACCCCCTCGCACAGCGATCCCCCACCCCGTGCTCCAATCCACCCCCCCGTGCTCCGATCCACCCCCCGTGCTCCGACGCCCCCCCGTGCCCTGATCTCCCCCCCCTTATACTTACCTAGCTTCCCGGGGTCCGTCCGTCTTCTTCCCTGGGCGCCGCCATCTTCCAAAATGGCGGGCGCATGTGCAGTGCGCCCGCCGAATCTGCCGGTCGGCAGATTCGTTCCAAAGTGAGTTTTGATCACTGAGATATAACCTATCTCAGTGATCAAAATAAAAAAAATAGTAAATGACCCCCCCCCCTTTGTCACCCCCATAGGTAGGGACAATAAAAAAATAATTTTTTTTTGTTTTGTTCCACTAATGTTGGGGTAAGAACTCTCCTTCAGACCCTGGGATCCATATTCATCTGTAAAATAAAGAATAAAAATAAAAAATATTGATATACTTACCCTCGGACGCGCCCTGGTTGTCACCGCTGCAACCGCCATGCTTCCCTTTCTAAGAATGAGTGCGTTAAGGACCTTCGATGACATCGCGGCTTGTGATTGGTCGCTGAGCGGTCATGTGACCGCTCACGCGACCAATCACAAGCCGCGACGTCATCGAAGGTCCTTAACGCGCTCATTCTTAGGAACGGAAGCATGGTGGTTGCAGCGGTGACAACCAGGGCGCGTCCGAGGGTAAGTATATCAATATTTTTTTTTTTATTCTTTATTTTACACATGAATCTTAATCCCGATACTGATTCCCGATATCACAAAAATATTGGAACTCGGTATCGGAATTCCGATACCGCAAATATCGGCCGATACCCGATACTTGCGGTATCGGAATGCTCAACACTACTTAAAAATAACATTTCCCACATGTCTACTTTACATCAGCACAATTTTGGAACCAATTTTCTTTTTGTTAGGAAGTTGTAAGGGTTAAAAGTTGACCAGCGATTTCTCATTTTTACAACACCATTTTTATTTAGGGACCACATCACATTTGAAGTCATTTTGAGGGGTCTAAATGATAGAAAATACCCAAAAGTGACACCATTCTAAAAACAACACCCCTCAAGGTGCTCAAAACTACAATCAAGAAGTTTATTAACCCTTCAGGTGCTTCACAGGAATTTTTGGAATGTTTAAAAAAATGAACATTTAACCTTTTTTCACAAAAAATTTAATTCGGATCCAATTTGTTAAATTTTGCCAAAGGTAACAGGTGAAATTGGACCCCAAAAGTTGTTGAACAATTTTTCTTGAGTACGCAAATACCCCGTATGTCTTTGGGGGGATCTCTTTGTGTGCATGGCAGAGCTCGGAAGGGAAGGAGGGCCATTTGACTTTTCAATGCAAAATTGGCTGGAATTGAGATAGGACGCCATGTCGGGTTTGGAAAGCCCCTGATGTGCCTAAACAGTAGAAACGTTTTGGAAAGTAGACTCCCTAGGGAACTTATCTAGATGTGTGGTTAGCACTTTGACCTCCCAAATGCTTCACAGAAGTTTATAATGTAGATCCATAAAAATAAAAAATCATATTTTTTCACAAAAATGATCTTTTTGCCCCCAATTTTTTTATTTTCCCAAGGGTAGCATGAAAAATTGGACCCCAAAAGTTGTCCAATTTGAGTACGCTGATACCCCATATGTGGGGGTAAGCCACTGTTTGGGCGTATGGCAGAGCTAGGAAGGGAAGGAGTGCCATATGACTTTTCAATGCAAAATTGACTGGAATTTAGATAGGACGCCATGTCACGTCTGATGTGCCTAAACAGTGAAAACCCCCACAAGTGACACCATTTTGGAAAGCAGACCCACTAAGGAAATTCTCTAGATTTGTGGTTAGCACTTTGACCCCCCAAGTGCTTCACAGAAGTTTATAATGTAGAGCCGTAAAAATTAAAAAAAATCATATTTTTTTCACAAAAATGATTTGTTGCCTCCAAATTTTTAGTTTCCCAAGGGTAACAGGAGAAATTGGACACCAAAAGTTGTTGACCAATTTGTCCTGAGTACGCTGATACCCCATATGTAGGGGGAACCACCGTTTGGGTGAATGGCAGAGCTCGGAAGGGAAGGAGCGTCGTTTTGGAATGCAGACTTAGCTGGATTGGTCTGCAGGTGTCACATTGCGTTTGCAGAGCCCCTGATGTACCTATAAAGTAGAAACCCCCATAAGTGACCCCATAATAGAAACTAGACCCCCCAAGGAACTTATCTAGATGTGTTGTGAGAACTTTGAAGAGCCAAGTGTTCCACTACAGTTTATAACGCAGAGCCGTGAAAATAAAAAATCTTTTTTTCCACAACAATGAATTTTCAGCACCCAGTTTTTGTATTTTCCCAACCCTAACCATAACCCTAACCACACCCCTAACCCTGACACACCCCTAACCCTAATCCCAACCCTAATCCCAATCATAAACATAATCCACACCCTAACCCCATCTCTAACTCAAACCCTAACCCTAACTTTAGCCCCAACCCTGAATTTTGCCCTAACCCTAACTCTAACCCTAATGGAAAAATAGAGATAAATACATTTTTTTTATTTTATCATTTCTCCCTAACTAAGGGGGTGATGAAGAGGGGGTTGATTTACCATTTATAGTGGGTTTTATAGCAGGTTTTTGTTTGGCATCTGTCACACACTAAAGATGCTTTTTATTGCTAAAAATAGTTTTTGCATCGCCATATTTTGAGAGCTATAATTTTTCCATACTTTGGCCCACAGAGTTAAGTGAGGTCTTGTTTTTTGTGGTACTAGTTGACGTTTTTATTGGCACCATTTTCGAGCACATGACATTTTTTGATTGCTTTTTATTCAATTTTTGGGAGGCAGAATGAACAAAAACCAGCAATTTATGAATTTCTTTTAGATGGGGCGTTTATACCGTTCCGCGTGTGGTAAAATTGGCAAAGCAGTTTTAATCTTTGGATTTTTACGATTGCAACAATACCTCATTTATATCTTTTTTTAATGTTGTGGCACTTTTATACAATAAAAACTATTTTATATAAAAAATTATTATTTTTGCATTTCTTTATTTTGAGGGCTATAACTTTTTTATTTGCTGGCTTATTATGCTGTATCATTGCTTGTTTTTTCCAGGACAAGATGACGTTTTCAGGTGTACCATATTTATCCATATTTGTCTCTTTGATCGCATGTTATTCCACTTTTTGGACCGCAGTATGATGATAAAGCATCATTTTTTGCCTCTTTTTTTTTTTTTTTACTGTTTACTGAAGGAATTAACTAGTGGGACAGTTTTATAGGATGTGTCTCTCACGAACGCGCCAATAATAAATATGTGTACTTTTATGTTTTTTTATTATTTACAGAAATAAATTTATTTTTTGAAAAATATTGATTTATTTTTTTCTTTATTTAAGAATTAAAAAAAAATATTTTTACACTTTATTTATTTATTTTTTTTACTTTTTTTACATTTTCCCGGGGTGGGACAGCACTGTATCACTGATCTGACATTTTGCAGAGCACTGCTCTCAGCAGGCACTGACAAGCCATTTCCCTGCAGGATCCGGAAGGACCCTGCAGTCATCTTGGATCCAGGGACCTGCAGGGAGGTGACCCTCGAAACAACGCGATCACATCGCATTGTTCTGAGGGTCTCAGGGAAGCACACAGGGAGCCCCTCCCTAGTGATGCTTCCTTTTGCCACCGGAGCGCTGCGATCTTGTTTGATCACAGTATTTCGGGGGTTAAAGTGTCAAGAGCGGTCCGTGACCATACCTGGCACATAGTGCCTGGTGTCAGCTGAGATAATCAGCTGATACCCGGCCGCGCTCCCACATAAGCGTGGCTGATAGCGTATGACGTACTATCCCGTCCATGAGAATTAAGTCCCAGGTCACATGGATGGGATAGTATGTCCGATAGCTGAAAGGGGTTATTGGCACTACAAATAAAACAACTAGTAATATCAAAAGAGCATAAATATATATATATATATATATATATATATATATATATATACACAGTGGGGAAAATAAGTATTTCATACACTGCTGATTTTGCAAATTTTCCCCCCTACAAAGAATGGAGAGGTCGGTAATTTCTATTGTAGGTAAACTTCAATTATGAAAGACAAAATGTTTATAAGAAATCCAGAAAATTGCATTATATGATTTTTACATAATTAATTACAATTTTATTAACCAAGTATTAGATATAATAGGAAAACAGAACTTAATATTTGGTACAGAAACCTTTGTTTGCAATTGCAGAGGTGAGACGTTTCCTATATTTCTTGACCTAGTTTGCACAGACTGTAGCGGAAATTTTGGCCCACTCCACCATAGAGATCTTCCCCAGATCTTTCATGTTCCAGGTCTGTTGCTGAGCAACATTGAGTTTCAGCTCCCCTGAAAGATTTTCTATTGGGTTCAGGTCTGGAGACTGGCTAGGACACTCCAGAACTTTGAAATTATTCTTATGGAGCCACTCTTTAGCTGCCCTGGTTGTGTATTTCAGGTCATTGTCATGCTGGAAGACCCTGCCACGATCCATCTTCAATGCTTTTATTGAAGCAAGGATGTTGTTGGCCAAAATCTTGCAATACGTGACCTCATCTATCCTCCCTTCATCACGGTGCAGTTGTTATGTCCCCTTTACAGAAAGGTATGTTGTGTCCCCCAAAGTATGACTTGTCCCCCACCATGCTTCACAGTTGGGAAGGTGTCCTTGGGGTTGTACTCATTGTTCTTCTTCTTCATCCAAACACACCGAGTGGAGTTGATGCCAAAAATATCTATTTTGGCCTCATCTGACCACATGACCTTCTCTCATGCCGTCTCTTAATTGTCCAAATGGTCATTGGTTAACTTTAAACTGGCGTGGACATGTGCTAGCGTAAGCAGTGTGACCTTGGATGCCCTGAAGAATTTTGGTCCTAGCTCTCTTCAGGTTATTGGCCAGGTCCTCCCATGTATTTTTGGGCTGATTCCTTACCTTTCTCAGAATCATCCTTACCCCACAAGGAGAGATCTTGCATGGAGCCCCCGATTGAGAAAGATTGACAGTCATCTTGTGTATCTTCTATTTCATAATAATTGTGCCAACAGTTTTTGCCTTCCCACCAAGCTGCTTGCCTATTGTCCTTTAGCCTATCCAAGCCATGTACAGGTCTACAATTTTGTCCCTGTTGCCCTTGCACAGCTTTTTGATCTTGGCTATGGTGGAGGCACTGGTGTGTGATTGATTGAGCGTGTGGACAGGTGTTCTTTATACAGGTAACAAGATCAAACAGGTGCACTTAACACAGGTAATGAGTGCAGAGGGCTTCTTAAAGGGAATCTGTCACTCCCTGGGACTCTTTTCAGCCACTAATATAGGCATACAGGTAATAGAATACTTAAACTTATCTTGTTAGACTATTCATGTAATTTTTGCATCTTTTTAATTTTTTTGCATTTCATTGTCATATTTTCTTCCTTTTTCATTTTTAAGCATTAATATTTTTTTTTATATTGCATATTGCAGTCCTGACAATAAATGATAAAATGTAATCAATCCTCCTTTCAGAAATTGCTAACTTCCGCAATTGATTTGTATTTTTCTCTCGCTATGTTTTTTATACTTGTAGAAATATGCAGGAAATTTCTTTTGCGTTGTCTGTGATCTCCCTGGTTTTCCTGCTGTACAACTGAATTATTCTTCTAATGGCTATCAGCAGGTATTTCAGGTAAGTACAAAATGATCAAAAGTGAAATGTTTTTGATAAATTTCTATGACATTAACAACTCCTGTGCCTCGTAACTATAAAGAATTATGTATAAGGCATTTTGAAATATAGGTTAGAACTTCTTTTTTTACATGCTGGATATCTATTTGTACAGTAACTGCACTGCAGGAAATCATGGAAAGTGAATGAGTTCTGAAAATGTTCTTGGAAATCTGTTTGACTGTACTACATAAAACACACTGCCAGAAAGATAGCCAAGCCTATGAGCTGGCATACAAATTAGCTCTGACATGAAAGGTAAAGTGTTTAGTGCTGTATATTGTACAAAAAAAGAATGTAATTTAACATAATCTTTAATTATACTTATTATTTGGAAAAAAAATACTCCCCATTGAATGACAGCTTTCACTGAAATATTTCATATCTGGCATCAGTATATATGATAGGTGGTTTAGGATTTATAATTATGGAGAATTTTAGAAGACAACTATACTTAAAGTTTTAACTCCAATTTTTATTTCAAAAGTAAAATCTAAATCTGAAGTTCGGTCATATTAAAAGGCAAATATACACTGTAACTAGTCATTTACATACACAAACAGTGGAAAGAATTGCCAGCTGTTATATCTGTCAGAAGCCAGAGGCTTAAAAAGGCTTTTTTTCCACAAGTCACTCCATCAGGGCATATATAGAAAAGAGCCCTGCCCAATGATCTATCACAGTGGTCCCCAACTCCAGGCCTCGAGGGCCGCCAACAGTGCAGGTTTTCAGGATTTCCTTAGTATTGCACAGGGGTTGGAATCATCACCTGTGCAGATGATCACATTACCACCGATGCAATACTAAAGAAATCCTGAAAACCTGCACTGTTGGCGGCCCTCGAGGCCTGGAGTTGGGGACCCCTGATCTATCAGCTCATTGCAGCAGATCACAGGTGCACAGTAAAGAGACAACTAGTCTCAGCACTGTAAAAGCTCAATTGCCCCACACTGTTATCATCCACCAGTTACTACAGTATTTGTGCAGTCTCTTCTACTAAGGATTAAATGTGAAGACCAGAGTAAACCTTAGGCTATGCCCACAATGAGTTTTTTTGTTGTTTAAACCCTTTCTGACGTCAAAAGCCCTGCTTTGAAGTGGGTTCCAGTGGTGATCCCACCTCAAAGCCACGACAAGCCAGCTGTTTTCAACAGCTGACATGTGCCCGCAATATATGCGGGCGGAATCGCAATTTTCCCACACCTATTAACTAGATAAATGCCACTGTCAAAGTCTGACAGCGGCATTTAACACATGCATTGGGCTGGAAATACGTGCACCATTGACTCCAATAACGTGATTGGGGTCAACGGTGCATCGGCATGACAACCAGAGGTCTCCTTGTGACCTCTATGGTTGTTGATGTCGGATTGCTGTGAGCACCACCCTGTGGTCGGTGCTCATAGCAATGTAGTAATTCTACTACAAAGAGGTGAACTGAGCATAGCCTCTAAGTAGTAGAGCAAATCAAGTTGTGTCAGATTCATAAATATATGAAAAATAAAAAAAAGTTCAAATCATCCCCCTTTCGCCCCATTCAAAATAAAACAATTTACAAACATCAAATCTACACATATTTGGTATCGTCACATTCAGAATCACCCAATCTATCAATAAAAAGGATTAACCTGATTGCTAAATGGCGTAGTGAGAAAAAAATTAAAAACTCCAGAATTACGTTTTTTTGGTTGCCGTGAAATTGCATTAAAATGAAATAATGGGCGATCAAAAGATCATGTCTGCACAAAAATGATATCATTAAAAAGATTAGCTCGGCGCGCAAAAAATAAGCCCTCACCCAACCCGAGATCACAAAAAGTGGAGGCACTACGGGTATTGGAAAATGGCGTCATTTTTTTAAAGCAAACTGTGGAATTTTTTTTCACTACTTAGATAAAAAAGAACTTAGACATGTTTGTTGTCTAAGAACTCGAAATTTTCTGGAGAATCAGAGTGGCAGGTCAGTTTTAGCATTTAGTGAACCTAGTAAAAAAGCCAAACAAAAAAACATTGTGGGATTACACTTTTTTTTGCAATTTCACCGCACTTGGAATTTTTTTCCCCATTTTTGAGTACAAGACATGCTAAAACCAATGGTGTTGTTCAAAAGTAAAACTCATCCTGCAAAAAATAAGCCCTCACATTGCCATATTGACAGAAAAATAAAAAAATGATGGCTCTAGGAAGGAGTGGAGCGAAAAACGAACATGCAAAAATGAAAAAGCTGCCGTCATGACGTGGTTAAAATATATATATTTTTAATTTCTTCATGAATCTTTTCTTTTTGGGGGAGTTCTTGGTTAAACTTTTGCATCCTGATTTGCTTCCTAAGGCCGGTTTCACATGTCAGTGGCTCTGGTACGTGAGGTGACAGTTTCCTCACGTACCGGAGACACTGACTCACGTAGACACATTGTTTTCACGGACCGTGTGTTCATGTGCAAAACACGGAGACATGTCAGTGTTCGTGGGAGCGCACGGATTACACGGACCCATTAAAGTCAATGGGTCCGTGTAAAACATGTACCGCACACGGACGCTGTCCATGTGCAATCCGTGTGCCTTGCAGGAGACAGCGCTACTGTAAGTGCTGTCCCCCCACGTGATGCTGAAGCGGCAATTCATATCTTCTTTCCAGCAGCGTTCGCTGGAAAGAAGATATGAAAAATCCTTTTTTTTTTGTCCTCGTGTTTAAAATAAAGATCCCTGTTACCACCCCCCTCCCACCCCCTGTGCGCCCCCCACTGTTAATAAAATACTCACCCGGCTCCCTCGCAGCGTCCTGTCCTCACCGCACCTTCTCCTGTATGAGCGGTCACGTGGGGCCGCCGATTACAGTCATGAATATGTGGCTCCACCTCCCATAGGGGTGGAGCCGCATATTCATTACTGAAATAAGCGGCCCCAAGTGACCGCTCATACAGGAGAAGGTGCGGCGAGGACAGGACGCTGCGAGGGAGCCGGGAGAGTATTTTAGTAACAGCAGGGGGGGCGCACAGGGGGCGTCGGAGGGGCGTGGCAACAGGGATCTTTATTTTAAACATGAGGACAAAAAAAAAGGATTTTTCATATCTTCTTTCCAGCGAACGCTGCTGGAAAGAAGATATGAATGGCCGCTTCAGCACCAGATGCAGGGGACAGCGCTTATCTCTAGTGCTGTCTCCTGCACGCTCCGTGGGGTACCCAGTCGGCACAGGGGCGGCACACGTGTGCCGCACATGTGCCACACTGATGTACCACGGGAGCTCAAGGAGACACAGATAATTCCGGTACCGATTTTTCCGGTACCGGAATTATCTGGACGTGTGAGACTGGCCTAAAGTGGTTCTGAAGCATTTTGGAAATTTTTTGTGAATACATAAAAATAGAGGGAGATTACAAGATTCATACTGAAGTCTGGTGATATACACTAAAAGATTTATCATCCTCCGGTTGGTTGAATCACAATCCATGGTCTGTAGGAGACTCCTGTGGTTGTCATTGCCGAATTACTGTGAGCACCACACCATGGCCGGTGCTCATAGCAGATGATCAGTTCTGTTATGGAGACTATTGAACCACGTGAAAAGTAGAAAAAAAGGTATTTCAAAATATAAAAAAATAGAAAAGTTCAAATTACTCCATTTTTGCCCCATTAAAATAAAATAATTAAAAAAAATCAAAAATATATACATTTGGCATCGCCAAGTTAAAAAATACCTGGTCTATCAAAATCTAAAAATAATTAATCCAAATGGTAAAAGGTGTATTGACAAAAAAAAATCAAAACACCAGAATTACATTTTTTGCGTCAGCGGTGCAATAAATTTGCTATAACAGGTGATCAAACATCATTTCTATAACAAATTGGTATCAACAAAAATGTCAACTCGGCGTGCAAAAAATAATCCCTTACCCTGCCCAAGATCCCGAAAACTGGTGATTCTACGGGTCTAGGAAAATGGCACAATTTTTTTTCACCACTTACATAAAAAAAAATCTATGTTTGGTTTCTTCAAACTTGTAATGACCTGGAGAATCATAATCGTATGTAAGTTTTAGCATTTATTGAACATAGTAAAGAAAACACCCAAAAAACTATTGCAATTGCACTTTCTTTGCAATTTCACAGCACTTTGATTTTTTTTCCTATTTTCCAGTACACAATATGATAAATCCAAAGGTCTTGATCTAAAGTACAACTTATCTTGCAAAAGACAAGTCCTCACATGGTCGTATTGGCAGAAAAATAAAAAAGTTATATCTTTGGGAAGAAAGGGAGCAAAAAACAGAAATCCAAAAAGGAAGAAACCCAAGGTAATAAAGGGGTTAAAACAGGATTTGTACTAAATGCCTGTAGGACCAAAAAGAACACATACGAGTTCAGTTAATTATCACAATAAAAAAATAACTTAATGTTGAACACTGGATCAGATATTCAAAGTGATCCACATGGAATCCATGCACCTGATTGCATAGCTTATTTTATTTGTGATGTTCTCTCTAGTGATAGTAGTAGCATGCAATTTTTTACACCAGGAAAAATAAAAGTTCAAAGAGCTTTTAAAATAGAGAACAAAGTGAATTTATTGTAGAAAACCTCTGTGTAAACCTCTGTGTAAACATAAAGCTAGGCTATAGAATCTGCTTTCAGGTACAAAATCGTAACACTAAGTAACTACCGTATTTTTCTGACTATAAGACGCACTGTAACATAAGACACACTCCAAATTTTGGGGTGGAAAATACCAGAAAATAGATTTTTATAAGATGGGGGTCCATCTTATTGTTTGAATTTAAAGTGTATTACCTGAGAGCCGGCGGTGATAAAGCGGGGTCACGGGAGACATGGTCCCTTCCTCAGGGAGCCAGCTGTGGCAGAAATGGGTGCAATGCTGCAATCATGAGGTGCCATGCTGTGGGTCTGGTGTCGGAGGTGAGACAGAGAATGGGGCAGGGTCACTTCCTCAGGTTGCCAGAGGCAGAAATGTGGCGATGCCATGGCCTGGTGTCCACAGCGAGCAGAGCTGAGTGCATCACCAGTTTCTCTGCGGTCATTTTCCTGAGGCCGCACATGTGCAGATTGAGATCTGGAAGGCCCTTGGCTTCACAGAAGTTTATAATGTAGAGCCGTGAAAATAAAAAATTGCATTTTTTCTACTAAAAAATGATTTTTTCGAAACCAAATTTTTATTTTCTCAAGGGTAACTGGAGAAATTAGACACCAAAAGTTGTTGTGCAATTACCGTATATACTCGAGTATAAGCCGACCCGAGTATAAGCCGACCCCCCTAATTTTGCCACAAAAAACTGGGAAAACTTATTGACTCGAGTATAAGCCTAGGGTGGAAATGCAGCATTTACCGGTGAATTTCAAAAATAAAAATAGATCATTATTTCCCCATAGCTGTGCATATAGTGCTCTACACCATTCATATTTCCCCATAGCTGTGCCCCATATAGTGCTCTGCACCGTTCACTGTGCCCCCTAGCTGTGCCATATACAGTGCTCTGCACCGTTCACTGTGCCCCATAGCTGTGCCATATACGGTGCTCTGCACCGTTCATTGTGCCCCCTAGCTGTGCCTTATACGGTGCTCTGCACCGTTCATTGTGCCCCCTAGCTGTGCCTTATACGGTGCTCTGCACCGTTCATTGTGCCCCCTAGCTGTGCCCCATATAGTGCTCTGCACCGTTCATTGTGCCCCCTAGCTGTGCCTTATACGGTGCCCTGCACCGTTCATTGTGCCCCCTAGCTGTGCCTTATACGGTGCTCTGCACCGTTCACTGTGCCCCCTAGCTGTGCCTTATACGGTGCTCTGCACCGTTCATTGTGCCCCCTAGCTGTGCCTTATACGGTGCTCTGCACCGTTCATTGTGCCCCCTAGCTGTGCCTTATACGGTGCTCTGCACCGTTCATTGTGCCCCCTAGCTGTGCCTTATACGGTGCTCTGCACCGTTCATTGTGCCCCCTAGCTGTGCCTTATACGGTGCTCTGCACCGTTCATTGTGCCCCCTAGCTGTGCCTTATACGGTGCTCTGCACCGTTCATTGTGCCCCCTAGCTGTGCCTTATACGGTGCTCTGCACCGTTCATTGTGCCCCCTAGCTGTGCCTTATACGGTGCTCTGCACCGTTCACTGTGCCCCATAGATGCTCCACATTAATCTGTGCTGCCGCTGCTACTGCTGCAATAAAAAAAAAAAAACACATACTCACCTCCCTTGATTGCAGCTCCCAGCGTCTCGTTCCGGCGCCTCCATCTTCCCGGCGTCTCTGCTCTGACTAATCAGGCAGAGGGCGCCGCGCACACTATATGCGTCATCGCGCCCTCTGCCTGATCAGTCAGAGAGCGCAGACGCCGGGAAGATGGAGGCGCCGGCCGGGAAGATGGAGCGACGCTCGGCGGCTGGAACGAGGACAGGTGAATATGCTATACTCACCTAGTCCTGGCGATCCTCGCGCTGTCCCCTCCTGTCTTCGGCGCTGCAGCTTCTTTCTCTATCAGCGGTCACCGGCACCGCTGATTAGAGAAATGAATAAGCGGCTCCGCCCCTATGGGAGGTGGAGCCGCTTATTCATTTCTGTAATGAGCGGTCCCACGTGACCGCTGAAGAGAGGAAGAAGCTGCAGCGCCGAAGACCGTGGGACGGCAGGGACAGCGCGAGGATCGCTGGGACTAGGTAAGTATACCTCAGCGCCCTCACCCCCTCACCCGCCGACCCCACCGCTACCGTGACTCGAGTATAAGCCGAGGGGGGCACTTTCAGCCCTAAAATTTGGGCTGAAAATCTCGGCTTATACTCGAGTATATACGGTAGTTTATTAACCTTTGACGTGCTTCACAGCAACTGAAACAATGTGGAGGGAAAAAATTAACATTTAACTTTTTTTTGCAAACATTTTATTTCAGAAGCAATTTTTTTTATTTTCACAGTGTAAAAAGTGAAAATTAACCCAAAAATTTTTTTGTGCAATTTCTCCTGAATACACCGATACCCTATATGTGGGGGTAAACCACTGTTTCGGCGCACGGCAGGGCTTGGAAGAGCAGGAGCGCCGTGTGACTTTTTCAATACAGAATTGGCTGGAATTGAGATCGGACGCCATGTCGCTTTTGGAGAGCCCCTGATGTATCTAAACAATGGAAACCTCCCACAAGTGACACCATTTTGGAAACTAGACCCCTTAAGGAACTTATCTAGATGTATTGTGAGCACTTTGAACCCCCAAATGCTTCACAGAAGTTTATAACGTAGAGCCGTGAAAATAAAAATATTGCATTTTTTATACAAAAATGATCTTTTCGCCCACAAATTCTTATTTTCACAAAGGTAACAGGAGAAATTAGACCATGAACTGTTGTGAATTCTGTGGCTGAGTTCACTTCTGTGGTCACAAGTGGTATTGCAGTCTCTGGGCTTCCTCCCTCAGGTGTTTTGGTGAGCTCGTTGGCTGCCTTGCTATTTAGCTCCACCTGAGTCTGTCTTCCTTGCTCCTTGTCAATGTTCCAGTGTTGGATCTGAGCTACTGCATCTTTCCTTTGGCCTGCTGCTCTGCTAGATAAGTGCTTCTAGTTTGTTTTCTGTTTTTTCTGTCCAGCTTGCTATTATCTTTTGCTGGAAGCTCTGAGAAGCAAAGGGGTGCACCGCCGTGCTGTTAGTTCGGCACGGTGGGTCTTTTTGCCCCTTTGCGTGGTTTTCGTTTTAGGGTTTTTGTAGACTGCATAGTTCTCTTTGCTATCCTCGCTCTGTCTAGAATATCGGGCCTCACTTTGCTGAATCTATTTCATTCCTACGTTTGTCTTTTCATCTTGCTAACAGTCATTATATGTGGGGGGCTGCCTATTCCTTTGGGGTATTTCTCTGAGGTAAGTCAGGCTTGTATTTCTATCTTCAGGCTAGTCAGCTCCTCAGGCAGTGCCGAGTTGCATAGGTAGTTATAGGCGCAATCCACTGCTGCTTATAGTTGTGTGAGGATAGATCAGGTACTGCAGTCTACAGAGATTCCACGTCTCAGAGCTCGTCCTATTGTTTTTGGTAATTGCCAGATCTCTGTATGTGCGCTGATTACTGCACGCTGTGTTGCCTGATTGCCAGCCATAACAGTACAAGGAGCCACACCAATGATTCCCAATAGAGGGAAAAAAGAAATCCTGACATCATTTTTTTTTCTTAGCTCTGCCTTCAGTCTTTTTTTTCCCCTAGACATTAGAGTGCTTCAGGACACAGCTGTGGACATGGATATTCAGGCTCTGTGCTCCTCAATGGATAATCTCGTTGTAAATGTACAAAAGATTCAAGATACTATTGATCAGAAATCGATGCTAGAACCAAGAATTCCGATTCCTGATTTGTTTTTTGGTGACAGAACTAAGTTCCTGAGCTTCAGAAATAATTGTAAGCTATTTTTGGCCTTGAAACCTCATTCTTCTGGTAATCCTATTCAACAGGTTTTGATTATTATTTCTTTTTTGCGCGGCGACCCACAGGACTGGGCGTTTTCTCTTACGCCAGGAGATTCTGCATTGAGTAATGTTGATGCATTTTTCCAGGCGCTGGGATTGCTTTACGATGAGCCTAATTCAGTGGATCAGGCTGAGAAAAATCTGCTGGCTTTATGCCAGGGTCAGGATGATGTAGAAGTATATTGTCAGAAATTTAGAAAGTGGTCAGTACTCACTCTGTGGAATGAATCTGCACTAGCGGCTTTGTTCAGAAAGGGTCTCTCTGAAGCTCTTAAGGATGTAATGGTGGGATTTCCTATGCCTGCTGGTTTGAATGAGTCTATGTCCTTGGCCATTCAGATCGGTCGTCGCTTGCGCGAGCGTAAATCTGTGCACCATCTGGCGGTATTGTCTGAGAGTAAACCTGAGCCTATGCAGTGCGACAGGACTATGACTAAAGTAGAACGGCAAGAACATAGACGTCTGAACAGACTGTGTTTCTATTGTGGTGATTCTACTCATGCTATTTCTAATTGTCCTAAACGCACTAGGCGGTTCGATAGCTCTGCCGTTATTGGTACTGTACAGTCCAAATTCCTTTTGTCCATTACCTTAATGTGCTCTTTGTCATCGTATTCTGTCATGGCGTTTGTGGATTCAGGCGCTGCCCTGAATCTGATGGATTTGGATTATGCTAAACGTTGTGGATTTTTCTTGGAGCCTTTGCGGTGTCCTATTCCGTTGAGAGGAATTGATGCTACACCTTTGGCCAAGAATAAGCCTCAGTACTGGGCCCAGCTGACCATGTGCATGGCTCCTGCACATCAGGAAGTTATTCGCTTTCTGGTACTGCATAATTTGCATGATGTGGTCGTGTTGGGGTTGCCATGGCTACAAACCCATAATCCAGTATTGGATTGGAACTCTATGTCGGTGACCAGCTGGGGTTGTCAGGGAGTACATGGTGATGTTCCATTTTTGTCTATTTCGTCATCCATTCCTTCTGACATCCCAGAGTTCTTGTCGGACTTTCAGGATGTATTTGAAGAGTCCAAGTCTGATGCCCTACCTCCGCATAGGAATTGTGATTGTGCTATCGATTTGATTCCTGGTAGTAAATTCCCTAAGGGTCGTTTATTTAATTTGTCCGTACCTGAACACACCGCTATGCGCAGTTATGTGAAGGAGTCCCTGGAGAAGGGACATATTCGCCCATCGTCGTCACCATTGGGAGCAGGGTTCTTTTTTGTAGCCAAGAAGGATGGTTCCCTAAGACCGTGTATTGATTACCGCCTTCTTAATAAGATCACTGTTAAGTTTCAGTATCCCTTGCCATTGATTTCTGACTTGTTTGCTCGGATTAAGGGGGCTAGTTGGTTTACTAAGATTGATCTTCGTGGTGCGTATAATCTGGTGAGAATCAGGCAGGGAGATGAATGGAAAACGGCATTTAATACGCCCGAGGGTCATTTTGAGTATCTGGTGATGCCGTTCGGACTTGCCAATGCTCCATTTGTTTTTCAGTCTTTTATGCATGACATTTTCCGTGAGTATCTGGATAAATTCTTGATTGTTTACTTGGATGACATTTTGATCTTCTCTGATGATTGGGAGTCTCATGTGAAGCAAGTTAGAATGGTTTTCCAGGTACTGCGTGCTAATTCCTTGTTCGTGAAGGGATCAAAGTGTCTCTTCGGTGTGCAGAAAGTTTCATTTTTGGGGTTCATCTTTTCCCCTTCTACTATCGAGATGGATCCGGTTAAGGTTCAGGCCATCCAGGATTGGACTCAGCCGACATCTCTAAAAAGTCTGCAGAAATTCCTGGGCTTTGCTAATTTTTATCGTCGCTTCATCTGTAATTTTTCTAGCATTGCCAGACCATTGACCGATTTGACCAAGAAGGGTGCTGATTTGGTTAATTGGTCTTCTGCTGCTGTGGAAGCTTTTCAGGAATTGAAGCGTCGTTTTTGTTCTGCCCCTGTGTTGTGTCAACCTGATGTTTCTCTTCCGTTCCAGGTCGAGGTTGATGCTTCTGAGATTGGTGCAGGGGCGGTTTTGTCACAGAGAGGTTCTGGTTGCTCAGTGTTCAAACCATGTGCTTTCTTTTCCAGGAAATTTTCTGCTGCTGAGCGTAATTATGATGTGGGCAACCGAGAGTTGCTGGCCATGAAGTGGGCATTCGAGGAGTGGCGTCATTGGCTTGAGGGTGCTAAGCATCGCGTGGTGGTTTTGACTGATCATAAGAACCTTACTTATCTTGAGTCTGCCAAGCGCTTGAATCCTAGACAGGCCCGTTGGTCGTTATTTTTTGCTCGTTTTGATTTTGTGATTTCATACCTTCCGGGCTCTAAAAATGTGAAGGCGGATGCTCTGTCTAGGAGTTTTGTGCCCGACTCTCCGGGGTTATCTGAGCCGGCGAGTATCCTCAAGGAAGGAGTCATTGTGTCTGCCATCTCCCCTGATTTGCGGAGAGTGTTGCAGAAATTTCAGGCTAATAAACCTGATCGTTGTCCGGCCGAGAAACTGTTCGTCCCTGATAGGTGGACTAGTAAAGTTATCTCTGAACTTCATTGTTCGGTGCTGGCCGGTCATCCAGGAATCTTTGGTACCAGGGAGTTGGTTGCTAGATCCTTCTGGTGGCCGTCTCTGTCACGGGATGTGCGTGCTTTTGTGCAGTCCTGTGGAATTTGTGCTAGGGCTAAACCCTGCTGTTCACGTGCCAGTGGGTTGCTTTTGCCCTTGCCGGTCCCGAAGAGGCCTTGGACACATATTTCGATGGATTTCATTTCTGACCTTCCCGTTTCTCAAAAAATGTCGGTCATTTGGGTGGTCTGTGATCGCTTTTCTAAAATGGTCCATCTGGTGCCCTTGGTTAAATTGCCTTCCTCCTCTGATTTGGTGCCTTTGTTCTTCCAGCATGTGGTTCGTTTACATGGCATTCCTGAGAATATTGTTTCTGACAGAGGTTCCCAGTTTGTCTCGAGGTTCTGGCGAGCCTTTTGTGGTAGGATGGGCATTGACCTATCTTTCTCCTCGGCCTTCCATCCTCAGACTAATGGCCAGACCGAACGAACCAATCAGACCTTGGAAACATATCTGAGATGTTTTGTTTCCGCTGACCAGGATGATTGGGTGTCATTTTTGCCGTTGGCTGAGTTCGCCCTTAATAATCGGGCCAGCTCGGCTACCTTGGTCTCTCCTTTTTTCTGCAATTCTGGGTTCCATCCTCGTTTCTCTTCAGGACAGGTTGAGTCTTCGGACTGTCCTGGTGTAGATTCTGTGGTGGACAGGTTGCAGCAGATCTGGACTCAGGTAGTGGACAATTTGACCTTGTCCCAGGAGAAGGCTCAGCTTTTCGCTAATCGCAGACGCCGTGTGGGACCCCGACTTCTTGTTGGGGATCTGGTTTGGTTGTCTTCTCGTCATATTCCTATGAAGGTTTCCTCTCCTAAATTTAAACCTCGTTTTATTGGTCCGTATAGGATTTCTGAGATTCTCAATCCGGTGTCTTTTCGTCTGACCCTCCCAGACTCCTTTTCCATACATAATGTATTCCATAGGTCGTTGTTGAGGAGATACGTGGCACCTATGGTTCCATCTGTGGAGCCTCCTGCCCCTGTTTTGGTGGAGGGGGAATTGGAGTATATTGTGGAGAAGATTTTGGATTCTCGTGTCTCTAGACGGAAACTCCAGTATCAGGTCAAATGGAAGGGTTATGCTCAGGAAGATAATTCCTGGGTTTTTGCCTCTGATGTCCATGCCCCAGATCTTGTTCGTGCCTTTCATGTGGCTCATCCTGGTCGGCCTGGGGGTTATGGTGAGGGTTCGGTGACCCCTCCTCAAGGGGGGGGTACTGTTGTGAATTCTGTGGCTGAGTTCACTTCTGTGGTCACAAGTGGTATTGCAGTCTCTGGGCTTCCTCCCTCAGGTGTTTTGGTGAGCTCGTTGGCTGCCTTGCTATTTAGCTCCACCTGAGTCTGTCTTCCTTGCTCCTTGTCAATGTTCCAGTGTTGGATCTGAGCTACTGCATCTTTCCTTTGGCCTGCTGCTCTGCTAGATAAGTGCTTCTAGTTTGTTTTCTGTTTTTTCTGTCCAGCTTGCTATTATCTTTTGCTGGAAGCTCTGAGAAGCAAAGGGGTGCACCGCCGTGCTGTTAGTTCGGCACGGTGGGTCTTTTTGCCCCTTTGCGTGGTTTTCGTTTTAGGGTTTTTTGTAGACTGCATAGTTCTCTTTGCTATCCTCGCTCTGTCTAGAATATCGGGCCTCACTTTGCTGAATCTATTTCATTCCTACGTTTGTCTTTTCATCTTGCTAACAGTCATTATATGTGGGGGGCTGCCTATTCCTTTGGGGTATTTCTCTGAGGTAAGTCAGGCTTGTATTTCTATCTTCAGGCTAGTCAGCTCCTCAGGCAGTGCCGAGTTGCATAGGTAGTTATAGGCGCAATCCACTGCTGCTTATAGTTGTGTGAGGATAGATCAGGTACTGCAGTCTACAGAGATTCCACGTCTCAGAGCTCGTCCTATTGTTTTTGGTAATTGCCAGATCTCTGTATGTGCGCTGATTACTGCACGCTGTGTTGCCTGATTGCCAGCCATAACAATGAACGTTGTTGGAAAATTTCTCCTGAGTATGTCGATACCCCATATGTGGGGGTAAACTGCTGTTTAGGTGCACGGCAGAGCTTGGAAAAGAAGGAGCACCGTTTGATTTTTTAATGCAGAATTGGCTGGAATTGAGATCGGACACCATGTTGCATTTGGACAACCCCTAATGTGCCTAAACAGTAGAAACTCCCACAAGTGACACCATTTTGGAGACCAAACCCTTTTAGGAATTTGTCTAGATGTGTGGTGAGCACGTTAAACCCCCAGGTGCTTCACAGAAGTTTATAACGTAGAGCCGTGAAAATAAAAAATCGCATTTTTTCTACAAAAATGATCATTTTGCCACCAAATTTTTATTTTCACAAGGGTAACTGGAGAAATTCGACCCCAAAAGTTGTTGAGCAATTTGTCCTGAGTACGCTAATACCCCATATGCGGGGGTAAACCACAGTTTGGGAGCACGGCAGAGCTTGGAAGAGAAGGTGTTCCGTTTGACTTTTTCAATGCTGAATTGGCTGGAATTGAGATCGGATGCCATGTCGCGTTTGGAGAGCCCCTGATGTGCCAAAACAGTAGAAACCCCCCACAAGTGACCCAATTTGGGAAAGTAGACCCCCCAAGGCACTTATCTAGATGTGTGGTGAGCACTTTGAACACTCAAGTACTTCACAGAACTTTATAATGCAGAGCCATGAATATAAAAAATCCTTATTTTTCCTCAAAAATGATTTTTTAGCTCGCAGTTTGTTATTTTCTCAATGGTAACAGGAGAAATTGGACCCCAAAATTTGTTGTCCAGTTTGTTCTGAGTACGCTGATATCCCATATGTAGGGGGACCACTGTTTGGGCACATGACAGAGCTCGGAAGGGAAGGAGCACCGTTTTGTAATGCAGACTTTGATAGAATGGTCTCCAGGCATTATGTTGCGTATGCAGAGCCCCTGTTGTACGTAACCAGTAAAACTCCCCACAAGTGACCCAATTTTGGAAACTAGACCCCCAAAGGAACTTATCTAGATGTGTGGTGAGAACTTTGAATGCCCAAGTGTTTCACAGAAGTTTATAATGCAGAGCCATGAAAATAAAAAATATTTTTTTCCACAAAAATGATTTTGTAGCCCCCAAGTTTTTATTTTCACAATGGTAACAGGAGAAATTGGACTCCAAAAGTTGTTGTCCAATTTATCCCGAGTACGCTGATGCCCGATATGTGGGGGTAAACCACTGTTTGGGCGCACGGCAGAGCTAAGAATTGAGGGAGCACCGTTTGACTTTTTGAGTGCAATATTGGCTATTGTGTTTGGAGACCCCCTGATATACCTAAACAGTGGAAACCCCCCAAATCTAACTCCAACACAAACCCCAACACACCCCTAACCCTAATCCCAACACGATCCATAATCCTAATCACAACCCTAACGATAATCACAACCCTAACCCCAAAACAACCCTAATCTCAACCCTAACCATAACCCTAATCAAAACCCTAAATCCAACACACCTCTAATCCTAATCTCAACCCTAACCTCAAACCTAACCCTGATTCAAATACACCCCTAACCCTAATCCCTGCCCTAACCTTAACCCTAATCCCAAACCTGACCCTAATCCCAAGCCAAACCCTAATGCCAACCCTAAACCTAATACCAACCCTAATCCAAACCCTAACCCTAATCTCAACTCTAACCCTAACTTTAGCCACAACCCTAGTCCTAACTTTAGCCCCAACTCTAACCCTAACTTTAGCCCAAACCTAGCCCTAACCCTAGCCCTAACCCTAAATTTAGCCCCAACCCTAACCCTAGCCCTAATCTTAGCCCCAAACAAAACCCTAGCCCAACCCTAACCCTAGCCCTAACTTTAGCCCCAATCCTAACCCTAGCCCTACCCCTAAGGCTACTTTCACACTTGCGTCGTGTGGCATCTGTTGCAATCCATCGTTTTGGACAAAAAACGGATCCTGCAAATGTGCCCGCAGGATGCGTTTTTTGCACATAGACTTGTATTGCCAGCGGATCGCGACGGATGGCCAAACGTCACGTCCGGCGTGCACTGGATTCATTGTGTCGTCACAAAAAAAAGTTCAATGTAATGTTTTTTGTACGTCGCGTCCACCATTTCTGACCGTGCATGCGTGGCCGTAACTCCGTCCCCTCCTCCCCATAGACTGGGCAGCGGATGCATTGAAAAACTGCATCCACTGCCCACGTTGTTGTGAATTCTGTGGCTGAATTCACTCCTGTGGTCACAAGTGGTACTGCAGCTTCTGAGCTTCCTCCCTCAGGTGTTCTGGTGAGCTCGTTAACTGCTTCATTACTTAACTCCGCCTGATGCTGCTATCCTTGCTCCTTGTCAATGTTTCAGTGTTGGATCTGAGCTTCTCCTGATTGTTCCTGTGACCTGCTGCTCTGTATAGCTAAGTGCTTTTTGCTTTTTTGTTGCTTTTTTTCTGTCCAGCTTGTCTTTTGTTTTGCTGGAAGCTCTGAGACGCAAAGGGTGTACCGCCGTGCCGTTAGTTCGGCACGGTGGGTTTTTTTTTGCCCCCTTTGCGTGGTTTTGCTTTAGGATTTTTTGTAGACTGCAAAGTTCGCTTTACTGTCCTCGCTCTGTCCTAGAATATCGGGCCCCACTTTGCTGAATCTATTTCATCCCTACGTTTTGTCTTTTCATCTTACTCACAGTCATTATATGTGGGGGGCTGCCTTTTCCTTTGGGGAATTTCTCTGGGGCAAGTCAGGCCTATTTTTCTATCTTCAGGCTAGCTAGTTTCTTAGGCTGTGCCGAGTTGCCTAGGTAGTTGTTAGGCGCAATCCACAGCCGCTTTTAGATGTGTTTAGGATAGGATCAGGTGTGCAGTCTACAGAGTTTCCACGTCTCAGAGCTCGTTCTTGTATTTTTGGGTATTTGTCAGATCACTGTGTGCGCTCTGATCGCTAAGCACACTGTGTTTCTGGATTGCCTTCATAACACCTGTCATTAGCAAACATAACAGTACAAGGAGCCTAACTAATGATTCTCAGTAGAGGGAAAGAAAAAGTTCTGACATCATTTTTTTTTTTCTGCTCTGTGTTCACTTTTTTTTTTCCCCTAGACATTTGGGTGATTCTGGACACAGGTGTGGACATGGATATTCAGGGTCTGTGCTCTTCAATGGATAATCTCGTTATAAATGTACAAAAAATTCAAGATACTATTGATCAGAAATCTATGTTAGAACCAAGAATTCCTATTCCTGATTTGTTTTTTGGAGATAGAACTAAGTTTCTAAGTTTCAAAAATAATTGTAAGCTATTTCTGGCCTTGAAACCTCATTCTTCTGGTAATCCTATTCAACAGGTTTTGATTATTATTTCTTTTTTGCGCGGCGACCCTCAAGACTGGGCATTTTCTCTTGCGCCAGGAGACCCTGCATTGAGTAGTGTCAATGCGTTTTTCCTGGCGCTCGGATTGCTGTACGATGAGCCTAATTCAGTGGATCAGGCTGACAAAAATTTGCTGGCTTTGTGCCAGGGTCAGGATGATATAGAAGTATATTGTCAGAAATTTAGGAAATGGTCAGTACTCACTCAGTGGAATGAATCTGCGCTGGCAGCTTTGTTCAGAAAGGGTCCCTCTGAGGCTCTTAAGGATGTCATGGTGGGATTTCCTATGCCTGCTGGTTTGAATGAGTCTTTGTCTTTGGCCATTCAGATCGGTCGACGCTTGCGCGAGCGTAAATCTGTGCACCATTTGGCGGTACTGCCTGAGGTTAAACCTGAGCCTATGCAGTGCGATAGGACTATGACTAGAGTTGAACGGCAGGAATACAGACGTCTGAATGGTCTGTGTTTCTACTGTGGTGATTCCACTCATGCTATTTCTGATTGTCCTAAGCGCACTAAGCGGTCTGCTAGGTCTGCCGTCATTGGTACTGTACAGTCCAAATTCCTTCTGTCCATTACCTTGATATGCTCTTTGTCGTCGTTTTCTGTCATGGCGTTTGTGGATTCGGGCGCTGCCCTGAATCTGATGGATTTGGATTATGCTAAACATTGTGGGTTTTTCTTGGAGCCTTTGCGGTGTCCTATTCCATTGAGAGGAATTGATGCTACACCTTTGGCCAAGAATAAACCTCAATACTGGGCCCAGCTGACCATGTGCATGGCTCCTGCACATCAGGAAGTTATTCGCTTTCTGGTGTTGCATAATCTGCATGATGTGGTCGTGTTGGGGTTGCCATGGCTACAAACCCATAATCCAGTATTGGATTGGAATTCCATGTCGGTATCCAGCTGGGGTTGTCAGGGGGTACATGGTGATGTTCCATTTTTGTCGATTTCGTCATCCACCCCTTCTGAGGTCCCAGAGTTCTTGTCTGATTATCAGGATGTATTTGAAGAGCCCAAGTCCGATGCTCTACCTCCGCATAGGGATTGTGATTGTGCTATCAATTTGATTCCTGGTAGTAAATTCCCTAAAGGTCGATTATTTAATTTATCCGTGCCTGAACACGCCGCTATGCGCAGTTATGTGAAGGAATCCCTGGAGAAGGGACATATTCGCCCATCGTCATCACCACTGGGAGCAGGGTTCTTCTTTGTAGCCAAGAAGGATGGTTCGCTGAGACCGTGTATTGATTACCGCCTTCTTAATAAAATCACTGTTAAATTTCAGTATCCCTTGCCATTGTTATCTGACTTGTTTGCTCGGATTAAGGGGGCTAGTTGGTTCACTAAGATAGATCTTCGTGGTGCGTATAATCTGGTGAGAATCAGGCAAGGAGATGAATGGAAAACTGCATTCAATACGCCCGAGGGTCATTTTGAGTATCTAGTGATGCCGTTCGGACTTGCCAATGCTCCATCTGTGTTTCAGTCTTTTATGCATGACATCTTCCGTGAGTATCTGGATAAATTCCTGATTGTTTACTTGGATGACATTTTAATCTTCTCAGATGATTGGGAGTCTCATGTGAAGCAGGTCAGAATGGTTTTTCAGGTCCTGCGTGCTAACTCTTTGTTTGTGAAGGGATCAAAGTGTCTCTTCGGTGTGCAGAAAGTTTCATTTTTGGGGTTCATCTTTACCCCTTCTACTATCGAGATGGATACAGTTAAGGTCCAAGCCATCCAGGATTGGATTCAGCCGACATCTCTGAAAAGTCTGCAAAAGTTCCTGGGCTTTGCTAATTTTTATCGTCGCTTCATCTGTAATTTTTCTAGCATTGCCAAACCATTGACCGATTTGACCAAGAAGGGTGCTGATTTGGTTAATTGGTCTTCTACTGCTGTGGAAGCTTTTCAGGAGTTGAAGCGTCGTTTTTGTTCTGCCCCTGTGTTGTGTCAGCCAGATGTTTCTCTTCCGTTCCAGGTCGAGGTTGATGCTTCTGAGATTGGAGCAGGGGCGGTTTTGTCACAGAGAGGTTCTGATTGCTCAGTGATGAAACCATGTGCTTTCTTTTCCAGGAAGTTTTCGCCCGCTGAGCGTAATTATGATGTGGGCAATCGAGAGTTGCTGGCCATGAAGTGGGCATTCGAGGAGTGGCGTCATTGGCTTGAAGGAGCTAAGCATCGCGTGGTGGTATTGACTGATCATAAGAACTTGACTTATCTCGAGTCTGCCAAGCGCTTGAATCCTAGACAGGCCCGTTGGTCGTTATTTTTTGCCCGCTTCGACTTTGTGATTTCGTACCTTCCGGGCTCTAAAAATGTGAGGGCGGATGCTCTGTCTAGGAGTTTTGTGCCCGACTCTCCGGGTTTATCTGAGCCAGCGGGTATCCTCAAGGAAGGAGTCATTGTGTCTGCCATCTCCCCTGATTTGCGGCGGGTGCTGCAAAAATTTCAGGCGAATAAACCTGATCGTTGTCCAGCAGAGAAACTGTTCGTCCCTGATAGGTGGACTAATAAACTTATCTCTGAACTTCATTGTTCGGTGTTGGCTGGTCATCCTGGAATCTTTGGTACCAGAGAGTTAGTGGCTAGATCCTTCTGGTGGCCATCTCTGTCACGGGATGTACGTACTTTTGTGCAGTCCTGTGGGATTTGTGCTAGGGCCAAGCCCTGCTGTTCTCGTGCCAGTGGGTTGCTTTTGCCCTTGCCGGTCCCAAAGAGGCCTTGGACACATATTTCGATGGATTTCATTTCTGACCTTCCCGTTTCTCAAAAGATGTCAGTCATTTGGGTGGTCTGTGATCGCTTTTCTAAAATGGTCCATCTGGTGCCCTTGGCTAAATTGCCTTCCTCCTCTGATTTGGTACCTTTGTTCTTTCAGCATGTGGTTCGGTTGCATGGCATTCCTGAGAATATTGTTTCTAACAGAGGTTCCCAGTTTGTTTCAAGGTTTTGGCGAGCCTTTTGTGGTAGGATGGGCATTGACCTATCCTTTTCCTCGGCTTTCCATCCTCAGACTAATGGCCAGACTGAACGAACCAATCAGACCTTGGAAACATATCTGAGATGTTTTGTTTCTGCAGACCAGGATGATTGGGTGTCCTTTTTGCCGTTGGCTGAGTTCGCCCTTAATAATCGGGCCAGCTCGGCTACCTTGGTTTCTCCATTTTTTTGCAATTCTGGGTTCCATCCTCGTTTCTCTTCAGGACAGGTTGAGTCTTCGGACTGTCCTGGTGTGGATTCTGTGGTGGATAGGTTGCAGCAGATCTGGACTCAGGTAGTGGACAATTTGATCTTGTCCCAGGAGAAAGCTCAACTTTTCGCTAATCGCAGACGCCGTGTGGGTCCCCGACTTCGTGTTGGGGATCTGGTTTGGTTATCTTCTCGTCATATTCCTATGAAGGTTTCCTCTCCTAAATTTAAACCTCGTTTTATTGGTCCGTATAGGATTTCTGAGGTTCTCAATCCTGTGTCTTTTCGTTTGACCCTCCCAGACTCCTTTTCCATACATAATGTATTCCATAGGTCGTTGTTGCGGAGATACGTGGCACCTATGGTTCCATCTGTTGAGCCTCCTGCCCCGGTTTTGGTGGAGGGGGAATTGGAGTATATTGTGGAGAAGATTTTGGATTCTCGTGTTTCTAGACGGAAACTCCAGTATCTGGTTAAATGGAAGGGTTATGCTCAGGAAGATAATTCCTGGGTTTTTGCCTCTGATGTTCATGCTTCCGATCTTGTTCGTGCCTTTCATGCGGCTCATCCTGGTCGGCCTGGGGGCTCTGGTGAGGGTTCGGTGACCCCTCCTCAAGGGGGGGGTACTGTTGTGAATTCTGTGGCTGAATTCACTCCTGTGGTCACAAGTGGTACTGCAGCTTCTGAGCTTCCTCCCTCAGGTGTTCTGGTGAGCTCGTTAACTGCTTCATTACTTAACTCTGCCTGATGCTGCTATCCTTGCTCCTTGTCAATGTTTCAGTGTTGGATCTGAGCTTCTCCTGATTGTTCCTGTGACCTGCTGCTCTGTATAGCTAAGTGCTTTTTGCTTTTTTGTTGCTTTTTTTCTGTCCAGCTTGTCTTTTGTTTTGCTGGAAGCTCTGAGACGCAAAGGGTGTACCGCCGTGCCGTTAGTTCGGCACGGTGGGGTTTTTTTTGCCCCCTTTGCGTGGTTTTGCTTTAGGGTTTTTTGTAGACTGCAAAGTTCGCTTTACTGTCCTCGCTCTGTCCTAGAATATCGGGCCCCACTTTGCTGAATCTATTTCATCCCTACGTTTTGTCTTTTCATCTTACTCACAGTCATTATATGTGGGGGGCTGCCTTTTCCTTTGGGGAATTTCTCTGGGGCAAGTCAGGCCTATTTTTCTATCTTCAGGCTAGCTAGTTTCTTAGGCTGTGCCGAGTTGCCTAGGTAGTTGTTAGGCGCAATCCACAGCCGCTTTTAGTTGTGTTTAGGATAGGATCAGGTGTGCAGTCTACAGAGTTTCCACGTCTCAGAGCTCGTTCTTGTATTTTTGGGTATTTGTCAGATCACTGTGTGCGCTCTGATCGCTAAGCACACTGTGTTTCTGGATTGCCTTCATAACACCTGTCATTAGCAAACATAACACCACGTTGAGCACAATTTTCACAATGTGCATCGGTACGTCGGGCCGACGCATTGTGACGGCCCTGTACCGACGCAAGTATGAAAGAAGCCTAACCCTAGCCCTAACCCTAAATTTAGCCCCAACCCTAACCCTAACTATAAATTTAGCCCCAACCCTAACCCTAAATTTAGCCCAAAACTTAACCCTAAATTTAGCCACAACCCCAACCCTAACGCTAAATTTAGCCCCAACCCTAACCCTAACCCTAAATTTAGCCCCAACCCTAACCCTAAATTTAGCCCCAACCCTAACCCTAAATTTAGCCCCAACCTTAACCCTAACCCTAAATTTAGCCCCAACCCTAACCCTAAATTTAGCCCTAACCCTAATCCTAGCCCTAATTTTAGCCCCAACCCTAACCCTAACCATAACCCTAAATTTAGCCCCAAGTCCTCCAGCTGCCGGCCGGCAGATCATGGCGGGCGCACTGCGCATGCGCCCGCCATTTTCTTACTGGATGAAGAAGCCGGTGGGCAGGAGGGGACGCAGGAGGACCCAGGTACACCGGTAAGTATAGCAGGGTCCCCGAATCCCCCTATTTCTCTGTCCTCTGATGTGCGATCACATCAGAGGACAGAGAAGGACAGATCACTTTTTTTGCGGTCGCCGGTAAACAGTTAATTACCGGCGATCACAAAGCAGGGGTCGGTAAAAACCGACCCCGATCATTTTTGTTTGGGGTCTCGGCTACCCCTGGCAGTCGAGACCCCAAAGATTTTCTGGGAGCCGGCCTGCGGGCGCACTGCGCATGCGCCCGCCATTTTTTGGAAGGATTAAGATGGCAGAGCCCATCGGGAGCCATGAGAAGCACCTGGGGAGACAGATGAGTATCGGGGGGCTATCGGGGACCCCATTTCTCTGTCCTTCGATGTGCGATCACATCAGAGGACAGAGAAATTAAATGGAAATCCGCGTTTTTTCTTATGCGACCGCCGGTAAATGGTTAATTACCGGCAATCGCAACCTGGGGGTCGGTAAAAACGGCCTGAATCATGTTCTCAGGGGTCTCGGCTACCACCGGCAACCGAGACCCCAGAGAAAATCCAACTCTGGGGGGCGCTATTCACTTTCTCCACAGAGCCGTTAATTAACGGCGCTGTGGTTTAAGTACCCTTAACTGCCGCCGTTAAAAGGCGTATCGGCGGTCGTTAAGGGGTTAAATGTGCCTTGGAAAAAAAAGCTTGCCAATGACAAAACTTACTTATATTTTGCACCGCAATCACAGCTATGCCTGTGACTGCAATGTACTCCAGCGGCCTGAATACACTTCTGTGTGCATCCTGGGGGACACATAGCGAGCCTTGCATATAACACCTGTCTGTCTCACAATAAATATATATATATCTATCTATGTATATAATTGTCTAAGGGTTGTTCCGTCTGTCTGTCTGTCCTGGAAATCCTGCGTCTCTGATTGGTCGAGGCCGCCAGGCCTCGACCAATCAGCGACGGGCACAGCATGGCGACGATGATGTCATAAAGGTTGCCTCGACCAATCAGCGACGGGCACAGTCTGCTGCGAATTCTGGAATCATCATTGTCCATATACTACGGGGGCATGCATACTCTAGAATACCCGATGCGTTTGAATCGAGCCACAATCTAGTATATATATATATATATATATATATATATATACACTGGTGAAAAAAATAAGGGGAACACAATGTATAGATTATAACTCCAAGTAAATCAACTTCTGTGAAATCAATCTGTCCACTTAGGAAGCATCACTGTTTGAAAATCACTTTCACATGCTGTTGTGCAAATGGAATGGACAACAGATGGATGGAAACTATTGGCAATTATCAAGACACAATAAAGGGGTGGTCCTGGAGGTGGGGACTACTTCTCAGTCAGCACCAATGCTTTCTGGCTGATGTTTTGGTCACTTTTGAATGTTGATCGTGGTAGCATGAGACAGACTCTACAACTGACACAAGTAGCTCAGGTAGCGCAGCTCATCCAGGATGGCACATCAATGCGAGCTGTGGCTAGAAGGTTTGCTGTGTCTGTCAGCTTAGTGTCCAGAGCCTGGAGGCGCTACGAGGAGACAGGCCAGTACACCAGTGGATGTGGAGGGGGCCAAAGGAGAGCAACAACCCAGCAGCAAGACTGCCATCTCAGCCTTTGAGGAAGGAGGAACAGGAGGAGCACTGCCAGAGCCCTGCAAAATGACCTCCAGCAGGCAACAATGTGCATGTGTCTGCACAAACAGTTAGAAACCGACTCCATGAGAATGGTCTGGGTGCCCAACATCCACAAATGGGGGTTGTGCTCACTGCCCTACACCTTGCAGAACACATGGCATTTTCCACAGAACACCAGGATTGGCAAATTGGCCACTGGCGCCCTGTGGTCTTCACAGAGGAAAGCAGGTTCTCACTGAGCACATGTGAGAGAGTCTGGAGACGCCGTGGAGAGCGATCTCCTGCCTGCAACATCCTTCAGCATGACCGGTTTGGCAGTGGGTCAGTAATGGTGTGCATCCTCATCAGGAGCATACCCAGGCATTGTAGGGAGGTCATACAGGCACGTGGAGGCCACACACTACTGTGCATCATTTCCTTGAATTGAGGAAATTGCATCACCCTGTAACTTAATTTTCCTATTTGGTTTTGAGCATCATTCCAACTCCAGACCTCCATGGGATATTAGTTGTGATTTACGTTGATAATTTCTAACCTTTATTGTTATCAACACATTCTACTATATAATGAAGGAAGATTTACCACTAGAATATTTCATTCAGTGATATCTAGAATATGGGATTTAGTGTTCCCTTTATTTTTTGAGCAGTGTATATATATATATATATATATATATACATATATATATGCATATACATACATTATATATATATATATATATATATATATATATATATATGCATCTCACAAAATTCAATATTATCAAAAAGTTAATTTATATACTGTAAGTTCTTCAATACAAAAAGTGGTGAAACTCATATATTATATAGAGTCATGACAAACAGAGTGATGTATTTCATGTATTTATTTCTGCTAATGTTGATGATTATGGCTTACATCAACAATGAAATTATTTTTAAATGAGTTTTAATGAAAACCCAGAAGTAATTATCACAGTAAATAAGAATACTTCATAACACAATCTTGAAAAATATTTTAAAATCTGAAATGTTGGCCTACTGAAATGTATGTTCAGCAAATGTACTCAATACTTGGTCAGGGCTCCTTTTGCATCAATTACTGCATCAATACTGTGTCATGGAGGTGATCAGTCTGTGGCACTGCTGAGGTGTAATGGAAGCTCAAATTGCTTTGATAGCAGCCTTCAGCTTGTCTGCATTGTTGGATCTGGTGTTTCTAATCTTCCTCTTGACAATACCCCCATAGATGCTCTATAGGGTTCAGGTCAGGCGAGTTTGCTGGCCAATCAATTGCAGTGATACTGTTGTTTTTAAAACAGGTGTTGGTATTTTTGGCAGTGTGGAAAGGTGCTAAGTCCTGCTGGAGAATGAAATTTCCATCTCCAAAGAGCTTGTCTGCAGAGGGAAGCATGAAGTGCTCTAAAATTTCCTGATAGACGGCTGCCCTGACTTTGATCTACATCAGTGTTTGCCAACTTCAGCCCTCAAGAGCCACCAACAGGTTATGTTTTCAGGATTTCCTTAGTATTTCACAGGTGATGGAATTATTGTCTGTGAAGGTGATGCAATTATCACATGGGCAATACTAAGCAAATCTTGAAAACATTACCTGTTGATAGCTCTTGAGGATTGGCATTGGGGAACACTGATCTAGATGAAACACATCGTACCTATACCCAGCAGATGACATGCCTCCCCAAACCATCACTGATTGTGGAAACTTCATACTAGATCTCAAGCAGCTTGGATTGTGTGCCTCTCCACTCTTCCTCCAGACTCCGGGACCTTGATTTCCAAATGAAATGCAAAATGTAATTTCATCTAAAAACAACACCATAGACCACTGAGCAACAGCCCAGTTCTTTTTCTCCTTGGCCCAGGTAAGACACTTCTGGTGTTGTCTATTGGTCATGAGTGGCTTGATACAAGGAATATGACACTTGAAGCCCATATCCTGAATATGTTTGCATGATGTGGCTCTTGAAGCAATGACTACAGCAGCAGTCCACTCCTTGTGAATCTCCCCAAAATTTTTGAGTGGCCTTTTCTTAACAATCCTTTCAAGGCTGTGGTTATCCCGGTTGCTTGTGCACCTTCTTCTACCACACTTTTTCCTTTCACTCAACTTTTCATTTATTTGCTTGGATACAGCACTCTGTGAACAGCCAGCTTCTTTTGCAATGACATTTTGAGGCTTACCCACCTTGTGGAATGTGTCAATGACTGCCTTCTGGACATCTGTCAAGTCAGTAGTCTTTCTCATGACTGTGGAGCCTACTGAAACAGGCTAAGGGACCTTTTTAAACACTTAGGAAGCTGTTGCAGGTGTTTTTTGCTAATTATTATAATTTACTGAGATAATTACTTTAGGGTTTTCATTGGCTGTAAGCCATAGTCATCAACATTAACAGAAATAAACACTTAAAATAGATCACTCTGTTTGTAATGACTCAATATAATAAATGTGTTTCTGTGTTCAGTAGGGCTGGAGAGTGGATCTCCAGTGGTTTGTGTCTTGAGGAGCAAAGCCTGAACTTATGCTATCCCTGGTTTGCTCCAGAGCGGGCAGCTCTCCGCAAATGTACGGACTGTGTTACAGCATTTTGCTTTTTTATTTTCCTGTTTTGCCCTAAGACTGTGTTCATTTTTCCCTTCATGTTGGTTTATGCCATCTGTCTAGAAAATAACAGAAAATTTAAAGATACAGTGTTCCTATTTTCTACCTCCGTTTACCGCTAGTGAGCTGAACTACCACAAGTGGTGTTTTGAATGTGGGCAGCTGTTGTGAATTCTGTGGCAGAGCTCCCTCCTGTGGTCTCAAGTGGTACTTCGGCTGATTCTCTCTGGGAGCTTCCGTTTGTGGAGGAAAGTGGTACTGCGGCTTCTGAGTTTCCTCCCTCAGGTGATCTGGTGAGGTCGTTAGGTACTTCTCTACTTAACTCCACCTAATGCTTTGATCCTGGCTTCCTGTCAATGTTCCAGTGTTGGACTTGTTTTTCCCTGGATCATTCCTGTGGCCTGCTGCTCTGCATAGCTAAGTTCTTCTTTGCTATTTGTTTGCTATTTTTTCTGTCCAGCTTGTCTAATTGTTTTGCTGGAAGCTCTGGGACGCAAAGGGTGTACCTCCGTGCTGTTAGTTCGGTAAGGAGGGTCTTTTTGCCCCCTTTGCGTGGTGTTCTTTAGGGTTTTGTGTAGACCGCAAAGTTATCTTTCCTATCATCGCTCTGTTAAGAAAGTCGGGCCTCACTTTGCTGAATCTATTTCATCCCTACGTTTGTCTTTTCATCTTTACTCACAGTCATTATATGTGGGGGGCTGCCTTTTCCTTTGGGGTATTTCTCTGAGGCAAGGTAGGCTTATTTTCTATCTTCAGGCAAGTTAGTTTCTCAGGCTGTGCCGAGTTGCATAGGCAGAGTTAGGTGCAATCCATGGCTGCCTCTAGTGTTGTTTGGAGAGGATTAGGGATTGCGGTCTGCAGAGTTCCCACGTCTCAGAGCTCGTTCTATGATTTTGGGTTATTGTCAGATCACTGTATGTGCTCTGACCTCCATGTCCATTGTGATACTGAATTGCCTTTCATAACAGTACAGGAAGCCAAAAGTGCTAATGATTCTCAATAGAGGGAAAAAAGAAGTTCTGAGACCATTTTTTTTTCTTTGCACTGTGTTTTGCCTTTTTTTTCCCCTAGACATTTGGGTGGTTCAGGACACAGGTGTAGCAATGGACATTAAAGGTCTGTCTTCATGTGTGGATCAGCTCACGGCAAGAGTTCAAAATATTCAAGATTTTGTGGTTCAGAATTCTTTGCTAGAACTGAAAATTCCTATTCCAGATTTGTTTTTTTGAGATAGAACTTTATTTCTGAGTTTCAAAAATAATTGTAAACTATTTCTGGCTTTGAAACCTCGCTCCTCTGGTGACCCAGTTCAACAGGTTAGGATCGTCATTTCTTTTTTGCGTGGCGACCCTCAGGACTGGGCGTTTTCTCTTGCGTCAGGAGATCCTGCATTGAGTAATATTGATGCGTTTTTCCTGGTGCTTGGGTTGCTGTACGATGAGCCTAATTCAGTGGATCAGGCAGAAAAAAATTTGCTGGCTCTTTGTCAGGCTCAGGATGAGATAGAGGTATATTGTAAGAAATTTAGAAAGTGGTCTGTACTCACTCAATGGAATGAATCTGCGCTTGCAGCTATATTCAGAAAGGGTCTCTCTGAAGCCCTTAAGGATGTCATGGTGGGATTTCCTATGCCTGCTGGTTTGAATGAGTCTATGTCTTTGGCCATTCAGATCGGTCGACGCTTGCGTGAGCGTAAATCTATGCACCATTTGGCGGTATTACCTGAGCTTAAACCTGAGCCTATGCAGTGTGATAGGACTTTGACCAGAGTTGAACGGCAAGAACATAGACGTCTGAATGGTCTGTGTTTCTACTGTGGTGATTCCACTCATGCTATCTCTGATTGTCCTAAGCGCACTAAGCGGTTCGCTAGGTCTGCCACCATTGGTACAGTACAGTCAAAATTTCTTCTGTCCGTTACCTTGATCTGCTCTTTGTCATCGTATTCTGTCATGGCATTTGTGGATTCAGGCGCTGCCCTGAATTTGATGGACTTGGAATATGCTAAGCGTTGTGGGTTTTTCTTGGAGCCCTTGCAGTGTCCTATTCCCTTGAGAGGAATTGATGCTACACCTTTGGCCAAGAATAAGCCTCAATACTGGACCCAGCTGACCATGTGCATGGCTCCTGCACATCAGGAGGTTATTCGCTTTCTGGTATTGCATAATCTGCATGATGTGGTCGTCTTGGGGTTGCCATGGCTACAAGCCCATAATCCAGTATTAGATTGGAAATACATGTCGGTGTCCAGCTGGGGTTGTCAGGGGGCACATGGTGATGTTCCATTTCTGTCAATTTCGTCATCCACCCCTTCTGAGGTTCCAGAGTTCTTGTCTGATTACCGGGATGTATTTGATGAGCCCAAGTCCGATACCCTACCTCCGCATAGGGATTGTGATTGTGCTATCAATTTGATTCCTGGTAGTAAATTCCCAAAAGGTCGACTGTTTAATTTATCCGTGCCTGAGCACGCCGCTATGTGAAGGAATCCCTGGAGAAGGGGCATATTCGCCCGTCGTCGTCGCCGTTGGGAGCAGGGTTCTTTTTTGTAGCCAAGAAGGATGGTTTGCTGAGACCTTGTATAGATTACCGCCTTCTAAATAAGATCACGGTTAAATTTCAGTACCCCTTGCCATTGTTATCTGACTTGTTTGCTCGGATTAAGGGGGCTAGTTGGTTCACCAAGATAGATCTTCGTGGTGCGTATAATCTGGTGAGAATCAGGCGAGGCGATGAATGGAAAACTGCATTTAATACACCCGAGGGTCATTTTGAGTATCTAGTGATGCCATTTGGACTTGCCAATGCTCCATCAGTGTTTCAGTCCTTTATGCATGACATCTTCCGAGAGTACCTGGATAAATTCCTGATTGTGTACTCAGATGACATTTTGATCTTCTCGGATGATTGGGAGTCTCATGTGAAGCAGGTCAGAACGGTTTTTCAGGTCCTGCGTGCTAATTTTTTGTTTGTGAAGGGATCAAAGTGTCTCTTTGGTGTGCAGAAGGTTTCATTTTTGGGGTTCATCTTTTCCCCTTCTACTATCGAGATGGATCCTGTTAAGGTCCAAGCCATCCATGATTGGACTCAGCCAACATCTCTGAAAAGTCTGCAAAAGTTCCTGGGCTTTGCTAATTTTTATCGTCGCTTCATCTGCAATTTTTCTAGTATTGCCAAACCATTGACCGATTTGACCAAGAAGGGTGCTGATGTGGTCAATTGGTCTTCTGCTGCTGTTGAGGCTTTTCAGGAGTTGAAGCGTCGTTTTTCTTCTGCCCCTGTGTTGTGTCAGCCAGATGTTTCTCTTCCGTTCCAGGTCGAGGTTGATGCTTCTGAGATTGGAGCAGGGGCTGTTTTGTCGCAGAGAGGTTCTGATTGCTCAGTGATGAAACCATGCGCTTTTTTTTCCAGGAAGTTTTCGCCTGCTGAGCGAAATTATGATGTGGGCAACCGAGAGTTGCTGGCCATGAAGTGGGCATTCGAGGAGTGGCGTCATTGGCTTGAAGGAGCTAAGCATCGCGTGGTGGTATTGACTGATCATAAGAACTTGACTTATCTCGAGTCTGCTAAGCGTTTGAATCCTAGACAGGCTCGTTGGTCGCTGTTTTTTGCCCGTTTTGACTTTGTGATTTCGTACCTTCCGGGCTCTAAAAATGTGAAGACGGATGCTCTGTCTAGGAGTTTTGTGCCCGACTCTCCGGGTTTGTCTGAGCCGGCGGGTATCCTCAAGGAAGGAGTTATTGTGTCTGCCATCTCCCCTGATTTGCGGCGGGTGCTGCAAAAATTTCAGGCTAATAAACCTGATCGTTGTCCAGCGGAGAAACTGTTTGTCCCTGATAGGTGGACGAATAAAGTTATCTCTGAGGTTCATTGTTCGGTGTTGGCTGGTCATCCTGGAATCTTTGGTACCAGAGAGTTAGTGGCTAGATCCTTTTGGTAGCCATCTCTGTCGCGGGATGTGCGTACTTTTGTGCAGTCCTGTGGGATTTGTGCTCGGGCTAAGCCCTGCTGTTCTCGTGCCAGTGGGTTGCTTTTGCCCTTGCCGGTCCCGAAGAGGCCTTGGACACATATCTCTATGGATTTTATTTCAGATCTTCCCGTTTCTCAAAAGATGTCAGTCATTTGGGTGGTCTGTGATCGCTTTTCTAAGATGGTCCATCTGGTACCCTTGTCTAAATTGCCTTCCTCCTCTGATTTGGTGCCATTGTTCTTCCAGCATGTGGTTCGTTTACATGGCATTCCAGAGAATATCGTTTCTGACAGAGGTTCCCAGTTTGTTTCGAGGTTTTGGCGAGCCTTTTGTGGTAAGATGGGCATTGACTTGTCTTTTTCCTCGGCTTTCCATCCTCAGACTAATTGCCAGACCGAACGAACCAATCAGACCTTGGAAACTTATCTGAGATGCTTTGTTTCTGCCGATCAGGATGACTGGGTGTCCTTTTTGCCTTTGGCTGAGTTCGCCCTTAATAATCGGGCCAGCTCGGCTACCTTGGTTTCGCCATTTTTCTGCAATTCTGGGTTCCATCCTCGTTTCTCTTCAGGACAGGTTGAGTCTTCGGACTGTCCTGGTGTGGACACTGTGGTGGACAGGTTGCAGCAGATTTGGACTCATGTAGTGGACAATTTGACCTTGTCCCAAGAGAAGGCTCAACGTTTCGCTAATCGCAGACGCCGTGTGGGTCCCCGACTTCGTGTTGGGGATCTGGTTCGGTTATCTTCTCATCATATTCCTATGAAGGTTTCCTCTCCTAAGTTTAAACCTCGTTTTATTGGTCCGTATAGGATTTCTGAGGTTCTTAATCTTGTGTCTTTTCGTCTGACCCTCCCAGATTCTTTTTCCATACATAACGTATTCCATAGGTCATTGTTGCGGAGATACGTGGCACCTATGGTTCCATCTGTTGACCCTCCTGCCCCGGTTTTGGTGGAGGGGGAATTGGAGTATATTGTGGAGAAGATTTTGGATTCTCGTGTTTCAAGACGGAAACTCCAGTATCTGGTTAAATGGAAGGGTTATGCTCAGGAAGATAATTCCTGGGTTTTTGCCTCTGATGTCCATGCTCCCGATCTTGTTCGTGCCTTTCATGTGGCTCATCCTGGTCGGCCTGGGGGCTCTGGTGAGGGTTCGGTGACCCCTCCTCAAGGGGGGGTACTGTTGTGAATTCTGTGGCAGAGCTTCCTGCTGTGGTCACAAGTGGTACTTCGGCGGATTCTCTCTGGGAGCTTCCGTTTGTGGAGGAAAGTGGTACTGCGGCTTCTGAGTTTCCTCCCTCAGGTGATCTGGTGAGGTCGTTAGGTGCTTCTCTACTTAACTCCACCTAATGCTTTGATCCTGGCTTCCTGTCAATGTTCCAGTGTTGGACTTGTTTTTCCCTGGATCATTCCTGTGGCCTGCTGCTCTGCATAGCTAAGTTCTTCTTTGCTATTTGTTTGCTATTTTTTCTGTCCAGCTTGTCTAATTGTTTTGCTGGAAGCTCTGGGACGCAAAGGGTGTACCTCCGTGCCGTTAGTTCGGTACGGAGGGTCTTTTTGCCCCCTTTGCGTGGTTTTCTTTAGGGTTTTGTGTAGACCGCAAAGTTATCTTTCCTATCCTCGCTCTGTTAAGAAAGTCGGGCCTCACTTTGCTGAATCTATTTCATCCCTACGTTTGTCTTTTCATCTTTACTCACAGTCATTATATGTGGGGGGCTGCCTTTTCCTTTGGGGTATTTCTCTGAGGCAAGGTAGGCTTATTTTCTATCTTCAGGCTAGTTAGTTTCTCAGGCTGTGCCGAGTTGCATAGGCAGAGTTAGGCGCAATCCACGACTGCCTCTAGTGTTGTTTGGAGAGGATTAGGGATTGCAGTCTGCAGAGTTCCCACGTCTCAGAGCTCGTTCTATGATTTTGGGTTATTGTCAGATCACTGTATGTGCTCTGACCTCCATGTCCATTGTGATACTGAATTGCCTTTCATAACAGGCAGCATTCCTAGAACACCAGCCGCAGCTCTGGACAAACCACATGTCCTGGATAAAGGCAGCTATATCTAGGAGACAACTGACAGTATAGAGGACCTGATTAAGCATCTGGTGATTGCACAGCAGCAGCAACAGCTGGCACATTAGGAGACGAGTGAGCTGCTTATCCAATGGATACAACAGCAGCAGCAGCAGCTACTCCAAAAGCAACAGAAGCACCAACAGGACCAGTTCCGAAAGCAGCAGTAGATTGAGTTGCTTGCAGTGGTGGTTCGTGGGAGGTCGGAGGCTCGTTCCCAAGTCCAAGAGATGACACATACATCCGAAAGGTGATAAGACGAGTGATACAAAAAATGACACCAGACAATGATGGAGATGCATTTTTTACTGTGTTCAAACAAGTTGCAGAGTGAGAGAAGCTTCCCCAAGAGCAGTGGGTGGAGGTGCTGGCCACCTATCTGATTGGCGAACCTCAGAAGGCTTATTATAACTTAGCCTTACAGCTTGCCCGGGAATATTTCAAGTTAAAAACTGAGATATTGGAACGCTCACGGGTCACAATGTCTGTCAGAGTCCAAAGGGTTCATCACTTGGTGTATTTTGTTGACAAACCTCTCTTCTCCCAGATGTTCGACTTATTGCATTTGGTACAGAAATGGTTGCATCCAGAATCCTCCATTCCAGCCCAGATGGTCGAGCGGGTGGTCATGGACAGGTTTATTCACTCTGAAAATTAGATGGGCACAAATGGGGTTACCCAAGAGCTGGAGGCCAACACCAGATTCCCTTACTTTGCAGTAAATGAGAAATTGCTTTATTGAGTCATGAAACAGCAAGGGGAACTATTAGAGCAGCTGGTAGTCCCAGGACTGTATATAAGTAGGGTACTTGACCTGGACCATTCTCATGTCTTGTGGGGGCATCTAGACATAGATAAAATCCAATAGCAGTTCCTTCAATGGTTCTACTGGCCTGTGCTAATTATTGTCGGTCATGTCTTACATGTCAGTTAACTGCTCCCATTTCTCACTTCCACAGTCCACTAGTTCCATTACCCTTTATAGAGTTCCCATTTGACCGGAGATTGCCATGGACCTTATAAGACCCTTAGTTAAGTCCACTAGAGGCCGAACATTGCAAAGGAAACCTAGGAAGCTGAGGTAACACCCCAAAGTGTTATCAATCATGTGGCCCACATGCAGGACAGGATCACGTGCATGATGCTGATTGTGAGGGAAAGCCTCCTTCAAGCAGAAGAGGCTCAAGCAAGGGATTACAATTTGTCAGCAAAATGTAGAAAGTTTAGCCCTGGAGACCCGGTGTTGGTGTTGACCCCACGTTGGAAAGTAAATTCATGGCCAGCTACATCAACTACAATGTCCATCAACCAGGGAGAAGAAAGCCATACCAGGTGCACCACATTAACATGCTGAAACTGTGGCAAGACAGAGATGATTGTATTGTCCCCTTATATATGGTTATTATATCGCCACTCAGTCACCTTTTTTCTAGACCAAATAATCCTAATTTTGCAATCTCTCTTGGTATTCTAGTTCCCCATGCCCTTTATTAATTTTGTTTCCCTCCTTTGTACTCACTCTAGTTCCATTATATCCTTCCTGAGCACCGATCCAAAAACTGTACACAGTACTCCATGTGCGGTCTAACTAGGAATTTGCGGGGCACTGCCTGCTATGGAGGAACCCAGGAATAGTACAGGTTCAGTCTTTCCTCCTCAGGACAGAAGCCACTGGAGATCCTCTCTCCAGCTCTACTGAACCTAGACTGCCTCTAAAGGCCAACTATGCAAGCCACAGACCATACCCTGGGGTGGAGATAAGGTGGACAGCCTCCCACCATCTCTATGGTTGTCCACAAAAAACAAGTCCATTATGTAAATTAGCTCTTAACCCCTTGCAACACTTATGGTGCTGAAGGAAAATTTCTGAAGCAATTCACAGCACTATTGTTTCTAGGCCGATGATAGTGCCACTGCCACTGTGACATCCTTGACTCTGGCATTAGGATTGACCCATAGGCACATTGCTTCAACCAGATCCCTCAGAGGATCTGATTTTACCAAGGAAGGTGACGGGCACAAGGGGGCATTCTCTGCGTCTGGAGGAGAGAAGGTTTTTCCACCAACATAGAAGAGGATTATTTACTGTTAGGGCAGTGAGAATCTGGAATTCCTTGCCTGAGGAGGTGGTGATGGTGAACTCAGACAAGGGGTTCAAGAGAGGCCTGGATGTCTTCCTGGAGCTTAATAATATTGTATCTTACAGTTATTAGGTTATTTACAAGGACATAGATATGGGGATTTTTTCTGACGGAGTATAGGCTGAACAGCATGGACAAATGTCTTATTTTTGGCCTTGTTAACTATGTTATTATTTTAAATGTATAGACTGTGTTACAGCATTTTGTTTTTTTGTCTTACTGTTTTGCCCGCAATGCTGTGTTTATATTTCCCTTCATATTGGTTTATGCCATCTACCTAATAAACCAACAGGAGATTTGAAGAGACAATGTTCCTGCTTAATATCTCCGTGTACCATTGAGCATGCTGACCTACCACAATATATATATATATATGTATATATATATATATATATATATATATATTGCTCAAAATTAAAGGTAACTCATAAACAACAGAATATAACTTCAAGTAAATCAAACTTCTGTGAAATAAAACTGTCCACTTAGGAAGCAACACTGACAATCAATTTCACATGCTGCTGTGCAAATTGAATATACAACAGATGGAAATTATTGACAATTATCAAGACACACTCAATAAAGGAGTGGTTCTGCGGGTGGGGACCACAGGTCACATCTCAGTACCAATGCTTTCTGGCTGATGTTTTGGCCACTTTTGAATGTCGGTTATGGTTTCACACTTGTGGTAGCATGAGATGGACTCTACAACCCACACAAGTGGCTCAGGTAGTACTGCTCATCCAAGATGGCACATCCATGCGAGCTGTGGCAAGAAGGTTTGTTGTGTCGGTCAGCGTAGTGTCCAGAGGCTGGAGGTGCTACCAGGAGACAGGCGCATACACCAGGAGATGTGGAGGGGCTGTAGGAAGGCAACAAGCCAGCAGCAGGAAAGCTACCAGAGCCCTGCAAAATGACCTCCATCAGGCTACATATGTGCAGGTGTCTGCACAAACGATTAGAAACCAACTCCATGAGGATGGTATGAGTGCCCGATGCTCACAGCCCAACACCGTGCAGGACACTTGGCATTTGCCACAGAATACCAAGGATTGGAAAATGCGCCACTGGCACCCTGTGCTCTTCACAGATGAAAGCAGGTTCACAATGAGCATATGTAACAGACTTGACAGAGTCTGGAGATGCCGTGGAGGGCAATCTGCTGCCTGCAACATCCTTCAGCATAACCGGTTTGGCAGTAGGTCAGTAATGATGTGGGGTGGCATTTCTTTGGAGGGCCGCACAGCCCTCCATGTTCTCGCCAGAGGTAGCCTGACTGCCATAAGGTACCGAGAGGAGATCCTCTTGTGAGACCATATGCTGGTGCGGTTGGCCCTGGGTTCCTCCAAATGCAGGACAACGCCAGACCTCATGTGTCTGGAATGTGTCAGCTGTTCCTGCAAGATGAAGGCATTGAAGCTATGGACTATCCCTCCTGTACTCCAAACCTGAATCCAATTGAACACATCTGGGACATCATGTCTCGCACCATCCACCAACGTCACATTGCACCACAGACTTTCCAGGAGTTGGAGGATGCTTAAGTTTAGGTCTGGGAGGAGATCCCTCAGGAGACCATCCACCGCCTCATCACGAGCATGCCCAGGTGCTGTAGGGAGGTCATACAGGCACGTGGAGGCCACGCACACTACTGAGCATAATTTGGGCCTGCCCGTAACTTCATTTTCCACTGATTTTGATCATCATTCCAACTCCAGACCTCCGTGGGATATTAGTCGTTATATACGTTGATAATTTTTAGGTTTTAAACCAGGGATTCAAGCTTCAGGAGGCTAATTTGCATATTCCAGGTGCCTTCTGGGAGAAGCGAAGTCTCCCTAAGCTAGAAGATCGTTGGGTACAGCCGGGACCAGCTGCTTCGAAAGCATCACCAAACCACGCGCCGTACGGCGCGCGAATTTTTGCCTGTAGGACATTATTGCAAGAGAGCTTGGCTGAGTAGATTACACAAGAAGGAAAACACACAGCAAGTCAGCAGGATCTAGGAGCAACATGGCAGATGTGACAACCTACATGGTGAGCTGCAGCATGTGCTACATGTTCACAGATCGACCAGAAGAAGAATCCAATTTCACCTGTCAGAAGTGTAGACTAGTGGCCCTTTTAGAAGAAAAGGTGCGGGGTCTGGAAGAAAGAATAGCAACTTTGAAACTCATCAAAGAGAATGAAGACTTTCTAGACAGAACAGAAGCATCTCTACTGGTCACAGAAGGTGCAAAAAGTGTCAGAGAACCTCCAAAAGCAGATGAGTGGAAGCATGTGACCAAAAGAAGCAAGAAGACCATGGAGAAATCACCAACCACACAACTGAAGAACCGATATCAAATCTTTGTAGAGGATGAAGATGGCACACCTAAGAATGAAGCAATACCAGCAAGCAAAAAAGAAAAGGGCACACAGCAACAAGTGACAGCAAAAAGTACAGCCAAGAAGCAACGAAGAGTGGTGGTGGTGGGAGACTCACTACTGAGAGGCACCGAAGCAGCCATCTGCAGACCGGACATAACTGCAAGAGAAGTATGCTGCCTTCCAGGTGCGATGATCAAGGATGTGACCGATAGGATACCAAAGCTCTTCAGCTCCAAGGACGTCCACCCATTTCTTCTGATACATGTTGGCACCAATGACACGGCAAGGAAGGACCTACCGACAATCTGCAAGGACTTTGAAGAGTTGGGGAAGAAAGTAAAGGAACTGGATGCACAGGTAGTTTTTTCTTCTATCCTTCCAGTAGACGGGCATGGCACCAGGAGATGGAACAGGATCCTTGATGCAAACAACTGGCTAAGACGATGGTGCAGACAACAAGGATTTGGATTCCTGGACCACGGTGTGAATTACTGGTATGATGGACTCCTCGCCAGAGACGGACTACACCTCAACAAACCTGGGAAACACACATTCGCCAGAAGACTCGCTACACTCATCAGGAGGGCGTTAAACTAGAAGAAGAGGGGACGGGAAGAAAAACATTAGACTCGAACAAAGACGACCCAGGAAAACATACTCAGAAGGGAGGTAAGAACATTTCTAAAACAATCCACAGTGAGGAGATTGGAACAAAACAAAATCCTCTAAACTGCATGCTCGCAAACGCCAGAAGCCTGACAAACAAGATGGAAGAACTAGAAGCAGAAATATCTACAGGTAACTTTGACATAGTGGGAATAACCGAGACATGGTTAGATGAAAGCTATGACTGGGCAGTTAACTTACAGGGTTACAGTCTGTTTAGAAAGGATCGTAAAAATCGGAGAGGAGGAGGGGTTTGTCTCTATGTAAAGTCTTGTCTAAAATCCACTTTAAGGGAGGATATTAGCGAAGGGAATGAGGATGTCGAGTCCATATGGGTTGAAATTCATGGAGGGAAAAATGGTAACAAAATTCTCATTGGGGTCTGTTACAAACCCCCAAATATAACAGAAAGCATGGAAAGTCTACTTCTAAAGCAGATAGATGAAGCTGCAACCCATAATGAGGTCCTGGTTATGGGGGACTTTAACTACCCGGATATTAACTGGGAAACAGAAACCTGTGAAACCCATAAAGGCAACAGGTTTCTGCTAATAACCAAGAAAAATTATCTTTCACAATTGGTGCAGAATCCAACCAGAGGAGCAGCACTTTTAGACCTAATACTATCTAATAGACCTGACAGAATAACAAATCTGCAGGTGGTTGGGCATTTAGGAAATAGCGACCACAATATTGTGCAGTTTCACCTGTCTTTCACTAGGGGGACTTGTCAGGGAGTCACAAAAACATTGAACTTTAGGAAGGCAAAGTTTGAACAGCTTAGAGATGCCCTTAATCTGGTAGACTGGGACAATATCCCCAGAAATGAGAATACAGATAATAAATGGGAAATGTTTAAGAACATCCTAAATAGGCAGTGTAAGCGGTTTATACCTTGTGGGAATAAAAGGACTAGAAATAGGAAAAACCCAATGTGGCTAAACAAAGAAGTAAGACAAGCAATTAACAGTAAAAAGAAAGCATTTGCACTACTAAAGCAGGATGGCACCATTGAAGCTCTAAAAAACTATAGGGAGAAAAATACTTTATCTAAAAAACTAATTAAAGCTGCCAAAAAGGAAACAGAGAAGCACATTGCTAAGGAGAGTAAAACTAATCCCAAACTGTTCTTCAACTATATCAATAGTAAAAGAATAAAAACTGAAAATGTAGGCCCCTTAAAAAATAGTGAGGAAAGAATGGTTGTAGATGACGAGGAAAAAGCTAACATATTAAACACCTTCTTCTCCACGGTATTCACGGTGGAAAATGAAATGCTAGGTGAAATCCCAAGAAACAATGAAAACCCTATATTAAGGGTCACCAATCTAACCCAAGAAGAGGTGCGAAACCGGCTAAATAAGATTAAAATAGATAAATCTCCGGGTCCGGATGGCATACACCCACGAGTACTAAGAGAACTAAGTAATGTAATAGATAAACCATTATTTCTTATTTTTAGTGACTCTATAGCGACAGGGTCTGTTCCGCAGGACTGGCGCATAGCAAATGTGGTGCCAATATTCAAAAAGGGCTCTAAAAGTGAACCTGGAAATTATAGGCCAGTAAGTCTAACCTCTATTGTTGGTAAAATATTTGAAGGGTTTCTGAGGGATGTTATTCTGGATTATCTCAATGAGAATAACTGTTTAACTCCATATCAGCATGGGTTTATGAGAAATCGCTCCTGTCAAACCAATCTAATCAGTTTTTATGAAGAGGTAAGCTATAGACTGGACCAAGGTGAGTCATTGGACGTGGTATATCTCGATTTTTCCAAAGCGTTTGATACCGTGCCGCACAAGAGGTTGGTACACAAAATGAGAATGCTTGGTCTGGGGGAAAATGTGTGTAAATGGGTTAGTAACTGGCTTAGCGATAGAAAGCAGAGGGTGGTTATAAATGGTATAGTCTCTAACTGGGTCGCTGTGACCAGTGGGGTACCGCAGGGATCAGTATTGGGACCTGTTCTCTTCAACATATTCATTAATGATCTGGTAGAAGGTTTACACAGTAAAATATCGATATTTGCAGATGATACAAAACTATGTAAAGCAGTTAATACAAGAGAAGATAGTATTCTGCTACAGATGGATCTGGATAAGTTGGAAACTTGGGCTGAAAGGTGGCAGATGAGGTTTAACAATGATAAATGTAAGGTTATACACATGGGAAGAGGGAATCAATATCACCATTACACACTGAACGGGAAACCACTGGGTAAATCTGACAGGGAGAAGGACTTGGGGATCCTAGTTAATGATAAACTTACCTGGAGCAGCCAGTGCCAGGCAGCAGCTGCCAAGGCAAACAGGATCATGGGGTGCATTAAAAGAGGTCTGGATACACATGATGAGAGCATTATACTGCCTCTGTACAAATCCCTAGTTAGACCGCACATGGAGTACTGTGTCCAGTTTTGGGCACCGGTGCTCAGGAAGGATATAATGGAACTAGAGAGAGTACAAAGGAGGGCAACAAAATTAATAAAGGGGATGGGAGAACTACAATACCCAGATAGATTAGCGAAATTAGGATTATTTAGTCTAGAAAAAAGACGACTGAGGGGCGATCTAATAACCATGTATAAGTATATAAGGGGACAATACAAATATCTCGCTGAGGATCTGTTTATACCAAGGAAGGTGACGGGCACAAGGGGGCATTCTTTGCGTCTGGAGGAGAGAAGGTTTTTCCACCAACATAGAAGAGGATTCTTTACTGTTAGGGCAGTGAGAATCTGGAATTGCTTGCCTGAGGAGGTGGTGATGGCGAACTCAGTCGAGGGGTTCAAGAGAGGCCTGGATGTCTTCCTGGAGCAGAACAATATTGTATCATACAATTATTAGGTTCTGTAGAAGGACGTAGATCTGGGGATTTATTATGATGGAATATAGGCTGAACTGGATGGACAAATGTCTTTTTTCGGCCTTACTAACTATGTTACTATGTTACTATGTTTTATTGTTCTCAACACATTCCACTACACTGTGTGCAGAATTATTAGGCAAGTTGTATTTTGATCACATGAATCTTTTTATACATGTTGTCCTACTCCAAGCTGTTCAGGCTTGAGAGGCAACTACCAATTAAGTGAATGAGGTGATGTGCATCTCTGTAATGAGGAAGGGTGTTGTTTAATGAAAACAAAACCCTATATAAGGTGTGCTTAATTATTAGGCAACTTCCTTTCCTTTGGCAAAATGGGTCAGAAGAGAGATTTGATGGGTTCTAAAAAGTCCAAAATTGTGAGATTTCTTGCAGAGGGATGCAGCAGTCTTGAAATTGCCAAACTTTTGAAGCGTGTTGTCATGGAACAATCAAGCGTTTCATGGCAAATAGCCAACAGGGTCGCAAGAAGCGTGTTGGGCAAAAAAAGTGCAAAATAACTGCCCATGAATTGAGGAAAATCAAGCATGAGGCTGCCAAGATGCCATTTGCCACCAGTTTTGCCCTATTTCAGAGCTGCAGCGTTACTGGAGTAACAAAAAGCACAAGGTGTGCGATACTCAGGAACATGGCCAAGGTAATCAAGGCTGAAAATTGACCACCTTTGAACAAGAAACATAAGATAAGTCAAGACTGGGCCAAAAAATATCTTAACACTGACTTTTCAAAGGTTTTATGTACTGATGAAATGAGAGTGACACTTGATGGGCCAGAGGCTGGATCAGAAAAGGGCAGAGTGCTCCACTCCGACTCAGACGACAGCAAGGTGGAGGTGGGGTACTTGTATGGGCTGGTATCATCAAAGATGAACTTGTGGGACCTTTTCTGGTTGAGGATGGAGTGAAGCTCAACTCCCAGACCTACTGCCAGTTTCTGGAAGACAACTTCTTCAAGCAGTGGTAAAGGAAGAAGTCGGTATCGTTCAAGAAAAACATGATTTTCATGCTGGACAATGCTCCATCAGATGCTTCCAACAACTCCACAGCTTGGCTGGCCAGTAAATTCTCAAAGAAGAAAAAATAAGGACATGGCCCCCTTGTTCACCTGATCTGAACCCCATAGAGAACCTGTGGTCCTTCATAAAATGTGAAATCTACAGGGAGGGAAAACAGTCCACCTCTCGGAACCATATCTGGGAGGCTGTGGTGGCTGCTGCACGGAATGTTCATCGTAAACAGATCAAGCAACTGACAGAATCCATGGAAGGAAGGCTGTTGAGTGTCATCATAATGAAAGGTGGCTATATTGGTCACTAATTTTTTGGGGTTTTGTTTTTGCATGTCAGAAATGTTTATTTCTAAATTTTCTGCAATTATATTGGTTTACCTGGTGAAAATAAACAAGTGAGATGGGAATATATTTGGTTTTTATTAAGTTGCCTAATAATTCTGCACAGTAACAGTTACCTGCACAAACAGATATCCTCCTAAGATAGCCAAATCTAAAAGAAACCCACTCCAACTTCCAAAAATATTAAGCTTTGATATTTGTGAGTCTTTTGGGTTGATTGAGAACATAGTTGTGGATCAATAATAAAAATAATCCTCTAAAATACAACTTGCCTAATAATTCTGCACACAGTGTATGTAATGAATAAAGATTTAGAACTGGAATATTTAATTCAGTGATATCTAGGATTTGGGATTTTAGTGTTCCCTTTATTTTTCTGTGCATTGTATATATAAATAGATATAATTATTTTGTTTACTTAATGTGATTTTTTTTGTACTTGATGGCATTTTCAAATGGAATGTCATCAGGAGGATACCTGTGCAGTCATTTCCTACCGTGACAATGGCAAATAAAGTTGCAGCACTGCAGTCACTTCACCCTGCCTCTATTACCTTGAATGATTCCAGATGTCATCAGGGGATGGCAGTGAAAAATTTGTGGCAATTGACCAGGGCCCCAGCGCTAAATAATGTCATCTTTCAGGAAGAGTGATGGAGGCTGCAAGAAAGTAAACTGCAGGGCCTTCTCCTGATGATGTCTCTCCTTACTCAAAACGTTACAGGAAGTTTAAAGGGAATTTATCAGCAGGATTTCACCCCAAATATTTATATGTACATGTAGCTCTATCAGAGACATGTTGAGGAATACCATTACATGGCCAATACTTTAGCTATAACTGAGAAATTAATGTTTAACTTGATGTGTAAACGGGGCTGTAGTTATGAAGACTATTTCACTCCAGCTTTATTCCAGTCAAGTGCTCCCTCTTTTTGTATGACTGTCAGCTCCTTTGTTTGAAATCCCACAGCACAGAGGCTGGAGGTAACAGAGCTAATTTGACAGAGGCTTCAGATTACATTTACATCTACAGGCATTTGCACATCAATTCAAACTCTAATTTGTAGGCATTGCATATAAATAGTTTTGTGTTTCAAATCCTGCTGACTGCTTATCTGTAAGTAAAAAAAAGGTATAAGGATTATCTGAGTAGAGATTATGGTATTATTTTTATTATTATTATTATTATTGCGCCATTTATTCCATGGAGCTTTACATGTGAGGAGGGGTATACATAATAAAAACAAGTACAATAATCTTAAACAATACAAGTCACAACTGGTACAGAAGGAGAGAGGACCCTGCCCGTGGGGGCTCACAATCTACAAGGGAAGGGTGCGAATATAGCAGCTCGTGCAGTGGTTTGTTTGATCGGTGGTTAATGCAGGTTGTAGGCTTGTCGGAAGAGGTGGATCTTCAGGTTCTTTTTGAAGGTTTCGATGGTAGGCGAGAGTCTGATATGTTGTGGTAGAGAGTTCCAGAGTAGGGGTGATGCACGAGAGAAATCTTGTATGCGATTGTGGGAAGAGGAGAGAAGAGGGAAGTAGAGAAGGAGATCTTGTGAGGATCGGAGGTTGCGTGCAGGAAAGTTCCCGGGAGACGAGGTCACAGATGCATGGAGAAGACAGGTTGTGCATGGCTTTGTATGTTATGGTTAGGGTTTTGTACTGGAGTCTCTGGGTAATGGGGAGCCAGTGAAGGGATTGACAGAGGGGAGAGGCTGGGGAATAGCGGGGTGACAGGTGGATTAGTCGGGCAGCAGAGTTTAGAATATATTGGAGGGGAGCGAGAGTGTTAGAGAGGAGGCCACAGAGCAGGAGGTTACAGTAGTTGAGGCGGGAGATGATGAGGGCATGGACTAGGGTTTTTGCAGATTCTTGGTTTAGGAATGTGCGGATCCGTGAAATATTTTTGAGTTGAAGTGGCAGGAAGTGAAAAGGGCTTGGATATGTGATTTGAAGGAGAGATCAGTGTCAAAGATTACCCTGAGACAGCGAGCTTGTGGGACGGGGGAAAGTGGGCAGCCGTTTACTGTAATGGATAGGTTCGTTGGGGAGGTTGCGTGAGATGGGGAAAGACAATGAATACTGTTTTGTTCATGTTAAGTTTTAGAAATCTAGCCGAGAAGAAGGATGTAATAGCAAAGGGAATTCTCATGAAAAGCAAATTAAAAAAGTGACAAGGGCTTAAAAATACCTATTTTTATTGGGCATTTTTTGTATAGGACAACTCTTAATAATAAAATAAAGTAAAAGATTGTAATACAGTGTAAATATTAGTAATTAATTTATATGATGAATTTGACTTATAATAAAATATTTTAAAATAAAAATAAGTGTAAAAGGAAACCTAGAACTGAAGGAGACGAGATCTCACTTTGGAGCCATTGCAATTACATTTATGGGATTGAAAAAGGCGTTGAGACTTCAACACCATGCATGTGCATTTAGATTTATTTTCTCAAAGGGATATTGTATGTGATGAAAGCATAATGTGTGAAGAAACACAAATCATTGCACTGCAGGAGACATTGAAGCTTTTATTCCTAATTTACAGAAAAAGCCCATGTGAACATATATCACTGTAGTTAGTGATGTGATTCCACCATCCACCAATAGGTGTAGGAAACATGACAGCTTTGAAAAATATCAGGCTAAAACAGTTGTAAAGCGAGAATATCCTTTGAGTTTTGTACAATGAAAATAATAACTACAATTGAATCCATTACTCTTGATAATCAGATTTAATCTGTTCTGTCTCACATCACACAGTGCTTCTCAGAGTCACCTAATGAGGTTTTTATATTCTGAACACAGTTGAACCATACATTTTCAATGTATTTAATGTAAGCTGTAAAGTGGTACTACAAAAATAATAGGTGCTATAAAGTGAGAGCCCAAGACTGTAAATAATACACGCATTTCAAATTTGGGTGAAATTCTGAAAAATACGACTATTTATAGTATGATTTTTATGGATTAGGAAAATGCAGCCCTTCAAATTTGTTAAAGGTATTCCTTTACTCTCTTATTGTTAAAATATTTTAAAGGGAACCTGTCACCTGAATTTGGCGGGACTGGTTTTGGGTCATATGGGCGGAGTTTTGGGGTGTTTGATTCACCCTTTCCTTACCCGCTGGCTGCATGCTGGCCGAAATATTGGATTGAAGTTCATTCTCTGTCCTCTGTAGTACACGCCTACGCAAGGCAAGATTGCCTTGCGCAGGCGTGTACTACGGAGGACACAGTATGAACTTCAACCCAATATTTCGGCCAGCATGCAGCCAGCGGGTAAGGAAAGGGTGAATCAAACACCCAAAAACTCCGCCCATATGACCCAAAACCCGTCCCGCCAAATTCAGGTGACAGGTTCCCTTTAACAACTGGAGTCTTTTTTTCAAACTTACTCCTCTCTCTCAGGAAAGCAAGACACATGCTGTCCAAATGACATATAATAAAATCCAGCTCAATAAACCAAACCATATTCTTCCATCGATCCTGTTCCGATATAGTAGGTAATCTTGGCGGTTGACGGGGATTGTCATGGAGTGTCTGATCTTGCCTGTATCTGCACAACAAGCAACAATCTGTAATGCATAGTTGATGTTGATAGTAAGAATTTTAAGTTTTAATAATTTTCTGTGGGATCAGACTAGACAGGCTACATTTCACTTACTATATAAAGCAGTGATATTTGGGCATTCAAAATGTCTGCAAAGCACTGTAGAATTAAGGGCGCTATATAAGTGAGTAAAATAAATAATTAAAAAAAAAAATTAAAATCTATGGTCCTGTCCTCGGTTCACCTGTTTTAACTACCTGGACCATGTTAATTAAATGCTAACCACTGTATACAAGGAGCATTGCAAAAAACTTGAGGGGTTTGTCTTCACAGACTGGCTTGTGTTAAGGTCTTTCACAGCCTTAAAGGGATCCTGTCACCATGAAAGAGCAGTACAATCTGCAGGCATCATGTTACAGAGCAGGGGGTCTGAAGCAGATTGATATATAGTTTTGTGAGAAATGATTTGGTATAACTTGGATTTTCATCATTTTAGGCTACTTTCACACTAGTGTCGGCGTCGGCCTGTCGCAGTGCGTCGGGCCCACGTACCAACGCATCCTGTGTCAATGCAGCACAACGGGGGCAGCAGATGCATTATTACAACGCATCTGCTGCCCCATTGTGAGTTTCGGGGAGGAGGGGGCGGAGTTCCGGCCGTGCATGCGCAGTCGGAAATGGCGGACACAATGCACCAAAAAACATTACAGAAACGTTTTTTGGTGCCGACGGTCCGCCATAACACGACGCAACCGTCGCACGACGGTTGTGACGTGTGGCAATGCGTCACAATGCGTCGCTAATACAAGCCTATGGAGAAAAAACGCATCCTGCAAACAACTTTGCAGGATGCGTTTTTTCTGCAAAACGACGCATTGCGACGTGCGTCGTACGACGCTAGTGTGAAAGTAGCCTAAATCTCTTCTCTTCTGGAATTTTTGGTCCAGTGGGTGGTCCTATCAGTTATTGACAGTTATATGCACACTAATACAAAGAAAGCTGTCAGTCACTGACAGGACTACCCACTGGTCTGAAAATCCCAGAAAGAGCAGGGGATTAAATGATTAAACCAGAGGTTATACTGAATCTTTTCTCACCAATTTATATATTATTCTACTCAGCTCTACCTGCGCTGTAACATGCTACCTGCAGATCGGACTACTTTTTAATGGTGACAGGTTCCCTTCAGGCTGTGTGCACAGGTTGCATTTTTTTCTGCATTTTTTCGCTATAAAAACGCGATAAAAACGCTTAAAAAATGCATACATAAAAAAATGCATACATATGGATCCCATCAATTAGAATGCATTCCGCAATTTTTGTGCACATGATGCGTTTTTTTCCGCGAAAAAAATGCATCGCGGTAAGAAACGCAGCATGTTCATTAATTTTGCGAATTTTTCACGTTTTTACAGCTATTTAATGCATTAGAAAAAAAACACAAAAAAATGCACAAAAAACGCGAAAAAAATGCATGCGGATTTCTTGCAAAAAATGTCCGGTTTTCTTCAGGAATTTTCTGCAAGAAATCCTGACGTGTGCACATACAATCAAGCTTGCCTATTTTTGCAACTTCAAATTTATGAGGTGACCATATGCATGCTGACTAATTAATCCCAATAAGTAACAGGATAATTATTGTGATTCACTTTAGCTGTCAGTGATTAAAATGATATGGCTATCTAATCTATCTAATCTATCTATCTATCTATCTCTTATCTATTTATTATCTATCTATCTATAGATCTATCTAGCTATCAATCTTTTTGAAAAAATAAAGATACGGATTGAAGATTTTTGTTCTGTTTTCATCTTTACTTTGTTTTTTTTATTTTCATAAAAGAATTTTATAAAAATATGTTTAATTTTTCTTCTTTGGAAGCATGCTGAATTGAACATGACAAAGAATTTTAATTTTTCATGGATACGAATCCTTCTATTGTCAATATCCGGTGACTACGTCTTCTTCACCTATCATAATATGCTCTTCCTAATTAGTACTGAGAGGGATGGGCGGCAGCATTAGGATGAGTACATCCTTTATTTTTGACCATCTTTTTCATGTTTGAAAGTTGAGAGGTGCTGGTGTATGGCATATTGACGCATGTCTAAGTATAATATGTTGCCTGCACAGGTGTATACCCGCTCTTTTTTTTTCAGTTATTATACTGTACTAACTATTAGGGGTATACTATAAGTGTCTTGTATGGTTCATTATTACCGTATATCGCAATTATTTATTTTGTCTCTGAACATTAGACACTTTGTGCACCTCTCTCATTAGAACGGTAACTGTTTATATGACCCCTTCTTGTGGAAACTATCCCACATTAGATCTATTAAGCTATTTCTTTGCACCTTATAAGTATTTGTGCACTTTATGTTAAGTTATGGTGTGGTGGTGGTTTCATTTTGTTAAGATCCTGTAGGGTCATAAGGGAGAGCCGTCGACGAGTGGGGGCGCCACATCGATTTTAGGGTGCCAACCTCCGCTGTGAGGTAGGGCGAGTTAGGGAAAGATCACGCCCCCCTCACCGTTTAGTCTCTATCCTTTCATATATTATTTGTGTTAAAGATAGATTAAGGTGTTACTGTCTCCTGACCCGCCTATATGGGTAATTTTTACTCAATATTTATTAAAAGTTACATTTTAAAAGGGTTTTTTCAGTCCTATGGTTATATATACTAATTAGTACTGAGAGCAATTTTCTGCCTCAAAAGCACTCCATTTTTATCTGTAGTCTTAGGGCAATTTCTAGGTTTAACAGGGCTGTGCAAATATATAATAGGCCCTTAATAGGGTAATTTATTGTTAACTTTTTCTTTAAAAACATTTACTGAGAGGGCATCACTAGTCACTAACCGACACAAGCATGCATAGACAGTCTGTGGTGACTCTCCCAGAATCCTATTTCCATACACTATGTTCTTTGCATGGCCTACAGTTTACAGAAACCTTCCTTGAATAATAACTTGTACTACTGTATCATCTATCAAGTTCTTTGTTATAGGCACCCGGTTATTTTTTTCTTTCGCTTTGTAATGTAGGAGATGATTCCATGATACTCTAGTGGCCCTTGTAATTTGGTTGCCTAGGTCACCTCAGAAAGACCATTTTGAATCAGGGCTACCATCCAAGAACAATTCAAAACCAAATTGCAAGAGCAACTAGAATATTAAGAATTCATCTCCATCATTACAAAGCTAAATAAGAAAATAACCGGGTACCTCTAGTAGTTACCTACAGTCCAAATCTGGAGGTGTTATGGGGAGCTGCACAGAAATTACAACCTTTACTACAAAAAGATGCCTGCTTACAATCCATTTTTCCTGACACCCCACTATTAGTGTTGAGCGATACCGTCCGATACTTGAAAGTATCGGTATCGGATAGTATCGGCCGATACCCGAAAAATATCGGATATCGCCGATACCGATATCCGATACCAATACAAGTCAATGGGACATCAAGTATCGGAATGTATCCTGATGGTTCCCAGGGTCTGAAGGAGAGGAAACTCTCCTTCAAGCCCTGGGATCCTGTTATGAAAGGCAATTCAGAATCACAATGGACATGGAGGTCAGAGCACATACAGTGAACTGACAATAACCCAAAATAATAGAACGAGCTCTGAGACGTGGGAACTCTGCAGACCGCAATCCCTAAGCCTATCAAACCACACTAAAGGTAGCCATGGAGCGCTCCTGACCAGAACCTAGGCGCCTCGTCACAGCCTGAGAAACTAGCTAATCCTGAAGATAGAAAAATAAGCCTACCTTGCCTCAGAGAAATTCCCCAAAGGAAAAGGCAGCCCCCCACATATAATGACTGTGAGTAAGATGAAAACACAAACATAGAGATGAAACAGATTTAGCAAAGTGAGGCCCGACTAGCTGAACAGAACGAGGATAGGGAAGATAACTTTGTGGTCAGCACAAAAACCTATAAAAAACCACGCAGAGGGGACAAAAAGACCCTCCGCACCGACTAACGGTACGGAGGTGGTCCCTCTGCGTCTCAGAGCTTCCAGCAGGCAAGAAAAACCAATAAAGCAAGCTGGACAGAAAAATAGCAACAAAATAACATAAGCAAAACTTAGCTTTGCAGAGCAGCAGGCCACAGGAATGATCCAGGGAAAAAAAACAAGTCCCACACTGAAACATTGACAGGAAGCATAGATCAAAGCATCAGGTGGAGTTAAATAGAGAAGAAGCTAACGAGCTCACCAGAATACCTGAGGAAGGAAACTCAGAAGCTGCAGTACCACTTTCCTCCACAAACGGAAGATCCCAGAGAGAATCAGCCGAAGTACCACTTGTGACCACACGAGTGAACTCTGCCACAGAATTCACAACAGTACCCCCCCTTGAGGAGGGGTCACCGAACCCTCACCAGAGCCCCCAGGCCGACCAGGATGAGCCACATGAAAGGCACGAACAAAATCGGGAGCATGGACATCAGAGGCAAAAACCCAGGAATTATCCTCCTGAGCATAACCCTTCCATTTAACCAGATACTGGAGTTTCCGTCTTGAAACACGAGAATCCAAAATCTTCTCCACAATATACTCCAATTCCCCCTCCACCAAAACCGGGGCAGGAGGCTCAACAGATGGTACCATAGGTGCCACGTATCTCCGCAACAATGACCTATGGAATACGTTATGTATGGAAAAAGAATCTGGAAGGGTCAGACGAAAAGACACAGGATTAAGAACCTCAGAAATCCTATACGGACCAATAAAACGAGGTTTAAACTTAGGAGAGGAAACCTTCATAGGAATATGACGAGAAGATAACCAAACCAGATCCCCAACACGAAGTCGGGGACCCACACGGCGTCTGCGATTAGCGAAAAGTTGAGCCTTCTCCTGGGACAAGGTCAAATTGTCCACTACCTGAGTCCAAATCTGCTGCAACCTGTCCACCACAGTATCCACACCAGGACAGTCCAAAGACTCAACCTGTCCAGAAGAGAAACGAGGATGGAACCCAGAATTGCAGAAAAACGGTGAAACCAAGGTAGCCGAGCTGGCCCGATTATTAAGGGCGAACTCAGCCAAAGGCAAAAAGGACACCCAGTCATCCTGATCAGCAGAAACAAAGCACCTCAGATATGTTTCCAAGGTCTGATTGGTTCGCTCGGTCTTGCCATTAGTCTGAGGATGGAAAGCTGAGGAAAAAGACAAGTCAATGCCCATCCTACCACAAAAGGCTCGCCAAAACCTCGAAACAAACTGGGAACCTCTGTCAGAAACAATATTCTCTGGAATGCCATGCAAACGAACCACATGCTGGAAGAACAAAGGCACCAAATCAGAGGAGGAAGGCAATTTAGACAAGGGTACCAGATGGACGATCTTAGAAAAGCGATCACAGACCACCCAAATGACTGACATCTTTTGAGAAACGGGAAGGTCAGAAATAAAATCCATAGAGATATGTGTCCAATGCCTCTTCGGGACCGGCAAGGGCAAAAGCAACCCACTGGCACGAGAACAGCAGGGCTTAGCCCGAGCACAAATCCCAGAGGACTGCACAAAAGCACGCACATCCCGCGACAGAGAGGGCCACCAAAAGGATCTAGCCACTAACTCTCTGGTACCAAAGATTCCAGGATGACCAGCCAACACCGAACAATGAAGTTCAGAGATAACTCTATTCGTCCACCTATCAGGGACAAACAGTTTCTCCGCTGGGCAACGATCAGGTTTATTAGCCTGAAATTTTTGCAGCACCCGCCGCAAATCAGGGGAGATGGCAGACACAATTACTCCTTCCTTGAGGATACCCGCTGGCTCAGATAAACCCGGAGAGTCGGGTACAAAACTCCTAGACAGAGCATCCGCCTTCACATTTTTAGAGCCCGGAAGGTACGAAATCACAAAGTCAAAACGGGCAAAAAACAACGACCAACGAGCCTGTCTAGGATTCAAGCGCTTGGCAGACTCGAGATAAGTCAAGTTCTTATGATCAGTCAATACCACCACACGATGCTTAGCTCCTTCAAGCCAATGACGCAACTCCTCGAATGCCCACTTCATGGCCAGCAACTCTCGGTTGCCCACATCATAATAACGCTCAGCAGGCGAAAACTTCCTGGAAAAGAAAGCGCATGGTTTCATCACTGAGCAACCAGAACCTCTCTGCGACAAAACAGCCCCTGCTCCAATCTCAGAAGCATCAACCTCGACCTGGAACGGAAGAGAAACATCTGGTTGACACAACACAGGGGCAGAAGAAAAACGACGCTTCAACTCTTGAAAAGCTTCCACAGCAGCAGAAGACCAATTGACCACATCAGCACCCTTCTTGGTCAAATCGGTCAATGGTTTAGCAATACTAGAAAAATTGCAGATGAAGCGACGATAAAAATTAGCAAAGCCCAGGAACTTTTGCAGACTTTTCAGAGATGTCGGCTGAGTCCAATCATGGATGGCTTGGACCTTAACAGGATCCATCTCGATAGTAGAAGGTGAAAAGATGAACCCCAAAAATGAAACCTTCTGCACACCAAAGAGACACTTTGATCCCTTCACAAACAAAGAATTAGCACGCAGGACCTGAAAAACCGTTCTGACCTGCTTCACATGAGACTCCCAATCATCCGAGAAGATCAAAATGTCATCCAAGTACACAATCAGGAATTTATCCAGGTACTCTCGGAAGATGTCATGCATAAAGGACTGAAACACTGATGGAGCATTGGCAAGTCCGAACGGCATCACGAGATACTCAAAATGACCCTCGGGCGTATTAAATGCAGTTTTCCATTCATCACCTTGCTTAATTCGCACCAGATTATACGCACCACGAAGATCTATCTTTGTGAACCAACTAGCCCCCTTAATCCGAGCAAACAGATCAGATAACCATGGCAAGGGGTACTGAAATTTAACCCTGATCTTATTAAGAAGGCGGTAATCTATACAAGGTCTCAGCGAACCATCCTTCTTGGCTACAAAAAAGAACCCTGCTCTTAATGGCGACGATGACGGGCGAATATGCCCCTTCTCCAGGGATTCCTTCACATAACTGCGCATAGCGGTGTGCTCAGGCATGGACAAATTAAACAATCGACCTTTTGGGAATTTACTACCAGGAATCAAATTGATAGCACAATCACAATCCCTATGCGGAGGTAGGGTATTGGACTTGGGCTCATCAAATACATCCCGGTAATCAGACAAGAACTCTGGGACCTCAGAAGGAGTGGATGACGAAATTGACAGAAATGGAACATCACCATGTACCCCCTGACAACCCCAGCTGGACACCGACATGGATTTCCAATCTAATACTGGATTATGGGCTTGTAGCCATGGCAACCCCAACACGACCACATCATGCAGATTATGCAACACCAGAAAGCGAATAACCTCCTGATGTGCAGGAGCCATGCACACGGTCAGCTGGGTCCAGTATTGAGGCTTATTCTTGGCCAAAGGCGTAGCATCAATTCCTCTCAATGGAATAGGACACTGCAAGGGCTCCAAGAAAAACCCACAACGCTTAGCATATTCCAAGTCCATCAAATTCAGGGCAGCGCCTGAATCCACAAATGCCATGACAGAATATGATGACAAAGAGCAGATCAAGGTAACGGACAGAAGAAATTTTGACTGTACAGTACCAATGGTGGCAGACCTAGCGAACCGCTTAGTGTGCTTAGGACAATCAGAGATAGCATGAGTGGAATCACCACAGTAGAAACACAGACCATTCAGACGTCTATGTTCTTGCCGTTCAACTCTGGTCAAGGTCCTATCACACTGCATAGACTCAGGTTTAAGCTCAGGTAATACCGCCAAATGGTGCACAGGTTTACGCTCACGCAAGCGTCGACCGATCTGAATGGCCAAAGACATAGACTCATTCAAACCAGCAGGCAAAGGGAATCCCACCATGACATCCTTAAGGGCTTCAGAGAGACCCTTTCTGAATATTGCTGCCAGCGCAGATTCATTCCATTGAGTGAGCACTGACCACTTTCTAAATTTCTGACAATATACCTCTATCTCATCCTGAGCCTGACAAAGAGCCAGCAAATTTTTTTCTGCCTGATCCACTGAATTAGGCTCATCGTACAGCAACCCAAGCGCCAGGAAAAACGCATCGATATTACTCAATGCAGGATCTCCTGACGCAAGAGAAAACGCCCAGTCCTGAGGGTCGCCGCGCAAAAAAGAAATGACGATCCTAACCTGTTGAATTGGGTCACCAGAAGAGCGAGGTTTCAAAGCCAGAAATAGTTTACAATTATTTTTGAAACTCAGAAATTTAGTTCTATCTCCAAAAAACAAATCTGGAATAGGAATTCTCGGTTCAAGCAAAGAATTCTGGACCACAAAATCTTGAATATTTTGAACTCTTGCCGTGAGCTGATCCACACATGAAGACAGACCTTTAATGTCCATTGCTACACCTATGTCCTGAACCACCCAAATGTCTAGGGGAAAAAAAAGACAAAACACAGTGCAAAGAAAAAAAAATGGTCTCAGAACTTCTTTTTTCCCTCTATTGAGAATCATTAGCACTTTTGGCTTCCTGTACTGTTATGATAGGCAATTCAGAATCACAATGGACATGGAGGTCAGAGCACATACAGTGAACTGACAATAACCCAAAATAATAGAACGAGCTCTGAGACGTGGGAACTCTGCAGACCGCAATCCCTAAGCCTATCAAACCACACTAAAGGTAGCCGTGGAGCGCTCCTGACCAGAACCTAGGCGCCTCGTCACAGCCTGATAAACTAGCTAATCCTGAAGATAGAAAAATGAGCCTACCTTGCCTCAGAGAAATTCCCCAAAGGAAAAGGCAGCCCCCCACATATAATGACTGTGAGTAAGATGAAAACACAAACAGAGATGAAACAGATTTAGCAAAGTGAGGCCCGACTAGCTGAACAGAACGAGGATAGGGAAGATAACTTTGCGGTCAGCACAAAAACCTATAAAAAACCACGCAGAGGGGACAAAAAGACCCTCCGTACCGTTAGTCGGTCCCTCTGCGTCTCAGAGCTTCCAGCAGGCGAGAAAAACCAATAAAGCAAGCTGGACAGAAAAATAGCAACAAAATAACATAAGCAAAACTTAGCTTTGCAGAGCAGCAGGCCACAGGAATGATCCAGGGAAAAAAAACAAGTCCCACACTAAAACATTGACAGGAAGCATAGATCAAAGCTTCAGGTGGAGTTAAATAGAGAAGAAGCTAATGATCACCTGAGGAAGGAAACTCAGAAGCTGCAGTACCACTTTCCTCCACAAACGGAAGATCCCAGAGAGAATCAGCCGAAGTACCACTTGTGACCACAGGAGTGAACTCTGCCACAGAATTCACAACAGGATCCATAGTGAGGTGTAAAATAAAGAATTACAATAAAAAATATTGATATGCTCACCTCTCCGGCGGCCCCTGGACATCACGCTGGTAAGCGGCCGGCTTCTTTGTTTAAAATGAGCGCCTTTAGGACCTGCGAATGACGTCGCGGCTTCTGATTGGTCGCGTGCCGCTCATGTGACCGCCACGCGACCAATCAGAAGCCGCGACGTCATTCGCAGGTCCTTAATTCCTAGAATTAGGAGTTTAGTGAATGAGAATGACGTCGCGGCTTCTGATTGGTCGCGTGGCAGTCACATGGGCGGCACGCGACCAATCAGAAGCCGCGATGTCATTTTCAGGTCCTAAAGGCGCTCATTTTAAAGAAATAAGCCGGCCGGTTACCAGCGTGATGTCCAGGGGCCGCCGGAGAGGTGAATATATAAATATTTTTTATTTTAATTCTTTATTTTACACATCCCTATGGATCCGATACCGATACCCGATACCATAAAAGTATCGGATCTCGGTATTGGAATTCCGATACCGCAAGTATCGGCCGATACCCGATACTTGCGGTATCGGAATGCTCAACACTACCCACTATTGTGTTTTAGGCAGCCCCCAAATCTAAGAAGCATCATTGTCAAGAGCTCCCTGTCCTCTCCAACAGCTGCAGGTACCTTTCCTTGCAATCAGAAAAAAGTAAAACCTGTCCCGTATAATCCACTTGCATAGAGAAAAGAAGAAGGCGGCACTCACCCCGATATTGCTTGATGATGATGTTCTTTATTCAAATCATAAATGCGTGAACACAAGGCAGAGAGCCGGCTGGTAACAGATCAGGTGCGGAGAGGAGGTGAGAGACAACGGCCGTTTCGCGATTGCTCGCTTCTACGGGTCCATGTGTGGGAGTCTAAAGCGTCATTTCCTTTATAGGAGCCATGACGACAGAACGTGCACAGGTGAGTATTAAAACCAATTAAAACAACAACTCCACAAACGAAGATAAGTATACCACATATACAAACGTATATAATTACATTTTAAGTCAGACTTTTATAAAAATATGGACATGTCCAATTTATCATTTAGACCGGTAGGACCCTGCGCATTTGTTTCTATTATCCAGCGGGCTTCCCGTTGTAACAGGCATTTGTTACGATCGCCTCCATTGAGTGGCGTGTTCACTATTTCCAGTCCTGCAAATCGCAGGACATTTGGATCACTATTGTGCGCCTCTTTTACATGTTGAATAAAACGGGGACAGCTTTTTCCAGATATTATGGAGTTAAAATGTTCTCTAAACCTATAAAACATAGGCCGTATAGTTTTACCTATATAATAGAAATGGCAAGGACAAGTAATAATGTACACTACATATTGTGATCTGCAAGTAATAAAATGTCGGACCATATGATAAACCGGACCAATGCGGATTGTTTTATCCAATAGTCTTAAATGGCAGAATTTGCAATTGCCACATTAATAATTCCCACTGGGTTGAGATTTTTTTAACCAGGTGCTATTGTCATTGGTCGGTAAACGTTTTTTTACTATCAAATCACCCAGATTTTTCGTGCGCTTATATGCAAAAGTAGGACGTGTCGCTAAAATAGAAGCTAGCTCTCTATCATTCTTTAATACATGCCAGTTCTTATTAATGGCTGCATATACTGCTTTATCCATTGGACTATGCACGAATGTAAATACAAATTTCTCTGTTTGCTTTTTTCCAATTCGCGCAGTTTTTTTGCGATTATATAGAATACTTTGTTGAGTGAGTTTTTTTACTCTGTCTTCCGCTTTTGCCAAAACCTTAGAAGGATAATTTCTATCGAGAAGATTAATTTTAAATTTAGTTATTTGATCATTAAATACCGTGTCATCGTTATTTATTTTTCTATAGCGTACCATTTGGCTATACGGAATGCTATGTTTAGTATGCAGGGGGTGGGCACTATTAAATTGAAGTATGTTATTTACTGCCGTAGGTTTTTTATATACACTTGTGTTAATTTTACCATCAATTATATCTAATTTTACATCTAAAAATTCAAGTGTATTTCCCCCAAAACATGCAGTAAACTGCATATTCTCATTATTAGCAGTATTGAGGTATGACACAAAACTTTCGAAGATAGTTTTTGAACCGTCCCATACAATGAAGACATCATCGGCAAATCTTAAATATGTACGTATGTGCCGTAAAAATGGATTGGTGGACGAAGTTATATATTTCTCCTCAAAAGCCGCCAGGAATAAGTTAGCAAATACACACGCGACGGGCGTGCCCATCGCGGTTCCTGTGTGTTGGATAAACCACTTATCAAGAAACTTGAACGCATTGTGTGATAGTACAAACTCGAGGCTTTCGGTAATAAAGTCAATAAATTCCTGTTCTTTATTGGTATTCGCTAGAATCATCCGCACAGCCTCGATACCTTTTTCTTGAGGAATTCTCGTGTATAAGCTAACGATGTCAATTGAGACCAAAGAAAACGTTGGTTGCCAGTCTATTGTTTGTAAAGCAATCAAAAAATCTCCTGAATCTTTGACAAAGGACGGAATTTTTTTCAAAAGAGGTTTAAGCAACCAATCGAGAAATTTGGATAACGGTTCAGTTAAAGAGCCAATTCCCGAAATTATGGGGCGTCCCGGCGGCCTGGTAGCATGCTTATGTATTTTTGGTAGACTATACCAGTTCGGAATGGTAGGATGTTCCGGTAAAAGTTTTTCTGCTTTACTTTTTAGTAAAATACCTTTTGTAACGTACTTATTCAGTAAAGTCCTCAATTTTTCTCTATATTTAATGGTAGGATTATTTTCTAGCAGAGCATAAGTGGCTTTATCATTTAATTGGGACATAGCTTCCTCAATATAATCTGGGTGATTTGATAGTAAAAAACCGTTTACCGACCAATGACAATAGCACCTGGTTAAAAAAATCTCAACCCAGTGGGAATTATAAATGTGGCAATTGCAAATTCTGCCATTTAAGACTATTGGATAAAACAATCCGCATAGGTCCGGTTTATCATATGGTCCGACATTTTATTACTTGCAGATCACAATATGTAGTGTACATTATTACTTGTCCTTGCCATTTCTATTATATAGGTAAAACTATACGGCCTATGTTTCATAGGTTTAGAGAACATTTTAACTCCATAATATCTGGAAAAGGCTGTCCCCGTTTTATTCAACATGTAAAAGAGGCGCACAATAGTGATCCAAATGTCCTGCGATTTGCAGGACTGGAAATAGTGAACACGCCACTCAGTGGAGGCGATCGTAACAAATGCCTGTTACAACGGGAAGCCCGTTGGATAATAGAAACAAATGCGCAGGGTCCTACCGGTCTAAATGATAAATTGGACATGTCCATATTTTTATAAAAGTCTGACTTAAAATGTAATAATATACGTTTGTATATGTGGTATACTTATCTTCGTTTGTGGAGTTGTTGTTTTAATTGGTTTTAATACTCACCTGTGCACGTTCTGTCGTCATGGCTCCTATAAAGGAAATGACGCTTTAGACTCCCACACATGGACCCGTAGAAGCGAGCAATCGCGAAACGGCCGTCGGCCCTCACCTCCTCTCCGCACCTGATCTGTTACCAGCCGGCTCTCTGCCTTGTGTTCACGCATTTATGATTTGAATAAAGAACATCATCATCAAGCAATATCGGGGTGAGTGCCGCCTTCTTCTTTTCTCTATGCAAGTGGATTGTTAGTATACTTTTGTTTATGGTTGAGCACCACCCATTAATTGCTGCTACCAACAGCGTGCCTACCTATGTCCTGAATTAGATCCAGCATGGTTAATGAAAACGTCTGATATTAAGCCGCTCTAGTGCCTTCCTCACCTGTGTCTTTTTGCATAGCATAAACTTCAAGTTTTTAGGAATTGAGCACAGATACGGCACAAAAAGATTATTGGAGTTCTTTTTGCACTCCGTCCATAATGGACACTAATCATGAAGACAGTATGGATTCGGACCAAGGCACGTCAGCAGAGTATGGCTTATTGGCTGGCAGAGAAGGTGCGGAGGAGTTCTTTATGGATTGTAACCATAAAGATGAATTATCGTTGATAAGTACCAAGACATTGGAGACTAAAATATACTCTCTGGCTGAGAGAGAAATCAGACTTTATTGGACGATTAAATCCCTGAAATCATATGTGGAATGTGGACGTGTTCCAAGAGGGCTCCACGTTTTTAAAGAAATTTCTCAGTTCTCAGGAGATGAATCTTTTCAAAAAGCATGGGAAGAAATACACCTGCAATGCTCACGGAATTTATTGGGGCTTGTCATCGCCCAAAATGAAAAAGAATATGCAATTCTCTATGACCAACTAGAAAACGCTAAAAAAGAACTGAGCTCCAGAATAACAGATGATCAATACACAGCATTTTTGAAAAAACTTGATAAAAAATTAGTGCTTATCCAAATGGACACTAAACAAAAGAAAAAGGACAAGTTTCTGCGAGATAAAAATGACTTCGCTACAGGCCAAATTTTTACCTGGAACAAAAATAAGAGAAAAAACTTTCAGAGAAGTTTTCCATCAAGGAAATTTAATAAACGTAAAGCACAAAAAGACGGTTGGATAACCGATTCCGATTCAAGTGGTATTGAAGAATCTGGTGAACACGTAAATACTATAGTAGCGGTTCCGCAAACAGAAGCCCCTTTAGGAAAAAGATCAGACGTGGTAGACGAAAAAACAAATGGCCAGAAAAAACGAAAACAAGTTTCGTGGAGGAAGTAGCAACTGAGAAAAATGAATTGCAAGTAGTTAATCTATCAAATAGGATTCTTACCCATGAACAGAAAAAAGTGCTGTCGCTGGGTTTAAATTTCTGTATTCCAGAGGATTTCAATTTTACTGAGTTTAGAATTGATTTGTTCAAAGCAATAAGAAAATTACATTTAAAAAATTTTTTTGTACATAATAAAAGTAATAAGAATCCTAGTGGTAACATTTCTACCGAAATCCCCGCGACTATTGGTAGCTTAGGCTTTATGGCATTTCCTCCAGCGGACAGGCAAGATATCGAGGATACATGGTTGCTTGCGAATTTAGATACACCTGATGCTATGCCACCATATGAATCCGCGGATAATGATACCGTGCTGAATTTTGAATCCTTTAAAGGTGGCTTAAAGTCAACTTTCATGCCTCCCAACTCTCCTGGAAATGCCATTGACTTATTCCAAGATTTAGTCCTTAAAGACGTAGAAGCTCTTTTGTACCCTAGCCCACAAAAAAATCAGTCATATGGCGAGGAAAAAGCAATACGTGAGATACAACAATGGGAGGATACTATTATAAGAAAAGCAGATAAAGGTGGAAACATAGTTATCTTAGACAAAAAATATTATATTGAGGAAGCTATGTCCCAATTAAATGATAAAGCCACTTATGCTCTGCTAGAAAATAATCCTACCATTAAATATAGAGAAAAATTGAGGACTTTACTGAATAAGTACGTTACAAAAGGTATTTTACTAAAAAGTAAAGCAGAAAAACTTTTACCGGAACATCCTACCATTCCGAACTGGTATAGTCTACCAAAAATACATAAGCATGCTACCAGGCCGCCGGGACGCCCCATAATTTCGGGAATTGGCTCTTTAACTGAACCGTTATCCAAATTTCTCGATTGGTTGCTTAAACCTCTTTTGAAAAAAATTCCGTCTTTTGTCAAAGATTCAGGAGATTTGTTGATTGCTTTACAAACAATAGACTGGCAACCAACGTTTTCTTTGGTCTCAATTGACATCGTTAGCTTATACACGAGAATTCCTCAAGAAAAAGGTATCGAGGCTGTGCGGATGATTCTAGCGAATACCAATAAAGAACAGGAATTTATTGACTTTATTACCGAAAGCCTCGAGTTTGTACTATCACACAATGCGTTCAAGTTTCTTGATAAGTGGTTTATCCAACACACAGGAACCGCGATGGGCACGCCCGTCGCGTGTGTATTTGCTAACTTATTCCTGGCGGCTTTTGAGGAGAAATATATAACTTCGTCCACCAATCCATTTTTACGGCACATACGTACATATTTAAGATTTGCCGATGATGTCTTCATTGTATGGGACGGTTCAAAAACTATCTTCGAAAGTTTTGTGTCATACCTCAATACAGTTAATAATGAGAATATGCAGTTTACTGCATGTTTTGGGGGAAATACACTTGAATTTTTAGATGTAAAATTAGATATAATTGATGGTAAAATTAACACAAGTGTATATAAAAAACCTACGGCAGTAAATAACATACTTCATTTTAATAGTGCCCACCCCCTACATACTAAACATAGCATTCCGTATAGCCAAATGGTACGCTATAGAAAAATAAATAACGATGACACGGTATTTAATGATCAAATAACTAAATTAAAAATTAATCTTCTCGATAGAAATTATCCTTCTAAGGTTTTGGCAAAAGCGGAAAACAGAGTAAAAAAACTCACTCAACAAAGTATTCTATATAATCGCAAAAAAACTGCGCGAATTGGAAAAAAGCAAACAGAGAAATTTGTATTTACATTCGTGCATAGTCCAATGGATAAAGCAGTATATGCAGCCATTAATAAGAACTGGCATGTATTAAAGAATGATAGAGAGCTAGCTTCTATTTTAGCGACACGTCCTACTTTTGCATATAAGCGCACGAAAAATCTGGGTGATTTGATAGTAAAAAACCGTTTACCGACCAATGACAATAGCACCTGGTTAAAAAAATCTCAACCCAGTGGGAATTATAAATGTGGCAATTGCAAATTCTGCCATTTAAGACTATTGGATAAAACAATCCGCATAGGTCCGGTTTATCATATGGTCCGACATTTTATTACTTGCAGATCACAATATGTAGTGTACATTATTACTTGTCCTTGCCATTTCTATTGTATAGGTAAAACTATACGGCCTATGTTTCATAGGTTTAGAGAACATTTTAACTCCATAATATCTGGAAAAGGCTGTCCCCGTTTTATTCAACATGTAAAAGAGGCGCACAATAGTGATCCAAATGTCCTGCGATTTGCAGGACTGGAAATAGTGAACACGCCACTCAATGGAGGCAATCGTAACAAATGCCTGTTACAACGGGAAGCCCGTTGGATAATAGAAACAAATGCGCAGGGTCCTACCGGTCTAAATGATAAATTGGACATGTCCATATTTTTATAAAAGTCTGACTTAAAATGTAATAATATACGTTTGTATATGTGGTATACTTATCTTCGTTTGTGGAGTTGTTGTTTTAATTGGTTTTAATACTCACCTGTGCACGTTCTGTCGTCATGGCTCCTATAAAGGAAATGACGCTTTAGACTCCCACACATGGACCCGTAGAAGCGAGCAATCGCGAAACAGCCGTCGTCCCTCACCTCCTCTCCGCACCTGATCTGTTACCAGCCGGCTCTCTGCCTTGTGTTCACGCATTTATGATTTGAATAAAGGACATCATCATCAAGCAATATCGGGGTGAGTGCCGCCTTCTTCTTTTCTCTATGCAAGTGGATTGTTAGTATACTTTTGTTTATGGTTGAGCACCACCCATTAATTGCTGCTACCAACAGCGTGCCTACCTATGTCCTGAATTGGATCCAGTATGGTTAATGAAAACGTCTGATATTAAGCCGCTCTAGTGCCTTCCTCACCTGTGTCTTTTTGCATAGCTGTCCCGTATAATGACCATGGACAAGATAAAGATCCCCAATTCACATCAGGACTACAAGATCCCAGGTACTTTCAGCTGCGTCACTTCTAATGTGGTGTACCTAATTATTTGTACTAAATGTCCAACTGGGGGTCTGTATGTAAGAGAGACTGGGCAAAAGCTTAGAATAAGGATGAGTTCTCACAGCCACACAATAAGAGAAAAAAGATTGGATCTACCTGTGGCAAACCAGTTTTGTATCCCAGATCACAGCACCATGGACAATGGATTACTTGTTTTAAAAGGTAACTTCAAATCTCAGAGAGACAGAAGAGTCTGGGAGTATAAACTTATGACAACCTGTGACACTCTCAGTGCAGTAATTAATGTTTTACATGGATTTATGTCTTTTTACATCAATTAAGGAATTTGCGCTTCAGACCTTGTGGGGGCATCACAACACTGAACCAGACACCAATCAGAGGACAAAAAAAATCACACTCCTTATCTATGAACTGTTCCAATATTTATGGACACAACTGTTTATCACTCTCCCATATTGGTAGTTCTGCTTCACATCACCTGTCTTATCTATGGCATTATTTCTGTGCTGTGTTGTGCATAAACATGTGATTCTTCAGATTTTGTATTAGTCTATGCCTGATGAAGAGGCCTGAGTAGTCTCGAAACCGTGCAATTTGTCACCATCTTTTCAATTAGCTATTAAAAGGTATCAACCACTGAGGACTCTCAATTCTAAATATTTTTCTATCTACTGGCTAACGGGGTACAAAGATATATATCTTTCCTGTTCCAGGAAGGAGATGTTTCATTATATAAAACTGCCATAAAGGCAAGAGGTTATGAGATAAGATATATAGGGTTCATCACAGAGTGAAACCATAAATCAGCATTAAAAAAAAGCCATACTTGACTTTGCCAAAAATACTTCTAAAGAAGACTGCTCAGTTCTGTAAAAGTATTTTTTTGATATATGAAACTAAGATCAAATTGTACAAGAATGACGAGAAGAAGAAAGTCTTGAGAATGCTTGGAAAGGGTCATGATCCAAAGCACACAGTGTACTAGTAGCAAAACTCATGTCTCATAAATTTGCTTATAGCCCTAATCATGTCCACTGGCAGTATTCAGGGGTTAGGGATTGTAGCCTCAATCCCTGATGAGGCCAGTATAGCTGGTGAAACATGTTGGGGAGGCTTTAGGAACAATTTTAATAGCATTATCAGTGCATGTGTAGGGGATTAGACAGGTTGTAGGTAGCGGCCACACCTGATCCCTTACCCATGAATACTGCCAGTGGACATGATTAGGGCTATGAGCCAAATTTATGAGACATGAGTTTTACTACTAGTATGCACTTGGCCCAGCATAAGCAAACTGACAGTGCGGAAATTTAAGTCTTATTTCTATTTGAAACTGATTAATAAAAGTTATTTTTTAGGGTCCTTAGTTAGGGATTTATTTGCCTTTGGCAATCTGTGAATTATTATATTACCCTACGCTGACCTGTATAGATAGCATATGGTTGTTTTTATGATCCAGAGCACTCCGCATCCTGGAAAACATGGTGTAGGGAGTGTTATGGCACAGGCTTTCTTTGGTACTGGGTCAATAGTGTTTATTGATGATGTGACTGAAATCAGAAGCAGTCAAATGAATTCTGAAGTCTTCAAGGTTATACATTCTGCTCAGATTCAACCAAATGCAGCAAGTTTGATTGGACAGCGCTTCATAGTATAGATGAACAATGACAAATATACTGCAAAAGTAAAAGGTTTTTAAAGCAAAGAAGTGGTATATCCTGAGGAGACCAAGTCAATCACTAAATCTCAACCCATTGAGCATGCATTTCACATGCTTAAGACAAAACGTAAGACAGAGAGACTCTCAAACAAGCAACAACTGCGGATTATTGCAACATTTTTTCAAACTGAGTGTTTTTGGTTTTACTATTCTCTTTTGTGTCTTCAGGTTTCTTGGTGGTGTGTGAACATGATCATACAGACTTGTTCACTGTGCAAGTAGCCCATGTGTTCCTGTTTCCATAATTGTTCTCTTGTGTCTACAAGACTGGGGAGTTCCACCACTCCTCTTGGGCTATCTGCACAAAAGCTGTTCTACCCTGTATGCACACATGGATTTTTCCTCTCTGAACCCTGTTCACACAGGTTATATACAGATGATCAGGTTTTTAAATACATCAGATAGGGATTGCATACATTAGTTAGGACTGATCTGATAAGGGTATACCGTGAAGATTGGTAGAGCAGCTTAGTATACATTTTTTGCAAAAAACGTATCAACCAAATACCCTGTTTTTTACATCTTTTACTAGCACTTGCGGATTACTGCAACATTTTTTCAAACTGAGTGTTTTTGGTTTTACTATTCTCTTTTGTGTCTTCAGGTTTCTTGGTGGTGTGTGAACATGATCATACAGACTTGTTCACTGTGCAAGTAGCCCATGTGTTCCTGTTTCCATAATTGTTCTCTTGTGTCTACAAGACTGGGGAGTTCCACCACTCCTCTTGGGCTATCTGCACAAAAGCTGATCTACCCTGTATGCACACATGGATTTTTCCTCTCTGAACCCTGTTCACACAGGTTATATACAGATGATCAGGTTTTTAAATACATCAGATAGGGATTGCATACATTAGTTAGGACTGCTCTGATAAGGGTATACCGTGAAGATTGGTAGAGCAGCTTAGTATACATTTTTTGCAAAAAACGTATCAACCAAATACCCTGTTTTTTACATCTTTTACTAGCACTTGCGGATTACTGCAACATTTTTTCAAACTGAGTGTTTTTGGTTTTACTATTCTCTTTTGTGTCTTCAGGTTTCTTGGTGGTGTGTGAACATGATCATACAGACTTGTTCACTGTGCAAGTAGCCCATGTGTTCCTGTTTCCATAATTGTTCTCTTGTGTCTACAAGACTGGGGAGTTCCACCACTCCTCTTGGGCTATCTGCACAAAAGCTGTTCTACCCTGTATGCACACATGGATTTTTCCTCTCTGAACCCTGTTCACACAGGTTATATACAGATGATCAGGTTTTTAAATACATCAGATAGGGATTGCATACATTAGTTAGGACTGCTCTGATAAGGGTATACCGTGAAGATTGGTAGAGCAGCTTAGTATACATTTTTTGCAAAAAACGTATCAACCAAATACCCTGTTTTTTACATCTTTTACTAGCACTTGCGGATTACTGCAACATTTTTTTAAACTGAGTGTTTTTGGTTTTACTATTCTCTTTTGTGTCCTCAGGTTTCTTGGTGGTGTGTGAACATGATCATACAGACTTGTTCACTGTGCAAGTAGCCCATGTGTTCCTGTTTCCATAATTGTTCTCTTGTGTCTACAAGACTGGGGAGTTCCACCACTCCTCTTGGGCTATCTGCACAAAAGCTGTTCTACCCTGTATGCACACATGGATTTTTCCTCTCTGAACCCTGTTCACACAGGTTATATACAGATGATCAGGTTTTTAAATACATCAGATAGGGATTGCATACATTAGTTAGGACTGCTCTGATAAGGGTATACCGTGAAGATTGGTAGAGCAGCTTAGTATACATTTTTTGCAAAAAACGTATCAACCAAATACCCTGTTTTTTACATCTTTTACTAGCACTTGCGGATTACTGCAACATTTTTTCAAACTGAGTGTTTTTGGTTTTACTATTCTCTTTTGTGTCTTCAGGTTTCTTGGTGGTGTGTGAACATGATCATACAGACTTGTTCACTGTGCAAGTAGCCCATGTGTTCCTGTTTCCATAATTGTTCTCTTGTGTCTACAAGACTGGGGAGTTCCACCACTCCTCTTGGGCTATCTGCACAAAAGCTGTTCTACCCTGTATGCACACATGGATTTTTCCTCTCTGAACCCTGTTCACACAGGTTATATACAGATGATCAGGTTTTTAAATACATCAGATAGGGATTGCATACATTAGTTAGGACTGCTCTGATAAGGGTATACCGTGAAGATTGGTAGAGCAGCTTAGTATACATTTTTTGCAAAAAACGTATCAACCAAATACCCTGTTTTTTACATCTTTTACTAGCACTTGCGGATTACTGCAACATTTTTTCAAACTGAGTGTTTTTGGTTTTACTATTCTCTTTTGTGTCTTCAGGTTTCTTGGTGGTGTGTGAACATGATCATACAGACTTGTTCACTGTGCAAGTAGCCCATGTGTTCCTGTTTCCATAATTGTTCTCTTGTGTCTACAAGACTGGGGAGTTCCACCACTCCTCTTGGGCTATCTGCACAAAAGCTGTTCTACCCTGTATGCACACATGGATTTTTCCTCTCTGAACCCTGTTCACACAGGTTATATACAGATGATCAGGTTTTTAAATACATCAGATAGGGATTGCATACATTAGTTAGGACTGCTCTGATAAGGGTATACCGTGAAGATTGGTAGAGCAGCTTAGTATACATTTTTTGCAAAAAACGTATCAACCAAATACCCTGTTTTTTACATCTTTTACTAGCACTTGCGGATTACTGCAACATTTTTTCAAACTGAGTGTTTTTGGTTTTACTATTCTCTTTTGTGTCTTCAGGTTTCTTGGTGGTGTGTGAACATGATCATACAGACTTGTTCACTGTGCAAGTAGCCCATGTGTTCCTGTTTCCATAATTGTTCTCTTGTGTCTACAAGACTGGGGAGTTCCACCACTCCTCTTGGGCTATCTGCACAAAAGCTGTTCTACCCTCTATGCACACATGTATTTTTCCTCTCTGAACCCTGTTCACACAGGTTATATACAGATGATCAGGTTTTTAAATACATCAGATAGGGATTGCATACATTAGTTAGGACTGCTCTGATAAGGGTATACCGTGAAGATTGGTAGAGCAGCTTAGTATACATTTTTTGCAAAAAACGTATCAACCAAATACCCTGTTTTTTACATCTTTTACTAGCACTTGCGGATTACTGCAACATTTTTTCAAACTGAGTGTTTTTGGTTTTACTATTCTCTTTTGTGTCTTCAGGTTTCTTGGTGGTGTGTGAACATGATCATACAGACTTGTTCACTGTGCAAGTAGCCCATGTGTTCCTGTTTCCATAATTGTTCTCTTGTGTCTACAAGACTGGGGAGTTCCACCACTCCTCTTGGGCTATCTGCACAAAAGCTGTTCTACCCTGTATGCACACATGGATTTTTCCTCTCTGAACCCTGTTCACACAGGTTATATACAGATGATCAGGTTTTTAAATACATCAGATAGGGATTGCATACATTAGTTAGGACTGCTCTGATAAGGGTATACCGTGAAGATTGGTAGAGCAGCTTAGTATACATTTTTTGCAAAAAACGTATCAACCAAATACCCTGTTTTTTACATCTTTTACTAGCACTTGCGGATTACTGCAACATTTTTTCAAACTGAGTGTTTTTGGTTTTACTATTCTCTTTTGTGTCTTCAGGTTTCTTGGTGGTGTGTGAACATGATCATACAGACTTGTTCACTGTGCAAGTAGCCCATGTGTTCCTGTTTCCATAATTGTTCTCTTGTGTCTACAAGACTGGGGAGTTCCACCACTCCTCTTGGGCTATCTGCACAAAAGCTGTTCTACCCTGTATGCACACATGGATTTTTCCTCTCTGAACCCTGTTCACACAGGTTATATACAGATGATCAGGTTTTTAAATACATCAGATAGGGATTGCATACATTAGTTAGGACTGCTCTGATAAGGGTATACCGTGAAGATTGGTAGAGCAGCTTAGTATACATTTTTTGCAAAAAACGTATCAACCAAATACCCTGTTTTTTACATCTTTTACTAGCACTTGCGGATTACTGCAACATTTTTTCAAACTGAGTGTTTTTGGTTTTACTATTCTCTTTTGTGTCTACAGGTTTCTTGGTGGTGTGTGAACATGATCATACAGACTTGTTCACTGTGCAAGTAGCCCATGTGTTCCTGTTTCCATAATTGTTCTCTTGTGTCTACAAGACTGGGGAGTTCCACCACTCCTCTTGGGCTATCTGCACAAAAGCTGTTCTACCCTGTATGCACACATGTATTTTTCCTCTCTGAACCCTGTTCACACAGGTTATATACAGATGATCAGGTTTTTAAATACATCAGATAGGGATTGCATACATTAGTTAGGACTGCTCTGATAAGGGTATACCGTGAAGATTGGTAGAGCAGCTTAGTATACATTTTTTGCAAAAAACGTATCAACCAAATACCCTGTTTTTTACATCTTTTACTAGCACTTGCGGATTACTGCAACATTTTTTCAAACTGAGTGTTTTTGGTTTTACTATTCTCTTTTGTGTCTTCAGGTTTCTTGGTGGTGTGTGAACATGATCATACAGACTTGTTCACTGTGCAAGTAGCCCATGTGTTCCTGTTTCCATAATTGTTCTCTTGTGTCTACAAGACTGGGGAGTTCCACCACTCCTCTTGGGCTATCTGCACAAAAGCTGTTCTACCCTGTATGCACACATGGATTTTTCCTCTCTGAACCCTGTTCACACAGGTTATATACAGATGATCAGGTTTTTAAATACATCAGATAGGGATTGCATACATTAGTTAGGACTGCTCTGATAAGGGTATACCGTGAAGATTGGTAGAGCAGCTTAGTATACATTTTTTGCAAAAAACGTATCAACCAAATACCCTGTTTTTTACATCTTTTACTAGCACTTGCAGATTACTGCAACATTTTTTCAAACTGAGTGTTTTTGGTTTTACTATTCTCTTTTGTGTCTTCAACTGTATTCAGATGCAGTAAAGGCCTGGCTAAGCATCACAAAGGAAGTAACCCAGTGTTTGGTGACGTCCTTGGCTTCCAGACTTCAGGCAGGCATTGTCCAAATACTTTTGAACCTCTGAAATGAGGAAGCTTTGTGTAAAAATGGTTGCAAATTCAAAACATTTTGCAGAATATTTTTGTTCAACCACGATAAGTAAACCAGAAAGTCTTCGATTCAATTGAATCTCAATTATTTAATTTTAAGTCAATCACAAAGATTTGGTCACTTTCTAAATATTTCTGGACTTAACTTAATAATCTCTATCAGTATGTTTTACAGTACAGAAGGAAACCACAGTACCTGGACTAAATGCACGCAAATACAGCAAGAACAAATAAACTTGTTGCAGATGTTGTTTATGGTGGGATTTCAGCACTGCAAAGCTACAGTCCACTGGGCTGCAATACATTTTTACATAGAGAAGAGGAGAGAGGATCGAAAGGGAGACAAATGCAGCTCTGGCAAAGATTAAGTGACCACAACATCAAAACCCTGTCATGGGCAGCCCAATCTCCAGACCTGAACCCCATTGAAAACCTCTGGAATGTAATCAAGAGGATGATGGATAGTCATAAGCCATCAAACAAAGAGGAAATGCTTAAATTTTTGTGCCAAAAACAGTGTGAAAGACTGGTGGAAAGCATGCCAAGACGCATAAAAGCTGTGATTACATGTTAGGAGTCGAGTTTCCTCTGCTGCACAGGGGGAATCTCGATCCGTCTCCGCTGCGGTCTCCCATTCTTCTCCAGCCGCAGTGGAGTCTGCTCAGCAGGGACGTCGATCCCAGCGTCTCGCTCAGTCTGACTCTGTGCGAAGAGTTACTGCTGCCTTTCCTGCTTCTGCCATTGAAGCCAGTGCTGGGCAGCGACGAGTGGACGTTTCTGGATCTAAGTCCTGCTTTTCTCTGTCTGAGCATGCCCAGGGCAGGATCTCCCGTTGGAGATCGAGGGTCACATGCTCAGGTACTGCAGCACATCCCATTGGTCCTTTTGGCAGGTCCTGAAAGGGCAAAACTTCTGTAGCTGTTTCCTGTGCTGCAGCTATGTAAACTGCGCATGACCGCACGGCCATGCGCTAGTATTGTCTTGTAAATATGTGTGTGTGTTGTGAGTGACTGTTCGCGGAAGGTGTATGTTTGCTATCTAGCGCCCGACTTATCCAACAGCACGTAACACACATTACAGCTACCAGTTGCTGTGTCCGCCAGTACGGCGCCGTGCGCTTGCTCTGCGCTTTCCTGACCCAAGCCTGGGTGGTTAGTGGCGTCCGTCAGTGCGGCACCGCATGCACTCTTGTGCCTTTATATTATTATTATTATAGTTACCTAACACACCCAGTTGCGGTGTAGTGTCAGCAAGTGGTCTAATCGGACTTCAATCCTGAGTCTTGGGGTTGTGTTCGCTGACTGCTTGCTTGCGCTCTTTGTGCGGTACCGCGGTCCTGTGATGCAACAGGGTCGCTTTCTTCACGCTGGATGAAGTTAACCCATGTGTGTATTCTTATAGTACCGCCATATAGTCCGTTCTTACTAGCAGCAGGGTTTTCACCTGCACGGTGGACCTCGGACTGCGAACGCACCTAGTTTCATATCTCCTTTTACTTGGTGCGTTCCGCCAGTCCCTAACATTACAAATCATGGTTATTCCACAAAATATTGATTTCTGAACTCTTCCTGAGTTAAAACATTATTATTATTATTATTTATTATTATAGCGCCATTTATTCCATGGCGCTTTACATGTGGGGTATTGTTGTTTCTAAATGATTATGAACTTGTTTTCTTTGCATTACTTCAGGTCTGAAAGCACTGTTTTTCATTTTCTTTATTTTGACCACTTTTCTTTGTCAGAAAAAAATACAAAATGTATTGCTTGGAAATTCGGAGACAAGTTGTCAGAAGTTTATAGAATAAAAGAACAATTTAGGCTACGTTCACATTAGCGTCGCGTCGCTGTTGCGTCGGCGACGCAGCGGCGACGCGCCCCTATGTTTAACATAGGGGACGCATGCGTCTTTTTGCACGCGTTTTCCGACACGTGCGTCGTTTTAGACGCTAGCGTCGGACGCAAGAAAACGCTACAAGTTGCCTTTTTCTTGCGTCCGATTTCGTCAAAAAACGACGCACGCGTCGCAAAACGCGCGCGTTTTTGCGCGCGTTTGCGCGCGTTTTTCCGTGCGTCGCGCGTTGCGTCGCCGACGCAGGGCGGCGCAACGCTAGTGTGAACGTACAGTTACATTTTACTCAAAAATACACCTATAAAGAGAAAAATCAAACAAACTGGACACTTTGCTTTGTTCTCTTATTTTTTTGCCAGAGCTGCACATTCCGCTGCTAATTCTCCTGATCCACAGTTACAGTTTTCCATAGAAATGTGTAAACTCCAACTGACATTCACTATCTAAATAAAGGGAAAATCTGTATTCACTGAAGAAAGATTCTACCTGTAAGTTCAGAATTTTTATACTGAATGATCATTTCTGGAGGAGACTGAAGTGGATTTCTTTTATAAAGAATGTTGCAAAGGCTTTTTTTTCTTTTAATGTGTACTATACATTTATGAAAATATTAAATAAAATGATGTTTACTCTTTAAGTATGTCACACTAAAAATATTGCACTTTTTTTTATAGATAGCAGACACTAGCGCCCATCAAGAAAGATGGAAAAAAATGCATAATAGCTGCTGGTAAACCAAAAGGCCCTGTGTGTTGACCTGTAAGTAATATTAATAGGTAAAAGATAATATATGTGATACTGCCGTGCTATAAGAAACTCAATAGTAGAAGCCCTTGTACTTTAGTGTAATAGTAAGAGAAGTAGGAAGAAACAAAATATCAAATTGTAGATACTATGAAAGCACAAATAGACAGGCTAATAAATCTAAAGATTTGTAACATATGCCTGCAAAGGGCAGCGCAAAAGGAACCGTGTCCCATTTCTTGTACTGTAGGAAAATGTTTAAAATCTTTATACTTGTTAGCTGATCTTTCTGTGCAGCCACACAATGATGTTTTTTTTTTTCCTTCTTGTTTGACATACCCTATTACACTGAAGTACAAGTGCTTTGGTCATGGAATTACCAATAGTGTGACAATACCGCATATATTATCTTTTACCTAAAAATATAACTAGTCTTTATCTAAAATGTAAAAAATCCAATAAATAGTAATAAACTTATTATCCCACAATTTATAATGAATGGATTTCTGCAATTCTGCAACATTCTACATCAGGAAAATCAGCAATATTCAACTACAATTGCCAAATGAACAAAACATTATGAAAGATACATTCTTGAAAACAATATGTTTGTATTATGTTTATATTAAGTTTTTGGAACCAATCAAGTTTTCCAAGTCATGGAGCTAAGGCACCCACACCTAAATATGTTCCTTTAAAAATAGGTTACACGGTCAACTCAAGCAGCACGCATGAGTTTCTCTGAAACTGCTCATGAAGTTTAAAAACTGATTACATTAATAATGCATATCAATCAAATCCATTGGAGGGCTATCATAAAAATATTCAAAGCAGCAACCTTGAAGTTTATTTTACTTCCTATGCTAGGTACAAAAAAAAGCTGATTTTTCTTTTTCAATGATTTTATTGAAAGGGTTGATTGAATATTTCACATAGAGTTAAAAAAAAACTGTTCCGTAGAGTTCAACATTTCTCAATTATATTATATTAATTGCTAGATTAATTAAATGCAATGATGCTATATATTATGAATCCATCCTTTTTGAAATGTCTCTTGAAAAAGTATCTAAGCACTTGATAGCCTAACATGTTATATTACTTCTTCCTAATAATATTGGTATGTCATATAATGGGTCCCTGTCTTTCATGCAGGCACCATTTGATTGCATAAAGAGAGAGTGGAGCTGAGCTCCACCCACTGTGGTTAACCCCTTCAATTTCAATGTCAAAATCTAGCTGAAACATTCTAATATGTTGTGAAGGATGCATCATTCCATATGCCCATCGTCTCTCTGACAATGAGTTTCTGTAGCAGCGGGACCCCTAATGAATGCTCCAGTGCAAGCCATGTCAACGCTGCTGTAAATGTCAGTTTATGGCTTACCTTGATAGGAGATTAATTTTATCTATTTCTTGAAATACTACGGTATTGTAATATATCATGTACAGCTGTGTGAAAAATGATTTGCCCTTTCATGATTTCCCATTCTTTTGCATGTTTGTCACACTTCAATGTTTCAGATAACCAAACAAATTTAAATATTAGACGAAGATAATACAAGTATACACAAAATGCAGTTTTTAAATAAAGGTCTTTATTAGTGATGAGTAGTGTTGTGCATTCTGATACCGCAAGTATCGGGTATCGGCCGATATTTGCGGTATCGGAATTCTGATACCGAATTCTGATATTTCCCGCATATCGGACACCGGAATCGGAAGTTCCCAGAATTCAAAACTGCACGCAGCAACCAATGAGGAATGAATGGAAGTGTGGGCACATCCTGTTTAGCATGGTGGGCATGTAACTACTAGCAAGGCTGTGATTGGCTGCTGAAATGATGTCACGATGCACTATAAAAAACGCTGCCGCCATTTTGCGCTCACTCTGCTGTGATTTCAGGTAGGGACAGGACGCTGTGTTCTAACTGAGGGCCAGTTGAGATAGCTAATTGCTTTATTGCGCTTTTCCAAGGCTAATTTAGCAAACGCTGTGTGTTCACCTTGCTCTTGCCTTGCAGCGCTGTTTTAACAGCGTTCTGCAAGGTCTCTGTGTGTGTGTGTGTGTGCAGCTCACTCTGTAGTCTGTGTGCAGCCATATACCCGGTTGTATTCAGCTCAGGGGGGGTTCACACTGCCTCATACTGTTCTATCCATTGTCCTTTTTTGCTCATAGTGCAGCCTGCTGCACATTTTTTCTAAAATTTCCTATTAGTGTCTTTCCACCCGTCTCCAGCTAAATTGTGGAAAAACACTACATAGGATAACCTAGAGGAGGGTTTTTGGGCCTTGCAGCGCCGTTTATGGCTGTCTGCACGGTCTCCGTGTGAGCGCAGCTCGCCTTGTAGTCTGTGTGCAGCCACAGCCGGTTGTATTCAGCTCAGGGTGCGTCACTGCCTCATACCGTTAAATAACTTGTCCTTTTACTTCAGCAGGCAAGCTGTCCCTGCCCTGCAGAAGCATGTGGAGGGACACATAAAACACGCGCTACTGAACGCCGTCAGTAGCAAGGTCCACCTCACCACCGATGCGTGGACCAGTCAACATGGACAGGGGCGATACCTTTCCCTCACTGCCCATTGGGTTAATGTTGTTGAGCCAGGTACAGATCGTGCGTCTTGAAATTAGTTTCTTTGGGAAATCGAAGCCACACAGCGCAGGAGCTCTGGAATGCCATCAAGCAGGAGAGCGATGTGTGGTTCGTGCCAGCGAATCTCCAGCCAGGCATGGTAGTGTGTGACAATGGCCGAAATCTGGAGGCAGCTTTGGCCATTGGCAACCTCACTCACATCCCATGTCTGGCACATGTGCTCAATTTGGTTGTGCAGAGTTTTCTGAGGGACTATCCAGATCTTGATGCACTGCTGCACAAGGTCCGCCTAGAGTGTGCTCACTTGCGGCGTTCCAGCTTGGCAAGATCCCGCATTGCTGCTCTGCAGCGCCGATTCCGCCTTCCGGAACACCGCATCATATGTGACCTACGTACCAGGTGGAATTCCACGTTACATATGTTGGAGCGGTTGTGTGAGCAGCAGCAAGCAGTAATGGAGTAGCAGCTGCATCAGGCGCAAAGAAGTCGCAGTCAGCGCTGATCAGACTTCACAACCACAGAGTGGGCCACTATGAAGGATGTCTGCCAGGTTTTGCGTCCTTTCGATTATTCCATGCGGATGGCAAGTGCAGATGATGCACTAGTCAGCATGACTGTCCCCCTTATCTGCCTGCTTCAACAAACACTGCAAGCATTAAGGGATGATGTTGTGGAAGAGGTGGAGGATGAGGAGTCACCTCTTCCATCAGTTTCTGGAGAGTCAGCGCCACATGGTTCCTCACAAAGGGGTAGGCAGGGGCCACTTTGTGAGGAGGATGAGGAGGAGTCAATGGAGGAGGAAGAGCTCCGTCCAGAGGAGGGAGTTACACAATTGTCCAGTGGTCAGTGTGTACAGCGAGGGTGGGGTGATGACGAGCGGGCAGAGATCATGACTCAAGCAGGGGACAGCGTTTCTGGGCCAGTTGGCAGTCTGCAGCACATGGTTGATTTCATGCTGCAGTGCCTGAGAAACGACCGCCGCATCGACCACATTCTCAACATGCCTGATTATTGGGTGAACTCGATCCTCGCTACCGGGACAACGTCCAAAACCTCATCCCAGCGTTGACCCGGGAGCGTAAAATGCGGGAGTACCACGACACACTGGTGAATTCCATCATCTTCAACCGCTACACCGATGCCTCTACCTTGTGCCAGTCATTACACTGGCTACCCATCCACTCCAGAATCCAGTACAAAACTACTACCCTCATCCACAAAGCACTCCATGGCTCTGCACCACCCTACATCTCCTCTCTGGTCTCAGTCTACCACCCTTCCCGTGCCCTCCGCTCCGCTAATGACCTCAGGTTAGCATACTCATTAATCAGAACCTCCCACTCCCGTCTCCAAGACTTTACACGTGCTGCGCCGATTCTTTGGAATGCACTACCTAGGTTAATACGATTAATCCCCAATCCCCACAGTTTTAAGCGTACCCTAAAAACTCACTTGTTCAGACTGGCCTACCGCCTCAATGCATTAACCTAACGATCCCGTGTGGCCTATTTAAATAAAATAAAAAAAAAAACAGGTTCCTCGCATCATGTTCTCATTCACTTTATGCAGTTAATAGCCCTCTGTGTCTGCACTGCTACATACTTAGGCAGTTAACTGGTTCATGCAGCTTTACATGAACACTCGAGCCTTACACTATGGCCGGTCTGAATAACTAAAGCAATTGTTACCATCCACCTCTCGTGTCTCCCCTTTTCCTCATAGTCTGTAAGCTTGCGAGCAGGGCCCTCATTCCTCCTGGTATCTGTTTTGAATTGTATTTCTGTTATGCTGTAATGTCTATTGTCTGTACAAGTCCCCTCTATAATTTGTAAAGCGCTGCGGAATATGTTGGCGCTATATAAATAAAAATTATTATTATTATTATTATCTTCTCCAGTCCAACTAAGAGGAGTGCTACTAGTTCTTTACAAAGCAGCTCAGTGCGTCGAGGCAGTGGAGGAGGCTTTGCACAAAGAGGGAGCAGAAGCAGTGCCTCTGCCCAAGGCAAGACCAGTATGGCACAACTGTGGCAAACTTTTGTGTGCCCGCCCCAAATGTCTACACCATCACCGGCGGCTCCAGTCAGCAGGAGTCAACGGTTCCGTCAGATGGTGACAGACTACATGTCTTGCCCTCTTACTGTACTCCCAGACGGCTCTTCCCCTTTCAAGTTTTGGGTCTCTAAGCTGGATACATGGCCAGAGCTAAGCCAGTATGCATTGGAGGTGCTGGCTTGCCCTGCGGCTAGTGTCTTATCGGAACGTGTCTTTAGTGCCACAGGTGGTGTACTAACAGACCGTTGCATGCGACTATCCTCCGATAACGTTGACCGGCTTACTTTTCTGAAAATGAACCAGGCCTGGATCTCGCAGGAATTTGCCACTCCTCTGCCTGATTAAGTAATTGGGTGTCATCCAGGTCTCCTGATGTGTTCATCTTTCTAGCACCTTAACTGCAATTCCTGGGCTCCAACACCGCCAGTTGCGGCTCAGAAGTGCAGGCTGCACAGTCAAAACATACGACCCAGTGTTATTGGGTTTCAGTAACGTCTGCTCTGATCCCCAGCTGTGTAGCCGGCAATGTGTCCTGCGACTGCCACGCTGGCACAACAACATAAATGTAAGGGAACCTGTCCCCCCCCCTCGTCGTTTGTTACTGAAAGAGCCACCTTGTGCAGCAGTAATGCTGCACAAGGAAAAGGTAGCTCTTTTAGTTTAGCTCCTTGCACACGCAGAACTTAACATTTATAAAATGTGTTCACTGATACCGTTATACCGTCCCGGAGGTGGGACTTTCCTTCGTAATGTGACGCAGCACAGCCATCATTCCTACCCCCTTGGTGCCATGCGCTGCCTCCTCAGCGTTGTTTTAAGCCGTCATGGACCCTGCGCTGTTCTGTTATCCCTTGGCCATGCCCAATTTGCGCTGCCTGTCTTCTGACATAATTTGGTGTCAGGCTGGCTGCGCCTGTGCGGCCGCGCTGCCCGAGATCCCGCCTCGCAGTGTCTTCTGATTGAATCACACTGCGGGCCTGGGATCCATGGGCATGCGCAGTGCATATCTTCCCCTCAGGCTCTCGCTCATCTCCCTCCGCCTTCTTCAGACTGTGTGCCGTCAGCTGATCCCTAATAGCATGCCACGGCCATGAAGCCGCACAGTCTGAAGAAGAGGGAAGGAGGGGAGTGAGAGTCGAGGATATGCACTGTGCATGCCCATGGATCCAAGGCCCGCAGTGGGATTACATTAGACGACACTGCGAGGTGGGATCTCGGGCAGCGTGGACGCGCAGGCACTGACAGCCTGACACCTAAATGATGTCAGAAGACGGGCACCGCTTAGTGTGCATGGCCAAGGGATAACATAACAGCGCAGGCTCCGTGACAGCTTAAAACAACGCTGATGAGGCAGCGCACGGCACCAAGGGGATAGGAATGACAGGTGTGCTGCATCCCATTACGAAGGAAATTCCCACCTCCGGGATGGTTTTACGGTATCGGGGGCCACATTTTAAGTGTTTACTTCTGTGTTTGCAAGGAGCATAATTAAAAGAGCAACCTTTTCCTTTTGCATCCTTAGTGCTGCACAAGATGGCTCATTCAGCTACAAACGTCTTGGGGGGGGTTAAAGGTTCCCTTTCAACTTGCTCCAATCAGGCTTCGGCCTACACTCAGTTCCTCTGCTACTCGTGCTGTCCCTGGGCTCTAACACCGCCAGTTGGTGCCTGGAAGTGCTGTCCGCACAGTCAACAGTCGCTCCTCTGTTATTGGGGTTCAGTAACGTCAGCTGATCCCGAGCTGTGTGTGCGGCAATACCTCCAATCTGCTCCTCCTGCTGTCCCTGGGCTCTAACACTCCCAGTTGGTGCCTGGAAGTGCTGTGTGCACAGTCAACAGTCGCTCCTCTGTTATTGGGGTTCAGTAACGTCAGCTGATCCCCAGCTGTGTGTGTGGCAATACCTCCAATCTGCTCCTCCTGCTGTCCCTGGGCTCTAACACTGCCAGTTGGTGCCTGGAAGTGCTGCTTGCACAGTCAACAGTCGCTCCTCTGTTATTGGGGTTCAGTAACGTCAGCTGATCCCCAGCTGTGTGTGCGGCAATAACTCCAATCTGCTCCTCCTGCTATCCCTGGGCTCTAACACCGCCAGTTGGTGCCTGGAAGTGCTGTGTGCACAGTCAACAGTCACTTCTCTGTTATTGGGGTTTAGTAACGTCAGCTGATCCCCAGCTGTGTATCTGGCAACTTGTCATGCGACCGCCATGCTGGCACAACTAAAATGTAAGGGAACCTGTCCCCCCCTAGGCGTTTGTTACTGAAAGAGCCACCTTGTGCAGCACTAATACTGCACAAGGAAAAGGTGGCTCTTTAAATTATGCTCCTTGGAAACGCTGAACTACACACTCATGTAATGTGTCCCCTCACACCGTCAAACCGTCCCGGAGGTGGGACTTTCCTTTGTAATGTGACGCAGCACAGCCGTCATTCCTACCCCCCTGGCTCCGTGCGCCGCCTTCTTAGCGTTGTTTGATTCTGTCACTGACCCTGCGCTGTTATGTTATCCCTTGTCCATGCACAGTTTGCGCTGCCCGTCCTCTGACATCATTTGTTGTCGACCTGGCTGCGCCTGTGCGTCCACGCTGCCCGAAATCCCACCTCGCAGTGCCGTCTAATGTGATCCCACAGTGGGCCTGGGATCCATGGCCATGCGCAGTGCATATACCAGCCTCTCACTCCCCTTCTTCCCGCTTCTTCAGACTAGGCGGCGTCAGCTGATCCCTAATAGCATGCCACGGCCGTGACGCCGCACAGTCTGAAGAAGCAGGAAGGAGGGGAGTGAGAGGCGATGGTATGCACTGTGCATGCCCATGGATCCCAGGCCCGCAGTGGGATTATATTAGATGACACTGCGAGGTTGGATCTCGGGTAGCTTGGATGCACAGGCACTGCCAGCCTTACACCTAAATGATGTCAGAAGACGGGCACCGCTAAGTGTGCATGGCCAAGGGATAACATTACAGTGCGGGCTCCGTGACAGAATCAAACAACGTTGAGGAGGTGGCGCACGGCACCAAGGGGGTTGGAATGACGGCTGTGCTGTGTCACATTACAAAGGAAAGTCCCACCTCCGGGACGGTTTAACGGTGTGAGGGGACACATTATATGAGTGTGTAGTTCAGCGTTTGCAAGGACCATAATTTAAAGAGCCACCTTTTTCCATTTGCAGTATTACTGCTGTACAAGATGGCTCTTTCAGCAACAAATGCCTGGGGGGGTTAAAGGTTCTCTTTCAACTTGCTCCAGTGCAGGCTTCGGCTTACACTCTGCTCCTACTGCAGACCCTGGGCTCTAACACCGCCAGTTGTTGCCCGGAAGTGCTAGCTGCACAGAGAAAAACACCCGCCAATGTGTCAGTGGGGTTCAGCAACGCCAGCTGTTCCTCTGCTGTGTAGCCGGCAACGTGTTCAGCACAAGCCGCGCTGGCCCAATAATAGACATTTTCCTGCCTCCAGTGCAGGCTTCGGCCTACACTTTGCTCCTCTTTGATTCCCTGGGTTTCAACACTGTCAGTTGTCACCTGGAAGTGTTGTCTACACAGAAAAAACACTCGCTGATGTGTCAGTGGGGTTCCGCCAGCTGTTCCCCTGCTGTGTAGCCGGCAACCTGTTCTGCAAACGCCACGCAGACACAACAGACATAAAGCTGCCACCAGTGCAGGCTTTGGCCTACACTCTGCTCCTCTCCTCCTGCTGACCCTGGGATCTAACACCGCCAGTTGGTGCCCGGATGTGCTAGCTACACAGAGAAAAACACCTGCCATTGTGTCAGTGGGGTTCAGCAACGCCAGCTGTCCCCCTGCTGTGTAGCTGGCAACGTGTCCTGCAAATGCCACGCGGGCACCTGAACTAAAATTATAGGGAACCTGCCCCCCCAGGTGTTTCTATGTATAACAGCCACCTTGTACAGCAGTAATGGCTAACTTTTTCTCCTTGCCCACGTGGAACGCAACACTTACAAAATGTGTCTCATTAGAGAACATTACATTGTCCCTGAGGTGTGACTTTCCTTTTTAATGACACGCAGCACCCCCCTTGGTAGCGCTGCCCGTCTTCTGACATCATTGGTTGGCTGGCTGTGCCTGTGCGTCCGCCCTGCCCGACACAACGACCCTCGTTGTCTGATATATTTTGACTGCGAGGGTGTGATTGATGGGCATGTGCAGTGCATATGTTCGCCTGACTTCACTCATCTCCTTCCGCCTTCTTCAGACTGTGCGGCATGCGATAAGGGATCAGCGGAGGCCGCCCAGTCTGAAGCAGGTGTAAGGACATGTGCGAGTGGCGAACATATTTACTGCACAAGGCCATGAATCCAAGGCCCGTAGTGTGAGTTTTTGAAAAGCCACTGCGGGTCTGGGATTCATGGGCATCGCTAACTGCAACGGTCAACATGAAATGAGGTCAGAAGACGGGCAGCGCTAATGGGGCATTGCCAAGGGATACCACAAGAGCGCAGACTCCTGTACAGCAAATAACGACGCTTATGAGTCTGCGCCCACCACCTAGGTGTAAACTTTGACACCTCTCCTGCGTCTCCTTAAAAAGGCAAGTCAGTCACGCCTCCAATACAGTTTGACTGTATAATGGGCTAAATTGTGTACGAGTTTCATTCAGCTTGTGCAAGCAGAAAAATTCATAGAGCAACCTTTGACTTGTGCAGCATTAATGCTGCACAAGGTGTGGCTCTTTTACTTTGTAACACCTGAGGGGGGTTAAAGGTTACCTTTGAAATTGGTTCTACTAGGCTTCGGCCTACACTCTGCTCCTCTCCTCCTCCTGCTGACCCTGGGCTCTAACACCGCCAGTTGTTGCCCAGAAGTGCTAGCTGCACAGAGAAAAACACCCGCCAATGTGTCAGTGGGGTTCAGCAACGCCAGCTGTTCCCCTGCTGTGTAGCCGGCAACATGTCCTGCAAACGCCACGCAGGCACCTGAACTGAAATTAAAGGGACTCTGCCCCAACCCCAGGTGTTTCTATGTCTAACAGCCACCTTGTACAGCAGTAATGCTGCATTTGTACAAGGTAGCTAACTTTTTCTCCTTGCCCACATGGAACGCAACACTTACAAAATGTGTCTCATTAGAGACCATTACACTGTCCCTGAGGTGTGACTTTCCTTTTCAAATGACACACAGCACCCCATTGGTAACGTTGGCCGTCTTCTGACATCGTTGGTTGGCTGCCTGTGCCTGTGCGTCCGCCCTGCCCGACACAACGCCCCTCGTTGTCTTACTTATTTTGACTGCGAGGGTGTGATTGATGGGCATGAGCAGTGCATATCTTCGCCTGTCTTCACTCCCCTCCTTCCGCCTTCTTCAGACTGTGCGGCCTCATGGCCGCGGCATGCGATAAGGGATCAGCGGAGGCCACCCAGTCTGAAGCAGGTGTAAGGACATGAGTGAGCGGCAAACATATTTACTGTGCAAGGCCATGAATCCCAGCCCTGCAGTGTGACTTTATGAAAAGACACTGCGGGTCTGGGATTCCTGGCCATCGCTAACCGCACCGGCCGACTGAGGTGAGAAGACAGGCAGCGCTCACAGTGCATGGCCAAGAGATAACAAGAGCGCAGACTCCTGTACAGCAAATAGCAACGCTCAGGAGGCTGCGCCCAGCACCAAGGCGTTATTTTGGACACCTGTGCTGTGTCTCCTTAAAAAGACAAGTCACGCCTCCAATACAGTTTTACTGTATAATGGGCAAAATTGTGTACGTCTTTCATTCAGCGTGTGCAATGAGCAAAATTTAAAGAGCAACCTTTCACTTGTGGAGCATTACTGCTGCACAAAGTGTGGCTCTTCTACATTGTAACACCTGAGGGTGGGTTAAAGGTTACCTATGAAATTGGTTCAATTAGTCTTCGGCCTACACTCTGCTCCTCCTGCAGACCCTGGGCTCTAACACCGCCAGTTGGTGCCTGGAAGTGCAGGCTGCACAGAGAAAAACACCCGCCATTGTGTCAGTGGGGTTCTGCAACGCCAGCTGTTCCCCCGCTGTGTAGCCGGCAACATGTCCTGCAAACGCAACGCAGACACAAAGCTGCCTCCAGTGCAGGCTTCGGTCTACACTCTGCTCCCCCTGCTTACCCTTTGCTCCAACACCACTACTAGGGGCTCTAGGAAGACAATCTTGAATAGGCAACGCATCCGGGTTCCAGCTCTGTCAGCTGGGTCTCGGCAGTGTCTTTGTCACGGGTACTCCCTCCTGCCCAGCCTGGTTCCAGCACCGTCAGCTGGTTCCGGGTAGTGTCAAGGTCACTTAGACGCCAATACGTTGTCCCGTCGTGTTGCAGTCGGGTTAGCCTACTCCATGGTGCCTCCAGTTTAGGAGCTTCCTATGTGGGCTGCGGGAATTGGCAATCAAGGCTGGTTCTGTAGTGCCAGTAGGCCAAGCTCCCCCTGTAGGACTGTTGGTGTTCGGTAACTGCGGCAGCCTCGCGGCCTAGCTGTTCTCTCCTCTCCTGTGGACCTTCTCGTCCACATCCTGGTTCCAGCACCGTCAGCTGGTTCCGGGCAGAGCCTTTGGCTTAGGTGCCTCCTTCTGGGTATCCGAGTTCCGCCAACGTCAGGCGGTCCTTGGTAGTGCTTTTAAGCGCGGGTACCTAGAGCTTTGTAACCGGGTTCCAGCACTGTCAGCTGGTCCTCGGTGCCATTGGCTCTTGCACACTTGGGCAACGCATCCGGGTTCCAGCTCTGTCAGCTGGTTCTCGGCAGTGTCTTTGTCACGGGTACTCCCTCGTGCCCAGCCTGAGTCCAGCACCGTCAGCTGGTTCCGGGTAGTGTCAAGGTCACTTAGACGCCAATACGTTGTCCCGTTGTGTTGCGGTCGGGTTAGCCAACTCCATGGTGCCTCCAGTTTAGGAGCTTCCTATGTGGGCTGCGGGAATTGGCAATCAAGGCTGGTTCTGTAGTGCCAGTAGGCCAAGCTCCCCCTGTAGGACTGTTGGTGTTCGGTAACTGCGGCAGCCTCGCGGCCTAGCTGTTCTCTCCTCTCCTGTGGACTTTCTGGTCCACATCCTGGTTCCAGCACCGTCAGCTGGTTCCGGGCAGAGCCTTTGGCTTAGGTGCCTCCTTCTTGGTATCCGAGTTCCGCCAACGCCAGGCGGTCCTTGGTAGTGTTTTTAAGCGCGGGTACCTCCTGCTTAGTAACCGTGTTCCAGCACTGTCAGCTGGTCCTCGGTCGTGCCATTGGCTCTTGCACAGTTGGCCAACGCATCCGGGTTCCAGTACCGTCAGCTGGTTCTCGGCAGTGTCTTTTGCTCTTGTACCTTCTGCTCCCCATCCTGGTTCCAGTAACGTCAGCTGGTTCCGGGCAGAGCCTTTGGCTTAGGTGCCTCCTTCTGGGTATCCGAGTTCCGCCAACGTCAGGCGGTCATTGGTAGTGCTTTTTAGCACGGGTACCTCCTGCTTAGTATCCGGGTTCCAGTAACGTCAGCTGGTCCTCGGTAGTTCCATTGGCTCTTGGACCTTCGGCTACCCATCCAGGTTCCAGTACCGTCAGCTGGTTCTCGGCAGTGTCTTTTGCTCTTGTACCTTCTGCTCCCCATCCTGGTTCCAGTAACGTCAGCTGGTTCCGGGCAGAGCCTTTGGCTTAGGTGCCTCCTTCTGGGTATCCGAGTTCCGCCAACGTCAGGCGGTCCTTGGTAGTGCTTTTAAGCGCGGGTACCTAGAGCTTTGTAACCGGGTTCCAGCACTGTCAGCTGGTCCTCGGTGCCATTGGCTCTTGCACACTTGGGCAACGCATCCGGGTTCCAGTACCGTCAGCTGGTTCTCGGCAGTGTCTTTGTCACGGGTACTCCCTCGTGCCCAGCCTGAGTCCAGCACCGTCAGCTGGTTCCGGGTAGTGTCAAGGTCACTTAGACGCCAATACGTTGTCCCGTTGTGTTGCGGTCGGGTTAGCCAACTCCATGGTGCCTCCAGTTTAGGAGCTTCCTATGTGGGCTGCGGGAATTGGCAATCAAGGCTGGTTCTGTAGTGCCAGTAGGCCAAGCTCCCCCTGTAGGACTGTTGGTGTTCGGTAACTTCGGCAGCCTCGCGGCCTAGCTGTTCTCTCCTCTCCTGTGGACTTTCTGGTCCACATCCTGGTTCCAGCACCGTCAGCTGGTTCCGGGCAGAGCCTTTGGCTTAGGTGCCTCCTTCTTGGTATCCGAGTTCCGCCAACGCCAGGCGGTCCTTGGTAGTGTTTTTAAGCGCGGGTACCTCCTGCTTAGTAACCGTGTTCCAGCACTGTCAGCTGGTCCTCGGTCGTGCCATTGGCTCTTGCACAGTTGGCCAACGCATCCGGGTTCCAGTACCGTCAGCTGGTTCTCGGCAGTGTCTTTTGCTCTTGTACCTTCTGCTCCCCATCCTGGTTCCAGTAACGTCAGCTGGTTCCGGGCAGAGCCTTTGGCTTAGGTGCCTCCTTCTGGGTATCCGAGTTCCGCCAACGTCAGGCGGTCATTGGTAGTGCTTTTTAGCACGGGTACCTCCTGCTTAGTAACCGGGTTCCAGTAACGTCAGCTGGTCCTCGGTAGTTCCATTGGCTCTTGGACCTTCGGCTACCCATCCAGGTTCCAGTACCGTCAGCTGGTTCTCGGCAGTGTCTTTTGCTCTTGTACCTTCTGCTCCCCATCCTGGTTCCAGTAACGTCAGCTGGTTCCGGGCAGAGCCTTTGGCTTAGGTGCCTCCTTTTGGGTATCCAAGTTCCGCCAACGTCAGGCGGTCCTTGGTAGTGCTTTTTAGCACGGGTACCTCCTGCTTAGTAACCGGGTTCCAGTAACGTCAGCTGGTCCTCGGTGGTTCCATTGGCTCTTGGACCTTCGGGTAGCCATCCGAGTTCCAGTTCCATCAGCTGGTTCTCGGCATTTTCTCAGCCTTCTTGTACCTTCTGCTACATTTCCAAGTTCAAGACCCTAAAGACGACAACTCGGAAGACCACCCCTAAGATGACGACGACACCAGAGACAACAACCACTGAGATGACGACGACTCTGGAGACGATGACCCTGAAGACCACCCCGATGATGACGACGACGGCGGAGACGACGACCCTGGAGACGACAACATGGAAGACCAAGAAGCAGAAGAACAAGAGGCTGCAGAACAAAGAGCAGAAGAACATTAAGCATAACACTTAATATCAGAGCAAAAGATATTATCTAAATTATATGCAGAAGAAGACTAAGCAGTGTATGGGGGTGAGTCCATTCCTCCTCGTGGTGCCCCTGGATAAAGCCTGATGCTGCAGGCCAAACTGAACACGGACAAATGTAACTTTTGTGACAGGCAGAACGGAAGGTGTAATCTTCAAACTTTTATAGATAACACCTACGGGAATGCCTGTCACAAATGAGAATATGATGAAGAAGTAGAATAGGAAGAATAATAATAGTTGAAGAAAATGAATATGAAGAATGTAATAAAAAAAAATATGTAGAAGATGAAGAAGAAGATGAATAAGGTGAAGAAGAAGTTGATGTCAAAGATGCTGATGAAGATGAAAGTGTGGGAAAAGTAAAAAAAAAGAAGGGGAAGGGCGTGGAATAGTGAAACATCAATATCTGACAAAATAAAAAAAATCTTAACATAGTCAATATCTTTGTAACTCCGAACGTCTTTAAAAAAAATTAAAATTCCTGCTATTCTATTTGATTGGGCTAAACCTCTATGCCTTTAATGTCTCCGCCACCTCCCCAAATACCTCCTGCATTATTCTTAGTTGTTTTCCTTCATGTAGAATGAACCTACAAGGAAAGAAAGGGTTTATTTTAATTCCGAAATTTTGGTCCCATTGACTTGTATTGGGATCGGGTATCGGTATCGGCGATATTCGATATTTTTTGAATATCGGCCGATCCAATCCGATACCGATACTTTCCGATATCGGAAGGTATCGCTCAACACTAGTGATGAGCGAATATACTCGTTACTCGATATTTCTCGAGCACGTTCGGGGGTCCTCTGAGTATTTTTTTAGTGCTCGGAGATTTAGTTTTTCTTGCAGCAGCTGAATGATTTACATGGGAGACCGCAGAGGAGATGGTTCGAGATTCCCACTGTGCAGAGGCTGGATCTCGACACCTAATACAAACCTTCAGTGAACCCTGTGTGAAAAAGTGATTGCCCCTTCCTAAAATATAAATTTATTATGGTTTATCACATCTTTGGGAAGTGGAGTCCAAATTCCTTTGCAATACCCAGTCCTTATTACTGCCTCACCTGTTCTCAATCAAGAAATCCCTTAAATAGGACCTGCCTGACAAATAAATTTTGGAACAAATTAGAACAAAGGATTGATCTATCAGCCTGGAAAAGGTTATAAAGCTGTGTTTAAAGTTGTGGGAATCCAGCAAACCCAGTGAGAGCCATTATCCACAAATAGTCAAAACATGGAACAGTGTGTTAGGTGTCAAGTTCCCAACATGTCCACTGCTGTCTTCCATTCTCCTCCAGGAGCATGGGAACCTGCTCAGTAGAGACGTCGATCCCAGTGTCTGGCTCAAGCTGATACTGTGCACTTGGGTAATACTGCCTTTCCAGGCTCTGCCTTTATAGCCAGCACTTATCAGCAGCAAGCAGGTGTTTCAGGGACTAATTTCTGCTTTTCCCACACTGAGCATGCCCACGGGACGACCTCCCATTGGAGGTCAGGGGTTGCATGCTCAGGTCCTGTTGTGGCTTCTATTGGACCATCCGGAAGGTCCCGGAGTGCTACTACTATAAAAAGTTTGCAAGGCTGCTCAGCCATGCGCTAGTGTAAACTTGTTAACTTGTGTGTGTGTGGATGAATGCCTGTTGATGGATGAAAGCTCCGAATCATTCCCATTCCTAGTGTTGTTGCCTGCTCGTGAAAGGTAGAGCTACCTAGCACCGGACAGTGCTAGAACATTAGAACAAGATACTGTATTTAGTTAGCAGCGACCGCCAGAGCGGCGCCGTGCACAGATAGGGCGCTTTCCTGGCCCTGGTTAGGGTGGTTAGTGGCCTCCGCCAGAGCAGTGCTGCATGCACTCCGTTGTGGTAAATGTTTAGTTTAGTTAATCCCCTGGCACCACAGTAGTGGTGTGGACCACAAGAGACCTAGAGTGACTCTTACCCTGAGTCTTGGGGAAAAGCTCTCTGTCGCCTTGCTTGCGCTCTCTGTGCGGTATTGCGGCCCTGTGATGCAACAGGGTTCGCTTCCATCATACTAGGTGAAGCTAACTTGTGTGTGTACTCACATTATACCGCCATACAGTCCGTTATTACCAAGCAGCAGGTGTCTTACCTGCACAGTGGACCCCGGACTGCGAAGGCACCTTTTATCATCTATAATTATTATTTGGTGCATTCCGCCAGTCCCAACACAGTGTTGAACCCTCCCACGAATGGACTCAACTAATAGGTCAAAAAAGACCTCACAACTACATCCAAAGAACTGCAGGGCTCACTTGCCTCAGTTAAGTTCAGTGTTCATGACTCTATCATAGGAAAGAGACAGAGCAAAAATGGCCTGCATAGCAGAGTTCCAAGACAAAAACCACTGCTGAGCAATAAGAACATAAAGGCTCATCTCTGTTTTCCCAGAAACATTTTGATGATCACGAAGACTTTTGGGAGAATACTTTGTGGACTGACAAGACAAAAGTTGAACTTTTAAGAAGGTCTATGTTCCATTACATCTTGCATAAAAGTAACACTGAATTTCAGAAAAGGAACATCATATCACCAGTTAAATATGGTTGTGGTAATGTGATGGTCTGAGATTGTTTTTGTGCTTCAGGACCTGCAAGACTTGCTTTAGTAAATGGTACCATGAATTCTGCTGTCTACAAAAAGTCCTGAAGAAGAATGTCCGGCCATCTGTTTGTGACTTCAAGCTTGGGTTATGCAGCAGTACAATAACCCAAAACACACCAACAACTCCACCTTTGAATGGCTTAAGAAAAACAAAATTAATACTTTGGAGTGGCATAGTCAAAGATTTGACCTTAATCTAATTGAGATGCTATGGTGTGACCTTAAAAAGGCAGTTCATGCATGGAAACCTTCCAATGTGGCCGAATTACAGCAATTCAGCAAAGATGAGTGGGCCAAAATTCTTCCAAAGCGTTGCATAAGACTTATTGCCAGTTATTGCAAATGGTTGATTTCTGTTTTTTCCCTTAAGAATTTAAACTGCATTTTATGTTTACTTGTGCTTACTTGGTCTAATACTTAAATTTATTTGGTGATCTGAAACTTTTAAGTGTGACAAAAATGCAAAAGAATAGAAAATTAGGAAGGGTACAAACACTTTTTCAAACAGCTGTATAAGCGATCAGATGATGACAATATGAATACCCCCAGATAGAATAAAAATAAAGTGAAAGAAGTTATAGAACTGTAAAAAATGTAATCGCCATACTTTTCCCCTATTAAACAAATATGAAATATAAAAATAAATGTGATACCACTGCTTCGGTTGAATGTTCAATCAATCAAAGCCTAAAATGAATGAACTCCATAAGTACATTTTGTAAATAGAAAAAAAAAACTATTGCAAATGCCAGAATTGTTTTTTTTGTTCTTCACAGCAAAAATTCTATAAAAAGCAACCAAAGCATCTACACCAAATGGTAAAGCATATTTACCCCTAAATGATATTAATGAAAATGTCAGCTTGACAAACACAAAAAAACGCTCTATTGGCATAAAATTGAAAATGTTAAATGCATCTGAAAATGGATATACAAGTATTTTTTTCACAAATTTCTAAAAAGAAGAGTGAACACTTAAATAAAAAAAAACTTCTATACGTTTGCTATCACTGTAATTCTACTGACCTGAAGAATCATATTGTCATGTAATCTATACAGAAAAACTAGCACCATAAGACAAAGCCTCCAAACAAAACAATTGTAGATGTGCATTTTTTTTCCCAAATTCACTGCACTAGGAATTTTTTCTTATTTTCCAGTACATTGAATGTTAAAATAAATGGTGCTGTTCAAAACCATCCTGGATGGTTGTGCCAGTGAACTTCCCATTTCTCCTATTTTGCCTGTGATCATCAGTGTGTACGGCACCCTCAGATGAAACTCCAGCTTGATGTTTATATGCTCATCCACAACATGGTAAACTCCACAATCCCTCTCCCTCCTCCTCTACTTTTCATATTTGAATTGCATATTTTGTGTGGTGATCACATTTTTCAATGGTTATGTGGATAGGAAGAGTCCACTGATCCCACACTGTTCTCAGTATTTATTAATTCCCTTAGTTTTTGCATTATGGTTTTAATGATCATGTACTTAGATCAAGAGGACATTACCATTACTGTCAAATATTTACCACCTCCACAAGAATATTTATTCACATGAGACATGTAATCCAATTTAGGGGACTTAAAATCGTCATTAGACAACACCGACTTACAGTAATTGACTAGACATGTGACATCACTGCACTCTTTCAATGATGTCACCACCTGTAAGAGGAAAAACCTAACAAGGAAGTTTATTGGAAAATTTATGTTTCTTGACAGGCAGCTCCAGACAGTGACAGAAAATGGATGAACTACAATATAGATGACATTCAAAAAAGAAGTTTAGAAGTTTAGAAGTTTAGAAATAAAAATAAAATTACTAGTATTGTGGATTTTATATTAAGAAAAATGGAGTAAGAAAAATCTAGGTCATGCATAAGATGCTATTTGAGTGCTGCAAACAGATCTCAATTTATGTGCCTTTTTCTAATTGATTGATCACCTTGTGCATATGGGCTACCATATTTTTCTATTGCCCCACCTCTTTTAAATAAAGGACAGCTATCAAACTGTGAAAGATGTGTTGTTAGGCACTCATAAATTTTATCAAAGAACATAAAGTCCAAAGCAATCAGTGGGACATTAGTTATGTATTCAAGAATGATTAAATCAGAATTCTGACATGTAACTATTTAAATTTTTAGCTCATGTTGTGAACTAGTGTTCCCAGTAGTAGATTAAAGCCCAGGTACATCAAATGATAGATGTTGCATCTGGAGACAAATGAGCTATAATGGAATTGATAAAGTATTATGTATCATAATATGCATTTTTCAGTTACAGAACATACACCACACATGCTTTTATGCATGTTTCTGATGGTATGTTTCATGTTAAAACATATTGTAAGTACGTCAATTTAATATGTTGGATAGTCATGATTTTTTTTAGTCTGATATAAATAAATTCTCAAAATACAAGCATAGTTAATCCAATTAACACTTAACAGTTTAGAATTTTGGAAAATCATGATATGCAGATTGTCTCTTCTGAGAGGAAGAGGTGTTGAACTCTAGTGCCACCTATTGGAAGCAGGAATCCTAATGGTCAATATTTCTATTTCCAAAAGGTGTGTACTAGAGTTCAACACCTCTTCCTATCTGAAGAGGCAATTTGCATATTTGACTTCCAGGAGAAGCATTATATGATTTATAAGACTGTATTAATGTAATCTACTCTAAATCTCCCTTGACTCAAAAGCACAGGTATAGCAGCATGCTTTATTTTAGACTTACTGGAGTTTTCTTATCCATGCCAGTAAATTATTTCAACATTTCATAATCCAGATTATGACTTAATTCAACTGCTTTGAGCAATGAAGAGCTAATTTATGGATCCAGATTAGAATATAGAAAATCACTTGTCTTGAGGAATTGGTTCTATTGTCTTCTAAGGTTGCTCATTGAATTATTTTAATAAAGAATAAATGGTCCTCAGCCTGGTTGATCACATCTTGGCACCGTCCAGGTTAAAATCTATTTATCCCCCAGAAATGGATTACGACGTGGGACATAACAACATACAGGTGTAGTATATTGTTGTTTTTTATTTTAGTTTTATTACAGGAGAACAAGTGCTTCAGTGGAATTAGGTGAGGTTGTAAGTATGGTTTAATTAAGATTATTAAAGGATTCTGTGTCATTTTTTCAATTAAAGGACTTTATTCTTGGTGTGTGTTTTTATATAATGTGACTATGAGGTTAGTAATGGGGGCATCTTATTGACAACTTTCCATTACTTACCTCAGACTTGATGTCACCTGACAATACAAAGGTGATATCAACCCCACAAATATGAACCCCATTTCCCACCGCTACAGGGCAAGTTGGAAGAGTCAGACAAAGTGCCAGAATTGGTGCATCTATTCGATGTGCCTTTTCTGGGCGGCTTTGGTCTGTTATTTTTAGGCTAGGGGGTCAATATCCATTGCCACTTAAGAGCCTGATAATACTAGACCCCAGTTGTCTGCTTTAGTAAGGCTCGCTGTCAAAAATGAGGGGGGACCTCATGCCATTTTTTAAAATTACTTATTTAAATAATTAAAAATATGGCATGGAAACCCTTCTATTCTTGTTAACCAGCCTTGCTGAAGTTGACAGTTGAGGGTTGCAACCCCCAGCTGTGAGTTTTGCCTGGCTGGTTTTCAACAATACAAGGGATCCCACGCAGGTTTTTAAAATTATTTATTTACAGCACAGGAGCAGCGGATGAAGGCTGGTGTCACACTACCCTCAAATATGGGCAAGTGCTATGTGAGAAAACATTGCATAGCACTCAGCCCAGTGATTAGGTAGGTTCACACTGGGCATTTTTGAGGGGCCCCACAATATAGTGTTTTACATATGCATGACAGCAAGGCAAACACTGCTTCTGATCAGCGTGGAAACCATGCACGTTGGTCAGAGACCCACGGTTCTGGACACCCAGTTGTGATCGGAGGTATACAGTTTACCTTCAGTCACTGGTGTCAGTTGATGGGACAACTATCATAAATAATGGAAAGACATGTACAAAATGCCAGCTGCACTTCCCAAATTTAAACAATGTAAATTTGTTTTAGGTAACAAACATATGTCTATTACTCGAGATCTTAATACTACAAAAATTTTACAATTACAGTATCTGCATTCACCAAAATGCTGATTTATTTTTTACTTAATTTGATTCTGTGCATACTCATTAAAATGATGGTATCCAGCCGCCTTTTTTGTGCACCATGGAAGCCATCATAAAGTTAAAAAACACACCAAAAATTTTTTATTTACCTCTCCAACCCCTGTTCCCAACTGCCACCAGTTCAGTCCCCGTTGCATTTTCGGATCAGTGTCAGCAGTGCTGAAATTCTCAGGCTTTGGTTGCCAGGCCATCATTTCCAGGTATACTGCCTCTGTACAAATCCCTAGTTAGACCGCACATGGAGTACTGTGTCCAGTTTTGGGCACCGGTGCTCATGAAGGATATAATGGAACTAGAGAGAGTACAAAGGAGGGCAACAAAATTAATAAAGGGGATGGGAGAACTACAATACCCAGATAGATTAGCGAAATTAGGATTATTTAGTCTAGAAAAAAGACGACTGAGGGGCGATCTAATAACCATGTATAAGTATATAAGGGGACAATACAAATATCTCGCTGAGGATCTGTTTATACCAAGGAAGGTGACGGGCACAAGGGGGCATTCTTTGCGTCTGGAGGAGAGAAGGTTTTTCCACCAACATAGAAGAGGATTCTTTACTGTTAGGCCAGTGAGAATCTGGAATGGCTTGCCTGAGGAGGTGGTGATGGCGAACTCAGTCGAGGGGTTCAAGAGAGGCCTGGATGTCTTCCTGGGGCAGAACAATATTGTATCATACAATTATTAGGTTCTGTAGAAGGACGTAGATCTGGGGATTTATTATGATGGAATATAGGCTGAACTGGATGGACAAATGTCTTTTTTCGGCCTTACTAACTATGTTACTATGTTACTATGTTACTAGGTGAGAGTTCTGTGCAATGGTCTGCAAAGGTTGCAACACATGCCTTGACATATTATGTCACAGCATGAGTCGTGACCTTTCCGGGCACATGGTTGAAAACTATTGGGCTTAGGAAACCCGGAAGCCTTGTCCTGGTAACTGAGTCCCAAGGATGAGTGACATTAAATGATTCTTATTGGTATGATTTTTTTTAAATGACAAAAACCTGGCATTTTAACAGAGGTATGTAGACTTTTTATATTCATTGAAATACAATGTGGAGAGATGAATGAATAATCTATTTCTTTCTGGAATGCAAACTAATGAGAACTATACATCTATTATTCTACTAAGTGGGTATTTTTCTGACATGTTGGTTTAATTTTTACGTGTTTCAAAGTATTCCAACTTCTTCTGATATATGGGTTTTTTCTGAAATGGGAATTCATTCACCAAGCGTTTTAAAGTATTCCAACTTCTTCTTCAAGAGAACCACAGACCTCTGTGGTTCTCCTGAAGAGGAAGTTGGAATAATTCAAAACAAATAGAGAATAAACCGCTCTACTATTATTTGTGCCTGATTCTGACTCCTTGATCGGATACACACCAGCAGTGCAGGTCGCTTACTATCTCCAAACTACCGGAATTAACATGTTGTATTTGACAACATATGGTGTTGCAGCAGCTGAAAAAATGTTTGATATCATTTAGGTGTTTTATTTTTCATACAATCTTACCAGGTGAGCAGAACTGCCTCTTATCACTACCCTTATCTTAATAACACCCTATTGCGCTTTCCTTGTTCCTTTAGCCAATTCCTTTTAAATTTGGTCCTAGAAACTTCTGATGACAGCCCTGCATGATGAGTCTCACTACTTGTGATAGAAATATAAAAGCAGAGCGCAAAATTTTAAAAAACTGGAAAATGGGCAGGTGACACTGCATAATTTTGTAGATAAGCTCAAGTTAAGGAATGAAGATAAAATACATAATGTCAAGAAAACCGGATAATGACATGTAGATAGGAAATTAAGTCACTTATAGTGAACCTATAGCTTAGGCATCAGCATGGTGTGCTAAGAAAGAATATATACAATATTTAGGCTTCAGTAATATTTCATATTAGGTAGGCAAGGGTTATCTATGGGTAAGCAGTACCTAATATCAGTTTTGTTTTGGGGTCTAAGACTTATTTGAATGTAGTAGATTGAAGGGTAAGTGAATCAATGATAGACAAGGTATTTGAGGATGAATGTGCTTCACTGTAATTTTTACCCATGTGAATAAAGAATTAAGGACCTAAAAGAGAGTTAGTGGCTTTCTGTGCAAGCAGTGATTAAGAGCATAAAAGAAATTGTAAAAAAAGAAAAAAAATGCACACTCACTTAGCACTCTCTTTGTTAGGAGTCGAGTTTCCTCTGCTGCACAGGGGGAATCTCGAGCCGTCTCCGCTGCGGTCTCCCATTCTCCTCCAGCCGCAGTGGAGTCTGATCAGCAGGGACGTCGATCCCAGCGTCTCGCTCAGTCTGACTCTGTGAGAAGAGTTACTGCTGCTTCTCCAGCTTCTGCCTTTAAAGCCAATACTGGTCAGCAGCGAGCGGACTTCTCTGGGACTAAGTCCTTATCTGCACACACTGAGCATGCCCAGGGCAAGATCTCCCGTTAGAGATCGAGGGTCATGTGCTCAGGCTCTGCGGCACATTCCATTGGTCCTCTTGGCAGGTCTTGGAAGGGCAAAAGTTCTGTGGCCACTTCCTGTGCTGCAACTATATAAACTGCGCATGACCGCACGGCCATGCGCTAGTATTGTCTCATAATGTTATATGTGTGTGTGTAGATGAATGTATGTCGATGGATGAAAGCTCCTAAATATCCCTCCCTAGAGTTGTTGTCTGCTCGCGGATGTTGGTAGCTATCTAGCGCCCGACTAATCATCTGCACGATACACACATTACAGCGTCCTCTTGCTGTGTCCGCCTGTACGGCGCCGTGCGCTTGCCTAGCGCTTTCCATACCCAAGCCAGTGTGGTTGGTGGCGTCCGTCAGTGCGGCATTGCTCGCACTCCTGTGCATTTATATATTTATATTTAGTTTCCTTTCACACCCAGTTGCAGTGTAGTGCCAGCGAGGGTCTAATCGGACTTCAATCCCAGTTGGGGTTAAGTACGCTGACTACTCGCTCGCGCTTTAGGTGCGGTACCGCGATCCTGTGACACAACAGGATTGCTCCCTTCACGCTGGGTGAGGTTGAACCCACGTGTATATACTTTAGTGTACCGCCACATAGTCTGTATTTACTAGCAGCAGGTTTTCACCTGTACGGTGGACCCCGGACTGCAAACGCATCTATATCACCTTTCTTGGTGCGTTCCGCCAGTCCTAACAGAATACTAGCGCCAGGGTCTGGCTAGTAAATGATGGACGATCAGCGTTCACAGCGGTACATCCAGCAGCTGGAGGGAAGGTTGGCGGCTCTTGAGCGTTCAACCTCAGCTGTGGATGTCACTGCTGTCGCTGTTCAGGCTGCTAGTGTTGCTGCAGCCACCTTGTCCACTGCCGCTCCTGTCTCTAACTCGCCTCCCGCTTCCAGAGAAATTCTCTGGTGACTGTAAGTCTTGTAGGGGTTTCGTGAGTCAGTGCTCTATCCATCTCGAGCTTCTGGCCTCTCGTTTCCCAACAGAGCGGGCTAAGGTGGGATTTATAGTGTCTCTTCTGTCGGACAGAGCGTTGCAGTGGGCTACGCCGCTATGGGAGCGTAGCGATCATGTGGTGCAGAGTGCTCCATTGTTTCTGAGCACTCTGAAACAGGTCTTTTTGGGACCTTGTGTCACCCATGATACGGCGCTCCAATTGTTGGCATTGACTCAGGGCTCGTCCTTGGTCAGTCATTTTGCCATCCACTTCCGCACCCTAGCATCTGAGCTGGAGTGGTCGGATAAAGCCCTCATTCCAATATTTTGGAGGGGGCTGGCTGACCACGTTAAGGACGCCCTGGCCACTAGGAAGATTCCCGCCACACTGGAGGAATTAATAACTCTATCCACTCGTATTGATCTCCGTTTTCACGAGCGGAGGTTAGAGCGAGCCCAGTGTAGGCAGAGGTTTCGGCTGGCTCCCACCTTCGCCAAACCTTTGGAATCTCCAGACCAGGCTCCTGAGCCCCATGAGCCTGTGGTAGAGTCTCGAGCAGGATCTAAGTCCCGGACCGCTCGTGCACTCCAGATTTGTCATCTTTGCCAACAGTCTGGACATCTTGCCTCCAGATGTCTCCAGTGGTCGAGGAAACGTCAGCGTCTAGTGGTAGTTGGTGGAGGTGCACTAGACACGGCGATGTTTGCCTCCAAATTGTCCTTTAAGGGGACAATAACATTGGGCTCATCCTCTCACTCGGTAGAACTCTGCGTGGATTCTGGGGCGGAGGGCAATTTTATGTCTTCAGCCTTCGCCCAACGTCACGCAATTCCTCTGGTCATGCTATCTCAACCAGTAACGGTACGAGTGGTGAATGGGTCGACACTGCCCACACAGATTACACATCAAACTATCCCTTTTACTCTGTCCATGTCACCATCTCATCAGGAGATTATATCTCTACTCGTCATTCCTGAGGGAATTGATGAAGTTCTCTTGGGGATACCTTGGTTACGGTACCACTCTCCTCACATCGAGTGGTCCTCAGGCAGAATTCTGGGATGGGGTGAATCTTGTGGGAACAGGTGTCATCGAGAGTGCGTTCAGGTTACTACTACAGTGGTACCCGCAGATCTCTCCTCTCTCCCCAAGCAATATTGGTCTTATGCAGACGTGTTCTCCAAAAAGGCAGCGGAGACTCTTCCGCCCCATCGCCCCTATGACTGTCCTATTGATCTCTTGCCTGGTGCTGAGCCTCCCCGGGGTCGAGTCTATCCATTATCTCTCCCGGAAACGGAGGCAATGTCTCAGTACATACAAGAGAATTTGGCAAGAGGGTTCATCAGGAAGTCAGTGTCACCTGCTGGGGCAGGGTTCTTTTTCGTGCAGAAGAGGAATGGAGAACTACGTCCATGCATAGACTACAGGGGTCTTAATGCTAGCACAGTTAAGAACAAGTACCCTTTGCCGTTGATATCTAAGCTTTTTGATAGGCTTCGGGTAGCTAGAGTGTTTACTAAACTAGATCTGCGGGGTGCTTATAACCTGATTCGCATCCGTGAGGGGGACGAGTGGAAAACAGCTTTTAACACCAGAGATGGGCACTATGAGTATCTGGTGATGCCCTTCGGGCTCTGTAATGCACCTGCCGTGTTCCAAGACTTTGTCAACGATATCTTTCGGGATATGCTTTCCACCTCGGTAGTAGTCTATCTGGATGATATTCTCATCTTTTCTCCAGATATTGACTCCCACCGGAGAGATGTTGGCAGAGTCTTCGATCTCCTACGGGCAAACTCTCTTTATGCAAAGTTGGAGAAGTGTGTGTTTGAGCAGGAGTCCTTACCTTTCCTGGGCTATATCATCTCCGCCCAGGGATTGGCTATGGATCCTGCCAAACTACAGGCTGTGATGGACTGGCAAGAGCCCCATTCTCTTAAAGCAGTGCAGCGCTTTATGGGGTTCATAAACTATTACCGCCAGTTCATTCCCCACTTCTCAACTTTGGTAGCTCCCTTGGTAGCCCTCACCAAGAAGGGAGCGAATCCCAAATTGTGGTCAGAAGAGGTCTCCAAGGCCTTCACTTCTATTAAGTCCCACTTTGCTAGCGCCCCCATCTTACATCGTCCCGATGTGGATAAGCCATTCCTAATGGAGGTGGATGCCTCGTCCGTTGGTGCTGGAGCAGTCCTCTACCAAAAGGATGCTCAAGGTCGGAAGCATCCATGCTTCTTATTCTCTAAGACCTTCACGCCAGCGGAGAGGAACTACTCCATCGGGGACAGGGAGTTGCTAGCAATGAAGTTGGCCTTTTCGGAGTGGAGACACCTTCTGGAGGGTGCACGGTTTCCCTTCCAAGTTTACACGGACCACAAAAATTTGGTCTATTTGCATACAGCCCAGCGGCTAAATTCTCGCCAGGCCAGATGGTCCCTGTTCTTCTCCCGGTTCCACTTTTCTCTTCATTATCTCGCCGGGGAGAAGAATATCCGTGCTGATGCTCTCTCTCTCGCTCCCTTATATCAACTGAAGAGGAGGAAGAGGAGCCTCGGCTTATTGTCCCTTCCGAGAGCCTGAGAACCGTGGCGCCGGTTTCGCTAGAGTCTGTGCCTCCGGGCAAGACTTTTGTGCCCATTAATTTGCGACCGGAGGTTCTCTCTTGGGCTCATTCGTCCAGGGTGGGTGGACACTTTGGGACAAAGAGGACATTTGAGCTACTGGCGAGGACGTACTGGTGGCCGCATATGGTCTGGGATGTCAGGGATTATGTTCTTGCGTGTGTCTCCTGCGCCAAAAATAAATCTCCGCGTCAAAGGCCAGCTGGTTTGCTCTATCCCTTGCCAGTGGCAGATAGGCCCTGGGAGATGGTCGGGATGGACTTTGCTGTGGGTTTGCCCAAGTCTCGCGGCTGTACTATCATTTGGGTCATCACCGATCATTTCTCAAAAATGGTGCATTTGGTGCCGCTACCACGGTTACCTTCTGCACGGGCCTTGGCAGCGTTGTTCATTAGACATATCTTCCGCCTGAATGGTATGCCAGACAAAATTGTCAGTGACCGGGGTCCCCAGTTTGCGTCTCGGTTCTGGAGAGAGCTCTGTCGTCTTCTCAGTATTGAGTTGAATCTCTCTTCCGCTTATCATCCCGAGACGAATGGGTTGGTAGAGAGGGCCAACCAGACCTTGGTCACATACCTGCGACATTTTGTTTCAGCCAGGCAGGATGACTGGGCATCCTTGCTATCATGGGCAGAGTTTGCACTGAACAACGCCGTAGCCGACTCCACTGGACAAACCCCATTCCTCCTCAACTATGGTCAGCATCCACGGGTACCTGTGCCTATGCCCGTGTCTTCCGCCGACTCCAGGGTGGCAGACTGGGCTGTGGAGGCACGGGATATTTGGGACCGCATTCAGGATGCCATTCGGGCCTCTAAGGAGAGAATGAGGTCCTCCGCCGATGCTCATCGGCGCCCCGCTCCGACCTTTGCTCCTGGCGACTTGGTGTGGCTCTCCGCCCGTAACATCAGGCTGCTAGTTGAGTCCACTAAATTTGCTCCTCGCTACTTGGGCCCTTTCAAGGTCCTCGAGCAGGTTAATCCTGTGGTCTATCGTTTGGCCCTTCCGCCACACCTGGGTATCACCGACACCTTTCATGTGTCCCTCTTGAAACCCGTGTATATGTCCCGGTTCTCCGAGTCATCTGCTGGGACATCGGGTTCGTCTTCGGACGATTATGAGGTGAACGCTATTTTGGGGTGCAAGGTGGTGCGTGGTAAAAAATTTTATTTGGTGGAGTGGAAGGGTTACGGCCCCGAGGACAGGTCCTGGGAGCCTGTTGAGCACATTCGGGCTCCGCAGCTCATTGCTGCCTTCGAACGTAGCGAGGCCCAAGGAGGGGGGGCCCTAGGAGGGGGGATAATGTTAGGAGTCGAGTTTCCTCTGCTGCACAAGGGGAATCTCGATCCGTCTCCGCTGCGGTCTCCCATTCTCCTCCAGCCGCAGTGGAGTCTGCTCAGCAGGGATGTCGATCACAGCGTCTCGCTCAGTCTGACTCTGTGAGAAGAGTTACTGCTGCTTCTCCAGCTTCTGCCTTTAAAGCCAATACTGGTCAGCAGCGAGCGGACTTCTCTGGGACTAAGTCCTTATCTGCACACACTGAGCATGCCCAGGGCAAGATCTCCCGTTGGAGAACGAGGGTCATGTGCTCAGGCTCTGCGGCACATTCCATTGGTCCTCTTGGCAGGTCTTGGAAGGGCAAAAGTTCTGTGGCCACTTCCTGTGCTGCAACTATATAAACTGCGCATGACCGCACGGCCATGCGCTAGTATTGTCTCATAATGTTATATGTGTGTGTGTAGATGAATGTATGTCGATGGATGAAAGCTCCTAAATATCCCTCCCTAGAGTTGTTGTCTGCTCGCGGATGTTGGTAGCTATCTAGCGCCCGACTAATCATCTGCACGATACACACATTACAGCTGTGTCTTGCTGTGTCCGCCTGTACAGCGCCGTGCGCTTGCCTAGCGCTTTCCATACCCAAGCCAGTGTGGTTGGTGGCGTCCGTCAGTGTGGCATTGCTCACACTCCTGTGCATTTATATATTTATATTTAGTTTCCTTTCACACCCAGTTGCGGTGTAGTGCCAGCGAGGGTCTAATCGGACTTCAATCCCAGTTGGGGTTAAGTACGCTGACTACTCGCTCGCGCTTTAGGTGCGGTACCGCGATCCTGTGACACAACAGGATTGCTCCCTTCACGCTGGGTGAGGTTGAACCCACGTGTATATACTTTAGTGTACCGCCACATAGTCTGTATTTACTAGCAGCAGGTTTTCACCTGTACGGTGGACCCCGGACTGCGAACGCATCTATATCACCTTTCTTGGTGCGTTTCGCCAGTCCTAACACTCTTGTCCTGGCAAGCGGCATGTTTTTCTATGGTTTCTGATGTAGTCACATGGGCATCTTTAGCATATCCCTGCTTTTTCAGCATTGTTGAATACCGCATAAGTGACCTGACCAAACCCCGACTGGACCAGGAAAGAGCTGCACAATGGGACATGTTTTTTTAACCCTTTGTGGCTCTTTATAATTAAGCATGAAGCAGATGACCCCCAATTTCTAGAACTTATGCAAAGCGAATTGAAAAAAAAAATAATTCAGGTGAATCACATATTATTATTATTTTTTTTATCTTAAATCAATTTGCCCATCTCTACTCAGAATGAATTGAAAAAAATCATTAAAAAAAATCTTACTTCATTACGCCTGCTCTGATGTTTCCCAGGTTCTTTGCTATTTGTGCTTCCTGGTCCATTATAAACACCCAAGAAATGCTAGGAAATGCTGTTTAGCTAATTACCTGCTAATATTGATTCAAACTATTGTCAGTAGACCTGAATAGCATTGTATTAGGAAGTAAGGTGAGAATTGATTCATTTATTTTATGATTATTTTAAACCATTTGTCAGAATAGGTGCACATCCTAAAATAGCTTCCGTCTCTTAGTAAAACATGACACAGATCTCACAATGGTTGTTCTGATTGAGATATGAGATCATTGAGATCATTGATCCTTTTATAAACATGATTTCAACTACTTCATGGCATATGATGTACATTTACATTATATGTTGTATTTCTGACTTTGATGTCGATTCACAAACCAAGCCCACAACTTTTCCAGTTGATAATGGCTGATTTAACAGTGTAATTTAACACTTGCAAGCAGGGGACACATCCTTCCAGGAACCCATTGGCTCACTGGTGACTTGATGGTTTGCCATGATAGCCAGGGGTCTGCTGAAGACCTCTGTGTTTGGTATGATGATTCTCCTGTGAAAACTAACATTAGGTTGGTCACATCAAAAAAAGAAAAAAATGACATAATTATGTTTTTGTAATAAGACAATATGATCTTAACTGAGTAAAATTGGGAGATTGTGTGCAATGGTGTGCAATAGTGCTCACCTCCTAGTGCTGTTTGATCATAACAATTGAAAAGGCTGCTGCAGATCCACAGCTTGGAGATCATAAGAGACTGGAGTAAAATGAGTAAAAAATGCGCTGCCAGTGAATGACGATGGAAAAGGAGCCAGAAATCTAGGAATGCGGCTTATTAGGCAACACATTTTGAGGTGCCACACTTCTTTATCAAAACAAATGCAACAAGAGGTGATAAAAACATCCTATCAACCCCAAAATAGTGTCAGTAAAAATGTCAGATCATGACACGAAAAATAGCCCTATATCCCAAAAATTAAAACGGCTTCAGGTGTCAAAAATTGACGACACAAGCAAAAAATATTTTTTTTTACAAACTTCCTAGGTTTTTTTTTACCACTTAAATAAATAAAAAAACTAAACATGTTTTCGTAATTGTACAGACCTTGAGAATCATATTGCCTGGTTCATTTAACCATATAGTGGACATAGTACATTAAAAAAATTAAAAAAAATGTGGAATTCCACTTTTTTTGCCATTTCAATTCATTTGAATTGAATTCTCCCCTTTCCAGTACATTACATGACAAAATGAAAGGTAAAGCTCAAAAATACAACTCACCCTACAAAAAACAAGCCCTTATATGGTTATGTGGATGGAAAACATAAAAAAGTTATGGCTCTTGGAAGAAGGGGGTCAAAAACGAAAGTATGGAAATTGGCCGCAACATGTAAGGGTTAAATAACTTCTCGTAAAGCTGGAATTAAACCTTTTAATTTGCCAATAGTTTTATAGTACAGTCAGCGATTCTTGCAGATGAGAACGTACTGTGTGTGACCTACAGTCTGATCCTTAACCATTCAAGAACCTTATTCAGCACAAATGCTTTCTAGCATTACATGAACCAAATCACAGTCAAATGAGTTTTAGGAAAATGTTATTTCAGCCCTGCAACAAAGAGCATAGAAATCACAAACAATGAAAATAGATTCAATAACACACAGAAGTAAATATCCTTAAAACTTCTGAGACACAAACTATCATTTTTACTTTACAATTGTGAGAGAAGATCAGCAGTACTCAGTATAAAATGATTTTGAACTTAAAAGGCCCCAAAGAAATTGGATATCCCACTGTAAAATTAATTAATCACTTTGAGGGTTTAGTGGAAAGAAATGGCCATAAACATTTTATTTGCCCAGCTGGTGGTAAAAGTAGGCAGAAATAAAGCTTTGAGTGCAGGAATGAAAAGAGAAGACTAGGATTGAAAGTGAAAAGATATATTTGGGGCAACTGGATATAGTTTAACATAGTTATGCATGATTTATAAATATACAGAAAGGAAAAGGAGAAAGATTAATGTTTTTTTTGTAATTTCTATCATCTATGTGAATTGTTACCTATGCGCACGATATTTCCTAAAAGAAAAACTATGATTAATAAATAAGCAGCTCTAGAAATCTTCAATAGGGTGCTTTACCTTGCAGGGAATATTATCATTGGCTTTTGATACAATTTCTGCTGCAGGGAAAGATTTTCAAAGCTCAGAAAGCTGAAGTACTGCCAGGCGCTCAAAGACCCCCTGCTGAGCGCGTCAAACTAAGAAATCTCTCTGAACTTGTCGAATTAAAAATCATCTCCCTCACTCGGCATCCCCCTGCATGAGCTGAGAAGGAAGCTCTGTCCTCATTTTGAAGGCCCTCAATAATAAACAAATGGAGCCTAGAGCGTCTTTATTCTTTGCTGCAGATAATTAAAAATCCTTATAAAATGCAATTGTATGCAACGGATTTCAAATCTTGCTCCTAGTTAACAATACGACTTAAACAGTTTGCACAGGCCAAACTACTTTACCATTCAATCGACTTTCAAAGGTAAGAGGAATAAGAGCTTCCTAAGATCCTGGCTAAGTGTCTTCTTTTATTTTGTATTTTACATCAAGCGGATGCTACAAACTGAAACATCTCAGCAGGATTTACACTTTCTTGAATGTTATAAGACTTAATTACTGAAACTACTATGAAAATGTGTGAGGTAATAAAAAAAGCTAAAAGTCACTCAGTCACAACACACTCATATTTATTTCTAGACCTAAAATGCAGCTAAAAGAAATGGAAAATTATTTGGAGTTGTATTGACAACGTACAAAGCTCTTTTAGTTCAGTTCATTTTTAAAGTAGAATAGCTTGGGGTTTTGGGGGGGCTTTTGAACAAAAGAAGATTTTTTTTCTTTTTATTTTTCTGATTCCTCTAAAATTGTTCCTTAATGATTTATTACATCATTTGCATTTTACTTTTAAATTATAGCTATTTCTGTGCTGCCATAAAAGTACTTTCAAAGTAATAGTTGCCTAGATGTATAGATGCCTCTCCATTGCTATTCTGCTGGCTTGATGTCATTGGACAATAAAAGAAAAGTGATTTCAACCCCACAAATAGTAATCCCACTTGCCACCACCATCACAGTGCAAGTGGAAAGAAATGAGCAAAGCATTATAATTTGTGCATCAAACAGATGTGCCTTTTCTTTGCTGGCAGCGGTTTGCTATTTTTAGGCTGGGGGGGGGCAAAATGAATGGATGCTTACCAGCCCCCACAGTCTTTTCAGCTTGGCTTGTTGTTAAAAATATATTTAAATCATTTTATAAAAAAAGCGTTGGGACCCCACTAGTTTTGATAACCAGCCATGATAAAGCTGACAGCTGAGTGTTGCAGCCATTTTGCCTGGCTGGTTATCAAAAATGAAACAGACCCCATGTAATTTTTTTTTATTATTTATTTATTTACAGCACAGGCACCGGCTGATAAATACTCCCATCAGTGGTGCCTGTTCTCGTTGTTATTAGTGTCAGCAAGTGTAGGCTGATGGGAGTAGTATTCTCATCAATCGACATCTCTGTGACAGGCAGTACAATTTTTACCACCGGTCACAGCTGCTGGCTCATGCTGTCATCTGACAGCGTGGGAACCGCAGCTGTCTGACCGGTGGTAATGATCTTACTGCCAATAAGAGGCAGTGCTTTCCATGCTGTCATGCAGATGACAGCTTGGTAAACAATAGATATTTGGGCCCCTAGTCATCTGAATAGGGTCCGGGTACGAGTACTGTTCTGGTACCCAAACCAAAAGTTTTTTAAATGTTCTCTTCATCCCGTTGGACCCAAACATCCAGGGGTTTGCTCATCACTAGTTATTAACTATCCATAGTTATCACCATATCTATATTATTGATTTTTGAGCATGTGCTCCATTAACTTTGTACCAGGGCTACCAGAAAAAAAGCCAAGCTCAGCATTTGGCAACTTAATAGGAAATAAATGGAGCAGTTGTCATATATGATGATCCATTTTAACTTTTACCAGAGAATACCTTTAAGTGCATTTCTGTCACTGAGCAATAGTATAAACTTGATCACTGATGAGTAAAATTTCCAAGTATTTCAAATTAACCTGACAGCTTGTACATGTCCCATAAACCAACCCCATGTCTTTTTTCAGTATTTCTACTTCCAGTAAGCCCTTTTATTTTGTTTTCTGTTTAATTAATATCCTTGAAATAGTTTATTTAATTCAGCCAGTGATATGTAAATCAGTGAGTGACTAGATGAGAAGATGCTGTCTTCTTTTCTATTAATTGTCCCACTATAGATGAGAGTAATATGATTTGCAGAGCGGAATCATTACCGGCATTTTGCAATTCTCCATCTCCCTAACGTTGTGCAATTACCTGGGTAAACTCTTCCCATCTTTATCGATGCACTGAGCTTGCCCAGGGAGGTAGTGGTGACCTAGGACACAGCCAATGAAGAGATTTGCAGAGAAGGCAGTGACTGCTAGCTGTGTCCTGCGTACACCGGCTTATTGCACATTGTCAGGAAAGAAAAGATTTTCAAAGAATCGGTGTTTCAGATATCACTGTTTTTTGTTTGCCTGCTTGATGATATGTTTTTTAAGGGTTAGATGACATAAAAATTTATTTAACTCAATATACAAATGAAATGTATTGGGTTTTATATACGGCTGTAGAGATATCTGAACAATCTAAGTTTATTCATACCACTTTAAAAAAAAATCCAAATTCAATCCTATTAATGAGTACTCAAAAGCCTTCATTACCTTTGAGAACATGGTAACAGGGGAGGATAGGAAAATGAAGAATTGGGACAAAAAATATAATAAATACACACATAATCTCTCTATCAACGAACAACAGGCTATCAGATCACTTCAACTTAATAACCAAATTGTTATTTGCCCAGCAGTCAAGAGTGGTGGAATTGTGATAATGGTCATGGATACCTATCACCAAGAATACCTTCGCCTGCTGGGAAATATTAAAACGTATCTATTACTCAGTAGAGACCTAGCTAATAATTGTTTTAAATAACTAACTAAATTGGCCAATGGGGTAAAATTAAAGGGATATTAACTAAAAATAAATTTCCTTTTATTCTTAATAAAACTCCCAGTATACCCTTTTTTACCACATACCAATAGACAAAAATGTCAAAAACCCACCAGGTTGACCCATATTTTTCTGTTATAAATGATCTTACTGCCAATTTATCACCATACGAGAACCAACATTTACAACAATGTGTACCTTCTTCGCCAGCTTAATTAAAGGACATGTGTCATATCATTCAAATGTTGGAAAAAATAGTATGAAAACCCAATGACATTCTTGGAACTCTAGTATCTAATATCCCTATAAATAGTTATAGAGAATGAAAAAGGGTGTCAGGTGGCCATGTGTTTCTGGACGCAAAAGGTATCCACACATCTACACAAAGTCATTTTATTGAGGAAAGTATTCTATTCATTCTAAATCATAATATTTTTGTATATGACAAACTATTTTACCTTCAAAAATGGGGCACAGCTATGGCCACAACATTTGCCCCAAGCTATGCCAAACTATATGCAGGAAGATGAAAGGAGTCAGTCATCTACAATCAGGGCAAACTACATCAAGGGTTAAAGAAGTGGAATCATTTTATAGATGACATTATTTTTATTTTGGAAGGATTGCATGATACATTATCCATTTTTCAAACTGAATTAAACATTAATAATTTAGGAATTTAACTGCTACAACTAGTTCTATGAGGACCAATTTTCTGGACCTAACCATAATGGTGGACCAGAATAAATTGATAACTAAAGCTTTCACAAGGAGGTAGACTCAAATAGCTATATTCCTATTATGAGTTGCCACTTTCTGTCTTGGCTAATAAATATCCCAAAAATCCCAATTACCAGTCTCTGGCGTAATTGCATTAGGACTTCTGACTATGCAGAGGAAGCACAAATTTTAAAAGAACAAATTTTTAAGCAAAAGTTATAATCATGATTCTTTGGAAAACTCTATAAAAATGGTCCAAAAAAGAGATATAATGAATCTCATCTACAATTGTAGGCCAATCGTGGCTCCATTGAGTTTACAAGAACAAATCCAAAAGTCTCCTATTATTACCCTATATCATACAAATAATGGAGTCTTTAAAATATTTTAAAATAAATATTGGCATATCCTCCAGCAGGATGATGTCATTGGGGTTCATTTACCGTTATACCCACGATTCGTGTATAGACGTGTGCCCAACTTGTGACTTAAAATTGCCCCTACCAACAAAGGCAACAATGTACAGACACACGTAGTGGAACAGAGTGCATTTATATCAGAAGGCTTCACTCCATGACAGTTCTGTTCCTGTTGCAGACAATGTCACAGCAACAAAACAGGTACAATTAAATTTAATAATTCAGTAGGCACTGAATCATACACCATTCAAGACAGTATAACATGTTCCAGTATGGGAGTAATTTATATTTTTAAATGAAATGCCCATATGAAAAAAGATTTGTGGGACATACAATAAGAAAATTATCACAAAGAATAAAAGAGCATCTCAATAACATCAAAAAAGATTTGTTGGACATCCATTGTAGAGACACTTTAAGGAAAATTACAACAAATCCTGCAAGGGACTAATCTTATTTTTCATTCAAATTGTACCTAAATACTGGTGAGGTGAAAACTACATGGAACAGATGTCTCCAGTAGAATCCAAATGGATTAAAGAGTTTGGCCCCGAAAGACCTTAATTTTGATATAAAATTCCATGCTTTTTAAACATATTTTTTTAACACATTATTCCCCTTTTTTATACCTAATTTCTATTTTGATATATTTCTTTTTTTTTACATATCCATCAATAATATATATATATATATATATATATATATATATATATATATATATATATATATATACAGTATATATATATATCTTTTTCAGAAATTTTTTTTTACATTTTTTTACATTTTTTAATAAAATGTAATCATTTAAATTATATGCTATGCTTAGGTATTAATACTTTGAAGACAATATATTATCCATTCAATGATACTATTACCGGCACCTACTCCTCCAATATAGTCATATGGTATGCAAAAGAGGTCACATAAGGGTATCAAGGGAAATACATTGCCAAGTGCTTAAAGGAAAAGGGTGGAATAACAACTTAAAAAGCAGTGTTCCGCACTTAGGTGTGCAGATACCCTGAGGAAGGGGAGCCGTGTACTCCCTGAAATGCATCAGATTGCTTTTGGTCCTTCTCAGCCCCCTTACTTTTTGTGACATCATATGTTGGCTCTAAGTACTGTCTGCCATTTTCCTGCAGAGCATCCAGGGACGCTACCGTCCGGAGCGCTCCTAACTCTACAGCGCAGATCACTGTTCCACAGAAAAAAAAGAAACTTTTCAAATCGCCATACTCTGCATCTACACACTCGCCGGTCACATCTAAAAGCAGCACAGAGAATTAAAGTGTCAGCGAGTTACAGTGTTAGCAGGTCAATGTGCAAACACGGTATGCAAATTCATCCTGTTTGTGTAATTAATCAGCAACTGTTTTACTGGCTTCATATATTGTATGTTCAATTCATCTAGCAGTTGCCTGAGGTTCCAGAACACCAGAAACCCCCTATCTGTGAACTGATTTTGCAAACTACACTCCACAATGAATTCTTCTTGGGGTGCAGTGATCATATTGCGACTACATGTGCCTCACATACTATTGAGCGGTGAAGAAGGAATTAATTATATTTATACCACTAAAATGTATTTTAGCCCCACGTTTGTAATTTTTTTTTTACGACAAACTGACGTCCATTTTCTCCTGAGTGCACCAATACATGTTATCGGGAAACATTTTTCAGGCACACTGCAAAGCTCAGAAGGGAAGGGGCGCCAGATTTTACTGTTAAGGTTTGCAGGTGCCATCACCCACTGGGAGAGCCCATGAGGTGCCACAACTGCAGAACCCCCATAAGTGACCCCATTTTACAAAACTATACCTCTCACTGAATTAATATAGGGGTGCAGTGATCATACTGACACCACAGGTGTCCATTGGGCTGTGAAGAGAAAATAACTATATTTTTATCACCAAAATTTTGTTTCAGCCCCACATTTACAATTTCCAGAAAAGAAGTGGGTACAAAGGGCACCATAATTTCTCCCACAATTTCTACTGAAAGTGGCAAAACCCCATATGTGGCTGTACAGTACTATTTAGCCATACAGAGAGACTTGGGAGGAATGGAGCGCTATTTGCCACCTGGTGCGCAATGTGTGGTTTAATACTTCTATTTCTTTTTCTATCATGAGATTTTCCAATGTATTAGAACTGAGCCACTACTTGGTTAGAAAACGAAGTGACCACAGGTCACATCATAGCACTATATTCTTATAAAGTTCATGGGAGCTTTGATGTTTGGATTTTAGATAGTCAGTGAAATTGGATTTTCTTGCTTTAAGGGCTAGCTCACTCAGCCGTATAGCATGGCCAAGTGCTATGCAATGTGTTATCAGATAGCATTCGGCCTAATGATATATGATGGGGAAGTGCAGATCTGCGATTTCTTTTTCATGCTGATTCAGCATAAAAAAATCACTACAGGCTGTGTGTGCATCTGATACTTGGATCACACTCACCTATTCAAGTCTACGGGTGCATGTGAAACACGGACAGCACCGGGACATGATCCAAAAGCAGTCCGATGTACGCGCACATAGACAATGGAGAAGATGGAGAAATTAAGTTCTCCATGTTCTCCCCACCTTTGGTATGATCTCTAATGCAAGGGAATTGCAGCCCAGTAGAATGACACTTGAATCAAACTCTGACAGAGGTTAATAAACGTGGCATTAGCATAATCGGCCCATTTTATTGCATGAGAGAATCGAGGGCTGTTTGATGCCAGCCTAAAGATAAATATTTTTGTTGTTTACAAGTTTTACATAAATACAAATTGATTTTTTTTTATATCTGGTGGATTGTAAGATGTTGGTTAAAACAAACTTGAATGTACAATACAATCTAAAAGGTTTAGGAAGGTGTTGAAAAAAATGCTGAGAAGTTAAAATGCTTTAAAAAATTGAAGTGTGATTAGTTTATGTTTATTAATTAATGATATGCAAAGTGAGTAATCAAAAGGAAAATCTGAATCAAATCAATATTTGAAGAGCCTACTCATTTTTTCTGCTTCAAAGCATCAGTTCTTCATGGTAAACTTGCACTTGAATGATATCAACTAAAGAATTAAAGCCCAGAACTTGCAAAGAACCTCTACCAATCTTCACTGCTGCCTGCAGACGCTCACTATTGTACCATTTTCCAGCCCTTCAGCAAACAAGTTGCCTTCTGTTACAATTAAAATATTTTAATTATGACTCATCAGTCCAAATCGCCTGCTGCCATGTTTTAGCTCAGTTTTTATCTTTATCATAAAAATCATAAAGACCTTTGTCATATATCACGTAAGAGAAACAACTGATTGGTCATAGAGTGATTTTTTTTACCATGTTCACTACATGCTAAAACTGACCGGCCATTATGATTATCCAGGTGATTATGAGTTTAGAGATCCCAAACATGTCTAGGTTCTTTCTTAGTTAAGTGGTGACAAAAAGTTCCAAACTTTATTAAAAAAACAAAAATATTGCGCCAATTTCCGATACCTGTAGCATCTCCTTTTTTCATGATCTTGGGTTGAATGAGGGCATATTTTCTTGCAAGCGGAGCTGACATTTTTAATGATTCCATTTTGGTGCAGATAGAATCTTTTGATCGCCCCGTTACTGCATTTTAATGCAATGTTGCGTGGCCCAGAAAAACATAATTCTGGCGTTTTGACTTTTTTTTAATCATTACAACATATAGCGATTGTGTTAATTCTTTTTTGATATTCATATATCGGGCGATTCTGAAAGCAGCAAAACTAAATATGTGTATGTTTGATTTTTTTAAAATTTGCTTTTGAATGGTGAGAAAGGGAGGTGCTTTGAACTTTTTTATATTTTAAAAAGCATTTGTTTACTTTTTGCATGCTTCAATAGTCTCTATGGGAGACTAGAAGCTACAGTTGTCTGAACAGCTCTGCTACATACAGGTTATGATCAGATCGCCTGTATATAACAGAAATTCTCACTTGCTATAAGCACCGAGCACCAGACGGCGCTCATAGCAATCCAGCAGTGACAACCATAGAGATCTCCTGGAGACCTATGGTTACCATGCAAACCCATCGGTGATCCGCGATCACGTGAGAGGTCACCGATAGGTGGGATTTCCGTTGTGCTTGCTGGAAGCATGAGTTAAATGCCGCTGACACAGCGGCAATTAACTCATTTCCACTTGCGGCTGATAGAGGCACATGTCAGCTGTTGAAAACTGCTGACGTTCCAGAAAAGATGTGGGCTCAGCGCTGGAGCCCACATCAAAGAGAGGGAGTCCAACATAGGCATACTATTATGCCCGATATTGGAAAGGGGTTAAAATTACTGTAAAATGGTCATAGTAAGGTCTAGGGGGCAGCAAAAGGAAGCTAAATGAGGGTAAGAGTAGGACAATTGCCCTGCAAACAAATGTTTATAGGGAAACGACTTAAAATAACAGAATAAAAAAAAGAAAAAAAAATTGAATCTTGAACCAGGAGGCAGAGGTTAAAGAGGAGGAGGAGGAGAAAATGGTGGTGATAAAGGTGAAAAAGAAAGAGAATTAGGAGGAAGAGGTATCCAATAGTGATGAGCTAATATACTCGTTACTCGAGATTTACTGAGCACGATCAGGTGTCCTCCGATTTTTTTTTAGTGCTCGAAGTTTTAGTTTTTAGTGCCGCAGCTGAATGAGTTACATCTGTTAGCCAGCTTGATTACATGTGGGGATTCCCTGGCAACCAGGCAACCCCCCCATGTACTTATGCTGGCTAACAGATGTAAATCATTCAGCTGCGGCGCTAAAAACTAAAACTTCGAGCACTAAAAAATACTCGGAGTAATGAGTATATTCGCTCATCACTAGTATCCAACACTGTTTTAGTATGGGCAAGCTCACATTCATTAAAATGAACGAGGCATGGATGCCACAGGACTTGTCCATTCCTGTTATGAAAGGTAATTCAGTACCACAATGGACATAGAGGTCAGCGCACATACAGTGACCTGGCAATAACCCAAAAAACAAAAACGAGCTCTGAGACGTGGGAACTCTGTTGACCGCAATCCCTAATCTTCTCCAACCACACTAAAGGCAGCCGTGGATTGCGCCTAACGCTCCCTATGCAACTCGGCACGGCCTGAGAAACTAGCTAGCCTGAAGATTGAAAATAAGCCTACCTTGCCTCAGAGAAATACCCCAAAGGAAAAGGCAGCCCCCACATATAATGACTGTGAGTTAAGATGAAAAGACAAACGTAGAGATGAAATAGACTTAGCAAAGTGAGGCCCAACTTTCTGAACAGAGCGAGGATAGGAAAGGTAACTTTGCGGTCAACACAAAACCCTACAAAAACCACGCAAAGGGGACAGAAAAAAACAGCAAACAAATAGCAAAGAGGAACTTAGCTATGCAGAGCAGCAGGCCACAGGAACGATCCAGGAGGAAACAGGTCCAATACTAGAACATTGACTGGAGGCCAGGATCAAAGCACTAGGTGGAGTTAAATAGAGCAGCACCTAACGACTTCACCACATCACCTGAGGAAGGAAACTCAGAAGCCGCAGTACCACTTTCCTCCACCAACGGAAGCTCACAGAGAGAACCAGCCAAAGTACCACTTGTGACCACAGGAGGGAGCTCTGCCACAGAATTCACAACAGTACCCCCCCCTTGAGGAGGGGTCACCGAACCCTCACCAGAGCTCCCAGGACGACCAGGATGAGCCATATGAAAGGCACAAACAAGATCGGGAGCATGGACATCAGAGGCAAAGACCCAGGAATTATCTTCCTGAGCATAACCCTTCCACTTAACCAGATACTGGAGTTTCCGCCTTGAAACACGAGAATCCAAAATCTTCTCCACAATATGCTCCAACTCCCCCTCCACCAAAACCGGGGCAGGAGGATCAACAGATGGAACCATAGGTGACACGTATCTCCGCAACAATGACCTATGGAATACGTTATGTATGGAAAAAGAATCTGGAAGGGTCAGACGAAAAGACACAGGATTAAGAACCTCAGAAATCCTATACGGACCAATAAAACGAGGTTTAAACTTAGGAGAGGAAACCTTCATAGGAATATGACGAGAAGATAACCAAACCAAGTCCCCAACCCGAAGTCGGGGACCCACACAGCGTCTGCGATTAGCGAAACGTTGAGCCTTCTCCTGGGACAAAGTCAAATTGTCCACTACATGAGTCCAAATCTGCTGCAACCTGTCCACCACAGTATCCACACCAGGACAGTCCGAAGACTCAACCTGCCCTGAAGAGAAACGAGGATGGAACCCAGAGTTGCAGAAAAATGGTGAAACCAAGGTAGCCGAGCTGGCCCGATTATTAAGGGCGAACTCAGCCGAAGGCAAAAAGGACACCCAGTCATTCTGATCAGCAGAAACAAAGCATCTCAGATATGTTTCCAAGGTCTGATTGGTTCGTTCGGTCTGGCCATTAGTCTGAGGATGGAAAGCCGAGGAAAAAGACAAGTCAATGCCCATCCTACCACAAAAGGCTCGCCAAAACCTCGAAACAAACTGGGAACCTCTATCAGAAACGATATTCTCTGGAATGCCATGTAAACGAACCACATGCTGGAAAAACAATGGCACCAAATCAGAGGAGGAAGGCAATTTAGACAAGGGTACCAAATGGACCATCTTAGAGAAGCGATCACAGACCACCCAAATGACTGACATCTTTTGAGAGACGGGAAGATCTGAAATAAAATCCATAGAGATATGTGTCCAAGGCCTCTTCGGGACCGGCAAGGGCAAAAGCAACCCACTGGCACGAGAACAGCAGGGCTTAGCCCGAGCACAAATCCCACAGGACTGCACAAAAGTACGCACATCCCGCGACAGAGATGGCCACCAAAAGGATCTAGCCACTAAATCTCTGGTACCAAAGATTCCAGGATGACCAGCCAACACCGAACAATGAACCTCAGAGATAACTTTATTCGTCCACCTATCAGGGACAAACAGTTTCTCCGCTGGGCAACGATCAGGTTTATTAGCCTGAAATTTTTGCAGCACCCACCGCAAATCAGGGGAGATGGCAGACACAATTACTCCCTCTTTGAGGATACCCGCCGGCTCAGATACACCCGGAGAGTCGGGCACAAAACTCCTAGACAGAGCATCCGCCTTCACATTTTTAGAGCCCGGAAGGTATGAAATCACAAAGTCAAAACGGGCAAAAAACAACGACCAACGAGCTTGTCTAGGATTCAACTGCTTGGCGGACTCGAGACAAGTCAAGTTCTTATGATCAGTCAAGACCACCACGCGATGCTTAGCTCCTTCAAGCCAATGACGCCACTCCTCGAATGCCCACTTCATGGCCAGCAACTCTCAATTGCCCACATCATAATTTCGCTCAGCAGGTGAAAACTTCATGGAAAAGAAGGCGCATGGTTTCATCACCGAGCAATCAGAACTTCTCTGCGACAAAACAGCCCCTGCTCCAATCTCAGAAGCATCAACCTCGACCTGGAACGGAAGCGAAACATCTGGTTGACACAACACAGGGGCAGAAGAAAAATGATGCTTCAACTCTTGAAAAGCTTCCACTGCAGCAGAAGACCAATTGACCAAATCAGCACCTTTCTTGGTCAAATCGGTCAATGGTTTAGCAATACTAGAAAAATTGCAGATGAAGCGACAATAAAAATTAGCAAAGCCCAGGAACTTTTGCAGACTTTTCAGAGATGTCGGCTGAGTCCAATTATGGATGGCTTGGACCTTAACAGGGTCCATCTCGATAGTAGAAGGGGAAAAGATGAACCCCAAAAATGAAACCTTCTGAACACCAAAGAGACACTTTGATCCCTTCACAAACAAATAATTAGCACGCAGGACCTGAAACACCGTTCTGACCTGCTTCACATGAGACTCCCAATCATCCGAGAAGATCAAAATGTCATCTAAGTACACAATCAGGAATTTATCCAGGTACTCTCGGAAGATGTCATGCATAAAGGACTGAAACACTGATGGAGCATTGGCAAGTCCGAATGGCATTACTAGATACTCAAAATGGCCCTCGGGCGTATTAAATGCAGTTTTCCACTCATCGCCTCGCTTAATACGCACAAGATTATACGCACCACGAAGATCTATCTTGGTGAACCAACTAGCCCCCTTAATCCGAGCAAACAAATCAGATAACAATGGCAAGGGGTACTGAAATTTAACCGTGATCTTATTTAGAAGGCGGTAATCTATACAAGGTCTCAGTGAACCATCCTTCTTGGCTACAAAAAAGAACCCTGCTCCTAATGGCGACGATGACGGGCAAATATTCCCCTTCTCCAAAGACTCCTTCACATAACTCCGCATAGCGGCGTGCTCAGGCACAGATAAATTAAGCAGTCGACCTTTTGGGAACTTACTACCAGGAATCAAATCGATAGCACAATCACAATCCCTATGCGGAGGTAGGGTATCGGACTTGGGCTCATCAAATAAATCCCGGTAATCAGACAAGAACTCAGGAACCTCAGAAGGGGTGGATGACGAAATAGTCAGAAATGGGACATCACCATGTACCCCCTGACAACCCCAGCTGGACACAGACATGGATTTCCAATCTAATACTGGATTATGGACTTGTAGCCATGGCAACCCCAACACGACCACATCATGCAGATTATGCAACACCAGAAAGCGAATAACCTCCTGATGTGCAGGAGCCATGCACATGGTCAGCTGGGTCCAGTACTGAGGCTTATTCTTGGCCAAAGGCGTAGCATCAATTCCTCCCAATGGAATAGGACACTGCAAGGGCTCCAAGAAAAACCCACAACGCCTAGCATACTCCAAGTCCATCAAATTCAGAGCAGCGCCTGAGTCCACAAATGCCATGACAGAATACAATGACAAAGAGCAGATCAAGGTAACAGACAGAAGAAATTTTGACTGCACCATACCAATGGTGGCAGACCTAGTGAACCGCTTAGTGCGCTTAGGACAATCAGAGATAGCATGAGTGGAATCACCACAGTAGAAACACAGCCCATTCAGACGTCTGTGTTCTTGCCGTTCAACTCTGGTCAAAGTCCTATCGCACTGCATAGGCTCAGGTTTAAGCTCAGGTAATACCGCCAAATGGTGCACAGATTTACGCTCACGCAAGCATCGACCGATCTGAATGGTCAAAGACATAGACTTATTCAGACCAGCAGGCATAGGAAATCCCACCATGACATCCTTAAGGGCTTCAGAGAAACCTTTTCTGAAAATAGCTGCGAGCGCACCTTCATTCCACTGAGTGAGTACGGACCACTTTCTAAATTTCTGACAATATACCTCTATTTCATCCTGACCCTGACACAGAGCCAGCAAATTCTTCTCTGCTGATCCACAGAATTAGGCTCATCGTGCAGCAATCCGAGCGCCAGGAAAAATGCATCGATATTACTTTATGCAGGATCTCCTGACGCAAGAGAAAATGCCCAGTACTGAGGGTCCCCACGCAAAAAAGAAATAACGATCCTAACTTGTTGAACTGGGTCACCAGAGGAGCGAGGTTTCAAAGCCAGAAATAGTTTACAATTATTTTTGAAACTCAGAAATTTAGTTCTATCTCTAAAAAACAAATCAGGAATAGGAATTCTCGGTTCTAACATAGAATTCTGAACCACAAAGTCTTGAATACTTTGTACTCTTGCCGTGAGCTGATCCACACATGAAGACAGACCTTTAATGTCCATTGCTACACCTGTGTCCTGAACCACCCAAATGTCTAGGTGAAAAAAAAGGCAAAACACAGTGCAAAGAAAAAAAAATGGTCTCAGAACTTCTTTTTTCCCTCTATTGAGAATCATTAGTACTTTGGGCCTCCAGTACTGTTATGAAAGGTAATTCAGTACCACAATGGACATAGAGGTCAGCGCAAATACAGTGACCTGGCAATAACCCAAAAAACAAAAATGAGCTCTGAGACGTGGGAACTCTGTTGACCGCAATCCCTAATCCTCTCCAACCACAATAAAGGCAGCCATGGATTGCGCCTAACGCTCCCTATGCAACTCGGCACGGCCTGAGAAACTAGCTAGCCTGAAGATTGAAAATAAGCCTACCTTGCCTCAGAGAAATATCCCAAAGGAAAAGGCAGCCCCCACATATAATGACTGTGAGTTAAGATGAAAAGACAAACATAGAGATGAAATAGACTTAGCAAAGTGAGGCCCAACTTTCTGAACAGAGCGAGGATAGGAAATATAACTTTGCGGTCAACACAAAACCCTACAAAAACCACGCAAAGGGGGCAAAAAGACCCTCCGTACCGAACTAACGGCACGGAGGTACACTCTCTGCGTCCCAGAGCTTCCAGCAAGCAGAAAAAAACAAATTGACAAGCTGGACAGAAAAAAACAGCAAACAAATAGCAAAGAGGAACTTAGCTATGCAGAGCAGCAGGCCACAGGAACGATCCAGGAGGAAACAGGTCCAATACTAGAACATTGACTGGAGGCCAGGACCAAAGCACTAGGTGGAGTTAAATAGAGCAGCACCTAACGACTTCACCACATCACCTGAGAAAGGAAACTCAGAAGCCGCAGTACCACTTTCCTCCACCAACGGAAGCTCACAGAGAGAACCAGCCGAAGTACCACTTGTGACCACAGGAGGGAGCTCTGCCACAGAATTCACAACACATTCCTTTGACTGAATATAGAAGTATACTAGCCGCACCCAGCCATTGTTAGACTCCACCGCAGTTTGTTTAACTATTTTACGTTCACAATGTTTTGGACCCTACCCACATTTAAAGGAAAAAAGAGGGCGTTTTGCAGAGTATTCCCACAGAGATGCATGCAGAGTACACACACAGGATTTTCTGGCATAGTATTCCCCCAGAGACAGTTGCTGAGCAGAAAATTTTGTTTTTTGCCCACAATACTTCCACGGACATAGCTTCAGAGTATATACAATAGTTATTTTTTAGAACCACAACTCAGACAGACACAGTATCAGAGTATAATTAATCTTAAGGTACACTACTCATACAGACATGGTTTCAGAGTACACACAGAGGCTTTTTGGCTCAGTATTCATAGTTTTTTGGCACAGTTCTCCTAAAGGCTTTTTGGCACAGTACTCCCATAGGCAGAGTTGCAGAGTACACACAGAGGCCTTTTGGCACAGTACACAAAGAGGATTTTGGGAAAAGTACTCCCAGAAGCACAGTACACATAGAGACTTTTTGGCACAGTAGTCCCAAAGGCTTTTTGGCACAATACTCCCAGATGCTTTTTGGCACAGAACTCCCAGGGGAAGGATTGCACATAGATGCTTTTTGTCACAGTACTCCAAGAGGTAGAGTTGCAAAGTGCACACAAAGGATTTTTGGCACAGTACTCCCATGCACGGGGTTCCAGAATATACACAGAGTCTTTTTGACACAGTACTCACAGAGGCAGCATTGCAAAGAACACACAGAGGCAGGGTTACAGAGTTCACACAGAAACTTAAAGGCTCATTAATTTTATTAGGCACAGTCACAACTCGTACAGATACAGATGTAGAGTAGATTCATTTTTTTAGACACACTAGTCACAAAAAGAAAGCTGCAGAGTAGAAACAGTATTTAGAGACATTACTCGTATAGACACAAAGATAGAATAAAATTATTTTTTCAGCCCACAAATGGGAAAGAGACGGTTGCAGAAAAGAATTATATTTGGCACACTACAAGTACAGTCATGGCTGCAGAGTACACAGAGTTTTTGGCACATTTATACCACAGGCAGGGGTTCAGAGAACATACAAAGGCTGAATGGCACAGTATTCCCACAAATGGAGTGCAGAGCACACACAGAAGCTTAAAGGCATAGTACTCCCACAGGCGGGGGTGCAGAGTACACACAATGGCCTTTTGGCACATTATTCACAGAGATATGGGTACAGAGTACACACTGCGGCTTTTTCACACAGTACTTCCACTGAGACACCTGCAGATGCTCACCCTCCCTGCATTGATCAATTAATTAGGGATGGCATTGGTATATGTTTTCTACGATATCATATTTATGCAGTACCTTTATTCCTATCTATTTATGACTAGCTATTTATACTTATAACTGAAGGCAGTGGCAGAATAACTCCACTCTGTTGACTCGTATAGTATTTTTTCGATTTCCTCAACTTGGACAGTAATAATTACTAGCACTACAGGATATACTATTAATAGATAATAATACTTTAATAGATAATTGTATTAATATAACTCATGCCAGCCCATCACAAAACATTTTGTATCTTCATACTATCTGTCTACTTTCAACAGCCACTTGTCCTGTATATTACATGTGTAGGCATTCTATTCTCTTTTATTTAGCAACCCTCCCCTTGTAAATTAGCTTATCTTGATATATGTTTGCATTTGATAGTAACTTCTTTTCTGCTTCCTTGTGGTTCAGGGTATTATATCTTATTATCCATATTTTACTCTTAGTATATTCATATGCATAATTTTTTTTATCTGAGGTGTGGGCACCTGGTTCCTTCAGTGCCATCATATAACCAAATGTTTGTTATTATAGGTTTTTTACTTTTAAGATCTTTATTCTCACCTTTCCTATGGCCAATCAGTTCACTGTTTCTCTTGTTTGGTTTATGTTCTATTCCAAATGGTCAGCAAATATATCTTAGTGCTACATTTGCCCATTACTTTTCTTCATATATTACCTGTGTAGTCCAGAGATTGTTTTGTTAATTTTTATTTTTATCATACATAGTTGAGTCACGTTGCCTTGTTTCCATGGCAAAGTTATAGCTTTTTTTGCTGCAATGCTTCTATGACCACTTCTTTTCAGACTTATCCAACCAGTAGATGGATCTCACTGGTTGCTGCCAATACTAAGTTCTGCTGGATATCTTTTGATTTCAAAGGGAAGCTAACATATGTATTTGATCTTCTACACGGTTTATTTGTCCAACCACATCACCTATTATCCTCAATGTTGTTCATTTCCTGCTTCTTCCTGAACAGAGATTGAATAACACCTCTTTAAACCATAGTTTTCTTTTAAATATTTGCCTAGGACAGATCTTTCACCAATCCCTTTGCTCTAGGTAAATCAAAACTGTCCACATTTGAGCATGTTTTGCAGACATGTTAAAAGCAATAGGATTTCTTTGACGTGAATTCACCCAAGAAACCCAGGCTGAGAACTCATCTACTAAATGGTTTCAAACACACACAAATGCATTCATTATATTTGAATAACAATGGATTATTCACAATTTTAACAGCTGAGCATTTTAAATCAAAGGTGACCGATTCATTAAGATTGACATTTTGCATGCCAATCTGAATGAAGGTTCCACTGGCGTAATATTTAATACTCATTCATTAAGAGGCACATACTAATTACTGAATTACTGTAATTGCATATTACAGCTGGTTGGTGCCTCCGCAAGAAATGTTCTCCATTTAGGGGTGGCATAAAGTTTCATGAATTTACCTGGTGGGCTTCATCACACCCTGACCTGCCTCAGCCCTGTCCACGTTGGCAAAGTTTGGCAAAAAAACAACAAAAATCAGTATATAATTAGCGTAAGTTTGAGTTTTGAAACATTTCAAGGTATTTTGTGCCAGAAATCTGGTATAAACACCTTGATGAATTACACAATTATACACTGACTTTAAAAATTAGTAGATCACCTGAAATTATGGCATCATGTGGGTCCCCATTTTTATTAAAAAATGAACTTACAGTGACATATATTGGAAATTCATAGGCAAAAATAAACAAGTGTAAATTTATTTTGATATTTTCTATCACTTTACATTTTTGAATCACTAATACAAATGTAATAATAATAATAATAATAATTTTTATTTATATAGCGCCAACATATTCCGCAGCGCTTTACAAATTATAGAGGGGACTTGTACAGACAATAGACATTACAGCATAACAGAAATACAGTTCAAAACAGATACCAGGAGGAATGAGGGCCCTGCTCGCAAGCTTACAAACTATGAGGAAAAGGGCAGACACGAGAGGTGGATGGTAACAATTGCTTTAGTTATTCGGACCGGCCATAGTGTAAGGCTCGGGTGTTCATGTAAAGCTGCATGTACCAGTTAACTGCCTAAGTATGTAGCAGTACAGACACAGAGGGCTATTAACTGCATAAAGTGAATGAGAACATGATGCGAGGAACCTGATTGTTTTTTTTTTTTTGTTTTTTTTTATAAATAGGCCACACAGGGATCGTTAGGTTAATACATTGAGGCGGTAGGCCAGTCTGAACAAATGAGTTTTTAGGGTACGCTTAAAACTGTGGGGATTGGGGATTAATCGTATTAACCTAGGTAGTGCATTCCAAAGAATCGGCGCAGCACGTGTAAAGTCTTGGAGACGGGAGTGGGAGGTTCTGATTATTGAGGATGCTAGCCTGAGGTCATTAGCGGAGCGGAGGGCACGGGTAGGGTGGTAGACTGAGACCAGAGAGGAGATGTAGGGTGGTGCCGAGCCATGGAGTGCTTTGTGGATGAGGGTAGTAGTTTTGTACTGGATTCTGGAGTGGATGGGTAGCCAGTGTAATGACTGGCACAGGGTAGAGGCATCGGTGTAACGGTTGGTGAGGAATATGATCCTGGCAGCAGCATTCAGGACCGATTGGAGCGGGGAAAGTTTGGTAAGAGGGAGGCCGATTAGTAGAGAGTTACAATAGTCCAGACGATAATGAATAAGTGAAACAGTAAGAGTTTTTGCAGAGTCGAAAGTAAGAAAAGGGCGAATTCTAGAAATGTTTTTGAGATGCAGGTAAGAAGAGCGAGCCAGTGATCGGATATGGGGGGTGAATGAAAGGTCAGAATCAAGGATGACCCCAAAGCAGCGGGCATGTTGCTTTGGAGTAATGGTGGAACCGCACACGGAGATGGCAATGTCAGGCAAAGGTAGGTTAGTAGAGGGAGAGAACATGAGGAGTTCAGTTTTTGACAGGTTTAGTTTCAGATAGAGGGAGGACATGATGTTAGAGACAGCGGTAAGACAATCCCTGGTGTTTTCCAAAAAGGTCGGCATGACAACAGGAGAAGAGGTGTATAATTGGGTGTCGTCAGCATAGAGATGGTACTGGAAACCAAATCTACTGATTGTTTGTCCAATAGGGGCAGTATGCAACGAGAAGAGGAAGGGGCCTAGGACTGATCCTTGAGGAACCCCAACAGTAAGGGGAAGGTGAGAGGAGGAGGAACCAGCAAAACATACAGTGAAGGATCGGTCAGAGAGATAGGAGGAGAACCAGGAGAGAACGGTGTCCTTGAGGCCGATGGAGCGGAGCATAGTGAGGAGGAGCTGATGATCCACAGTATCGAATGCTGCAGAGAGATCCAAGAGAATTAGCATCGAGTAGTGACCATTAGATTTAGCTGTTAGTAGGTCATTAGAGACTTTAGTGAGGGCGGTTTCAGTAGAGTGTAAAGAGCGGAAGCCAGATTGAAGAGGGTCGAGAAGAGAGTTATCTGAGAGATAGCGGGTAAGACGGGAGTGGACCAGGCGTTCGAGGAGTTTAGAGAACGAGAATGTAACAATGTATTGACTCTCAGAAGCCTTGTTACAAAAATTTCTGGAATAAATATGATGTGTGAGTATGCTCTAGCTCTCTCCGAAAAGAGTAGAATACTTGTTTTAAAGAAGTAACGAATCACTAGTGCAAATTATGCAAACTGTCATTAACCCCTTCACCCCGAAGCCTGTTTTCAACTTCCTGACCATGCCATTTTTTTTCAATTCTGACCAGTGTCATTTTATGAGGTCATAACTCTGAAATGCTTCAACGGATCCTGGTGATTCTGAGAATGTTTTCTCGCGACATATTGTATTTTATGATAGTGGTAAAATTTCTTTGATTTGACTTGATTTGTGAAAAAAATGTAAATTTGGCAAAAATTTAAAAAATGTTTCAATTTTTAAATATTTAGTTTTTATGCCATTAAATTAGAGAGTCATTGTTAGGAGTCGAGTTTCCTCTGCTGCACAGGGGGAATCTCGATCCGTCTCCGCTGCGGTCTCCCATTCTCCTCCAGCCGCAGTGGAGTCTGCTCAGCAGGGACGTCGCTCCCAGTGTCTTGCTCACTCTCACTCTGTACAGAGAGTTACTGCTGCTTCTTCAGCTCCTGCCATTAAAGTCAGTGCTGGTCAGCGGCGAGCGGACTTCCCTGGGACTAAGTCCTTGTTTGCGCACACTGAGCATGCCCAGAGCAAGATCTCCCGTTGGAGATCGAGGGTCATGTGCTCTGGCTCTGCAGCGCATTCCATTGGTCCTCTTGGCAGGTCTTGGAAGGGCAAAGTTTCTGTGGCCACTTCCTGTCCTGCAATTATATAAACTGCGCATGACCGCACGGCCATGCGCTAGTGTACATTTGAATACGTGTGTTTGTTGTGAGTGCAAGTCGTTCATTAAATACCCCTACCCTATTGTATGACTGTTCGCGTATGGAGTATGGCTGCTATCTAGCGCCCGACAAATCACTCAACGTGTCACACACGTATCAGCGTCTATTGCTGTGACCGCCAGTGCGGCGCCACGCGCCAGTAGTGCGCTTCCTGACCCACGTCTGGGTGCTTAGTGGTGCCTGCCAGCACGGCACAGTTCGCACTTCGGTGCTCTAATTATAAGTGTTGCCTTTACACACCCAGTTGAGGTGTTGTGCCAGCAAGGGTCTAATCGGACTTCAATCCTAGTTGGGGTTAAGTTCGCTGACTGCTTGCTCGCCTTCTATGTGCGGTACCGCGATCCTGTGACGCAACAGGATCGCTTCCTTCACGTTGGGTGAGGTTTAACCCACGTGTGTATTCTTATGAGTACCGCCATATAGTCCGTCGTTACTTAGCAGCAGGTTCCATCTCTGCACGGTGGACCCCGGGCTGCGAACGCACCATACACTATCAGTCTTATTATTTGGTGCGTTCCGCTCGCCCTAACATTACACTAGCGCCAGGGTCTGGCTAGTAATGACGGACAAACAGCAATCCCTGCGGTATATACAGCAGCTGGAGGGTAGGTTGGCGGCTCTCGAGAGCGCAACCTCAGCTGTGGATGTTACCGCAGTTGCTGTACAGGCTGCCAGCGTGGCTGCAGCAACTTTGTCCATTGCCACCCCTGTTCCGACATTTTCTCGCCTCCCGCTGCCAGAAAAATTTTCTGGTAATAGCAAATTTTGTAGGGGATTTGTGAGTCAGTGCTCTATTCATCTCGAGCTTCTGGCTGCACGTTTCCCCACAGAGAGGGCTAAGGTGGGATTTATTGTGTCTCTATTGTCGGACAGGGCGTTGGAATGGGCTACGCCGCTGTGGGAGCGTGGCGATCATGTGGTGCAGAGTGCTCCCCTGTTTTTGAGCACTTTGAAACAGGTCTTTTTAGGACCTCAAGTCACCCATGACACTGCGCTCAAACTGCTGGCATTAACTCAGGGAGAGTCCTTGGTCAGTCATTTTGCCGTCCAATTCCGCACTTTAGCATTTGAGCTGGAATGGTCGGATAAAGCCCTTATCCCCATATTTTGGAGGGGCTTGGCTGACCACGTAAAGGACGCTCTGGCCACTAGGGAGATTCCTGCCACACTGGAGGAGCTAATAACTGTCTCCACTCGAATTGACCTCTGTTTTAACGAGCGGAGGTTAGAGCGAGCCCAGTGTAGGCAGAGGTTTCGGCTGGCTCCTACTTTCGCCAAACCTCTGGAATCTCCGGTCCTGGTTCCTGAGTCACATGAGGCCAGGGAAGTGTCACAAGCGGGATCTAAGTCCCGGACCGCTTGTGCACTCAGGGTCTGTCATGTTTGCCAGCAGTCTGGACATTTAGCCACCAGATGTCCTCAGCGGTCGAGGAAACGTCAGCGTCTAGTGGTCGTAGGTGGAGGTACACTAGACACGGCGACGTTTGCCTCTAAATTGTCCTTTAAGGGGACAATTACTATTGGCTCATTCTCCCACTCGGTAGAGCTCTGCGTGGATTCTGGGGCGGAGGGCAATTTTATGTCTTCTGCCTTCGCCCAACGCCACGCAATACCTCTGGTTATGCTAGCTCAACCTGTAACGGTACGAGTGGTGAATGGGTCGACTCTGCCCTCACAGATAACTCACCAGACCATCCCTTTTACTCTGTCCATGTCGCTATCTCATCAGGAGATTATTTCTCTGCTCGTCATTCCCGAGGGAATTGATGAGGTCCTGTTGGGAATACCTTGGCTACGGTACCACTCTCCTCATATCGAGTGGTCCTCAGGCAGAATTCTGGGATGGGGTGAATCTTGTGGGGGTAGGTGTCAGAGGGAGTGCGTTCAGGTTGCTACAACAGAGGTACCCGCAGATCTTTCCTCTCTCCCCAAGCAGTATTGGTCTTATGCAGACGTATTCTCCAAAAAGGCAGCGGAGAACCTTCCGCCCCATCGCCCCTATGACTGTCCTATTGACCTCTTGCCTGGTGCTGAGCCTCCCCGGGGTCGAGTCTATCCGCTATCTCTCCCGGAGACGGAGGCAATGTCACAGTACATCCAGGAAAATCTGGCAAGAGGGTTCATCAGGAAGTCAGTGTCACCTGCTGGGGCAGGGTTCTTCTTCGTGCAGAAGAAGAGTGGGGAATTGCGCCCATGCATAGATTACAGGGGTCTTAACGCCATCACCGTTAAGAATAAATACCCTTTGCCTTTAATATCTGAACTATTCGATAGGCTTCGGGGAGCAAGGGTATTTACTAAACTGGATCTGCGGGGTGCTTACAACCTGATTCGCATCCGTGAGGGGGACGAATGGAAGACGGCTTTTAACACCAGGGATGGGCACTATGAATATCTGGTGATGCCCTTCGGGCTCTGTAATGCCCCAGCCGTTTTCCAAGACTTTGTGAACGATATCTTCCGGGATATGCTTTCCACCTCGGTCGTAGTCTATCTGGATGATATTCTCATCTACTCTCCAGATATTGACTCCCACCGGAGAGATGTTTGCAAAGTCTTCGACCTCCTACGGGCAAACTTCCTCTATGCCAAGTTGGAGAAGTGTATGTTTGAGCAGGAGTCCTTACCTTTCCTAGGTTACATCATCTCAGCTCAGGGATTGGCTATGGATCCTGCCAAACTACAGGCTGTGATGGACTGGCAGGAACCCCATTCTCTTAATGCGGTGCAGCGCTTTATGGGGTTCATCAATTATTATCGCCAGTTCATCCCGCACTTCTCAACTTTGGTAGCTCCCTTGGTTGCCCTCACCAAGAAGGGGGCGAATCCCAAATTGTGGTCTGAGGAGGTCTCCAAGGCCTTTATCTCTATAAAGTCACACTTCGCTAGCGCTCCCATTCTTCATCGCCCCGATGTTGATAAACCATTTATCATGGAGGTGGATGCCTCTTCTGTTGGTGCTGGAGCAGTCCTCTTCCAAAAGGATGCTCAAGGTCGGAAGCATCCTTGCTTCTTTTTCTCCAAGACCTTCACACCAGCAGAGAGGAATTATTCCATCAGGGACAGGGAGTTGCTAGCCATGAAGTTGGCTTTCTCGGAGTGGAGACATTTCTTGGAGGGAGCACGTTTTCCCTTCCAAGTCTTCACAGATCACAAAAATTTGGTGTATCTGCAGACAGCTCAGCGGTTGAATTCTCGCCAGGCCAGATGGTCCTTGTTCTTCTCCCGGTTTCATTTCACCCTCCATTTCCTTTCTGGGGAGAAGAACATTCGGGCCGACGCTCTCTCTCGCTCCGTTGTGTCATCTGCGGAGGAGGAGGAGGAGCCTCGGCTTATTGTCCCCACCGAGAGTTTGAGAACCATGGCCCCGGTTTCGCTGGAGTCTGTGCCCCCGGGCAAGACTTTTGTTCCATCTAGTTTGCGACCGGAGGTTCTCTCTTGGGCGCACTCGTCCAGGGTGGGTGGACATTTTGGTACTAAAAGGACATCAGAGTTACTGGCGAGGACATACTGGTGGCCGCATATGGCTCGTGATGTCGCGGAGTACGTTCGGGCGTGTGTCTCTTGCGCCAGGAACAAGACTCCTCGGCAACGTCCAGCTGGTTTGCTGTATCCTCTGCCCGTGGCTGACAGGCCCTGGGAGATGGTCGGGATGGACTTTGTGGTTGGCTTACCCAAGTCTCGTAATTGCACCATTATCTGGGTGATCACCGATCATTTTTCAAAAATGGTGCATTTGGTGCCTCTTCCACGGCTACCATCTGCACGGGCGTTGGCTGTCTTGTTTATCAAGCATATCTTTCGCTTACACGGTATGCCAGACAAAATTGTTAGTGACCTGGGTCCCCAGTTTGCGTCTCGATTCTGGAGGGAGCTATGTCGTCTACTCAGTAGTGAGTTAAATCTCTCTTCGGCATATCATCCCGAGACGAATGGGTTGGTAGAAAGGGCCAACCAGACCTTGGTCACATATCTGCGACATTTTGTTTCTGCCAGACAGGATGACTGGGCATCCTTGCTACCGTGGGCAGAGTTTGCACTTAACAATGCCATAGCCGACTCCACCGGTCAGACTCCATTCCTCTTAAATTACGGCCAGCATCCGCGTGTTCCTGTGCCCATGCCTGTGTCTTCTGCTGATCCCAGGGTGGCAGACTGGGCTGTGGAGGCACGGGACATTTGGGATCGCACGCAGGATGCCATTCGGGCATCCAAGGAGAGAATGAGGCGCCCCGCTCCGACTTTTGCCCCTGACGACTTGGTGTGGCTCTCCGCCCGTAACATCAGGCTGCGAGTTGGGTCCACTAAGTTTGCTCCTCGCTACTTGGGTCCCTTCAAGGTTCTCGAACAGGTTAATCCTGTGGTCTACCGCCTGGCTCTTCCTCCACGCTTGGGTATCACCGACACCTTTCATGTGTCCCTCTTGAAACCCGTATACATGTCCCGGTTTTCCGAGTCATCTGCCGGGACATCGGGTTCGTCTACGGACGATTACGAGGTGAACGCTATTTTGGGGTGCAAGGTGGTACGCGGCAAAAAGTTTTATTTGGTGGATTGGAAGGGTTATGGTCCAGAGGACAGGTCTTGGGAGCCTGCTGAAAACATTCGGGCCCCACAGCTCATTGCTGCCTTCGAGCGTAGCGAGGCCCAAGGAGGGGGGCCCTAGGAGGGGGGATAATGTTAGGAGTTGAGTTTCCTCTGCTGCACAGGGGGAATCTCGATCCGTCTCCGCTGCGGTCTCCCATTCTCCTCCAGCCGCAGTGGAGTCTGCTCAGCAGGGACGTCGCTCCCAGTGTCTTGCTCACTCTCACTCTGTACAGAGAGTTACTGCTGCTTCTTCAGCTCCTGCCATTAAAGTCAGTGCTGGTCAGCGGCGAGCGGACTTCCCTGGGACTAAGTCCTTGTTTGCGCACACTGACCATGACCATGCCCAGAGCAAGATCTCCCGTTGGAGATCGAGGGTCATGTGCTCTGGCTCTGCAGCGCATTCCATTGGTCCTCTTGGCAGGTCTTGGAAGGGCAAAGTTTCTGTGGCCACTTCCTGTCCTGCAATTATATAAACTGCGCATGACCGCACGGCCATGCGCTAGTGTACATTTGAATACGTGTGTTTGTTGTGAGTGCAAGTCGTTCATTAAATACCCCTACCCTATTGTATGACTGTTCGCGTATGGAGTATGGCTGCTATCTAGCGCCCGACAAATCACTCAACGTGTCACACACGTATCAGCGTCTATTGCTGTGACCGCCAGTGCGGCGCCACGCGCCAGTAGTGCGCTTCCTGACCCACATCTGGGTGCTTAGTGGTGCCTGCCAGCACGGCACAGTTCGCACTTCGGTGCTCTAATTATAAGTGTTGCCTTTACACACCCAGTTGAGGTGTTGTGCCAGCAAGGGTCTAATCGGACTTCAATCCTAGTTAGGGTTAAGTTCGCTGACTGCTTGCTCGCCTTCTATGTGCGGTACCGCGATCCTGTGACGCAACAGGATCGCTTCCTTCACGTTGGGTGAGGTTTACCCCACGTGTGTATTCTTATGAGTACCGCCATATAGTCCGTCGTTACTTAGCAGCAGGTTTCATCTCTGCACGGTGGACCCCGGGCTGCGAACGCACCATACACTATCAGTCTTATTATTTGGTGCGTTCCGCTCGCCCTAACAGTCATATCATTCAAAATAGTTAATAAATAACATTTCCTGCATGTCTGCTTTACATTAGTACAATTTTGGAAGCATAATTTTTTTTGTTAGGAAGTTTTAAGGGTTAAAATTTGACCAGCGATTTCTCATTTTTACAACAAAATTTGCAAAACCATTCTTTTAAGGACCAACTTGAACTGACTTTGAGGGGTCTTTATGACAAAAAATGCCCAAAAGTGACAACATTCTAAAAACTGCACCCCTCAAGGTACTCAAAACCACTTTCAAAAAGTTTATTAACCCTTCAGGTGCTTCACAGGAATTTTTTGAATGTATTAAAAAAAATTGAACATTTAACTTTTTTCACAAAATTTTTACTTCAGATCCAATTTGTTTTATTTTACCACGGGTAACATGAGATATTGGACCACAAAGTCGTTGTACAATTTGTCCTGAGTACGCAGATACCCCATAGGTTGGGGTAAACCATTGTTTGGGCGCATGGCAGAGCTCAGAATGGAAGGAGCGCCATTTGACCTTTTAATGCAAAATTTGCTGGAATTGAGATCGGACACGATGTCACGTTTGGAGAGCCCCTGATGTGCCTAAACAGTGGAAACCCCCCACAAGTGACATCATTTTGGAACTATGGAACTAATTTAGATGTGTTGTGAGCACTTTGAACTTCCAGGTGCTTCACAGAAGTTTCTAATGTAGAGCCATAAAAAAAATCACATTTTTTCCCCAAACATAATTTTTTGCCCCAAATATTTTATTTTCCCAAGGGTAACAGGACAAATTGGACCACAAAAGTTGTTTTGCAATTTGTCCTGAGTACGCTGATACCCCGTGTCTGGGGGTAAACCACTGTTTGTGCACACAGAAGAGCTCAGAAGGGAAAGAGCGCCATTTGACTTTTCAATGCAAAATTGGCTGGAATTGAGATCGGACACCATATCGCGTTTGGAGAGCCCCTGATGTGCCTAAACATTGAAACCCCCCACAAGTGATGCCATTTTGGAAAGAAGACCCCCTAAGGAACTTATCTAGATGTGTGGTGAGCACTTTTAAACCCAATTGTTTCAATAAAGTTTAGAACGTAGAGCCGTGAAAATTAAAAAATTATTTTTTCTTTCCACAAAATTATCTTTTAGCCCGCAATTTTTTTCCCAAGGGTAACAGGAGAAATTTGACCGCTAAGGTTGTTGTCCAATTTCTCCTGAGTATGCTGATACCCCATATGTGGGGGGAAACCACTGTTTCAGTGCACGGCAGAGCTCAGAAAGGAAGAAGCACCGTTTGGAATGCAGACTTAGATGGATTGGTCTGCAGGCGTCATGTTGCATTTGCAGAGCCCCTGATGTACCTTCACAAGAGAAACCCCCCACAAATGACCCCATATTGGAAACTAGACCACTCATAGAATTTATCTAGATGTGTTGTGAGAACTTTGAACCCCCAAGTGTTTTGCTAAAGTTTATAATGCAGAGTCGTGAAAATAAAAAATGTATTTCCACGAAAATTATATTTCAGCCCCCAAATTTTTATTTTCTTAAGGGTAACAGGACAAATTGGACCCCAAAAGTTGTTTTCCAATTTGTCCTGAGTATGCTAATACCCCATATGTGAGGGGTAACCACTGTTTGGGTGGACAGCAGAGCTCGGAAGGGAAGGAGCGCCGTTTGGAATGCAGACTTAGATGGATTGGTCTGCAGGCGTCACGTTGCATTTGCAGAGCCCCTGATGTACCTAAACAGTAGAAACCCCCAAGTGACCCCATATTGGAAATTAGACCCCCCAAGGAACTTATATAGATGTGTTGTGAGAAGTTTGAACCCCCAAGTGTTTCACTACAGTTTATAACGCAGAGCCGTGAAAATAAAAAATCTTTTTTTTCCATAAAAATTATTTTTTAGCCCCCGGTTTTGTATTTTCCCAAGGGTAACAGGAGAAATTGGACCCAAAATTTGTTGTCCAATTTGCTCTGAGTGCGCTGATACTCCTTATGTGGGGGTAAACCCCTGTTTGGGTGCACGGGAGAGCTCAGAAGGGAAGGAGCACTGTTTTAGTTTTTCAACGCAGAATTGGCTAGAATTGAGATCAGACGCCATGTCACATTTGGAGAGCCCCTGATGTGCCTAAGCTGTGGAAACCCCCAATTCTAACTGAACCCTAACCCAAACACACCCCTAACCCTAATCTCAACCATAACCCTAACCACACCACTAACCCTAATCCCAACCCTTATCCCAACCGTAAATGTAATCCAAACCCTAACATTAGCCTCAACCCTAACTTTAGCCCCAAGTCTAACTTTAGCCCCAACCCTAACCCCAACCCTAGCTCTAACTGTAAACCCTAGCCCTAACCCCAACCCTAACCCCAACCCTAACCCCAACCCTAACCCTAAGCCTAACCCTAACCCTAGCCCAAACCCTAACTAAAGCCCTAACCCTAGCTCTAACCCTAGCCCTAACTCTAACCCTAACCATAATGGGAAAATGGAAATAAATACATTTTTAAAAATTTTATTATTTTTCCCTAACTAAGGGGGTGATGAATGGGGTTTGATTTATTTTTATAGCGCTTTTTGGTGGATTTTTATGATTGGCAGCAGTCATACACTAAAAGACGCTTTTTATTGCAAAAATTTGCTTTTGCATCACCACATTTTGAGAGCTATAATTTATCCATATTTTGGCCCCACAGAGTCATGTAAGGTCTTGTTTTTTGCAGGACGACTTGACATTTTCAGCGGTAGCATGATTATTTATATCCGTCTTTTTGATCGCGTGTTATTCCACTTTTTATTTGCCGGTATGATAATAAAGCGTTGTTTTTTGCCTCGTTTTTTATTTACTTTTTTTGCGGTGTTCACTGAAGGGGTTAACTAGTGGGATAGTTTTATGGAGCGGGTCGTTACGGATGCGTCGATACCAAATATGTGTACTTTTATTGTTTTTTTATTTACATAAATAAATGGATTTATTGGGAAATACATATTTTTTTCTTTATTTGGGGATTTTTTTTTGTACATTCTATTTTTTACTTTTACTTTCAAACATCGTCCCAGGGTGGGACATCACTATATTAGATCAGATTGCTGATCTGACACTGTGCATAGCACTGTGTCAGATCAGCGATTTGACAGGCAGTGCAGGAGGCCTTCCGGTGCCTGCTCTGAGCAGGCGCCGGCTAGCCACCTCACTTCATGACCCGGAAGGAGTCCCGCGGCTATCTTGGATCCGGGGACTCCTTCCGGAGTACCAGAACAACACGATCGCGTTGTTCTGGTGTTAGAGCGTAGGGAGCCCCCGTCCCTGAGCGATGCACCTCTATGTCGCTGTCACTATTGACAGTGGCATCAGAAGAGATAAATGCCCACGATCGGCGCTAGTGCCGATCGTGGGCATTGCTGCGGGTTGTCAGCTGTCATATAAAGCTGACACCCGCACTCGATTGCCGCAGCGCTCACTGTGAGGCCGCGCGATCGTGCCGCCGTACTAGACCTGCGGTTTGCGAGAACTCAGTTCCCACAGAGCAGTACTAGTACGGTGCATGTCAGGAAGGGGTTAAAGGAGTATTACCATCAAGGACATTTGTGACATACCTTCAAGATATGCTATACATGTCCCATAGTTGCCGCTCCCGCTACTGGGACCTACTGTACATCTGCCCCTAGAATGGGGCCCTGTTGCAAGTAATCAGGAATGGAGAGGTGAGAGCAGAGGCTATCTTCATTTAAATCTATTGGAGCTCTTCAAATTGAAAGTAAGCACAGAGAAGTAAGCTGCACTGTCTCAAATGGGAACAAACCTTTGCATTTATTTTGTTTAGCAAGTAACAAGTCTAATAAAAGGATTAATATGGGGGTACTGGTATGCAAGTCAATCCAAAGGTCCCCTCATAATGTGAGAACACCAAATCAGCATTCTAAATGACACATGGTAGATAAGGGACCTCAATTTATCATTTTGCAAAGGTTATACTCATATTCTAATATGTTATTGACATGATATTAAACTCTAAAACTATTAGAATAGTCCAAATGGTGACGAGTCAGTTATTCAGAATCTTTATTTTTCCTTATTTTTTTTACAGACTAGAAAACTCACGGACAGATATAAAGATCTGAAAATCAAAAGCAAGTTGAACAGAAAATTAGACGTATACCTTTGCAAAGAGGTGCGCAGTTGTTCTTTTGACTGAAACGTTTTAAACTGTTTCTTACATGGCTTGAAGACACAGATTGTCTTTACAAAACCTTTGAAGCTATTTTCTTTTACTGCTGCAAAAATCTCTCCAGTGTAATAATAGATCAGCTAGAAAATGTGGTCTATGATAAAACTTCAAGAGTCATGGCAAGAACCTGAGAGGATTTTGATCTAATCCCTGTGGGGGATACATATTTGTGTCAGTGTTCAGAAGAAGTCTTTCAAATAATTTTAATATGGTTTTCTATCATTACTTTCTAAGTAAAATTAAACAATAGACTAGACACAATATAATAAATTTAAACAGAGGTCTATCTTGAACTTTGATATTTCAATCAGTGATTTTGTAGCTAAAGATATATTTGCCATGTACTTTAAAATCCAGATATATTATCTTTTGATGCATGTTTTTGCTAGCGATAAGCGAATATGTTTGGAAAACAATCGCCAATCATAAATTTGGCACGCATATGGCATATTTGGATTCGTGATCGGAAACACGAGTATTTTTCTTCAAATCAGAAAAAGCCGGTAAAATTTGGTAAAAGTGTGGGAAAATAATTGCGTTGCCACTAGATATTTTAAAGTAGATGATAGATTGATAGATAAAAAGCCCTTAATTAATCTGGCTCCAACAGGCAAATTACTGGGGGAGCCAACAGAATAGAATAGAATAGGCAGATTACATAAAGTATATACGAATAGAATAGGTACATATATAGATGTCAGTGACACATACATATATATGCATATACAGTTAGATCCATATATATTTGGACAGAGTAAACATTTTTCTTATTTTGGTTATAGACATTACCACAATTAATTTTAAACAAAACAATTCAGATGCAGTTGAAGTTCAGACTTTCAGCTTTCATTTGAGGGTATCCGCATTAAAATTGGATGAAGAGTTTAGGAGTTTCAGCTCCTTAACATGTGCCACCCTGTTTTTAAAGGGATCAAAAGTAATCGGACAACTGATTCCAAGGCTATTTCATGGACAACTGTGGGCAATCCCTTTGTAATTCAAGAAAAGCACATCCAGCCCATGAATGGCAGCACTTCCCAGGACTTTTATCCCAGTCTCAGAAACTTGATTTGGGGTGTGGACCCAAATCCACACCCCAAATCAAGTTTCTGAGACTGGCATAAAAGTTATGAAATAAAAAAATATGAAATATCATCTTTGAATGTGAGTCCTAGGAAGCGCTGCCATTCATGGGCTGGATGTGCTTTTCTTGAACTACTCATCCTGTGTGAGCCTTACTCTGGCTCTCTCACTTGGATCCACCCGAGGCAAGCTGCAAGCCCTGTATATTGAAAAGTATTTCAGAGGGAATTTGGAGGATACACGATCTAAAGCCATTTTAGTCTTTTATCAGGTGAGTGCATAAAATTGTGCACCCTTTAAAGACTATAATATTGTGTTTACGCACTTAGGGCGCCGCGATTTGTTTGTTCTTCTCTCCCAAACAGGGTTTTTTTGTATAATCCCTTTGTAATGTCATTCTCAATTAAGCAGATAAAAGGCTTGGAGTTGATTTGAGGTGTGGTGCTTGCATTTGGAAGGTTTTGCTGTGAAGTAAACATGCGGTCAAAGGAGCTCTCCATGCAGGTGAAACAAGCCTTTCTTAAGCTGCAAAAACAGAAAAATCCATCCGAGAAATTGCTACAATATTAGGAGTGGCAAAATCTACAGTTTGGTACATCCTGTGAAAGAAAGAAAGCACTGGTGAACTCATCAATGCAAAAAGACCTGGGCGCCCACGGAGGACAATAGTGGTGGATGATCGCAGAATAATCTCCATGGTGAAGAGAAACCCTTTCACAACAGTCAACCAAGTGAACAACACTCTCCAGGAGGTCGGCGTATCAATATCCAAATCTACCATAAAGAGAAGACTGCATGAAAGTAAATACAGAGGGTTCACTGCATGGTGCAAGCCACTCATAAGCATCAAGAATAAAAAGGCTAGACTGGACTTTGCTAAAAAACATCGAAAAAAGCCAGCACAGTTCTGGAATAACATTCTTTGGACAGATGAAACCAAGATCAACCTCTACCAGAATGATGGAAAGAGAAAAGTATGGTGAAGGCTTGGTACAGCTCATGATCCAAAGCATACCACATCATCTGTAAAACACGGCGGAGGCAGTGTGATGGCTTGGGCATCCATGGCTGCCAGTGGCACTGGGTCACTAGTGTTTATTGATGATGTGACACAGGACAGAAGCAGCCGAATTAATTCTGAGGTATTCAGAGCCATACTGTGTGCTCAGATCCAGCCAAATGCAGCCAAACTGACTGGTCGTCGTTTCATACTACAGATGGACAATGACCCAAAGCATAAAGCCAAAGCAACCCAGGAGTTTATTAAAGCAAAGAAGTGGAATATTCTTGAATGGCCAAGTCAGTCACCTGATCTCAACCCAATTGAGCAGCATTTCACTTGTTAAAGACTAATCTTCAGACAGAAAGGCCCATAAACAAACTGCAACTGAAAACCACCGCAGTGACGGCCTGGCAGAGCATCAAAAAGGAGGAAACACAGCGTCTGGTGATGTCTATGAGTTCAAGACTTCAGGCAGTCATTGCCAACAAAGGGTTTTCAACCAAGTACTAAAAATGAACATTTTATTTAAAATTATTTAATCTGTACAATTAATTTTGGTCCCTTTAAAAACAGGGTGGCACATGTTAAGGAGCAGAAACTCCTAAACCCTTCATCCAATTTTAATGTGGATACCCTCAAATGAAAGCTGAAAGTCTGAACTTCAACTGCATCTGAATTGTTTTGTTTAAAATTAATTGTGGTAATGTCTATAACCAAAATTAGAAAAATGTTGTCTCTGTCCAAATATTTATGGACCTAACTGTATATTACATAGATAGAAGAAAAGCTAGCAATTCAGCAGCCATCTAATATATAAAGCTGCATGTGTGTGTGTGTGTGTGTATGTATGTGTGTATGTATGTCTGGGATTGGCATCTGCACCGTCGCAGCTACATCCACAAAATTTTGCACAGTCACACGTTTGGACCCCGAGAGCGTCATAGGCTATATTGTGAGGTGAAATTTTAACCCCGCGCGTTCCAATTCACCAAACAATTTTGCCCCTATCTACATAATGGGGAAAAAGTGAAAGGAAAAGTGTTGGAGGCGTTGAAGCTACAGCCACAAAATTTTGCACAGTCACATGTCTGGACCCCGAGAGCATCATAGGCTATGTTGTGAGGCAAAATTTTAACCCCGCGCGTTCCAATTCACCAAACAATTTTGCCCCTATCTACATAATGGGGAAAAATGTGAAAGGAAAAGTGTTGGAGGCGTCGAAGCTACAGCCACAAAATTTTGCACAGTCACAGGTCTGGACCCTGAGAGCATCATAGGCTATGTTGTGAGGTGAAATTTTAACCCTGCGCTTTCCAATTCACCAAACAATTTTGCCCCTATCTACATAATGGGAAAAAATGAAAGGAAAAGTGTTGGAGGCAAATTGACAGCTGCCAGATGTGAACAAGGGGGACGTAAAGAGTGAGAGCGATGGCGCCAAAGAGTATATACCATACAGTTGCTAAGGTGGGGCCCCGACATGGGATACTCACCACACACGGGGATATGAACACACACAAAATGCGCCACACACTACCACGTGCTTGAACACATATTACCCTCAGCACACATTTCACCACACATTCTCCAACCTCGCCACATAAAAGTCGAAACACAAAAGTCGCCGCTCAAAACTCGCCACATGCAAAAACTAGGCTCTTGCAAAACTCGCCACAAGTGCAAAACTCACCTCATGGAAAACTCGCCACACGCAAAACTTGCACACGCGGAAAAATTGCTACATGCACAAAAGTTGCAACACATGCAAAATTTGCCTCACACAAAACTTGCACATACTCAAAAGGCACCACACAAAACTCGCCACGCGCAAAACTCGCCATGCGCAAAACTTGCTGCACACAAGTTGCTACACTAACCTGTCACATGCAACTCGACACACAAAAAGTTGCTACACGCATGTTGCCACACAAAACTCATCTCACAAAAGTCGCTACATGCATGTCGCCACACGCAACTCAACACACACAACTTGACAAACGAAACTCGCCCTAAAACACACACAAGTCTGGTCTTATCCTTCAAAAATAAAAATCTGATTAATAAGCAAACAAACTACAACAAATGTACCATATAGGAAATACGGCAGCTGTCAGTCACATGACCTGTCTATTATGTGTATGTGTGAGCTAATATATACTGCCAGGGGGAGGGCTTCCTGTTGGCTGGGGATTTATCAGGCTGCCAATTTAGCTTACAAATACTGAGGTAAAAATACTGACCAAATAACGTGTGAACGCGGTCTAATACAGGAGGAGATGACATACAGATATATACTATGTACAGGGGAGATGACACACAGGTATATACTATATACTATATACAGGAGGAGATGACACACAGATATATACTATATACAGGAGGAGATGACATACAGGTACGTACTATATACAGGAGGAGATGACAAACAGGTATATACTATATACAGGAGGAGATGACACACAGGTATATACTATATACAGGAGCAGATGACCTACAGGTATTTACTATATACAGGAGGAGATGACATACAGGTATATGCTATATATAGGAGGAGATGACATACAGGTATATACTATATACAGGAGATGACACACAGATATATACTATATACAGGGGAGATGACACACGTATATACTATATACAGGAGGAGATGACATACAGGTATATACAATTAATAGGAGGAGATGACATACAGGTATATACTATATACAGGGGAGATGACATACAGGTGTATACTATATATAAGGGAGATGACAGACATGTATATACTGAGGTGAAAATGAGAGGTGTAAGGTGAAAATGAAAAGGTGTGTGAGTGCAAAATGAGAGGAGTGAGGGAAAATAGTGGAGTGATCGGAAAATGACAGATGTGATGTCAAAATGACAAGTGTTAGGGGGAATGAGAGGAGTGAGGGGGAAAATAAGAGGTGTGAGGGGGAAAATGAGAGGTGTGAGGGAGAAAATGAGAGACGTGAGGGAGAAAATGAAAGATGTGATGGGGAAAATGAGAGGCGTGATGGTAAAATAAGAGAAGTGAGGCGCTATAACTAACCATAGATATTTACTATGCCCAGGCAACGCCGGGCTCTTCAGCTAGTGTACTATAAAATCACAGCAGGACTCGACAGAATAAAATAGATGGATTACATACAGTATGTACACATAGAGTAGATAGGTGTACAGATGTCAGCAACAAATACAATTAGTAGTACAGTGTGTGTACAGCTTACAATACATGTAGTTAATTATTAAAATATTATTTTTCTAAAAAAAATGGCGTCGGCTCCTGCATAATTTTCTTAGGACATAGAAGATCCCATTCCTTTTTTTCTAAGGGAACTTATTTATAAAAAAAATATGTACAGTAAACTACACACAAAAATCACTCATTATATATCTCACTCACATATTTATATTTATCTTTTTGTATCTACCGTATATACTCGAGTATAAGCCGAGATTTTCAGCCCAAATTTTTGGGCTGAAAGTGCCCCTCTCGGCTTATACTCGAGTCACGGTAGCGGTGGGGTCGGCGGGTGAGGGGGTGAGGGCGCTGAGGTATACTTACCTAGTCCCAGCGATCCTCGCGCTGTCCCTGCCGTCCCACGGTCTTCTGTGCTGCAGCTTCTTCCCCTCTACTTTTTCAATGTAGAATTGGCTGGAATTGAGATTGGACGCCATGTCGCGTTTGGAGAGCCCCTGATGTGCCTAAACAGTGGAAACCCCCACAAGTGACACTATTTTGGAAACTAGACCCCTTAAGGAATTTATCTAGATGTGTGGTGAGCACTTTGAACCCCCATGTGCTTCACAGAAGTTTATAATGTAGAGCCGTGAAAAAAAAAATCGCATTTTTTCTACAAAAATGATCTTTTTGCCCACAAATTTTTATTTTCACAAGGGTAACAGGAGAAATTAGACCACTAAAGTTGTTGTGCATATTCTCTGGAGTACGTCGATACCCAATATGTGGGGGTAAACCACTGTTTGGGCGCACCGCAGAGCTTGGAAGAGAAAGAGTGCCGTTTTACGTTTTCAATGTAGAATTGGCTGGAATTGAGATCGGACGCCATGTCGCGTTTGGAGAGCCCCTGATGTGCCTAACAGTAGAAACCCTCCACAAGTGACCCCATTTTGGAAACTAGACCCCCCAAGGAACTTATCTAGATGTGTGGTGAGAACTTTGAATGCCCAAGTGCTTCACAGAAGTTTAGAATGCAGAGTCGTGAAAATAAAAAATATTTTTTTTTCCACAAAAAAGATATTGTAGCCCCCAAGTTTTTTATTTTCACAAGGGTAACAGGAGAAATTGGACTGCAATAGTTGTTGTCCAATTTATCCCGAGTATGCTGATGTGCCATATGTGGGGGTAAACCACTGTTTGGGCGCACGGCAGAGCTCAGAACGGAAGGAGCGCCGTTTTGGAATGCAGACTTAGATAGAATGGTCTGTGGGCGTTATGTTGCGTTTGCAGAGCCCCTGATGTACCTAAACAGTAGTAACCCCCCACAAGTGACCCCGTTTTGGAAACTAAACCAAGGAACTTATATAGATGTGTGGTGAGAACTTTGAATGCCCAAGTGCTTCACAGAAGTTTATAATGCAGAGTCATTAAAAGAAAAAAAAAAATTTCCACAAAAAAGATTTTGTAGCCCCCAAGTTTTTATTTTCACATGGGTAACAAGAGAAATTGGACCCCAAAAGTTGTTGTCCAATTTATCCCGAGTACGCTGATGCCCTATATGTGGGGGTAACCCACTGTTTGGGCGCACGGCAGAGCTCAGAAGGGAGGGAGCACCATTTGACTTTTTGAGCGCAAAATTGGCTGTTGTGTTTGGAGACCCCCTGATGTACCTAAACAGTGGAAACCCCCCAATTCTAGCTCCAACCCTAACCCCAACACACCCCTAACCCTAATCCCAACCTGATCCATAATCCTAATCACTAACCCTAACCATAATCACAACCCTTACCCCAAAACAACCCTAATGTCAACCCTAACCATAACCCTAATCAAAACCCTAAATCCAACACACCCCTAATCCTAATCTCAACCCTAACCTCAAACCTAACCCTAATCCCAATACACCCCTAATCACAACCCTAACCTTAACACTAATCCCAAACCTAACCCTAATCTCAAGCTTAACCCTAATGCCAACCCTAACCCTAATACCAACCCTAATCCAAACCCTAACCCTAATCCCAACTCTAACCCTAACTTTAGCCCCAACCCTAGCCCTAACTTTAGCCCCAACCCTAACCCTAGCCCTAAGGCTACTTTCACACTTGCGTCGTTTTGCATTCCGTCGCAATCCGTAGTTTTGGACAAGAAACGGATCCTGCAAATGTGCCCGCAGGATGCGTTTTTTGCCCATAGACTTGTATTGCCGACGGATCGTGACGGATGGCCACACGTCGCGTCTGTCGTGCACTGGATCAGTTGTGTTTTGGCGGACCGTCGGCACAAAAAAAGTTCAATGAAACGTTTTTTTGTATGTCGCATCCGCCATTTCTGACCGCGCATGCGTGGCCGTAACTCCGCCCCCTCCTCCCCAGGACATAGATTGGGCAGCGGATGCGTTGAAAAACTACAGTCGCTGCCAACGTTGTGCACAATTTTCAAAACGTGCGTCGGTATGTCGGGCCGACGCATTGCGACGGCCCCGTACCGACGTAAGTGTGAAAGATGCCTAACCCTAAATTTAGCCCCAACCCTAACCCTAAATTTAGCCCCAACCCTAACCCTAAATTTAGCCCCAACCCTAGCCCTAACCCTAGCCCTAACCCTAGCCCTAACCCTAACCCTAACCCTAGCCCTAACCCTAGCCCTAGCTCTAACCCTAGCCCTAACCCTAACCCTAGCCCTAACCCTAACCCTAGCCCTAGCCCTAACCCTAACCCTAGCCCTAACCCTAGCCCTAACCCTAACCCTAACCCTAGCCCTAACCCTAGCCCTAACCCTAACCCTAGCCCTAACCCTAACCCTAGCCCTAGCCCTAACCCTAACCCTAGCCCTAACCCTAGCCCTAACCCTAACCCTAGCCCTAACCCTAGTCCTAACCCTAGCCCTAACCCTAGCCCTAACTCTAACCCTAGCCCTAACCCTAACCCTAGCCCTAACCCTAGCTTTAGCCCTAACCCTAGCCGTAACCCTAACCCTAATTTTAGCCCCAACTGCTGTTCTCCTGCCGGCCAGCAGATGGAGACAGATCGCGGGCGCACTGCGCATGCGCCCGCCATTTTCTTTTGCCGGCGGCCAGGAGGAGCAGCAGGAGGATCCAGGGACACAGGTATGATAGGGTCCCCGAATCCCCCTATTTCTCTGTCCTCTGATGTGCGATCACATCAGAGGACAGAGAATTACACTTAGCTTTTTTTTTTTTTGCGGTCGCCGGTAAACAGTTAATTACCGGCGATCGCAAAACAGGGGTCGGTAAAACCAACCCCAATCATGCTCTTTGGGGTCTCGGCTGCTGGGGGTAGATCCCCGCGGGGCCGGCCGGCAGGCGCACTGAGCATGCGCCCGCCATTTTGAAGATGGCGTCGCCCACCGGGAGCCACGAGGAGCACCGGGGGAGACAGGTAAGTATTGGGGCGCTACCTGGGACCCCTTTTCTCTGTCCTCCGATGTGCGATCACATCGGAGGACAGAGAAATTAAAAAGAGATTTTTTTTTTGCGATCGCCGGTAAACGGTTAATTACCGGCGATCGCAAACCCCCCCGAATCATGTTCTCTGGGGTCTCGGCTACCCCCAGCAGCTGAGACCCCGGAGAAAATCCGACTCTGGGGGGCGCTATTTATTTTTTCCACAGTGCCGTTAATTAACGGCGCTGTGGTTTAAGTACCCTTAGCGGCCGCCGTTGAAAGGCGTATCGGCGGTCGCTAAGGGGTTAAAGCTCTCCTGATGAGTGTATTCCTGTTTTGGTAAGATGCAACCCATCTTTAGCAAAGAGTCCATCATTCAAGTAGTTCACTCCATTATCAATAAACCCAATATTCAAGACAAAGTGTTAGCTGTGGCTGGCTGCTCATTTCCTCTTGATTACAATAAGTCTGGAGGTGGAGACAGGGATGCTAGCGCTGATTGGGCACCAGACTCATGTCTTAACAACTGCACAAGAGCCCCAGGAACACTAGTGCCCACATCGCTGCAACGGCGCCAACATGGGAGGTGAGAATAAGTGTTTTTATTTTATCAGGTCAAACATGGGGAATCCGAAGGAGTAGTCCAAGTAGTTAACTTTTCTGTTTCATTTTATTTTCCATTAAACAATTTTGTAGCATCTTTTTTAGAATTCTGTTCTGTGCTTTTCTTATGTTCTGCTATATCTTTTGGAAATGAATAAATATATTGACAAATGATCCCTGCCAGTTTCCTTGTCTGCACGGATTGAAGAGAATCAGGGAAGAGTTGGATAGCCTTATAAATCAGACAAGATCAGGCCCACAGTATCCGTAATGGCCGGAAGCTCTCTCAACTCAACATGACAGCATCATAGAAATATATGACACTGTCATATTCAGTTCAGAAGAGTCGACGGCCATTCCGTGCATCTCAGTCCGATTGTACAACCATCTTACTGCGTTATAAGAGTGTGAAGAGACACATCCTATTAACAAGGGCAATGGTGACACCCAGTTTTCTAAGTTTTAGTATATTTCTAGGTGTAATAAACAAAGAGCATTGCTGCAGTATTTTTTTTTAAAAAGTGCTCAAGAATTTATTTTGTATACATATAGAATGCAAGTGTTTTCTAAATAGTCATATCCTGGAAGCTGACAGGTCTTATTTACCTGGTTAGCAATGCATAGATTTATTTTCAAGGACTATGCAGAAAAAAAAATTATAGACAAAGAAAAAATTCACTGCTAGATATATTCTATATGTCTCAGCTACAGTGTTTGACATTCCAGGAAAGATCACTAGTCATGTTCAATTTACTGCAAGAAAAGATTTCCTTTAAAAGTTGCAAAACACAAATCCCTTTAAAATTTATGCCAGACTGCTTCATGAAAATTCATGGGCATGTGTGTTGCTGACTGTCTCCTGTTCAATAACCAAGAATGATTTATCTTGTGTATTTTTATAGCATCATTACAGCACTTGTTGGAAAAGCAGTCTCTTTTGTAATGAGTCAGCACTGCTTGAGATAAGCTGTTATTAGTGACAAAACATCATTGCTTTGCTTGATGGCACTGAATACTGATGATAATATAAAACTCTCCATATGAGTTCTAAAATATTTATAATCTACTTCGACTACAAAAGTGCCTAAGGTCACTATCATACAATCTCGTAGATATTAAACAGATAACTTTTTAAGCCCCAAATAATCTAATTTAAATGTGTTTCTTAAAAAAAAAATATTCAAATGAAAGTTCTTCATATTTGACCATAAAATATTACTCTCAAGTTTCAAGACTTTTTTATATTAAACAAAACTTTTAACTATATAATGATATATTGCTATATTTTCAGACTATCTTTATCATCAAAAATAGGATAACATTTAGTTTGCAGTCATATTACAGATGAGTGGATCAATTCACTGCTAGTAATTTTTATGTCAAATTTTAAGGAATTTGCTGAATTTAAACAATTTTTGATTCATATTATTTGAATTGTATTTTATGGCCGCCACAATTTTATATATTGCCAAAGATTGCAAAAGCCAAAAAAGCTCCATTATTCCTTTTCAGATATTATATCACTTGATATTGCACAGTTGATCAAGAGCAACTATCATTGCCTTGATAAAAACATAATCAGTAAATGCAGCAGCCACTTTTTGGTGAATATGGATAGTGACTGGATGTCACAGCTAACAGTTTAGGCATAGAGATATGGAGCGAAAGCCATAAAAAGAATGAGAAAGCTGTACAGATAGAGTTTTGGATTGTGTAGAAATAGAGAAAATCAGTGTGTGAAGATCAGGCTGTTAGTTACTACTGGTTGCCAGCCACTTACCTTTATTAGTGATGACCGAGTATACTCGTTGCTCGCGTGGTCTCCAAGTATTTGTTAGTGCTCGGAGATTTAGTTTTCGCTGCCGCAGCTGCATGATTTATGTCTGCTAGACAGGCTGATTATATTGAGGAATGCATGTTTGTTAGGGAATTCCCACATGTATTCAGGCCGTCCAGCAGCTGTAAATCATGCAGCTGCGGCAATAAAAACTAAATTTCCGAGCACTAACAAATACTCAGAGATCACCCGAGCGTGCTCGGGAAAATCCGAGCAACGAATATACTCGCTCATCACTAACCTTTATGCATATTTATTTAGGTCACTTTAAGATTACTAAAGTTGTGTTTGCATTTAAGAGGTTTAACTGTGTTGTATACAGACTTGTGAGATCTCAGAGTATCACATACGTATTTTCAGAGCAAATGGAAGATTTGCAGTAAAAGAAACTGTCTGCCACAAATCGATTTGGTAGGAATCAAATTTGATTGAAAAAATAGATACAGTAAGGCTGGTGAATATGAATTTCAAAAAATTCACTCATCTTTAGTTCCTATTAATCACATTCTTCAGATATTAGAACAACCTTCATGGCATTGTAATGAGAACCAAACAACTACTAAAATGTGTAAAGAAAAAAAAAGTAGATCATGCCAATTTTTTGCAAAATCTGTACGGATTTTAATTGGACATTGTGATTAAACTATACGTTATGATGTTAAATTTACTAAGATATAATTAGTGATGAGCATATTGTTTGCTGGAAGCGAGTCTGTGTTGAATTTAATAGTAAATAATGAGCACAACATTTTGCTTATACATGGTAAATAAATCTTAAGATGGGTTCATATGTGCCATGAGTCTTTCATAAGAGAGAATTATGCAGCGCCCCAAAGTCCTGGTCCTTGCAGTAATGTCATTCTCCTCTAGGGGGGAGTGATGTTCCGTTTGGAGGCAATAAAGGAGATCTCTTTACCAGGTACCACAAACATACAACATATTTCATACTCCAGTCCACCAGGGGGAGCTATGCTCCTATTTATTAGGGAATTCTTCACAATTATTTAAAACCGGTGGCCTGGATAGGAAGTTGGTCAGTTCCTGTCAGGCAGACAGAGAGGAAGGAAGAACATTGAGTAGTTTCTGACAGAAATGGTCCCTGACAGGGGTGGGATCCTGTCAGAGGCCTAGACAGAAGGCCACGGAGCTACGCCTGCCCCACGTGCGGCAGCATCCTAAGAAAGAGACATGAACAGAGAACTGTATTGTAGAGGGTGAGAAACAAAGTCATAGCAAAAGGAGAGGAAACCAGAAGGAGTTCTGCCCTATACTGGCTGCCTCCTTCTGAGGTGCAGAATCTGGTAGCCGGAACACTGAGGGAGCAACAGTCCTTTATGCCTTGCTCCAGAGACCGGCAGGACAGCTAATTCCAAGTTACTGATCCGCCCTATACCCAGGAGGCACAGTGGCAACTTGTGGGGGCCAGGGCATGCTAGAGTCGCTGTAAAAAGCCTCAGGCCATCAGTCATACAGGTTTGTTCCTATCCATCTGGGGGCAGAGAGAGACATAACATCTAGAACATCTACAACAGTTGTGAGGACCTTATGAGAGGCTCAGCAGTAAGGTACTACAACACCCAGGCACTAGAGGAAGGCTACTGATTTCCACCTGGATAAGGGGATTCTGGATTTGCCTCCAAACCGGCCGAACTCTGCCTGCCCTGTGATCTGGTGCTCTGGTTTGTGGATGCTGAAGCCTTCAGTAAAAACGTAAAGAAACTGCAACCTTGTGTCCTCATTTTTCACTGCGCCTTTCGCCATCCACCATCTACACTCTGGGAAGCCCTGGGGACACACTTCACCTGTGGGAAAGTATACCATCTAGCTGCCATAACATCACCCCAGCGGACCCCTAAGCAGCGTTGGTCACCCTGACAAGAAACCACAGGTGGCACAAAAGTGAAAATGGGAAGGAGCGCACTAATATATAATGTCACAGTCACCATCCAGGGGTGCAATACATAGTCTACATATAGAACATGACAAAGGCAAAGAGAAAGAGTAGACTAAAACTAGTATGCACAACCCAAAATATAGAGACAATAAGTAATATCATAAAGCAAAACACCTTTATTAAACACCTCAAAAAACATGTTAAAAACATTTAAAATCAAATGAACAAATCCCTATGCCCACCATATCCCATAATAAATGACAATCCCATAATACAACAGGAAACAGTAATATCCTACCCTAGATACACCTAATAACATATACTCTCCTGCAGAAATGTGCCTGTACCGGCCACAAAGGACTCGACCACAATATGTCAGTATCCACTACTAATAGCCAAAAAGTAAAACATGCATGCAATACATGGTCCTGAGATTGAAATATGGTAGCATGCTATATAGCAGCCGTAGATACAACCTGTCCTGCGTCAGTCATAGTATATGGAGATGCAGCAATGTCAAAAGGTGCAAGGCACCACAAGGGTTAAATACACATAGGACCAGGGAAATGGAGCCCCAAAAATGGCCCTGAGGTAGAAGAGGGATAAGGTAGAGAAACCACAGGTGGCGTCATGAACATATCCCTTTAAAGACCTTTCCCTTTTATCAACAGACCTCCCGAGGGCCACGGATCGGGTCAGCCACCGCGACATCCCTCTTGAGAACCTAAGGACTCGGTACCAAGTAACCCTAGCTCTTGGGGGAGATCCAACTTCATCAATTATGCTAATGATATTCTACTCAAAGTATGATCAGAGTGTCAGTTAACTGTGATCCGATTCTATCACATCGTAGCTCGGGTGCAGAGAAGACTGAGAATTTAATTTCTCCATCTTCTCCATTGCCTGTGCTCGTGTAAATCAGACTGTACTCAGATGACATGTGAGTGTAGTGTGAAGTTTTACACACCTATAGACTTGAAATAGGTGAGTGTACTCCAATCATTAGAGCCACTCGCAACATGCTGCTAATTTTTTCTCATCACGAATTGGAATGAAAAAAATTAAAAAATGCAGATCTGCACTGCCTTATAGAATAACATTGTTACGAGTATTATCCAATAATACATTGGATGGCACTCATCGATGTATATGCTCGCTTCTGCGGATCCTTAAAGTTATTATAACTAGTTAGCAATCATGTTTTATTTATGAAAGGAGATATTGTTATTTATCTTTTATCGTGGTAGCTATTTTTCTAAAAGCAACAACAGAAATTGGAGCCATACTGTGCATCAGCAAAATGTTGGCAAATATTTTTTGAAAACTATATGAAAGATTGGTGAATTTTGCATTTAAAGAAGGTTTAAAGAAGATTAAACAGTATGCAAAATCTTTTGATACCTGTAATGTAGTGATGTAAGAACTGATATATTTTAGAATTGTTACTGGCAAATTATAAGACGATCAGGCTTGAACCGTACTACGTCATGTTTTGGGGGTTGGCCATTTTCTCTTGTTAATACAACTTTCCTCGTGAGCGGGCTGGGTGCCATTTGTGGCTGCGGGGGGAAGAGGTGTGTGTTCTGTCCATCATTCTGCTTCAGTTCTAGATCACTTTATATGAGACGTCTTCTTTCACTGATTGAGAGGTTGTTGGGCTGGTCTTGTTATGTGCTCCTCTGTTGGTGACTATTTTGTGGTTTGAAGTGTTGGTTGGCTTGTGGAAGGATGCTTTGCTCTCAGGAGATGGTGGCCCACCCATTTAATGTGGATTTTATTTCATAAGATTTTTATGAATTTACACTGACATGGATTTTCTTGTTTATTTTTTAGATATGAACTTGAAGAAGAACCCAAACCCTATTGAGAACAATGGGGAGCTGAACGTTTGAGCTGGAAAATTCTTTATTTCTCTCTCCTCCTGGAGTTAAGGTACCTTCACACTGAACGATATCGCTAGCGATCCGTGAAGTTGCAGCATCCTGGCTAGTGATATCGTTCAGTTTGACAGGCAGCAGCGATCAGGATCCTGCTGTGATGTCGTTGGTTGCTGCAGAAAGTCCAGAACTTTATTTCGTCGCTGGACTCCCTGCAGACATCGCTGAATCGGCGTGTGTGACCCTTATTCAGCGATGTCTTCACTGGTAACCAGGGTAAACATTGGGTTACTAAGCGCAGGGCTGCGCTTAGTAACCCGATGTTTACCCTGGTTACCAGCGTAAACGTAAAAAAAACAAACACTACATGCTTACCTTCCGCTGTCTGTCCCCCGCTGTGCTTCTCTACTCTGGCTGTGAGCGCCGGCCAGCCGGAAAGCACAGCTGTGACGTCACCGCTCTGCTTTCCGGCCGCTGTGCTCACAGTCAGTGCAGGAAAGCACAGCGCCGGGGACAGACAGCGGAAGGTAAGTATGTAGTGTTTGTTTTTTTACATTTACGCTGGTAACCAGGGTAAACATCGGGTTACTAAGCGCAGCCCTGCGCTTAGTAACCCGATGTTTACCCTGGTTACCAGGGGACTTTGGGATCCTTGGTCGCTGGAGAGCTGTCTGTGTGACAGCTCTCCAGCGACCAAACAGCGACGCTGCAGCGATCCACATCGTTGTCGGTATCGCTGCAGCGTCGCTGAGTGTGAAGGTACCTTTACCCTGGAACTCCGATATGCAAATTGCCTCTTCAGAGAAAAAGAGGACTTAATCTCTATAGCGCCACCTGTTGGAAGTAGGGATCCTGCAAGTCACAATCAACCATTTAATGAACCGTGCAATATGACTTAGGATATCCGGAACTCCGAACATTGCAACTGAATTCAGGGAGAAGTCTGTGTTCGGCATTTAGCAACAGACACTAACTGTCCGGTGCGAATACCAAACTTTTAAGTTCAGGTTCCCTCATCTCTAGTTGAGAGGAATGGACTGAAAGGCAAATAACATAATTGGAAGCTGCTTGAAATCACGCTTTTTTTGTCCAACATATTTTTAATTAAGAATTTACATGTTTTAAGATAAAGAGAAGCATTACACAGGATGTGGATTTGGGAGAGCGAAGGGGGAATTAAGGAAGGAATTAGAAAAACAAGGAAAATTAACAAGTAGACAGATATAATCAGAGGAGATGATTAAAGTAGCACTTGATAAATGATCTAATTATTAACATAAGCATGAATATATGTATCAAAATTGTTCAGTGAAATACTACAAGTAAAGGGAAATGAGAAATGGGTGGGTATAAATTTCCTGACAAAATTCAGAAATTCATATTGTCCATTTTTTTCTGAAAAGATGGTAAACGCTCATGGTAACCATTCTACAATGTGGAGAACTCTAGCATCTCTACTATCTGTCTCACACCTTATTATTGCATTTCTGAATTTTTATCAGACTACTACAGTAAATTACATAGTAACATAGTAACATAGTAACATAGTTAGTAAGGCCGAAAAAAGACATTTGTCCATCCAGTTCAGCCTATATTCCATCATAATAAATACCCAGATCTACGTCCTTCTACAGAACCTAATAATTGTATGATACAATATTGTTCTGCTGCAGGAAGACATCCAGGCCTCTCTTGAACCCCTCGACTGAGTTCGCCATCACCACCTCCTCAGGCAAGCAATTCCAGATTCTCACTGCCCTAACAGTAAAGAATCCTCTTCTATGTTGGTGGAAAAACCTTCTCTCCTCCAGACGCAAAGAATGCCCCCTTGTGCCCGTCACCTTCCTTGGTATAAACAGATCCTCAGCGAGATATTTGTAGTGTCCCCTTATATACTTATACATGGTTATTAGATCGCCCCTCAGTCGTCTTTTTTCTAGACTAAATAATCCTAATTTCACTAATCTATCTGGGTATTGTAGTTCTCCCATCCCCTTTATTAATTTTGTTGCCCTCCTTTGTACTCTCTCTAGTTCCATTATATCCTTCCTGAGCACCGGTGCCCAAAACTGGACACAGTACTCCATGTGCGGTCTAACTAGGGATTTGTACAGAGGCAGTATAATGCTCTCATCATGTGTATCCAGACCTCTTTTAATGCACCCCATGATCCTGTTTGCCTTGGCAGCTGCTGCCTGGCACTGGCTGCTCCAGGTAAGTTTATCATTAACTAGGATCCCCAAGTCCTTCTCCCTGTCAGATTTACCCAGTGGTTTCCCATTCAGTGTGTAATGGTGATATTGATTCCTTCTTCCCATGTGTATAACCTTACATTTATCATTGTTAAACCTCATCTGCCACCTTTCAGCCCAAGTTTCCAACTTATCCAGATCCATCTGTAGCAGAATACTATCTTCTCTTGTATTAACTGCTTTACATAGTTTTGTATCATCTGCAAATATCGATATTTTACTGTGTAAACCTTCTACCAGATCATTAATGAATATGTTGAAGAGAACAGGTCCCAATACTGACCCCTGCGGTACCCCACTGGTCACAGCGACCCAGTTAGAGACTATACCATTTATAACCACCCTCTGCTTTCTATCACTAAGCCAGTTACTAACCCATTTACACACATTTTCCCCCAGACCAAGCATTCTCATTTTGTGTACCAACCTCTTGTGCGGCACGGTATCAAACGCTTTGGAAAAATCGAGATATACCACGTCCAATGACTCACCGTGGTCCAGTCTATAGCTTACCTCTTCATAAAAACTGATTAGATTGGTTTGACAGGAGCGATTTCTCATAAACCCATGCTGATATGGAGTTAAACAGTTATTCTCATTGAGATAATCCAGAATAACATCCCTCAGAAACCCTTCAAATATTTTACCAACAATAGAGGTTAGACTTACTGGCCTATAATTTTCAGGTTCACTTTTAGAGCCCTTTTTGAATATTGGCACCACATTTGCTATGCGCCAGTCCTGCGGAACAGACCCTGTCGCTATAGAGTCACTAAAAATAAGAAATAATGGTTTATCTATTACATTACTTAGTTCTCTTAGTACTCGTGGGTGTATGCCATCCGGACCCGGAGATTTATCTATTTTAATCTTATTTAGCCGGTTTCGCACCTCTTCTTCCTCTTCTTTATTTCTGCAGTTTTATAACATATTACCACAAGATGCAAAATGAACATAAACCCTGCTGTAACAAAATAAGTAAAAAGCAAAAGTGCATTTAAAAAACATTGGGTTCTTAGTAACATTGCTTTTGATCAAAAATGGAATAAAAGCCATCCCATCTTCGGAATTATTCTCAGACTACTAAACTCATCTTCTTTACTACTGCAGTTTTATAGCACATTACTGTCTGGAGTATTTGCCAATATTTTAGGGCTGTATCTTAATATCACTATTACTGAGATGTGATCTCTAAAGTACTTCCACTATACTAAATCACCCTCAATTAGCTGCTGTACTCTCTTCCTATGCTGTTACACAGGTCATGATAATCACTCCTATTTGTCATGCTTTACCATGTGATGTGATAGATGCAAGACATTATGGGGAAATCCATACTGTTGTGAGAAAGGTCAGACAGCCTTCTGTGGCTTTTGCAATCTTCTGAAAAATGTAAAACTTTAGTAGATTTTTTTAGTGATTTACACAAATCAAATCCTAAATTACTCAAATTCTTTTTGACCCGTTAATTTCATAGTATTAAACGTAGTGGATGCTTTCCTGAAACGGAAAGTACAGGGGTGGAAAGAGATGATTTGCATAGCTCCGCCTACTGCAAAGGATTCTGGGTAAACCTGCTATTCTTTGTATTATGCTGCTTGCAAGTACTTTCCGTTTCAGGAAAGCATCCACTATGTATTTCCTTTAAGTAGAGGGCTTTTCGGTCTCTTTCGTCCCGCTACATTTAGCCCAACTTGGGTCTCTCCCTAAGGTGGCTAGCATATATGTATAGTATTAAACGCATATTTATTTGAGAACTGACTTGATCATCTCTAATATGTATAGTATTTGAATGTGTTACAACATTTTGTCTTTTTGGGTAAAAGTCTATCAGAATGGCACATCTAGAATTAGCAAACTGTGCCCACTCATCCCTTCAATAGTTATCCCAATTTTTCAGATTGTGAGAGCATTTCCTTCTTACAGAGCCCTTCTCAGATCACTCACAGATTTTCAATTGTATTCAGATCTGATCTTACTTTAGAGATTCCAAAACTTTGACCTTATCCTCACAAAGTCATTGTTTTGTTGATTTGGAGGTATATTTAGTGTAATTGTGGTGTTGATAGGTGAAATTCATCTTCACTGTTAGACTATTAATAGAGGCCTGAATGCTTTGATGCAAAATAGTTTGATATTAGAACTGTTCATACTGAATTTCCCTATACCTTGACTAAAGCCCCAGTACCAGCTGCTGAAAAACAGCTTCACAGCATAATTCTGACTCCACCATGATTCATGTGGGCAAGGTGTTCTATTGGTGATGTGCAGTGTTAGCTTTGAGCCATATATACCCTTTGGTATATGACCAAAAAGTTCAACCTTGATCTCATCAGATTATAATTCATAAAGCATTTTCCCACGTGCTTTTGGCAGACTTGATGGAGGTTTTGGCAAAACTTAGCCAAGCTCATATGTATTTCATGCAACTCTACCCCACAGCAGGCCAGACATACAGACAAATAAAGAATATTGGATTTTGATGTCACATGCAGTAAACAACCAGTACTCGCCATAAATGCCTGCGGCTTGCAATTATTTTTTACCCTTCTTTTCACTGAAAACATTCATTAATGTGATTTGTTTGCTTTGTTGAAAACTGCCTCCTAATCATGGCATTTGCTTTAAAATTTATGTAAGAAATTATCAAGAAAATCCTACTAGGACAGCTAAATGTTGGAGTCAATCAGATCACTTTAAATGATGGCAACAGTGTATTCAATACTATTTAAATTTAGTTAATTATGAAAACAACCTCATCCCCAATCATAACTGAGTGTTCACTCTTATGCCAGACACCTTATTTTTCTTTGGTAACCCCACTTTCCTTTCAATCGCCTCACATGCCCAAATTACGGTACTTCAGTTTGTTTCTCAGTTGATTTGTTCAGATTATGTGTGACATTGAAGGTAGAAAATGTTCTGAAAGTTCTTTTCTATGTATGATTAGCTCACATGGCAAACCTGGCATTTCAACGGGGGTATTTAGTCTACTATACAGTATACTATATATACACAGTATATATATACACGTTATTAAAAAAAAAGGTATCAACACATATTTGATGTCAAAAGACTTAATTATTATATATCTCAGTGATACTTCATAAAATGATATGGAAAAGAAACTAATGATAATGCCTTAGGGTAAATCAGCAGGTAGTCTCTGGAAATCTAAAGCTGTATGAGCAAAAAGTGGGAGCACAAGAACTAAGATAGAATTTTGTTATGAATGTTGAAAAGCCAAGAAATAAAAAAAAAAGTAGAGGTTAGCAGGAAAAAAGACTCTATGTAGTTGAGCAGGGTGAAGAGCTTATTTCACATTATATATGTAGATCACAAAATTCTAAAGATTAGAGTGTGCATAGTTTCCTAGAAGCCATATAAAAAGGCAACATACAGTAACGTAATATTAAAATAGTAGCACAAACAATTGTTCTTCCTTAACCAAAATAACTTTTTAAATCCATACAATGTAAAGTGTCAAATATCCAATAGGTGAAAGAGGTTAGTTTCATGCATGGCACAACATCCGTACATAATGAATTTTACACCATGTTCGTAAAAGCAACAGGATCCTGCAAAAGAACAAATGCAAGATGTATAGCTAAAATTTTATCTAGAATTTAAATAGAAGTTAACATTTTTTTCTTAAACTGTTTATTTCATAGGCTTGCTGTATAGTTGTTGTTATCAAGTTAGTTGATGCCTATGCTTTGATGTCATGGCTGGATACAACTTTTTCTGGTAAAAAATCACCAAAATTAGCATAATTAAAGTGAAGATATGCACTGCATTTATCATCCTGGTTTAAGGTTAGATATGCACAATCGTGGCCGAAAGTGTGCACCCTTAAAATTGTTCCTTAAAGTGAAGCATCTCTCCCAGAAAATTATTGCAATTACACATTGTTAGGACTGGCGGAACGCACCAAGACAGATGGTATAGATGCGTTCGCAGTCCGGGGTCCACCGTGCAGGTGAAAACCTACTGCTAGCAATTAGCAGACTATATGGCGGTACACTAGAGTATACACGCGTGGGTTAACCTCACCCAGCGTGAATGAAGCAATCCTGTTAAGGCACAGGACCGCGGTACCGCACCTAAAGCGCGAGCAAGTAGTCAGCGAACTCAACCCCAACTGGGATAGAAGTCCGATTAGACCCTTGCTGGCGCAACACCGCAACTGGTTGTGAAATGAAACAGAAGAGCATGCAGTGCCGCACTGATAAACGCCACTAACCACCCAGGCTTGGGTAAGGAAAGCACAGAGGAAGTGCAAGGCGCCGTACTGGCGGTCACAGCAACTGGACGCTATAATGTGTGACTAGTGCTGTAGGAAAGTCGGGCGCTAGGTAGCAGCCATACACCTTCCGCAAACAGTCATACTATAGGGTAGGGGTATCCAAGGACGACTTGCACTCACAACATACACACATTAGCAATTGTTTGACAATAATAGCGCATGGCCGTGCGGTCATGCGCAGTTTATATAGCAGCAGCACAGGAAGTGGCCACAGCACTTTTGCCCTTCTAGGACCTGCCAAGAGGACCAATGGAATGTGCTGCAGAGCCTGAGCACATGACCCTCGATCTCCAACGGGAGACCTTACGCTGGGCATGCTCAGTACGTGCAGACAAGGACTTAGTCCCAGAGAAGTCCGCTCGCTGCTGACCAGCACAGACTTTAATAGCAGAGACTGGAGAAGCAGCAGTAACTCTCAGAACAGAGTGAGAATGAGCAAGACGCTGGGACCGACGTCCTTGCTGAGCAGACTCCACTGCGGCTGGACAAGAATGGGAGACCGCAGCGGAGGTGGCTCGAGATTCCCCCTCTGCAGAAGCGGGAATTCGACCCCTAACATTACCCCCCCCTAGGTCCCCCCCCCTCCTTGGGCCTCGCTATGTTCGAAGGCAGCAATGAGCTGCGGAGCCTGAATGTGCTCAGCAGGCTCCCAGGACCTATCCTCAGGGCCGTAACCCTTCCAGTCCACCAAAAAATTTTTTTTGCCACGTACCACCTTGCCCCCCAAGATAGCGTTCACCTCGAAATCGTCCGTAGACGAACCCGATGTCCCGGCAGATGACTCAGAAAACCGAGACATGTATACGGGCTTAAGGAGGGACACATGAAAGGTGTCGGTGATACCAAGGCATGGAGGAAGGGCCAGACGGTAGACCACAGGATTAACCTGTTCGAGGACCTTGAAGGGACCCAAGTAGCGAGGAGCAAATTTAGTGGACTCAACTCGCAGCCTGATGTTACGGGCGGAGAGCCACACCAAGTCGCCAGGAGCAAAGGACGGGGCGGGGCGCCGATGAGCATCGGCGGAGGACCTCATTCTCTCCTTAGAGGCCCAAATAGCATCCTGAGTGCGGTCCCAAATATCCCGTGCCTCCACAGCCCAGTCTGCCACCCTGGAGTCTGCGGAAGACACGGGCATAGGCACAGGTACCCGTGGATGCTGACCATAGTTGAGGAGGAATGGGGTTTGTCCAGTGGAGTCGGCTACGGCGTTGTTCAGCGCAAACTCTGCCCATGATAGCAAGGATGCCCAGTCATCCTGCCTGGCTGAAACAAAATGTCGCAGGTATGTGACCAAGGTCTGGTTGGCCCTCTCTACCAACCCATTCGTCTCGGGATGATAAGCGGAAGAGAGATTCAACTCAATACTGAGAAGACGACACAGCCCTCTCCAGAACCGAGACGCAAACTGGGGACCCCGGTCACTGACAATTTTGTCAGGCATACCATGTAGGCGGAAGATGTGCTTAATGAACAACGCAGCCAAGGCCCGTTCAGAAGGTAACCGTGGTAGCGGCACCAAATGCACCATTTTCGAGAAATGATCGGTGATGACCCAAATGATGGTACAGCCGCGAGACTTGGGCAAACCCACGACAAAGTCCATCCCGACCATCTCCCAGGGCCTATCTGCCACCGGCAAGGGAAAGAGCAACCCAGCTGGCCTTTGACGCGGAGATTTATTTTTGGCGCAGGAGACACACGCCAGAATATAATCCCTGACATCCCGGACCATATGCGGCCACCAGTACGTCCTCGCCAGAAGCTCAGATGTCCTCTTTGTCCCAAAGTGTCCACCCACTCTGGATGAATGAGCCCAAGAGAGAACCTCCGGTCGCAAATTAATGGGCACAAAAGTCTTGCCCGGAGGCACAGACTCAAGCGAAACCGGTGCTACGGTTCTCAGGCTCTCAGAGGGAACAATAAGCCGAGGCTCCTCTTCCTCCTCTTCAGTTGACATAAGGGAGCGAGAGAGAGCATCAGCACGAATATTCTTCTCCCCGGCGAGAAAATGAAGAGAAAAGTGGAACTGGGAAAAGAACAAGGACCATCTGGCTTGGCAAGAATTTAGCCGCTGGGCTGTCTGTAAGTAGACCAAATTTTTGTGGTCAGTGTAAACCTGAAAGGTAAACCGCGCACCTTCCAGAAGATGTCTCCACTCTGAAAAGGCCAACTTCATTGCTAGCAGCTCCCTATCCCCGATGGAGTAGTTTCTCTCCGCTGGCGAGAAAGTCTTAGAGAAGAAGAAGCATGGATGCTTCCGACCTTGAGCATCCTTCTGGTAGAGGACTGCTCCAGCACCAACGGACGAGGCATCCACATCCATTAGGAATGGCTTATCCACATCGGGACGATGTAAGATGGGAGCGCTAGCAAAGTGGGACTTAATAGAAGTGAAGGCCTTGGAGACCTCTTCCGACCACAATTTAGGATTCGCTCCCTTCTTGGTGAGGGCTACCAAGGGAGCTACCAGAGTTGAGAAGTGGGGAATGAACTGGCGGTAATAGTTAATGAACCCCATAAAGCGCTGCACCGCTTTAAGAGAATGGGGCTCTTGCCAGTCCATCACAGCCTGTAGTTTGGCAGGATCCATAGCCAATACCTGGGCGGAGATGATATAGCCCAGGAACGGCAAAGACTCCTGCTCAAACATACACTTCTCCAACTTAGCGTAAAGAGAGTTTGCCCGTAGAAGGTCGAAGACTCTGCCAACATCTCTCCGGTGGGAGTCAATATCTGGAGGAAAGATGAGAATATCATCCAGATAGACTACAACTGAGGTGGAAAGCATATCCTGGAAGATGTCGTTGACAAAGTCTTGAAAAACGGCTGGGGCATTACAGAGCCCGAAGGGCATCACCAGATACTCATAGTGCCCATCTCTGGTGTTAAACGCCGTTTTCCATTCGTCCCCCTCACGGATGCGAATCAGGTTGTAAGCACCCCGCAGATCTAATTTAGTAAATACCCTTGCTCCCCGAAGCCTATCGAAGAGCTCAGATATTAAGGGCAAAGGATACTTGTTCTTAACGGTGATAGCGTTAAGACCCCTGTAGTCTATGCATGGACGTAGCTCCCCATTCTTCTTCTGCACGAAGAAGAACCCTGCCCCAGCAGGTGACACTGACCATCGATCTCCAACGGGAGACCTTACGCTGGGCATGCTCAGTACGTGCAGACAAGGACTTAGTCCCAGAGAAGTCCGCTCGCTGCTGACCAGCACAGACTTTAATAGCAGAGACTGGAGAAGCAGCAGTAACTCTCAGAACAGAGTGAGAATGAGCAAAACGCTAGGACCGACGTCCTTGCTGAGCAGACTCCACTGCGGCTGGACAAGAATGGGAGACCGCAGCGGAGGTGGCTCGAGATTCCCCCTGTGCAGAAGCGGGAATTCGACCCCTAACACACATGTTTTGTTATATACATGTTTACTTTCTTCGAGTGGATAAAAGCAAAAAAAGAAAAAAGTCAAATTGGGCATAATTTCATACAAAACCCCCTAATGGGCCTTACAAAATTGTTGGCACCCTCAACTTAATATTTGGTTGCACACCCTTTGGAATAAATAACTACAATCAACCACTTCCAATTCTTCTTATACCTCTCAACTGGGATTTTGGACCACTCTTCTTTTGCAAACTGCTCCAGGTCTCTAATATTTGATGGGTGCTTTCTTCCAACAGCAATTTTAAGATCTCCTACAGGTGTTCAATGGGATTTAGACTGTGACTCATTGCTGGTCATTTCATAGCCCACGCTCTTTGTTTCCATCCATTTCCTGATGCTTCTTGAAGTGTTTTGAGGGTCATTGTCCTAGGACACAAACCCAGTTTTCTGACACCGGGCACTATATTATACGGTCCTTTGATAATCTTCAGATTTCATCATGCATTGCACACAGTCAAAGCACCCAGTGCCAGTGGCAGCAAAACAACCCCAAAACATCTTTTAACCTCCACCCTATTTGACTGCAGGTACTGTGTTTTTTTCTTTGTATATTTCATTACACTATCCGTAAACAGTGGAATGATATGCTTTACCAAATAGCTCAGTCTTGGTATCATCTGTCCACAAGAAGGAATTTGGCTTGCTCATGTACATTTTGGCATACTGCAGTCTAGCCTTTGTTTGTCTCTGTATCAGCAATAAAGTCCTCCTGTGTATCCTGCCAAAGTGATTCATTTCATTCAAATGTCAATGGATAGTTGACGGTGACACAGATGCACTCTGAGCCTGTAAGACAGCTTGAATTTTTTGGAACTTTATTGAGGCTGCTAATCTACCATACATACTAGCCTGCATTGCAACCTTTCATGAATTTTTCTCTGCTATGTCCAAGGAAATTAGCTACAGTGTCATGGGTTGTAAACTTCAACATTATGTTGTGTGCCGTGGACAAAGGAACATCAAGATCTCTAGAGATGGAATTATAACCTTGAGATTGTTGGTATTGTCCAACAATTTTAATTCTTCAGTCCTCAGACAGCACACTTTTCCTGTTTCTGTTATCCATGTTTAGTGTGGTTAGTAGTGATGCCAGCAGCAGAGAGCTGAGAGCCGGACGCATCAGTGGACACCACTGTAAGGATATTGTTATGCTCCTTACATTCCTAAGGACCACGCAGGCATGACAGCAAACTGGCGACATATTGAATAAGACCTAGGATAGGTCAAAACATCAAAATTGAATATAGTCACTCAAACTATTTTACCTTTTTTCTTTTCTCTGCGCTATGATTATTTTTTTGTCACCAAGTGTAATAAATATAATTTTTGGCATCACCATATGGACAGAGTGTGTGGTGAATTTTGAATTTCATAGTGTGGCACACAGACAAACACAACTGCAATGATGGAAAAGATTATTGTAGTAATCTGAGAGTAAAACACAGATTCAAATGATATGGCGAAGGAAAGGCAGAAGAACTGCTACCACTGCAGCAATGAATGTTCACACCGTGATATTGTGTAGCTGGCAGTCCTTGCATCTCATTCTGCAGATAATTCTTAATGGTTAAAAATCTAAACTCACTGCCACAAAAATTGTACTTGTCCCATGCAACAAAGTTTCTGCATCTCTTGTTCAGTCCTTTATGAGAAGGTGGGAATAATTGTGTTAAAAAATCAAAATCAAATAAAAAAATCACTTAACTGCAGCTGTTGCTACTGCTTTTTGCACATCAATTTAAGTTGTCACATCTATGTGACATCTTGTCACATCTATGCGCTGTATATACTGTATATATATATATATATATATATATATATATATATATGTATATCTAATACATAAAGCTGAATGTGTGTATGTGTGTATGTGTGTATGTATGTCCGGGATTGGCATCTGCACCGTCGCAGCTACAGCCACAAAATTTTGCACAGTCACACGTCTGGACCCCGAGAGCGTCATAGGATATATTGTGAGGTGAAATTTTAACCCCGCGCATTCCAATTCACCAATCACTTTTGCCCCTATCTACATAATGGGGAAAAAAGTGAAAGGAAAAGTGTTGGAGGCGTCGAAGCTACAGCCACAAAATTTTGCACAGTCACACGTCTGGACCCCGAGAGCATCATAGGCTATGTTGTGAGGCGAAATTTTAACCCCGCGCGTTCCAATTCACCAAACAATTTTGCCCCTATCTACATAATGGGGAAAAAAGTGAAAGTAAAAGTGTTGGAGGCGTCGCAGCTACAGCCACAAAATTTTGCACAGTCACACGTCCGGACCATGACAGCGTCATAAGCTATGTTGTGAGGTGAAATTTTAACCCCGTGCTTTCCAATTCACCAAACAATTTTGCCCCTATCTACATAATGGGAAAAAATGAAAGGAAAAGTGTTGGAGGCAAATTGACAGCTGCCAGATGTGAACAAGGGGGACGTAAAGAGTGAGAGCGATGGCGCCAAAGAGTATATACCGTACAGTTGCTAAGGTGGGGCCCCGACATGGGATACTCACCATACACGGGGATATGAACACACACACAAAATGCGCCACACACTACCACGTGCTTGAACACATATCACCCTCAGCACACAATTCACCACACATTCTCCAACCTCGCCACATAAAAGTCGAAACACAAAAGTCGCCGCTCAAAACTCGCCACGCGCAGAACTCGCCACATGCAAAAACTAGGCTCTTGCAAAACTCGCCACAAGTGCAAAACTCACCTCATGGAAAACTCGCCACACGCAAAACTTGCACACGCGGAAAAATTGCCACATGCACAAAAGTTGCAACACATGCAAAATTTGCCTCACACAAAACTTGCACATACTCAAAAGGCACCACACAAAACTCGCCACGCGCAAAACTCGCCATGCGCAAAACTTGCTGCACACAAGTTGCTACACTAACCTGTCACATGCAACTCGACACACAAAAAGTTGCTACACGCATGTTGCCACACAAAACTCATCTCACAAAAGTCGCTACATGCATGTCGCCACACGCAACTCAGCACACACAACTTGACAAACGAAACTCGCCCTAAAACACACACATGTCTGGTCTTATCCTTCAAAAATAAAAATCTGATTAATAAGCAGACAAACTACAACAAATGTACCATATAGGAAATATGGCAGCTGTCAGTCACATGACCTGTCTATTATGTGTATGTGTGAGCTAATATATACTGCCAGGGGGAGGGCTTCCTGTTGGCTGGGGATTTATCAGGCTGCCAATTTAGCTTACAAATACTGAGGTAAAAATACTGAGCAAATATCGTGTGAACGAGGTCTAATACAGAAGGAGATGACACACAGGTATATACTATATACAGGGGAGATGACACACAGATATATACTATATACAGGAGAGATGACACACAGGTATATACTATATAGAGGAGGAGATGACATACAGGTACATATATATACAGGAGGAGATGACATACAGGTATATACTATATACAGGAGGAGATGACACACAGGTATATACTATATACAGGAGCAGATGACCTACAGGTATATACTATATACAGGAGGAGATGACATACAGGTATATGCTATATATAGAAGATGACATGCAGGTATATACTATATACAGGAGGAGATGACACACAGATATATACTATATACAGGGGAGATGACACACAGGTATATACTATATACAGGAGGAGATGACATACAAGTATATACTATATATAGAAGGAGATGACATTCAGGTATATACTATATATAGGGGAGATGACACACAGCAGGTATATAATATATACAGGGGAGATGACATACAGGTATATACTATATACAGGAGATGACATACAGATGTATACTATATATAAGGGAGATGACAAACATGTATATACTGAGGTGATGAGGTGAAAATGAGAGGTGTGAGGTGAGAATGAAAAGGTGTGAGTGCAAAATGAGAGGAGTGAGGAAAAATAATGGAGTGATCAGAAAATGACAGATGTGAGGTTGAAATGACAAGTGTTAGGGGGGAATGAGAGGAGTGAGGGAGAAAATGAGAGATGTGAGGGAGAAAATGAGAGATGTGAGGGGGAAAATGAAAGATGTGATTGGGAAAATGAGAGGCGTGATGGGAAAATAAGAGAAGTGAGGTGCTATAACTGACCACAGATATTTACTATGCCCAGGCAACGCCGGGCTCTTCAGCTAGTCTACTATATAAAGCTGAATGTGTATACAGTGGGGCAAAAAAGTATTTAGTCAGTCAGCAATAGTGCAAGTTCCACCACTTAAAAAGATGAGAGGCGTCTGTAATTTACATCATAGGTAGACCTCAACTATGGGAGACAAACTGAGAAAAAAAAATCCAGAAAATCACATTGTCTGTTTTTTTATCATTTTTTTGCATATTATGGTGGAAAATAAGTATTTGGTCAGAAACAAACAATCAAGATTTCTGGCTCTCACAGACCTGTAACTTCTTCTTTAAGAGTCTCCTCTTTCCTCCACTCATTACCTGTAGTAATGGCACCTGTTTAAACTTGTTATCAGTATAAAAAGACACCTGTGCACACCCTCAAACAGTCTGACTCCAAACTCCACTATGGTGAAGACCAAAGAGCTGTCAAAGGACACCAGAAAAAAAATTGTAGCCCTGCACCAGGCTGGGAAGACTGAATCTGCAATAGCCAACCAGCTTGGAGTGAAGAAATCAACAGTGGGAGCAATAATTAGAAAATGGAAGACATACAAGACCACTGATAATCTCCCTCGATCTGGGGCTCCACGCAAAATCCCACCCCGTGGGGTCAGAATGATCACAAGAACGGTGAGCAAAAATCCCAGAACCACGCGGGGGGACCTAGTGAATGAACTGCAGAGAGCTGGGACCAATGTAACAAGGCATACCATAAGTAACACACTACGCCACCATGGACTCAGATCCTGCAGTGCCAGACGTGTCCCACTGCTTAAGCCAGTACATGTCCGGGCCCGTCTGAAGTTTGCTAGAAAGCATTTGGATGATCCAGAGGAGTTTTGGGAGAATGTCCTATGGTCTGATGAAACCAAACTGGAACTGTTTGGTAGAAGCACAACTTGTCGTGTTTGGAGGAAAAAGAATACTGAGTTGCATCCATCAAACACCATACCTACTGTAAAGCATGGTGGTGGAAACATCATGCTTTGGGGCTGTTTCTCTGCAAAGGGGCCAGGACGACTGATCCGGGTACATGAAAGAATGAATGGGGCCATGTATCGTGAGATATTGAGTGCAAACCTCCTTCCATCAGCAAGGGCATTGAAGACGAAACGTGGCTGGGTCTTTCAACATGACAATGATCCAAAGCACACCGCCAGGGCAACGAAGGAGTGGCTTCGTAAGAAGCATTTCAAGGTCCTGGAGTGGCCTAGCCAGTCTCCAGATCTCAACCCTATAGAAAACCTTTGGAGGGAGTTGAAAGTCCGTGTTGCCAAGTGAAAAGCCCAAAACATCACTGCTCTAGAGGAGATCTGCATGGAGGAATGGGCCAACATACCAACAACAGTGTGTGGCAACCTTGTGAAGACTTACAGAAAACGTTTGACCTCTGTCATTGCCAACAAAGGATATATTACAAAGTATTGAGATGAAATTTTGTTTCTGACCAAATACTTATTTTCCACCATAATATGCAAATAAAATGTTAAAAAAACAGACAATGTGATTTTCTGGATTTTTTTTTCTCAGTTTGTCTCCCATAGTTGAGGTCTACCTATGATGTAAATTACAGACGCCTCTCATCTTTTTAAGTGGTGGAACTTGCACTATTGCTGACTGACTAAATACTTTTTTGCCCCACTGTATGTGTGTGTGTGTGTGTATGTGTGTGTGTATGTCCGGGATTGGCATCTGCACCGTCGCAGCTACAGCCACAAAATTTTGCACAGTCACACGTCTGGACCCTGAGAGCGTCATAGGCTACATTGTGAGGTGAAATTTTAACCCCGCGCTTTCCAATTCACCAAACAATTTTTGCCCCTCTCTAGATTATGGGGAAAAAAGTGAAAGGAAAAGTGTTGGAGGCGTCGCAGCTACAGCAACAAAATTTTGCACAGTCACACGTCTGGACCCTGAGAGCGTCATAGGCTACGTTGTGAGGTGAAATTTTAACCCCGTGCTTTCCAATTCACCAAACAATTTTGCCCCTATCTACATAATGGGGAAAAAAGTGAAAGGAAAAGTGTTGGAGGCGTCGCAGCTACAGAAACAAAATTTTGCACAGTCACACGTCTGGACCCTGAGAGCGTCATAGGCTATGTTGTGAGGTGAAATTTTCATTATCAGGCTGCCAATTTATCTTACAAATACTGAGGTAAAAATACTGAGCAAATAACGTGTTAACGAGGTCTAATACAGGAGATCACACAGGTATATACTATATACAGGGGAGATGACACACAGATATATACTATATACAGGAGAGATGACACACAGGTATATACTATATAAAGGAGGAGATGACATACAGGTACATACTATATACAGGAGGAGATGACATACAGGTATATACTATATACAGGAGGAGATGACACACAGGTATATACTATATACAGGAGCAGATTACCTACAGGTATATACTATATACAGGAGGAGATGACATACAGGTATATGCTATATATAGAAGATGACATACAGGTATATACTATATACAGGAGGAGATGACACACAGATATATACTATATACAGGGGAGATGACACACAGATATATACTATATACAGGAGGAGATGACATACAGGTATATACTATATATAGAAGGAGATGACATACAGGTATATACTATATACAGGAGGAGATGACATACAGGTATATACTATATATAGGAGGAGATGACATACAGGTATATACTATATATAGGAGGAGATGACATACAGGTATCTATATATATAATTGCCTAAGGGTTTTTCCGTCTGTCTGTCTGTCTGTCTGTCTGTCTGTCCTGGAAATCCCGGCTCTCTGATTGGTCGAGGCCGCCAGGCCTCGACCAATCAGAGAGCGGCACAGCATCGACGTAGAAATCCCGCGTCTCTGATTGGTCGAGGCCGCGAGGCCTCGACCAATCAGCAACGGGCACAGCGACGATGATGTCATAAAGGACGTAGAAATCCCGCGTCTGATTGGTCGAGGCCGCCAGGCCTCGACCAATCAGCAACGGGCACAGCGACGATGATGTCATAATGGTTGCCATGGCGACGATGTCATAAAGGTTGCCTCGACCAATCAGCGACGGGCACAGTCTGCCGCGAATTCTGGAATCATCATTGTCCATATACTACGGGGATATGCATATTCTAGAATACCCGATGCGTTAGAATCGGGCCACAATCTAGTATACTATATACAGGGGAGATGACACAGCAGGTATATACTATATACAGGGGAGATGACATACAGGTATATACTGAGGTGAAAATGAGAGGTGTGAGGTGAAAATGAAAAGGTGTGAGTGCAAAATGAGAGGAGTGAGGGAAAATAGTGTAGTGATCGGAAAATGACAGATGTGAGGTCGAAATGACAAGTGTTAGGCGGGAATGAGAGGAGTGAGGGAGAAAATGAGAGGTGTGAGGGAGAAAATGAGAGATGTGAGGGGGAAAATTAAAGATGTGATTGGGAAAATGAGAGGCGTGATGGGAAAATAAGAGAAGTGACGTGCTATAACTAACCACAGATATTTACTATGCCCAGGCAACGCCGGGCTCTTCAGCTAGTATATATATATATATATACACAGCTCTGGCAAAGATCAAGGGACCACTGAAAAATGTTCAGTTTGTATGATTTTTCTTTTCATAGGTATATTTTTGAGTAAAATGTAAATTTTCCATTTATTCTATAAAATTCTGACAACATGTCTCCAAATTTCCAAGCAATACATTTTGTTTTGTTTTTTCTGAAAAGGAGAAATGGTCCAAAGAAAAAACACTGTGCTTTCAGACCTCAAATAATGCAAAGAAAATAAGTTCATAATTATTTAGAAACAACAATACTAATATTTTAACTCAAGAAGGAGTCAGAAATCAATATTTTGTGAAATAACCATGATTTTTAATCACAGCTTTCATGCATCTTGGCATGCTTCCACCAGTCTTTCACACCGCTTCTGGTGAAAAAATTTAAGCAGTTCTTCTTTGTTTGGATTTTGACTGGGTCAATAACACACATGAATATGCTTATTTGGCAGTACCAGATCATTGTCCTACTTGAAGGTGACCCTATGCCACAGACCCAAGTTTTTTTGTAGTGTCTAAGGGTATGTGTCCACGTTCAGGATGGCCGGCGGTTTGTACGGAGCAGCAAAATCGCTCCGCCCAAAGCTCCACCCACTTCTGGGGACGCGATGATGCCGGATGAGTTCATCGCACCCCACACATAGGGCCCTGTGTTATACCTTGCGGCGGCGCAGCGTCGCCGCAAGGTAAACGGACATGCTGCGATCTAAAACGACGCGCCGCCTGTCCGGAATCGCAGGGCCACCGGATGTGTTACCACGCATAGTGGAGAAGGGATTTCATTAAATCCCCTCCACTATGCAGTAACATCTGGATGCTGCGTGTTTGACACTGCGTCTCTTTGCAGCATCAATCATGTAGCGTTTCCTGAACGTGGAAACATACCCTAACAGGTTTTCTTCAAGGATTGCCCTGTATTTAAGCTCCAAACATCTTCCCATCAACCATCAACTCTAAGCAGATTCCCAATCCCTGCTGAAGAAAAGCATTCTGTCACTAGTGTGTCACGTCTTCCTTCGAGGTCTGCGGTGAGGCGATCATTGCATATTGTGAATGGTAGGTCTTCCATTTAGCTTGTGTGTTTTGTTCCTCATATTAAATAAACTTAATTTCCTTTGGCACTGAAAAGGTTAATGACTCTTTGTATGCTAGTTAGAGACATGCAGCTTCATCTCAGAGCTCCTTCTGAACTGCTTATTTTTTTCACTCTATAAAACCTGGCCAGACCATTTCATTCCTGTCTGTGAAAGTTTGCTTCTTGACTTGCTGTAGTTGGTGTGCTGAAGTTGGAATTCGTAGTTGCTGCTGGAGATTGTTGTTTGCTGTTTTTGGGTGTATGCTTTCTCTGGTATCCTATTCCCTTTTGGTATGCACAATTTTATCATTCCCTTTAATCCTCTCTACCTTTGAGAGGTGAGTGTTTTTGTATGTAAGTTGCTTTTTCTTATCCCTATTTGTCTTACATGTCTATTCAGTAACATGTCTGTACCAGGCCGCCAGGGGTAGGGGAGGGGACAGCTTAGGACTTTAACCCCTTCATGACACAGCCTATTTTGACCTTAATGACCTGGCCGTTTTTTGTAATTCTGACCAGTGTCCCTTTATGAGGAAATAACTCAGGAATGCTTTAACGGATCCTAGCAGTTCTGAAATGGTTTTTTTCGTGACATATTGGGCTTCATGTTAGTGGTAAATCTAGGTCGATAATTTTTGCGTTTATTTGTGAAAAAAATGGAATTTTGCAATTTTCAAATTTTTAATTTTTATTCTGTTAAACGAGAGAGTTTTGTGACACAAAATACTTAAAAAATAACATTACCCACATGTCTACTTTACACCAGCACTATTTTGGAATCAAATGTTTTTTTGCTTGGAAGTTATAAGGGTTAAAATTTGACCAGCGATTTCTCATTTTTACAATGAAATTTACAAAACCATTTTTTTAGGCACCACCTCACGTTTGAAGTCAGTTTGAAGGTTCCATATGGCTTAAAATACCCAAAAGTGACACCATTCTAAAAACTGCACCCCTCAAGGTACTTAAAACCACATTCAAAAAGTTTATTAACCCTTCAGGTGCTTCACAGCAGCAGAAGCAAAATGGATGAAAAAAATGAACATTTAACTTTTTAGTCACAAAAATGATTTTTAGCAACAATTTTTTTATTTTCCCAAGGGTAAAAACAGAAACTGGACCCCAAAAGTTATTGTATAATTTGTCCTGAGTAGGCCGATACCCCATATGTGGGGGAAACCACTGTTTGGGCGCACGACAGGGCTCGGAAGGGAAGGAGTGCCATTTGACTTTTTCAATTAAAAATTGGCTCCAATCTTTAGCGGACACCATGTCGCATTTGGAGAGCCCCTGTGTGCCTAAACATTGGAGCTCCCCCACAAGTGACCCCATTTTGGAAAATAGACCCCCCAAGGAGCTTATCTAGATGCATAGTGAGCACTTTGACCCCCAGGTGCTTCATAAATTGATCCGTAAAAATGAAAAAGTACTTTTTTTCGCCAAAAAATTATTTTAGCCTCAATTTTTTCATTTTCACATGGGCAACAGGATAAAATGGATCCTAAAATGTATTGGAAAATTTCTCCTGAGTACAATAATACCTCACATGTGGGGTAAACCACTGTTTGGGCACACGGCAGGGCTCGGAAGGAAAGGAGCGCCATTTGACTTTTTGAATGAAAAATTAGCTCCAATCTTTAGCGGACACCATGTCGCATTTGGAGAGCTCCTGTGTGCCTAAACATTGGAGCTTCCCCACATGTGACACCATTTTGGAAACTAGACCTCCCATGGAACTAATCTAGATGTGCGGTGATCACTTTAAACCCCCAAGTGCTTCACAGAAGTTTATAACGCAGAGATGTGAAAATAAAAAAAATATTTTTCTTTCCTCAAAAATTAGTTTTTAGCCTGCAATTTGTTACTTTCTCAGGAGTAACAGGAGAAATTGGACCTCAATAGTTGCTGCCCAGTTTGTCCTGAGTATGCTGGTACCCCATATATGGGGGCAAATCACTGTTTGGGCATACGTCAGGGCTCAGAAGAGAAGTAGTGACGTTTTGAAATGCAGACTTTGATGGTATGGTCTGCGGCGTCACATTGCGTTTGCAGAGCCCCTGATGTGCCTAAACAGTAGAAACCCCCCACAAGTGACCCAATTTTGGAAACTAGACCCCCCCAAGGAACTTATCTAGATGTGTGGTGATCACTTTGAACGTCCAAGTGCTTGACAGAAGTTTATAACGCAGAGCCGTGAAAATAAAAAATCATTTTTCGTTCCTCAAAAATTATGTTTTAGCATTTTTTTATTTTAACAAGGGTAACAGGAGAAATTGGACCCAAATAGTTGCTGCCCAGTTTTTCCTCAGTATGCTGGTACCTCATATGTGGGGGTAAACCACTGTTTCGGCACACGTCGGGGCTCAGAAGGGAAGTAGTGACATTTTGAAATGCAGACTTTGATGGAATGTTCTGCGGATGTCATGTTGCGTTTGCACAGCCCCTGATGTGCCTAAACAGTAGAAACCCCCCACAAGTGACCCTATTTTGGAAACTAGACCCCCCATCGAACTTATCTAGATATGTGGTGAGCACTTTTAACCCCCAAGTGTTTTACAGAAGTTTACAACGCAGAGCCGTAAAATTAAAAAATCACTTGTCTTTCCTCAAAAATGATGTTTTAGCAAGCAATTTTTGTATTTTAACAAGGGTAACAGGAGAAGTGGACCTCAATATTTGTTGCCCAGTTTGTCCTGAGTACGCTGATACCCCATATGTGGGGGTAAACCACTGTTTGGGTGCATGTCAGGGCTCGGAAGCGAGGGAGCACCATTTGACTTTTTGAACGCAAGATTGGCTGGAATCAATGGTGGCGCCATGTTGCGTTTGGAGACCCCTGATGTGCCTAAACAGTGGAAACCCCTCAACTCTAACTCTAACACTAACCCCAACACAGCCCTATCCCTAATCCCAACTCTAGCCATAACCATAGCCCTAACCCCAACACACCCGTAACCCTAATCCCAACCCTAATCCTAACCCTAATAACAACCCTAACCATAATCCCAACCCTAACCAAAACTTTAACCCCAACACACCCCTAAACCTAACCATAACCCTAACCACAAGCCTAATCTTAACCCAATCCCAACCCTAGCCCTAATTCCAACCCTAACTCTAATTCCAACCCTAACTCTAAGGCTATGTGTCCACGTTGTGGATTCGTGTGAGATTTTTCCCCACCATTTTTGAAAAATCCACAGGTAAAAGGCACTGTGTTTTACCTGTGGATTTACCGCGGATTTCTAGTGTTTTTTGTTCAGATTTCACCTGTGGATTCCTATTGAGGGACAGGTGTAAAATGCTGCGGAATTCGCACAAAGAATTGACATGCTGCGGAAAATACAACGCATCGTTTCTGCGTGGTATTTTCTGCACCATGGGCACAGCGGATTTGGTTTTCCATAGGTCTACATGGTACTGTAAACCTGATGGAACACTGCTACGAATCTGCAGCGGCCAATCAGCTGCGGATCTGCAGCCAAATCTGCACCATGTGCACATAGCCTAATTCTAACCCTAACCCTAGTTCTAACCCTAACCTTAGTTCTAACCCTAACCCTAACCCTGGTTTTAACCCTAACCCTAGTTCTAACCCTAACCCTAGTGGAAAAAAATATATATTTTATTTTATTATTGTCGTTACCTATTAGGGTGACAAGGGGGGGTTCATTTAATATTTTTTTATTTTGATCACTGTGATAGGTTTTATCACAGTGATCAAAATGTACCTGGAATGAATCTGCAGGCCGGCAGATTCGGTGGGCGTAGTGTGCATGCGCCCGCCATTTTGGAAGATGGAGGTGCCCATGGAGAAGACGGACAGACACCGGGAGGCTCGGTAAGTATGAGGGGGGAGATTGGAGCATAGGGGGATCGGAGCATGGGGGGTGGGATCGGAGCACAGGGGGAGCGGAAAAGACGACGGAGGGGAGCAGACAGGACGATGGAGGGGAGCGGAGCACAGGACGAAGGACTGGGGAGGAGATCAGTGGCGGTGGGGGGGGCAGATCAGGGTTTCCAGCCATGGCCGATGATATTGCAGCATCGGCCATGGCTGGATTGTTATATTTCATCAGTTTTCATAGGTGAAATATTACAAATTGCTCTGATTGTCTGTTTCACTTTCAACAGCCAATCAGAGCGATCGTAGCCACGGGGGGTGATGGCACCCCCCAGGGCTGAAGTACCACTCCCCCTGTCCCTGCAGATCAGGTGAAATTGGAATTAATCCTTTCACCCGATCTGCAGGGACGCGATCCCTCAGTGACGCATACGCTGCGTCACAGGTCGGATTGGCACCGACTTTCATGATGCAGTGTATGAGTCATAGGTCAGGAAGGGGTTAACATAGTAAGGTCTGTGACTCAGGCCTTTCTACTCTTAAGTGTACCCCGGGTAAGGGATAAATAGGGTCCTAGTTCCAGGGATAGTTTAAGGCCCCCTTTCCTTACTGAAGACAGAGTGACAAATCCCAACAGCATGATGCTACCACCACCATTTTTCATGGTGCAGATGTTTTTTTTAGGGTGATGTGTAGGGTTGAGCGACTTTTGTTTTTATAGGATCGGGTCGGATTTCACGAAACCCGACTTTTTCAAAAGTCGGGTCGAGTGAAATCGGCCGATCCTATAGAAAAGTCGGGGTCGGGGTCGGCCAAAACACGAAACCCAATGCAGTGCATTGGGTTTCTAATGGTTCCCAGGGTCTGAAGGAGCGGAAACTCTCCTTCAGGCCCTGCGATCCATATTAATGTGTAAAATAAAGAATAAAAATAAAAAATATTGCTATACTCACCCTCGGATGCGCCCTGGTTGTAACCGGGAGCCTTCCTTCCTAAGAATCAGCGCTTGTAGGACCTTTCGATGACGTCGCGGCTTGTGATTGGTTGCGTGAGCGGTCACATGGGCATCACGCGACCAATCAGAAGCCGTGACGTCATCGAAAGGTCCTTCAAGCGCTGATTCTTAGGAAGGAAGGCTGCGGGTTACAACCAGGGGGCGTCCGAGGGTGAGTATATACCTATTAGGAATATACTCACCCTCGGACGCACCCTGGTTGTAATCTGCAGCCTTCCTTCCTAAGAATCAGCACTTGAAGGACCTTTCGATTACGTCACGGCTTCTGATTGGTCGCGTGAGCGGTCACATGGGCGTCATGCGAAAAATCAGAAGCCGTGACGTCATCAAAAGGTCCTTCAAGCGCTGATTCTTAGGAAGGAAGGCTCCCGCTTACAACCATGGCGCGTCCGAGGGTGAGTATAGCATAATTTTTTATTTTTATTCTTTATTTTACACTTAAATCTGAATTCCGATACCAATTCCCGATATCTTATCGGGAATCGGTATCGGAATTCCGATTCCAGATTCAGAAGATCGCCGACTTCATGGCCGACCCCACACAGGGGTCGGGTCGGGTTTCATGAAACCCAACTTTGCCAAAAGTCGGCGACTTCTGAAAATGGCCGACCCGTTTCGCTCAACCCTAGTGATGTGCAGTGTTAGTTTTCCACCACACATACACCACATATAGCATTTTGCATTTAGCTCCCAGAATTATACTTTAGTCTCATCTGACCAGAGCTCCTTATTCCACATGCTATCCGTAATCCCTACATGGTATGAGGAAGAAGGTGCTTATAGAAAATGCCTAATTCTTCTTTTGGCATTGTTCTTTCTAGTTTCCATGCCATATTTTCAAGTAGTATCTGGTTGATGTCATCATAATCATCTACTTCTGAACTATTGACTGCTTCTCCTTCACTGTCACACCACTAGACACCTGATTGTTAGGTTAAGAAACAACCTAACGATCCCAGTTATATACTTGTGTGACAGCTCAGTTTCCACCTGGTGATGTTACTGATGCTGTAGTAACTGCCTTGCCACTTAATTGATTCCCATGCTTGTCAAGAAATGATGCTGTATGCTCAGCCTTGATGGAAGATAGCCATAATTATTTGCAGATAGGAGTGATTGCTGTGTGCTCTCTCAAATGCACAAGAATGTGGGCTTCCCTCTAGATGTGACAATGAGCTCAAAGTGCACTGCACCATCGATATGTGATGCAGCATTTATGGTATGAACAATACATGTCTATCCCTGTCAACTGGGTCAATATTTGAGAGTTAGCAATGCATCACCAGGACAGTTAGTGAAGCCTCCATTGTTAAACACTAAGTCTCATTTCAACAATAAGAGGTGCTTATCCATGTCCTGTTACACTTTTCCGCATCGCCTTCAATGAATTTGACTTCACTCCCAAAAATAATAGGGCATAACTCCCCACTCATGCCATATAGATTGTGAATTGTTCCCCTGCATCAAATAATAAATCTCATTTGTCCCCCATTAACTGAAACTGAAAATTGTTGTAAGTGACAATACCTGCAACATTGATGACCTGCTATTTTTGGATAAAATTAGTGAAATAAATCACTCACGGAATAGGGCTTATTTTGGGTCACCTATGTCTGATGTCAGTGATTAGATCAGCCAGAGCATCTGCCAATGTGCTTTAATCTGTTCTTTGCTGTCAATCATGCTCTAATGCTACTTTGCTTCTGTTGATGCCCCATCTGCCAATGCTAGGCCTCCATAGCCAAATATCTTTTTTTTCCAGTTATATTCTACTAGCTATTGAACCCGTTTTACGCCCGGGTGGCGAGCATTTATATTGGTATATGGTCTCCATCATGTGCTGCTGCCATCCTGCGCCTGTTCTGTCATGTGCTGCTGCCATCCTGTGCCCGTTCTGTCATGTGCTGCTGCCATCCTGCGCCCGTTCTGTCATGTGCTGCTGCCATCCTGCGCCCGTTCTGTCATGTGCTGCTGCCATCCTGCGCCCGTTCTGTCATGCGCTGCTGCCATCCTGCGCCCGTTCTGTCATGCGCTGCTGCCATCCTGCGCCCGTTCTGTCATGTGCTGCTCCCATCCTGCGCCTGTTCTGTCATGTGCTGCTCCCAACCTGCGGCCCCATTCTGTCATGCGCTGCTGCCATCCTGCGCCCGTTCTGTCATGTGCTGCTTCCATCCTGCTGCCATCCTGCGCCCGTTATGTCATGCGCTGCTGCCATCCTGCGCCCGTTCTGTCATGTGCTGCTTCCATCCTGCGCCCGTTCTGTCATGCGCTGCTGCCATCCTGCGCCCGTTCTGTCATGCGCTGCTGCCATCCTGCGCCCGTTCTGTCATGTGCTGCTCCCATCCTGCGCCCGTTCTGTCATGTGCTGCTCCCAACCTGCGCCCCCGTTCTGTCATGCGCTGCTGCCATCCTGCGCCCGTTCTGTCATGTGCTGCTTCCATCCTGCTGCCATCCTGCGCCTGTTATGTCATGCGCTGCTGCCATCCTGCGCCCGTTCTGTCATGTGCTGCTGCCATCCTGCGCCCGTTCTGTCATGTGCTGCTGCCATCCTGCGCCCGTTCTGTCATGTGCTGCTTCCATCCTGCGCCCGTTCTGTCATGCGCTGCTGCCATCCTGCGCCCGTTCTGTCATGCGCTGCTGCCATCCTGCGCCCGTTCTGTCATGTGCTGCTGCCATCCTGCGCCCGTTCTGTCATGTGCTGCTCCCATCCTGCACCACTATTCTATTATATGCCCCCCATAAGACGCTCCAGTGTGTATGCCCCCGTATGCTGCTGCCATATTAAAAAAAAAAAATACCATACTCACCTATCGTCCGGCTCCACTGCAGGTGTGTCTTCAAGAAAATGGCGCCGGAAAGCGCGGACTGCGCAGGCGCCGATTCCAGCAGCAGGAATCGGCGCCTGCGCAGTCCGCGCTCTCCGGCGCCATTTTCTTGAAGACACACCTGCAGTGGAGCCGGAGTGTGTCTTCAAGAAAATGGCACCGGAAAGCGCGGACTGCGCAGGCGCCGATTCCGGCAGCAGGAATCGGCGCCTGCGCAGTCCGCGCTTTCCGGCGCCATTTTCTTGAACACACACTCCGGCTCCTCTGCCTGTGACTGGTCTCTGTCACAGAAGAGGAGCCGGGAGACGGAGCCGCACGCAGCGCTGGAACGGAGGACAGGTGAATATACTTACCCTCCCTCCTGGCGCGTCCACGGTCCCTGACTCTCCGGTGGAGATCGCGGTATGCGTTCAGTGCTTACGCATACCGTGATCTCCTGGGAGCGTCACTCTGTGGGGGCCAGACTGCGCCGGCGCTTGCGCCTGCGCAGTCTATAAAGGCTTCGGACAGAGTGACGCTCCCAGCGTTATATTATAGATACTATGTTTCTGCCACTGCATTACAATGCTGATAGACAGCCAGACATCTATTTCCTGCCTATTTTTGTTTATAGCTATACTGTACTACTGCTTCCAGGTCTGTCAGTGCTGCTGCAGCTGGGGCAACCAGACATCTCTTTACTCACCCCTTAATAACCTATTCTTCTTTTAGTCATCCATATAGATTTTGTGTCTTGACAATAAATATTATTAAAGAGAAAATGGCACCTGAAAAAATGCTTTTAACCTCCAGATATAAAGTTAATCTGCAGGTTCACAGTGATGTGAATCTGCCCGGCGTGGGCACTTAGACCCACACTGCTAGGAGGACTTTACTACCCCTGAAAGCTTTTGGTTTTCAGTCACGGGTGGTGCCTCTGCTAGTTCAGTCACCATTCTCTGTATAGAGAGCAACTGCTATGACCTTGCCACAGGCACTGACTGATAACCAGCCCTAATACTGAGCTGCTGTCACTCAGTGTCAGGGGCCGCCACTCTCTATACAAAGAGTGGTGACTGAAAACGTGCTGACACCAGGTGAAATAAAGTTAATTTCCTCCTGGCAGCATGGGCTTAAGTGCCGACGCTCGGCAGGTTCAAAATGCTTTTAACCTGGATATTATCCCCATATGTGCAGGTGACTGGTTCCCTCTAAAAGTTGTATAATAATCTCTTCTGATGCATTTAAAATCTTTATATTTTAGAAGATACGCACCTGTGTGCACTATTGGGTCTTGGGGTTTTAGAAAATCAATAACAAATATTTTTGTTTGCTTAACTACATCCATACTGGTTTGAATGTATTCATTTATCCTGCTGCCAACACTAACTTTTGCTGGGATTGCTTTGTGAAGTCATTTTAAATTGTATCAAAACGAACTGTAGGCTTTAATAGCTCAGAAGAATGAAGTTTGTATGTTAGTCATTCGTACTAATTCACCTACATAACATAATATTCTTAAATCTGTAAGTTCCATAAACTGTGAAATGCCGTCCATGTTTCGTAACAGAGAACCATTCCTTTAGATTTAATTGCACCCCCTACTGTGAAGATATTAGCTCCTACAAACAGTGCTTCTTCTTGGAGCACCACAGTGAGCGCTGGCTATGCCGAGCGCAGCAGTTGAGATGACTTTGTCATCCATCAAAAATACGGTAATGTGCACGAGCCCTATGGATAACAAAAACTGTGATAAAAAAATAAAAGCAAAAAAAGTATGACAACATACAACTTTTCCATTTTTTAAATTTCAACAAAGCACAGAAAAAAACTTGGAGATCAAAGCGGAAAATATACCAACTAAACAAAATTATGTCTGTACGTTCTTCAAATTATAGTGCGTGTGCATAGGGGATAATGAGTTCAATATTGAATTGGTAGAATTGGCTCAGGTAGTGCTAAGGCTTTGGGGTTTAGATGTTGCAAAATACTTGGCTTGCCCCAAGTGCTGGCAACCCACCCTACAGCACTGCATTGGATCCAGACTTTAAACAGATGTCCATTTACTTAAATTTCTAGAAAGTTAGACTATATTTTCCATGCAGAAAAAAACATTATGTAATCTTTCCTTTAAACATAGAAGAAAGAATTTGATTAAAAAAAGTGTTAATACCCTAGAAAGTAAAGCTCCTGTTTCATTATTACTGAAAGGAGACAACTTCTCTTAGATATGCAGTCAGATAATGGATACAGTCTACTGCTTAAATACCTATACATCTGTGATTATTTTATTTCTGTTTTGTATTTTCAGGTTTTAATTGCTCACAGAAGGGCAGAGGTGGTCCTGCCGTCAAAAGGGTTTCATTGTAAACTGCTGTGATAGTCTATTTAGGACATCATCAATTGAAAATTCTTTCCTCACATTTTCCCATGTACTTTTAATTATCACATAGTATCATAACTTGTAAGATGTCGACTTATTAAGTCAGAATTTCCCAGTGTGATTTTTACAAGTGGTTCAATGAAAAAGTCTACCCAATTCATTCCATAACAACATGCTACAGCAGATGGTTGATAATATATAGCATAATTCACATAACATAAAGTGAATCTTTTTAATTACAAGCAGTTAAAACATGACTTCCTAAAAGCAAAACAATCAAAAGAAATAAGAACAAAATAAAAGAACTGGTCACACACAAGGTTATGATCAATCAGTCTGTTGAGTTTTAGGTTTCATGCAAATGTCCATGGATCTCGTACCGCAATGCGTAGATTGGCCAAGGGTCCTAAGCATGATAGCCTGGTAGAAGCTCTCATTCTCTGGCCCGGACATCTGCGCCAGTCCATATGTTGCAGTGCATCATTGGACCGAGATCCACAGACATCTGTATGAGCCTTTTAGGTGTTGCAGACATGGATGGGCAAACCTTGAAGCGCTGTTCTTTGGGAACAACATTGGAAATGTTTAAAAAAAACTAAAATATTTCTTTAATTAATATTGGGAGAAAGCTTATGTTCAGTGGCAGATAAGACATAAGATAAGACATACAGTAGATAGAGAAGAAATTTGAATGTAGTAGGTAGCATTTGTAGGTGGTATTCCATCATTTTTCCAGAAGAATTAGTGCAACACCACAACTAACTACAGGATGGAAACCTGATGGACTTCATTATAATTATTAAGGTCCATCTGCGTCCTTCGTGCAATGTGCCCAAATCTGGCTTTAATTCTATTTTCATGTGCTTAATACAAAATAGAAATTTGAATTCCTAATGCAAATGTGAACATTGTCTTAGAGTAAATTTTTCACTACCTTAAATGAGTTATCGGGGTGTGGGACGAAAGCCTACAATCACTTTATGTGCATATACACCACCGAATCATGACAATGTCAGGTGCGCATGCTGTCAAAATTCCCTGGTTTAGCATACTTGTGGTTATCTGTCAATTCGTCTCAATCGGCTCCTCTCTTTACACTTCTTTTTAGATAAGCAAAAAAGTCTAGTCTGTATATGATAAATAGTAGGAAACTTGTATACATACAGTGATGTGATTGCCAACTACGACAGATAATATTGGAGTGACGCAAAGGGTGTGAGTACCATGACTGTCTTGATTCAGCAGTGTACAATCACATGGAGTTTTTTTTAGAAGAGAAGAGTTTTTTCATTATAGATATCGGAGGAAAATGTCAGCTTTCCTAAACATAAATAAGAAGCTGAAAAAAGCATTGCTTACCACATACCTTTTTATTAAGAGTACAGAGAATATTGCCCAGTGCATGGTCCTTGCCAGTCCACTAGGTCTCGCTCATGAGCCATTTTGTCACTACCGGCGACTGTGAATAGCAGGAACAAGAGTGAGCAAGCCCTAATACTAATCGTCAAAAAAGAAGAAATTATGACTCCATAGATAATTTATACACACTATTTTGAAATCCTTTAGATTTTAAACAATTGCTTCTAAGGCTTTTCCATGTAGAATGCATGAGTACAAGCTCATAAATAATTTTTATGAGACTCCATCTACAGAAACATACATACAAAAACCTTGGGTTGGGGCAAGGTATAAACAAATTAAAATGTCTTCTAGTTCAGAACTACAAATTCAAAAACATTTATAAATTTGGTTTCATAACTAGGATCAGAATGAAGGTAACTTGTTTGTTATATCACACGGTGAATGGCATGAAAAGATATCTCAAAAATATAACAATAAGGGAGTTGCTTTTTTGTTGTATGCCTAAAAAAATAGGAAAAGGTTTTTCAGACTATTCAATGTGTTATGAACATCTGGACTCGATATATAAATTGTCTGAAACTTTTTCTGGCTAATTGTTTTTTTTATGTGATATCAAATATCAATTAGCCTAGGAAATTATTTATATGACAGAGATGAAGTCATTTAAAGCTTATTTTTTATTACTGAAAATAACTATTACAGTTGCCAGACATCCATGATGTTTTGGCCTCTCAGCTGCCTTTGGTGTTCAATGTCACACTTCAAAGCTACGGTATATTTTGACAATTTTCATCTTAAAGTGTCTCATTTTAGCCTCTAGGTGCAGATTAGATCACAACTAAGTCTAAAATAAATAAAATAAAGAAATTTGACTCAAATGTGTTTTTCCTGTTTACCTGCTTAATGTATTTTATTAGGAAAACTTAAGAACTCTGGACCTAATACATACATGCAAAACAAATAGAAAATGAATACTTCGATCAATTTTACCATCAGTCTAAAAATGTATTTCTTTAATTTACGAAGGAAAACTGGATGTTAAAATCTGCCCAATGTGGGTGGGCTATCCTATGTATAAAAACAATGTGACTTGCCATTCAACATAGAATTGTATTTTTTCCACGTAGAGTAAAAGAAAATATTGTCCATGGTCCAAACTTCACCTTTTTTGTCTATGGTAGAACCTTATAAAACACACTTCTGCTGCTGTAGAACCTCATAGTACTCACATCAGTTACTACAGAAGAGCATAATACATACCTCAGCTGCTGTAGAACCTCATTATAGACACTTCAGCTGCTCCAAAAACTTATAATACACACTTCATCTGCTGCAGAACCTCATATTACATGTCATCTGCTGCAAAACTTCACAATACACACCTCAGCTATTGGAAACCAAAAAAAGGAGTGAAGACGAATATGTGATAAAAAAAACAATGATACGGGACAAGGGAGTGTATAAAGATAAAATACATTTATTGACAAAGTGGTAAAGGGTAGCACCATATACAAGAGGTTCCCGCACCATTAAGATAAGAGAACATATGGTGCACAATAAAATAGTATTAAAAAGTCAATAAAAGTATTTTATCTTTATGTACTGCCTTGACCCCATCATTGTTTTTTGATCACATGCTCAGTTTCTCTCCTTTTTTTGGTTTCCACTAATTTTCCGAATGGTCTACCATTCATCCACTCAGCAGATGTATACCACCTACTCCATAAGCACGTATATATACTGATCTATTTAGTTGGATATACTGTATATCTACTGCTGCGTCCAGTACTTGTTTTCTATTAACATCTCAGCTACTGCAGAACCTCATAATAAATCCTATCTGGTATCATTGAATTAAACTGATAACAAGGCCTCTATTTCCACAATTGGACCATTACATAGTGATATGTAGATCACAGTATGTAAGGTATGATGCTGAGGCTTCCAATTTTATTTTGCCACGTGATATGGAACCTGGCAGCTGATTCCTACTGCACGATCCCCCACCCCCCCCCGGTAGTAATCAGGTATTGGCTTTATTATTGTAGCCATGCATGTTTTACTCTGAAGTTCTGCCAGGTTTTAATAAAAGAAACATTTAATATCAGTCCAGCGACAATGATGACTAGCTCAGGAGTCTGGTCCCCTGTGGCTTCTCCCTGCGTTGCTCCCCTAGACAGATAGATGTCCCTTGTGTTGGTAATTCTGCACGTTGAAAATGACATGCTGAATTCTAATGGTGTGTAATATGCACTCGGTTAGGATTTTGCTTTGCATGCTGCTTACAACGGTCATCACGTGATCACAGGTTATTTGCAGATCTCAGTCATGTGACAAATGACATCTCCTCCTGCTTCTCTCATTGTTTTAATTTTCAAATGAGAGAAGCGGGATGAGACGTCATCATACGACAACAAGAAAACGAGAAATCCTTACAGAGTGCATATTTAACACCTTTAGGATTCAGCATGTCAACTTACAGAATTACAAACATATGAATGATATCTATATTATACACTATATACAGTATATAAGATAAGCAAAACTAGATGGCACAAGACTGTAAGTATACAAATTGCATACATGCAGTCACATAAATTCCTATTTGCTCTGGGAATTCTGTGGAATCCTGAGAGCGTGCACACCGCACACTGTCACAATTCAGCAGTCCACAGTCACATAGAGTAACTGCGGAATTTTTTGTCAAGCCTGGGCAACCCTTTTAATGCCCCCTATATGGCCCCCAAAAAGATAACACATAAATAGATAGATAACTAGACAATAGCTAGATGCACATCACATTATATTTACCTATGAAGAAGCCTTTTAATCCTAGGATTCCAGGAGAGGAGATGGATAGTCCAATCAGCTGAGTCATTCATCTGCTGCATTACACAGTGTGCCAGCATAGGAAGGCTGAAGCAGGAGACAGGAGGAGGGTCTGGCAGAGACTCTGGGTGTGGTGTCTGTTGTGTCCCGTCTTTGCCAGACAGGAAAACACTAGGAGGGGTGTGACCTGTTCCTCCAGAGTCAGAAGAGAGCTGGTCACATCCCCAAGTGTGGTATCTAGGCCAATATTTTTACAATTTTCTACCAAACCATAATATTGCAATATAAAGTATTTGAGATCAGGTGATCACAAGTTCAAGACTCCCATAAAATAAGAGTTAAAAAAAATAGAAATAAAAAAATATATAACATTTTTTTAACCCCTATCTGACCTTGGACGGGATAGTACGTCTGAGGTCAGATGCCCTGCTTTGATGCAGGGCTCCGCGGTGAGCCCGCACCAAAGCCGGGACATGTCAGCTGTTTTGAACAGCTGACATGTGCCCGTAATAGGCGCGGGCAGAATCGCGATCTGCCCACACCTATTAACTAGTTAAATGCCGCTGTCAAACGCAGACAGCGGCATTTAACTACCGCTTCCGGCCGGGCGGCAGGAAATGACGTCATCGCTGACCCCGTCACATGATCGGGGGTCGGCGATGCGTCTCCATTGTAACCATAGAGGTCCTTGAGACCTCTACGGTTACTGATCGCCGGTGGCTGTGAGCGCCACCCTGTGGTCGGCGCTCACAGCACACCTCCATTTCTGCTACATAGCAGCGATCAGCAGATTGCTGCTATGTAGCAGAGGCGATCGCGTTGTGCCTGCTTCTAGCCTCCCATGGAGGCTATTGAAGCATGGCAAAAGTAAAAAAATAAAAAAAATATAAAAGTTTAAATCACCCCCCTTTCGCCCCAATCAAAATAAATCAATAAAAAAAATCAAATCTACACATATTTGGTATCGCCGCGCTCAGAATCGCCCGATCTATCAATTAAAAAAAAGCATTAACCTGATCGCTAAACAGCGTAGCGGGAAAAAAGTTCGAAACACCTGAATTACGTTTTTTTGGTCGCCGCGACATTGCATTAAAATGCAATAACGGGCGATCAAAAAAAGTATCTGCACCGAAATGCTATCATTAAAGACGTCATCTCGGCACGCAAAAAATAAGCCCTCAACCGACCCCAGATCACGAAAATTGGAGACGCTACGAGTATCGGAAAATGGCGCAAATTATTATTTTTTTTTTTATTTTGCAAAGTTTGGAATTTTTTTTCACCACTTAGATAAAAAATAACCTAGTCATGTCAGGTGTCTATGAACTCGTACTGACCTGGAGAATCATAATGGCAGGTCAGTTTTAGCATTTAGTGAACCTAGTAAAAAAGCCAAACAAAAAACAAGTGTGGGATTGCACTTTTTTTGCAATTTCACCGCACTTGGAATTTTTTTCCCGTTTTCTAGTACAAAACATGCTAAAACCAATGAAGTCATTCAAAAGTACAACTCGTCCAGCAAAAAATAAGCCATCACATGGCCAAATTGACGGAAAAATAAAAAAGTTATGGCTCTGGGAAGGAGGGGAGTGAAAAACGAACACGGAAAAATGAAAAATCCCATGGTCATGAAGGGGTTAATCTCTCACCTTTTACCCCATTAAAATAGAGTAATGCTAAAGATTAAAAAAAAACATGTTTAGTATTGACCCCATTTATAACTCTTTTCTATCAAAATATAAAATCAATTAACCCACACAATAAACACTGCTAATAGAAAAAAAATGAATTGCAAATAATGCTTTTTTCAGGTACTAAGCTTCAATTAAAAAATACAGTTAAAAGTAATCAAAATGTCAAATGGCCCTGGTGTTCAAAGGTTATGCATAAAACATCACTGCGTGTAACTTACTGTAACCCATCTATTATCATTTTGACTCACTTGCTAACTGTGATGAACCTGCAACTCAACACCTCACCTTATGTCACTATTATGTCAGACTGATCACATAATGTGATCTCCCCACTTTCACTAACACACTATATAAGCTATGGTTACAAATTTACAATGGTCAGATATGCAAACAAAGATAGTGGCAGGACAAAAGATATCAGAATATATTGGTCAGTTACCAGTAGATGAAAAGCCTGGCTTTTGGGGGAGAGTGTTATGAAGGCAATCCAGTAACACAGTGTGCCAGTAATCAGAGCACATACAGTGATCTGACAATAACCCAAAAACAATAGAACGAGCTCTGAGACGTGGAATCTCCATAGACCGCAATACCCGAACCCATCCTAAACACAACCAAAGGCAGCTGTGGACTGCGCCCGACACCACCCACGCAACCCGGCACAGCCCGAGGAACCGACCAGCCCGAAGACAGAAATACAAGCCCGACCCGCCCCAGAGAAACACCCCAAAGGAAAAGGCAGCCCCCCACACACAACGACTGCTAGCAAGATGAAAAGACAAAACATAGGGACGAAATAGATTCAGCAAAGTGAGGCCCGATATTCTAGATAGAGCGAGGATAGCAAAGAGAACTTTGCAGTCTACAAAAAACCCTAAAGCAAAAAACCACGCAAAGGGGGCAAAAAGACCCACCGTGCCGAACTAACGGCACGGCGGTACACCCTTTGCGTCTCAGAGCTTCTACCAAAAACGAATAGACAAGCTGGACAGAAAAAACAGCAACAAAAGCAAAGAAGCACTTATCTAAGCAGAGCAGCAGGCCACAGGAAAGATCCAGAAGCTCAGATCCAACACTGGAACATTGACAAGGAGCAAGGAAGACAGAATCAGGTGGAGTTAAATAACAAGGCAGCCAACGAGCTCACCAGAACACCTGAGGGAGGAAGCCCAGAAGCTGCAGTACCACTTGTGACCACAGGAGTGAATTCAGCCACAGAATTCACAACAGTACCCCCCCCTTGAGGAGGGGTCACCGAACCCTCACCAGAGCCCCCAGGCCGACCAGGATGAGCCACATGAAAGGCACGAACAAGATCTGGAGCATGGACATCAGAGGCAAAAACCCAGGAATTATCTTCCTGAGCATAACCCTTCCATTTAACCAGATACTGGAGTTTCCGTCTAGAGACACGAGAATCCAAAATTTTCTCCACAATATACTCCAATTCCCCCTCCACCAAAACAGGGGCAGGAGGCTCAACAGATGGAACCATAGGTGCCACGTATCTCCGCAACAACGACCTATGGAATACATTATGTATGGAAAAGGAGTCCGGGAGGGTCAGACGAAAGGACACAGGATTGAGAATCTCAGAAATCCTATACGGACCAATAAAACGAGCTTTAAATTTAGGAGAGGAAACCTTCATAGGAATATGACGAGAAGATAACCAAACCAGATCCCCAACACGAAGTCGGGGACCCACACGGCGTCTGCGATTAGCGAAAAGTTGAGCCTTCTCCTGGGACAAGGTCAAATTGTCCACTACCTGAGTCCAGATCTGCTGCAACCTGTCCACCACAGAATCCACACCAGGACAGTCCGAAGACTCAACCTGTCCTGAAGAGAAACGAGGATGGAACCCAGAATTGCAGAAAAATGGAGAGACCGAGGTAGCCGAGCTGGCCCGATTATTAAGGGCGAACTCAGCCAACGGCAAAAAGGACACCCAATCATCCTGGTCTGCAGAAACAAAACATCTCAGATATGTTTCCAAGGTCTGATTGGTTCGTTCGGTCTGGCCATTAGTCTGAGGATGGAAAGCCGAGGAAAAAGATAGGTCAATGCCCATCCTACCACAAAAGTCTCTCCAGAACCTTGAAACAAACTGGGAACCTCTGTCAGAAACAATATTCTCAGGAATGCCATGTAAACGAACCACATGCTGGAAGAACAAAGGCACCAAATCAGAGGAGGAAGGCAATGTAACCAAGGGCACCAGATGGACCATTTTAGAAAAGCGATCACAGACCACCCAAATGACTGACATCTTTTGAGAAACGGGAAGGTCAGAAATGAAATCCATCAAAATATGTGTCCAAGGCCTCTTCGGGACCGGCAAGGGCAAAAGCAACCCACTGGCACGTGAACAGCAGGGCTTAGCCCTAGCACAAATCCCACAGGACTGCACAAAAGTACGTACATCCCGTGACAGAGATGGCCACCAGAAGGATCTAGCCACTAACTCTCTGGTACCAAAGATTCCTGGATGACCAGCCAACACCGAACAATGAAGTTCAGAGATAACTTTACTAGTCCACCTATCAGGGACGAACAGTTTCTCGGCCGGACAACGATCAGGTTTATTAGCCTGAAATTTTGCAACACTCGCCACAAATCAGGGGAGATGGCAGACACAATGACTCCTTCCTTGAGGATACTCGCCGGCTCAGATAAACCCGGAGAGTCGGGCACAAAACTCCTAGACAGAGCATCCGCCTTCACATTTTTAGAGCCCGGAAGGTACGAAATCACAAAATCGAAGCGAGCAAAAAATAACGACCAACGGGCCTGTCTAGGATTCAAGCGCTTGGCAGACTCGAGATAAGTAAGGTTCTTATGATCAGTCAATACCACCACGCGAAGCTTAGCTCCTTCAAGCCATTGACGCCACTCCTCGAATGCCCACTTCATGGCCAGCAACTCTCGGTTGCCCACATCATAATTACGCTCAGCAGCAGAAAACTTCCTGGAAAAGAAAGCACATGGTTTTAACACTGAGCAACCAGAACCTCTCTGTGACAAAACCGCCCCTGCTCCAATCTCAGAAGCATCAACCTCGACCTGGAACGGAAGAGAAACATCTGGTTGACACAACACAGGGGCAGAACAAAAACGAAGCTTCAACTCCTGAAAAGCTTCCACGGCAACAGAAGACCAATTAACCAAATCAGCCCCCTTCTTGGTCAAATCGGTCAATGGTTTGGCAATGCTAGAAAAATTACAGATGAAGCGACGATAAAAATTAGCAAAGCCCAGGAACTTTTGCAGACTTTTCAGAGATGTCGGCTGAGTCCAATCCTGGATGGCTTGGACATTAACTGGATCCATCTCGATAGTAGAAGGGGAAAAGATGAACCCCAAAAATGAAACTTTCTGCACACCGAAGAGACACTTTGATCCCTTCACATATAGTAACATAGTAACATAGTTAGTAAGGCCGAAAAAAGACATTTGTCCATCCAGTTCAGCCTATATTCCATCATAATAAATCCCCAGATCTACGTCCTTCTACAGAACCTAATTGTATGATACAATATTGTTCTGCTCCAGGAAGACATCCAGGCCTCTCTTGAACCCCTCGACTGAGTTCGCCATCACCACCTCCTCAGGCAAGCAATTCCAGATTCTCACTGCCCTAACAGTAAAGAATCCTCTTCTATGTTGGTGGAAAAACCTTCTCTCCTCCAGACGCAAAGAATGCCCCCTTGTGCCCGTCACCTTCCTTGGTATAAACAGATCCTCAGCGAGATATTTGTATTGTCCCCTTATATACTTATACATGGTTATTAGATCGCCCCTCAGTCGTCTTTTTTCTAGACTAAATAATCCTAATTTCGCTAATCTATCTGGGTATTGTAGTTCTCCCATCCCCTTTATTAATTTTGTTGCCCTCCTTTGTACTCTCTCTAGTTCCATTATATCCTTCCTGAGCACCGGTGCCCAAAACTGGACACAGTACTCCATGTGCGGTCTAACTAGGGATTTGTACAGAGGCAGTATAATGCTCTCATCATGTGCATCCAGACCTCTTTTAATGCACCCCATGATCCTGTTTGCCTTGGCAGCTGCTGCCTGGCACTGGCTGCTCCAGGTAAGTTTATCATTAACTAGGATCCCCAAGTCCTTCTCCCTGTCAGATTTACCCAGTGGTTTCCCATTCAGTGTGTAATGGTGACATTGATTCCTTCTTCCCATGTGTATAACCTTACATTTATCATTGTTAAACCTCATCTGCCACCTTTCAGCCCAAGTTTCCAACTTATCCAGATCCATCTGTAGCAGAATACTATCTTCTCTTGTATTAACTGCTTTACATAGTTTTGTATCATCTGCAAATATCGATATTTTACTGTGTAAACCTTCTACCAGATCATTAATGAATATGTTGAAGAGAACAGGTCCCAATACTGACCCCTGCGGTACCCCACTGGTCACAGCGACCCAGTTAGAGACTATACCATTTATAATCACCCTCTGCTTTCTATCACTAAGCCAGTTACTAACCCATTTACACACAATTTCCCCCAGACCAAGCATTCTCATTTTGTGTACCAACCTCTTGTGCGGCACGGTATCAAACGCTTTGGAAAAATCGAGATATACCACGTCCAATGACTCACCGTGGTCCAGCCTATAGCTTACCTCTTCATAAAAACTGATTAGATTGGTTTGACAGGAGCGATTTCTCATAAACCCATGCTGATATGGAGTTAAACAGTTATTCTCATTGAGATAATCCAGAATAACATCCCTCAGAAACCCTTCAAATATTTTACCAACAATAGAGGTTAGACTTACTGGCCTATAATTTCCAGGTTCACTTTTAGAGCCCTTTTTGAATATTGGCACCACATTTGCTATGTGCCAATCCTGCGGAACAGACCCTGTCGCTATAGAGTCACTAAATATCAGAAATAATGGTTTATCTATTACATTACTTAGTTCTCTTAGTACTCGTGGGTGTATGCCATCCGGACCCGGAGATTTATCTATTTTAATCTTTTTTAGCCGGTTTCGCACCTCTTCTTGGGTTAGATTGGTGACCCTTAATATAGGGTTTTCATTGTTTCTTGGGATTTCACCTAGCATTTCATTTTCCACCGTGAATACCGTGGAGAAGAAGGTGTTTAATATGTTAGCTTTTTCCTCGTCATCTACAACCATTCTTTCCTCACTATTTTTTAAGGGGCCTACATTTTCAGTTTTTATTCTTTTACTATTGATATAGTTGAAGAACAGTTTGGGATTAGTTTTACTCTCCTTAGCAATGTGCTTCTCTGTTTCCTTTTTGGCAGCTTTAATTAGTTTTTTGGATAAAGTATTTTTCTCCCTATAGTTTTTTAGAGCTTCAATGGTGCCATCCTGCTTTAGTAGTGCAAATGCTTTCTTTTTACTGTTAATTGCCTGTCTTACTTCTTTGTTTGGCCACATTGGGTTTTTCCTATTTCTAGTCCTTTTATTCCCACAAGGTATAAACCGCTTACACTGCCTATTTAGGATGTTCTTAAACATTTCCCATTTATTATCTGTATTCTTATTTCTGAGGATATTGTCCCAGTCTACCAGATTAAGGGCATCTCTAAGCTGGTCAAACTTTGCCTTCCTAAAGTTCAGTGTTTTTGTGACTCCCTGACAAGTCCCCCTAGTGAAAGACAGGTGAAACTGTACAATATTGTGGTCGCTATTTCCTAGATGCCCGACCACCTGCAGATTTGTTATTCTGTCAGGTCTATTAGATAGTATTAGGTCTAAAAGTGCTGCGCCTCTGGTTGGATTCTGCACCAATTGTGAAAGATAATTTTTCTTGGTTATTAGCAGAAACCTGTTGCTTTTATGGGTTTCACAGGTTTCTGTTTCCCAGTTAATATCCGGGTAGTTAAAGTCCCCCATAACCAGGACCTCATTATGGGTTGCAGCTTCATCTATCTGCTTTAGAAGTAGACTTTCCATGGTTTCTGTTATATTTGGGGGTTTGTAACAGACCCCAATGAGAATTTTGTTACCATTTTTCCCTCCATGAATTTCGACCCATATGGACTCGACATCCTCATTTCCTTCGCTAATATCCTCCCTTAAAGTGGACTTTAGACAAGACTTTACATAGAGACAAACCCCTCCTCCTCTCCGATTTTTACGATCCTTTCTAAACAGACTGTAACCCTGTAAGTTAACTGCCCAGAAATAGCTTTCATCTAACCATGTCTCTGTTATTCCCACTATGTCAAAGTTACCTGTAGATATTTCTGCTTCTAGTTCTTCCATCTTGTTTGTCAGGCTTCTGGCGTTTGCGAGCATGCAGTTTAGAGGATTTTGTTTTGTTCCAATCTCCTCGCTGTGGATTGTTTTAGAAATGTTCTTACCTCCCTTCTGAGTATGTTTTCCTGGATCTTCTTTGTTCAAGTCTAATGTTTTTCTTCCCGTCCCCTCTTCTTCTAGTTTAACGCCCTCCTTATGAGTGTAGCGAGTCTTCTGGCGAATGTGTGTTTCCCAGGTTTGTTGAGGTGTAGTCCGTCTCTGGCGAGGAGTCCATCGTACAAGTAATTCACACCGTGGTCCAGGAATCCGAATCCTTGTTGTCTGCACCATCGTCTTAGCCAGTTGTTTGCATCAAGGATCCTGTTCCATCTCCTGGTGCCATGCCCGTCTACTGGAAGGATAGAAGAAAAAACTAGCTGTGCATCCAGTTCCTTTACTTTCTTCCCCAACTCTTCAAAGTCTTTGCAGATTGTCGGTAGGTCCTTCCTTGCCGTGTCATTGGTGCCAACATGTATCAGAAGAAATGGGTGGACGTCCTTGGAGTTGAAGAGCTTTGGTATCCTATCGGTCACATCCTTGATCATCGCACCTGGAAGGCAGCATACTTCTCTTGCAGTTATGTCCGGTCTGCAGATGGCTGCTTCTGTGCCTCTCAGTAGTGAGTCTCCCACCACCACCACTCTTCGTTGCTTCTTGGCTGTACTTTTTGCTGTCACTTGTTGCTGTGTGCCCTTTTCTTTTTTGCTTGCTGGTATTGCTTCATCCTTAGGTGTGCCATCTTCATCCTCTACAAAGATTTGATATCGGTTCTTCAGTTGTGTGGTTGGTGATTTCTCCATGGTCTTCTTGCTTCTTTTGGTCACATGCTTCCACTCATCTGCTTTTGGAGGTTCTCTGACACTTTTTTCACCTTCTGTGACCAGTAGAGATGCTTCTGTTCTGTCTAGAAAGTCTTCATTCTCTTTGATGAGTTTCAAAGTTGCTATTCTTTCTTCCAGACCCCGCACCTTTTCTTCTAAAAGGGCCACTAGTCTACACTTCTGACAGGTGAAATTTAATTCTTCTTCTGGTCGATCTGTGAACATGTAGCACATGCTGCAGCTCACCATGTAGGTTGTCACATCTGCAATGTTGCTCCTAGATCCTGCTTACTTGCTGTGTGTTTTCCTTCTTGTGTAATCTACTCAGCCAAGCTCTCTTGCAATAATGTCCTACAGGCAAAAATTTGCGCGCCGTAAGGCACCTGGAATATGCAAATTAGCCTCCTCAAGCTTGAATCCCTGGTTTGGTGATTCTTTCCAAGCAGCTGGTCCCGGCTGTACCCAACGATCTTCTAGCTTAGGGAGACTCTTCGCTTTCCCAGAAGGCACCTGGAATATGCAAATTAGCCTCCTCAAGCTTGAATCCCTGGTTTGGTGATTCTTTCCAAGCAGCTGGTCCCGGCTGTACCCAACGATCTTCTAGCTTAGGGAGACTCTTCGCTTTCCCAGAAGGCACCTGGAATATGCAAATTAGCCTCCTCAAGCTTGAATCCCTGGTTTGGTGATTCTTTCCAAGCAGCTGGTCCCGGCTGTACCCAACGATCTTCTAGCTTAGGGAGACTCTTCGCTTTCCCAGAAGGCACCTGGAATATGCAAATTAGCCTCCTCAAGCTTGAATCCCTGGTTTGGTGATTCTTTCCAAGCAGCTGGTCCCGGCTGTACCCAACGATCTTCTAGCCTAGGGAGACTCTTCACTTTCCCAGAAGGCACCTGGAATATGCAAATTAGCCTCCTCAAGCTTGAATCCCTGGTTTTCACGAACAAAGAATTAGCACGCAGGACCTGGAAAACCATTCTGACCTGCTTCACATGAGACTCCCAATCATCTGAGAAGATCAAAATGTCATCCAAGTAAACAATCAGGAATTTATCCAGATACTCACGGAAGATGTCATGCATAAAAGACTGAAAAACAGATGGAGCATTGGCAAGTCCGAACGGCATCACTAGATACTCAAAATGACCCTCGGGCGTATTAAATGCCGTTTTCCATTCATCTCCTTGCCTGATTCTCACCAGATTATACGCACCACGAAGATCTATCTTAGTGAACCAACTAGCCCCCTTAATCCGAGCAAACAAGTCGTATAACAATGGCAAGGGATACTGAAACTTAACAGTGATCTTATTAAGAAGGCGGTAATCAATACACGGTCTCAGCGAACCATCCTTCTTGGCTACAAAAAAGAACCCTGCTCCCAGTGGTGATGACGATGGGTGAATATGTCCCTTCTCCAGGGATTCCTTCACATAACTGCGCATAGCGGTGTGTTCAGGCACGGATAAATTAAATAAACGACCTTTAGGGAATTTACTACCAGGAATCAAATTGATAGCACAATCACAATCCCTATGCGGAGGTAGGGCATCGGACTTGTGCTCTTCAAATACATCCTGATAATCAGACAAGAACTCTGGGACCTCAGAAGGAATGGATGACGAAATAGACAAAAATGGAACATCACCATGTACCCCCTGACAACCCCAGCTGGATACCGACATAGAGTTCCAATCCAATACAGGATTATGGGTTTGTAGCCATGGCAACCCCAACACGACCACATCAAGCAGATTATGTAGCACCAGAAAGCGAATAACTTCCTGATGTGCAGGAGCATGCACATGGTCAGCTGGGCCCAGTACTGAGGTTTATTCTTGGCCAAAGGTGTAGCATCAATTCCTCTCAACGGAATAGGACACTGCAAAGGCTCCAAGAAAAACCCACAACGTTTAGCATAATCCAAATCCATCAGATTCAGGGCAGCGCCTGAATCCACAAACGCCATGACAGAATACGAGGACAAAGAGCATATCAAGGTAATGGACAGAAGGAATTTGGACTGTACAGTACCAATGACGGCAGACCTATCGAACCGCTTAGTGCGCTTAGGACAATCAGAAATAGCATGAGTGGAATCACCACAGTAGAAACACAGCCCATTCAGACGTCTGTGTTCTTGCCGTTCAACTCTGGTCATAGTCCTATCGCACTGCATAGGCTCAGGTTTAATCTCAGACAATACCGCCAGATGGTGCACAGATTTACGCTCGCGCAAGCGACGACCGATCTGAATGGCCAAAGACATAGACTCATTCAAACCAGCAGTCATAGGAAAACCCACCATGACATCCTTAAGAGCCTCAGAGAGACCCTTTCTGAACAAAGCTGCCAGCGCAGATTCATTCCACAGAGTGAGTACTGACCACTTCCTAAATTTCTGACAATATACTTCTATATCATCCTGACCCTGGCACAAAGCCAGCAAATTTTTCTCAGCCTGATCCACTGAATTAGGCTCATCGTACAGCAATCCGAGCGCCAGGAAAAACGCATCGACACCACTCAATGCAGGGTCTCCTGGCGCAAGAGAAAATGCCCAGTCCTGAGGGTCGCCGCGCAAAAAAGAAATAATAATCAAAACCTGTTGAACTGAATTACCAGAAGAATGAGGTTTCAAGGCCAGAAATAGCTTACAATTATTTTTGAAGCTCAGAAACTAAAGGTACCTTCACACATAACGATATTGTTAACGATATCGTTGCTATTTGTGACGTAGCAACGATATCGTTAATGAAATCGTTATGTGTGACAGCGACCAACGATCAGGCCCATGCTGGTAGATCGTTGGTCGCTGAATAAAGTCCAGAACTTTATTTCATCGCTGGACTCCCTGGTGACATCGCTGGATCGGCGTGTGTGACACCGATCCAGCGATGTCTTCACTGGTAACCAGGGTAAACATCGGGTAACTAAGCGCAGGGCCGCGCTTAGTAACCCGATGTTTACCCTGGTTACCATCCTAAAAGTAAAAAAAACAAACACTAGATACTTACCTACCGCTGTCTGTCCTCCAGCGCTGCGCTCTGCACTCCTCCTGTACTGGCTGTGAGCCGGAAAGCAGAGCGGTGACGTCACCGCTCTGCTTTCCGGCTCCCAGACAGTACAGGAGGAGAGCAGAGAAGCAGAGCGCAGCGCTGGAGGACAGACGGCTGTAGGTAAGTATCTAGTGTTTGTTTTTTTTTTACTTTTAGCATGGTAACCAGGGTAAACATCGGGTTACTAAGCGCGGCCCTGCGCTTAGTTACCCGATGTTTACCCTGGTTACCGGCATCGTTGGTCGCTGGAGAGCGGTCTGTGTGACAGCTCTCCAGCGACCAAACAGCGACGCTGCAGCGATCCGGATCGTTGTCGGTATCGCTGCAGCGTCGCTAAATGTGAAGGGGCCTTTAGTTCTATCATCAAAAAACAAATCAGGAATAGGAATTCTTGGTTCTAGCATAGATTTCTGATCATATGTATCTTGAATCTTTTGTACATTTATAACGAGATTATCCATTAAAGAGCACAGAGCCTGAATATCCATGTCCACAGCTGTGTCCTGAAGCACCCTAATGTCTAGGGGAAAAAAAAGACTGAACACAGAGCTGAGAAAAAAAAATGATGTCAGAACTTCTTTTTTCCCTCTATTGAGAATCATTAGTTTTGGCTCCTTGTACTGTTATGAAGGCAATCCAGTAACACAGTGTGCCAGTAATCAGAGCACATACAGTGATCTGACAATAACCCAAAAACAATAGAACGAGCTCTGAGACGTGGAATCTCCGTAGACCGCAATACCCGAACCCATCCTAAGCACAACCAAAGGCAGCTGTGGACTGCGCCCGACACCACCCACGCAACCCGGCACAGCCCGAGGAACCGACCAGCCCGAAGACAGAAATACAAGCCCGACCCGCCCCAGAGAAACACCCCAAAGGAAAAGGCAGCCCCCCACACACAACGACTGCTAGCAAGATGAAAAGACAAAACGTAGGGACGAAATAGATTCAGCAAAGTGAGGCCCGATATTCTAGATAGAGCGAGGATAGCAAAGAGAACTTTGCAGTCTACAAAAAACCCTAAAGCAAAAAACCACGCAAAGGGGGCAAAAAGACCCACTGTGCCGAATTAACGGCACGGCGGTACACGAATAGACAAGCTGGACAGAAAAAACAGCAACAAAAGCAAAGAAGCACTTATCTAAGCAGAGCAGCAGGCCACAGGAAAGATCCAGAAGCTCAGATCCAACACTGGAACATTGACAAGGAGCAAGGAAGACAGAATCAGGTGGAGTTAAATAACAAGGCAGCCAACGAGCTCACCAGAACACCTGAGGGAGGAAGCCCAGAAGCTGCAGTACCACTTGTGACCACAGGAGTGAATTCAGCCACAGAATTCACAGCAGGAGAGGCTGCCATATGGGAGGCTTGTGGTCCTCTCTGTTTCTTGACTTCTCACCACACAATATGTCGTAGAGATCTACCCAGAGAAAAAACAATAGGCCATGCTTGACAGGAGCATTTAATCTCTTTGGTTGACTCTCTACGGCCCTCTGAGCTTTACCTAAATCCCCTCCATTTACCTCTAGCATCTAAAATACAACACAACCTAAGATGTGTCTTAACTCCTTAATGGACAGTCCTAGGGAGGCGGTTTTGGCGCCATCGGATCTGAACGAGGCCCTGCTATGCATTAAGAGCTAACACAGCTTTGTTATCTAGTTTCTACTAGCTGTTCTATGTAGAGACAATAGAAGAAAAAGGAGCAAAAAGATGACATCTGATAAAAATCAATATGTCAGTTTTATTAACCCCTTAGCGACCGCCGATACGCCTTTTAACGGCGACCGCTAAGGGTACTTAAACCACAGCGCCGTTAATTAACGGCGCTGTGGAAAAAGTAAATAGCGCCCCCCAGAGTCGGATATTCTCCGGGGTCTCGGCTGCCGGGGGTAGCCGAGACCCCAGAGAACATGATTCAGGTTTTTTTTTTACCCACCCCGCATTTGCGATCGCCGGTAATTAACCGTTTACCGGGGATCGCAAAAAAAAAAACCGCGATCTCTTTTTAATTTCTCTGTCCTCCGATGTGATCGCACATCGGAGGACAGAGAAAAGGGGTCCCAGGTAGCCCCCCAGTACTCACCTATCTCCCCCGGTGCTCCTCGTGGCTCCCGTTGGGCGCCGCCATCTTCAAAATGGCGGGCGCATGCGCAGTGCGCCCGCCGGCCGGCCCCGGGAGAATCTTTGGGGTCTCGGCTGCCGGGCGTAGCCGAGACCCCAAAGAGCATGATCAGGGTCGGTTTTACCGACCCCTGTTTTGCGATCGACGGTAATTAACTGTTTACCGGCGGAAAAAAAAAGTAAAGTGTAATTCTCTGTCCTCTGATGTGATCGCACATCAGAAGACAGAGAAATAGGGGGATGCGGGGACCCTATCATACTCACCTGTGTCCCTGGATCCTCCTGCTGCTCCTCCTGGCAAAAGAAAATGGCGGGCGCATGGGCAGTGCGCCCGCCATCTGTCTCCATCTGCTGGCCGGCAGGAGAACAGCAGTTGGGGCTAAAATTAGGGTTAGGGCTAGGGTTAGAGTTAGGGCTAGGGTTAGGGTTAGGGCTAGGGTTATGGTTAGGGCTAGGGTTAGGGTTAGGGCTAGGGTTAGGGCTAGGGTTAGGGTTAGGGTTAGGGCAAGGGTTAGGGTTAGGGCTAGGGTTAGGGCTAGGGTTAGGGCTAGGGTTAGGGTTAGGGTTAGGGCTAGGGTTAGGGTTAGGACTAGGGTTAGGGTTAGGGCTAGGGTTAGGGCTAGGGTTGGGGCTAAATTTAGGGTTAGGGTTGGGTCTAAATTTAGGGTTAGGGTTGGGGCTAAATTTAGGGTTAGGCTTCTTTCACACTTACATTGGTACGGGGCCGTCGCAATGCGTCGGCCCGACATACCGACGCACGTTGTGAAAATTGTGCACAACGTGGGCAGCGGCTGTAGTTTTTCAACGCATCCGCTGCCCGATCTATGTCCTCGGAAGGAGGTGGCGGAGTTACAGCCACGCATGCGCGGTCAGAAATGGCGGATGCGACCTACAGAAAAACGTTTCATTGAACGTTTTTTTGTGCCGACGGTCCGCCAAAACACAACTGATCCAGTGCACGACGGACGTGACGTGTGGCCATCCGTCACGATCCGTCGGCAATACAAGTCTATGGGCAAAAAACGCATCCTGCGTGCACATTTGCAGGATCCGTTTCTTGTCCAAAACGATGGATTGCGACGGAATGCCAAACGACGCAAGTGTGAAAGTAGCCTTAGGGCTAGGGTTAGGGTTGGGGCTAAAGTTAGGGCTAGGGTTGCGGCTAAAGTTAGGGTTAGAGTTGGGATTAGGGTTAGGGTTTGGATTAGGGTTGGTATTAGGGTTAGGTTTGGCATTAGGGTTACGCTTGGGATTAGGGTTAGGTTTGGGATTAGGGTTAAGGTCAGGGTTGTGATTAGGGGTGTATTGGGATTAGGGTTATGTTTGAGGTTAGGGTTGAGATTAGGATTAGGGGTGTGTTGGATTTAGGGTTTTGATTAGGGTTATGGTTAGGGTTGACATTAGGGTTGTTTTGGGGTAAGGGTTGTGATTATGGTTAGAGTTATTGATTAGGATTATGGATCAGGTTGGGATTAGGGTTAGGGGTGTGTTGAGGTTAGGGTTGGAGCTAGAATTGGGGGGTTTCCACTGTTTAGGTACATCAGGGGGTCTCCAAACACGACAGACAATTTTGCGCTCAAAAAGTCAAATGGTGCTCCCTCCCTTCTGAGCTCTGTCGTGCGCCCAAACACTGGGTTACCCCCACATATGGGGCATCAGCGTACTCAGGATAAATTGGACAACATCTTCTGGGGTCCAATTTCTCTTGTTACCCTTGTGAAAATAAAAACTTGGGGGCTAAAAAAATTTTTTGTGGAAAAATATATATATATTTTTTTTTATGACTCTGCATTATAAACTTCTGTGAAGCACTTGGGCATTCAAAGTTCTCACCACACATCTATATAAGTTCCTTGGGGGGTCTAGTTTCCAAAACGGGGTCAATTGTGGGGGGTTACTACTGTTTAGGTACATCAGGGGCTCTGCAAACGCAACATAACGCCCACAGACCATTCTATCTAAGTCTGCATTCCAAAACGGTGCTCCTTCCCTTCCGAGCTCTGCCGTGCGCCCAAACAGTGGTTTACCCCCACATATGGGGCATCAGCATACTCAGGATAAATTGGACAACAACTATTGCAGTCCAATTTCTCCTGTTACCCTTGTGAAAATAAAAACTTGGGGGCTACAATATCTTTTTTGTGGAAAAAAGAAATATTTTTTATTTTCACGACTCTGCATTATAAACTTCTGTGAAGCACTTGGGCATTCAAAGTTCTCACCACACATTTAGATAAGTTCCATGGGGGGTCTAGTTTCCAAAATGGGGTCACTTGTGGGGGATTTCTACTGTTTAGGCACATCAGGGGCTCTCCAAACACGACATGGCGTCGGATCTCAATTCCAGCCAATTCTACATTGAAAAAGTAAAATGGCACTCTTTCTCTTCCAAGCTCTGCGGTGCGCCCAAACAGTGGTTTACCCCCACATATTGGGTATCAACGTACTCAGGAGAAATTGCACAACAACTTTAGTGGTCTAATTACTCCTGTTACCCTTGTGAAAATAAGAATTTGTGGGCAAAAAAATCATTTTTGTAGAAAAAATGCGATTTTTTTTTTCACGGCTCTACGTTATAAATTTCTGTGAAGCACATGGGGGTTCAAAGTGCTCACCACACATCTACATAAGTTCCTTAAGGGGTCTAGTTTCCAAAATGGTGTCACTTGTGGGGGGTTTCCACTGTTTAGGCACACCAGGGGCTCTCCAAACGCGACATGGCGTCCAATTTCAATTCCAGCCAATTCTACATTGAAAAAGTAAAACGGCACTCCTTCCCTTCCAAGCTCTGCGGTGCGCCCAAACAGTGGTTTACCCCCACATATTGGGTATCAGCGTACTCAGGAGAAATTGCACAACAAAATTTGTGGTCTAATTTCTCCTGTTACCCTTGTGAAAATAAAAATTTGTGGGCAAAATTATCATTTTTGTAGAAAAAATGCTATTTTTTTTTCACGGCTCTACATTATAAACTTCTGTGAAGCACATGGGGGTTCAAGGTGCTCACCACACATCTAGATAAGTTCCTTAAGGGATCTAGTTTCCAAAATGGGGTCACTTGTGGGGGGTTTCCACTGTTTAGGCACATCAGGGGCTCTCCAAACGCGACATGGCGTCCAATCTCAATTCCAGCCAATTCTACATTGAAAAAGTAAAACGGAGCTCCTTCACTTCCAAGCTCTGCGGTGCGCCCAAACAGTGGTTTACCATCACATATGGGGTATCGACGTATTCAGGAGAAATTGCATAACAAAATCTATGGTTACATTTCTGTTTTTACACTTGCGAAAATAAAAAAATTGGTTCTGAATTAAGATGTTTGCAAAAAAAGTTAAATGTTCATTTTTTCCTTCCACATTGTTTCAGTTCCTGTGAAGCACGTAAAGGGTGAACAAACTTCTTGAATGTGGTTTTGAGAACCTTGAGGGGTGTAGTTTTTAGAATGGTGTCACACTTCATTATTTTCTATCATATAGACCCCTCAAAATGACTTCAAATGTGATGTGGTCCCTAAAAAAAATGGTGTTGTAAAAATGAGAAATTGCTGGTCAAATTTAACCCTTATAACTCCCTAACAAAAAACAATTTTGTTTCCAAAATTGTGCTGATGTAAAGTACACATGTGGGAAATGTTATTTATTAACTATTTTTCATGACATATCTCTCTGATTTAAGGGCATAAAAATACAAAGTTTGAAAATTGCAAAATTTTAAAAATTTTCGCCATATTTCCATTTTTTTCATAAATAATCGCAAGTAATACCGAAAAAATGTTACCACTACCATGAAGTACAATATGTCACGAAAAAACAATCTCAGAATCAGCAGGATCCGTTGAAGTGTTTCAGAGTTATAACCTCATAAAATGACAGTGGTCAGAATTGCAAAAATTGGCTCGGTCATTAAGTACCAAATTGGCTCTGTCACTAAGGGGTTAATTCATTAGGTAAAAAAATGTACATATAAACATCACAACAGTACACACCATTATAATGCAGATAGCTAAGTCCCCACCCTCACAAATCCCCACACAGACATAGTATATGCTGGCCTGTCAAAAGCATGAAGGTCCTGTGCCATAGAACAAGAAGAAAAGGCCAGAAGCTAGGTAGGCTAGGTAAACAAATAGAGGTAGATATATGCTCTAAGTGTATCCATCTTTAACCCCTTAGCGACCGCCGATACGCCTTTTAACGGCGGCCGCTAAGGGTACTTAAACCACAGCGCCGTTAATTAACGGCACTGTGGAAAAAGTGTATAGCGCCCCCCACAGGCCGATTTTCTCCGGGGTCTCGGCTGCCGAGGGTAGCCGAGACCCCAGAGAACATGATTCGGGGGGTTTTTAACCCTCCCCGCATTTGCGATCGCCGGTAATTAACCATTTACCGGCGATCGCAAAAAAAAAAAAAAAAAAAAAAAAAAAGCGATCTCTTTTTAATTTCTCTGTCCTCCGATGTGATCGCACATCGGAGGACAGAGAAAAGGGGTCCCAGGTGGCCCCCCAATACTCACCTAGCTCCCCCGATGCTCCTCGTGTCTCCCGGTGGGCGCCGCCATCTTCAAAATGGCGGGCGCATGCGCAGTGCGCCCGCCGGCCGGCACCGGGAGAATCTTTGGGGTCTCGGCTGCCTGGGGTAGCCGAGACCCCAAAGAGCATGATCGGGGGTCGGTTTTAGCGACCCCTGTTTTGCGATCGCCGGTAATTAACTGTTTACCGGCGACCGCAAAAAAAAAAAGTAAAGTGTAATTCTCTGTCCTCTGATGTGATCGCACATCAGAGGACAGAGAAATAGGGGGATTCGGGGACCCTAGCATACTCACCTAGGTCCCTGGATCCTCTTGCTGCTCCTCCTTGCCGCCGGCAGAAGAACATGGCGGATGCATGCCCAGTGCGCCCGCCATCTGTCTCCATCTGCCGGCCGGCAGGAGAACAGCGGTTAGGGCTAAAATTAGGGTTAGGGTTAGGGGTAGGGTTAGGGTTAGGGGTAGGGTTAGGGTTAGGGGTAGGGTTAGGGGTAGGGTAGGGTTAGGGTTAGGGTTAGGGTTAGGGTTAGGGTTAGGGGTAGGGTTAGGGGTAGGGGTAGGGTAGGGTTAGGGTTAGGGTTAGGTTAGGGGTAGGGTTAGGGGTAGGGGTAGGGTTAGGGGTAGGGTTAGGGTAGGGGTAGGGTTAGGGCTAGGGTTAGGTTAGGGGTAGGGTTACGGCTAGGGTAAGGTTAGGGGTAGGGTTAGGTTAGGGGTAGGGTTACGGCTAGGGTTAGGTTAGGGGTAGGGTTAGGTTAGGGTTAGGGGTAGGGTTAGGTTAGGGGTAGGGTTGGGGCTAAATTTAGGGTTAGGGTTGGGGCTAAATTTAGGGTTAGGGTTGGGGCTAAATTTAGGGTTAGGCTTCTTTCACACTTACGTCGGTACGGGGCCGTCGCAATGCGTCGGCCCGACATACCGACGCACGTTGTGAAAATTGTGCACAACGTGGGCAGCAGCTGTAGTTTTTCAACGCATCCGCTGCCCAATCTATGTCCTGGGGAGGAGGGGGCGGAGTTACGGCCACGCATGCGCGGTCAGAAATGGCGGATGCGACGTACAAAAAAACGTTTCATTGAACGTTTTTTTGTGCCGACGCTCCGCCAAAACACAACTGATCCAGTGCACGACGGACGCGACGTGTGGCCATCCGTCACGATCCGTCGGCAATACTATGGGCAAAAAACGCATCCTGCGGGCACATTTGCAGGATCCGTTTCTTGTCCAAAACGACGGATTGCGACGGAATGCCAAACAACGCAAGTGTGAAAGTAGCTCTAGGGCTAGGGTTAGGGTTGGGGCTAAAGTTAGGGCTAGGGTTGGGGCTAAAGTTAGGGTTAGAGCTGGGATTAGGTTTAGGGTTTGGATTAGGGTTGGTATTAGGGTTAGGGTTGGCATTAGGGTTACGCTTGGGATTAGGGTTAGGTTTGGGATTAGGGTTAAGGTTAGGGTTGTGATTAGGGGTGTATTGGGATTAGGGTTAGGTTTGAGGTTAGGGTTGAGATTAGGATTAGGGGTGTGTTGGATTTAGGGTTTTGATTAGGGTTATGGTTAGGGTTGACATTAGGGTTGTTTTGGGGTAAGGGTTGTGATTATGGTTAGGGTTAGTGATTAGGATTATGGATCAGGTTGGGATTAGGGTTAGGGGTTGGAGCTAGAATTGGGGGGTTTCCACTGTTTAGGTACATCAGGGGGTCTCCAAACACGACAGCCAATTTTGCGCTCAAAAAGTCAAATGGTGCTCCCTCCCTTCTGAGCTCTGCCGTGCGCCCAAACAGTGGGTTACCCCCACATATGGGGCATCAGCGTACTCGGGATAAATTGGACAACAACTTCTGGGGTCCAATTTCTCTTGTTACCCTTGTGAAAATAAAAACTTGGGGGCTACAAAATCTTTTTTGTGAAAAAAAATATATTTTTTATTTTCACGACTCTGCATTCTAAACTTCTGTGAAGCACTTGGGCATTCAAAGTTCTCACCACACATCTAGATAAGTTCCTTGGGGGGTCTAGTTTCCAAAATGGGGTCACTTGTGGGGGGTTACTACAGTTTAGGTATATCAGGGGCTCTGCAATCGCAACATAATGCCCACAGACCATTCTATCAAAGTCTGCATTCCAAAAAGGCGCTCCTTCCCTTCCGAGCTCTGCCGTGCGCCCAAACAGTGGTTTACCCCCACATATGGCACATCAGCGTACTCGGGATAAATTGGACAACAACTATTGCAGTCCAATTTCTCCTGTTACCCTTGTGAAAATAAAAACTTGGGGGCTACAAAATCTTTTTTGTGAAAAAAAAAATATTTTTTATTTTCACGACTCTGCATTCTAAACTTCTGTGAAGCACTTGGGCATTCAAAGTTCTCACCACACATCTAGATAAGTTCCTTGGGGGGTCTAGTTTCCAAAATTGGGGTCACTTGTGGAGGGTTTCTACTGGTTAGGTACATCAGGGGCTCTGCAAATGCAACATAATACCCGCAGACCATTCTATCAAAGTCTGCATTCCAAAACGGCGCTCCTTCCTTCCGAGCTCTGCCGTGCGCCCAAACAGTGGTTTACCCCCACATATGGGGTACCAGCATACTCAAGACAAATTGGACAACAACTTTTGGGGTCCAATTTCTCTTGTTACCCTTGTAAAAATAAAAACTTGGGGGCTACAATATCTTTTTTGTGGAAAAAAAAAATATTTTTTATTTTCACGGCTCTGCATTATAAACTTCTGTGAAGCACTTGGGCATTCAAGGTTCTCACCACACATCTAGATAAGTTCCATGGGGGGTCTAGTTTCCAAAATGGGGTCACTTGTGGGGGATTTCTACTGTTTAGGCACATCAGGGGCTCTCCAAACGCGACATGGCGTCCGATCTCAATTCCAGCCAATTCTACATTGAAAAAGTAAAACGGCACTCCTTCTCTTCCAAGCTCTGCGGTGCGCCCTAACAGTGGTTTACCCCCACATATTGGGTATCAGCGTACTCAGGAGAAATTGCACAACAACTTTTGTGGTCTAATTTCTCCTGTTACCCTTGTGAAAATAAAAATTTGTGGGCAAAAAGATCATTTTTGTAGAAAAAATGCGATTTTTTTTTTTTCACGGCTCTACGTTATAAACTTCTGTGAAGCACATGGGGGTTCAAAGTGCTCGCCACACATCTAGATAAGTTCCTTAAGGGGTCTAGTTTCCAAAATGGTGTCACTTGTGGGGGGTTTCCACTGTTTAGGCACATCAGGGGCTCTCCAAACGCGACATGGCGTCCAATCTCAATTCCAGCCAATTCTACATTGAAAAAGTAAAACGGCGCTCCTTCACTTCCAAGCTCTGCGGTGCGCCCAAACAGTGGTTTACCCTCACATATGGGGTATCGACGTATGCAGGAGAAATCGCACAACAACTTTTGTGGTCTAATTTCTCCTGTTACCCTTGTGAAAATAAGAATTTGTGGGCAAAAAGATCATTTTTGTGTAAACAAAAGCGATTTTTTTATTTTCACGGCTCTACGTTATAAACTTCTGTGAAGCACTTGGCGGTTCAAAGTGCTCGCCACACATCTAGATAAGTTCCTTAAGGGGTCTAGTTTCCAAAATGGTGTCACTTGTGGGGGGTTTCCACTGTTTAGGCACATCAGGGGCTCTCTAAACGTGACATGGCGTCCGATCTCAATTCCAGCCAATTCTGCATTGAAAAAGTCAAACGGCGCTCCTTCACTTCTAAGTTCTGCGGTGCGCCCTAACAGTGGTTTACCCCCACATATGGGGTATTGGCGTATTCAGGAGAAATTGCATAACAAAATTTATGGTTACATTTCTGTTTTTACACTTGTGAAAATAAAAAAAATGGTTCTGAATTAAGATGTTTGCAAAAAAAAGTTAAATGTTCATTTTTTCCTTCCACATTGTTTCAGTTCCTGTGAAGCACGTAAAGGGTTAATAAACTTCTTGAATGTGGTTTTGAGAACCTTGAGGGGTGTAGTTTTTAGAATGGTGTCACACTTCATTATTTTCTATCATATAGACCCCTCAAAATGACTTCAAATGTGATGTGGTCCCTAAAAAAAAATCGTGTTGTAAAAATGAGAAATTGCTGGTCAACTTTTAACCCTTATAACTCCCTAACAAAAAAAAATTTTGTTTCCAAAATTGTGCTGATGTAAAGTAGACATGTGGGAAATGTTATTTATTAACTATTTTTCGTGACATATCTCTCTGATTTAAGGGCATAAAAATACAAAGTTTGAAAATTGCAAAATTTTAAAAATTTTCGCCATATTTCCGTTTTTTTCATAAATAATCGCAAGTAATATCGAAGAAATGTTACCACTACCATGAAGTACAATATGTCACGAAAAAACAATCTCAGAATCAGCGGGATCCGTTGAAGAGTTCCAGAGTTATAACCTCATAAAGTGACAGTGGTCAGAATTGCAAAAATTGGCTCGGTCATTAAGTACCAAATTGGCTCTGTCACTAAGGGGTTAAAGTGCAGCAGTGAACAGTAAAAGTGTACCATGCTTACCAATAAATAGGTGGGGGCGAGAGGGGTCAGATGTAGAGTCCCGATGCGTTTTTCACGGCGGTGTGGGGCCGCATTCTCAAGGGAATATGTAGGGAGCCCCCAACCAGGACCTTTAAGCAACCCAATGAACCCAGTCACATAGCCAGAAGCGGCCAATCATGGTGCGTTAGTCAGCTCATGCACGCTGGGGCCGCCAGGTCCCAAACTGCAGATAAGGCATCATGCAGCGTGCATGTGCCGGGGAGATGAATCCCAGGACACAGTGAACACAGCATAGCGACGCTCACCCGCAGGCAGAGCCCAACCGGCCACTGCACGACGTGCACAGCCACACAGAAAGAGTGTGGTGATGGGTCATATATCACAAAACACATTGCCGAGGGATATCAAGCACAAAGAACCACTACAAAAATACAGGGTATTCAATCCTGGCAATGTCATAACTAGTGTTGAGCGATACCGTCCGATACTTGAAAGTATCGGTATCGGATAGTATCGGCCGATACCCGAAAAATATCGGATATCGCCGATACCGATATCCGATACCAATACAAGTCAATGGGACATCAAGTATCGGAAGGTATTCTCATGGTTCCCAGGGTCTGAAGGAGAGGAAACTCTCCTTCAGGCCCTGGGATCCATAGGGATGTGTAAAATAAAGAATTAAAATAAAAAATATTAATATGCTCACCTCTCCGGCGGCCCCTGGACATCATGCTGCTAACCGGGAGGCTTCTTTGTTTAAAATGCGCGCCTTTAGGACCTGGGAATGATGTCCCGGGTTCTGATTGGTCGCGTGCCGCCCATGTGACCGGCACGCGACCAATCAGAAGCCGTGACGTCATTCGCAGGTCCTCAATTCCTAGAATTAGGAGTTTTTGTGAATGAAAATGATGTCGCGGCTTCTGATTGGTCGCGTGCCGGTCACATGGGCGGCACGCGACCAATCAGAACCCGGGACGTCATTCCCAGGTCCTAAAGGCACGCATTTTAAACAAAGAAGCCTCCCGGTTAGCAGCATGATGTCCAGGGGCCGCCGTAGAGGTGAGCATATCAATATTTTTTATTTTAATTCTTTATTTTACACATCCCTATTGATCCGATACCGATACCCGATATCACAAAAGTATCGAATCTCGGTATCGGAATTCCGATACCGCAAGTATCGGCCGATACCCGATACTTGCGGTATCGGAATGCTCAACACTAGTCATAACAAATAACCAGTAAATCATTAAGGGCACATAATTTTGCAGTCCATAGATGCTGTAGTGATATTATGCTCTTATCCATGCAATGTGATTATGGTCCAGGGATGCATTCCAAATTAGTCCTTAGATCCATAGAGGGAGCTCAGTGCAAAATATAGTAAGACACGATTGAGGTCACAGACACTAAATAAGTAAAACAGTTAAACAGTTAGCGGTTCTATGTATCTCCATACCCCTGGGTGCTAGAATGAGTTGAGACCTAAGTTGTCATTCACCATGTTTTGAGGATTTCAGAACTATGTATGCTGTATGGCTAGGATGTATAGTATCTCTATAACTCCTTATGGAATTATATTTCTGGACTGTTCTAGAAGGTATCACCAGCTAAACCAGGACAAGAAATTACAAGCAAGCCTTTGTCCTTCACTGAGATGGTTGAGGTGTGAGATCTGTCACTCACAGCCTTTGAGGCTTGTCCCAGACTGAGCTAGGTGCCAGCTTTCTCATTGAGGCTTTGAGAATGTGGACTTCCTAATGAGCCCGGTTTCCTGTCAGTGCTGGACAAAGGAAGGGGGTTTTACAATCCCAGGCAAAATAAGATGCAAATGATTGTCATGAAATTATATCTCCAATATTCTTCACACTAACCATTTCATTTTTGCTGAAGTTTGATGTCATTATGTTCTATGTTATAAAAGTAGCTTATGTTTAGAAAACTGTACAAACATAAAGGTAAAATAGTAGAGGATATTTGTGATGACAGAAAAAGTGTATCCCCACCACACTATTCATTTTGAAATATGGTTATTTCCGAAAATGGTCACATAAATAAATATTTATGGCACTTCATATAACATATTACCAAAAATGTGGACTTTTGTGTGATAGAGCCGAATGAAGAGAACCATATAGTATTAAAATAATATTACAAACTTTATTAAAGAGATTTTAAAATACAAGAAAAGTCACTAGGACAAAAAATTGCAAAATGTCCTACAGGGAGGATCTTAGTCTAATAGCACGTGAGTTAACATTCGATTCTCCTATTAACATTGAGCTAATCAACTCAGTAGATTATGTAAATAACTATAACAACAGCAATGAAAAAAAAAGGAAAATATAATAAATTAAATTAAAAGGAGCTAAATAATCCCATTAACCAATTGCTGCATGGTATCAAAAAATAATAGAGTAGTCGAGAGGTGTATAGGTTTACAACGTCAACAGACTGCGCATATGTATAATGATCATAGCCTTAAAAAGAGTACAAGAATCAGTTAGTACATAGGAAAGTATAATGTGACTAGAATGCAGCCCGATTCTAAAGAATCGGGAGTCTAGAATCCATATATACTTTATTTATTCAAATGTAAAAATAATACAATTAATAAATAATAGTAAGAAAGAACAAAAAATGGCTGCACTCACCAGCTCTTGACAATTCTTGTTATTTAAGATACAGTTACACAGGATCCATGAACATGCTTATGAGGGGAGGGATGAAAGACATCAGACGACAACTTTGCGTGTTGTGGCAAATGCCACAACAACGGTTCTTTGCTTAAGAACAATGTCAGGTAGTAGGAAAATAGCCAGTTAATAATAGGCAATAGTTCTTTGCAGGAATGCAGATATTAATAAATAGGCAGTTTATATTGCAGAGAAATTGCTGGGCAATAATGGACAATGTCCTTATGTGGCAAATAATAGAGCAATATACCCAATGTGGCAAAGAAGAGGTTAATAAACGGCAGTCTCTCAGTATAACAGTCAGTGAATAATAGGCAGTATATGGAGAAAACACCAAACAAAAGTTCAAAATTGGTGTGAAAATGTCACTGAACCACTTCACAACTAAATATATATAGTTTTGGTAAATGGTATCATTTTTTTGACGAAATTCGGCAGGAGCTTGAAGAGCAACGTCACTGGGCCCGCCTCCACGCAGTAGAAACTTGCTGTGAGGTAAAAATTCAAAAATCACACCAAAATGGCGGGCGGAGTGTGTCACAGTATGGCACGTTTCTGATTGGTCGCTCGCAGCAGGCGGCAACCAATCAGACACTGGACACTGTTGACGTCACTTATCTCCGGACATTAGCTCCGGACATTATCTCCGGACATTAGCTCCGGACATTAGCTCCGGACAGGAAGTTGGCACAAATTGCAGGAAGTAGTATTCTAGGCAATTATATATTAGATAATGTAAAAGGTAACTTCAGGACCACAGAATGAGGAGTCAGAATAGGCCAGATGTCCCCCTTCCACCCCGCCGTGTGTTTCACCCAGAGCTTCTTCCTGGGACCAGGATCCCCCCTGAAGGACATTTTCCTTTTTTATTTTCTAGTGCCTTTTCTTGTATTTTAAAATTTCTTTAATAAAGCTTAGAATATTTTTTTAATACTATAATGTTCTGTTCTTTCGGCTGTATCACACGTAAGTCCACATTTTTTTGGTAATATAATTTTGAAATATGTAAAGATAGCACATCACACAAAATGTATTGACATTTCCCATGGGACTATTTAACCACATAAAAAAACAGAAAAGCATCGTATTTAAAGTGCATGCCATAAATTATTGAATATTAACTTGAAGCACATTTACTCATTTTTGTCAATGCAATGCTAATGCAACCATATACAGTATTTCTTTTCAGTGTTCAATGAAGAAAGAGTGAAGACTGTGATATGTACTATTTGAAAAGATACTAGATTTTTCTATGTTTAATGAGAAGTGACTAAACTCTTCCTTATATTGATTGAATGCATAGTGCTGGTTATTGCTAATGTAAACATATTCTTTGTTGATTTAAAAAAAAAATCAAAATGAAAACTATAAAGAAATAAAATATGAAAAGACAGACAAAGGAAAGACAAAAACAAGAGGGTGCCAATCACAATAGCATAAAACTTATAGAACAACTATTTTTTTTATTTATTATTCAACCTTTGCAAAGTTATGAATCTTGGCAATATACTCAATTATCTTATTTTTACTCCCTTCTCTCTTCAATATCATGCTCGAAGTGCTGATTTTTCTGCCTATTTCATGCTGTGTTAGTAGCTACTTTGAACTGCAGGTTTAGCAAAATCTGATCTCAGAAAGTGAGATTCTATTTTTCCCTACCTTTTGCTCAGACATGGACTTGAACAAGAGGAATAAATAAGTAATTTTGTCCAGTGAGTTCACTTATTCATATATTCAATATAAAAAATGAATTAAGATAAACCTAAACTATGAGCCAGTACATGTTTCAAAATGAATTATGATGAAACATAGCCAGGGAATGGGAGACTCAGCATAACCCAAATAACTTAGTAACCTAACACTCCCATCTGTGCTGGATCCGGAGCATTGAATGTGACAAATGCTGTTTATATGATCAAATTCACTGCTCACATGCTGCAGCCCTCTTTCGCTCCCAGTTCTGTAATGACAGGAATTAACTAGTGATCAGTGAGTATACTCATTACTCGGGTTTCCCAGAGCATGATTGGGTGGTCTCCAAGTATTTTGGCGTGCTCGGAGATTTAGTCTTCATCGACTGCAGCTGCATGATTTGCGGCTGCTAGACAGGCTGAATACATGTGGGAATTCCCCAACAAACAGGCAACCCCCACGTGTTCAGGCTGTCTAACAGTTGCAAATCATGCAGTTGTGGTGACGAAAACTAAATCTCCGAGCACGCCAAAATACTCAGAGACCACCAGAGCAATGCTCGGGGAAACCCGAGTAAAGAGTATACTCGCTCATCACTAGAAGCAACAGAAGTGAATAGTTGTCAGCACCATCAAGTGAGAACAAGATGAAAAAACCTATTGTGACCTTCACTGTGGGTGTTTGCATTTCCTTTCCCTGTATGACATTGCCTTTTTATGATTGGACAATATCACAAAGTAGAAAAAGAAAACACTCCGAGCATAGAATCTCTATTAACACCCCCATAGCTAACGAACAAATTTGTATATGAACTTCAAGCACTCATGTCTTTGCCATGCTGATGAAACATAGCCAGGGAATGTGAGACTCAGCATAACCCAAATTACTTAGTAACCTAACACTCACATGTGTGCTGGATCCAGAGCATTGAATGTGACAAATGCTGTTTATATGATCAAATTCACTGCTCACATGCTGCAGCCCTCTTTCTCTCCCAGTTCTGTAATGACAGGAATTAACTAGTGATCAGTGAGTATACTCATTACTCGGGTTTCCCAGAGCATGATTGGGTGGTCTCCAAGTATTTTGGGGTGCTCGGAGTTTTAGTCTTCATTGACCGCAGCTGCATGATTTGCGGCTGCTAGACAGGCTGAATACATGTGGGAATTCCCTAACAAACAGGCAACCCCCACGTGTTCAGGCTGTCTAGCAGTTGCAAATCATGCAGTTGTGGTGATGAAAACTAAATCTCCGAGAACCCCAAAATACTCAGAGACCACCTGAGCATGCTCAGGGAAACCCGAGTAACGAGTATACTCGCTCATCACTAGAAGCAACAGAAGTGAATAGTTGTCAGCACCATCAAGTGAGAACAAGATGAAAAAACTTATTGTGACCTTCACTGTGGGTTTTTTTTTCATTTCCTTTCCCTGTATGACATTGCCTTTTTATGATTGGACAATATCACAAAGGAGAAAAAGAAAACACTCCGAGCATAGAATCTCTATTAACACCCCCATAGCTAAGGAACAAATTTGTATATGAACTTCAAACGCTCATGTCTCTGCCATGCTTTGGAAAAAAAAACAAGAAGAGCAAAATAACTTAAATAGTTATACGTTTCAAATTCTTGTTTAGAATGTTGATCCAGTCAATCAACACTCAGAAACAGAAGTCAAAAATTTGCTGTTTAGAACAGAATGAATCAAGCATTAAGGATGTAACCCAATCCCCTTCATTTTTTATCATTCTGTGATTGAAGTTTATGGGCAGGTGTCTTTTATGTAACAAAGTAACCATGAGAACTATGAATATTACAGCCAGGACCTGCCTCTAACAATCGCAGGTGGAGTTGAGGTCTGCCCCAAATTGTTAACCTGTTAAATGCCGCTTTCACTTTCTGATTCTGAAAGTAGCATTTAACTCACACTGACAAGCTCTCATGTCCTTACTTCCGCCCATTGGAGGGCTCATGACATGAATACGGGTCGCTAATGGGTTGTCATGACAGCCGGGGGTCAGTTGATGACCCCTGGGCTTGTTATTATGGAACTCCTTTGAAACCCTTCCTGTGGCAGATTTCAAAGGAGACCATGATTTCTGCTATGTGCACAAGCAGTACAGAAAGTAATAACAAGCAAAATAAACTCAAAATGCTGGAATTGTTGTGTTTCCCACCCCCAAAAAAGGGATTAAAAATCATATGTACATCAACATGGTACCAATAAAAATATTAGCTTGATATGGAAAAAAAATATCCTCCATATAGCTCATATTCATCTTGCTCAATATACATGGTACGCCATCTTGTCCTGTAAATGGTCCATCAGCAGAATCCAAACTTTCTCCGTTGCTTATATTTTAGACTTTCCATCCATCTTGCACTTGATAAATAACTCTTACCACCTGTAACAATGCCTATTTACATCTTCATTCCACTAAATTAAAGATAAAAGTTTGCCTCCCCAAAATAAAACAAAAAGTATCCTCATCCTTGAATATAGAATATAATTTGCTGATAGCTGAGAGGGAACTGACTGTGGGGTTTTATGGAAATTCTATGGTCATGAATAGGACAATTGCAGAATATAGATCCCTCTGATGTTGTTAGTTAAGGTCATTGAACCCAAATTTGGATCAAAATACTCGATAGTAATCCACTAGCAAGAATTCTCCCTTTATGCACTTTGGGTTCCTGTGGTAATTAGACGTCTAGATCAAAGCTAACTAAAAATTCAGCTTGATAAGGGTTTCTGAGGGTATTAAGTACACATGATAGGTTTCAATACACAGATCAATTTTAATTAAAGGAAATCTGTCAACAGGTTTTTGCTTTGTAATCTGACAGCAGCATGAGGTAGGGACAGAGACCCTTATTCCAACCATATATTACTTAGTTTACTTAGTGAAGCAGTTGGGATAGAATCACAGATTTCTCTGTTGCAGATTTACCAGAGCATAGATGTTGAGCTGTGTGTAACCCCAACCACATCACTTATTTTTCTGTGTAAACTCTGTAGTGACAGAATGTTGCTAATCAGTGTTTTGGTGGTTGTGGTTGGACTAGCAGGCACCAGCCTAGTTGTCCTATAGTGATAATCTCCATATTTGTATTGAAACAGCAAAATACAGTCCAGTAAGTGATACATCGTTGTAATCAGGCTCTCTTCCACTACATCATGGTACTACTATGTTACATAGCAATAACCTGGTGAAAGATTTTCTTTAAACTGACTTCTTTATAGCCGATTTGTAAATTAAATCTCGTGAAAAAGCCGATCAAAAAAAATAGATCTAATAGTAATTATAACAAAATCCCACCAAATTTAGAAGAACATAGCTAGGGTAGGAATATAAAACGTAACCTTTATTATCTACAAGGTAAAAAAGACGAAGACAAAAACGAAAATGTCACCCAAAACTAGTGCCTATAGTGGTACTGAATGATGTAACCTGTAAGAAAGAAACACATCACTTATGGGTAGTGTTGAGCATTCCGATACCGCAAGTATCGGGTATCGGCCGATACTTGCGGTATCGGAATTCCGATACCGAGATCCGATACTTTTGTGGTATCGGGTATCGGTATCGGATACATAGAGATGTGTAAAATAAAAAATTAAAATAAAAAATATTGATATATTTACCTCTCCGGCGGCCCCTGGACTCAGCGCGGGTAACCGGCAGGATTCGTTGTTCAAAATCAGCGCTTTTAGGACCTGAGAATCACGTCACGGTTTCTGATTGGTCGCGGGCCGCCCATGTGACCGCCACGCGACCAATCACAAGCCGCGACGTCACCGCAAGCTATTAGCGCGCTCATTTTTGAAAAATGAGCACGTTAATGACTTTCAAAGACGTAGCGGCTTGTGATTGGTCGCGTGGCCGCGACCAATCACAAGCCGCGACGTCACCGCAAGCTATTAACGCGCTCATTTTTAAAAATGAGCGCGTTAATGGCTTTCAAAGACGTAGCGGCTTGTGATTGGTCGCGTGGCCGCGACCAATCACAAGCCGCTACGTCTTTGAAAGTCATTAACGCGCTCATTTTTTAAAATGAGCGCGTTAATAGCTTGCGGTGACGTCGCGGCTTGTGATTGGTCGCGGCCACGCGACCAATCACAAGCCGCTACGTCTTTGAAAGCCATTAACGCGCTCATTTTTAAAAATGAGCGCGTTAATAGCTTGCGGTGACGTCGCGGCTTGTGATTGGTCGCGTGGCCGCGACCAATCACAAGCCGCTACGTCTTTGAAAGTCATTAACGTGCTCATTTTTCAAAAATGAGCGCGCTAATAGCTTGCGGTGACGTCGCGGCTTGTGATTGGTCGCGTGGCGGTCACATGGGCGGCCCGCGACCATTCAGAAGCCGTGACGTGATTCTCAGGTCCTAAAAGAGCTGATTTTGAACAAAGAAGCCTGCCGGTTACCCGCGCTGAGTTCAGGGGCCGCCGGAGAGGTAAATATATCAATATTTTTTATTTTAATTCTTTATTTTACACATCCCTATGGATCCCAGGGCCTGAAGGAGAGTTTCCTCTCCTTCAGACCCTGGGAACCATGAGAATACCTTCCGATACTTGATGTCCCATTGACTTGTATTGGTATCGGATATCGGTATCGGTGATATCCGATATTTTTCGGGTATCGGCCGATACTATCCGATACCGATACTTTCAAGTATCGGACGGTATCGCTCAACACTACTTATGGGCGATACCACAATAGAAAATCAGTGGTAATGGCCGTAGCCGTACGGCGTCTAATGTCCCACGACAACAAGGTACCACCTTATAGCAATGATATGAGAATACAAAACAATTGCTAATACACGTAACCCTGTATATATAAATATTGGCAGGTATCCAATACAACAAGAGGCGGGAGGAGGTAGGGCAAGTGAGACGTGTGAATAATCAACAATAATAAAATAAGAACAATCTCACCAACTGCCGAAACCCGGATAGGTGGAGCCCTTAGCGCGCTGAAGTGGAGGGATCCAAGAATCAGCAACGTCAGGTGACAATACCCTGTCAACACCCTGAAAGGCTATCCAAAAACCTATGACCCCAAGCTCCCGCCCTTACAAGGGCAGTCCACAACTACCCCTGAACCACATCATGCCCTGCACTCTCCCTATTGGTGTCCCGACGCGTTTCTTCGCAGGCCGTATCATCAGGGGACTGGCCTGCTTGGGGAGTTAAAGTGCATGGATGCTGGAAACAAAAAGACCTGCCACCCTCACAATAGCATTAAGTAGAGTGGACAGGATCGCTGAGTCCAATTAAATAGTGTGCTAGCGGGCATAATTAGCCAATCACATGCTAGATACTCAGTCATGTGATCGGCAAATGAAAATAATATGATGCGATACTTGACCAAGCTAAAGCGCAAGAACGACATGATCAATATAAATACTCCAGCGTACCATATCCAGAGTTACCTGGAGATAATGATCCGGAATGATGGTGCCATAATCTCAGTGAAGAAACACGAGAGATACACTTCCGGAATCCGCGGATGTACAGGTTGCTAAGAGACTGTTAACGCCGCTGTGCGCCACTAAGTGTCAGGGAACCGGAAGCATGAGCTCCCCAGACATTCGGTCACAACATACGCAAAGTACAAAGGTTCCTAGATACCGGAAGTATCGAGGCAAACACTACACTGTAGCGTACCCCTACCATGATGTGGTTACTAAGAAACCTATGACGCCGCAGCGCGCCGCCAAAATACAGCGGCTATTAAACAGAAAATAGTGTTTATCAAAATACCAAGTCACTCTGACGAGAACGCACCGGGACTAAAATCTCCCGGATACGCTAGATGTGTGGTGGTTACTCAAACATTATAAAGTCACCGTTGCACTAGTGTCCTATCAGAAAAAAAGAAACACATAAATCACATGGGATACACTAGTCCCATAAATTAGCGTGATTATTTGTAAGGAGGTCGGAACACTAGTGCATGCTAACATATGGTAAACGACCACTGTCAAGAGGTGACTCAAAACACAAAAAGACCTAATGTAAAAATGGATACACCGGTAAATATTGAAGCACAAATTACAAATGCCTTGTTACAAATGAAAAAAAGCGCACCGTTGGTAACAAACTAAATCGCATAGATAACCCCTCTAAGACAGGGGAGTAGTAATGGTAACAACCAATATATATACAATTAAACAAAGGGCGACGAAGGAAGGATTTTAGGGGGGCATATCGAATGACTGAACTGACAATTTGGCTAAATAAAAAGAGGGACAAAAGAAAATTCTAACAGATTTTTACAAGAAACATCCATAATTAATCTGATCGTTAAGCCCATGAGGTGAGACGGTATCTAGATAGAAGATCCATCTCGCCTCCTTTTGCAGCAGCAACTGATCCCAGTTGCCGCCTCGAACTGGCCTGGTAATTTTCTCAATGGCTATAAATCGCAGGTTCTTTACTTGGCCATTATGCATCTGATTAATATGGCGGGACACAGGGGTGTCCCTGTTGTGTAGAACATCACCCACATGTTCACCAATCCTTTTCTTAAACTCCCTGATCGTCTTACCTATATACTCCATACCACAAGAACAAGAGGCCCTATAAATGACACCTTTTGTGCTACAGTTAATAAACTGCTTAATGGGGTACTCCCTGCCGGTGACATTACTGACAAATGATTTACTATTGTCAACGTATTGACATACCGTACAGTGTCCACACTTATAGCACCCCGTGACGCTACTCTTAAGCCATGTGTCCCTAGAGGGATTGGAAAAATGGCTATGAACAATCCTGTCTTGCAGCGATCTAGATTTCTTGTAGGTGATAGTAGGGACATCCCCCAGATGATTAGAAATATCTGGATCCATCTGGAGGATAGACCAGTGCCTTTTAAGGATGTCCCTAACTTTGTTGGCCCCATTGTCATAGGTGGTAATAAAACGAACGGAGTTATCGTCCTGTTTTTTAGGGACAGGATTTAATAGTTCACCGCGATTCTTGCTCTTTGCCTCATGATATGCCTTACTCAGGACATGCTGGGGATAGCCTCTTGCCAGGAACCGCTCTCTTAGTTCCTGAGACTGTGTCTCAAAGACATGATTATCGGAACAATTTCTCCGAACCCGGAGATATTGTCCTTTTGGGATGCCTCTTTTCAAATGGACAGGATGATGGCTCTCCCAATGCAAGAGGGCATTCGTGGCTGTCGGTTTACGTAATGTAGAAGTAAGCACTTCGCCACCTCCCCCTTTTGTAATAAGGATGTCCAGAAATGGTAAAGACCGAGTGTCAAAGGCCGATGTAAAGGAGAGACCAATCTCATTATGGTTCAAGGCATATACAAATGCAGTGAACTCCTCCTCCGTACCCCGCCAGACAATCAGAATATCGTCAATATATCTGGTCCATAATTCGGACACACGATATAGAGACGAGTCACTTTCCTCAGAATCATCCAGGACCAGGGTCTCCTCCCACCAGCCGAGGAAGAGATTGGCATAAGCAGGGGCACAAGGACTGCCCATTGCCGTCCCCCTCAGCTGGTGGTAGGTCCTGCCATCAAAAATGAAATAATTGTGTGTGAGACAGAATCGGAGGAGCTTTAACACAAACCCGTTGTGTTGGTGATATTGTTGACCCCTGGTGTTGAGGAAGTACTGCACTGCTTCCAGACCTCTATCGTGAGGGATAGAAGAATAAAGAGCTTCTACATCAATACTGGCAAGAGAAGAATCCAGTCCAATGGTGAGGCCCTCCAAACGACGTAGAAGGTCCGGAGTGTCCTTGACAAATGACTGCAGTGCTGAGACAAAAGGTGATAAGATGCGATCCAAGTAAATACCTGCATTCTGGCAGAGACTGCCCACCCCCGATACAATGGGCCTCCCCTTAAGAGGGTGCAGGCCCTTATGTATCTTTGGTAAGCTATGAAAAGTGGCAGTCACTGGACATTTAGGAAAGATGTAGTCATACTCGGTTTTGTTGATAATCCCGTCATCTAAACCCTCCTGTAAAATATGTCGTAACTCCACACTGTATTCATTTGTGGGATTATGTGGGAGGATTTCATATGTTGTTTGATCCGCCAGGATAGAATGGCACAAATCCTGATACTCTGTTACCCCAAGTACAACAACATTGCCCCCCTTATCGGAGGGCTTAATGACTATATTGGTATTTTGTTCCAATCGTTTAATAGCCTCCATTTCTCGCTTTGAACAATTAAAGTTACTTGATATATGGCTCATGGAGAGCTCCCTCAGTTCTGCAGTCACAAGGTTCGAGAAGATGTCAATTGCTGAAAGGTCACCCGTGTTAGGTGGCATCTTAGTACTTTTTCCTTTTAGTTGCGTAAAGGGTCCTAGACCCTGAGAATTGGGTTCAGTCTCACCAATACTATTCAACAATCTGACATCAGATAGCATATCCACCGGAATGCCAAGATCAAGACATAGGCGACTATCCTGTTTATGAAAAAAAATTTTCCATCTAAGTTTAAGTAGGAAAAGAATAAGATCTTTTACTGTCCTGAAAAGGTCAAAATCAGTACTGGGGACAAAAGAGAGCCCTTTGCGCAGGACTACCATTTCCCAGTCATCAATATGATGGTCAGATAAGTTGATGACCTGTATACTAGCATCAGACCGGATGGAAAGGGAATCACTGGTCAAAGAAAAAACCGATGGAGACATATTCATTGTTTCCTCCCCTGCGTTTGTGGATTTCGTAGGGGGTAGGCCTGATCTAAAAAAACCCCACTTTGTATGTTATCCACTCTGTCCGGGGTACCTCGAGCACCACGGCCTCTACCCTTCCCCCGACCTTTCCCTTTATAGGGTCTCGATCTGTTTTCAGCTTCAGAGAAATCGGTGTCAGTGGATGATAGTTCTGTCTCCCTGTCGGGTGGGGTAACTCTCGGGGCTAAGACCAAGTATGCCTTGTTATCCTTAAAATCCTGAATGTCTCTCAGGTATTGGCGATGTTTCCTCTCCTTTAAATGATATTGGAACCGCTCAATGTGTGTCTGAAGTTTAGTTTCTTTTACGGTGAAGTCCGTTTCCGTAGAGAATTTTTTAGTAACCTCTATATGTTCCCTAAGCCTCTCGTTAAGGGTAGCTAATGTGACCTTCTCCTCCTCTAATAGTAACTGCATGAACCGTAGGGAGCTCTCAGTAGCCTCTCTTTCCCACTTATGAACAAATGCAGGATTTTTGTGTCTACTGCCAGCTGACAGATTTATCCTAAGGCCCCGTGGAACGATTTTGGCCTTCAGGTAACTCTCTAGGCTTTGTACCTCCCACCAGGAGGTGATTTGATCCCTATACACTTGTTGGAGTTCTTTGAAGGCTGTATTAAAAGAGGGGAGATATTTCTTTTGAGTAAAAGTCTGTTCTGAGAAGACTTCCTTTACCTTTGATAGCCAAGTATCAGTATTAAGCCCAACAGATAAAAAACCTGCCATATCCTTAAACTAGAAGACGTGAAAAAAGCCGATAAAAAAAAAATAGATCTAATAGTAATTATAACAAAATCCCACCAAATTTAGAAGAACATAGCTAGGGTAGGAATATAAAACGTAACCTTTATTATCTACAAGGTAAAAAAGACGAAGACAAAAACGAAAATGTCACCCAAAACTAGTGCCTATAGTGGTACTGAATGATGTAACCTGTAAGAAAGAAACACATCACTTATGGGCGATACCACAATAGAAAATCAGTGGGAATGGCCGTAGCCGTACGGCGTCTAATGTCCCATGACAACAAGGTACCACCTAATAGCAATGATATGAGAATACAAAACAATTGCTAATACACGTAACCCTGTATATATAAATATTGGCAGGTATCCAATACAACAAGAGGCGGGAGGAGGTAGGGCAAGTGAGACGTGTGAATAATCAACAATAATAAAATAAGAACAATCTCACCAACTGCCGAAACCCGGATAGGTGGAGCCCTTAGCGCGCTGAAGTGGAGGGATCCAAGAATCAGCAACGTCAGGTGACAATACCCTGTCAACACCCTGAAAGGCTATCCAAAAACCTATGACCCCAAGCTCCCGCCCTTACAAGGGCAGTCCACAACTACCCCTGAACCACATCATGCCCTGCACTCTCCCTATTGGTGTCCCGACGCGTTTCTTCGCAGGCCGTATCATCAGGGGACTGGCCTGCTTGGGGAAAAAACTTATTGTGACCTTCACTGTGGGTGTTTTTTTCATTTCCTTTCCCTGTATGACATTGCCTTTTTATGATTGGACAATATCACAAAGGAGAAAAAGAAAACACTCCGAGCATAGAATCTCTATTAACACCCCCATAGCTAAAGAACAAATTTGTATATGAACTTCAAACGCTCATGTCTCTGCCATGCTGTGGAAAAAAAAACAAGACAAGCAAAATAACTTAAATAGTTATACATTTCAAATTCTTGTTTAGAATGTTGATCCAGTCAATCAACACTCAGAAACAGAAGTCAAACATTTGCTGTTTAGAACAGAATGAATCAAGCATTAAGGATGTAACCCAATCCCCTTCATTTTTTATCATTCTGTGATTGAAGTTTATGGGCAGGTGTCTTTTTATGTAACAAAGTAACCATGAGAACTATGAATATTACAGCCAGGACCTGCCTCTAACAATCGCAGGTGGAGTTGAGGTCTGCCCCAAATTGTTAACCTGTTAAATGCCGCTTTCACTTTCTGATTCTGAAAGTAGCATTTAACTCACACTGACAAGCTCTCATGTCCTTACTTCCGCCCATTGGAGGGCTCATGACATGAATACGGGTCGCTAATGGGTTGTCATGACAGCCGGGGGTCAGTTGATGACCCCTGGGCTTGTTATTATGGAACTCCTTTGAAACCCTTCCTGTGGCAGATTTCAAAGGAGACCATGATTTCTGCTATGTGCACAAGCAGTACAGAAAGTAATAACAAGCAAAATAAACTCAAAATGCTGGAATTGTTGTGTTTCCCACCCCCAAAAAAGGGATTAAAAATCATATGTACATCAACATGGTACCAATAAAAATATTAGCTTGATATGGAAAAAAATATCCTCCATATAGCTCATATTCATCTTGCTCAATATACATGGTACGCCATCTTGTCCTGTAAATGGTCCATCAGCAGAATCCAGACTTTCTCCGTTGCTTATATTTTAGACTTTCCATCCATCTTGCACTTGATAAATAACTCTTACCACCTGTAACAATGCCTATTTACATCTTCATTCCACTAAATTAAAGATAAAAGTTTGCCTCCCCAAAATAAAACAAAAAGTATCCTCATCCTTGAATATAGAATATAATTTGCTGATAGCTGAGAGGGAACTGACTGTGGGGTTTTATGGAAATTCTATGGTCATGAATAGGACAATTGCAGAATATAGATCCCTCTGATGTTGTTAGTTAAGGTCATTGAACCCAAATTTGGATCAAAATACTCGATAGTAATCCACTAGCAAGAATTCTCCCTTTATGCACTTTGGGTTCCTGTGGTAATTAGACGTCTAGATCAAAGCTAACTAAAAATTCAGCTTGATAAGGGTTTCTGAGGGTATTAAGTACACATTATAGGTTTCAATACACAGATCAATTTTAATTAAAGGAAATCTGTCAACAGGTTTTTGCTTTGTAATCTGACAGCAGCATGAGGTAGGGACAGAGACCCTTATTCCAACCATATATTACTTAGTTTACTTAGTGAAGCAGTTGGGATAGAATCACAGATTTCTCTGTTGCAGATTTACCAGAGCATAGATGTTGAGCTGTGTGTAACCCCAACCACATCACTTATTTTTCTGTGTAAACTCTGTAGTGACAGAATGTTGCTAATCAGTGTTTTGGTGGGTGTGGTTGGACTAGCAGGCACCAGCCTAGTTGTCCTATAGTGATAATCTCCATATTTGTATTGAAACAGCAAAATACAGTCCAGTAAGTGATACATCGTTGTAATCAGGCTCTCTTCCACTACATCATGGTACTACTATGTTACATAGCAATAACCTGGTGAAAGATTTTCTTTAAACTGACTTCTTTATAGCTGATTTGTAAATTAAATCTCAACTAATTTATCAAGATGTGTTGAAATTGATGACTGATGACATGACTAAATTTGCTCTTTTGATAAATCTGGCACAACATACAGTATATAACAGTCATACAATATTGTGCTGGCTAAAATTGCCATACTTTCCCTATTCCAGGGTCTGTGTTGGGTATAGAAGAGTGTTTTTAGTGTGTTTTTTTCTCAATGATGCCCTCTTTTAGACTACTCTTGAGAATGCGTAGAAGTGGTTGAGAAAATGTGTCAGAGAAAAACAAAAAAAAGGGAAGAAGCCAGCACTGCTTATGGTCAGAACGCAATAACTGAAGTGCAATTGCACATAAATTCTAACTGTATTTCAAATATGAGACATTTAGCAAACAATTGATCAATTCTTTGAGCTACACCGCCACTTCACGGCAATCTCATAATGGGGCAGTCCTAATCTTCGTATTTTATTTACGTTGTGCCATTATGGCTTCCTGAATGTATAAAAAAAAAAAAAGGACCACATTAAATGCGAACTGTACCTGGAGCATTTTCAGAATCACTCCCTTGGTGCCAGGAAAGGCAAGCGCAGGTAAAGGCCGATCAGGTCCAGTGCGGACATTTCAGATCTGGCTTCCACACTGCCAAACCCGCACCAAAGATGCACTTCAGTTATTGCGTTCTGACCATAAGCAGTGCTGGCTTCTTCCCTTTTTTTTTTTGCTTTGCATTGGTATGTGGCTGACCACCACTGTTGCCGCGCACGCTGGGTTATGTGCGCCATTCTTTCTGTGTTCACTGTGATTGATAGGCTGCTGTGCACACACACAGCTGCCCTGCCCCGCCTCAGGCTCAAGTTAATTGTGCACCTGTGTCTCAGCCTGTCTCACCCTTCATCTTTGGTGCGGGTTTGGCAGTGTGGAAGCCAGATCTGAAATGTCCGCACTGGACCTGATCGGCCTTTACCTGCGCTTGCCTTTCCTGGCACCAAGGGAGTGATTCTGAAAATGCTCCAGGTACAGTTCGCATTTAATGTGGTCCTTTTTTTTTTTTTTATACATTCAGGAAGCCATAATGGCACAACGTAAATAAAATACGAAGATTAGGACTGCCCCATTATGAGATTGCCGTGAAGTGGCGGGGTAGCTCAAAGAATTGATCAATTGTTTGCTAAATGTCTCATATTTGAAATACAGTTAGAATTTATGTGCAATTGCACTTCAGTTATTGCGTTCTGACCATAAGCAGTGCTGGCTTCTTCCCTTTTTTTTTTTGCTTTGCGTCAGAGAAAAACCCTTTTTACCTGCAGATTACCACTATGACTGTGGCTAATTACAATTTTTTTTTAATTTTTCTGATAGGTTCCTTTAAATTATTATCCAAACATCAAACCATTTCCACTTTTCATTCCAAACTGACGAATAGCACAAATATCTTTAACTTGTGACACAAATGGCTAATAAAAGTGTCCTGCAGCACATCAGACACTATTGCCTCAAAAATGCCTCAAAGGGACCAAATACAATAATGGACACTATGTGGGCCACAGTGTCAGTTTCCTACTTTTTCATTTTGAATGACTTCTAAACTTGTTTCCTTTTGTCTACAGTTTGTGCGGGTATGCATGCCACAGCTGTCCTTATGTTTCTGGTCTCTGTGAGGCAAAATAGATTAAACACTATTTGCTTCCATATTCATTTAGTAATTAGATACTGTATGTAAAGATAGGGCTGGAAAGGTCATAGATAGTGGAAGTCCGGACATGACAGGAGTTTGAAATTAGAAGGTAGGAAAAGGGTTAATGTCAGTTATTGCACGTAGGCAGGAAAGAAGGGGGTAAATGGGATCCTGGGTTAAAGGATAGGTCACACAATGGGCATTAGGTTTTCAATGGGCAAAAGTTAGAGGGGTAGGAATAGTGTAGGGTACCTTTGACCCCGGTCCAACTGCTTCTTCCAAGGATTCAAAACCAGTGAACATCTCTCCCACCCACCCTTTTATTTAGTGGTGTGACCAAATTTGGTGGTTGGTGTGGGATTCTATATGTTATGTTTGTCTTGTCATGGCAGCTGGAGGTGAAAAGGTAAGGGATCGCCTTGGTTAATTGGGGTTTTGGCACATCAGATTGATAGTGACCCTTAATCATTCAGGGTGGTTAGATCCTACAAGAACAGCTTCTGGGGCACAGAGCAAAGGTTATGTGGGCAGTACCATGACAGTTTATCAACCCCAAGTTGGAGCAGTGTGACTGGGGAGTGTTTTAGTTTGTACTGCCCGGTGTTTTCTAGTTTGCCATCCAGGATCTCCTCTAAAAGAAGCGTTATTTAAGCTTTTGTTATACTTATGTTGTAATCATTAAAATCAATGGGAAAGTCGAATATTTTTCTGCTGAACCCAACAAACATGTCTGGGGGCATGAGAAAAAGGCTGAAATGGATGGGAAAGAGAAAAAACTAAACGGGAACAGCATAGAGAAGATGCCTGCATGCCTTTCTGACTCACATATGGTATCTGGGAATAATGTTGTCAGATTATTTTCTTCACAATTACATCTATATAATGCAAAATAAAAATAATAATAATAAAAAAATGTACCTCCCCTTTAGATAGAATTCTGGCAAAATTTGAGAGACCTATGCCAAATGTTTATTTTGTTTGATTTTTCTCTTTATAGGTATATTTTTCAGTAAAATGTAAACTGTTCTTTTATTCTATAAACTTCTGACAATATGTCCCCGAACTTCCAAGCAATACATTTTGCTTTTTGTTTTTTTCTGAAAAGGAGAAATGGTCAAAATTAAAAAACAGTGCTTTCAGACCTCAAATAATGCAAAGAAAACAAGTTTATAATCATTTATAAACAACAATACTAATGTTTTAACTCGGGAAGAGTTCAGACATCAATATTTTGTGGAATAACCATGATTTTAATAACAGCTTTTATACGTCTTGCAATGCTTTCCACCAGTGTTTCACACTGGCGCAAAAATATAAGCAATTCTTCGTTGTTTGATGGCTTGTGACCACAATCATCTTGATTACATTCCAGAGGTTTTCAATGGGGTTCAGGTCTGGAGATTGGGCTGCCCATGACAGGGCTTTGATGTGGTGGTCTCTTAATTTTTGAAAGAAGGAATATAAACCAGCTCACCCGTGATGCATAAACCAAACCTCGGGAGCACGGACCCGCTGTGTCCAGGTGTATAAAGTCCAAAAAAGAAAAGAATGTCCAGCTTCACCGAGTCCGTAAAAATGAGTTTTCTTTATTCACAAACTTTAAACATGGAGGATACAAACTTCAAAGAGATTCTTACCCATATGGTTTGTGCTGAAATTTGTATCCTCCATGTTTAAAGTTTGTGAATAAAGAAAACTCTTTTTACGGACTCGGTGAAGCTGGACATTCTTTTCTTTTTTGGCTCTTAATTTTTGCCAGAGTTGTAGATAGATAGATAGATAGATAGATTGTAGAAAAGCTGGCAATTCATCTGTTGTGTACTGTAAAATCACAGCATGACAGGTTAGTTTAGAATAGATAGAATAGACATAAACAAGAAATAGATAGATATACATATGTCAGTGACACCCACATGTACAGTGGGTATGGAAAGTATTCAGACCCCTTTAAATTTTTCACTCTTTATTTCATTGCAGCCATTTGGTAAATTTAAAAACGTTATTTTTTTTCTCATTAACCCCTTCCCGACCCATGACGCCACGTAGGCGTCATGAAAGTCGGTGCCAATCCGACCCATGACGCCTATGTGGCGTCATGGAAAGATCGCGTCCGTGCAGATCGGGTGAAAGGGTTAACTCCCATTTCACCCGATCTGCAGGGACAGGGGGAGTGGTAGTTTAGACCAGGGGGGGTGGCTTCACACCCTCATGGCTACGATCGCTCTGATTGGCAGTTTCACTTTCAACAGCCAATCAGAGCGATTTGTAATATTTCACCTATTATAACTGGTGAAATATTACAATCCAGCCATGGCCGATGCTGCAATATCATCGGCCATGGCTGGAAACACTAATGTGCCCCCACCCCACCCCACCGATCGCCCCCCCAGCCCTCCGATCTGTCCGGTACACTGCTCCGGCTCCCCTCCGTCCTGTGCTCCGCTCCCCCCCGTGCTTTTGTCCGCTCCCCCCGTGCTCCAATCACCCCCCCGTGCTCCAACCACCCCCCTGCACTCCGATCCACCCCCCCTGCAGTCCGATCCACCCCCCTGCAGTCCGATCCACCCCCCGATGCTCCAATGCACCCCCCGTGCTCCGTTCCACCCCTCCCGCGCTCCGATCCACCCCCCCGTGCTCCGATCCCCCCCTCCCCGTGCTTCCCCCCACCCCATCATACTTACCGATCCTGCCGGGGTCCGTCCGTCTTCTCCCTGGGCGCCGCCATCTTCCAAAATGGCGGGCGCATGCGCAGTGCGCCCGCCGAATCTGCCGGCCGGCAGATTTGTTCCAAAGTGCATTTTGATCACTGAGATAGATTATATCTCAGTGATCAAAATAAAAAAAATAATAAATGACCCCCCCCCTTTGTCACCCCCATAGGTAGGGACAATAAAAAAATAAAGAATTTTTTTTTCCCCACTAATGTTAGAATAGGGTTAGGGTTAGGGGTAGGGTTAGGGGTAGGGATAGGGTTAGGGATAGGGTTAGGGTTCGGGATGTGCACACGTATTCTGGTCCTCTGCGGATTTTTCCGCTGCAGATTTGATAAATCCGCAGTGCTAAACCGCTGCGGATTTATGGCGGATTTACCGCATTTTTTCTGCGCATTTCACTGCGGATTACAACTGCGATTTTCTATTTGAGCAGTTGTAAAACCGCTGTGGAATCCGCACAAAGAAGTGACATGCTGCAGAATGTAAACCGCTGCGTTTCCGTGCAGTTTTTCAGCAGCATGTGTACAGCGATTTTTGTTTCCCATAGGTTTACATTGAACTGTAAACTCATGGGAAACTGCTGAGAATCCTCCCCGTTTTCCGCAGCGTGTGCACATACCTTTAGAATTAGGCTATGTGCACACGGTGCGGATTTGGCTGCGGATCCGCAGCGGATTGGCCACTGCGGATTCGCAGCAGTGTTCCATCAGGTTTACAGTACCATGGAAAACCAAATCCGCTGTGCCCATGGTGCAGAAAATACCCTGCAGAAACGCTGCGTTGTATTTTCCGCAGCATGTCAATTCTTTGTGCGGATTCCGCAGCGTTTTACACCTGTTCCTCAATAGGAATCCGCAGGTGAAATCCGCACAAAAAACACTGGAAATCCGCGGAAAATCCGCAGGTAAAACGCAGTGCCTTTTACCCGTGGATTTTTCAAAAATGATGCTGAAAAATCTCACACGAATCCGCAACGTGGGCACATAGCCTTAGGGTTAGGGTTGGAATTAGGGTTGTGGTTAGGGGTGTGATTAGGGATATGGCTACAGTTGGGATTAGGATTAGGGGTGTGGGGGGGTTAGTGTTGGAGGTAGAATTGAGGGGTTACCACTGTTTAGGCACATCAGGGGTCTCCAAACGCAACATGGCGCCACCATTGATTCCAGCCAATCTCGTATTCAAAAAGTCAAATGGTGCTCCCTCAATTCCGAGCCCCGACGTGTGCCCAAACAGTGGTTTACCCCCACATATGGGGTACCAGCATACTCAGGATAAATTGTGCAACAATTACTGCGGTCCAATTTCTCCTGTTACCCTTGTGAAAATAAAAAATGCTTGCTAAAACATCATTTTTGATGAAAGAAAAATGATTTTTTATTTTCACGGCTCTGCGTTGTAAACGTCTGTGAAGCACTTGGGGGTTCAAAGTGCTCACCACATATCTAGATAAGTTCAGTGGGGGGTCTAGTTTCTAAAATGGGGTCACTTGTGGGGGGTTTCTACTGTTTAGGCACACCAGGAGCTCTACAAACGCAACGTGACGCCCGCAGACCATTTCATCAAAGTCTGCATTTCAAAAGTCACTACTTCCCTTCTGAGCCCCGACTTGTGCCCAAACAGTGGTTTACCTCCACACATGGGGTATCAGCGTACTCAGGAGAAACTGGACAACAACTTTTAGGGTCCAATTTCTCCTGTAACCCTTGGGAAAATAAAAAATTCTGTGCTAAATAATTATTTTTGAGGAAAGAAAACGTATTTATTATTTTCACGGTTCTGCATTATAAACTTCTATGAAGCACTTGGAGGTTCAAAGTGCTCACCACTAGTGTTGAGCGATACCGTCCGATACTTGAAAGTATCGGTATCGGATAGTATCGGCTGATACCCAAAAAATATCGGATATCGCCGATACCGATATCCGATACCAATACAAGTCAATGGGACATCAAGTATCGGAAGGTATTCTCATGGTTCCCAGGGTCTGAAGGAGAGGAAACTCTCCTTCAGGCCCTGGGATCCATAGGGATGTGTAAAATAAAGAATTAAAATAAAAAATATTGATATGCTCACCTCTCCGGCGGCCCCTGGACTTCACACTGCTAACCGGGAGGCTTCTTTGTTTAAAAAGCGCGCCTTTCGGACCTGTGAATGACGTCTCGGCTTCTGATTGGTCGCGTGCCGGTCACATGGGCGGCACGCGGCCAATCAGAAGCCGCGACGTCATTCTCATTCACAAAACTGCTAATTCTAGGAATTGAGGACCTGCGAATGACGTCGCGGCCTCTGATTGGTCGCGTGCCGGTCACATGGGCGGCACGCGACCAATCAGAAGCCGGGACGTCATTCACCGGTCCGAAAGGCGCGCTTTTTAAACAAAGAAGCCTCCCGGATAGCAGCGTGAAGTCCAGGGGCCGCCGGAGAGGTGAGCATATCAATATTTTTTATTTTAATTCTTTATTTTCCACATCCCTATTGATTCGATACCGATACCCGATATCACAAAAATATCGGATCTCGGTATCGGAATTCCGATACCGCAAATATCGGCCGATACCCGATACTTGCGGTATTGGAATGCTCAACACTACTCACCACACATGTAGATAAGTTCCTTTCGGGGTCTAGTTTCCAAAATGGGGTCACTTGTGGGGGGTTTCTACTGTTTAGCCACATCAGCGGCTCTGTAAACGCAACGTGACGCCCGCAGAGCATTCCATCAAAGTCTGCAGTTCAAAACGTCACTACTTCAATTCCGAGCCCCGGCATGTGCCCAAACAGTAGTTTACCCCCACATATGGGGTATCAGCGTACTCAGGAGAAATTGGACAACAACTTTTGGGGTTAAACTTCTCCTGTTACCCTTGGGAAAATAAAAAATTGCAGGCTAAAAGATCATTTTTGAGAAAATATTTTTTTTTTTCATGGCTCTGCATTATAAACTTCTGTGAAGCACTTGGGGGTTCAAAGTCCTCACCACACATCTAGATTAGTTCCTTTGGGGGTCTAGTTTCCAAAATGGGGTCATTTCTGGGGATCTCTAATGTTTAGGCACACAGGGGCTCTCCAAACGTGACATGGTGTCTGCTAATGATTGGAGCTAATTTTCCATTTAAAAAGCCAAATGGCGTGCCTTCCCTTCCGAGCCCTGCCGTGCGCCCAAACAGTGGTTTACCCCCACATATGGGGTATCAGCGTACTCAGGACAAACTGGACAACAACATTTGTGGTCCAATTTCTCCTATTACACTTGGCAAAATAGGAAATTCCAGGCTAAAAAATCATTTTTGAGGAAAGAAACATTATTTTTTATTTTCATGGCTCTGCGTTATAAACTTCTGTGAAGCACCTGGGGGTTTAAAGTGCTCAATATGCATCTAGATAAGTTCCTTGGGGGGTCTAGTTTCCAAAATGGGGTCACTTGTGGGGAAGCTCCAATGTTTAGGCACACAGGGGCTCTCCAAACGCGACATGGTGTCCGCTAACAATTGGAGCTAATTTTCCATTCAAAAAGTCAAATGGCGCGCCTTCCCTTCCGAGCCCTGCCGAGTGCCCAAACAGTGGTTTATCCCCACATATGAGGTATCGTCGTACTCGGGAGAAATTGCCCAACAAATTTTATGATCCATTTTATCCTATTGCCCATGTGAAAATGAAAAAATTGAGGCGAAAAAATTTTTTTGTGAAAAAAAAGTACTTTTTCATTTTTACAGATCAATTTGTGAAGCACCTGAGTGTTTAAAGTGCTCACTAGGCATCTAGATAAGATCCTTGGGGGGGTCTAGTTTCCAAAATGGGGTCACTTGTGGGGGAGCGCCAATGTTTAGGCACACAGGGTCTCTCCAAACGCGACATGGTGTCCGCTAGCCATGGAGATAATTTTTCATTCAAAAAGTCAAATGGCGCTCCTTCCCTTCCGAGCCTTACCATGTGCCCAAACAGTGGTTTACCCCCACATGTGAGGTATTGGTGTACTCAGGAGAAATTGCCCAACAAATTTTAGGATCCATTTTATCCTGTTGCCCATGTGAAAATGAAAAAATTGAGGCTAAAAGAATTTTTTTGTGAAAAAAAGTACTTTTTCATTTTTACGGATCAATTTGTAAAGCACCTGGGGGTTCAAAGTGCTCACTATGCATCTAGATAAGTTCCTTGGGGCGTCTAGTTTCCAAAATGGGGTCACTTGTGGGGGAGCTCCAATTTTTAGGCACACGGGGGCTCTCCAAACGTGACATGGTGTCCGCTAAAGAGTGGAGCCAATTTTTCATTCAAAAAGTCAAATGGCGCTCCTTCCCTTCCAAGCCCTGCCGTGCACCCAAACAGTGGTTTACCCCCACATATAAGGTATCAGCGTACTCAGGGCAAATTGGACAACAACTTTCGTGGTTCAGTTTCTCCTTTTACCATTGGGAAAATAAAAAAATTGTTGCTAAAAATAATTTTTGTGACTAAAAAGTTAAATGTTCATTTTTTCCTTCCATGTTGCTTCTGCTGCTGTGAAGCACCTGAAGGGTTAATAAACTTCTTGAATGTGGTTTTGAGTACCTTGAGGCGTGCAGTTTTTAGAATGGTGTCACTTTTGGGTATTTTCAGCCATATAGACCCCTCAAACTGACTTCAAATGTGAAGTGGTCCCTAAAAAAAATGGTTTTGTAAATTTCGTTGTAAAAATGAGAAATCGCTGGTCAAATTTTAACCCTTATAACTTCCTAGCAAAAAAAAAATTTGTTTCCAAAACTGTGCTGATGTAAAGTATACATGTGGGAAATGTTATTTATTAACTATTTTGTGTCACATAACTCTCTGGTTTAACAGAATAAAAATTCAAAATGTGAAAATTGCGAAATTTTCAAAATTTTCGCCAAATTTCCGTTTTTATCACAAATAAACGCAGAATTTATTGACCTAAATTTACCACTAACATGAAGCTCAATATGTCACGAAAAAACAATCTCAGAACCGCTAGGATCCGTTGAAACGGCAAGGTCTTTAAGGTCAAAATAGGCTGGGTCATGAAGGGGTTAATGTACACTTTGCACCTCATGTTGACTGAAGAAAACAGAAATGTAGAAATTTTTGTAACTTTATTAAAATAGAAAAACTGAAATATCACATTCTCATAAATATTCTCATAAATATTCAGACCCTATGCTCAGTACTGAACATTGGTGGACAACCATTTTCAGGTCTCTCCAGAGATGCTTAATTGGGTTTAGGTCACGGCTCGCTGGGCCAGTCAAGAATGGTCACAGCATTGCTTTGAAGCCACTCCTTTGTTATTTTAGCTGTGTGCTTAGGGTCAGTGCCTTGTTGGAAGATGAACCTTCGGCCAAGTCTGACGTCCAGAGCACTCTGGCAGAGGTTTTCATCCAGGATATCTCTGTACTTGGCTGCATTCATGTTTCCTTCAATAACAACCAGTCATCCTGTCCCTGCAGCTGAAAAACACCCCCACAGCATGATGCTGCCACCACCATGTTTTACTGTTTGGATTGTTTTGGGCAGGTGATGAGCAGTGCCTGGTTTTCTCCACACATACCGCTTAGAATTATCACCAAAAAGGTCTATCTTTGTCTCATCAGACTAGAGAGTCTTATTTCTCATAGTCTGGGAATCCTTCATGTGTTTTTTTAGCAAACTCTATGTGGACTTTCATATGTTTTGCACTAAGGAGAGGCTTCCTTTGGGCCACTTGCCTTAAAGGCCTGACTGGTGGAAGGCTGCAGCGATAGTTGACTTTGTGGAACTTTCTCCCATCTCCCTACTGCATCTCTGGAGCTCAGCCACAGTGATCTTGGGGTTCTTCTTTACCTCTCTCACCAAGGCTCTTCTCCCACAATTGCTCGGTTTGGCTGGACAGCCAGGTCTAGGAAGACTTCTGGTGTTCCCAAACTTCTTCCTTTTAAGGATTATGGAGGACACTGTGCTCTTAAGAACCTTGAGCACTGAAGAATTCTGAGCAAAGGGTCTGAATACTTATGACTATGTGATATTTCGTTTTTTCTTTTTTAATAAATTTGCAAGAAATTCTACATTTTTGCCTTTTTCAGTCAAGATGGGGTGCAGAGTGTACATTAATGAGAAAAAAATAACTTTTTTGAATTTACCAAATGGCTGCAATGAAACAAATTGTGAAAAATGTAAAGGGGTCTGAATACTTTCCGTACCCACTGTATATACAGTATATGTATACATATTACATAGATGCGTAGAAGTAAAGCCAGCAATTCTGCAGCCATGTACTGTAAAATCACAGCAGGAGCCAACAGGATAGAATGCATGGATTACATACAATATATACACATAGAATAGATAGATATGCAGATCTCAGTGAAAAATACAGTTAGTACAGTGTGTGTGCAGTTTACTGCACATGTATTTAATTATTAAAAGATTATTTTCAGAAAAAAGTGGTGTGGACTCCCATCTAATATTCTTAACCAGCAGAGGGAAAATCGACGACTGGGGGCATATGTTTATAGCCTGGGAAGGGTGTAAAACCCATAAATCTTCCCAGGCTATTAATATCAGCTCACAGTTGCATAACTAGCATTTACTGGCTATTAAAATGAAATGGGGACCCTCCCAAAAAATGATGTAGGGTTCCCCTATATTTATTAACCAGCAAAGGCTATGAAGACAGCCGTGAGTTGATATTAATAGCCTAGGAATGGGCCATGGATACTGGCCACCCCAGGCTAAAAACATCAGCTCTCAGCTGCCCAAGAAAAGGCACATCTATAAGATGTGCCAATTCTGGCACTTAGCCTCTCTCTTCCCAGTTGCCCTGTAAAGGTGGCAAGTGGGATGATAGTTGGGGGGTTGATGTCACCTTTGTATTGTCAGGTGACCTCAAGCCCTGAGATTAGTAATGGAGAGGCAAGTCATCCCCATTACTAACCATATAGTCATATTGTATAAAAACACAGACACCCAGAAAAAAAGTCCTTTAATTGAAAGAATGACACAGACTCCTTTGATAAATCTTAATTAAACCATACTTTACGACCTTGCCCATGCCATTGTCTTCTGCAAAACAGTTAAAATAAAAAGCAACAATATACCTCACCTTTCCGCAGAGAAGATAATAATCCATTTGTCCCACAACAGGTCTAGCTCTGGTACATCTAGATGGCAGGCCGCATGGTTGCATGATGTGACCATACAGCTAGTCATCCAGCAGAGACACTGAGCAGCGTGTGCTCAGTGTTTCCCTGTGAACTCCTATTACCTGTCTGATGGCACCCCAAGCTTGAGAAAGTTCTCCTGCTCGCGGTGCCATCAGACAGGTCCTGGGAGTTCACAGCCAATGAACTCACTTCAAATTTCTCACGTCCGCGTGAGTGCAATGGGAAATATATCTATTCTATCTATTCTAACCTGTAACCTGCTGTGATTTTACTGTACACAGCAGACGAATTGCCGGCTTTTCATCTATATCTATCTATCTATCTAAATGTGTGTATTGAAGAATAATTCCTTTGAAAATGATGTGTAAATGACAGAGAATTTCTCAATGTAAAAGCTCATGTTAAAATCGCATTGTGATCGGATGTAAATTGGATGCTAGGTGTAAAAAAATTGGATTGTACTCACCTGAAAAACACTTGACACTTGCATTGCACTTGCCAAACATGCTGGACTGGTCACCCGAATATACTGAGGCGAATAGCTAATTACTTGCTGAGTAATGAATAGTGCCAAATTTATTTGCTCATCACTAGTCATGATTAAATACATCTCAATTATTTTCTTAATGTGTTTGAAATGAGTAATTTTGCTATCCTTTAGGCTGTGTTCACATTCAGCTGTTATGCTGCGGTTTTTAACTGCAGCAGCTTTGTGCTGCTTCTATCAGTTTCCTTACACAATTAATTAATCTTGCAGAAAGACAGCTGTTCACCTGAAAGATGGTACAGCCAAATCCTTAGTGCATCTTGAGGAGATTATGTTATTTTTAATTACCTTTTTGTATATGTCCTTTCTATATGAACTATAGCATTTGACTTTTCTTTGTAGCTCAGCTCCTAGCAGAGTGAGTAAGAGTTGTGCTTCAATAACCAAAATTGGCAACTACACAGTGCATGAAGCTAGTCGGTTCCTGTACTGTACTTCTATCTGGAGTTGAAAACAGCAGAATATGAGGGCCCATGTATCAGATGTCCACAATTTAATATTGATGACCTATTCTTAAGCATGAAACAGCAAATATAAGTAGTGGACAACACTTTTATCTTTTGCAGGGTAATGCCATTTCTTTCTTTTAAGCATCATACAAGTATACTGTAGAAAAGATCCATATCCATGCACAAAATCCATGCAGCTGTGAATTACACATGTGTAGGCGCATAGTGTACCACTTTATGTTTATCAGTAAAGATGGGCGGACCCCTGGATGTCGGAGTCCAGAGGGTTCAGCCAAGCAGTTAAAAAAAAAGTTTGGATTCAGGCACCAGAACAATATACGGTACCTGAACCCGGACCCCATTCACTTGAAAGGGGGGCCCGAAAATCCAGTGTTTTCCACACTGTCATGTGCATGATTGGTAAAATCACTACTACCACACTGTCAAATGATAACGTGAGCCCGCAGCTGTACTTGGAAGTATAAAGTTTACCTCCGGTCAATGGCATGGGCTGATGGTACTACTGCTCCCATCAGCCTACACCTGCTGCTGCTACTAACAGTGAGAGTAAGAGCGGCTGATGGTCAAAATAAATAATTTTTTTTTAAAATGGCGTGGGTTCTCCTATATTTTTGGCAACCAGCCAGGCAAAACGGACAACTGAGGGCTTGCAACCCTCAGCTGTCAGCATTAGAAAGGTTGGCTATTAAGAATAGAGGGGTCCTCATGATGTTTTTTTAAAATTATTTAAGAAGATAATTAAAAACACATGTGGGGACCCCCCATTTTTGACAACAAGCCTTGCTAAACCGGACATCTGGGGGCTGGTATTCTCAGGCTGGTAAGGGGCCATTAATATTGCCCCTCCAGTCTAAAACCAGAAGCCCTCAGCTCCACATACCTCCCCTCAGCCTTGTCTGCCAGTTGTCTGGCAGTTGGGCACTTCTTGTACAGAACAGGACACTATGTCTCATGAGGCTGCACAGATTTAGCTGGAGACCTGACAATGACCAGAGAAAAGACTCTGGCTGGCCTTCTTGATCTCCAGCACCACTCAATCAATCCCAGGAGTGCAGGGTTGCTTCTTCTAGGCTCGGTAGATTTACTGCAGGGACTACTACCCATCAGACTTCATAGTAGCCCTTACACTAATTACATATGTGTGTAAAAACAGCTTAAGAGCTGGCTTCTCACACCAACAGAGTTTACAGACATTTATAATATAATAATAATCTTTATTTATACAGTGCCAACATATTCCACAGCGCTTTACAGTTTAATAATTTCAAATGCAAGTCATAAGTAGCAAAGTTAACAATACAATAATTAAAGCACAATAAGATGACTCTACTTGTGAGAGTTTACAATCTACAATGAGGGGAGAGATAAAAAGTACAGGAGCTTATTTACAAAAATGTATCCATGATACAATCATTTTACAATGATTGTAAAATGATGGTCCAGCCATCTTCAGGGGGTGGAGGATAAATGGAGATAGTGAATTGGGCTACACATGTGCCTTTACACATAAAACCACTTTTATTAGGGAATGTCATAGGCCACTCTGAAGAAACATGTTTTGAGGGAGCGCCTAAAACTATGCAAATTGTGAATGGTCCTAATTTCTAAGGGTAGAGCATTCCAGCGGATTGCTGCAGTGCAGGAGAAGTCTTGGAGATGGGAGTGGGAGGTACGGATTAGTGAAGTTAGTCAGAAGTCATTTGCAGAGCGCTGCGGTCAGCTAGGCCGATAGACAGAAATAAGGGAGGAGATGAAAGGGGGTGTTGCACTGTGAAGAGCTTTGTGGGTGAGAACAACTACTTTGAATTGGATCCTGTAGTGAATGGGCAGCCAGTGTAACGACTGGTGAAGAGCAGCTGCATCTGAATACCTGCTGCATTAAGGATTGACTGAAGAGGGGAAATTCGAGTAACGGGGAGGCCAATTAACCCCTTCATGACCCAGCCTATTTTGACCTTAAAGACCTTGCCGTTTTTTGCAATTCTGACCAGTGTCCCTTTATGAGGTAATAACTCAGGAACGCTTCAACGGATCCTAGCGGTTCTGAGATTGTTTTTTCGTGACATATTGGGCTTCATGTTAGTGGTAAATTTAGGTCAATAAATTCTGCATTTATTTGTGATAAAAACGGAAATTTGGCGAAAATTTTGAAAATTTCGCAATTTTCACATTTTGAATTTTATTCTGTTAAACCAGAGAGTTATGTGACACAAAATAGTTAATAAATAACATTTCCCACATGTTTACTTTACATCAGCACAATTTTGGAAACAAAATTTTTTTTTGTTAGGAAGTTATAAGGGTTAAAATTTGACCAGCGATTTGTCATTTTTACAACGAAATTTACAAAACCATTTTTTTTAGGGACCACCTCACATTTGAAGTCAGTTTGAGGGGTCTATATGGCTGAAAATACCCAAAAGTGACACCATTCTAAAAACTGCACCCCTCAAGGTACTCAAAACCACATTCAAGAAGTTTATTAACCCTTCAGGTGCTTCACAGCAGCAGAAGCAACATGGAAGGAAAAAATGAACATTTAACTTTTTAGTCACAAAAATTATTTTTAGCAACAATTTTTTTATTTTCCCAATGGTAAAAGGAGAAACTGAACCACGAAAGTTGTTGTCCAATTTGTCCTGAGTACGCTGATACCTCATATGTGGGGGTAAACCACTGTTTGGGCGCACGGCAGGGCTTGGAAGGGAAGCAGCGCCATTTGACTTTTTGAATCAAAAATTGGCTCCACTCTTTAGCGGACACCATGTCACGTTTGGAGAGCCCCCGTGTGCCTAAAAATTGGAGCTCCCCCATAAGTGACCCCATTTTGGAAACTAGACGCCCCAAGGAACTTATCTACATGCATAGTGAGCACTTTGAACCCCCAGGTGCTTCACAAATTGATCCGTAAAAATGAAAAAGTACTTTTTTTTCACAAAAAAATTCTTTTAGCCTCAATTTTTTCATTTTCACATGGGCAACAGGATAAAATGGATCCTAAAATGTGTTGGGCAATTTCTCCTGAGTACACCAATACCTCACATGTGGGGTTAAACCACTGTTTGGGCACATGGTAAGGCTCGGAAGGGAAGGAGCGCCATTTGACTTTTTGAATGAAAAATTATTTCCATCGTTAGCGGACACCATGTCGCTTTTGGATAGCTCCTGTGTGCCTAAACATTGGCGCTCCCCCACAAGTGACCCCATTTTGGAAACTAGACCCCCCAAGGAACTTATTTAGATGCCTAGTGAGCACTTTAAACCCTCAGGTGCTTCACAAATTGATCTGTAAAAATGAAAAAGTACTTTTTTTTCATAAAAAAATTCTTTTCGCCTCAATTTTTTCATTTTCACATGGGCAGTAGGATAAAATGGATCATAAAATTTGTTGGGCAATTTCTCCCGAGTACGCCGATACCTCATATGTGGGGGTAAACCACTGTTTGGGCACACGGCAGGGCTCGGAAGGGAAGGCGCGCCATTTGACTTTTTGAATGGAAAATTAGCTCCAATTGTTAGCGGACACCATGTCGCGTTTGGAGAGCCCCTGTGTGCCTAAACATTGGAGCTCCCCCACAAGTGACCCCATTTTGGAAACTAGACCCCCCAAGGAACTTATCTAGATGCATATTGAGCACTTTAAACCCCCAGGTGCTTCACAGAAGTTTATAACGCAGAGCCATGAAAATAAAAAATAATTTTTCTTTCCTCAAAAATGATTTGTTAGCCTGGAATTTCCTATTTTGCCAAGGATAATGGGAGAAATTGGACCCCAAATATTGTTGTCCAGTTTGTCCTGAGTACGCTGATACCCCATATGTGGGGGTAAACCACTGTTTGGGCGCACGGCAGGGCTCGGAAGGGATGGCACGCCATTTGGCTTTTTAAATGGAAAATTAGCTCCAATCATTAGCGGACACCATGTCACGTTTGGAGAGCCCCTGTGTGCTTAAACATTGGAGATCCCCCAGAAATGACACCATTTTGGAAACTAGACCCCCAAAGGAACTAATCTAGATGTGTGGTGAGGACTTTGAACCCCCAAGTGCTTCACAGAAGTTTATAACGCAGAGCCATGAAAATAAAAAAAAAAATTATTTTCTCAAAAATGATCTTTTAGCCTGCAATTTTTTATTTTCCCAAGAGTAACAGGAGAAATTTGACCCCAAAAGTTGTTGTCCAGTTTCTCCTGAGTACGCTGATACCCCATATGTGGGGGTAAATCACTGTTTGGGCACATGCCGGGGCTCGGAAGTGAAGTAGTGACGTTTTGAAATGCAGACTTTGATGGAATGCTCTGTGGGCATCACGTTGCGTTTGCAGAGCCCCTGATGTGGCTTAACAGTAGAAACCCCCCACAAGTGACCCCATTTTGGAAACTAGACCCCCAAAGGAACTTATCTAGATGTGTGGTGAGCACTTTGAACCCCCAAGCGCTTCATAGAAGTTTATAATGCAGAGCCGTGAAAATAATAAATACGTTTTCTTTCCTCAAAAATAATTATTTAGCCCAGAATTTTTTATTTTCCTAAGGGTAACAGGAGAAATTTGACCCCAATATTTGTTGTCCAGTTTCTCCTGAGTACGGTGATACCCCATATGTGGGGGTAAACTACTGTTTGGGCACATGCCGGGGCTTGGAATTGAAGTAGTGACGTTTTGAAATGCAGACTTTGATGGAATGCTCTGCGGGCGTCACGTTGCGTTTGCAGAGCCCCTGATGTGCCTAAACAGTAGAAACCCCCCACAAGTGACCCCATTTTGGAAACTAGACCCCCAAAGGAACTTATCTAGATGTGTGGTGAGCACTTTGAACCCCCAAGTGCTTCATAGAAGTTTATAATGCAGAGCCATGAAAATAATAAATACGTTTTCTTTCCTCAAAAATAATTATTTAGCCCAGAATTTTTTATTTTCCTAAGGGTTACAGGAGAAATTGGACCCCAAAAGTTGTTGTCCAGTTTCTCCTGAGTACGCTGATACCCCATGAGTGGGGGTAAACCACTGTTTGGGCACACGTCGGGGCTCAGAAGGGAAGTAGTGACTTTTGAAATGCAGACTTTGATGGAATGGTCTGCGGGTATCACATTGCGTTTGCAGAGCCCCTGGTGTGCCTGAACAGTAGAAACCCCCACAAGTGACCCCATTTTAGAAACTAGACCCCCCAAGGAACTTATCTAGATATGTGGTGAGCACTTTGAACCCCCAAGTGCTTCACAGACGTTTACAACGCAGAGCCGTGAAAATAAAAAATCATTTTTCTTTCCTCAAAAATTATGTTTTAGCAAGCATTTTTTTAGATTCACAAGGGTAACAGGAGAAATTGGACCCCAGTAATTGTTGCGCAGTTTGTCCTGAGTATGCTGGTACCCCATATGTGGGGGTAAATCACTGTTTGGGCACACGTCAGGGCTCGGAAGTGAGGGAGCACCATTTGACTTTTTGAATACGAGATTGGCTGGAATCAATGGTGGCGCCATGTTGCGTTTGGAGACCCCTGATGTGCCTAAACAGTGGTAACCCCTCAATTCTACCTCCAACACTAACCCCAACACACCCCTAACTCTAATCCCAACTGTAGCCATAACCCTAATCACAACCCTAACCGCAACACACCCCTAACCACAACCCTAACCACAACACACCCCTAACCACAACCCTAATTCCAACCCTAACCCTAAGGCTATGTGCCCACGTTGCGGATTCGTGTGAGATATTTCCGCACCATTTTTTGAAAAATCCACGGGTAAAAGGCACTGCGTTTTACCTGCGGATTTTCCGCGGATTTCCAGTGTTTTTTGTGCGGATTTCACCTGCGGATTCCTATTGAGGAACAGGTGTAAAACGCTGCGGAATCCGCACAAAGAATTGACATGCTGCGGAAAATACAACGCAGCGTTTCCGCGCGGTATTTTCCGCACCATGGGCACAGCGGATTTGGTTTTTCATATGTTTACATGGTACTGTAAACCTGATGGAACACTGCTGCGAATCCGCAGCGGCCAATCCGCAGCCAAATCCGCACAGTGTGCACATAGCCTAATTCTAAAGGTATGTGCACACGCTGCGGAAAACGCTGCGGATCCGCAGCAGTTTCCCATGAGTTTACAGTTCAATGTAAACCTACGGGAAACAAAAATCGCTGTACACATGCTGCGGAAAAACTGCACGGAAACGCAGCGGTTTACATTCCGCAGCATGTCACTTCTTTGTGCGGATTCCGCAGCGGTTTTACAACTGCTCCAATAGAAAATCGCAGTTGTAAAACCGCAGTGAAATGCGCAGAAAAAAACGCGGTAAATCCGCCATAAATCCGCAGCGGTTTAGCACTGCGGATTTATCAAATCCTCAGCGGAAAAATCCGCAGAGGAACAGAATACGTGTGCACATACCGAAACCCTAACCCTAGCCCTAACCCTAGCCCTAACCCTACCCCTACCCCTAACCCTACCCCTAACCCTAACCCTACCCCTAGCCCTAACCCTAGCCCTAACCCTAGCCCTAACCCTACCCCTAACCCTACCCCTAGCCCTAACCCTAGCCCTAACCTTACCCCTAACCCTAACCCTACCCCTAACCCTAACCCTATTCTAACATTAGTGGAAAAAAAAAAATTATTTATTTTTTTATTGTCCCTACCTATGGGGGTGACAAAGGGGGGGGTCATTTATTATTTTTTTTATTTTGATCACTGAGATATAATCTATCTCAGTGATCAAAATGCACTTTGGCCGGCAGATTCGGCGGGCGCACTGCGCATGCGCCCGCCATTTTGGAAGATGGCGGCGCCCAGGGAGAAGACGGACGGGACCCCGGCTGGATCGGTAAGTATGATGGGGTGGGGGGGAGCACGGGGGGGGATCGGAGCACGGGGGGGGAATCGGAGCGCGGGAGGGGTGGAACGGAGAACGGGGGGCGTGGAACAGAGCATGGGGGGGCTGGAACGGAGCACGGGGGGTGGAACGGAGCACCGGGGGGGGTGGATCGGAGTGCAGGGGGGGTGATCGGAGCACGGGGGGGTGATTGGAGCACGGGGGGAGCGGACAAGAGCACGGGGGGGAGCGGAGCACTGGACGGAGGGGAGCCGGAGCAGTGTACCGGCCAGATCGGGGGGCTGGGGGGGCAATCGGTGGGGTGGGGTGGGGGCACATTAGTATTTCCAGCCATGGCCGATGATATTTCAGCATCGGCCATGGCTGGATTGTAATATTTCACCCGTTATAATAGGTGAAATATTACAAATCGCTCTGATTGGCAGTTTCACTTTCAACAGCCAATCAGAGCGATCGTAGCCACGAGGGGGTGAAGCCACCCCCCCTGGGCTAAACTACCACTCCCCCTGTCCCTGCAGATCGGGTGAAATGGGAGTTAACCCTTTCACCCGGCCTGCAGGGACGCGATCTTTCCATGACGCCACATAGGCGTCATGGGTCGGAATGGCACCGACTTTCATGACGCCTACGTGGCGTCATGGGTCGGGAAGGGGTTAATAGAGCATTACAGTAGTCCAGGCGGGAGTGTATCAAGGCAACAGTGAGGGTTTTATGACTCCATACTTTGCAGAGCATCACATAAGGAGGCATAGGAGCTTTAGTAGAGCTCACAGACTACTCTTGGTGCAATCTATTGGTAGAGTATACTTCTTGCAATGAGGGAGTTCCGTTGCAGTCTTGATGTGACAAAGACCTTATTTCACAATTCACCCCCTCAATCACCATGTGGCAAACCTTATACTTTCACACTTCCGTTTTTTGCCATCAGTCACAATCTGTCGTTTTTAGAAAAAAATGGATCCAGCAAATGTTTCTGCTGGATTCGTTTTTTTCTCATAGACTTGTATTAGCGACGGATTGTGATGGCTGGCCTTCCGTTTTGTCCGTCGTGCGTTGGATCCATTGTAAAATCGCTGTCCGCTGGGAGGAGACAACACACAGAGGAACTTTTTTTTGTCTGTCTAAAAAATGGCCAGCGACGGATCCTGCGGCGTCCGTCGTTGGCTATAATGGAAGCCTATGGACTCAGGGTCCGTCGCTGGCCATCGAAAGACGGAATCCAGCAACGGCTTCAGTCTTTTGAAACTGAGCATGTCTGGAAGAATTTTCCAGTCAGGGAAATTCTCTCTTGCGCTCTCTCTTTTTACTATTAATGCTGCCTAAAAATCGTGGTATTCTCACCTTTCGGCGGGCCATGCAGCCTTCCCGCTCCTCGCGATGCTCCCGCCATCTCCCGTTCCCAGTGATGCCTTGCAAAATGACCCCAGATGACGTAGCATCATGCAATACCACTACATCATCACAGGTCATTGTCTTGCAAAGTATCACTGGGAACCGGAGCTGCCTGGAGCATCGTGAGGAGTGGGAAGGCTGCTGGGGGCGCGGGAAGGCTTTTGGGGCCACTGGAAAGTGAGTATCCCATTGAATTCAATGGGTTGTGCTGTGTATACGTTTTCGCAGTGAAATTGCATACACAACACAGCGTGTGCACATAGCCTTATATTTCGGCAGCTGCCTCGATGGATCCATCAAAACACGGATCCAGTGCATCAGCTTTTTACAATCTGCACAGGATCCGTCTTTTCAACATTTTGACAGATTGTGACTGACTGTAAAAAACAGAAGTGTGGAAGAGGCCTAAATGTGGAGGTGCACAGCATGGTGATTGAGCTGGAGGAGTGGTACATAGAGCCAATAGCCAATGGAAGGTAAACCACAGCGACCTCCTTTGCACAAAAAAATATAACTAGGCAACTAAAACTAAAATACCTGGAAGATGGTAATAGGGGCTATGTCCACTGTTTAACTGCATAAGTAGATTAAAGTATTTTGGGTGAGAAACTCTTTTGCCAAATATCATTTTCTAACTTAGATACATCATTGAAACAATTTTGCAAAAAGGGAAAGATCTATTTTAGCTATAGTTTTCTTTCGACACGGCAGAATATCTGTGTGAATACTTTATAAGCATTATCACAGCTGCTTACACTTGTGTAACACTTAATTGACACTGAAGAAATATTGGTACATTTCCGCAGTTTATTTCTCAATTCACCACAGTTTAATGATCATTGGCAACAGATTACAACAAGTAGTAAATTGTTAATAATTCCTTTGGTATTTCCAGTGATCACATTAATCATAATGAACTTGTTTTGTTTTAATGGAATTATAATTAAGCATACCAGATGGTTCCTGGGCCATAAGGGATATGAGAATAAGCCTAGATTCAGTTTTTTTTAATGTAGCTGATAGATCAGATTACCTTGTTACACAACATTTCTGCATGGCTGGGGGGGGGGGAGAGTTTCTTTTTAAAGAGCAATAAATTGTCTTTGCAAGATTGTTAGGACAGAAATCAATATATTGCTATTATCATCCTCAAAGGCAGCATGCATTAAAGTAGTACAAAGAATAATAGTTCCAAATATTCTTGTTTCCAAGCTTATGTTGGCATCACGTGAAAACTATGTTCATTTTTTTTTTACAGTTTACAAAATTCTCATGTTTTTAGGGTCCTATTGAAAAATGTTACTGAACATCTTTGAATTTAGGACTCATCCATAATTAGAGTGATAGCCTAAAAATTGATAATGAGGAAGATAACAGTATCTAACCAATTGTAAACTGGGGAATAATACTTGGATGGAAACCATCTCTCAAGGAAACTTATTGGCATTACAGTAGAGATGAGCCGGATCTGCAGAGATTTGAATTTTACATGCAATTCTGTTTGAAGCAAAATTATTCTCTGCAAATTGAATTGTCCTTATTATGTTCTGGTTTCTCTTTAGACCCTAGAGCACAATAAATGTAGGATGTAAGAAAAAAAATGAATACACAATTCACTGCTTAGTTGTCTCGTCAACCTCACGGCCCACAACCTGAGCCTTGGTGTCTCTCTTTCTTCTTCTCTCATCGTGTGTATTGTCTTTTCACTTTTAAATTCCATTTCTTGTCTTCCAGCTCAACTAGATCTCTGATGAACATCACTGTACACAGTACTAGCACTCAGCTGATTCATGCCGCTACATCTTGACATCACAACGTTTGCCGCAGGAGTACAGCACACAGTGGTATCTGAACCTTTTCCAACTGAAAAACGTGGCCTGGAGTCAAAATTTAAAAGAGAATGCATGGAAAAAGGAAAAAAGAGGTGCTGAAGTTCAGATGGTGGGCTGCAGAGTCAGAGGGACAGTTGGCAGTCAAGTGAATATTGTTTTTTTTTAGCCACTAGCCTGGCCCTCTATGCTTCTGCAAAATGATGGCCACAGCTGACTGCCATTTTGCTTAATAAAGACAAGGACCATACATCCAGCCTAATTGCAGACTGACATTAAAGGATGAAAGTTGCATTCTTGAGTGAGATTTGCAACGAGCCAGGTGGGCGAGATAACATGATTAGTGGGAGGACTAATATGACCCTCAACTAATCTGACACTAATTCGCATACAGCAAACATAATTATAAAAATGATTTTACTATGTACAATGCATGTAAAAGTTTGGGCATCCCTAGTCAAAATTACTGTTATTGAGAACATTTAAGCAAGTCGATGATGAAATGATCTCTACATCTCTACATGGTGTAAAGCTATAGATGACACATTTCCTTTAGCATTTTAGGCAAAACATATATATATTTTCATATTTTACTTTTTAAAAATTATAAAAAGCAAATTGGGCCTATGCAAAAGGTGGGCACCCTGCATGGTTAGAACCTAGTAGCACCCCCTTTTGCAACCATAGCACGTAAATGCTTTTTGTAGCCAGCCAAGAGTCTTTCAATTGTTGTTTGAGGAATTTTCATATTTTCATCTGTGGAAAATTATTCCAGTTCTGTGAGAATTCTGGGTCTTCATGCATGCACTGCTTTTTTGAGGACTGGCCACAGATTTTCAATGATATTCAGACTAGAGGACTGTGCAGGCCATTGTAAAACCTTCAGCTTCTGCAGCTTACACTTTATGAGATAGTATATTGTGAATTTTATCCTGTGTTTAGGATCGTTATACATTGGTAGAAACCATCCTCTTTTCAACTTCAGCATTTTTACAGATGGTGATATGTTTTGCATCAAGAATTGAAATTGAAATTTAATTGAATCAGTTCTTACCTGTACCCATGAAATGTTCACCATGCCATTGGCTGCAACTCAACCACAAATCATGATTAATGCACTCCGATGCTTAATGACTGGCAAAATGTTCCTGAAATTCTGTGACCTTTTTTCTCCGCACATGCTTTTTATTATTGTGGCCAAAGAGTTCTTTGTTAAGCTTATTGGTCCACTGAACTTGTTTCCAAAATGCAGCAGGCTTGTTTAGATGTTTTTTTGCATACTTCTGATGCTGAATTTTGTGGTGAGGTATTCTTCTGATGACTCTTCCATGAAAACCATATTTTTGCAGTTATCACTGAATAGTAAAACAATGTAAAACACCTCCAGAGTATGCTAAATATTTCCCAAGGTCTTTTGCAGTGAAGCGGGTGTTCTGATTTACCTCTTGTGGAAACATGGGGTGTTAGTGGGTGTTCTCGTCCGCTAGCCCGAGACCGCATGGACCATTGTTCATCCCTCTAAATGCTCGCTCTCCTTTCCCATGGTCCTAATAGCACTTACACAACACAGGGTGAGGATAAGTCAGTATGGCAATACTTTATTGAACTGCAAAACAGAGACTGACATATAGAACAGACCCAGCAAATACTCAAGATGGTGCAAAATACAGAGTCTCACAATTCCACTGATTCACCAGGATTAGAGCAGCTGCAACTTCAGGGCTTCCATGGCTGACTACCCCCACCAGTGGCACACTGCTTTTGATGGACGCCCACAGAGAGGAAGTAATGACAAACTTAGGAATCTGACAGTCCATTGAGGTACGTGAGTTGGGCAAATCTCAGGTCCGGTTTGTAAAACTTTGTTCTGTGGGGTTTCTGCTGGGTAACAGCATCGACCTGCTCAAATGGCTGGTGGCCACTTCAATCCTTGGTTGAGGGGTCTCCTGAGACCACTGGGCATATCGTATCTCTAGTGGGGTTGATTGGCTGCAAATTCATCAGCCAATTGACTGCGGTTTTGGGCTTCCATTCTGCTACCCATTCTCCTGTTTCTGGAGTCATTATCTGCATAAGTTTCTCAAGCACAATCAAATCCCAGGGGGCATCAGCAGAGTGGCCCGCGGTTGTAGTGTTGTCAGAGTTGACTGACAAATTCTACATAGGAGGCCCCCTGGCAAGACAATGTCCGGAAATTGGTGGGGTGATGGTAAAAATGCCCAACAGGATGTCCTTAATAGTCCTTTAGTCCAGACAGTCCTGAGGCCCAAGAGACTGGACAGCATCCTGTGACCGGCCAGTCAAACTACTCCACAAGTATTTGGCACAATCAGCTGTGGGCACATGGTGCATTGTCGTTATGGTCTCAAAGCTTTCCAGATGTTCATAAAAAAATCTTTGCTAGACTCATTAAACACTGGCATATCTCTGTAGCGAAGATGATTTCCTTGGTGGTAGACCATCATGGAGGTAGTGTCCGGCATTAGTGGCAAGGGTACTGGAGCCTCTAATTTTCAATGCAATCAGCAATTCTTGGATTCGAGCTGCTTGAAACAGGGTATTTGATTCAGGACTACCACTGGATCCTGTATTTGACAAGCAGTTTAATTCATCTGGGTCCACCTCAGTGATGTTTTCATCATCCTCCTTCACATTCTGGGCAACCCAATTGACATTCGGCTGGATTTGATACAGGAATTTGTCTGTGTCCCGGTATTTGATCCATTTAAACTAACACAGCTCCTGTAGTCTCTGTTTCTTGTTGCAGCTGTATATCTCCTCTGGTTCTCCTCTCAAGGCCATGCTGGTGGGATTGGACAGGGTAGCATTCAGAACCTGCTGTGTATACCTCATCTATGGTCTGTTGGGTCTGTCTATATACCTCTCCAGATGTGGAGCCCTGGATTTTGTATATTATCACCTGTCACCTGCAGCTCCCCTGGATCTGCCAGGATAAGTAGTATCCCACCACTGCTACCAAATGTGAAGACACAGGGGGTCAGTGGGTGCTCTCCTTTGATGGCTCAACATTGTATGGACCAGGGGTCATCCTACTGAAATCCTGCTCTCCTTTCCCATGAGCTTAATAGTACTCAGACAACAAAGGATGTGGGTAAGACAAGGTGGCAAAATGTTATTGAAACACAAAACACACAATAACATATAGAACAGTCCAAGCAAATATACAAAATGGTGCAAATTACAGTCTCACTCTTCCACTGATTCAACTGGATTATACAACAGCTGTGACTTCAGGGCTTCTGGGGGCCGACTACAACTACCAGCTTTAGGCAGGCACGCAAAGAGAGAAGGTAATGACAAGCTTAGGAAGCTAACAGTCCATTCAGGCATGCAGCCAGGTGACATGATTGTCCCAGCCTGGATTCTACAAACATCTTTGAGGGTTCAATGATGGTCAATATTTTCTTCCAGCCAGGGCCTTGGTCTTTTAAGCTGGCATCCTGTAGAAAGTCAAATTTGTTTCACACTTGAAGGGACATGTTGTCCTAGCTGTGGTTTTTGTAAAGTCTCTCTCTAATATTTCTTGCAGAAAGATAGACATCCTTTTTATACCCACATCTGTGGTGCAGGTAATCATCCACAGATCAGGAGGGAGGTGGGATGAGCTTAGCTCTAATTTTTTGAGTATTTAATCAATCTGCATAGTATGTCCTTCACTGTTTGAAGGTAATCAAATTAGCAGTCCTGGCAAAATGTGTAATCAACATATTAATAATAATAAACATCTATTGTTCAATTACCCCATGTCCCTATCCCTCAGAGATAGCAAAGAATGAGTTGTAGCAAACAGGAACTCAAAAGTCAACATCCAGGCTTCAATGAACAATAGTCTGTGTTTCTTGACCAACCAAAGAAAAAACACAAATTCAAAAGTCAACATTAACATAATATGACTCCTGGCCTACTGAAAATAGATGTCTATATAATTAAGATTACATTTTCTGTCGCGCAGCTCTCTAGCAATCCTATGAGCAGCTCTCACTGAAATTTTGCTTGGTCTTACAGACCTTATTTTGACCTCCACTGTTCTCCTTAACTATCATTACTTAATTACATTTCAAAATGAGGAAAGGGCAACTTAAAAATGCTTTGCTATTTTCTTTTAGCCTTCTACTGGTTCATGGGCCTCTGCCAGTTTCATTTTCAGAGTTCTAGGCAGCTGCCTAAAAGTACCTATGACTGCTGTTTTGTTGGCACAAGGTTAGAGGAGGCTAGATTTTTATAAAGCTGGGAAACTTGCATCATCTGGCCTTTCCTAACAATGATAGTCAACAAGCCATAAACCCCAACAGGCTAATTAAGGTCTGAAACCTTGGTCACAGTTATCTGAGCACACAAAATTTCAAGGGTGCTCAAACTTTTGCATTGGCTCATTTTCCTTGTTGTCATTTTTAAAATGTAAAATATGACAATAAACATGCTAATGCTAATATACAATAATAGACACGCTGCGGTCTGGAAAGAGGCGCAACATGTCTGTCTCCAAATAAGGTGTCATGAAATCAACAGCAACCAAGCTGCAGAGAAAAAAATGGCAGCTTGGTTGCTGTTGATTTCATTACTACCTATTGGGTTATGAGGGTTACATTGGAGAGCTGTTCCTTTTTCATTCATTGTTTTCTCATTTAGTATATGTTATCTGACATTGCTTACCCCTGAATGTACAAAATATTATATGATAGTAAACATATGACACTTTACATATTGCGTTATATGCGGTCACATACCTTGCAATGTGCTGTTTTTCCTCTATTTATATTCTCAGGACAATGGAGTGTTTGTATCCACATCTGTTTTTAATTATGTTTTATTTCACTTGCTATTTTGTGTGCTAAATAAAGATTTTTCACTATTTTTTTTATGATTTTCAGGAGTAGTGTGCATTTTTTATACAGTAGTGCTATATTCCTTCCCTTGTAGTAATATAGATTATGATGATGTCAATAAAGTGCTGTGTAAATTAATAATGCTATAAATGTAGAATAAATAAACATGGTAGTCAGATTCATCCAGTCTTCATTTCAGAAACCAGTGGTATATCCATTTCTACAAAGTGTCATTGCAACCATTTTTCCACACAACAATGCCATGCCCATGTTAAGGTACCGTTACACTAAACGATTTACCAACGATAACGACCAGCGATACAACCTGGCCGTGATCGTTGGTAAGTCGTTGTGTGGTCGCTGGGGAGCTGTCACACAGACAGCTCTCTCCAGCGACCAACGATCAGGGGAAAGACTTCGGCATCATTGAAACTGTCTTCAACGATGCCGAAGTCCCCCTGCAGCACCTTGGTAACCAGGGTAAACATCGGGTTACTAAGTGAAGGGCCGCGCTTAGTAACCCGATATTTACCCTGGTTACCATTGTAAAAGTAAAAAAAAAACATTACATACTCACATTCTGATGTCTGTCACGTCCCCCGGCGTCCACAGGGTTAAAACTGCTTTTGGCAGGAGTGCTGCTAATGCAAGCGCTCCGGCCGACAGCTTCCCTGCACTGACTGTGTCAGTGCCAGCCGTAAAGCAGAGCACAGTGGTGACATCACCGCTGTTACGGCCGGTGCTGACACAGTGCAGGGAAGCTCTCGGCCGGAGTGCTTGCATTAGCAGCGCTCCTGCCGAAAGCAGTTTTAACCCTGTGGACGCCGGAGGATATGACAGACATCAGAATGTGAGTATGTACTGTTTTTTTTTACTTTTACAATGGTAACCAGGGTAAATATCGGGTTACTAAGCATGGCCCTGCGCTTAGCAACCCGATATTTACCCTGGTTACAAGTGAACACATCGCTGGATCGGCGTCACACATGCCGATCCAGCGATGACAGCGGGTGATCAGCGACCAAAAAAAGGTCCTGATCATTCCCCATGACCAACGATCTCCCAGCAGGGGCCTGATCGTTGGTTGCTGTCACACACAATGAGATCGTTAGCGGGATCGTTGCTACGTCACCAAAATGCATGACGTTGCAACGATATCCTTAACAATATCGTTATGTGTGAAGGTACCTTTGTGCTGCCATATGAAGCTTGCATTGCCTAAACATATTATCATGGCTTGCATTGTCTCTGGTCTTCTCTCTAAGCTAGCACAATTGTGACATCATTGGTTGGCAAATGCAAATGGCTCTGCCTGCACCAGATCATGATGATATGCATGTCTAATCAGCATGAACGTAAATTTCTTAGACAAACCTTATTAACCTCATTGTTTTAATGCCAAGTTTATTTAAGTGAACATACAGTGAAGAGCAAAAGGTAATAATGTTCTGAACTTTTGACTTTCATGCTCCATACCTCACCATCCACTACTGCTTTGATCGTGAGATTACCATAATGTTATAGACAATCACCTTGGCTATCTCATACGTAAATTTGTCTTGCAACTATTTAGCATATGATTAGTTATGCAGATTCTTGTCATGACACTGTATTGTTACTGTTTTGTTCTTGGAAGTGGGAATATATATTTTTACAAATTACAACATGTTCTCCCAATCCCAAATAGATCAGTGTATTATTAGGTTGATTACCAAGTGAAAGTCATTGGTTCAAATCGAGGAGAAGCCATGAAGATGATTTTCCAAGAAAAGAGAAAGAGCATCATCCAGCTCATCAATAGTGGTCTCTTAGCCAAGAAAATTGCCAAAGTACATCATGTGAGTGTCATGACAGTTTGAAGAATACAAAATGAAGTCCATCCATTCATTCAGAAGCCAAAAGATTGACATCCAGGCAAAATATCAGAGTCAACAAGTTGGCTCTTCCCAAGGTCTATCAGTTCTGATGCCACAAACATGGCAGTGTAGGTGGCTTGTATGCTTCATAATAGGTTGATCACGGACATCGATGCAAGCACTGTTACACACATTACATAAGTCTGGAATGGTGCCCCGAAAAAAACGTAAAGAAGGCTCAACTTCAATATTGTCATAAGAAGTGTTGGTACGAGTTTGCAAACAATGCATAAAGTGGACATTTAAAGATTTGAAATGGGTCATTTGGAGTGAATACACTAAAGACAATAGGCTAGGCTCTGATAGGTGCAAATGGATCTGAAAGAAACCAGGGAAAAAGGGGCTATCAGATTAAGAAATTGAAGGAAATATTAAGTTCAGTGGAGGAAGCCTGTTGATATGGGCAGGCCAATTTTAGGCAAATGGGGCTCTGGGCAAAAGTTTAAAATGGGTGCCCAAATGCTAACATATTGCACATCATGCAGAAACATTTTGGTTGTATTTACATGCACTGATTTCAGGCCACTAAATGAGTGTGATCAAGAATATTGAAGTCGTTTGACACTTATTTCCTGACCTCTTTACACAAAAAGGAACAATGATGGGGGCAGAACAATCACTAATAGATCAATTTGTCCCCACACATAATCATGATTTTAGCTGCATATCTGCTGTTTTCACTGGACTATGTGCTGCTGAGAACAATGATTTTTGAATAGGCAGCATTTTGCTTGTTTAGTATAATACACCCCATAGTCCTCCACATATCATAATGTGCCCCACTTTCCCCAATATAGCAATATAGTATAATATGCACCACAGTCCTCCATATTTTATGATGCCCACCCGATAGTCTCCCATATAATATAATGTGCCCCATAGTCCTCCATGTAGTATAATAAACTCCCCATTGTCCTCCATATAGTATAATACAATCCCAATAGTCCTCCATATAGCATAATACACTCCCCATATTCCTCCATATAGTATAATACACTCCCCATAATCTTCCATTTAGTATAATGCATTCCTCATAGTCCTCCATATATTAAAATACACTCCTAAATCCTCCATATAGTATAATACACTCCTCGGTCCTCTATATAGTATAATATACTCCCCATAATCCTCCATATAGTATAATACATTTCTCATAGTCCTCCATATATTAAAATGCATTCCTCAGTCCGCCATAAAGAATAATGCACTCCTCTGTCTTCCATATAGTATAATACACTCCTCAGTCCTACATATATTATAATACACTCCTCATAGTCCTCCATATAGTATAATGCACCCCCCATAGTCCGCCATGTAGTACAATGCCTTTTCCTTAAAATAATGCACCCATAGTGCTTCATATGCACTTTATATAATATAATGCATTCCCCATAGTCCTCTATACAGTATAATTATGGTCCCATATAGTAAATACAGTATAATGCACTGCCCATAATCCAATAGAGTATAATGCAGTCCCCATATAGTATAATGCAGCCCTTCATAGAGTATTATGTAGATCCCTCATTGAGTATAATGCAGCCCCCCATAGAATATAATGTAGCCTCCTCATAGACTATAATCCAGCCCCACAGTCCTACAATATTATGGCCACCAGTACTCACTCAATGATATTAAAAATAAATAATTAAAAAAACTGAAAACTCATCTATTCTCCTCGTTCCCCCATTTCTAGAGACGTTGCTCCGGTCTCAGCAGCTGCACTGCCGTCTGCCCGGGACACAACATGGCGTGCGATGAAGTGATGTCATCATATACCTGCTGTGTCAGATGCAGAGGGGAATGATGGGGAAGGGAGCATCATCTCATGCTTTCTTTTCCATTATTGCTTTCAACTGTATCGACATCTATGATGCCGATACAGTTGAATGCAGCGCTCAGGGGGGCGACGATGGGGCCCAGTGGCCACCTGATTCATGGGCCCCATAGTGGCCACGTAGTGTGCTGCTATAAGCTGCATGCTACTGACTGGGGGCCCCTGGGGGAGTGGGTATCCTACCATCCGCCTAGTCTGCCTGCCCTTTAAGCTGGCCATGGATATGGGGCTGTTTCACAGCCAAAGGCATTGGATATTTGACTAGGATCGACTGTGGTCTCAATGCTGAGTTATATTTGAGTATCCTACAAGAAGAGCTACTGATATGAGTGTTCCAAAAGGAAAGCAACATGAGATTGGCGAAGAAATGTTTCAATGACAATAAAGTAGAAATTCTGGAATGGCCCCACTGTCCCCAGACCTTAACCCAATCAAACAATTGTTTTTAAAATTTAGGAAAAAAATGTATACATATCCAAGTGAGTCAACCATCATGCACCAACTTTGGAAACATATAGAAGAGACCTGAGATCAAAGTTCGGTGGACACATGTTTGAATCTGATCGAGAGCATGCACGTAAGGATTCATCAGTGTTGAAAGCCAAAGGTGGCTTTACAAAATACTAACAAAATAATAAAAATTAAAATTGAGATCTTTTGCAACAAAATAGTAACAATACAGTGACATGACAAGAATCTGCATAACTAATCATATGCTTAATAGTTGCAAGATAAATATACAGTAAGTATCCGATATCCAAGGTGATTTTCTATAAAATGATGGCAGGCTCAAGTTCAGAGCAGAAGTGGATAATGAGATATGGAGCACGAAAGTCAAATGGTCAAAACATTGTTACCCTTTTGCTCTTCACTTTATTTATCTGTAAGCTTGTCATACCTGATAATGAAAAAAAAATGAGAAAAGTGTGTGAAATGTTTGTAAAGCTGGCAAAATCAAATCTGTAAAGATTCACTCTTCTCTAGAGATTATCACATAGAATGCATTAATAGTTCACCATGAGAACGTCCACGAGAAAGCAAGAATGGCTAAGATTGGTTTTTATCCTCTAAATGGAAGCAGTGAAGATTTACTTTCACAGGCTATATATTTAAATTTTTTTAATGATGATCAATTAAATCTAACAGTACATGGAATACTTTATAGATAGTTATTATATTCCATTGATTTATATTTACAAAAGAGTTAACAAACTTTATGTTCCTCATTGTAAAATATCACCTCTAACCCAAATTCAGAATACACTTTTTACTGAAACAAACTTTAATGTTTCTTTCCACTTCGTTGCTGCATTTTCACATTGTTCTGTATTACTGGTCTTCTCATCTTGTGCTAAAAAGTAGTTTACTTTGATAATTTCTATTTTCTATTTAATTGTGCTAATGTGTATTTTTTTAAGCAATATTACCTGGTAAGTGCTCATTGAATACAGTATTTATTTGTTTAAATTTTATCTTTTAAGTGAATAAATCAATTGAAAATATTCATTTTACACTTTTTAAACAGATTATTTATTTTACTGAATGCTGAAAATTTTGCATTCATATACAGTAGCACGTGTATAGAGTTCAGGGTGCTAAAATTGAGGTCAGTGACAATCTAATGCCCTCTTATCTTCACATAAGAAAATCTCAAACTGAGGCCAATAAATTTTAAAAGGGAACTAAGCTTTGAAAGTGTCAGATCACAGAGTCCACTGGTAAAAATCATCTGATATGTCTCAATGGCATGTCAAAGGATGTTTTCAGATGCACACACCTTTTAACTTTTACTTTCTCTCATTATAATTGCAATACTGAACCTTCTGAAAATGATTAGTTTCTGAGTTTCTATACCCTCTCAAATAATACAATAAATCCTTGCCTTGCTTTGCTTCTAATGTTCAATTAACAATGTATTTATTATTTTTTCTGGAAAGGGAAAATGATTAGAATTTCTATAGTAAAGGTACCGTCACACTAGACGATATCGCTAGCAATCCGTGACGTTGCAGCGTCCTCGCTAGCGATATCGTCCAGTGTGACAGGCAGCAGCGATCAGGCCCCTGCTGTGCTGTCGCTGGTCGGGGAAGAAAGTCCAGAACTTTGTTTCGTCGCTGGACTCCCCGTAGACATCGCTGAATCGGCGTGTGTGACACACATGTCTTCGCTGGTAACCAGGGTAAACATCGGGTTACTAAGCGCAGGGCCGCGCTTAGTAACCCGATGTTTACCCTGGTTACCATCGTTAAAGTAAAAAAAACAAACGCTACATACTTACCTACCGCTGTCTGTCCTCGGCGCTCTGCTTCTCTGGTCTGGCTGTGAGCACAGCGGCCGGAAAGCAGAGCGGTGACGTCACCGCTCTGCTTTCCGGCTGCCCGGCGCTCACAGCCAGACCAGAGAAGCAGAGCGCTGAGGACAGACAGCGGTAGGTAAGTATGTAGTGTTTGTTTTTTTACTTTAACGATGGTAACCAGGGTAAACATCGGGTTACTAAGCGCGGCCCTGCGCTTAGTAACCCGATGTTTACCCTGGTTACCGGCATCGTTGGTCGCTGGAGAGCTGTCTGTGTGACAGCTCTCCAGCGACCAAACAGCGACGCTGCAGCGATCCGGATCGTTGTCGGTATCACTGCAGCGTCGCTTAATGTGAAGGGGCCTTAAGACCAAAAAAGAAGATCTGACAGTTCCCGATGGTACATGGAATAACTTGGCCTGTTTGCTCTGCTACATTGAAGTCTGAGTTAAACAAGGAAACTTTCACAAATACAGTATATCACTTTTATTGTCTTTTTACTAAGGTAAATAATCCTACTACAGTAAAGTCCCTTCTTTAAACAAGCTGTGTCACACTTTGCTGGTGGTGTGTGGGTATGGAAGGGGTGGTAAACAGGATATGTGTGTGCTTATGCAGACCTAATAGACCATGAACTGATTAAGGAAGGGCCCAGGGACTGCAAGGGAGTAGGAGGGGGTTAATTAAAGTGTGTGCAGGGGGGGGGGGGATTGATGGATGACTGGGATTTTAGGGGTGTGGTTATGGGGTTAAATTTAAGGTGTCTGGACACCAAAAGATCAATTGGTGGTCAGTCTGACAAGAGGAACACTGTCTTAAGGCCCCTTCACATTAAGCGACGCTGCAGCGATACCGACAACGATCCGGATCGCTGCAGCGTCGCTGTTTGGTCGCTGGAGAGCTGTCACACAGACAGCTCTCCAGCGACCAACGATCCCGAAGTCCCCGGGTAACCAGGGTAAACATCGGGTTACTAAGCGCAGGGCCGCGCTTAGTAACCCGATGTTTACCTTGGTTACCAGCGTAAAAGTAAAAAAAAAAACACTACATACTTACCTACCGCTGTCTGTCCCCGGCGCTCTGCTTCTCTGCACTCCTCCTGCACTGGCTGTGAGCACAGCGGCCGGAAAGCAGAGTGGTGACGTCACCGCTCTGCTTTCCGGCTGACCGACGCTCACAGCCAGTACAGGAGGAGTGCAGAGCACAGTGCCGGGGACAGGCAGCGGTAGGTAAGTATGTAGTGTTTTTTTTTTTTACTTTTACGCTGGTAACCAGGGTAAACATCGGGTTACTAAGCGCGGCCCTGCGCTTAGTTACCCGATGTTTACCCTGGTTACCAGTGAAGACATCGCTGGATCGGTGTCACACACGCCGATCCAGCGATATCCACGGGAGATCCAGCGACGAAATAAAGTTCTGGACTTTGTTCAGCGACCAACGATCTCCCAGCAGGGGCCTGATCGTTGGTCGCTGTGACACAGAACGATTTCCTTAACGATATCGTTGCTACGTCACAAAAAGCAACGATATCGTTAACGATATCGTTATGTGTGAAGGTACCTTTAACTTAACAGGATGGCAGGCTTGGAGGATCAGATAAAGGCCAGGATTGAGCAGGAGGGACTGGGATGGCTGCAGAGTTTCCTGATCGGGACTCAGCACATGGAGAGAGCAGAGGAGGCATCAGAAGACCTGAAGAAGTCAAAGCGCGGTAGCCCTGCCATGTGTGAGGGCCCCAGAGCGTCTGAGCCCCAGGCAGTTGGGCACAGCTGGCACTCAAGCCAGGCAGGCACAGCTGGCACTCTAGGCAGGCAGGTGCGAGTAGGGATCAGATAGGAACCAGTTCAGACTGGAGGGACAGGAATTGTTAGGAACTAGTTCATACTGGAGGGACAGGAACTGCTTCAGGAGACACGGGAACACAGGCAGGAATTAGTAGGATAAGGAAGCAGGCAGGAACCAGTACAGACTGAAGGAGCAGAACCGCGGGAGGCAGTGCAGAGCAGAACCACAGGAGGCGCAGCAGAACTGCAGGAGACAGAGCAGCGAAGAACCGCAGGAGGCAGAGCAGCACAGAACTGCAGGAGGCGGAGCAGAGCAGAACTGCAGGAGGCAGAGCAGAGCAGAGGTGCAGGGTGCGCACAAGAGAGCAGAGCTGCAGGTTGCGAAGAAGAGCGCAGAGCCACAGGTTGCGGAGCAAAGAGCAGAGCTGCAAGTTGTGGAGCAAAGACCCTCAGGTTGCGGAACAAAGATTAGAGCCACAGGTTGTGGAGCAAAGAGCGGGGCCACAGGTTGCAGAGCAAAGAGCAGAAGGAGTCAACACAAGGAAACACACAGCAGGATAGAAAAGACTACAGACAGGGATACAAACTGACACAGGTATAGGACTGTTCAGACAGGGTGAGGTACAGGACAAGGCACAGAAACAAGGATTCAGACCAGGGTACAAAGCCCCCTGGATAGTAGAAACAAGAGACACAGGACACATGTACATGCCAGTGTACGAAACTCCCCTGGGTGGCCGAAACAAGAGACAGGACACAGGTACATGTCTGAGTACAAAGCCCCCTTGGGTGACTGAAATGAGAGACACAGGTACAGGCCAGAGTTTGAAGCCCCCTGGGCAGCTAAAATGAGAGACACAGCAAGACAGGACCTGGCAACTCATCAGAAAGACACTAACTGTGAAAGTACATTGCTCAGACACCCACCTATGGGTGGGGATGCCTTAAGTACCTAAGGCTTCTTGGCAATTGGCCGGGGACACCTTAGGAAGGTGCACATTGTCTAATAAGAACCAGGAGGTGCTGGGGCCACCCCCCTAAGCATACAACCAGGAAGTATGCAGCAAGGAAGGAAATGAGGCCCAGAGCTGTTGTGAGTTCTGTTTTTGGGCTCCCTCTGGTGGTTACTGATGGTACTGGGTGACTTGTCTTTCCTGGGTCTCTGGGTTCCACCTGTTCCATCAGGATATGGGAGTTTCCTATTTAACCTGGCTTTGCTGGCATTTCCTCGCCGGTTATCAATGTATCCAGTGTGTCTTGTTACCTCTGCTCCCTGCTCCTAGAACCTTCTGGTCAAGCTAAGTTTGGATTTTCCTGTTTTGGTGTTTTGCTTTATTTGGTTTTTAGTCCAGCCTGCAGATATGTGATTCTTGCTGCTGGTTGCTCTAGTGGGCTGAAATTGCTCCTCATGTACCATGAGTTGGCACATGAGTTCAAGTAATTTCAGGATGGTTTTTTGAAGGGTTTTTCGCTGACCGCGCAGTTCACTTTTGTATCCTCTGCTATCTAGCTTTAGCGGGCCTCATTTTGCTGAAACTGTTTTCATACTGCGTATGTGCTTTCCTCTCATTTCACCGTCATTATATGTGGGGGGCTGCTATTTCTGTGGGGAATTTCTCTGGAGGCAAGAGAGGTCTGTGTTTCTTCTAATAGGGGAAGTTAGATCTTCGGCTGGAGCGAAACGTCTAGGATCATCGTAGGCACGTTCCCCGGCTACTTTTATTTGTGTGTTAGGTTCAGGGTCGCGGTCAGCTCAGGTTCCATCGCCCTAGAGCTTGTTTGTATCTGTGCTTGTCCTTTAGTGATCCCCTGCCATTGGGATCATGACAGTATAACCGGCCCACAAAGTGTTAATTGTATTGGCTGAAGTAGGAGGATAAGTAGTCTGAGGAAGTTTTTTTTTTTTTTTTTTTCTTTCTCTTTCCCTCAGAGTTCGCTGCCTAGCCTTATTGCAGCCTGGCTACTTCCTCCTCCTCTTAATCTTTGAATGGCTCTGATCCCAGCTGTTTATCATGGACGTCCAGAGTTTGGCTTCCAGCCTGAATAATCTTGCCACTAAGGTTCAAAATATACAGGATTTTGTTGTACATGCTCCTATGTCTGAACCTAGAATTCCTGTCCCAGAGTTTTTTTCTGGAGATAGATCTCGTTTTCTGAATTTTAGGAACAATTGCAAGTTGTTTCTTTCTTTGAAATCTCGCTCCTCTGGAGACCCTGCTCAGCAAGTCAAGATAATTATATCTTTCCTGCGGGGTGACCCTCAGGATTGGGCATTTGCATTGGCACCAGGGGACCCTGCGTTGCTTAATGCGGATGCGTTTTTTCTGGCATTGGGTTTGCTCTATGAGGAACCTAACCAAGAGATTCAGGCTGAAAAAGCTTTGTTGGCCCTCTCTCAGGGGCAAGATGAAGCAGAAATTTATTGTCAAAAATTTCGGAAGTGGTCGGTGCTTACTCAGTGGAATGAGTGCGCTCTGGCTGCAAAGTTCAGAGATGGCCTTTCTGAGGCCATTAAAGATGTTATGGTGGGGTTCCCTGCGCCTGCTGGTCTGAATGAGTCTATGACTATGGCTGTTCAGATTGATCGGCGTTTACGGGAGCGCAAACCTGTGCATCATTTGGCGGTGTCGTCTGAACCGTCACCTGAGATAATGCAATGTGATAGAATTCAGTCCAGAAGTGAACGGCAAAAGTATAGGCAGAAAAAAGGGTTGTGCTTTTATTGTGGTGATTCAGCTCATGTTATATCAGCATGCTCTAAACGCACAAAAAAGGTTGATAAGCCTGTTGCCATTAGTACTTTACAGTCTAAGTTCATTCTGTCTGTGACTCTGATTTGTTCATTATCATCCATTTCCGTCGATGCCTATGTGGATTCAGGCGCTGCCCTGAGTCTTATGGATTGGTCATTTGCCAATCGCTGTGGGTTTAGTCTGGAGCCTCTGGAAGTCCCTATTCTTTTGAAGGGAATTGACTCTACACCTTTGGCTATGAATAAACCTCAGTACTGGACACAAGTGACCATGCGTATGACTCCCGTTCATCAGGAGGTGATTCGCTTCCTGGTACTGTATAATTTGCATGATGTTCTAGTACTTGGTCTGCCATGGTTACAAACTCATAATCCAGTCCTTGACTGGAAATCAATGTCTGTGTTAAGCTGGGGTTGTCAGGGGGTTCATGATGATGCACCTCCGATTTCTATCGCTTCATCTACTCCTTCTGAGATTCCTGTGTTTTTGTCTGACTATCGGGATGTTTTTGAGGAGCCTAAGCTCAGTTCGCTTCCTCCTCACAGGGATTGCGATTGTGCTATAAATTTAATTCCAGGCAGTAAATTTCCTAAAGGTCGTTTGTTCAATCTGTCAGTGCCAGAGCATACTGCTATGCGGGATTATGTTAAGGAGTCCTTGGAAAAGGGACATATCCGTCCATCTTTGTCCCCTTTGGGAGCAGGTTTTTTTTTCGTGGCCAAAAAAGATGGTTCCTTGAGGCCTTGTATAGATTATCGTCTTTTGAATAAGATTACCGTAAAATATCAGTATCCTTTGCCATTGTTGACTGATTTGTTTGCTCGCATTAAGGGGGCTAAATGGTTCACTAAGATTGATCTTCGGGGTGCGTATAATCTTATACGAATAAAGCAAGGTGATGAGTGGAAAACCGCATTTAATACGCCTGAGGGCCATTTTGAGTATTTGGTAATGCCTTTTGGACTTTCTAATGCTCCTTCAGTCTTCCAGTCCTTTATGCACGATATTTTCCGTGAATATCTGGATAAATTTATGATTGTGTATTTGGATGATATTTTGGTTTTTTCTGATGACTGGGAGTCTCATGTTCAGCAGGTCAGGAAGGTGTTTCAGGTCCTGCGGGCCAATTCCTTGTTTGTAAAAGGCTCAAAGTGTCTCTTTGGAGTCCAGAAGATTTCTTTCTTGGGGTATATTTTTTCCCCTTCTACTATTGAGATGGATCCCTTCAAGGTTCAGGCTATTTGTGACTGGACGCAGCCTACATCTCTTAAGAGTCTACAGAAGTTCTTGGGCTTTGCTAATTTCTATCGTCGTTTTATAACTAATTTTTCTAGTGTTGTTAAGCCTTTGACGGATTTGACTAAGAAGGGTGCTGATGTTGCTAATTGGTCTCCTGCGGCTGTGGAGGCCTTTCAGGAACTTAAGCGCCGGTTTTCTTCTGCTCCTGTGTTGCGTCAGCCAGATGTTTCGCTCCCTTTTCAGGTTGAGGTTGATGCTTCCGAGATTGGAGCGGGGGCGGTTTTGTCACAGAGAAGCTCCGATGGCTCAGTGATGAAGCCATGCGCGTTTTTTTCTAGAAAGTTTTCGCCGGCTGAGCGGAATTATGATGTTGGTAATCGGGAACTTTTGGCCATGAAGTGGGCATTTGAGGAGTGGCGTCATTGGCTAGAGGGTGCTAGACATCGTGTGGTGGTCTTGACTGATCACAAAAATTTGATTTACCTTGAGTTTGCCAGGCGTCTGAATCCTAGACAGGCTCGTTGGTCACTGTTTTTCTCTCGTTTCAATTTTGTGGTTTCATACCTGCCAGGTTCAAAGAATGTGAAGGCGGATGCTCTTTCTAGGAGTTTTGTGCCTGACTCCCTTGGAAATTCTGAGCCCTCTGGTATCCTTAGGGATGGGGTGATTTTGTCTGCTGTCTCCCCAGACTTGCGACGTGCTTTGCAGGAGTTTCAGGCGGGTAAACCTGATCGTTGTCCGCCTGAGAGACTGTTTGTTCCGGATAATTGGACCAGTAGAGTCATCTCCGAGGTCCATTCTTCTGCGTTGGCAGGTCATCCTGGAATATTTGGTACTAGAGACTTGGTGGCCAGGTCTTTTTGGTGGCCTTCCTTGTCGAGGGATGTGCGTTCTTTTGTGCAGTCTTGTGAGGTTTGTGCTCGGGCTAAGCCTTGCTGTTCTCGGGCCAGTGGATTGTTGTCACCTTTGCCTATCCCGAAGAGGCCTTGGACGCACATTTCCATGGACTTTATTTCGGATCTCCCTGTCTCTCAAAAAATGTCCGTCATCTGGGTTGTGTGTGATCGCTTTTCTAAAATGGTTCATCTGGTACCCTTGCCTAAGTTGCCTTCCTCCTCTGAGTTGGTCCCTCTGTTTTTTCAGAATGTGGTTCATTTGCATGGGATTCCTGAGAACATCGTTTCTGACAGGGGATCCCAGTTTGTGTCTAGATTTTGGCGGACGTTCTGTGCTAAGATGGGCATTGATTTGTCCTTTTCGTCTGCATTCCATCCTCAGACGAATGGCCAGACTGAACGAACTAATCAGACCTTGGAAACTTATTTAAGGTGTTTTGTTTCTGCTGATCAGGATGACTGGGTTACCTTTTTGCCGCTGGCCGAGTTTGCCCTTAATAATCGGGCTAGTTCTGCTACCTTGGTTTCTCCTTTCTTTTGTAATTCGGGGTTTCATCCTCGTTTTTCCTCTGGTCAGGTGGAACCTTCTGATTGTCCTAGAGTGGACATGGTGGTGGATAGGTTGCATCGGATTTGGAGTCATGTGGTGGACAATTTGAAGTTGTCCCAGGAGAAGGCTCAGCAGTTTGCTAATCGCCGTCGCCGCGTGGGTCCTCGACTTCTTGTTGGTGACTTGGTGTGGTTGTCTTCTCGTTTTGTTCCTATGAAGGTCTCTTCTCCTAAGTTCAAGCCTCGGTTCATCGGTCCCTATAGGATCTTGGAAATTCTTAACCCTGTGTCGTTTCGTTTGGATCTCCAGGCATCGTTTGCTATTCATAATGTGTTCCATCGGTCGTTGTTGCGGAAGTATGAGGTACCTGTTGTTCCTTCGCTTGAGCCTCCTGCTCCAGTGCTGGTGGAGGGAGAATTGGAGTATGTTGTGGAGAAGATCTTGGATTCTCGTGTTTCCAGACGGAAACTCCAGTATTTGGTCAAGTGGAAGGGTTATGGTCAGGAGGATAATTCTTGGGTGGTTGCCTCGGATGTTCATGCTGATGATTTGGTTCGCGCTTTTCATAGGGCTCATCCTGGTCGCCATGGTGGTTCTCGTGAGGGTTCGGTGACCCCTCCTCAAGGGGGGGGTACTGTTGTGAGTTCTGTTTTTGGGCTCCCTCTGGTGGTTACTGATGGTACTGGGTGACTTGTCTTTCCTGGGTCTCTGGGTTCCACCTGTTCCATCAGGATATGGGAGTTTCCTATTTAACCTGGCTTTGCTGGCATTTCCTCGCCGGTTATCAATGTATCCAGTGTGTCTTGTTACCTCTGCTCCCTGCTCCTAGAACCTTCTGGTCAAGCTAAGTTTGGATTTTCCTGTTTTGGTGTTTTGCTTTATTTGGTTTTTAGTCCAGCCTGCAGATATGTGATTCTTGCTGCTGGTTGCTCTAGTGGGCTGAAATTGCTCCTCATGTACCATGAGTTGGCACATGAGTTCAAGTAATTTCAGGATGGTTTTTTGAAGGGTTTTTCGCTGACCGCGCAGTTCACTTTTGTATCCTCTGCTATCTAGATTTAGCGGGCCTCATTTTGCTGAAACTGTTTTCATACTGCGTATGTGCTTTCCTCTCATTTCACCGTCATTATATGTGGGGGGCTGCTATTTCTGTGGGGGATTTCTCTGGAGGCAAGAGAGGTCTGTGTTTCTTCTAATAGGGGAAGTTAGATCTTCGGCTGGAGCGAGACGTCTAGGATCATCGTAGGCAAGTTCTCCGGCTACTTTTATTTGTGTGTTAGGTTCAGGGTCGCGGTCAGCTCAGGTTCCATCGCCCTAGAGCTTGTTTGTATCTGTGCTTGTCCTTTAGTGATCCCCTGCCATTGGGATCATGACACAGAGCATGGAGCCGGCAGAGAACAGAACTCACAGCATGGTGAGTAAGATGAGGGATGGGAAGCCATGCAGTGATGCCGGCAGGGATGTTACAGATGCATCCAGTCAGGAGAAGGTCTTCATTGGGACAAATGAGATCGGAGTCAGTTGGGCACTTCAGTTTCCTCACCGGATGCGAGAAGATCAATAAGGCACACGATCGCACATCATCATGGGCAGGATCATTCCGCATAATTAAAAAATCAGAGTTCATCATGGAGGGCAAGTGAGGCTAACATTAAAAGGACCAAATAGTTACAGACTGCAGGGCCAGCCAATGCTTCATCAAGGAGCCAAATAGGGAGTCACATGATGGTGAGTGTCACAGTGTGAGCGGACATGGTCTACACCGCAACATGCACATGACTCCGGTAGGGATTTTGCTTCAGTGCTTAGAACAATTTTGTAAGGTTTAGAAAGTTAATGATGGTTGCACAACCCTCCGTTTTTACCCGGGGAATACATTCGACCTCAGTCTACAGGTATGGCAATAGCTCAGGGTTTGACTTGATCATGGAAACCAGAGAAATAATTAGATGAGATGAATACATTGATGTTTGATTCTTGGTTTCCATTGATCAGGTGACTATCGACAAGATGCAGGTTTTTGAGAGAGGTGATAGAAAACCCAAGGTAGCAAAGACTTTTGGTAATTAGCTGCAGGCTTTCTTGGTACTGGCCCACAAGATTTGATGTGAACAGCCTGAGATGGGCCCGGAGCCATTGGTGTATATAGACATGATTTTCAGCGCTCATAAATTGCACAGAGGATCTGCATGGTGGAGGTACGATGAAGAAGCACGTCGTCACCTCACACTATGTCAGAATGTTGTGTGGGCTGCGAAAGAAACAGATGTGTGGATTCAGCTAATTTTAGCACAAAGACCAGCACAACATTCCTTTCCCTGGAGGGCCGCTGCTCCTGGACTGTCTCAAGCAGCGGCAGTCTTAACATCCACAGGAACTTGCTGGTTGTATAACAAAGGACACTGTCACTTCTATACAATTTTTAAGTTCCAAATTAATGCTCAATATGGGGGGTAAAAATGTCCATATGTTGCTCCCCTAGGCAGAAACCAGGTGCTAGAGTGGGCATTGCCAGCGCAGCAGATAACATCGGTGAGAAAGGAGGTTAAAGCAGTATCCCAAGAGGGAAGCAAAGGTCCTAATGGAGCACTTTTCTTGCCACTGTCTACGTATACATCCAATCTAAAATCAGATGGAAAACTAAGCCATTTGGTTAAGGACAAGTTGATGAAAGAGGTTGCAGTCAGCACTATGGCTGGCCCTCTTAGCCATCCAAATTGTGAAAATCTGAGAATATTGCTATTAGGACTAGTCCCTAAAAATAAGCAGGAACATTTTGCCTTATTCATCACTTTCCACTGGGTTCATCTGTTAATGAAAGAATATCAAAAGAGGAAGCAGTAGTAAAATATACTGTACATCTTTTGATAGGTCAATTTTTATGACCAGGAAAGCAGACACAGGAGCATTTTTGGCTCAATCTGATATTGAGGCTGCTTTTAGATTATTGCCAATACATCAGGAATATTTTTCATTTGGTTGGTTGTCATTTTGAGGGAGAGAATTTTATGAACATGTGTCTGCCGATGGGTTACTCGATCTCATGTCATTATTTCAATGTTTTTAACTCCTTTTTGGAATGGATGTTGAGATTGGAGATGGGCATGATATTGATGACATATTACCTTGATGACTTCCTTTTTCTTGGTCCAGCTGCTTCAGGAGTTTGTCAAGATTTGTAACATACATTTGAAGTATTAATGGCAGAGTTAAGTCTTCCACTGTTGGCTTAAAAAATGGAGGGCCCGTGACGTGTTTAACATTTCTGGGCATTGAGAAGGGAAATATTGGCAGAGGTTAGCAGTGCTAGAAGGGTAACATTGCATCAGCTGCAGGTACGGTTAGGTGTTTTGGTTTTCTTGTGTAAAATGATACCTATAGGCTGGGTTTTCTCTCGTGGTTATTTTTAGCCACTAGGGGTGTTTCTCAGCTGCATCATTTTAACAATGTTACCCGTAACATGAAGAAAGACTTGGATGTATGGAAGGAATTTTTACAGCCTTTCAATAGTAGGACATTGCTCCAGGAGAAGGTAGTGCCTAGTAATGATCTTAGTTTGTATACTGGTGTGGAATGTGGTGACGGTTTTGCTGCTATTTTTGGAATACGCTGGTGCAGGAGCGAATAGCCTCCATATTGGAAAGACACAAGATTATTAAAAAATATGATGCTTCTGGAATTGTTCCCAATTGTAGTTGCTAAAGAGTTGTAGGGTGAGGAGATGTGTAATAAGCGGATTCGTTTTTAGACGAATAATAGCTCAGTAGTGGTTGTGGTGAACTCGCAAACATCAGCCTCTCTTCTGGTTTTGGCATTATTGTGACATTTGGTGTTAAAATGTTTGCAACACAACATATAGTTTTTGCCAAAGACCATTATAACATACAGTATATAACCAAAGTAAGTACACACCACACATTTTTGTAAATATTTTATTATATCTTTTCATGAGACAACGCTGAAAATATAATACTTTGAAACAGTGTAAAATAGTACGTGTACAGCTTTTATAACAGTGTAAATTTGATGTGCCTTTTAAATAGCTCAACACAGTAATTAATGTTTAACCCCTTCGCGCCATGCGCCGTACTAGTACTGCGCTGCCGGCACTGCATTAGTGCCAGCAGCAGTACTAGTACGGCGCATCGATCACCGCGGTCTCGCGCTGAGCGCCGCGGTGATCGGGTGCGGGTGTCAGCTGTATATGACAGCTGACACCCCGCAGCAATGCCCACGATCGGCGCTATCGCCGATCGCGGGCATTTAACCCCTCTGATGCCGCTGTCAGTAGTGACAGCGGCATAGAGGGGGATCGCGCAGGGACGGGGGCTCCCTGCGCTCTCCCACCGGAGCAACGCAATGAGATCGCGTTGCTCCGGTGACCCGGAAGGAGTCCCCGGATCCAAGATGGCCGCCGGACTCCTTCCGGGTCATGAAGTGACCTGGCTAGCCGGCGCCTGCTGAGAGCAGGCGCTGGAGAGCCAGCTAAGCTGCCTGTCAGATCGTTGATCTGACAGTGTGCTATGCACAGTGTCAGATCAACGATCTGATCTAATACAGAGATGTCCCACCCTGGGACAATGTTAGAAAGTAAAAAAAAAAAAATAAATAGAACGTGTAAAAAAAAATAAAAAAAAATCCCCAAATAAAAAAAAAAAAAACATTTCCCAATAAATCCATTTATTTATGTAAAAAAAAAAAAAAACAATAAATGTACACATATTTGGTATCGCCGCGTCCATAACGACCCGCTCTATAAAACTATCCCACTAGTTAACCCCTTCAGTGAACACCGCAAAAAAAAAAAAAAAAAAACAAGGCAAAAAACAACGCTTTATTATCTTACAGGCGAACAAAAAGTGGAATAACACGCGATCAAAACGACGGATATAAATAACCATGGTACCGCTGAAAACGTCATCTTGTCCCGCAAAAAAAAAGCCGCCATACAGCATCATCAGCAGAAAAATAAAAAAGTTATAGCTCTCAGAATAATGCGATGCAAAAAACAATTATTTTTTTATATAAAATAGTTTTTATTGTGTAAAAGCGCCAAAACATAAAAAAAATTACATAAATGAGGTATCGCTGTAATCGTACTGACCCGAAGAATAAAACTGCTTTATCCATTTTACCACACGTGGAACGGTATAAACGCCCCCCCTAAAAGAAATTCAGGAATTGCTGGTTTTTGTTCATTCCGCCTCCCAAAAATCGGAATAAAAAGCGATCAAAAAATGTCATCTGCCTGAAAATGTTACCAATAAAAACGTCAACTCATCCCGCAAAAAACAAGATCTCACATGACTCTGTGGGCCAAAATATGGATAAATTATAGCTCTCAAAATGTGGTGATGCAAAAACTATTTTTTGCAATAAAAAGCGTCTTTTAGTGTGTGACGGCTGCCAATCATAAAAATCCGCCAAAAAAACGCTATAAAAGTAAATCAAACCCCCCTTCATCACCCCCTTAGTTAGGGAAAAATAATAAAATGTAAAAAAATGTATTTATTTCCATTTTCCCATTAGTGCTAGGGTTAGTGCTAGGGTTAGTGCTAGGGTTAGGGCTAGGGTTAGGGTTAGGGCTAGGGTTAGGGCTAGGGTTAGGGCTAGGGCTAGGGTTAGGGCTAGGGCTAGGGTTAGGGTTGGGGTTAGGGTTTCAGTTATAATTGGGGGTTTCCACTGTTTAGGCACATCAGGGGCTCTCCAAACGCGACATGGCGTCCGATCTCAATTCCAGCCAATTCTGCTTTGAAAAAGTAAAACAGGGCTCCTTCCCTTCCGAGTTCTCCTGTGTGCCCAAACAGTGGTTCCCCCCAACATATGGGGTATCAGCGTTCTCAGGACAAGTTGGACAACAACTTTTGGGGTCCAATTTGTCCTGTTACCCTTGGGAAAATAAAAACATAGGGGATAAAATATCATTTTCGTGGAAAAAAAAAATATTTTTTATTTTCACGGCAAAGCGTTATAAACTGTAGTGAAACACTTGTTGGTTCGAAGCTCTCACAACACATCTAGATAAGTTCCTTTGGGGGTCTAGTTTCCAATATGGGGTCACTTGTGGGGGGTTTCTACTGTTTAGGTACATCAGGGGCTCTGCAAATGCAACATGACGCCTGCAGACCATTCCATCTAAGTCTGCATTTCAAATGGCGCTCCTTCCCTTTCGAGCTCTGCCGTGCACCCAAACAGTGGTTCCCCCCAACATATGGGGTATCAGCGTTCTCAGGACAAGTTGGACAACAACTTTTGGGGTCCAATTTGTCCTGTTACCCTTGGGAAAATAAAAACATAGGGGATAAAATATCATTTTCGTGGAAAAAAAAATATTTTTTATTTTCACGGCTCTGCGTTATAAACTGTAGTGAAGCACTTGTTGGTTCAAAGCTCTCACAACACATCTAGATAAGTTCCTTGGGGGGTCTAGTTTCCAATATGGGGTTACTTGTGGTGGGTTTCTACTGTTTAGGTACATCAGGGGCTCTGCAAATGCAACATGACACCTGCAGTCCATTCCATCTAAGTCTGCATTTCAAACGGTGCTCCTTCCCTTCCGAGCTCTGCCATGCACTCAAACGGTGGTTCCCCCCCACATGTGGGGTATCATCGTACTCAGGACAAATTGGACAATAACATTTGTGGTCCAATTTCTCCTTTTACCCTTGGGAAAATAAAAAATTTGGGGCAAAAAGATCATTTTTTGTGAAAATTAATAAAAAATGTTGTTTTACGGCTCTACATTATAAACTTCTGTGAAGTACTTGGAGGTTCAAAGTGTTCACCACACATCTAGATTAGTTCCTTAGGGGGTCTACTTTCCAAAATGGTGTCACCTGTGGGGGTTTCCACTGTTTAGGCACATCAGGGGCTCTCCAATCGTGACATGGGCTCCGATCTCAATTCCAGCAAATCTTGCATTGAAAAGTCAAATAGCGCTCCTTCCCTTCCGAGCTCTGCCATGTGCCCAAACAGTGGTTTACCCCCACATATGGGGTATCGGCGTACTCAGGACAAATTGTACAACGACTTTTGTGGTCCAATTTCTCCTGTTACCCTTGGTAAAATGAAACAAATTGGACCTGAAGTAAAAATTTTGTGAAAAAAAAGTTAAATGTTCAATTTTTTTAAACATTCAAAAAATTCCTGTGAAGCACCTGAAGGGTTAATAAACTTTTTGAATGTGGTTTTGAGTACCTTGAGGGGTGCAGTTTTTAGAATGGTGTCACTTTTGGGCATTTTCTGTCATATAGACCCCTCAAAGTCACTTCAAGTGTGAGGTGGTCCGTAAAAAAATGGTTTTGCAAATTTTGTTGCAAAAATGAGAAATCGCTGGTCAACTTTTAACCCTTATAACGTCCTAACAAAAAAAAATTATGTTTCCAAAATTGTGCTGATGTAAAGCAGACATGTGGGAAATGTTGTTTATTAACTATATTATGTGATATAACTCTCTAATTTAAGGGCATAAAAACTAAGAGTTTGAAAATTGCTAAATTTTCATAATTTCCGACAAATTTTTGTTTTTTTCACAAATAAATGCAAGTCATATCGAAGAAGTTTTACCACTATCATGAAGTACAATATGTCACGAGAAAACAATGTCAGAATCACCAGGATCCGTTGAAGCGTTTCAGAGTTATAACCTCATAAAGTGACAGTGGTCAGAATTGTAAAAATTGGCCCTGTCACTTAGGTGAAAACAGGCTTTGGGGTGAAGGGGTTAAACCGCAGGCAACAAAAGTGAGTACACCCCTAAGTGAAAATTGCCAAATTCTGCCCAATTAGCCATTTTCTATTTGTAGTGTCATGTGACTCATTAGTGTGTCAAGGTCTCAGGCGCGAATGGTTAACAGGTATGTTAAATTTGGTATTATCACTTTTACACTCTCTCATACTGGTCACTGGAAGTTCAACATGGCACCTCATGGCAAAGAACTCTATGAGGAACTGAAAGAAAGAATTGTTAGTCTGCAAATCGATGGCCTAGGCTATAAAAAGATTGCACGCACCATGAAACTGAGCTGCAGCATGCTGACCATACAGCTGTTTAACATGACAGGTTCAACTCAGAACTGGCCTCACCATGTTCAACCAAACAAGTTGAGTGCACATATTCAGCATCATATCTAAAAGTTGTCTTTTCAAAATAGATGCGTTAGGTGTTGAGTTCCCGCCTCTGCACAGGGGGAATCTCGGGCCATCTCCACTGTGGTCTCCCATTCTTCTCCTGCCGCAGTGGAGCCTGCTCAGTGGAGATGTCGGTCCCAGCCTCTCGCTCAGTCTGACTCTGTCTGTGCAAAGGGTTACTGCTGCTTTTCCAACTTCTGCCATTGAAGCCAGTGCTGGGCAGCGGTGAGCAGACACTTTTGGGACTAAGTCCTGCTTTTTTCCTTCTGAGCATGCCCAGGGTAAGATCTCTCATTGGAGATCGAGGGTCACATGTTTAGATACTGCAGCAAAACCCATTGGTTCTCCAGGAAGGTCCTGAAGTTCCTCAGGCTCTGTGGCAGCCTCTCATTGGTCCTTCTAGGAGGGTCCTGTACTTGCTGCAGCTATAAAAGGTTTGCATGGCCGCACGGCCATGCGCTAGTATCAAATCTAAGTTATTTGCTTTGGGCCAGTGTGGTTACGTTTGTATGTGTTCAGGGACCCGGCTGAAATAAGCCCCTAGAATACCGGAACCTCCGGTGAGGAGATTGTGTGTATGGATTCAGGGCCCCGGCTGAAATAAGCCCCTAGAATACCGGCTCCTCCGGTGAGGAGATTGTATGTTTGCATAACCACCAACTGCTATCTGCTTGGCAGTCTCTGTGTTCTCCTGTGAGGTTAACAGGACACAGTGCTTTCTTTAGGCGACTCTGTGAAGTAACAGAGTTCACTTCTACCGCCATATAGGGCTGCCATTTGCCAGCAGCAGGTTCTCTCCTGCACGGTAGGCCCCAGGCTGCGAACACACGAAACAACATCTCTCTATTTACTTGATGCAGTCTGCCAGCCCTAACAAGATGTGCTGCTAGTATTGCTACAGAAGTTATAGCCTTTCAGTTCTCAGACTATAAGCTGCACACTACATCAAATTGGCCTGCATGGCTGTCATCTCAGAAGGAAGCCTCTTCTAAAGATAATGTGCAACCAAGCTTGCAAACAGTTTGCTCAAGACAAGCAGATTAAGGACATGGATTACTAAAACCATGCCCTGTAGTCTCATGAGACGAAGACAAACTTATTTCGTTCAGAAATATGCCAGGCATGTATAGTGGCAACCAGATAAGGAGTAAAAAGACAAATATGTCTTGCCTACCATCAAGCATGGTGGTGAGAGTGTCATGGTTTAGAACTGCATGAGTGATTCCTGTTGTGGGGAGCTACAGTTCATTGAGGTAATCAGGTATGCCAACACATACTTTGACATACTGAAGGAAAGCATGATCCCCTCCCTTCGGAAACTGGGCAGCAGAGTAATATTCCAACATGACAACAACCAAAATCACACGGCAAAGATGACCACTGACTTGCTAAAGAAACTAAGGGTAAAGGTGCTGGACTGGCCAAGCATGGCTTCTAATATCCAGCTCTGTGATGTCGTCATGGAGGAGTGGAAGAAAATTTAAATGGCATCCTGTAAAGCTGTAGTGAACTCCATGGTCATTTTCACTTAGGAGTGTACTCAATATCATTTCCAGGAGTTCAGACATTAATGGCCGTTTCAGAAGCTAAAATTACATATTGCATGTTGAGCATTACAACAAAGGGCTGATGTAATGAACCACGGCCAAAAGAGACCCACTCCTAACAAACGTGTAAAAGACAGGAGAATGCAGAGCATAACAGGCTCAGTTTATAATTTTTAATCTCATATGGAAAAACAGTTTATGAATAGAGATGGGTGAACCCGAACTGTAAGGTTCAGTGACTGTACCGAATACCTTCTGCTCAGGCACGTACACTGAACAAGGAATTCACCAGGAAGTCCATGTTACTAATCAGGTTTGGCCCCCCAAACACTTGGGGTTTGCTGTGCTGTCATGTGCATGAAATGGCAAACATTTTAGTATAGTTTAATTTAGAATTATTAAACGAGTCTGTGTCATTCTTTCAATTAAAGGACTTTATTCTGGCTGTGTGTTTATTTTCAATATAGCTATAAGATTAGTAATGGATAGGCGTCTTATAGAAGCCTCTCCAATACTAAGCGATGGAATTGATGCCACCAGACAATACAAAGGTGACATCAACCCCAAAAATATGAACCCCATTTGCCACCGCTACAGGGCAAGTGGGAAATGCTGTTCAAAAAGCAAAAATTGGCACATCTAATAGATGCACCTTTTTATAGTGGCTGAGGGCTGCTGTTTTTTAGGCTGGGGGGCAAATATCAATGGCTCCTTACTAGCCTGAGAATACCAGCCCCAGCTGTCTGCTTTTGCAAGGCTGGCTGACTAAAATGGGGGAACCCAACATAGTTTTTTATTAATTAAAAAAAACAGTGTGGTAACCCCTCTATTCTCGATAACTAACCTTTCCAACACCAACAGTGGAGGGATGTAGCCTCAGCTGTCAGTTTTTGCCTTGCCGGTTATCAAAAATACAGCGGAACCCAAGACTTCCTTTTTAAATTATTTATTTACGGCACTGGTGCTGGGTGATGAATAGTGTTGAGCATTCCGATACCGCAAGTATCGGGTATCGGCCGATATTTGCGGTATCGGAATTCCGATACTGAATTCCGATACTTCCCGCGTATCGGATACCGGAATCGGAAGTTCCCAGAATTCAAATTGAACGCAGCAGCCAATGAGGAATGAATGAAAGTGTGGGCACATCCTGTTTAGCATGGTGGGCATGTAAGTACTGGCAAGGCTTGGATTGGCTGCTGAAATGATGTCACTCTGCACTATAAAAAAGCGCTGCCGCCATTTTGCGCTCACTCTGCTGTGATTTCAGTTAGGGACAGGACGCTGTGTTCTAACTGAGGGCCAGTTGAGCTAGCTAATTGCTTTATTTTCCTTTCCAAAGGCTAATTTAGCAAAACGCTGTGTGTTCTTCACTGTTCACCTTGCTCTTGCCTTGCAGCGCTGTTTTAACAGCGTTCTGCAAGGTCTCTGTGTGTGTGTGTGTGCAGCTCACTCTGTAGTCTGTGTGCAGCCATATACCCGGTTGTATTCAGCTCAGGGGGGGTTCACACTGCCTCACACAGTTGTTCTTTTTTGCTCTTAGTGCAGCCTGCTGCACATTTTTTCTCAAATTTCCTATTAGTGTTTTTCCACCAGTCTCCAGCTCTATTGTGGAAAAACACTACATAGGATAACCTAGAGGGGGGTTTTTGGGCCTTGCAGCGCCGTTTACGGCTGTCTGCACGGTCTCCGTGTGAGCCCAGCTCGCCCTGTAGTCTGTGTGCAGCCATAGCCGGTTGGATTCAGCTCAGGGTTCGTTACTGGCTCATACCTTGAGAAAAATTTTCCTTTTTTTCAAATAGTGCAGCCTGTTTAAAATTTGAAAAAAAAAATTCCTATTAGTGTCTTTCCACTCGTATCCAGCTAAATAGTGGAAAAACACTATATAGGATAACCTAGAGGAGGGTTTTTTGGCCTTGCAGCGCCGTTTACGGCTGTCTGCACGGTCTCCGTGTGAGCCCAGCTCGCCCTGTAGTCTGTGTGCAGCCATAGCCGGTTGGATTCAGCTCAGGGTTCGTTACTGGCTCATACCTTGAGAAAAATTTTCCTTTTTTTCAAATAGTGCAGCCTGTTTAAAATTTGAAAAAAAAAATTCCTATTAGTGTCTTTCCACTCGTATCCAGCTAAATAGTGGAAAAACACTATATAGGATAACCTAGAGGAGGGTTTTTTGGCCTTGCAGCGCCGTTTACGGCTGTCTGCACGGTCTCCGTGTGAGCCCAGCTCGCCCTGTAGTCTGTGTGCAGCCATAGCCGGTTGGATTCAGCTCAGGGTGCGTTACTGCCTCATACCTTGAAAAACAATTTCCTTTTTTTCAAATAGTGCAGCCAGTTTAAAATTTGAAAAAAAAAATTCCTATTAGTGTCTTTCCACTTGTATCCAGCTAAATAGTGGAAAAACACTATATAGGATAACCTAGAGGAGGGTTTCTTGGCCTTGCAGCGCCGTTTACGGCTGTCTGCACGGTCTCCGTGTGATTTAAACTAGCTCTGTAGCCCGATCTGCACCAAAAAAAAGGTTAAGTTCACCAAACACAACTTACACTTGTGTAGGCCACATTTGAAAAATAATAAAGTTTAGTCCACAATTTACAACATTAGTGTTTCTTACACCTGTTAGGAGGAGCATTACAGGAATAAGCACACTAAGGCCTTAGTACTTTTCTGCTTATCTTTATCTGTCAACCAAGATGAAGAGGGCAGGGAGTAAGGCACGTGGGCGTGGGCGCGGAGCAGGGAGAGGAGCAGGGAGAGGACGTGGTGATTCTGTGCCTGCTGCGGGCGCCGGTGACTCGTCGTCACTCAGTTTCAGCAGGGAACAGTCCTTCATGCGCAGCTTTGTCGGAGAGCGCCGTGCACCGCTGCTGCGTGAAGACCAAATTGAAGCCGTTGTCGGGTGGATGGCAGCTAACGCCTCGGTATCGACTTCAGTTAGTGCCACATCCTCTCAGGCACAGAGCACTGGAGAGCAGCCATCTGTCTCTTCACCACCTGCCAAATTGGCCAGGCAGTCAGAGAGCCCAGGACAGGAGCCGTCTCTACTTCTGTTCTCTGAATCTCTTGGCTTGGAAACAGGGGGCCAGCCAAGCAGCATTGGAGAAATGGAAGAAGAGGCAGTGTGCAGTGATGCCCAACACCTTTTTCTCTCTGACTCTGAAGAGGCAGGTGGGCCAGTGCCTCCGGTGACCACAGCGCAGTACGCATCTGATGATGAAACTCAGGTGCCGCTTTCTCGTGCGTACTGTGCTGCTGAGACTACCCAGGAGGAGCAGTTGGTGGCAGAGGGTAGTGGAGATGATGAGGTCCTTGACCCATCGTGGCGTGAGGAACAGGAAGGTGGTGGGAGCAGCTCAGAGGAAGAGCTTCCTCTTACGGGCCAAAGAGGGAGAGGGAGGGGGAAGACTGCGGAGCCTGTAGCCTCCACTTTGGCACCCGTTAGGAGCCTGTCTCTTTCCAAAGCCAAAAAGGGCGCTCCCAAGACTTGCAGTGCCTGGTCCTTTTTTGACACAGTTGCAGATGACATTTGTTTTGTCAAATGCAAGCTGTGTCATCATAAAGTAAAAAGAGGGAAAAATGTCAGCAACCTCAATACCACAAATATGTGGAAACATGTGCGGACCAGGCACGCGGTGGAGTTACAGAAACACACTGAAGATGTAGGCCAACCAACAGCGGCAGCTACCACCTCTTCAGCTCGTGTTGCCTCTTCCTCCAGCTCACGCACAGCTGGTTTGGCTTCCTCCCAGAGACCTTGTGTAATTCCACCCACAGCACCACCTTCCCAGTCATCCTCACACTCCCAGTCTACTCTACAGCCATCGGTAGTACAGGCATGGGAGAAAAGGCGGGCATTCTCGGCCAACCACCCCCGAGCACAGGCTCTGAATGCAGGCATTGCCAAACTGTTGTCCCTGGAAATGCTCTCGTTCAGGCTGGTGGAGACTGACAGCTTCCGTGACTTGATGGCATTGGCAGTCCCACAGTACAAGGTGCCCAGCCGCTTTTACTTCAGCAGGCAGGCTGTCCCTGCCCTGCACAGGCATGTTGAGGCAAACATAAAACATGCGCTACTGAACGCCGTCAGTAGCAAGGTCCACCTCACCACCGATGCGTGGACCAGTCAGCATGGACAGGGGCGATATGTTTCCCTCACTGCCCATTGGGTTAATGTTGTTGAGCCAGGTACAGATCGTGCGAGTGGCGCAGGACGTGTCCTGCCCACTCCAAGGATTGCAGGAATCCAGTCTGTACGCATCGACTCCTCCTCTTACACCAGTTCCTCTGATTCCTCTCTGCAGGATCCGTCACAGTCCACCCCCACATGGACCCGTGAACGTTTACCTATGACCGACATGAGCACAGCCGTGGCCAAACGTCAGCAGGCCGTCTTGAAACTAGTTTCATTGGGGCATCGAAGCCACACAGCGCAGGAGCTCTGGAATGCCATAAAGCAGGAGAGCGATGTGTGGTTACTGCCAGCGAATCTCCAGCCAGGCATGGTAGTGTGTGACAATGGCCGAAATCTGGTGGCAGCTTTGGCCCTTGGCAACCTCACTCACATCCCATGTCTGGCACATGTGCTCAATTTGGTTGTGCAGAGTTTTCTGAGGGACTATCCGGATCTTGATGCCCTGCTGCACAAGGTCCGCCTAGAGTGTGCTCACTTGCGGCGTTCCAGCTTGGCCAGATCCCGCATTGCTGCTCTGCAGCGCCGATTCCGCCTTCCGGAACACCGCATCATATGTGACCTACCTACCCGGTGGAATTCCACGTTACATATGTTGGAGCGGTTGTGTGAGCAGCAGCAAGCAGTTATGGAGTACCAGCTGCATCAGGCGCAAAGAAGTCGCAGTCAGCGCCGATCAGACTTCACAACCACAGAGTGGGCCACTATGAAGGACGTCTGCCAGGTTTTGCGTCCTTTTGATTATTCCACGCGGATGGCAAGTGCAGATGATGCACTAGTCAGCATGACTGTCCCCCTTATCTGCCTGCTTCAGCAAACTTTGCAAGGGTTAAGGGATGATGTGGTGGAAGAGGTGGAGGATGAGGAGTCACCTTTTCCATCAGCTTCTGGAGAGTCAGCGCCACGTGGTTCCTCACAAAGGGGTACGCAGGGGCCAATTTGTGAGGAGGATGAGGAGGAGTCAATGGAGGAGGAAGAGCTCCGTCCAGAGGAGGGAGCGACACAATTGTCCAGTGGTCAGTGTGTACAGCGAGGGTGGGGTGATGACGAGCGGGCAGAGATCATGTCTCAAGCAGGGGACAGCGTTTCTGGGCCGGTTGGCACTCTGCAGCACATGGTGGATTTCATGCTGCAGTGCCTGAGAAACGACCGCCGCATCGACCACATTCTCAACATGCCTGATTATTGGGTGTTCACCCTCCTCGATCCTCGCTACCGGGACAACGTCCAAAACCTCATCCCTGCGTTGACCCGGGAGCGTAAATTGCGGGAGTACCACGACACACTGGTGAATTCCATCATCTTCTCCTGTCCAACTGAGAGGAGTGCTGCTAGTGCTTTACAAAGCAGCTCAGTGCGTCGAGGCAGTGGGGGAGGCTCTGCCCAAAGAGGGAGCAGAAGCAGTGCCTCTGCCCAAGGCAAGCCCAGTATGGCACAACTCTGGCACACTTTTGTGTGCCCGCCCCAAATGTCTACACCATCACCGGCGGCTCCAGTCAGCAGGAGGCAACGGTTCCGTCAGATGGTGACAGACTACATGGCTTGCCCTCTTACTGTACTCCCAGACGGCTCTTCCCCGTTCAAGTTTTGGGTCTCTAAGCTGGATACATGGCCAGAGCTAAGCCAGTATGCATTGGAGGTGCTGGCTTGCCCTGCGGCTAGTGTCTTATCGGAACGTGTCTTTAGTGCCGCAGGTGGTGTACTAACAGACCGTCGCATGCGACTATCCTCCGATAACGTTGACCGGCTTACTTTCCTGAAAATGAACCAGGCCTGGATCTCGCAGGAATTTGCCACTCCTCTGCCTGATTAAGTAATTGGGTGTCATCCAGGTCTCCTGCTGTGTTCATCTTTCTACCACCTGAACTGCTATTCCTGGGCTCCAACACCGCCAGTTGCGGCTCAGAAGTGCAGGCTGCACAGTAAAAACATACGACCCAGTGTTATTGGGTTTCAGTAACGTCAGCTGATCCCCAGCTGTGTAGCCGGCAATGTGTCCTGCGACCGCCACGCTGGCACAACAACCTAAATGTAAGGGAACCTGTCCCCCCCCCCCCCCCCGTCGTTTGTTACTGAAAGAGCCATCTTGTGCAGCAGTAATGCTGCACAAGGAAAAGGTAGCTCTTTTTTTTTAGCTCTTTGCACACGCAGAACTTAACACTTATAAAATGTGTTCACTGATACCGTTATACCGTCCCGGAGCTGGGACTTTCCTTCGTAATGTGACGCAGCACAGCCGTCATTCCTACCCCCTTGGTGCCATGCGCTGCCTCCTCAGCGTTGTTTTAAGCTGTCACGGAGCCTGCGCTGTTCTGTTATCCCTTGGGCATGCCCTATTTGCGCTGCCTGTCTTCTGACATAATTTGGTGTCAGGCTGGCTGCGCCTGTGCGGCCGCGGTGCCCGAGATCCCGCCTCGCAGTGTCTTCTGATTGAGTCACACTGCGGGCCTGGGATCCATGGGCATGCGCAGTGCATATCTTCCCCTCGGGCTCTCGCTCATTTCCCTCCGCCTTCTTTAGACTGTGCGCCGTCAGCTGATCCCTAGCATGCCACGGCCGTGACACCGCACAGTCTGAAGAAGAGGGAAGGAGGGGAGTGAGAGTCGAGGTTATGCACTGTGCATGCCCATGGTTCCAAGGCCCGCAGTGGGATTACGTTAGATGAGACTGCGAGGTGGGATCTGGAGCAGCGTGGACGCACAGGCACTGACAGCCTGACACCAAATTATGTCAGAAGACAGGCAGCGCTAATTGGGCATGGCCAAGGGCTAACAGAACAGCGCAGGCTCCGTGGCAGCTTAAAACAACGCTGAGGAGGCAGCGCACGGCATCAAGGGGATAGGAATGACAGCTGTGCTGTGTCCCATTACGAAGGAAATTCGCACCTCCGGAACGGTTTAACGGTATAAAGGGACACATTTTTAGTGTTTACTTCGGTGTTTGCAAGGAGCATAATTAAAAGAGCAACCTTTTCCTTTTGCATCCTTAGTGCTGCACAACATGGCTCTTTCAGCTACAAACGTCTTGGGGGGGGGGGGTTAAAGGTTTCCTTTCAACTTGCTCCAATCAGGCTTCGGCCTACACTCTGTTCCTCTGCTCCTCCTGCTGTCCCTGGGCTCTAACACCGCCAGTTGGTGCCTGGAAGTGCTGTGTGCACAGTCAACAGTCGCTCCTCTGTTATTGGGGTTCAGTAACGTCAGCTGATCCCCAGCTGTGTGTGCGGCAATACCTCCAATCTGCTCCTCCTGCTGTCCCTGGGCTCTAACACCGCCAGTTGGTGCCTGGAAGTGCTGTGTGCACAGTCAACAGTCGCTCCTCTGTTATTGGGGTTCAGTAACGTCAGCTGATCCCCAGCTGTGTATCCGGCAACGTGTCATGCGACCGCCACGCTGGCACAACTAAAATGTAAGGGGACCTGTCCCCCCCCCCCCTAGGCGTTTGTTACTGAAAGAGCCACCATGTGCAGCACTAATACTGCACAAGGGAAAGGTCGCTCTTGAAATTATGCTCCTTGCAAACGCTGAACTACACACTCATGTAATGTGTCCCCTCACACCGTCCAACCGTCCCGGAGGTGGGACTTTCCTTTGTAATGTGACACAGCACAGCCGTCATTGCTACCCCCTTGGCACCGTGCGCTGCCTCCTTAGCGTTGTTTGATTCCGTCATGGACCCTGCGCTGTTATGTTATCCCTTGGCCATGCACAGTTTGCGCTGCCCGTCCTCTGACATCATTTGTTGTCGTCCTGGCTGCGCCTGTGCGTCCACGCTGCCCGAAATCACACCTCGCAGTGTCGTCTAATGTGATCCCACAGTGGGCCTGGTATCCATGGCCATGCGCAGTGCATATACTAGCCTCTCACTCCCCTTCTTCACGCTTCTTCAGACTAGGCGGCGTCAGCTGATCCCTAATAGCATGCCACGGCCGTGACGCCGCACAGTCTGAAGAAGCAGGAAGGAGGTGAGTGAGAGGCGATGATATGCACTGCGCATGCCCATGGATCCCTGGCCCGCAGTGGGACTACATTAGATGACACTGCAAGGTTGGATCTCGGGCAGCTTGGACGCACAGGCACTGCCAGCCTGACACCTACATGATGTCAGAAGACGGGCACCGCTAACTGTGCATGGCCAAGGGATAACATTACAGTGCGGGCTCCGTGACAGAACCAAACAACGTTGAGGAGGTGGTGCCCGGCACCAAGGGGGTTGGAATGACGGCTGTGCTGTGTCACATTACAAAGGAAAGTCCCACTTCCGGGATGGTTTGACGGTGTGAGGGGACACATTATATGAGTGTGTACTTCAGCGTTTGCAAGGAGCATAATTTTCGGAGCCACCATTTTCCATGTGCAGTATTACTGCTGTACAAGATGGCTCTTTCAGCAACAAATGCCTGGGGGGGGGGGTTAAAGGTTCCCTTTCAACTTGCTCCACTGCAGGCTTCGGCCTACACTCTGCTCCTCTTTGATTCCCTGGGTTTCAACACTGTCAGTTGCCACCTGGAAGTGTTGTCTACACAGAAAAAAACACTAGGTGATGTGTCAGTGGGGTTCAGCACCGCCAGCTGTTCCCCTGCTGTGTAGTCGGCAACGTGTCCAGCACAAGCCACGCTGGCACAACAGAACAAAAGCTGCCACCAGTGCAGGCTTCGGCCTACACTCTGCTCCTCTCCTCCTCCTGCTGACCCTGGGCTCAAACACCGCTAGTTTTTGCCCGGAAGTGCTAGCTGCACAGAGAAAAACACCAGCCAATGTGTTAGTGGGGTTCAGCAACGCCAGCTGTTCCCCTGCTGTGTAGCCGGCAACGTGACCTGCAAACGCCATGCAGGCACAGGAACTGAAATTAAAAGGGAACCTGGCCCCACCCCCCCAGGTGTTTCTATGTATAACAGCCACCTAGTACAGCAGTACTGCTGCATTTGTACAAGGTGGCTGACTTTTTCTCCTTGCCCACGTGGAACTCAACACGTACAAAATGTGTCTCATTGAGACCATTCCACTGTCCCTGAGGTGTGACTTTCCTTTGTAATGATACGCAGCACCCCCCTTGGTAGCGTTTCCCGTCTTTTGTCATCATGGTTAGCTGGCTGCGCCTGTGCATCCGCCCTGCTAGAAACAACGCCCCTCGTTGTCATATTTATTTTGTCAGCGAGGGTGTGGTTTATGGGCACGAGCAGTGCATATGTTCGCCTGTCTTAACTCATCTCCTTCCGCCTTCTTCAGACTGTGCGGCCTCCTGGCCGTGGTAGGCGATAAGGGATCAGCTGAGGCCGCCCAGTCTGGAGCCGGTGTAAGGACATGTGTAAGCGGCAAACCTATTTACTGCACAAGGCCACGAATCCCAGCCACGTAGTGTGATTGTTTGAAAACACACTGTGGGTCTGGGATTCATGTCCATCGCTAACCGCAACGGCCGACATGAAATGAGGTCAGAAGACAGGAAGCGCTCACAGCGCATGGCCAAGGGATCACAATAGCGCAGACTCCTGTACAGCAAATAACAACGCTCAGGAATCTGCGCCCAGTACCTAGGTGCAAATTTTGACACCTGTGCTGCGTCTCGTTAAAAAGACAAGTCACGCCTCCACAACTGTTTGACAGTATAATGGGCTAAATAGTGTACGTGTTTTAGTCAGCGTGTGCAAGGAGCAAAACAAATAGAGCAACCTTTTACTTGTGCAGCATTAATGCTGCACAAGGTGTGGCTCTTGTACCTTGCAACACCTGAGGGGGGGGTTAAAGGTAACCTTTGAAATTGGTTCAACTAGGCTTCGGCCTACACTCTGCTCCTCTCCTCCTCCTGCTGACCCTGGGCTCAAACAACGCCAGTTTCTGCCCGGACATGCTAGCTGCACAGAGAAAAACACCAGCCAATGTGTTAGTGGGGTTCAGCACCGCCTGCTGTTCCCCCGCTGTGTAGCCGGCATCGTGTCCAGCACAAGCCACGCTGGCACAACCGACCAAAAGCTGCCACCAGTGCAGGCTTCGGCCTACACTTTGCTCCTCTCCTCCTCCTCCTGCTGACCCTGGGCTCTAACACCGCTAGTTTTTGCCCGGACATGCAATCTGCACAGAGAAAAACACCAGTCAATGTGTCAGTGGGGTTCAGCAACGCCAGCTGTTCCCCTGCTGTGTAGCTTGCAACGTGACCTGCAAACGCCACGCAGGCACATGAACTGAAATTGAAGGGAGCCTGCCCCCCACCCACAGGTGTTTCTATGTATATCAGCCACCTTGTACAGCAGTACTGCTGCATTTGTACGAGGTGGCTGACTTTTTCTCCTTGCCCACGTGGAACTCAACACGTACAAAATGTGTCTCATTAGAGACCATTACAATGTCCCTGAGGTGTGACTTTCCTTTGTAATGACACGCAGCACCACCCTTGTTAGCGCTGCCCGTCTTTTGACATCATTGGTTAGCTGGCTGCGCCTGTGCATCTCCCCTGCTCGAAACAACGGCCCTCGGTGTCTTATTTTTTTGGACAGCGAGGGTGTGATTGATGGGCATGTGCAGTGCATATGTTTGCCTGTGTTCACTCATCTCCTTCCGCCTTCTTCAGACTGGGTGTCCTCATGGCCGCGGCAGGCGATAAGGGATCAGATGAGGCCGCCCAGTCTGAAGCAGGTGTAAGGACATGTGTGAGCGGCAAACATATTTAGTGCACCAGGGCACGAATCCCAGCACCGCAGTGTGATTTTTTAAAAACACACTGTGGGTCTGGGATTCATGTCCATCGCTAACCGCAACGGCCGACATGAAATGAGGTCAGAAGACAGGAAGCGCTCACAGCGCATGGCCAAGGGATCACAATAGCGCAGACTCCTGTACAGCAAATAACAACGCTCAGGAATCTGCGCCCAGTACCTAGGTGCAAATTTTGACACCTGTGCTGCGTCTCGTTAAAAAGACAAGTCACGCCTCCACAACTGTTTGACAGTATAATGGGCTAAATAGTGTACGTGTTTTAGTCAGCGTGTGCAAGGAGCAAAACAAATAGAGCAACCTTTTACTTGTGCAGCATTAATGCTGCACAAGGTGTGGCTCTTGTACCTTGCAACACCTGAGGGGGGGGTTAAAGGTAACCTTTGAAATTGGTTCAACTAGGCTTCGGCCTACACTCTGCTCCTCTACTCCTCCTGCTGACCCTGGGCTCAAACACCGCTAGTTTTTGCCCGGAAATGCTAGCTGCACAGAGAAAAACACCAGCCAATGTGTTAGTGGGGTTCAGCACCGCCAGCTGTTCCCCTGCTGTGTAGTCGGCAACGTGTCCAGCACAAGCCACGCTGGCACAACCGACCAAAAGCTGCCACCAGTGCAGGCTTCGGCCTACACTTTGCTCCTCTCCTCCTCCTGCTGACCCTGGGCTCAAACAACGCCAGTTTCTGCCCGGACATGCTAGCTGCACAGAGAAAAACACCAGCCAATGTGTTAGTGGGGTTCAGCACCGCCTGCTGTTCCCCCGCTGTGTAGCCGGCATCGTGTCCAGCACAAGCCACGCTGCCACAACCGACCAAAAGCTGCCACCAGTGCAGGCTTCGGCCTACACTTTGCTCCTCTCCTCCTCCTGCTGACCCTGGGCTCAAACAACGCCAGTTTCTGCCCGGACATGCTAGCTGCACAGAGAAAAACACCAGCCAATGTGTTAGTGGGGTTCAGCAACGCCAGCTGTTCCCCTGCTGTGTAGCTTGCAACGTGACCTGCAAACGCCACGCAGGCACATGAACTGAAATTGAAGGGAGCCTGCCCCCCACCCACAGGTGTTTCTATGTATATCAGCCACCTTGTACAGCAGTACTGCTGCATTTGTACGAGGTGGCTGACTTTTTCTCCTTGCCCACGTGGAACTCAACACGTACAAAATGTGTCTCATTAGAGACCATTACAATGTCCCTGAGGTGTGACTTTCCTTTGTAATGACACGCAGCACCACCCTTGTTAGCGCTGCCCGTCTTTTGACATCATTGGTTAGCTGGCTGCGCCTGTGCATCTCCCCTGCTCGAAACAACGGCCCTCGGTGTCTTATTTTTTTGGACAGCGAGGGTGTGATTGATGGGCATGTGCAGTGCATATGTTTGCCTGTGTTCACTCATCTCCTTCCGCCTTCTTCAGACTGGGTGTCCTCATGGCCGCGGCAGGCGATAAGGGATCAGATGAGGCCGCCCAGTCTGAAGCAGGTGTAAGGACATGTGTGAGCGGCAAACATATTTAGTGCACCAGGGCACGAATCCCAGCACCGCAGTGTGATTTTTTAAAAACACACTGTGGGTCTGGGATTCATGTCCATCGCTAACCGCAACGGCCGACATGAAATGAGGTCAGAAGACAGGAAGCGCTCACAGCGCATGGCCAAGGGATCACAATAGCGCAGACTCCTGTACAGCAAATAACAACGCTCAGGAATCTGCGCCCAGTACCTAGGTGCAAATTTTGACACCTGTGCTGCGTCTCGTTAAAAAGACAAGTCACGCCTCCACAACTGTTTGACAGTATAATGGGCTAAATAGTGTACGTGTTTTAGTCAGCGTGTGCAAGGAGCAAAACAAATAGAGCAACCTTTTACTTGTGCAGCATTAATGCTGCACAAGGTGTGGCTCTTGTACCTTGCAACACCTGAGGGGGGGGTTAAAGGTAACCTTTGAAATTGGTTCAACTAGGCTTCGGCCTACACTCTGCTCCTCTACTCCTCCTGCTGACCCTGGGCTCAAACACCGCTAGTTTTTGCCCGGAAATGCTAGCTGCACAGAGAAAAACACCAGCCAATGTGTTAGTGGGGTTCAGCACCGCCAGCTGTTCCCCTGCTGTGTAGTCGGCAACGTGTCCAGCACAAGCCACGCTGGCACAACCGACCAAAAGCTGCCACCAGTGCAGGCTTCGGCCTACACTTTGCTCCTCTCCTCCTCCTGCTGACCCTGGGCTCAAACAACGCCAGTTTCTGCCCGGACATGCTAGCTGCACAGAGAAAAACACCAGCCAATGTGTTAGTGGGGTTCAGCACCGCCTGCTGTTCCCCCGCTGTGTAGCCGGCATCGTGTCCAGCACAAGCCACGCTGGCACAACCGACCAAAAGCTGCCACCAGTGCAGGCTTCGGCCTACACTTTGCTCCTCTCCTCCTCCTGCTGACCCTGGGCTCAAACAACGCCAGTTTCTGCCCGGACATGCTAGCTGCACAGAGAAAAACACCAGCCAATGTGTTAGTGGGGTTCAGCAACGCCAGCTGTTCCCCTGCTGTGTAGCTTGCAACGTGACCTGCAAACGCCACGCAGGCACATGAACTGAAATTGAAGGGAGCCTGCCCCCCACCCACAGGTGTTTCTATGTATATCAGCCACCTTGTACAGCAGTACTGCTGCATTTGTACGAGGTGGCTGACTTTTTCTCCTTGCCCACGTGGAACTCAACACGTACAAAATGTGTCTCATTAGAGACCATTACAATGTCCCTGAGGTGTGACTTTCCTTTGTAATGACACGCAGCACCCCCATTGTTAGCGCTGCCCGTCTCCTGACATCATTGGTTGGCTGGCTGTGCCTGTGCGTCCCCCCTGCCCGACACAACGCCCCCCGTTGTCTCATATATTTTGACTGCGAGGGTGTGATTGATGGGCACGAGCAGTGCATATGTTCCCCTGTTTTCACTCCCCTCCTTCCGCCTTCTTCTGACTGTGCGGCCTCATGGCCGCGGCATGCGATAAGGGATCAGCTGAGGCCGCCCAGTCTGAAGCAGGTGTAAGGACATGTGTGAGCGGCGAACATATTTACTGCACAAGGCCACGAATCCCAGCACCGCAGTGTGACTTTAGGAAAAGCCACTGTGGGTCTGGGATTTATGGCCATCGTTAACCGCACCGGCCAACATGAAATGAGGTCATGAGACGGCCTGCACTAACAGGGTATTGCCAAGGGATAACACAAGAGCGCAGACTCCTGTACAGCAAATAACAACGCTCAGGAATCTGCGCCCAGTACCTAGGTGCAAATTTTGACACCTGTGCTGCGTCTCGTTAAAAAGACAAGTCACGCCTCCACAACTGTTTGACAGTATAATGGGCTAAATAGTGTACGTGTTTAATTCAGCGTGTGCAAGGAGCAAAATTAAATAGAGCAACCTTTGACTTGTGCATCATTAATGCTGTTCAAGGTGTGGCTCTTGTACCTTGCAACACCTGAGGGGGGGGTTTAAGGTAACCTTTGAAATTGGTTCAACTAGGCTTCGGCCTACACTCTGCTCCTCTACTCCTCCTGCTGACCCTGGGCTCAAACACCGCTAGTTTTTGCCCGGAAATGCTAGCTGCACAGAGAAAAACACCAGCCAATGTGTTAGTGGGGTTCAGCACCGCCAGCTGTTCCCCTGCTGTGTAGTCGGCAACGTGTCCAGCACAAGCCACGCTGGCACAACAGAACAAAAGCTGCCACCAGTGCAGGCTTCGGCCTACACTTTGCTCCTCTCCTCCTCCTCCTGCTGACCCTGGGCTCTAACACCGCTAGTTTTTGCCCGGACATGCAATCTGCACAGAGAAAAACACCAGTCAATGTGTCAGTGGGGTTCAGCAACGCCAGCTGTTCCCCTGCTGTGTAGCTTGCAACGTGACCTGCAAACGCCACGCAGGCACATGAACTGAAATTGAAGGGAGCCTGCCCCCCACCCCCCCAGGTGTTTCTATGTATAACAGCCACCTTGTACAGCAGTACTGCTGCATTTGTACAAGGTGGCTGACTTTTTCTCCTTGCACACGTGGAACTCAACAAGTACAAAATGTGTCTCATTACAGACCATTACAATGTCCCTGAGGTGTGACTTTCCTTTTTAATGACACGCAGCACCCCCATTGTTAGCGCTGCCCGTCTCCTGACATCATTGGTTGGCTGGCTGTGCCTGTGCGTCCCCCCTGCCCGACACAACGCCCCCCGTTGTCTCATATATTTTGACTGCGAGGGTGTGATTGATGGGCACGAGCAGTGCATATGTTCCCCTGTTTTCACTCCCCTCCTTCCGCCTTCTTCTGACTGTGCGGCCTCATGGCCGCGGCATGCGATAAGGGATCAGCTGAGGCCGCCCAGTCTGAAGCAGGTGTAAGGACATGTGTGAGCGGCGAACATATTTACTGCACAAGGCCACGAATCCCAGCACCGCAGTGTGACTTTAGGAAAAGCCACTGTGGGTCTGGGATTTATGGCCATCGTTAACCGCACCGGCCAACATGAAATGAGGTCATGAGACGGCCTGCACTAACAGGGTATTGCCAAGGGATAACACAAGAGCGCAGACTCCTGTACAGCAAATAACAACGCTCAGGAATCTGCGCCCAGTACCTAGGTGCAAATTTTGACACCTGTGCTGCGTCTCGTTAAAAAGACAAGTCACGCCTCCACAACTGTTTGACAGTATAATGGGCTAAATAGTGTACGTGTTTAATTCAGCGTGTGCAAGGAGCAAAATTAAATAGAGCAACCTTTGACTTGTGCATCATTAATGCTGTTCAAGGTGTGGCTCTTGTACCTTGCAACACCTGAGGGGGGGGTTAAAGGTAACCTTTGAAATTGGTTCAACTAGGCTTCGGCCTACACTCTGCTCCTCTACTCCTCCTGCTGACCCTGGGCTCAAACACCGCTAGTTTTTGCCCGGAAATGCTAGCTGCACAGAGAAAAACACCAGCCAATGTGTTAGTGGGGTTCAGCACCGCCAGCTGTTCCCCTGCTGTGTAGTCGGCAACGTGTCCAGCACAAGCCACGCTGGCACAACAGAACAAAAGCTGCCACCAGTGCAGGCTTCGGCCTACACTTTGCTCCTCTCCTCCTCCTCCTGCTGACCCTGGGCTCTAACACCGCTAGTTTTTGCCCGGACATGCAATCTGCACAGAGAAAAACACCAGTCAATGTGTCAGTGGGGTTCAGCAACGCCAGCTGTTCCCCTGCTGTGTAGCTTGCAACGTGACCTGCAAACGCCACGCAGGCACATGAACTGAAATTGAAGGGAGCCTGCCCCCCACCCCCCCAGGTGTTTCTATGTATAACAGCCACCTTGTACAGCAGTACTGCTGCATTTGTACAAGGTGGCTGACTTTTTCTCCTTGCACACGTGGAACTCAACAAGTACAAAATGTGTCTCATTACAGACCATTACAATGTCCCTGAGGTGTGACTTTCCTTTTTAATGACACGCAGCACCCCCATTGTTAGCGCTGCCCGTCTCCTGACATCATTGGTTGGCTGGCTGTGCCTGTGCGTCCCCCCTGCCCGACACAACGCCCCCCGTTGTCTCATATATTTTGACTGCGAGGGTGTGATTGATGGGCACGAGCAGTGCATATGTTCCCCTGTTTTCACTCCCCTCCTTCCGCCTTCTTCTGACTGTGCGGCCTCATGGCCGCGGCATGCGATAAGGGATCAGATGAGGCCGTCCAGTCTGAAGCAGGTGTAAGGACATGTGTGAGCGGCAAACATATTTACTGCACCAGGGCACGAATCCCAGCACCGCAGTGTGATTTTTTAAAAACACACTGTGGGTCTGGGATTCATGTCCATCGCTAACCGCAACGGCCAACATGAAATGAGGTCATAAGACAGGAAGCGCTCACAGCGCATGGCCAAAGGATCACAAGAGCGCAGACTCCTGTACAGCAACTAACAACGCTCAGGAAGCTGCGCCCATGCAAAAAGGTGTTTTCGACACCTGTGCTGCTTTTCTTTAAAAAGACAAGTCACGCCTCCACTACTGTTAAACAGTATAATGGGCTAAATAGTCTACGTGTTGCATTCAGCTTGTGCAAGTAGACAAATTAATAGAGCAACCTTTTACTTGTGCAGCATTAATGCTGCAGAAGGAGTGGCTCTTGTTCTTTGTAACACCTGAGGGGGGGTTAAAGGTAACCTTTGAAATTGGTTCAACTAGGCTTCGGCCTACACTCTGCTCCTCTCCTCCTCCTGCTGACCCTGGGCTGTAACAACGCTAGTTTTTGCCCGGAAATGCTAGCTGCACAGAGAAAAACACCAGCCAATGTGTTAGTGGGGTTCAGCAACGCCAGCTGTTCCCCCGCTGTGTAGCCGGCATCGTGTCCAGCACAAGCCACGCTGGCACAACCGACCAAAAGCTGCCACCAGTGCAGGCTTCGGCCTACACTTTGCTCCTCTCCTCCTCCTCCTGCTGACCCTGGGCTCAAACACCGCTAGTTTTTGCCCGGAAATGCTAGCTGCACAGAGAAAAACACCAGCCAATGTGTTAGTGGGGTTCAGCAACGCCAGCTGTTCCCCCGCTGTGTAGCCGGCATCGTGTCCAGCACAAGCCACGCTGGCACAACCGACCAAAAGCTGCCACCAGTGCAGGCTTCGGCCTACACTTTGCTCCTCTCCTCCTCCTCCTGCTGACCCTGGGCTCAAACACCGCTAGTTTTTGCCCGGAAATGCTAGCTGCACAGAGAAAAACACCAGCCAATGTGTTAGTGGGGTTCAGCACCGCCAGCTGTTCCCCTGCTGTGCAGCTTGCAACGTGACCTGCAAACGCCACGCAGGCACATGAACTGAAATTGAAGGGAGCCTGCCCCCCACCCCCCCCAGGTGTTTCTATGTATAACAGCCACCTTGTACAGCAGTACTGCTGCATTTGTACAAGGTGGCTGATGTTTTCTCCTTGCCCACGTGGAACTCAACACGTACAAAATGTGTCTCTTTGAGACCATTTCACTGTCCCTGAGGTGTGACTTTCCTTTCTAATGATACGCAGCACCCCCCTTGGTAGCGCTTCCCGTCTTCTGACATCATTGGTTGGCTACTTGCGCCTGTTCGTCCGCCCTGCCTGAATAAAATGCTCCTCGTTGTCTTAATTATTTTGACTGCGAGGGTGTGATTGATGGGCACGAGCAGTGCATATCTTCGCCTGTCTTAACTCATCTCCTTCAGCCTTCTTCAGACTGTGCAGCCTCATGGCCGCGGCATGCAAGAAGGGATCAGCAGAGGCCGCCCAGTCTGAAGCAGGTGTAAGGACGTGTGTGAGCGGCCAAAATATTTACTGCTCAAGGCCACGAATCCCAGCACCGCAGTGTGGCTTTATGAAAAGACACTGTGGGTCTGGGATTTATGGCCATCGTTAACCGCACCGGCCAACATGAAATGATGTCATAAGATGGGCAGCGCTAACAGGGCATTGCCAAGGGATAACACAAGAGCGCAGACTCCTGTACAGCAAATAACAACGCTCAGGAAGCTGCTCCAAGCACCAAGGCGTTATTTTGGACACCTGTGCTGCGTCTCATCAAAAAACCAAGTCACGCATCCACTACAGTTTGACTGTAGAATGGGGTAAATTGTGTATGTCTTTCATTCAGCGTGTGCAAGTAGACAAATTAATAGAGCAACCTTTCACTTGTGCAGCATTAATACTGCACAAGGTGTGTCTCTTGTACTTTGTAACACCTGAGGGGGGGGTTAAAGGTTTCCTTTGAAATTGGTTCAACTAAGCTTCGGCCTACACTCTGCTCCTCTCCTCCTCCTCCTGCTTCAACACGGGCTCTAACATCGCTAGTTTTTGCCCGCAAGTGCTAGCTGCACAGAGAAAAACACACGCCATTGTGTTAGTGGGGTTCAGCAACGCCAGCTGTTCCCCCAGTGTGTAGCCGGCAAAGTGTCCTGCAAACGCAACGCAGACACAAAGCTGCCTCCAGTGCAGGCTTCGGCCTACACTCATCTCCCCCTGCTTACCCCTTTGCTCCAACACCGCTAGTTGGGGCTCTAGGAAGACAATCTTTAATAGGCAAGGCAACGCATCCGGGTTCCAGCACCGCCAGCTGGTTCTCGGCAGTGTTCTTGTCACAGGTACTCCCTCGTGCCAAGCCTGGTTTCAGCACCGTCAGCTGTTTCCGGGTTGTGTCAAGCTCACTGAGACACCTATGCTTGCCTCGTCGTGGTGCGGTCGGGTTAGCCAACTCCAGGGTGCCTCCAGTTTAGGAGCTTCCTATGTGGGCTGCGTGAACTGGTAGTCAAGGCTGGTTCTGTAGTGCCAGTAGGCCCAGCTCCCCCTGTAGGACTGTTGGGGTTCGGTAACTGCGGCTGCCTCGCGGCCTAGCTGTTCTCTCCTCTCCTGTGGGCCTTGGGGTCCACCACCTGGTTCCAGCACCGTCAGCTGGTTCCGGGCCGAGCCTTTGGCTTAGGTGCCTCCTCCTGGGTATCCGAGTTCCGCCAACGCCAGGCGGTCCTTGGTAGTGCTTTTAAGCGCGGGCACCTACAGCTTAGTAACCGGGTTCCAGCACCGTCAGCTGGTCCTCGGTCGTGCCATTGGCTCTTGCACACTGGGGCAACGCATCCGGGTTCCAGCACCGCCAGCTGGTTCTCGGCAGTGTTTTTTGTCACAGGTACTCCCTCGTGCCAAGCCTGGTTTCAGCACCGTCAGCTGTTTCCGGGTTGTGTCAAGCTCACTGAGACACCTATGCTTGCCTCGTCGTGGTGCGGTCGGGTTAGCCAACTCCAGGGTGCCTCCAGTTTAGGAGCTTCCTATGTGGGCTGCGTGAACTGGTAGTCAAGGCTGGTTCTGTAGTGCCAGTAGGCCCAGCTCCCCCTGTAGGACTGTTGGGGGTTCGGTAACTGCGGCTGCCTCGCGGCCTAGCTGTTCTCTCCTCTCCTGTGGGCCTTGGGGTCCACCACCTGGTTCCAGCACCGTCAGCTGGTT